>NC_059430.1:92526319-93776319 GCF_021028975.2 Sphaerodactylus townsendi | reverse complement strand
AAGTTTCATTTTCAGTAATAAGCACTGGCAAAAACAGGAGGTGGCAAATTTCACCAGAGAAGAGGCAGTTCGTCTGCCACTCGGAGAGAATGCTTCTTCTAAGACTGTCTCTTCAGCAGGGTGAATGGACATCGTAAAGATAGTGCGTTTCCTTTCAGATTTGCTTATCTGCAGGCAAATTTGTGCAGACAAATCTACTAAAAACGAACAATTGGATTTATCTGAAAATTGCTCGAAGCAGTCCTGCTGGGGAATCACAGTGTACTTGTCGGCCCCACCCTCCACCAGCATGTTTCAGAACCTTTCCATGAATGGGATAAGATGGCATTCTAGTTTCTGTAAGAAATGCTCATTTTGATTTGCTCCCAACAAGTTGAAGGGTCAGCATTTTTTCTCTTCCTCATTGACTTGCAAAAGCAGGTAGCCAAATAGCCACACAGGTGAAGATTTTAAAATCAGATTTATTGCACGCAGCGCAACACAGTTCACCCCTGCATTACTGGCATGAGTTGGGGTAGGGTGGATGGATTTTTCCGACTAGGGTCTTCCTTACCTAGTCTTTTTGCTTCGCAGGAGCCTCATCTGCTGAGGTTTTGGAGCCGAATTTACTTTGAAGTCTTGACTAAATTGACTGAAAGCCCCTTAAAGAGGGTATAATTAACTTGCTTGCCCCCCCCCCTTTAAGAGGATCATGCCACCCTCACAATCTTCCCAACCACTGACCAGTTTTTAAAATGGAAGAACACCAGCATCCTTAAAAAAGAATCCTCCCAGCCTTTCTAATCGCAAGCTTAAAAGCAATGATTTAGGTCACAGCTGTCTTGCCACATGTGCTGTTATATAACAGGCAGTCGGCAACCTCCTTCCAGCCTACCATCGTCTGCTGCTTTTCGCTGAGCAGGAGGGAGTTGGTGGTGAATAGACTCAGCCGCCTGTAATGAAACCAATTACCATCGACAGCAGCACATTCCAGCAGTCTTCTCTCGCCGCATCTTCCGGTCACTGCCCATATCTTGTCAAAAAATGGACGGGAAAGAGGTGGGCATGCCCATCCAGAACCCTTCTCTAGGGCAGTGACCTACAAGAGATTCTGCTTAATCGCTACTGCTTAGATGCCGTGAAGGCCCATGAGCCTCAACAGACGGAACAACTAGTTCATTTCATGCTGGCTGAGTCATCATTTTTGTTTTTCCTGTTGGGCCTTATCCAGATCTCACTGGAATGCTGCTAAAGTGCCCTATCAAAAATCCATTCCATGTTCCTGCTTGTCATGCAGAAATACTTTAGAGCATTTTCATTTTTTGAGCTTTGGGCAGATGGATACTAGTCAGGTTGAACTAATTTGCAAAAGATAACCAGTTTGCCTTCCTTTTCTTGCCCTTTTTGCTGCTGGGTATTTCTTCTACATTGACCAAAAATACCCCAAAACAAATAGCTGCATGCTTGCAACGTACAAAATTACCTGGTCACCCAGAAGGGATTCTTACCTGCCCAGCGCAAAGTGGCAAGACAAACTGAAGTCAATTCCCCTACTCTCTTCCTCTGCAGCCATACTGGCCTTTAGTCTAGACCAGAAAAAGGCCAAGGAGGAGGTGTGAAACCCTGCGCCCAGTTATCCCCACTGTACTTTAATGAAACATGTCAGAGAAATGGATAGATGTAACCTTTCAGTGCGGATCTGGGAGAAGAGAGTGAGGATGCTGCTGGAAGGGGAAGCCTGTGACCTGCCATGGAATAAGAAAGGACCACGGGAACCCTGCTGCAAGCTATCCAAACAAGTGCATGCTGAGTATACCTAATGGACATCTCCTGATCCACACAGTGAATTTCAGGAGTCCCACCTTGACCTCTCATCTTTCTGCCACCACCACCGTTGCTCCTGATTACTCCTTGAAAGCCAAACATCACGGCTCCGCCGGTGGTTTAACCTCTTCACTCATTTGCCGGGCACTGTAGTAAGACAGGCTTAATCCCATAATGGCCAACAGCAGCGCCAGATGATTCAACAGCCGGTCTTGAGATTTTGATTTCGATCCACTAGCCAATTGCATCTGTGAAATGGAAAGGTAAGGCAAATGGTTACAACAGTGATCCCCAGTCTTGTACCCTCCAAAGCAAATAACCGGTCTTAGGTTTCTCTACCTCACTGCAGTAGAAAGCACTTCAGAAGGCACCATGGAGTATCTATCACCTTTTCACCTTCAGGGACCCCCCTATTCAGAAGCAGCTGCCTACTTACCTGGAATCTCTGGATATTCTCTGATAGGCTTAAGTGCCTGCATAGCCATTTTATGGCTGGCCACACACCTTTATAGCAGCCCTGAGAGCAGAGAAAGGATTTCTTGTGATAAAAGGGGCTGATATAGGTTTGGGCTGGAATAACTACACAGGATTGCATAGTAACACCCTTCCAATTTCATTGGAGTTCATGGGCTTACTCTGTTTAGGATTATACTGTAACTCTCTGCGCTAGCTGCTACTCAAGATAGGTCTCAGTTTCTGTTCCTTCTAATTAGGCCCTAACAGCTCCTGTGATTATCTGTTGCAATGGAAAAGCAGGATGGTAGAGTGGATGCAGCTGTAAAGTGAGAACAGGGAAGTCTGTATTCAAATGCCCCCACTTGGCCATGAGAATCACTGGGTGGTCTTGGACAGGTCACTTCAGCCAAGCCCACTTCACAGAGGTGTGGTAGTAAAATAATATGAGGGTTGCATGGGCAATATCAATGTGATCCTTATTATCCAAGGCAAAGAATTCCAATGCCTCATTAACTCAAAATCCATTTATATGCATGGCAGCAAGATATATTCTGATTAGGGCAGTCAGTGGCGTATTTGCCTAGGGACAGGGGTTACCCTCTGTCTCCAGGCGCCACTGATCTGGTCACGTGGCGGGCGCAAAATCGTGATCAGGAAGACAGCAAGGCAGCAGGAAGGAAGTCCTGCTGCCTTGTCTTCTGGTGCACTTGGCCCTGCCCATGTTGTCATCAACATGGGCAGGGCCAAGCAAGCCAGAGGAACCCCCGCAGTTTGCAAGACCTGAGCAAGGCTGTTAGAAACTGGACATTTTGGAGGATATTGATTCATAGTGTTGCTGTAAGTGGGAAGTGACTTGCTGGCACTTAATACATACACACAAATTCTGAGCACAAAAGATTGTCTGCTTCCAAAAATGCTTTGTAATCATACAAACAGTGTTGCACCTGGACTTCAAAGTCAGAAGACTAAGCACTGAAACAAATATATCTGATTACAGCAAGACTAGAGTCAGTGAAACAAAAAAGATCCAAAATAAAATATTTGTATACTTTTTTAATAACACTCTAAATGGAGGTGTTACCTAGCACTATCCGCATTTAACAAGCTATTATTAAAATAATTAGGTACGGTACTCAGGTTTTTTGGCTTTTTTGTTTTTTGTCTTGCTTTAATTGGATATATTTTTTCAATACCTAGTCTTTTAACTTTAAAACCTAGGAACAGCGCTGTTTGTATGATTACTTAGCTCTCCATACCTCCCCACATTACTTGTTTGTTTACTGTCCAAAAATGCATTGAGGGTCAGACTGCCAGAGAACAGAATGAACACAAGAAATTCCTTGATGACAACCAGATCTCTCTCAATGCTGATCTTCACATCTGTGCTGCTGGCCCAGGAACTGAAATAATCCCTTTGAGGAAAGGAGAATCCCTGTGTTTATTCTGTATTTCAGCTGTCAAACAAGCTAAGTACCACACCTTGCATTGCACTGTTTGAAGTATTAAACATTGCGTGTGTGGAGCCTGGGAACACAGCTACAGAATCTTCTGAATTCCTAGTCTTTTGCACACCCTTGTTGGTATCGCAGCCGATGGGAAAAATGTTTGGTGCTTTCAGAATATTCAAAGTGCTTTACATGATGGCAGTATTCTTTACAGCAGTCCTATGTGACAGATAGGGAACATCTTTCTATGTGGGTGGAAGGCTGACATGGCAGCTATAGAAACTGTAGCTGAGGGGTTTGGGCAGAGGCTTCCTGGTGTTCAGATGACTTTCCTCTCAAATGACCCCCCAACTTCTAGTTCTCTCAGTTAAGATCTATTTCCAGGTCCAAATGCAGGTCTATACAGGATCTGAGAGACCAGGGAAGTCTTATAGAGTTGTATCAAATGCTTCAAGAACAGGAGACCAGGAATTCTATGCTGAACTAATCCCAAGTTATGCAGCAGAATTTAATTTGGAAAACTAGAATATATTGTCTTCTGTTAATTCTTGATAAAGGAAAAATATTACAATGTAAAATCAGAGGGAGGGAAGTTGAGGGACTCAAGGTAAGGAGGGGAGCTGGGGAAGGGAAAAGGCACTACTGAAACCATGTCCATCCCTCCCTGACACATGCACTCACACACATGAGGGACTAAGAGAGGGTAGAAAAACTGGATGTCGACTCCAATACAGACTCACCCATCCCCCAACATTTGAGTCTCCACAAAGAAAGGGGCCTAATCTACCCCAAAGTGGTGTACTGGCGTTTGTTTATCATGTGTAAGAATGTTCAAACGTGCACCACAGTGAAGATGATTCTGGTCCTCACCATCTGAGAAATAACTTCTAGAAACTGTGGGGAAGGGGCTGAGAACTGAGTTGCACGTGGCTGTACTCTAATAATTTTTTAAAGGCATCACCTACCATCTTTCCAAAGGCAACAGAGGAACAGTGATTTTCCCAAGGACCACTGAGGAGCATGAGGGGAAAGTGAGACTAGCAGGCAGCAGTTGCTGAGACGTCTCTGTTCAAGTGCCCTGACTCCCAGTCTGCGTACATGCAGACTCCAGTGACACAGTGTAAACAAATCACCATCTTCGACACACAGCACTGGAACTGCAAGCCAGACGACTTGCTGCGTGTTCTGACAGAGCACATGGAGGAGCTGGTTGGTGCTGTGCATTACCCCCCCCCCCCCACCCCATCATAGGCATGAATGTGGAAAGTTAAGGGGAAAGCTAGACAGGAGGAGTGGTATGTTTGCATGGGTGAGAAAGGCCCACGCAGGGTTTATAGCTAGATTTTCTGCCCAGTGTCATTAGACATCAGTTGATTGAGGCCAGTTCCTTAACTGAAGGAGTAGGATAGGTAGTAATGCAGAATTCATTTTTCCTCCCCTGCTGTTTGGTGGTTGGGTGATCTGACTCCCCTCAAAAATAGCTGTAAAGAAGGAGGAGAAATACTGGCTTGTGGGGCGAGGGAGAATAACTCTTTCCCTGTGCTACTTTCCCATTCTAAGCACCCCTCTCCCATGGCTTCTTTTAGTATTGGTTGTAGGAGAAAAAAGACAAGCTTAGCCAGCCCCTTTTTCCCTTGTGGGAAATTATTCTTTTCCTCTCCCTCTCAGACATCTTCCACCATCCTGCAGAAGCTGCTGTACAGTAAAGCAGCTGCCCGAAGATTTTGGGAATGCAAGAAGGCACATCAGAATAGAAACCAAATACTTTTACTTGGGGATCTCAGGAATTTTGCTTGAGTAGGTTTAGGGTTGCCAACTATGGCTTGGGAAATTCCCAGAGATTTGGAAGGCAGTCCCTTGACCAAGCAGGTTTGGGAGGGAAAGGAGCTCAATGGAGATGAGATACTACAGAATCTACCCTTTGAAGCTGGCATTGCGTCCAGGGGACCTGACCTCTGTTGTCTTGAAACCAGATGTAATTCTGGGATATCTCCAGCCCCCACCTGGAGGTTGGTAACCCTAGATTCCACTGTTATGTGACTTGGTGAGGAAAGCCTCTCACATTTAATTTGATTGGAAGGATTTTGAATTTTCTGCCAAAATGACTTAGGTAGCCTTTGCTCTTCATACTGAAAAATGCTGCCCCTCAGATGATTTGTATTTGTATTACGGTAGTTAGCCTTTCTCACCCAGACCCAAGGCAAATTGCCTAGAAACTATCAGTACAAGCAACAGAGTGGGACACCCTGAAGACAATGCAATAGGCATTTGACTTGTAATGATCTGGAAAACCCACAAGAGGTGAATCGTAGCATAAGTATTAACATGACATGTTAAATGAAAGCAAACATCACACAGTAGGAGCCGACTTACAGCAACAGTATGAACTATACACAGTGGTATAACTGATAGTCCCCAGCTCTCCATCCCAGGCCTGTCTCTGAGCCACACTGTGACAGTGCAGCCCTCTTACCTATGGAAAAAGCCTTCCTGCATAATTCAGCATTTCACAGCTTCTCCTTTAAACATTCAGCAGTGTGATCCTATGAATGTTTCCATGAAGTAAATCCCACAATTTTGAAAGGGCTTACCCCCACTAAGGATGCATAACTTGGAATTTGTTGAAGTTGAACTAAAGATAGACACTCAGTGGGTGTATCTGCTCAGAAACCCCAGGGGCCTACTTGACTGGTCTTTGATCGTTAACCCTGGAAGCTCCAGAAGACACAAAAGAGATTCATTGCAAAAAACCCCAAGCGAATAGCAGTTTTAGAAAAGCAGTAGGCACCTTTGAGGTTTTAGGATTAAGGGAATCGTTTTTAGTCAAGAAGAAGGAGGTAGGGATCCATTTCCGATAATCAGAGATGTGCATATTACTTGCACACATGAAGCCTAGACAATCAGTGCGTTAAGTGCAGAATTCTGTAGAAACCATATAATGTTTATTTTTAAAAAATAAAATACATTTTTCCAGTCCTTTTGGACTGTAAAGGTAAGTTTGTAAAATATGCAAATAATACCTAGTGAATTTCAGAGGAAGATTTAACTTAAATATATGTACCTTTTCTAGAATTTATCTGGATTGTGTTATTCTTAGCAGATAAAATGTATCTGCCGCCAATCCAGAGACTGCTTGATGTGGTCTTTCCTTTTTTCTCTCTGATCTCCTTTGATAACTGTCAAAACATCCCTCAATTTGCTCTTGCTTATGTTCAGTATAATTTCCATATGCAGTGTTTTGTGCACAATTGTACCTAGCTTCAAATGTAGAGACTTTCTGATCCAAGAAGCAGCAGCTACTGTGGGGGATCCTTTGCACTGTTTTATGGCAGTCAACCCTGTGAATGCTAAGGAAACCTGCATAGGACTGAACAGTAAACTTAAATGCTTGTAAGTATGGAGAGATCGGTTTGAAAACATAGAGGGCTGTGCCTCAAAAAGGCTTCAGCGTGGATCTCTAGTCAACCTGCTCCATGCTTCGATTTAAAAAAAAAAAATCAGGCAAAAGCATACATTTTGAGCAGCAGTAGACAGATTACACCTTTATCATATAGAATCCTGGCCTGTATATTCGAGTATGGATATAGGACTCAAAGGTTTAGGGGGCAGAGAGAAATGCACTGGTTGCTTCACAATACTCGACTTCCAAACTATTAATGTAGCTAGTTTAGCAATGAACATCCTCAGTACATGATCAATCTTCTCTGACATTCTTTCTTTCTAACAATATGCTTTCTGCAACACAGCACTTACTACTGAATACACTCAGTAGACCACTTTGGATATGGCATGAAGCAAGTTTGCAGAGTCAAGAATGTACAATGTGGCTCTGGTGAGTTTTCCAGGCTGGGTGGCCATGGACTGGTAATTTTGCCTGCACCTATAGCTGGTATCTTCAGAGCGTGGAAAATCCACAATAGCCAGTTAAGCCTTAGACAATACAATGCACAGAGTGTCACTGACCAGACCAGTCAGATACCCAACAGAGTAGGAAGTATTCTTACCTGCAGCAGGCGGAAGTACCCTGGGGTTAAATGCCTGAGACGGAAGATCATGACACAAAAGAGGAAAAGTAGAGAAGCGTTTCCTTTCCTTATTCCCCGTTCAATCACTCTCCTTAGTGCTTTATCCAGTTATTTAGGCTGATTCCAGCTGTGAGAAGAAAGAGGTAGTGGAAACACCGTGCCATAAGACAGCAACTATTAGCCCTTGATCCGGGGCAAAGCGTGTCTCTGAACTTTGAGAAACGAATAATCCTTCCAGTAGAATGCACCCCATCAGGTGCCTGACCACAGCTTTACCGAATATTGTTTGGGAGTCAAACAGATGCAATTGACGTTTCAGTTGCCCTGGTACGCATTTCTCCATGTTACCATTTAACAGTGGCATGGAGGACAGTGCTCAGTCTAGCAGTATGCCTTGCTAAATCTGCCATTACCCTTCATCATCTTGTACATTCCACCCTCCCATCTTCACCTTCCATTCATTTCTTCCTCCAGGTGCTAAGAGGGTAGGCAAAGGTGCTCATTGTACTCACCAGATTCCTGACCTTGGCTTCATGCGCACATTCCAGCACCATTGCCCAGTGACAACTATGGAGCTCTTAAAGATCGCCTTCCTCCCAGCCCAGTCGGATGATGATCCTCGGCACAGGCAGCCTCGGGAGCAGCTGTCACAAGAGATCAGGGCTTGCTGCTCTGCCGACTGCACGAAACATGCGCCGAGAGGAAGTGGTGGTTGTTGGGGGTGGGTCTTTTGTTTTTGCTGGAGAAAAAAAAGGTTGGTCCATTTTGTGTGGCATTCACCATCCTACCAGTTTCCATTGCAACACAGCTGAGATTTCCAGCAGACTTCCATGTGGCGTTATTCAGTGGGGGAGTTTTCAGGAGGATGGTACCTAAACCTGATGTGTTGGAGGCAAGGAACGCAAAGATGCATCCCCCCTAATAACAGAAATCCGTATACCTTCAACTCTTGTGCTAATGCTACAAATAAGGTTCAGCCTCTCATCTGATATGTGATTTTGAGGAAAGAGGACTCAGTAGGAACAGTCCTGCTGGAGTAAACTGTAGAGAAACAACAGCAGGCTGCTGCAATATGTTTCCCAGAAAAAAAAGGTATATAAAAGGCATAAATAACAGTTCTGTATGGAAAGACTAATATTGAGAAGTAAGATTTGGTAAAACTGTGAGGTAAAAGTGATCGGTTTTTAATTCCAGAAGGGCTTTTGGAGGCTGTGACGTTGTGTTTAGCAGTCTGAAACTGTTTCACATCACCCTGTTTCAAAAAGTGACCAACCAGATGCTCCTCAAAGGCCTACAAGCACAGCCAAGGAGCCCAAAACTCCACTCTCATCCCCCAACAACTCAGAGGAATACCGTCTGTGAACATGCCATTGAGCTCCTAAAAGTTACTGCTAGAACTATTTTCCATGAATTTATCCAAACCCTATTTACAACCCTCAAATGACTAATTACAGCCCTCAAATTATCTATATCTTGCTGTTGGGAATTCCACATAGCAAAGGATTAATGAGATATAAATCCCTTGTTCTCCACCCAGAGATATTGCACAAAAGTCCTTCAAAGATGGTCTATCTACACTGAAGATTTAGAGGGTGAAGAGAAGTCCTCAACCATAGGGGGAAGATGTCCCACTCCTGTTAGCGTTTTCACATCTTCAGTGCAAGTTTCTGACAGTCCCAAAAAGTTGTTTCATTGTGTGTATATCTACAAGTGGCGTGTCTGAAATGGGTTTACACTGAACCTGTTCCTTCCAAATAGCAAGCTGGGGTTCCAAGAAAATGATCTTGACTTGAGACAGTTGCTGGAAACCAACACTCAGAGCAGCCCACCAACAAACAAGCGAGAAGGAAATAATTTATTCAGAGAGGCTGGCTGAACTGGCCTTAGGTGCCAGGAACTGGTGTTCCCCTTCCCTTCTGGTCTTCTAATTCCCACAAGTGAAGTCCAGAGGGAGCATTACAGGGTTTAAGTTTCCTCTGAATGAGAGAAAAAATGGCGGAGACTTTGGGAGTCGATGTAATCAGACAGTCTGAGGCCTAAATCAGAGGCCTAAATCAGACAGTCAGTCTACTAACCCTTCTAGCCCCATGAGAAAGCGAGAGATGTGGTATCCATACATTGCTTATTTTTTACTATTACAACAGTCATTTGCATCTGGATTTTTCTATGTAGATGTGATAATTCAGTTTCAAAGGATGATGTACAGTGATACAGCAAAATCCAAGAATATGGGGATGCAATGAGAGAGCGAGAGAGAGAGAGAGAGAGCACAACCCTCACAGCCCTAGGCTCACTGGTGGTAAAAAGTGCCATCAAACTGTAATCGATTTATGACCCCATAGGGTTTTCAAAGCAAGAGACTTTAGAGATGGTTTGCCATTACCTGCCTCCATGTATTAACCTTGGACTTCCTTGTTGGTCTTCCATCAAAGTAGTAACCACAACTGACCTGGCTTAGTTTTTAATATCTAACCAGGTAGGACTAGCCTGAGCCAAAGGCTCTTCATCTTTGGCTAATTCACAACTCTGTCATTGTGAAGAACAGACTGACAAGGCGATCCACTTACCAGACCAGAAAATATACCGCCCAAAGAAAGTCCAGAGTTGTTGTGGAAGTGAGAGGGTGGACAAGCTGCTTTAAGAAGACTGCTCTGGGAAAGCAGGGCATGATCAGGTGGAGACTGTTTGGGCTAAGGGACCCTGGGCCATGATTAGCAGAAGCTGAGAGTGGGTGGGGCAGCAGGTATACTAAGCCTAAATGCTTGTTAAGGCAAGCCATAGAAGCAGCAGACAGAGGGGGGGGGGGCGCTGAAGGAGTAGCAAGTGAAATATGGAAGCAATGAGGCAGGAAGGGTACTGTTAACCACTTCTTTGCCCTACTTGTTGAAGAGCAGAATAAACAGCTCTTGCAGAACTGACTTAAGAGCCTGGTGTGTGCTTGGGGGAAGCAAGACCTGTGGAGCCTAGATCTTTACCCATTGCTGTCATGGTCATTTTGGTGTTTCTTCCTTCCTCCAAAAGTAAAAATTGCTATACAAACATGTGAACAGCATAGCTGGGTCAGATCCATAACCTACTGTGCACAAACAGATGCTCTGAGGTCCACCAATCCAATCAACATTGTGGCTGTAGTATTTTGCACCAGTTGAAGTTTCCAAACACTTTTCAAGGGTAGCTCCAGGACAACCAGACTGAGTCCTCAACACACCCTGACCAGTGACCATCTCGGTCAACTCAGAGATATGAAGAAAGGGGGAGAAGTGGCTTGACAAGACTTCAGCATGCTCCAGGATGGATGGAAAGCTGAAAATAGTGAGTGCCATTAAAGAGAAAAAGAACAGAAGAGAATTTAGCCTGCTCAAGCCTCTGAGAGCTTTGGAAATTCTGGATGGGAGATTTTGAGAGAATGACTGGGATTTTCAATTTATTTTTTTCTTCCACAATTCCTGACTAGTTCCTAATTTGTTTTGCTTCTCAAAAATGCTTATTTGTAATTATTTGGCACTGTGATTAGGTTGTCAGGTTAGGATACATGAGACACAGGTTTGAATTCCCGCTGTACCTTGGAAGGTTGATGGGTGACCTTGGGCCAATCACATGTCCACAGCCTAGCCCACCACACAGGATTGGTGTGAGGATAAAATGGAGGAGCATGCATTGCTGCCAAACACTTTGGGTCTCCATTGGGGAGAAAGGTGGAATACAAATGAAGCAAACAAATAAGTATACAAAGCTGCTGGTTTTATTTAGCAGCTACTATGGTCCCCTCTAGTGGTTATTGCAAGGAAAGTTCTTCTTCTTAACCTATTGCAGAGAATAATACATTGATTAAAATAATTCACAATTTTTGCTGCTGAAGTTTCGGGGCTTTACTAGATAAAAAATTAAATAGATCTATAATAAGATCTCCCAACATATTTGATTTTATTTAAAAGCAGCTCCTGGTGGGCCTGATTTGAATTTGAGTTGTAGAGAGGAACGTTAATCTGTTCCTCTTCTGCTGTTTGTAGAATATACAAATTATCCCCCTCCACTCTCCCAGTGACTCTGAGTCCCAGTAAGCAGCATGTGTAATTTTTATATTAGATGAAGAAATGTGAAGATAATTCCTGTATGCAGAAAGGAGCTTCACTTTGTAAGCAACCCAATGCTAATTTTTGCACTGGGTTTAAAAAAAATTCTTTAGCCACAAAACCTTAATATACTGTCATATTAAATGCCAATGTTAAATACAGCTGAACTTTGCTGATGATAGCATGCTAGTTCCCTTCTCCCTACATATTCATACCTATGAACACAGAAATGGAAACAGCAGACTAAAAAGCAAAGGACCCATGAAGCAGCCTTATATTGAATCAAACCATTCTCCTATCAAGGCCAATCTTGTCTCCTCTGACTGAAAGCAGATCTCCAGGGTCTCAGGTAGAGGTATTTTGCATCACCATATTCCCAGTTCCTTTTAATTGGTGAAGCCAGGGATTGAACCTCTGCCATTCTGCATGCCAAGCAGATTCACGGCAATGTAAGAGGTATTGTCAGAATATGACATGTTTATGTATGGTTCACATATATACATGATAAGATCAGTGTCCTCTCACAACAGCAATGATTAGCAATAGCATAACTGTCCTAGTATGACTACTCTAAGGCGGATTCCGCATGGGCCAAAAACAGCTGTGTGAAAGCGGTGTGAAAACAAACCCTTTTACACTAAGCCGTTTTACACCATTTTACATCGTTTTCACACTGCTGTTTTTGACCCATGCAGAATCCACTTAAGTTAAACCTGCTCTTGAGTAAAGCTTCAATGAACCGAATCAGAGCTGCTTGCAAATTCTTCTTCAGTAATGTCATGTCAGACATCTTTCTTTGCAAGTTTTTGCTGCCAAAATGGTATGAGGTCAGCAGCAGCTTCTCTGGAATGTTCTGCCTCTTTTCCCCAAAGGTTTCCATTTTATGGCATTTTAAAAATGTCACACACGTGCCTTTTATTCTCTTGTATAGAGACTGCCTTGTTTGCCCTCTGCTGAAAGTGAAAGGGCACATTGGCAGACGACAACACATTCCACATCTGGAGGAGAAGCAGATGAATTAGACCTTAATGGTATGACTGACTTCATTATGTCCTGCAACAGCATTCCTTGCTCAAGTCTGTACAGGGCAGGTAAAACAGCGACCTTTTTAAAATGGACTTATATTCAGGAAGGACATGAAAAAAATGAGAAACCTTCAAACACTCAGGGGTGAACTGGCTCTTAAGTTACCAGGTAAGCTTCAGGAGACCAGTGGCAACCAGGGACAGTGCTGGTCACACTGCGGGGCCCTCTCAGCTTGGATCTGGGCTGTCATTGGTCAAGGGTCTGACTCAGTAGAAGGCAGCTTTATATGTTCTCGTGTGAAGAACTGCTAGTTTGCAGACGGATTTATTTATACTACATCCTGCCTATATAGAATCATAGAATTGGAAGAGGCCCCAAGGGCCATCAAGTTCAACCTCCTGCCATGCAGGAACACACAATCAAAGCACTCCCGACATATGTTCATCCAGCCTCTGTTTAAAAATCTCCAAAGAACGAGACTCTACCACTCTCCAAGGCATTGAATTCCACTGTCGAACAGCCTTGACAGTGAGAAAGTTCTTCCTAATGTTTAGGTGGAATCTCTTTTCCTGAACTTTGAATCCATGTGTCCTAGTCACTGAGGTAGCAGAAAACAAGCTTGCTCCTTCTTCGACATGGCATTCCTTCAAATATTTAAACATAGCTATCATGTCCCTCCTTAACCTTTGTTTCTCCGGACTAAACATGCCCAGCTCCCTAAGTCTCTCTTCGTAGGGCATGGATCCCATACCTTTTACCATTTTGGTTGCCCTCCTCTGGACACATTCCAGATTGTCAATATCCTTCTTAAATTGTGATGCCCAAAACTGAACACAGTACTTTGTATATCATACCTCAGTCATAAAATGGGCTACAAATGCATTTTTAAAAAGGAACAAAAAAAAGTTGAAAAAAACTGGCTCGGAAGTTTCCTGTGACCACCTCCGTTCGCTTCAGGCAGTTTTTGTGTGGTAACAAAGATACAGGCTTGTAAAAAAATTTTGTTGCTGCTATGGCTGCTGTTCCAGCGAAGCAATTAGGAGTAGTTAGGCTGGTTCCCCTATACTTTCCCTCCCTCAGTTTCCTGGCAGTTGTTTTTAAATTGACAAATTAATATTGTTACATTGATATAGCATTATAACAATCTGTGAAACATAGTCTGTGAACTCCCAACTTTAATTGGGGAAAAAAGTCTCTAATCCCTTCTGCTGCAGAGATATCAAAACAAAGGCATCACAACAAAATCTCAAAATCTACTTTTAAGGTCTTGTTATATCAATGTAATGATAGTCATTTGCCACTAAAACAATAACAAAAAAAAGCCATTCCTGATGGTGGCGGCGGCACGGCTGCTGCAGGGACAGGAGTGCCAAGTGGGTAGGACTTGGAAAATACACATGGCAGCCATTCAGGCAAGCTTTGCTGAGGACTTTCCAAACCTTCATTCATAGCAATGAAGCTGGTTTGAGAAAAGTCAGGGGGACCCTTTGGAAGTGCACAAATATACCACAATATCGTGGTGAAGCAGGAACTCTCTGCCATATGTAATGATGGAAAGTGCCATCAAGTCACAACTAATTTAATGGTTTTCAAAGCATTCAGAGGTTGCTTGCCATAACCGGCCTCTGCAGAGCATGGTTGTCTCTCATCCAACTGCCAATCAGGGCCAGCCCTGCTTAATTTCTGAAATGTGTCAAGATCAGGTTGGCTCGGGCATCCAGGTCAGGGCAACAGCACCTAGCTCTGGGCAAACAACCCCTTGCTGGCCTTGAGAGCAGCAGTGGCGTAGTGGTTAAGAGCAGGTGCATTCTGATCTGGAGGAACTGGGTTTGATTCCCCGCTCTGCCGCCTGAGCTGTGGAAGCTTATCTGGTGAACAAGATTAGCTTGTGCTGTCCAACACATGCCAGCTAGGTGACCTTGGGCTAGTCACAGCTTTCTGGAGCTCTCTCAGCCCCACCTACCTCACAGGGTGTTTGTTGTGAGGGGGTAAGGGCAAGGAGATTGTAAGCCCCTTTGAGTCTCCTACAGGAGAGAAAGGGGGATATAAATCCAAATCTTCTTCTTCTCTGATACTATGCTCATTTCTAAGGGGTTCAAGTCTAGGAATCCAGGCCTGGGTGGTCAGAGTGCTGCTTAGACAGTCAAATAGGCCATCCCACTTCAGACAACAGGGAACGGCTCATGTTCTCTTCCTCCACATAAGCAACTAGAAAACAAGCAACTAGAAAACAAGCACAGGATGCCCCTCACCTGATGGACTCATTTCTCAAATTGTTCTTTGCAAGATTTTTTTTTACAGCGTGTCTTGTTAAAACGTAAATCCTCGTCAGCTAGTTTGAAGTGACGGAACCCATCCCCACCACCTCCTCTCTTCTGCTGCCAGGCGGGATTCCCGGGGAAGCCTGCTTGCATCCGCCGCCTGCCTTTGGCCCGCACAACCTGGGTTCGATAGATGGCGGCCGTGCCTTTCAGGAAGCCAGGCGAGGCAGCGAGACTGCTTTGCTGCTGAATCAGAGACGAGAAAGCAAAACGGGGGTGGCTCGGCTCGGAGACAGAAGAAGGACAGTTGCTTTGATCTGCGGGCCAGAAGGCGACAACACAGTCCCCTTAAGAGAACTTCTTGGAGGGAGGGGGGCTGAGCCGTAGCCACATATTATTATCACTTTACCCCCCCCCCCCTCCCCGGGGACCAGCGGTAGCAGCTTTTTGGGCATGCCAGCGCTTGGGAGAAGGCGGGCTTTGGCGCTGAGTGACAAGAAGATGGGCCAACCAGGAGGTTTCCTGGGAGTTACCTGCGGGCCAGCTGCAGGTGTGGTTTGAGTTTCAATTGTGATTGTCTCGGAAGAGAAATCTATTCGGAAGAGAGGAGTGGCTGAGAGGGAGCGAAGAGGATTTCGGTCATGGAGCCGATCTCGACGTGGACTCCTAAGATGGTGGTGGCTTGGCTGACAGGTGTGTTGGAGATTCTGCCTCTGGGAAAGGGGGTCATACTTTCTATCCAAGGCTCTGGAAAGAGCTAGCAGGCCTGATCGAAGCATAGAGCATGCTTGGAAAAGGGAGTCAAACAGAAAAAGGAAAGTTTGCGTGCAGAAAGGAATGCATTCCTGGACTGGGTAGGGCTAATTTCACCCTCACCAAGACGGGGCTTGTGTCTTGGCCAATGAGCTAGGAAGCTGAGCCACTCCTTTTTAAAACAAAAAAACTTGTGTTGCCACAATACAGCTGAACTTTCTGTATGTAGGATATAAGGGGTCACTTCATCAGGGAGAGAGAATGATGGAGCTAGAAGTGAACATTGTGGCAGAGTAGGGATTTGAACCCAGGTCTTGTGGTCTTTGTGAGAAGAACACAATGGTGCAGAGTGATAAACTCCAGTACTGTGGTCAAAACTCTGCTTGCAACCTGAGTGTGATGCTGAAGGGATGTCAGTTTCAGGTGGCCAGCTCAAGCTCCACTCCTTCTGAGTTTGGTAAAATGGGTATCCAGCTTACTGGGGGTAAAGTGTAGACAACTGGAGGCAAATCACTCCGTAAGCATAGTCCGCCTAATAAATGTTGGGATGTCACGTCACCCCATGGGTCAGTAATGACCTTTACCATCTGACCTTGTAATTCAGCAGGCCAGTGGTATTGCACCCCCATGGTACTGTGAAATTGCATACTAGAAGAAGAGGTTAGGATCCCAAACCATATTGGCAGGAAAGTTCAAGCAACTTCTCAGAAGGCATGCCTGCTTATCAAAATAATAATTGATATTGCTCTTTAGTTGTTCGGGGTTGAGACTTAAATTGTAAAAGTGTTGCTTCTTGAAAGCTATTGTCTTCCAAGTTCATAGAGCATGCTAATGTCCTTTCTGTAGTTGGCAAAGCCCCTCAAATGGCCTTCAACATTGAAATCCCAGAATCTAAAGTGTTATCCAGTTAGATGTCTGTGCAAAATTCAGTGTCCCCCTTAGAAAGGAAGGAGTGATTTGTGCTTTTACTTTGTGTTCATCATTAAGAAAACATACAGTTTCAGGTTTTCTTCGCAGGAAGAAATGGAAGTAGGAACATCAGGGTGCCTTGCTGGATTGGTCCAATTATCCTTGAATCCAGCATCACATAGCAATCAACAAACAGGAAATAGAAGGCCCTCCCTGATGTTGCCCCCTAGCACTGGTATTCAAAAGCTTCTGCATCTGGGTGTTTCCTTTAGTCACTGTGCCTAGTAGCCACTGATGATCCATGAATCTGCCTGATTCCCTTTTAAAGCCATTTTTACATGACAACAGCCGGTGTATAACCCATTCTTATATGAAGGATTGTTTTACAGTGGTCCTGCTTGTTTTTTTTCACTTCAGGGAAGGCCCAACCTACTAGTAAAAAGTGCCAGTATTGCAGCCAACATATGGCCTCCCCATAAAGTTTTCAAGGCAAGAGAAGAACAGAGGTGTTTTGCCATTGCCAGCCTTTGCAAAGCAATCTTGGACTTCATTGGTCATTCCATCCAAATACTACCAGAGCTGACCCTTCTTAATTTCAGGACAGCCCTACCTGCAATGTTCACTTGCTCTGCAATGTCCTACTGATTTAAAAAGCCAAGACATATGATAAGTTCAAGCTTGTTAGTAAGGTTTTTAAAGATCTGTAGTGTTCACCATGCATGGTGTCTTCAGTGTATCTGTCTGTATCTATCTACAGGTTCAGGTTGTGGCCAGATGCTTCCCACCCACAGGAATTGGAAATTTAATTTCTAAAGAGCTGAGCCTTCTAAGCTGTGTTGACAAAAAGTTAACAGAATGCCCCTGAAAGGGACAATGGTTTACCTAGGAGAAACTAGGGACTGTCTTTGATAAATAGGGTCAACTTAGTTGATGGACCAAAAACTTGCATCTTTATATTGTTCTGTGCTGCCAGTACTGCTGTATGTGTGGGAAATGCATTTCCTGTAGTGATGTGGGAAGTGGCTTGTGGAGTAATGGCATCGGGGAAGTGGAGAGGAGAATGTTCTGAGAATCTGACGCGCCTGTACTTCTTTTATTTTAGTAAGATTCTTATTTCAACCTTCCTCCAAGAAGTTGAGAGCAGTTTTTTTCACCCATTTTATCCAAGGTGCTTAGGATGAACAAGGAACTGTCCCAAAGTTACTTAATAAAATAAAAACCCAATGTCACCATGAAAACTAACATTTATTGCAATACGAGTTGTCATGAGTCAGAGCTCAGTTCCTTAGAAGTGAGCTCTGACTTACGAAAGCTCTTACTTGAATAAATGTTGTTTGTTTTCATGGTGCCACTGGACTTCTGTTTTGCTTAGCTGCTATGGAGTAACACAGCCACCCTTTTGAAATTATCTGTCATCCAACAAGCTTCATGGTAAGGTGGAGATTAGAACTTGGGTCTCTCAGATACTAGTCTGACTCTCCTACCACTATATTGCACTGGTTCCTTTTACCAGGATTAGGTTAGTGTATGCATACCTTGAACTAGACACAGTCTTCACTCAGACTTCCAACACTATCATTTTGGATATTTTTCCTTGTACCTTTTATCCAGGCAGATTTCTGGCTCAGTTTATGATCCTCTGGTGCCATGTTGTTTCTGGTTCTCAACTTGTATTTCTGTGCAGTTCAGCACAAATGCTGACAGTCTGAGGCATTACAAATGATCCCCCCTTCCTTTACAATTTAGGCTTGGATCCGGTATTGCAAGATTACCCATTGGAGACGTGGCGCTTGAGTGGAAAGCAACTCCTTCGCCTGTCCTATCGGGACTTGGAGGATTTGGGCGTGAGTCGTATTGGCCATCAGGAACTGCTTCTGGAAGCTGTGGAACAGCTCTGTGTGTTGGTGAGTGTGCAGCAGTAAAGTCCAATTAGAATTTTGTCTGATGTCCTCTGCCACTGGTGAGCAATGTTTGAGTTGCATGTCCACATTATGTTTTTAAAAATATTTTTAATTATTTTTCCATAAAATAAAACAAATACAAAAAAGAAAGGGAAAAAAGAGAAATTAAGTGAAGCTACGTTAGCAACTAGTTAGACAAGTATAATAAAAAAGCAAAAAGCAAACTTAAGACATGAATTTGGCAATCCTTTCATACTAGCATGCTTATTAAAAAGATAAACATTGGTTTTTCCTCTGGTACATTAAAATCATATTAACAAAACATTAACACTACTGTTATAATATTTAAGGCAGGGCTCATCATTTGCTTTCAATTCATTTCTATACTTCTGTTCAATTTGTTTTCGCTGTACAAAAGTGTTATCTCATCATAACTTCTCAATTCTTTACAGTGGGAACTCTTTCAAGTTTCCACATAGAGGCATCAACTACCCTTGCTACAGTTAGTAAATAGATTCATATTAAAATTATATATGTTAAACGAGGTATACATTAATTTGTACTCTTAAACATCAAAATCATATTAGTAAGATATAAACATACATAAAAATACCAACTACCGTTCTAAATAGCATAAAAAGAAGGAAAAAGAGAAGAAGAAAAAATAAGGCTTAGTACATAAATTTGGCAGTTCCTTCCGACTATCATACTTATGTAGTTAGGTATTATTAAAATGATATATCATTATCTATATGGTAATTTTAACTTCTCAATATAAAAAATCATATATTTTATATCTTTCAATCTACTAAAAATATATTTCTCACTTGATTGTTCTTAGTCCTTTTTCTTACAATCTGGTGAACGATCTTTGAAATATACTTTTGGGGTTTTTCCCCCTCTAGAAATTGTTGTTAAAGTATAGAAACAGTCTATCCATTTTCTTGCAATTTCCTGGGTGACTGGCCTTTTATAATTTCTGATAGCTTTTTTCTGAAGTCATTTTTGGAGCCTTCAAAAAAAAATCTTCATTTGTAAATGACTGGAGAGAGAGGTGCCTGCAACCTGAAAAGGTTGGTGCCAGGTGAGTTGCTAAGGGAAGGTTCAGGTGTGACCACAGAGAAGAGCCATAGTGAGTTATTACAGAAGATGGTAAGGCCAGAGGAGGTCACTGTAATGCTGAGCCTTGTTGGTGGGAAGGTTCCTGTGGGAATTCACAATTGGTGGCTTTTCTGGAAAGCATCTGCTTTGTTTGCAGAAAATCCCAGATTCAACCTCTGGCTACTCCATGTGAAATGATCAGATGGAAACATGTTGGCCTCAGACCCCAGAGAGCCACTGCCCGTCAGACTAGAGAAGACTTACCTAGACAGACCAATGATTTGGGCTGAAGCTGCTTCAAGCATTCCGAAAGGACTTTTATTACTTCTTGGCGCTCCAGAGTGGTCTTCTGCCCTTGCTACAGCATCATGATGTGTACTGATTTGGTAATTCAAAGCTTGCAACAACTATTATTTTCTTCTAAGCCCAACCACTTCAATTTTCTCTTCTCCCTAGAACTATGAGCTGGAGACATCGAACCTACGAACACTCACTGAGAAGCTACAAGGAGTCGTTCAGACCATTTTGGCATTCATCCTGAGCCACAGGAAGGTGACCACCTACAATGGAAACATGGTGGAGAAGCCCTCCACGGAGCTGCTGGCCTGCATTGTGGAGCTGATTGGAGCAGCAAAGGGCCTGTTCCTATGGCTCAACAGGTACTGGATATATTTCATATTGTCCTTTGCCAACTCTGAATCTTTGGAGTAGAAGAAGAGATGGTCTGTACGTTGAAGTAATGTCAGAACATGGAGGAGAAGTGGGAGAAAGCAAGAAGAACAAGGGCTGGGTGAAATTCCTGAGTTATATGGGAGGACATCATGGAATGGATTAAATTTCCCAGAGCCAAATGTGGCTTGACATGGTCTTGAATAGCGGCCTAATAGCCATCCTGGTTTTGTCAGAGCTTGGAAGGTAAGCAGGGCTGGCCGTAGTTAGTATTTGGATGGCAGACTAATAAGAAAGACCAGGGTTGCTTCATAGAGGAAACAGTGGCAAATCACCCATGTTAATTTCTTGTGTTAAAAGCCCCGTGGTCCTGTAGGTGCCATGATTTGATTGCAACTTGAGAACACGTTACTGTTGTTGGTATTATTATTATTGATCCAGATGTGTCTTCCTTTAAGAAAGAAATGAAAGCTATTGGAGGGATGGGTGGAATGCTAGACTCCTCTATATGTGAAGGAAATGGCAAATGAAGATTCTCATAGGTCTAAAGGGCTTTTGAAAGATGCTTTACAGAAAGGGTAATAATAGACATCAACAGTTGCCAAGAATCCAAGTGTGAACCTATACAGATTTATGCAGGTGTGCTAAAACAGTCGTGCAGGGTGCTCGTGTGTGTATTTATAGCTTATGTGATAACCTTGGGTGTGCCAGTTCCTTCTAAAGGACTTGCAACAACCAGTGTTTGGGCTGTGGAGACAACACGTCAGACATCAGTAATGTCGAGTCGAGTAGTTTCAGATGCTCTGAAGTTTGAGATTGAGTGGGTTCTTAGATGACTTGGGGGGTAAATCCTGGGGTGTTGAAATATTTTGGCCTTTTGGAACAATCCTCCTTGGGGTTCCATGTGGAGAAGGTCACATGCCAAATAAGTGGGAAATCCTACATCCAGATTACCTGAGCCAATGAAATTATTGACCCAGTTCAGACATCACATGAAATCACTTTTAAATTAAACTGGTTATAGTTGTGCAATTGTCTGATTACAGGCTACCTTAACAACGGGTAAATAAGAGCCATCAAAACAGAACCTTAAACCACAGTTTGAATTATTAGTATCTTCATGTATAGCCCTGAGGTTCAAAGTGGATTCTAAAATATGATGATAAAAACAATCCAGTTAAAGGCAAAGTGTTCTAATTAATAATGTTATGCAGTGGAGTGAGAGCTGAAGAACTGGAAAACAGGGCAGGGAAAAAGACGAAGTCAGCCAAACAGTCGACATAGCCAAAGAACAGTAGGGCAACAAAACTATCTAAAATCTGACCTCCCATACTTATGAGACAGTAGAAGACATTGAATTACTGTAAAAATAGGGTGAGATTAGTTGCTTTAATAACCACAATTAGTCTTAACTCCAGTTTTATGCAACATGAGCATTCAGATCATAGTTTGTTCCCAGCACTGACCTCCCAGGCTGATCATTTGCAAGTTGAATCCTAGCTTTGTTTACTAATTGCAACAAAAATAAACCAGGGTTTTGATTGAACCAAGCTATTAAGTATGCAGAAAATCCCTTGGCTTCAGAAGATTTTCAGGACAAACCTATGCAAACAATAATTAGAGTATTGTCAAAGGCTTTCACTGCCGGATTCAGCTGATTGTGGTGGTTTTCCGGGCTGTGTGGCCGTGGTCTGGTAGATCTTGTTCCTAATGTTTCACCTGCATCTGTGGCTAGCATCTTCAGAGGTGTATCTCAGAGAAAAGTCTGTTACACACTGTGTCTAGTGTGTCTAGTGACACTCTCTGAGATATACACCTCTGAAGATGCCAGCCACAGATGCAGGCGAAACATTAGGAACAAGATCTACCAGACCACGGCCACACAGCCTGGAAAACCCACCACAAGCAATAATTAGAGTGTTGGGGCTAGAATCTGATGAACCCAGGTTTGAATCCCAACTCTTCCATGGCAGCGTGCTGGGTCACCTCGTGCCAGTTACATATTCTCAGCTTAATTTATTTCATAGAATTGTTATAAGGATGCTATGGAGGATGAAGAATGTTGAAAGCCACTTTGGGTCACTGTTGGGTACTGGGTTGTGAATTGTTACCTGTAAACTCTCTCTGAATATAAAGTCTGTGTTTAATAATCCTGATATGGGAGCAAGGGTACTGTGAAAGGAATGAAAGAGGCTGTTCTTGAAATGAGCCAAGCAGATAACGAGTACATCCTGTGGTTGTTAGGCAACCCACAGCATGTTTCCTCTTTCACCTGTTCTACCAAAAGGGTGTTGAAACAGCACTGGTGGTGTGGGGGAGGTAAGAAATGCCCTCGGCAACTCTTGACTAGCTTATAACTCTTGATTGGCCTATCCAGTGACCGGGCAATGTTCTGGTGCTCCAAAAACTTGGTGGTTTGAACGAGGGAGTTTTCCCTTGAAGCAGGAAAATGCTGATATAAAGAGAACAGAGGAGTGTTTCTCAGTAAGCAAAGAGCAGCTAGTAGCCTAATTGTGCTGGTGTGATGAAGAGGTTGGGACTAGGGTTTGCCACAGAACTTTGAGTAACTTTGGACCAGTCATTCTCTCTCTTCCCACCTGCCTCACCTGGTAGTTGCTCTCTGGGTAAAAATAAGCTGCGTTGAATTTCAATTGGGATGAACAATATGGTATAAGTACCTAAATAAGTTTCAAGATAGCTGGACTCAGCTCTTGTGGGACTCTGAACACATACTGATTTAGATTATGTCCCATTACAATGTATTGGGGCTGGATTCTCTGTGTTGCTTGCACACATGTGTACGGTGAACCAAAGAGGTACAGTACTTAGAATATCAAACTAAAGCTGGGAAGACATGGCTGGCTTCACATCATTACTGAACCATGAGGTTTGCTGAATGGTTTTGTGCCTGTCAATTCATCTACCTCACAGGGTTGTTGTCAGGCTGAACCAAAGAGAACCATGCACACTGTCCTTCTTTTTGAAACGATGAGGTAAAAGTGTATGCGTGTGCATGTATGGACACCTCAGTATATACTTAGGGCCAAGTGGCAGTTCAGGATCCTTGTGGTTATAAAAGTACAACTTGTACAAAGTAGCATGGTACGGTAGCTAGACTGTTGAGGTAGGACCTTGGAGACCCAGGTTCAAAGCTTAGCAGCCATTAAATCACCAGGCGGTTGTGGACCAGTTGCGTGCTTTTCATATTTTAACCTGCCTTGCAGGATTGTCTTTAGGATCAGTTGGAGTGTGGGAGGGGGAACTACTCCCAAACTCCTTGTAGGAAGAACAGGATAAAAAAAATGCTCAAGTGGGACTTTGTAAACACAGATAACTCTGTGGATAACTGATTGATTCACCTGTTTCACATGTGCAAATGTATATATATTCAAGTAATGTGCTAGTGCTGCATTTTGAAGGATAGTAGGTTCTTAATATCATGAGAGTGTTGGCTCCCTAATAGGGATATTTTTGAGAGATCCTGAATTCAAGAATTCCCCTTGATTTCCATTTACGTGTGGACATTGACTGTACATTTTGTGTTGTTTTGCTTTACTGTTGCCCATTTCACTGGTGAGTGTTTAGCACGAAAATTTCTATGAAAGAATCCCCTGTAATGGAACGTATTGATTTATTCTTGTAGGTATCTTTTTTCCCACCTGAATGATTATTCAGCTAGCTGGGACATAATCTGGCTTTGTGGAGATCTGGCAAAGGTCATGCAGGAGGTGAGCTATGCGAGGTTGGTGAGAGGTGAAGCCTGTCCTACTGACGTCTCCACAGTGTTTCGGTACTTTGGTTCTTTGGAAGATTTTAGTCATCTCTCAATTTTTATGGAACAGCTATCAGTGTGAGAATTCTAGTAGTATTTCAAAGCAAAATAAGAATCTTTTCTAAATCCACAGGATATAATGTAGTGAGGCTGTTCTCATAGAGTGGAACTCCGCCACCTTTCAGTTCCAGGATGTCATTGGGTCCTTAGGACCCAATGACATATAATACATAATACATATAATAATGTAAATGCCTTTTGTATTTTTCTGCAGTGCTGGAGTTACCCCAGGTTTTCAGAAACCTATATCTTATTTCTGGATATACACTACTGCCTTGGGGATTTTTTCATCTGCGTGATATGACTGCTAGAGGAATTAAATATGATAGACCCACCTACCTGAAGTACCGGTAAAATCCAGCCACAACTAAGGGTTATTGAGTACCCAGCATTCAGACCCTAATGATATGATGGGGTTGGTGCAACACTATTAGCAATGGTGGGATCCAAAAATTTTATAACAGGTTCCGATGGTGGTGGGATTCAAACAGTGGTGCCGCTGCACACACGCACCTCCAGTCCCTATTAGGCAGGGAGGTTGCTTTAGTAACCCCTTCTCAGCACTCAGAAAAAATTAGTAACCACTTCTAGAGAAGTGGTGAGAACTGGTTGGATCCCACCTCTGACTATTAGTATTAGTGGTAGATACTTCCACATATCCCTAGGAATTGTGTCTTGTGTTATCTGTGGAAGTGTACCATCACAGACATGGGCTTTGAAGTCATGGTCTATTCTCCCCTCAAGACATCTTTTTTCCTCTTTTTTTAAAAATGGAAACTGTTTATCAACTTAAACATAAAACGTTGTTAGGAGGCACTTCCGATCTCCATCCTGGGTGCGCCATATTTATCATGAGCAGGCAAGCATGGAAATCCTAATCCCTTTTCAGTCTTTGTCATTTTGGTCTTCTGACCTTGCACACTGCCAGAGTGAGGTACACATGATCATCTCAACACATGTGGACACCCTTTTACGTGACTGGAGCAACGCATGTGTTTTTCCGTCTTTGATATGCATGAACACATGCCCCCAATGTCTGTGTTTTCTACTGTATATTTTGAAGCAGGAGAACATGGACATTGATCAACTGTCACAAAACGGCAACCGCATGTGTTGAGCACGTTTCCATGCTGTGCTTTTCTGTTGTGCGAGGCAGAAGTGTCAAAGTACTTTAGAGGTTATAAACTTGTTGAGGTTTCTGAGATTTTTACCTGCTGCTCTGGAGACCTGGTTACCCGTTTCACATCTCTGCCGTGGCTCCACATTGAAAATGAGAGCTTAGATTCTGAACTCGAATGAACTGAGGGGAGTAGCAGCTGACTAGGGAGGGAGGGGAAGGAATCAGAAGAGGCAGATAAACAGAACTGGGAAGGGAGAGTGAGCCAGATTTCTCTTATAGAAAGAATCCTGTGAGTCACCCTCTGGGATCAGGGCTGGGTGGGAAGGCTTTGGGGGGAATCTCCATTTTCCATCAGATGCAGCTCAGCAAAAAGAAGAGTCAGGAACAGTGGACCTGCTCAGATACTTTTTTGTCAGGTAGGGCTGTCAGTTGCCTGTGGGTGAATGTTCTCTCTTTTCTGCCTGTGTGTCCTATGCTCCGGGGGTGGAATCTGTTGAGTGAACTAGGAGGGCTTGATAATAAATAACCCTGTTGAGAAACTGAGCCAGGTTTCAGGGGGAATGCAGGGAAAAGAATGTGAGGAGTCATAGTAAGAAGAAGAAAGTCGGCAGAGAGTGATGTTTGTCTTTGCAAAGAAAGGTGGGCAGGAATTTGAGCATTTTTTAAAAGCTGTGAAGAGCACCTTCTCTGCCTCCTCTGGCTTTTCATTTTAAGGTTTAACACTAGCTACTGGAGACTTGAAGAAGGTGGCTAACACTTGGGGTCAAACCCTGAGGTCTTTCAATCATCTTTAGCTGGGGTTTGAGTGAAGCAGGGTGGTGGAAATTGAGGTGCCATCCATAGTACATTACATCATGACGTTTTGTGAGAAATGTGGTTCTGTTGCGACCAAGAGCCAACAGACCCTCTGCCCCCACCCCCAGTTTTCATAGACATTTGCCATGTGCAATGGTTTAAGGAACTGATCCCCAGTGCTGCCTGGCATGAGGTCTTTCCACACAAGGGAGGGTCTGTGGTTCAGTGGTAGGGTGTTTGCTTTGCATGCAGAAGGTCTCGAGTTCGATCCCTGGCATCTCCAGTTGAAAGACTCAAGAAGCAGGTCATGTGACAGACCTTCTCCTGAGGTCCTGGAGAGCAGCTACCAGTCAGAGCAGGCAGTACTGACCTTGATGGTCTTCGATTCAGTATGAAGCAGCTTCACATGTACAAGGGTCAAATGCTGTGTAAGTGGCGGTACAGTTTTATAACTCTGAAGCCGTCAAAGGATTGCCCCACTTCCAATCAGTTAGCTTTGTTCTCCTTGTTCTTGCAGGATTGCACAGTCTTTGAACGAGAAGAACAGATATTATTGATCGTAAGTATGTTGTTCTGTAGAGTTCATGCAGAAATAGGAAGGGCTCAGGGTAGAACACTCATAGCTTCCCTTGAGCTTTTCTGCCATTTTTGGCAGAAATCCCATTTGCCTATCTTGGGAGTTCTCAAGCATACACATGTCAAGAATTTGAACTGAACTGTACTGAAACTTCCCAGCTGTCTCTAATAGGTTTCTCCAATGTCTATTGTTTTAGTTTTCAGAAACTTCATCACATAAATGAAGAAGAGTCTTGTGGCACCTTAAAGCCTCACTTTAATTGTGAACTAGAAACTATTTCATCAGATATTTGAAGCTGATCTTGGCAGATATCTTGTTATGAAGATAGAACAGTTTAAACAGCAAAAATCACAGGCCCATGCAGTGGAAAGCCACAGGATGTGACATTATTAATTTAAGTTGGATGTAATCAAAACTAAGCAGTTGCACCCTTCTAAACCCATCAGCTTCAATGGATTTGGAAAGGTAAAACTGTTTAGGATTGCACTGACAGTACCACCTTTTGCTAATGTGGATTTATAAATTTGGTCCTTATTTAAGGCATGGGGAATGCATATTCCTTGATGAATTCTAATTCAATAGTTTCATGCTACATTCTCCCTTTGAAAGTTTTGTTGAAAAATGGTGACTGCTAATTAAAATACAGTCAGTCTTATAAATGTCAAGTCCTGCTCCACCTGTCTTGTCTTCCATCGTCTTTTGTGCAGTCTTCTTCGTAAGAGTTGTCTCAGAATTCATAAAAAGCAGGATGTTTTTTTTCTCTTTGTATCCTGAAGAGCAAGCACATATCAGGGATCTGTGAACAAATCTTGAATTACAGTCCGGCCAACCTTCTGAATCAAACTGCCATCTTGGAGACAGTGACGCTTGTACAAGTAGGACCAGAAGACAGCTTGGTGAGTCTGGCTGTCTTGGCAAAGACATGCCTGAATACCCAGCCCACCTGTGAACTCATGGCATGCTGCAGCTGGCAGTGTGTCAGGGTATTGTAGTAGTATCTAGAATTCTGGCCTATGTCTGGGGAAACTGGGTCCAAATCCCCACAAGAAGCTCATAAAGAGATCTTGGGCCAGTTGTTTTCTCAGCCTAATGAACCTTAAAAGGTGGTTGTGAGCAAGGTACTCAGCTTGAACTCCTGGGAGGCAGGGCAGGATTATATAGATAAGGGGAGAAAGAGAAATGTTGATAGAACACAATTGTAGCACAACTTAAGGGGGGACATCGTAGATGTTTATAAAATTATGCAAAGGGGAGAGAAAGTAGACAATCTTTCTCCCTCTCCCAAAATACTAGAACTTGAGGGCATCCAGTGAAGATGATGGGAAGTTGTAGGCTGAGGAATGGACAAAAGGAAATACTACCTTACTCAATGAGCAATTAAAATGTGGAATGAGCCGTCAGTCGATGTAGTCGTGGACACAGGGACAAGCAACTTTAAAATGGGATTAGGCAGATTCATGGAGGACTGGCCTATCAATGGATACCATCCATGGTGACTAAAAGAAACCTCCACATTCAGAGGCAGTAAACCTTGAATGTCAGTTTCAGGATACAACATCAGGGGAAGGCCTTAGCTTCTACACCCTATTTCAGTGGTGGTGAACCTATGCCACGGGTGCCAGAGGTGGCACTCAGAGCCCTCTCTGTGGGCACATGCAAACAGAGTTTGTCATGTGGGGGGGGGGTGTGTGTGATCTCAGGCTGGCCTGGGCAGCTGGGCTCGATTATTAGCATTAAACCTAAGACCTAGTTTTGGGGAAGCAATGTAGGTAACCCTGTTAAGTACTGTTAAACCCCACTGATTTTCATGTGAAGAACTAAAGCACGATCCTTTACCTGGGAGTAAGCTTGGTTGCTGGCAATGGGGCTTGCTTCTGAGTAAACCCTCCTAGGGTCGTGATTCACCCGTTCGAAGAGTTGCACGGTTGCTTCAAAGCAAAGCCACTGACTACCACCAAGCTTATTCCCGAGTAATGCACACCTCGGAGCCAACCATTTTTTCTAAACTAAAACCTCAGTATTCAGGTTAAATTTCCGTGTTGGCACTTTGCGATAAATAAGTAGGTTTTGGGTTGCAATTTGGGCACTTGGTCTCGAAAAGGTTCGCCATCACTTCCCTGTTTGTTGGATTACATGGACCATTGGCCTGATACAGCAAGGACTCTTTTTGGGTTCTTAATATAATTGTGATATTTAATATGCAGATGACTTATGTTAGTGGGGACCCCATTGTGAGATAGGAGGGGATGGAGTATAGTGGCTTCTTTAAAGATTGTGACTGAGCTGAGGTTTGAACTTTTCCTCCTCATAGCCAATTCGTGATCTGTTTACTTTCACTCTCCATCCTCTATCTGCAAAATGGGGATAATATTAATTATAAAATACTCAGATGAGTTTGTGGCAGAGGCAGGATTTGAACAGGGGACCTCTTGCTCCACAGCCCACTAGTTTAACTATTGTTAGGATTATGCTGTGTGTGCTGGTTGAATGATTTTGTAATTTATTCCACTTGTATGATCCTGAAGCCACCTTGCTGAACTCCAGATACAAGGACCTGGTCCTTCTAATAGAGAGTCTGTGGACTTGAGCTGTACCAGGTGCTGATAACTGTGTCTTTTCACCTTAGGGTATTGAGATCAAATCCTCTCCATCCTGTCTCCATTTCATATCAGGGACTGCCCCAGAGGTGAGTTGGGAAAGGGGCTGCTGAGGTAAGGGCTTATTTCTGGCTTTGGCTTTTCCAGTCAGACATACTCTCCTGGTGAGGAAACTAATACTTACTCATGTTTTAAAATAGACCCATTCCTTCCCTCTCTCCCTTTCCCTGCTCCTTCTACTTCTGGTCTCCAAAGTGACCTTTTGGGGGAGGGAGTTGATATTTCTTCCTCAGAGTGTGATTAGCCCACTCAAGTTCCACATCTTCCCCCCCTATGACCACCAGAGACTGTGCGTCACACTAAGCCCTGGCAGACCTTTTTCCAGCTCTTCTGCATGGTTGTTTCCCTTCTCAATCCCTCGCAGCAGTTATGGAGCTAGAAATTACTGAAAAGGTCAGCGCCTGAAGTTAATAGTTAATCCCCCTCTTCAACACCCCCTCTCTATTCCCGAGCCTCGACTTTCACTCTCCTGAAAGAATGCCCACTTTTCCTCCTCCTAGCAAGGAAAGTCTTGAAGTTGACGTTGCTTTGACATTTTCCTTACTTCACACCCTCCTTTTCAGTCCCCAGCTGAGCACTACGACAGGGTCCTCCCAGGGGATGAGATAGTCCAAGTTAACGACCAGGTGGTGGTAAGTCTGAACCTCTTTCTTCCTTTGCTTTGATGGCTCATGCCAGGATGAATTGCTGTACTAAATTAATTGTAAAAGGCCCTTTTCTGGGCTGGGATTCTGATTCTGCTGCCACCTATGTGAGCAAAGATGGCATTCTTCCCAGGTCCTATAACAGGATCATAAAGGTCATAGATTCTTTATGGGGTGCTGAAGTAGTTTTAGCTGGGAGTTCTGTGAGACAACCAGTGCCCTTTTGTGTTTGTGGGGGGTGGGGGGGAGTTGCTACTTCTCTTGTTGATCTGGCACTTTACCTTACCACATGGGCACTGTAACTGTAGGAATGGGTGAATTGGCCATGCTGGCAGGGGCTGATGGGAATTGTAGTCCATAACATCTGGAGTGCCAAAGGTTCGCCACCACTGACATAGAGGGAGAGACCCTCCCCTTGTATTCTGCATGCATTCTGGGTGGTAGCTGGCTGTATAGGTATAGTGAGTGGTCAGGTTGATTTCTAGAATACAGTAGTGTGTTCACACCCATTTGTATAGCTGCAAATACTGTCCAGAAAACAAACTGATCCTGGATCACATTAATGGTAGGGTAGAAATTGTTGGAATCTCACTGAGGATTTCCTTTCTGTGGAATAACTGTCTACTGATTAACCTCAAGAAAAAAGAAGGCTGCTCGGGGACAGAAGTTGGGGACCAGTGTTTTGGTATACCGCACCTCTGAAGCTCTACTTGAATCAGATAAAAGGTGTCACCAGATCTGGACTAGCTGTGGGTATAATTCCAAATCTTAAGAGCTAGATGTGCAGAGGCTTCATCCGGTTAATGTTTTCCATGACTTGTCTTTATGCAGAATAATGGTGTTTACAGATGCCACTCTACCTGTGGTGGCCACAATGGTGATTTCTGGAAGACTGCCAAAGGGGAAGGAGCTACAGTTGTTAGATTTTGTTTCTGAATGTTGGTGGCACAAACACTTCCATAGGACTATCTGTCCTTCATGTCAGTACCAGTGCTGTTGGCTACCACTTAGAGCTTGGGAGTGCCTATCAGTTAATGCAGTAACCTGAGTGCTTAGGAAGCTATATTATGATGAAGGGGCTCTGGGTTGTCCCAGTAGCGGGCACAGGAGATAGAATCAATGCCAAATAGCCAGAAATGAAGCACAGGTAACTTAATTCAAGATTTAAAGTGTATGTGGTAACTTTGGCCTGCGTCTTATAATTCCTCTCAGCAATGTTTTGAGCCTTCATTGTGGTGAACAGGTCATTGTGGTGAACATGGGAAGTCATTCAAATCAGTTTTGATTAACATATGGATGTCGCAGTGTGTCTCCGGAGAGTTTGTGTATGATTTGTCCTAACTTGGTGTACTGGATTCCTCGTTGCTGTTTATCATACAAACATACTGTATGCAGAATTATTTATGCCTAATAAAGGTTTACTGTACTGTTTTGAGCCTTCCACCAGCAGAATTGCTGCTGGCATTAAAGGAAAGCTGCTAATATTGCTGAGCATAGTGGTAAGGTACAGGCTTCTAAATATTTCGTTACTGTTATAATTATTGGCCAGAACGCAGGGTGGTAGGAAGAGGTTTATTTCTTAGACAGAGATTGGGGACTCCATGCTGTCTTTAATACAAGTAAAATGGCTTCATAGAAACAGTTCTCAAAACTGAAGACTCAGATTCCCTAGGAGCAGGGATGAACTCCTTTGGGATTGTGTTCCGATCTTGAAACAGCAGCCTGGACAATATATAACATATGCAAGCTCTGAGTATTGCTGCCTCCAGAAAGCCAATTTCCATTGATTGTGCAGGTGGGTTGGACTCGGATGAATCTGGTGAAGAAGCTGCTTGAGACACCTAGTCGGGTGACTTTGGTGCTGAAGAAAATCCCGCTCGGTCCATCCACTCCCTGCTCCCCTGCATCTCCTCAGCCTCAGGTAAGCCAACACTGCAATACTCTAGATTTTTATATGTGTGCTTTTGTCCTTTTCTTCCTTTACTGAGCTCAAAGTGACGAACATGTCCCATTTTATGCTCAGGAAAAACGTATTTAGGTTGGGAATGTATGACTGACGTAAATTCACCCAGTGAGCTGTGTGGCAGGGTTGGAATTAGAATACAGGTCTTTCAGGTCTAGCCACAAAGGAAGACTGATCTCTCATTCTTTGACACAGAAGATGCTTGAGTTTGGACTGTGGTGATTTGCATTACAGAAGCCCATATATGGGAGCCGAACCCTGGCCTCCGGTTGCAGAAAACGTATGGGGATGCCCGAGCTTCCTGTGTTTGATGTGACTTTGTATGTGTAACCTCCTATCTGGTGAAAAGCTTGTTACACTGGAAGAAACAGCATCAGACATATGCCCTTGACTTAAGAGTGCATTCCAATCCAATCATGTTTTACTTTGCTAAACTGCCTTCTTTATTTGGAAAATGTATCTGCCAGCTCTCCAAAGATCTTGCACAAGGCAGTTCACAAAATAAAACATGATAAACATACAACAGCATGAAATTTTATGATGACACGTTTTTAACTTTTTAATTGTATTTGTAAAGCTGTCGGAAGCTGCCCTAGGCCCGTGAGGGGAAGGGCAGCATATATAACAAATAGACGAATGAATGATTAATAAACTTGTACAGCAGAGCATAAAAATAGCATACAACATTTTGCAGCTGAAATAGAGCCTTGTAAAACAGGTCTCGGGCCAGAAGTAGACGGGGAAAACAACTTTAAAAGATAAAGTCCTTAATTAAAAGTCTAAGTGAAAAAGAAATATTATCACTTGGCGTCTATCAATGAGTAGGATGGGTGCTGGACAAGCCTCAAGGGGGAAGAACCTTCTTCAGGTGAGATGCCTGCACTGAAGAAGTCCTGTCCCTGGTCCCCATCTGCCTCACCTGGGTTATGGGTCATGAGAGGAAGATCTTAGCCTATTCCCTGGACAATGTGGGAGGAGGCAGCAGTTCTTCTAGGACCTGCTTAATCTCCTAGACCAGTGGTGGCGAACCTTTGGCACTCCAGATGTTATAGACTACAATTCCCATCAGCCTCTGCCAGCAATTGGCCATGCTGGCAATTGGCCATGCTGGCAGGGGCTGATGGGAATTGTAGTCCATAACATCTGGAGTGCCAAAGGTTCGCCACCACTGTCCTAGACTTTCCTTTATTTCTTTGCTTCCCACCCCACCCCCAGACACTTCAAGTGCTCAGAACAATTATCTGAGGGGATATCTCACTTCATCCTCACAGCTATGCGAGTTATGTGGCTTAGCATGGAGTTGACCTCCGCCCTCCCCAGCCCAGCCTCGCCCCATTTGCCTGCGGGAATATTTGTTTTAGCATAAGATAAGGTGCTTGCTAGCCAGCCATAGGCATGTTCCTCTGTATAATAAAGGCATATTTGGCCCCTTGCTTTTTTAAAGGGGAGAACTACATCTGAAACTGTCACGGGCTGGTTGCCAGAAAAGCCAAGGAGGCAGGCTGAAGTTAGCAAACGTCCACAGTCTTTATTCAACAGGCAGACATAGTCCCCCAAACACCAGGCAAAGCAATGGTCAGAGCACAGCCCTAGTCAAGTGAGAGAGCTCACCGGTCAACCGAGTAGCAAAAGTCCAGAATGCAAGTCCAGGAACAGTCCAAGAGTCAGAGTCCAGGGATCACGCCGAAAAGCATGCTTTCAGAAGTAGCACACAGGTTCGAGGCAGAGCAGCAGCAGGTCAAGGTGATGTATTACCTTCTGCAGAGAGTTTGCTGCTGTGCTCTCCCTATTATTTGCGGTGGGAATGGGGATTGCCCTAGCAAGTCTTGTCTCATGGAGCAGATCATGCGGGCTACTTACAAACGGTGTGCAGATGATCTAGCCAACCTTTGGCGCTCAGCTAGCTCCAAGCGCAGTCTCTGGTGGCATTGCTCCAAGGCGGGAGGGAGGTTGGAGAGATTGCTTGCTTGAGGTGCAGGAGGTGGTCTCTGAGAGTATACAGATAGCTGGAGAGCCAAGCAGATGGTCCTGGCACTGGGTTGTCAGCACAGGGCGGTGTTCCAGGTCTGATTGCGGCACTTGCGCTGCTCTCTGCTCTTCTATTGATGGACCTAGGCGATCTGATACTGCTTTGCTGACAGCCAGCTCTTTCTCCTCATTTGAGCTGCTGTTGCTGTCACTCTCAAAGCCAAGGAATGTCCCTTCGCTACTGGTGGAGAAATCGAGAGCGGGGTGCGGTGGGCTGCTTTCACTTTCAAACCCGTAAAACATCCCCTCGCTCTCACGTGAGGGAGGCGGGGGCAGAGGACTGGCCATGACAGAAACATTTATGTGTCCTTCACTACATATCACGTGGTTGCCCCTGATTACTCCCTTTTCCCTTATTTTTTCTTCATTAAACAATATGAGAAGATGGGAGTCACTGAGACAATAATGTTAGGAAAAGATGAAGGCAAAAGGAAAAGAAGACAACCTAACATGAGATGGATTGTCTCAATGGAGGAAGTCGAGTGCTTCATTTTGTGATACCTGAAGACAGCAGTTAACAATAGGACATTTAGGAAGTCATTAGTTCAGAGGGTCACCATGAGTAGGAAGTGGCTTGATGGCATTTAGCACGCACACACAAATAATAACATTTGCCTTTTACTTCCAAGCCTAGTCATACCACAGTGTAGAGCGGGTTGGCCAGCTTAAGCAGCACATTCTGTAGCTACAGATGGGGTGTGTGTTAAACAGTCAGGAGGACATCTAGTGTTTTGCAGTGGTTAGAGCAGCAGATGAGGATCCGCAGATCTTAACATGTGCTTTGCTGTGGAAGCTTGAAAGGTAATCTTGAGGCGGTCACATATATTCAGCCAACTTATCTCATAGAGTGATTGTGAGAATAAAATGGAGAAGGGGAGAATGTTGTAAGCCAGTTTGGGTCCCCACTGGGGAGAAAGATGGGAAATAAATGAAGTAAATCAATACATTTGTGTGTCCCAGAAACTCACCTTCAGATTTACTTGTGACTCATCTCACTCTGCCCCTCCCTTGCTCTCAGACTCTTCCCCTTCAGTTTCATCTCTGACTCAACTGTAAGCTGATGGCATCATCTCTATCTTACATGAGTGAGGCATTGCCATTTACCTGTGAAGCAATTGACACCTTCTGCTTTGTCTGTTTGCTTTGCAGCCGGAAGACTGCTTCTCAGATACCACAGAATCCCTAAGCTTGAGGAGTGATGAGTCTCCAACCAGCTCTGTTTCCCTGTCTTCCAGGTGGGCCGTCCCGGTGCTTGCTGGCTTTCTGCTTATGGACTCTCGCAGGTGGCAGCGTTTAAGATCTGGGCCCAGGGCAATTTTGTGTTCTGCTTTTCAGTAGAAATCTGTAATCGGCAGAATAGTGCAGGGTGGCAGCTTTGTTTTGATCACAAGTAGCATCAAGGCAGAATACAGGTGGTCAGTGGTTAATTAGGGAAAGGAGGGGGGTCCGCTTCAATATAGCATTTTATAGGGGTGTAAAACTTAACGTTTGGTTTTGTTATCTGTTTCACTGACTTCTGGGGCTGCAATTTGAAGGGAAAAGCTGATGTGGGGGAAGGGGACCTTTTAAAACTGCTGTCATGGGTTTTCCGGGCTGTGTGGCCATGGTCTGGTAGCTTTTGCTCCTAATGTTTCACCTGCATGTATGGCTGGCAGGTGGAACATTAGAAGCAAAAACTACCAGACCACGGCTACACAGTCCAGAAAACCCACAACAGCCAGTTGATTCTGGCCATGAAAATCTTCGACAATACATTAGACTTTGTTAACCTTTGCACTTCATGCTGCCTTCCACCCCAAAATTACCTCTCTTGATGCGACTTTTAGCCTACAAAATAAAGTCTAACAAGTTATTCAGCACTTGGACTCCCCCTCCCCTTGACCACTAATTCTTTGAGTGAGAATCTTCATGTTTAATCTATGTGTTGTTTTTGCATTCCAGGCACATAGGTAAGATTCTTTTTATTCAAGCTGAGGTGTTCATAAAGCCCATATAATGCCATCCCCGTGGCTTTAGCCAGACAGCAGCTTATGGCAATGTGTCGTGGAGCTGGTTGAACTCATTGTGATCTGCCACATTAAAGCAATAATTTTTTTAAAAAAAATGTAGGCCTGCACAAGTGTGATACTTCAGAAGGCATCCTATCAGAGATTTGACTTCATCTACGTTCTTCTGTAGCCAAATTCCATAGGCTGGGAGAGTTTTTGTACAGCTCTATTTCAGGACCGTTGCTACATTAGGAGCATACATCAGAATATTTGAATGCATACGGGAAGTTGCTGCTGATGTCATGCTCTGCTCATACTTTCAGTAGAACTGCAAAGGGTGATGTTGGAACTTGCCCAGAGATGGGACTTCCTCTCAGGCTCAGTAAGAAGAGCACAGTATCTCTTGGAGAAATCATTAACCTCTTTCTTACATGACAGAATAGTCACGCTGAAGTTTCCCAAGAATAACCTTCTTCTTTCTAAAGAGCCATTATCTCATCCAAATTACTAGCATTTTTTTGATGGTACTTGTGAAGAAAAGCCTGGATTCTTCCTCCCTGTACTTGGCTAGTATTGAACAAGAATAGTAGAAAACCTTTGAAAAGCAGTAGGGTAGAAACTGCAATAGAATTACTTTCCTGGTAGCACTGCTCAGGAGTGTTCAGGTGGCAGACTGGTGATGCAGCATCTTTTAGGGTGTGACACAAACTGTAGAAGGGCATTGTGGCAGTTCTCTCTGTACAGATCTTCGAGTCAGCATATCTAGACGGTATCTGCTGTCTGAATTGGTACTGATTTAAGAAAACAAGAACTGTGGATTTGCCCTCACTGGGCTGATGTCCCAAATGTCTGGAACATGGAATTCTAGGGAGCTAAAACAGCATCTGACAAAGATAGCAAGTTGAATATTGAGGGATTCTTTTTTTTCTTTCCTCCCGCCTTTCCCTAGAAGCATGGCTGCTGAACTGGAAGAGAGTGATGTGGCATTAGACTTCCCTGCTGCAGAAGAAGAGCAGGAGGGAATGGCTTCAGGTCACATAGTTGAAGAGAAACTTCCTGATACAGGTAAGGGCTTGGGAACTGGGTCTCTCCAGTGGAGAACAGTAAGTCATTGCAGTGTGTCAAAGTTTACTCTGCTGTTATCCTAATTCCATGTTGGGCATGGAAGACATTTTTGCTGACCATAATTATGGGATGGTTTGCCTCAGTCTGACATGGCTGTGGCTTCTATTGTCCAACTTATGCATACAAAGATGAGCACTGAAAACTCCATGCTCTTGGGCTGGATTCAGATCTCACCATCAACCACAGTTTATAAATTGTTGCTTATCCACCCCCACCCGTCATTTGGTTGTAATGTGGAAACAGAAATGGTGTGACAAACTGGAATCTGTTGGGAAGACATTCTCCTCTTAGGTGAAAAGAGCCAGTCAAACTGAGTGTAATACTTGGATTTGTAACTTAAGTCTGATATACCAAACTGTGTTTATAGCATAATCTGTAGTTTAAACAAACTACAGTTTATTTTGATATTTGAACGCAGTCGTACACAGAATCCCTTGTTACTGGTACACCCTGGTAGAAATCTTTCTTCAACTCCTTGCCTTCTGTATGCATTTGCACTTCAAGCACACCACTGAAGCCAAATGTTCTTTCAATACCAATTGGTTGTTTGTTTTGACTGACTGAATGCTGATTTTGACTCCACACCAACCAGGAGCAACCATAGACCCTATACTGGAAGACCAGAGTCCCAGGACAGACTCCAAGGAACACAAAAAAACCCCAGATGCTGCCACACCTACCAAACCCAGTACCCTGGAGCTTAGATCTCTGGAATCTACAAACCCTGGGAATGGATTTATCAGGGGAAGTACAGGTGTGGGATCTGCTGGTTCATCCAGAGAGGTGAGAGCTGAATAATTACATTAAGATCTACCATGTTACTTTCACCTAAGGATCTGAGACAGAGATTTATTTATTTAAAACATATATTGGCTATCTTTTTGCCTTGTGGAACTCAAGGTGACTTAATGGTAAAGGTAAAGATAGACACTTGTGCAAGCACTGGGTTATTACTGACCCATGGGGTGACATCACATCACAACGTATACTAGGCAGACTGTGTTTACAGGGTGGTTAGCTACTGTAGGGAGAGTTCAAAAGTGATACACATTTTTATAGTCCAGTTTTGTCTCCTTTACCTTTCCTTCCTTCAGCTTTGATCATCACCATGTTTCTCCTTTTCCAGGACTCTGCCAAGATGAGGCACTTTATGCAGCTGTCCTGCTTTCTGTCCAGTTCCCTCAATATTATTTACTTCCACTTCCCACCCCAATAGCCCACACTCCCTCCTAAGTGCTATGATACCAATTCAGGGCCCATCCTCCCACAATTCCCAGTCACCTCTGCCCATTTCCTCAAGCCTCATTTGTCTTTCCTTCCTCCAGTTTCTCAATCTGTTGCCAGCTCTGCTGTTCTTATCCCCTTCAGCCTCCTGGGGCTTCTTCCCTTTGTGAATTATTAATCCCAGCCAAGTGAGCGATATTCCCCTCCCTCACAGAAGCTGGACTATAGGCTTTCTTTTTTTCCTGAGCAAGTATTTTAGGCCACCACACCACCTCAGCAGTGGATGTCAGAGGCTTCCTCAACCATGAGCATGACAAAATGGGCCACAATACACATTATATTTTTGAGCCCAGTCTGGGTTCCTTGTGTAGCTTAAAAATGGGATACAACTCCCCTTGGTCTGTTTCAGGTTGGAACAACTGAATTGGGAAAGCAACTGCTCCCCCACTCCATGAACCCTGTAGGCCTACTGCTGCTATGTGGCTGTAGGGAGGGCATGTTGAGTGTGTAATCTGGCCCACCAAAGATAACATTCAAGATCATTATTTATAATTTCCTGGACCTGATCTCATTGGTGTATCTTCAAGCAGGAGTCTCCAGTGTGGCACCCATGGGCACTGTGGCACCTGCTAACACCTTTTCTGGTGCCTACAAAGTGTTTTTAGAAAGTGAGTAGGGCCAAGTGCCCAGAGCTTCTGATTGCACAACCAGTCAAATCTCCAGTGGCCAAACTGAAGTGTTGTTTTGACAGCAGCTGCCTCAACACTTTTCTTTCTCTCATTCCCCTTTCCCAGAGTATTGTTTAAAATTACTCCTCTTGTCTCCTGTACTTGGAATTCCTCTGTGTTTGTGTGCCACTCCACTTTCTATGGTGGCCATTTTGTGGTTGTGTCCATCACCCTGTGTCAGAATTCCACAGGCTCAGAAAAGTTGAGGGTTCCTATTTTTAAAGCATGGTGATTTGGGAAGGGGTGCCTATTCCAGTAGGATTTTTCCATGGGTTCTTGTTTTGTGGAGTGAAATGGAATTACTTAATTTCTACTTGTGTTTAAACTGGCCATTAAAATTGTGTGGCTCTTTCGGCTCTGGCTTAATATCTCTAGGGCAGTGATTGAATATCGACGGTATCAAAAAAGCACAGGAACATTCACCTGCTCATTCCTCAGTTTCACAAAGGGGGGGGCACCTGCATGCAAGCACTTTTCTTTCTTTTAAGTGCCCGCTTGTACCAATTGAAATCTTTGCACCAAACTGCAATGCGCTTATTCATCCGCAGCCACTCATCTTGCTTGTTTGTTTTGGATCAGGAATGGCTACCCGGCTGAGCCGACGACGGATCTCCTGTCAGGATCTGGGGCAGGTGGATTGCGATGGTTGGCTCCTGAAGAAGAAAGACCATGTGGGCTTCATGGCCCAGAAATGGAAGCGGTTCTGGTTTGTGCTGAAAGGACAAACCCTCTACTGGTACAGCAGTCCCAATGTGAGTTGCCAATAATTGTGAGGGAGCCAGTGTTACAGCTCATGCAAATGTTGGTAGAGTTTTTCACACGAATTGTAAACTCTTGCTTGAAATGCACTTTTGATCTGCCACAGTCGCAATTTGTCTTGCTCTGACCAGCAACATGCGGTGCCTCTGTGTCCCAGGCAGAAGTCTTTCACATCATCTGTTACCTGATCTGTTGAAGTGGAAGAGCCAGGGATTGAACCTGGGACCTTCTGCATGCCAAGCAGGTGCCAGAGAAGTAGCTGGGCCAGAGTGCATCGGGGGGGGGGGCGCCACAGGGGGAGGGGAGGGGGGAATTTTCTGCCCCCCCACGTGACCCAAAGCCATGCGCCCGGTGCGAGGCACATACCCCGTCCCCTGGTAGCTCTGCGACTGGCAGGTGCTCTACCAGCCTAGAACCCATAACTCCTCAATGTGATGCATATTTTTGCATTCCCAGTCCGGAATCCCTAGTCCTGCCACCACTGTGCTCTTCAAAGTTGTCCAACCATGCTTGAACATAATTTTTTTCTGCCAGGGTGCTGTTTTTGCTGGCAGTGGAGACCAATTCTGCTGGATAAACATACCTTTTTTTCCTATCTCTTCAACTCTGTGTGTTTTGTTGTTACCAAGATCTGGGATAGTGCACAGATCTTCCCAGCCAAGATCAGAAAACAGGGCAAAACATCAGGACAGGTTATAACATCTTGGGGACTCCTGAAGCTGCTTCTTGTTTTTCTTGGCTGTGGAGACCTGGCAGCATTCCAGAGCTTCGCAGTTCAAGTGTCAGCAAGCTGAACCGTTCGGTATGTGTGAAATGCTGCTCTGTTTTTCCCTCCCCCCATTCTCACTCCCAACCCTAGGACGACTTGCAGGGCCCTGATCTCAACACACCCCACCATGTCCCAAGTGCTGCACTGCAGAGCAGGAAAAAGAAATAGTATGTATTGTTTAGCTTAGTGAGTGGTTTCTCGAGGCTTTCTGCCAGAGCGGTTGTCCCAGAAAAACAAAATGAGTGCATAGGGTCCACTCATGAGAGGGGGAACAGTGACAGTAGAAGGGTGAAGTGGTTAGTACACACCTGTATCCTAAATATCTGGGTTTAGAATCCTCCCTACCCAAAGCTATGGAACCTCAGTCCCAAGGGAATCTCTGAGCCAGTCACACACACTCAGTCTAAGCTCCCTCATGGAGTTATTCTTGTAGGGATAAAATGGGGAACAGAAAATGATGTTGTAAGATGCTTTTGGTCCCCACTGTTGGAGAAAACGAGGTATGCATACATAAGTATTTCCTGGTTCATCCCTGTGGGGCTTCCATATGCCATTGATGAGGCACTTAGAAAGAGGGTGAGAGGCCTTCAGGTTCCTAGGTTAGCTGCTCATTTTTGAGCCCTTGGCACACAATCGTAGACATACAGATTTCTGGCCAGACCTCCTTATGACTCATTTACAGCAAAGGATCCTGGGAAACTTCTCATTTTCCCCCCTTTTCAGTGTTTTCCAGCTCACACATGAGAAGTACAAGCCCTTCATCTTTGCAGCAGAAACGTTGGCTGACCTAAGCAAGTAAGTAATCATCATGAACCAGCCTTAGTAATCTCAGCTGCCTTGCCCTGCATGTCCCCATGTGGTAATTTCTTCCCTCTCAACAAGCTGTACTTCCAATACTATCTCTGTCTAAGGCATGTTCCACAATGGTCAGGCTTTTTCATTGGCTACCTGAGCTTATAGAACAGCCTCCTAGAAGCAATCGGAAGGACTCCTGGCTTTCTGGCAAGGCTGTAAAACAGAATTATTGTGCAGAACTTTTGCTCAGCCTGGGCAACAGGAGAATACCCTGCTAGTGGGGCATTGCATATTTTTAGATGAGTGACTATTTGTTTTTTGTTTGCATTGTATAACTGTTCTTATATTGTTGTTTCCTGCCAGGGGCCCTGAATAGCTTGGGAGTGAGGCAGGCACATAAACACGTCTAAACAGACAAATGAAGGCATTATGTATAAAGACAGTGTTGTATTTCTCTGCAAAAGGCATCTGATCTCCTGAAGATGCAACTTTGCTGGGTGGAGCAGCACATTCCAGCTGCCTTTGTCAAAGGGAGGGTAGCAGCAGTCAGACATCATTGTGCCTAGGCTTAGTGCCAGTGGAGCATTCCCCTTTCCCAGAGTGTTGTCTATTTTCCCAGAGCCTCCAAGTCAGCCTCCAAGCCCCAGCTAGACACCCTTCCTTTGGGGTTGGGCCCCCATCTCATGCAGGACAGCAAGAACCCCCCTCTTCACTAATTGGTGTTTTGAGAACTATATTTGGTGTTGGATTTTAAGTGGTGAAAGAGAAGGGTGGATCTCCTTGGAATTCTTCCTGGGAATTTGCAGAAGAGCTGAAGAAATCAAGGAAATATCTGTTACCATCTGTTTATGTGCATTGCTGTCACATTCTTTGATATGGGAGAAGTAATTATCGTGTAAATTCCAAAGCAATATTTTGTGGTTATGAAGTAATTCAAACAGAGATGGAGAGGAAAAGCTGTAGAAAAGGGAGGATCAAGTTTGGGTGGAGGCTTTCTTTCACAGTTCTCATGTACAAAGCCAGAATAGTGAGAGTACTGGGGAACTGAAGTCTGATTTTCGGGGGAACCTAAAATGTTCTGGGTTTCTTTCCCCCTTCCAGGTGGGTTAGTAGTTTAATAACATCAATGATGAAGTACCTGCCGGTCTCTAAACCTGGTCCTCATAACGAAGAAGGTAGGTTTTGGTGAGGGCATCTATTTCATTGAGCCAACACTTCACACTTTAATGCTTCAAGGTGATTGAGATCTGATTCACATAGGCAGGGAAATAAAGGGGAATGCTAAGTGGGTGAAAGATCACATTTTGGAATTGCCCCCATGTTAAAAATTCTCTGTAGACAAACCATTAATACAGCAAGCTGGTTTTATCCCTCCCTCCCTTTCCCTGTCAGGAAGCTTTTCAAGTTACATGAGGAGGTTGATACAATGGAATATTCAAATCTGAAGCCTGATGTGGTACAGTCTATTCTGCTACCTTTGGTCTCTGCCACCATATTGCCCCATCTTTCTTCATTTTAACATTGGCATCACTCCCAGTAAAGGTCCTGTCAAACAGCCTGGATCTAGAATTCAACTTAAAGGTGCAGGATCTAGCAAGATTTCTGTGTATCCATTTACAAATCAGACATGTTTCAGACTGGTTGTTTTTTTTTCACAGGGGTCGCCTAAGACTCTCTGCATCAGTGTTCTCCATCTGTAAAATGGATAAATGTTAGAGTTGGGGGTCACCACAACATGAGGAACTGTATTAAAGGGCATTAGGCATTAGGAAGGTTGAGAACCACTGTCCTACAACAAAAGAAACCTCTGTTCTTATGGTCCAACCCACTCACTTTTTTCTCCAGATTGCTACAGTGAAACGGAAGCAGAAGATCATGAAGATGACTCGCCAAGACCTGGCTTTGATGGGGTGAGCATCTTACTGCCTTCATCAATAGAATTCTTGGGGGGGGGGCGGGGGCGTGATTAGCTTTTCTTTTAGCCACAAGTGTGTTAAATTCTGTCTTACCCCGTTTCTTAGATTTACGAAATACGTCATTTTGAGAAAAGAAATTAATAATACTTGAAATTGGGTTCACTTAATAAAATGGATTTGGGACAGGCCAAAACACGAACTACTTTGCTCAGAATTTTAAAGTCTGGAATTTGTGCCATAGCATGTGGTGATAGCCACTAATTTGGGTAGCTATAAATGGGGATTTGGGCACATTTTATGGAAGACAGATCCATCGTTAGCAATTAGGCATAATGGCTGAATGGAACTTCCATGATCAGAGGCAGTGTACCTCTGAATATCAGTTATTGGAGAGACTGTAGCAGGAAACCTTTGTGCTGCTTGTGGATTTCCTAGGGGACGCTGACCAGTTATTGTGAGAAACAGGATTGACATTTGATCTGATCCAGCAAGGCTCTCCTTGTACATCCCTAAAAATTTATTTTTTCCCAACAGCTGAAACAGAGGGAATTGGAAAGAGACCAACTGCTAACAGGGAGCTTTGAATCCCCAAGAGGAAGTCCCCTTGGCAGCCCACTCTCAAGGCAAAAAGCAAATGGGAGTCCAACATCTTCTTCCCCAGGTGAGTTCACTCATCTTTACAAGTGAAAGGGATAAATGGAAGCTCAAATGCTGAGGATCATGAAAGGTCTGCAACAGACACCCAGAGCTTAAGTAGCATAATCGAAAAGTCCAGATTGTATAATCAGAAAGGACCCATTTTTGTTGGGAAGGAGAAATGTGCAGGATACTTTTATATTGGGATTAGTGCACCTTGAGATGGTAAATCTGTGTCTGGGAGACGCTATTTCAACTGACAGGAGTTTTCTGGCCAAATGTTTCTCCATATGAAACAATTCCTTCCACACATAAAGCTGGCATGTTAGAAAGAAGGGGACTTGTCTAGCCCTCCAACAGCCAATCAAGAGCCCTAGAAACCTGGGGTGGAAGTTGACTAATGTGGGCTGCACCCCTGGGAACACTTCCACCACACGCCTGCTGCACTGACAGGACTGGCCATGGTGCAGGTGTGATGCCTACAGGTGTCCCAAGGGCTATGGCGGCCACTCTCTGGTGTTTGCCCCCTCTGCTGGGATAAGTGCCCTGGGGAAGGCAAATCTGCCAGCGCGGACCCATGCCATCTCTCCAAGCCCCACCTCCTTTGGACTGAGCCATAACTGATGCAACATTTTCCTCTCTCTGTGGGACGAATGTGTTTGGATGCCTGTGATCCCCACACTGCTATCTGTGAACCCCGCATTGCTAATTCAAACACAAGTTTTCTGTCTGGGTGAGAAATATTCCAAATATTTTAAAAGGGCCACTTTGCTTCATCCCAACTCCTGGAGATGGTCTACAGCAGCATCTGCAGTTCAAAATCAATGAGGGAAACCCCCAATGAGGAAAGATGCGATGTTGCAGTACTAGCCAAAGTAGCTTCTTGGAGGTCCAGAGGTCAACACCCCAATGGGAAAGAGATTCTGCTGATGATGTGAGAATAGCATATCAGTTAAGGAGGGGCTGTGAAGAGCTTTAGAAGTCAATATGAAAGCAAAATGTACCTCTGTAGTATTTCACACAATACCCTGTCATGCCTAAGAGTGTCTACAAACTGATTTTACTGTGTCAAACTGCAGAGGCAGACTGACAGTTTGCACTCCATTGAAAAAAATTAAAAGAAAGAAAAATGACCCTGGTCATTAGACATCTAGGTTAGATCCTAGAGCCCTGTCGTTTTTCTCCCTTGCTGTTCTTCATCAAAAGGCCTTGCCCCAGTGAGGAAGGCCCCTCCTATTTTGAAGATCGAGTGTAAGCTATTGTTTTGATTGATACCATTTGTATACCACTAGTGTGGCAAGTGCTTTCTGGAGTGTTGCTCCCTTCCTGAGGAGTTTACAAATGAAAACTTGACCTGAGCTTGGTGGGTCTGAGGGGGCGGGGAGGAGAGGGAGAGAACCAGGTGTACACTTCCTGTACAGGTTCTTGAGCTGTCCTCTCTTGCCAACCTGTTTTTCTAGGCACCCACCTGCTGTCAGTTCTGCAAAGCAGAATTCACCTGACTGTAGCATGTGCTGGCTGACTTCAAGGCAGATAATGCCACTTTTATGCAAGAGTGGGATTTTTAAAGTTCCTGTTTCGTAAGGAGTAGAGTCCCTTTTTATAGTACTTTTTTTTGCATATAGTACTTTGCATAATGCCTAGATACATGTAAGAAGGGTGTTCATTACAATTCGTAACAAGCATAAAGCTATGTTTCACCCTGTATTTTTTCATTCTAATTTATAAGAAATCTTTTAAACACTCTACATAGTCTCAGGATTCTGTACAACCTGCAAGCTTTTAAACCAGAGACTAAATGCATGCTGTGTTGACTGCTGACAGAGTTCTTGCTTCCAGGCACCATTATCCCACCCATTCTTAAAGACTTGGCCCTGCTCCCACACGCCTTTCCCTTTGCTTACGGCTTTGAACATGTCTTTGAACAGACCCTGCAGAAGAAGAGCTCAAGTCCCTGATCAAGTGTTTGAAGCAAGGGGGCGTCTCTCTCATTGGCAAGCAGCAAACATTCACCCGTGAGCAGTACCGGAAATCTTTCATCAAACGTAACAAGAACCCCGAGATAAATGAGAAGGTGCATCTCATCCGGACCCTTCAAAGTACACTCAAGGCAGGTGGAGTGTAAATTTCATTGGGAAGCCCCCTCTGTTTCTAGGGCAGTTTGGTTCTAAAGTACAACATACAGAACGGTGTAGAGACTAGCATCAATCCAGACCGGGGTGGGGGCAGGTTCAAATCGCTACCAGTTCTAAGGAAATTGTAGGCGGTTTGTATAATATTACTTTTAAAAACTGTAACAAGGCCAAAGGTAAGCTCCCACAAGGTTTGTGGCCTTCAGGATTCCTCTTGTGTTATCTGAAAGCTAGTTAAGTTGCACTGGGGCATTCTATTTGAGCTTTTGGTTGTGTCCCAGCATCCATTGCAGGGAGGTAGGTAATGTCCACAGACTTGAAATTTGGATTCAGTGTTTTTCCATTATGGATCTGCATACTCATCTTTTTTTCTGAATCCTTTGGGCCTTGGGAATGAGCTGAGGCATGTAAAAAAGGTTCCATGCCAAAACCGTACTGTAGGTTTTATAAGATGGCCTGCTTCAGGCCAATTGTTTGGTTAATGATCAGGTTTTTGCCACCCTGGGGAGCACCATTGTGGACCTTCTGCTCAGGGTTGTGAGAACATAGAAGGGGGGCTGGCTGAGCGGTTGTGTCCTTCAGTTGTGAGTCTTGGGCCATAATTAATTGCAGTGTATCTTCCTTCAGCTGTCCTAAGTACAGCAGTATGACTTTAAATATCAGCACCATCCAAGAGTCACTTTCAAAGGACATAATAATTGGGACCCATTTCTATCTTATTATAAAGATGCTAAAACCGCTTATGGCAAATTGGTGGTGGAAGTGGGGATCAGGATCGTTCATATTTTACAAGAGGTCACTTAGACATAATGAAAACCTTGGAAATCTCTGCCCTTTCTTCTGGTCTTCAGTATTTTGTTTTGTTCTAAAAAGCAACCGTTGTATTCAAGTGAGAACGTTCTCTTCCTTCTCTAGGCAAAAACTGCTGAACTCCAAGTTCTTGATACTCTCCTGGATGACTGTGAACTGACCTCTGAGAAATTCAGGCACTGGAAAGTACAAAATCAGGAACTATATCAGGAAATACAAGCATGGTGGGCCCCAATGGTCAGCTATGAAAATGGCGCCAGAACAGACACTTCCTCGACTATCAGCTCCAAAGATGCTGTGGTTACTTTGTAAACTATATTTTCAGGACAGTTGTACTTTGGGGGATAAAGAATCCTTCCCCACAAAGCTCCAGAAGGGTCTACCTCAATCTAGAGAGGAAATTGAATGTCAAAGAACCACATTCCATCCGAGAGGAAGAAAATTTTTGTTCACTCCATCATGGACTTCTTCGGTTTCTTAAAGGGAAGGCAGGGACATCTTGATGGCATGAGAGGAAAAGTGGGTGGGAAGAGAAAGAGAAGGCTCCTCTATATGGATCAACAGGCCAGTTAAAATTGGTGACGTTCACACATGAAGTTGCCTGATGTCAAGTGAGGCCATTGCTCTGTCAAGGTCAGCATTGTCTACTCTGACCGGCAGTGGCTCTCTAGCATGTTAGGCAGAGAGGTCTTTCACACGTCACCTGCTTCCTGATCCTTTTGACTGGAGATATCAAGGACTGAACCTGGGACTGTCCACATGTAAACAAGATGCTCTATTGCTAAGCCACAGCCCTTCTCTGCAAGTTGACTCGCAACTAGTTCTTCCTTCTTCAGCGTTCCTAATTCCCCTTGTGTGTTTCAAGCTGAAACTTTTCCTTAGAAGTACTTGGTTACCAAAGACCTAAAAAGTAAATTGAAGTTTAAAATTTGAAGTGATGATAGTTGCTTCAGGGGCCAGTTTTAATAGGGGCAAGAGTAAAAACATAGACATAAACTTATTTCTTGGGAATTATGCTTAAAATGTATGTATTTAAAAGTCATAATGAAAGGCCTGTTAGAGCAAACAGGTTGTGGTGTTTGAAGTTTTGGATAGGACACATCCCTGGTCTTTCGACTGTGCTCAGCTGACTGAATTTTGAATTCTTAATTCTTAATGTTTGCTACAATATTCACTTGGTGAGTTAGGGTCCAGTTGTATCTTCTTCAATCGACAAAACGAAAGAGGACACCTTTGAATGAAATTTTTGGTCTTTGCTGCTACCTGAGGTTCCGGGATAGAGTCCAGGGAGTTAACACTGAATGTTCTTCTTATGATGCAAGTGCTCTCCCACACAGCCTTGGATTCTTGGCAGTTTCCGGTTGGGTGTCTTTAAAAAAATCTACTTTTGTCTTTCAATTATTAGGTGCCCTACTATTATGTAGACAGCTGATAATCTGTGTCTTCCATAGATGAACTGTATGTGGTAAATTTTTTAGTGAGTATTTATAAGTATACGGTACTGATACTTTATGTTAACATTACATGGTGTAGTGGCTGGTGGGTCAGACTAGGATCTGGGATATCCAGGTCTGAATCTCTGGTCTGCCGTGGAAGCTTGCTAGGTGACTTTGGGCCAGTCACTTATTCTCAGCATAACCTACCTCACAAACTTGTTGTGAGAATAAAATAGAGGATAAAACTACTTTGGTTCCCCATTAAGGAAAGAGTGTACAAATGAAGTAAGTAAAAAAGGGAACACAAAGGAAAATGAAAATAACCAGCTTATGTAAGTGGATCCTCAACAAGTTTGCTCTCTTGTGTGGCTGATATGTTTCCTGGGTCTGTTTGCTTTCCCCCCCACTGCTGCCTTTTGTCCATTTCCCTGGAGACCCTCACAGGTATCATATTTGAGTCTGGAGAGAGCACCTCTTTTAAAATATAGCCTCCCCATCCCAGTCACAGAAAAATGCTAGGTATCTACCTGAGTTTTGCAATTGCCCCTCACAGCATTCATTTTGTGATTGGACCTGTTTCCAATGACAGCCATTTTATAGTGACACTGACCACAACTTTCTCAAAATTTCAGAAGTGCCTACACAGATTCAACATGGTTGAAGATGCTAGTAAGACATAAATGAAAACAAGATATTCCCTTGTTGCCTTTTTACACTTTTAGTGAGATTGAAGACAGAAAAGCATGGCCATGCTCTGTCTACCTAGATGACTCCAAGGCCTGAACTGATGACCTTAAAGATATAGCACAAAGTGACAGGATATGAGCTGATGTCAGCTCTTGCTTTTTAGCTGTTTGACTCAATGATTGTATTACTTTAATTTTGAAGTGAATTGTATTTTTATATTAGCCACTTTGTAGACCTAGAATTAACAAGTTGGTTGTAAATAAAAAATATTTTGTAAAAGTTACATCTTGCATTTTCCTTCTCTAAACTAGTTTACAAACTTGTGATGTTTAAAGCAATAATGCTCAGTAGGATATTTCCCCAAATAGTAATAACCTGATATTGAATGGTGTTATTCTCCTTGGCTGCTGCCTATAAGTCCATGTAGTCTAGCATGCTATACTTGGAAGACTTGAGTTCGAATCCCCACTATGCCATGAAAGCTTGCTGAGTGGCCTAGGGGCTAATCACGGGGTTGTTGTGGAGGTTGAAACAGATAATATTGTGATCTGCTTTGGATCCCTTTTGGGGAGGGAAGTATGGTGTAAGTTAATTAAATAATCCAGCAATCTCACTTTCTGCTATGGTCAATCATATGCCCATACTGCCTGTTGTGAAGGGGTAGAAAAAACTAGTGACTGTGAAATCGAAATTGGGGGATAAGGTGTGAAGGAGTCAGAAAGTGATGGCAGGAAGCCATTTGAAGGAGGAATCATGTGAAGGAGTCAGAAAATGATGGGAGGAAGCCATTTCTTTTTTTCAAAATTATTCTGTTTCCGCCTCCTCTGGCCACAAAGATGAAATGGCCATTGAGAAGTATTTGCCAGCAACAGCTTGGGAAATTCCTGGAGACTTGTCCCTCTAGTAATATTGTCCAAGATGGAGATCGACAAGCAGCTGTGTGGTAAAAATTCTCTGGTAAAAGGAAGTTTTTCTTTCCTCTGAGAAAATTTGTTTGACAAACAGCACGTAATTCTGTAGTAAGGAGCGGACTGGTAGTTTGTATCTCTTTGTGGGAGTTAGTCCTGGGCCCTCTGCCCAGAAGCTAGAGTCATTGCAACTGATATCATGATTGAGGCTGCTGCATATCAGTGTAATGGGAGCTGGTAAACAGCCATGTGAGTCTAAGGACATTACTCCTCCACTTGTTGAGTAAAATAGCTGATTATTTTTCTTCGCGGGAAGTTCCTACTTACAACATTTCTGGAGTCAAACTTTTTTTATCTCATTGGAAGAAAATGAGCTAGCTTTTGAGGAAGTGAATGAAACTAAAGGGAATGCAAATGTTTTACCTGGGGCAATGGAAGATAAAGACATTGAAGGAAATACTTCGTACAAGCTTTCAGAACTGATGGCCAAAACATTAGAACTTATTTTTGACCCTATGAAAGTAATAAAGGAATATCTTAAGAAACTTACGAAAATAGTCCAAAACTCAGTGACAGAGTGAGCAGAAGCCAATTTCTAATGATTGGCGTTCCACTGCCCAGCTAGAGGGCACACAACTCCTGGGAAAACTAAATGGCAGGCTATTAAACATTTAGTACTTTATTGATGAAGAGCTGTTCTATTGTAGATCTGTTGCAGATCTTGAAACAGACCTTAAAACTGATGTTAACTTTTGAGGACCCAAGAGTTCCTTCCTTGCTGTTAAACCAGAAGTTTAAACTGGAAAGCTAAGGGATTCTTCCAGTGAGGACTTTCATTCACACCAAACTAACTCCTCTTTTGAAAAACGCATGCGTGTTTCCAGACGAAGGGAATTTTGTTTTACCTTATAGCTATGGTGACAACATGGGATCAGCTCAGGAAGGCAGTGAAGCTTTAAAATGCTATTATTTTACCAGAAGCGTGGCAAAACATTTTAGGGACCTGTATGCTAATACAGAGCAGAATGAACCCATAGCTGTTGAGCCTGAAAATTTGCCAGTTTGGTTGCTGGTAGAGCCTACAGAGATGAAGAAACTTATAGAATCCCTAAGACCCGTGAAGGCACCCAGTGTAAATTCAACCCTGGATCTAATAAATATGGATCTAATAAAATATGGATCTAATAAAAAGAAATTCAGAATGGTGGATACCAGTATTAACATCTCTTTTTCCCTAAGGACTGGGGAGCTGTAATGGTTGTCCCAACTTATAAAAAAGACAATAAGGAAGTGCCATCAAATTATAGACAGATCAGCTTAACTTAGCACTATGAGTAAGTTGTTTGCCAGGCACTTGCATTGCAATGGAAGCTTCGGGATTCGATTGAACAGAAGAAGTGGTTGGCTGAAGAACAATCTGGTTTTAGAGAGGGTTGTCCAACTCCTGACCAATGCATAGCTTTAGACCACTTAATTGCAAAGTATTCTTCTAAATCTATCATATCTTTATACTCAGCTTTTACCGATCTTAAATCTGTCTTTGATTCAATCTCCAGAAACACCCTGTGGACCAAACTTAAAGCTTCATATATAGATCTCCTAGTTCTCATATGCTGCCTATATGAAAATACTACTATGTATTAGTTGCAACCAGCAAGGCCAACTTACTGACCTGTAAGAACACATAAGGGGCTTAAACAAGGATGCATATTGGTGCATATGTTATTTAATTTTTATATTAATGATCAGATATCTAAGTAAATGAGAACTCCATCCTCAAACTGCTGGATATTTCCTATTACTCCATGCAGACGAAGCAGTCAAGGACTCCCCTTGGACAGACATTTAGCCTTTATTGCCAAGAAAATTCTTTACAGATCAATTACAATAAATCAAAAGTAATGATCTTTGCAAAAAGACCCAAAACATATTCATGGTATATGAATTCGGTATGCCTTGAGCAAGTCAATTGTTACAAATAACTGGGAGTGATTTTTCAGGCGTCTGGTTCAAGAAACTCACATGTTACAGAAAAAGTAGAAAAGAAGGCAGGAGCTATTTAGAAATTTTATTGGACCAAAGAGGCATGTAATGGGGCAGCAGCCATTAAGCTGCTTACTGCCAAATCTCCTGCACAACTATTGTATGGGGCTCTGTCAGTATTATGACCAATGTCAAGAAGATGGAAAGAATACAATTACAAATTTTAGAGACATACTCTGAGTTCCTTCAAGTGTTTCTAACACTGCTATTCATCTTAAGATTGGTATAGTCATGGTGGAGGTTAAACTAGGCATCACTGAATGTTTACACTGACTGGAACTAATCCTCCCCCCCCCCAGGTGTATCTAACATCTTTGAAAAGTGAAGAAGGGATGGATCATGCCTGGAACCTGCAATATTGTAGGTAGCAACTCTGCCACTGAATCATAGACCCTCTGCTGCTTCTTAATAATCCACATCATAGGGTAGAGATAGATTCCTTAAACAATTGTAGTTCACTCTTTGGAAACTGGTAGCCAGACAGACCCCAGCAAATGTCTCTGCTGCCCCTCCACTCCAACCTAAGTAGAAGCATGTTCCAAGATGGTACTTGTCCTCTTCTGGAACCTGCAAGTTGGTAATGTTAGCTATGATTCTGTATGCCATGTAGGAGGTAGCACAGAGATACACAAGTCCAGACAGCAGGTACAAGAGCCCAGAGACTCCCTCAAGGCAGTTGTTTGAATGTTCAGTCCACCAACGGACCCCAGCATTGGCAAGACCATAGCTCAAGAAGCCAACAAGCAAAGCAGAGACAGTCAGGGCCCTCACCAGCAGAATGGGCCAGGAGACGGCCATCTCTTCCGGAAGAGGTTGGCATACCTTGCCTTGTATGCTGGTCACCTCCACGCAGCTCTCCCAAAGGCCATCACTGAAGGAGACATCTTGAGGGTATCCAGGTCTCTCATGGAACTCTTGCCATTGTGGGGTTACAGTGGCGGCCAGCATCAGGACCCATCCCAGGGGCGCTATGGCCAGTCCCAACAGCATGGTGCATGTTGTCATCCTCCACAAGAAAAGGGACAAAAGCTGGGTTTTGACAAGCTGTGTAAGAGGTCCTCTCCTACATAACCAACACTACTTGTTTCACCTTCTGCAAATTTAGGAATAGTATAGCCATCCAAGTCGCTGCTTATCATCATTTTGGTGCTTCCTGCCCCTTGCCTGCCTGCATAGTCAACATCAAAAGTGGAATTAAAGCCAGTTTGGAAAAGGTATTTGCTTCCTAAAGGGCAAATGAAATGGCACAAATACAACTGAATTCCCTCCACTGAGTTATTCATTAATGCTGATGTTATTCTATTTCTGGACCTCATTCATGACCAGACATAATGAACATTTGCAATCATTAATAAAGCAGGCTGGTCTAGGGCCGGCAGTTTCTCTTGAATGGAAGTACTATGCACAAGTACTATTATATTGAATGGAAGCACCATGCACAAGTACTATTATATTCAATTTATTACAGTCAAAGACCAGCAAATTACAGCCAGGGACCGGAATGGAAGTACTATGCTTTTCTGTAACTTAACCTGCCCCTTTGGTTCAAAGACAGAGAATGTTTATCAGTGTCCTTTTTTATTAGTGACACAAAAAGAGGTTCTCTAAATGCCTAGAACCCCATTTTTATTGGGTCCAGAGACTTGCTAACACATAGCTGCAGAAACCCACGGGGGGGGGGGGGGGGCTGAACAGTCCCAGGGTATGATGTGGAAGGGATGTTGTTGCCAGATTCCCCTTTAGTCTGCACACCCCTCACTCCCAGTATGAATGTATTACTGTGTATGTCACACCATGCACAAGTCCCAGCCCCTGCAAGGCAAGAACAGGGCATGGGGATCAATTGCCATGTTTTGTGTCTCCAGATGGATCTGCAACAATGACAACTTTCAAGAAAGCTGTTTTGGCAGGAGGGGGCAAGTGAGCCAACAGGAGAAAAGCAGTCAAATCACATCAGACTGGAAGACAAAGATGCTCCTTTTCTGTATTGTCCTTTACATGTCACACAACCACCAACACAATATTTTCGTTGTGTGCACTGTGACCTCTTTGTCATACCTTCCCATTGTCCCCAAGTTCCTGCCAAAGTGTTATGCCTTCACTTTTTAAACTCTGTCTTGTATTGGGCCCTGGTAATTCAATCAAGGAAGTCACTATCCTATGTAGTAATGCAGTAATTCAGTCAACAGATTCCCAGTTCTATAGTTGGCTTCTGGTAATTCACCCATCTCCCAAGCCATTACTTGATCTTGTGTTGCAATTTGTTGGGTTTTGGAAAGAACCCATGCTATCCCGTGACCCAAAATTCCTCTAACAACTTCAGTCCGATATTGGCCACAATTTGGACTGCAGCTCATGCTCCGAGCACATTGGCTCCCTCTTCCTTTTCCATGTGGATCACTGCCCAGACTTGAAAAGTTATACCTTTGCTCCTCATCTGAATTTTCAACCCACACCGTACTACATGGGGAGCTGGCATTTTGCTTCTCTCGGCTAATCAGGGCCCTGTACTAGGAAGACCAGATCCAATGGTGGCGAACCTATGGCACTCCATATATTCGTGGACTACAATTTCCATCATGAATTGATGGGAATTGTAGTCCATGAACATCTGGAGTGCCATAGGTTCGCCACCATGGCATCCTAATATATTTTGCTTCTTCTTTGTTCCATTGCCCATTTTACACCTCGAGTTTAAAAATACCTCTGGGTCCAAATTGGGGAAGCCCTGGTTGGTTTCTGGTTGTTGTGATATTATTGTTTAGACAGGAATATGCCATTTGACTATGGCCCCTTCCGCACACGCAAAATAATGCGTTTTCAAACCACTTTCACAACTGTTTGCAAGTGGATTTTGCTATTCCGCACAGCTTCAAAGAACACTGAAAGCAGTTTGAAAGTGCATTATTCTGCATGTGCGGAATGAGCCTATGCTTTTGGTTTAGTATTTGCTTAGGATAAGTTTCTCCCTCTCCAATATTGTACCAGATTCTCCAATGAAGTCTCTATTTCTGTTATAACCTTTAAATCTGGTCTCTGTCATCCTTTTCCTGCTGAACATGCCACTCACAGCCACCTCTCCCTACAAGACCACATAACCTAATTGCCTATGTTTGAAGGTATGTGCCCATGTTTGCAGGGTACAGTAACCACGTGACACATTCCTATCTAAGCAGAATAATATCACAACAAAAATAAGCCTGAAAATAAGCATGCGTTTTAAAATTGTATTTACAGCCTGATTTCTCCCTTTTCCTACTGCATCATAACCACCACCACCTCCTTGTGAATAGCTCCAGGTCTCGCAGCAAACTTCCATGGCATTCCAAGATTTGCATCCTGTTGCTCTAAACTCAAGATTCCTAAACTGTAACCATGATGGCATATGAGCTGTTAGGTATGATGGGATGGAAGAATTCCTGAACACCCTGATATCATGACTTTGAGTTCACAATAAAATAAAAATGGGGTATAAACAGTTCTGGTTTTATTTATTTATTCTTTCTCCAGACCTGGTAATTAGGTATAAACATGTTACCAGCCAGACCTGAGGTGTGTTGGGGGAAGGAGGGGCTGTTTTTAGGAAAGCAGGATCTCTGTCACACCTCCCCTGTAGGGTGCCCTAGAAGTTCAGACCAAAGATGGACACCATCTCTTATGCTGGCTCACTGGTACCAATAGGATAAAACCTACCTGGGCACATCTCCAAAATGCACCACAGCCAGCAATCACCTTTCCCGAAGAAAACAGGTTGAAAGATCTCATGGTTGCCCCTTCTCACTAAGCAAGGGCTGACCCCACTCATTCTCCACTATAAAATAGAATAGAATAGAATAGAATAGAATTCTATTCTATTCTATTCTTCTCCCTGTCCCCTCTCCCCACCCTCACAGCAGCAGTTCAACCCACTCTTCGGGCCACCATTTCAGGAGGACTATAACAATTGCTGTAGGACTATAACATGAGCAATAGACCTCACCACTGAAATGGCAAAAAAGAGGCAGCAGGCAACATCCCCAATGGAAAACTGCAGAAACAACGAGGAAGTGGGAGTATTTTAGCTAGGATTTTAAAGTGGACAACTGGTGGGTTGGGGTTTTTAGTATGAGTTGAGAAGAGAGATAATAGTTCCAGAAGTATGATCATCAGAAGCCAGCTTGTCTACCTACCAACTATATATCTCTTGGAAAAGCCTCAGAAGAAAACCAGGTTAGAAACTTCTCAAGAACAAGAGGACTCCAAAAACTTAGAAAGACTTGTTTAATTTCTTTACTCTTTCAGGAAGCAAAGAAAACAAATAACCCACTTCCCATAACAAAGAGACCCACGCTAAGGCTCTCGTGTTACCTCTGCATCGACAGGGACTGATTTTGGAAAGACTCACTGAGTTCCATTCCTGAACGGTTGTACATCTTCCCAATGACCAAAAGGGAAGCCTTCTCTACACATTCATGGTTTTAAATGCCAGAAGAGATCCCTGTGCTAGATTACAAAAATAGTATTTGGGGGGGGGGGGGCACACACTAAAAAAGGAGTCACCTGAAGAAAGAACAGAATTTGTCCTTGGACCCTCCTCCATGAGGGAACGTGATACCTCATAGTTGTCAAGCTGCACCTCCACCCCACTCAAAAGCGTGGTCTTCCCATCCAAAACCAGAAGGAGTTCTAGGAGAGTGGAGCATCATTTCAGTCCAGTCCAGTGTTATTTTCTTTAAAACCAAGCAGCAATTCACTGAGAAACTTGTCTACTTCAGAGGGGGGAAATATTCTCACTGTCACTCCAGGGGCGGTGAGGAGCTGCTTCGTCACAGCAGGAAAGCGAACAAAGCACCATCACATTAGAAGAGACACAGCAAAAAAGTTTGGGATCCAAATGCTACAGGTAGACTGCTTTGGTGGTTGCTTGGTTTCAGTGGGAGCATTTGAAAAAGAAGATTGAAAAGCTCCAGTCATTTGGCAGAAGGAATCCAGGCAAGAGTGTGAAGCGACAAATCATAGGAGGACTTCACCACTGAACATGTAGGTGCTGCAGGGTATATGCCCCACTCCTCTGTTTTTTAAAAAAGTGGCTTTATGTTCAAATAGGCAAGGGATTAAAACCACATTTAGCCCCACCTGTAAACTAATCTGCAGTGGGGGGCAGGGGTGGGAGAGGCTGTGGTCAAAGGAATGTAGTAAGCAGGTCCATCTGGGCATCTTGATCCACAGGGCGAGGATCCCTCTGAAGTTCAGGGGAAGCCCTATTCACACACTTTTTAAAGCACAGCATAGGCAGGAGCATTTTGCTACTAGGTAGAAACAAGCCTTTTTAAATACTCCAATCAAAGAGACGGGGAGGTTAGGAAACAGAAGCTCCCTTTTTACGATGTCCTTCAGACCCCAAGTAGCAGCCTTCCCCAACTAGACTTTTTAAAAATATTGAAAGATAACCAGGAGGAGAGACTTACAATGAGAATGTGCACACACACAAAAAAAGTTGGTCCACAGCACAAGTCAAATATGAAAGCCATGTAATACCTTGAAGACCAACCAAAACAACACCCCATACCATTGGGCAGGTCTCAAGCCAAGGTACTACATAGGTTTTGGGAATCAGAAGAAAACTGGGAAGCTTCTCCAAAGCACTAGTTCAGCCAAAGCCTTCAATTACAACCTATGAATTGCATCTGGGTTTTAAGCCGTTTTAAGCATTTGGAACACTTCAACCTAAAAATGAGGGTCACATAGAGAGAAAAACCAAACACAGGGATATGCCAGCCTTTGAAAAGGGCTGTTTAGTTTGAGCACAGAATATATGACTTTACAGAACAGGCAACTACTAACAGAAGTTGGCCTGGTGGCTGTAACATAGTTCCAACCCAGATTTCTTAGGGGCTTGAATACAATCCTTGCCTGCTGGAAGACCATGTAGTTAACACTTGGCCTAGGCAGAGCTACAGTCAGGAGAGGCTGAGGATCAACACCACAAGTTTTTAGAGGCTTCTACCACTGCTTCTGAAAGGGAAAGCCCTGTGTATAAGGCTACAGCAAAGATGCTTTCAGAAAAGGGGAAAACACAAATCCAGTTGTAACAGCTCTCTATCCATCCCAGATGGCAGCCAGACTTGCTTCTAATGGGACATTCAGAAGTTATATGCTGAAATCGGATGTGACTTAGAACAATCCCACAAGAATTTCATTGCAGCTTGGACAATGCAGACAATCAGGCCCATGGGGATGCGGGAAATAAATGATCCAGGGTGGACGCTGTGTTGAGTGATCACTGTATATACAGCATATCTGAAATGGCAGGTGGCTCCTAACCCAAGAAGCTTCCCCTAAAGTGATATTTCTGCTCCCACCAATGGAGTCTAAGTAACAAAACAGCAAACAAGCATTAAAGTTGTTCCCAAGGAATCTTTGGTTTTAAGCCATGCCTCAAAATGTGTCTGCTGCACTTGATGGTGTAGAACAGGTGTCTTCAAACTAGGGCCCTCCAGATGTTCATAGACTACAATTCCCATGAGCCCTACCACTTGGCCATGCTGGCAGGGGCTGATGGGAATTGTAGTCTATGAACATCTGGAGGGCCATAGTTTGAAGACCCCTGGTGTAGAATGTAGGGAGTATAACTGGAGAGGACAAGACAAAAGCCGGACTCCCATGCCAACAGAAAAAGCTTTCCACACCTCATCTATTCCAAATGCCACAGCTGGAGATAGGCAGAAGGCTCCCAAGAAAATTCCTCACCCATGGGGCAAAAGAAAAGGCAGGTGACCACATCAGGCACGAGGTCAACATACAGATGTCATGACAAACTCTTATTGCCTACATTTGTGCACTCTCTGCTCCCCCACCCCCAACATAGGGAGGGCCACGGAAAATTTCCTGGTTTGGAAAATTCTGTAGAACACACAGATAGCCACCTTTCTGCAAACAGGGATTCTGAACCAATTTAATCCAGTTTAGAAATTTGGTGTGTGAGGAGAAAGAAGTAGAGTCCATGTTGTTAAGACATCCCAGAGGAAGGGACAGCAGAGGTAACCCCCAGAACAAGCCATGTCCATGCATGTCACAGCGGAGTGGCAGGATCTGAATGTGTCTGCGGAAGGGAGTGCCCACAGCCAGTGAGATATGTTGTGCAGATGAGGAACATGAGATGCTTCTTACCAGGACCTCCTGGTGCAAGGGACATGAGCAAGCCACCCTAATTCACACCACAGAATCATGGGTAATAAGATCTTTCCAGTGATGGAGAAAACAAGGACATCAGCCCAGAGGAGCAGCAACAGTCAATCTTTACTACCTCTAACTGCAGAAGCCCCCAAGCCCTTTGCTGGGTTTTTCTCCCTATCTGCACATAGAAGATGGTGTTGGACACCACAGCCAGGAAGTTAGCATCTCTGACCAGTGACTGGGACCACATACTGTTGCCCTGCATTAGCTAGCCTGCCAGTTTCCCATCTGGTCACTTTGTTGTAGCAAAGGCCAAGTGAATGCTCGCTGGCTGTTGGGCGAGCCAGAGGAGGCACCAAGGCAGCCAAAGAGGGCCAACTGGTGACAGGACAGCAGGCGAGCCAAACTTCAGAGATGAGAGACGGCTACATTAATGTCATTCCATAACCTCCGCCCTAGGTTGACATTTTATTGAGTTTTTTTTTAAAGATCCTCTCTGCAAACACATTCGTGCAGGCAAGGCCCACCTCCACCCGCCCCCCAATCTCCCAGGCTGTTCAGCAGCAGGGGAAGAAGAGGATGGTTGCCAGTTTTACACTGCTCACGGAAAACGCAAAAAAAGAGAGAGAGAGAGAGAGAGAGAAGAAAAAGAAATCCCTGCACAAACTAGATTCTGCTAGAAGCAAAGTTCCAATGGGCTGCGTCCCCATGCTGCTTCAGAGTGGAACGGGCTGGGGGAAGGGAAGGGGCAAAGGAGAACAAAGGGTAGCAGCAAAGGGTAAACAAAGCCTCTTTTGGCCCCTGCTGGCGGGTACTACTCTGTGCATACTGTGAAACAGTGCAGTCGTTCCTCAGAGTCCAAACTGAGCAAACTAGACTTCCCTTCAAACAAAAACAAAAAAACAAAACAAAAAGGAAAGGAAAGGAGAGGAGAGGCAGTTCAGCTTTAGCTGGTCCGGCAGTGGACCTGCCCCTCGGAGCTGTCTTCATCGTCTGAGCCTCCAGCTCCACCGCTGGTAAGTCCTGTGATCCGGTAGCCCATATTCAACAGCATCACCTCCAATGGGTCTGCGTTCATCCTTCGCTGGTTAGCCTGGGAAGCACCTTCCATGTCTTCCACCACTCTCCCATTCAGGGCTTCAGTCTGAAGAAGGAAGGAGAAGATGGGAGGAAGGTGTTAGAGTTGTTCCTACCAAAGCAAGGGATGTGTGTGTGTGTGTGGGGGGGGGGGGGGGGGAGGGGACAACTTTTGCTTCTCCCAGACTTTAACATCTATTTATACACCTAGTTGGTTTCCAGTGGGGGACCTGAGAGGCTTACATCACTCTGTCTTCCTCTATTTTGTCTTCATAACACCCCTGTGAGGTAGGTGAGTCTGAGAAACTGACTTGAGGTCACCTGGCAAGTTTCTATGGCAGAGTGAGCATCCGAACCTGGGTCTCCCAGATCCTAATCTGACACTTGAGCTATTTCACTATGTTGGACTACATCTACCAGAAAGAGCAAGAGGGAAGGGGTAAATAGCAACATTCCCCCATCCAGGTGGAATAACATGCCCACAGAGGGCATGTTACACTTGAAAACCCAGGCCTGCCCAGGAGCACAGGCTGACTTGTGCACGTCTTGCTATTGTCCTAACTCTTGTGAGAGGTTTGCTAGCTTGAGAGACAGAGTGAGAACACACAAGAACCAGCATTTTAAACAAAATAATAGTTCTTCTTTGGATAGCAGCAGCACCATTTCCGTCAGACAGGAACATCCCTGCCCTGCTGCAGAAATAATGCAAACAAGCGATTCAAGATCTGCAGGACAGAACAGTTGGAGCAACAAGGCCCTGAGAACAAGGTTATCATTCTCTTCACAGAGATCAGCCATCGGTCACCCTCAGAAAGCCAGTGTGGTGTAGTAGTTAGAGCATCCCCTAGTTATCTGGGAGATCCAGATCAGAATCCCTGCTTGGCCAAGGAAGCACACTGGGTGACCTTGGGCCAGTCACTCTCTAGAATAACCTACCTCACAGGGTTGTTGTGAAGATAAAATGGAGAGGAGGAGGAGGGTATCACATTGTAAGCCACTCTGGGCCCCCATTAGGAAAATAAGCATGGTGTAAATATCTAAGAAAGAGTCGCAGCTAAGAACCTGACACCACTTTTACCTCTGGCCTGGGATTCCAGAGCCGCACGACAGGGTCAATGCCGCTGGTGGCCAGGAAGCAGTAACTGGGGTGGGGCTGGAGACAGTTGACGATGGACTCGTCCCCCTGCAGAACCCGCACGAGGTTGGTCGTTTCTTTCTCCCAGATGAAGAAAGAGCCATCATCGGAGCCACTGACTATGTACTGCGCATTGCTTGAGGAGGCAAAAGCAGAGGGATTGGAGCAGAGGTCAATGGAATCCAATTGAAACACTCAGCAAAAGCAACAATGTTGTATTCAAATTACAGGAGCTGTTAGTTGAAAAACAAACCACTGAGTGGAAAACCAAGGTACTGCCTTATTATCTTTTTTTGGACAATTTTTTATTTGTACCTCAAAATCCAAAACATATACAAAGACTGAAATTCAGCAAATTATAAAGTGTTCATTTCATAGGGACTTCCAGTTTCTTCTACACCGAATATTAACCCTTAAGCCCTACACTTTCAGCATTAAGCCATTAATCATCAAAATGAAATCAAATCTTCAGCACCATTATTTTTTAAAAGTCTCACTTTTCTCTATTGCAGTGGTTCTCATCCTGTGGGTCGGGACCCCTTTGGGGGTCGAACGACCCTTTCACAGGGGTCGCCTAAGACTCTCTGCATCAGTGTTCTCCATCTGTAAAATGGATAAATGTTAGGGTTGGGGGTCACCACAACATGAGGAACTGTATTAAAGGGTTGCGGCATTAGGAAGGTTGAGAACCACTGCTCTATTGGATCTCAATTTAACAATCCTTAACCTTCAATACTACCAGTTATCATTTTTTCCACTTCTCCATAAACTTAATTAAGTTCTTTTCTTCAAGTAGCAAAGTTAACTTGACCATCTTGGCCAGCTCTAGTACCTTCACGTACAATTCTTCAGTTCTAGGATAGCTGGAGTTTTCTGTTTCTGTACATATAATATTCTTGCTGCTGCTGTCATATATAAAAACAAAGTTCCATGTTTTCTTTCCAGAGATCTATCCATGAGTGCCAACAGATAAGCCTCAGGTTTCCTTTGTATATTAATCTTTACAGTCTTTTGGATTATTTTATGTATTGACCTGCAAAATTCTTTGGTTTTTCCATAGATCCACCATAAATGATAAAAAGTCCCCTCTTGATGTTCCTATTTCCAACACTTATTTGAAACATTTTTATACATTTTTGCTAGTGTCATATACCAATGATACATCACTAGGTATTGCCTTACTCTTTAAAAAAATCCTTAGTAAAAGTCAGTCCCTTTCAGAGGCATAGGGCGGCAAAATGGCCCCCGCCTCCCTCCCACTTTCCTTAGTTTAAAGCAGCCTGGTGGGAACTACACTTTCCAGGAGACCTTGCGAGCCAAGTTCCCACCAGGCTGTAGCTCCCACCGGGATGCTTTAAACTTAAGTAAGGGGGGGAGGCATGGGGGAAGGGGTCGGGGGCGATTTTCCGTCTCCCACGTGACCCACTGGTGCACGCCCAGTGTGTGGTGCGGCCCCCCACCCCCTTATAGCTATACCTCTGGTTCCTGTTGGCACCTGACCTACAAGATTGCTTCAATGCTACTGAACATGTTATTGAATCCCTGGTCCTGCTAACTAAAGATCCTTCCAACTAAAGAAGTCAGGGAAGGAGCCTGGGGACCTCCTGCAGAGCATCACTGAACTATGGGACCTCCTCGGTATTATTCTGCATTGTCTGTTCTGAAATACGACGACCAAAAGTGCAAACAGTATTCCAAAAGAGGCTGCATAACAGATGTATGCAGGGGTATAATAACATCGATTGTTTTGTTCTCAAATCCCTTTCCTCATAATTGCCAGCAGGGAGTTGGCCTATTTCACCACTGTGGCACACCAGGTTGACATTTTCATTGTACCATCGAATACAACCTTCTCACTTGCAGCAAGTTCAGATTCCATTTGTACATTCTTCAAGACAGGTGAGAAAGACTTAAGCTGCAGATCTCACAAGAGCCTTTAGCCAGAGCAGGTTATAATTGGCTTGGCAGAACACAGAGCAACTAACGCTAAAGATGGGCTTGCAAAGATGGAGAACACATCCAGCATTCCCTTCAGCCTGGATCATAGAGACTGTCAAAAAATGAATCTGCATCCATGTGAAATTCCTAGTGCCAGTTCTGTGTATGTTCATTCAGCTGCTACACAGGTTGGCTGAAAACAAAAGAGGCCACTTGAAGCTGCTTTTCCAAGAGCTTTTCTAGTGTGCTTGCAGAGGTTTGGAACCAGACTTGAAGAGAAACTCCACAAACCTGCCAAAGAAGTTAGCCTCTTTGATATCTGTGGTGGTGTTGCAGTGGCCACAGTACCGGAACTTGTAGTCATAGCTGCGCTCCCTCAGCACCATCTCGTCCTCTGAGATGGAGTCCTTGCGCCCGGTTGCTCGCAGCCAAATGGGGCCGCCCCCTTTCTTGTCTTCCCCTAGGAAAAAAAATACCAAAGTTACTTGTAGAGAAGGTGAAAATGGAATAAAAAACTCTTTCTCCTTGCTCCTTAGTTTTGAAGATGGTGATGAGCTATTAGCTCAACCTCTATCAACCAAGACTCCACATCACCAAGCTGGAGTCTGAACCCAAGACTTCAAAGTCCAGGATACTGTGGTCCTCAAACCAGACAGAAAAGTCAGAGGGAGACTTTAGGTTCTTTTTCCAGCCTCCTGGTAGTTCATAGTTCAGCCACGTGAAACAGGGTGCCAGACCCAACAGACCACTAGTCTGATCCAACACAACTTGTTCTATGGCTTGGCAAGTTGTTCTGATTGACACTGGCACCTTGGGGAGGTTTGTGCATTCAGGACAAAAGAAATTTGACTTTCACTAAAGCAGAAGGGAAATGCACAACCGTGCTGGTCCCCACCATTATCGCTTTTCGAGAAGAGGGCTGCATTGATGTCCCGGTCTAGGGCATCGCAAGCACTGCTGTGTGCTTGCTCGGGGAACTTTCCCTTGAAGTCATCCAGACATTCCAGCGCTTCTGCCACATACTTCAGCTCAAAGAGGCAGCGGGCCAGGCGGAAGTGAGCCTTCAGGTGGCATGGGTTCAAGGAGATGGCCTTTAAGCAGTCTCGCAAAGCGTCGTAATGATCCCCATCCCTGCAAGGGGGAAAGAGATATCAAGACCCTGGCTGCAAAAACAGGACCTCCAAACCCTGCCCCCCCCCCCCCAATCATTTCCCTCCTTTCAGACAACAAAGGAAATCCAACCTCTTCATATTCCCTCTTTGCTCTCTGACACCACATTTCATGTTAAAGTAATGGCTGACTCTTCACCTTCCTGGTGCTGCCCATAGTATCTCTCCTGGCAGGGAAAGGCAAGCTGAGCCTCTGGCTGCTGAGGAGGTAGGATTATGGCAAAACCAGTGGAGAAATGGGAAGCTTGGCTAGCTCTTCTGCCCAGAGACAGAGTGTCCGTGAGTGGATTCCTTGACTGATCTTGGGTGGGCCCACATGCCAGCAGCCAAACTGACAACTAACTACAGAGATTGCACATACGCCATCTGGGAAAGGGCTAGCCCAGCACCTCCGTCTCTCCCATAACTATGCTCAGTGACACAAGAGGCTCCATTTCACAAGAATCCTCCATAATCCAGCCCTGATGACTTGCCATTTGCGCTTCATGTATGCAGCAGCTCTGTTCCCATACAGCATGGCATTGTTGGGGGCCTTCTGGACCGCTCTGCTGTAGAGCTGGATGGCTTGAGTCCACTGCTGGCAAGCAAAAGCCTCGTTGGCCTGTAACTTGATCTTCTCCAGGTAAAGAGGAAGCTCTACCTGTGGGCTACAGAAAAGAGAAACGCTGGAAAGCAGCCCGGGAGGATACAGGCACAGAATCCCTTCCTTTAAAAATAAAAAGTAAACTATAACCCAGAAGAGCAGAGCTGACCCCCACTGCCCCAACCAGCCAGGGGTTCCGTGGCTCTAAGAGGCTGCACGCAGTGGCTGAACCTCTGAAAGTGGACTCACAAACTTGAACATCTTTCTCTTCCCCCACATCCCCCCACGTGAGCTGACCTGCTGCAGGAATGGAACTGCAACAACAAGTGGTTCTGCCAAGCACTCATTTCTCCACACTTTATGTGATTAAACCCTCTGGATGTCAGAATGATTACAGGGCTAAACACCAATTAACCTGCAGTTCAGGTAAACTCCAGAACTACGTCATACAAGGGCATCCTCTCTAAAGGAGACCAGTCTTGGCTCTTCTAACATGTCACATCTTGGGCACGCAGATGCATCCCTTCCATCTCCACAGGATAGCTAGGGGGTAAGGAGGCACAGCTGCTTCATCCAGGACAAAGCTTCCAGAATCAAGGACAATTCCTAGTTCAGGTGGCTTGATCTCTGCAAGTGGATTCCTGTGATGGGATGGGCTCCATTGGGAGTTTTTAAAAGGCAGGGGAAAAAATCAAAACAGGGTCAACAGATATGGAGGACAAACAGGCTCACAAGGCACGTGCTGCTTACCTGATGTGTGTTCGGCTCTCAGCCAACCGGAATCCATTGCTGTGGAGATGGATGCCATTTGACACCCCATTTGTAGATGTTTTCCCATTCTGCACCTCTGAGGATTGTCCAGAAAAACTGAGCGTGAATTACAGAGAAGATGCTTACACTGGACCTTTCTGGAGCGGCTGAGCACAAGCCCAGCAGCGATGCTCACAACACCCCAACCAGCTCTGTGCTCTTTAACCCACGGAAGCACTGAAAGAACTATTCTTATTAGCTCTGTAATGCTTGCAAGACTCTTGCAAGGGAAGCCACTGGGTTTGACCGAGGGACACATTCCATGGGATTCAGCCCAGAACTATTATACCCATGCTTGCCTAGGGCTAACAAGTGACTTTATAGCAGAGCTGAGACTTGAAGTGGACACTGCCTAATTCACAGCTCAACCTCTTAATGATCAAGAGGAACAGCTGGGTATTGAGACGAGCAGCCAAGGATGGCATTGAGCTGTTAGCAAGGCTTTTTCTGCAGAGTTATCAGTGTCCAAAGCCTATTTACCAGATGCAACATACTCTGTGTAATGTGAAACTTTACATACTACAGTCAAAGCTGCTTCTGCACACCTAGCAGTATGAACTGGCAGGATGCAAAGGTCAGCTACATTTATTTGCTCTTCTCAACATCTGTTCTTAAGAATGGGCAGTTTCTCATGTCAGGTTTTCTACCTCTGGAACATCCCACCCGACCAACAACCACACGTGATACAGATATAGCAAAAAGTTCAACCAGCACATGCTTGATCCTAAAATGTCTGAACAGCTTAGAATCAAAACTACCATGTTCTTGTATCAGTCCTGCCTCAATTTAGCTCATGACTTCCACCAAGGAATCCTGGGAAACTCACTTTAGCAAGACTGCCAAAAATTTTCTCAGAACTGTAGCTATACCCTCCACACACACTACAACTCCTGGGACTGCCGAAGGGAAGAACAACTAAGTTTGTTTAGGTCCAGGATAGATACACTGTACATCTTTTGAGCCCATATTTCCCACTAATCCAAACAAGGATTAAGAAAACAGAAATAAATGATCCCTCAGCCCCTTCTAAGAATCACCTCATGAGTTGAAAGCAACACGGAGTCAGCAATATTGCCTAGAAGAGAAGCAGGGCTCAGAAATATGCTCACTGCACTGATGATCCTTGCCCCAAAAGCAGTCTGGCTCTCCTGGCCCCAGCCTGGTAGAATGCTCTGTCAAATGAGACCAGGGCCCTTTGGGACTGGTCACAGTTCTGCAAGGTCTGTAAGATGGAGATATCCCACCAGGCTTACGGCTAAGGACAGCATCAGTATGACATCTGTTTGGACTCTTCTTCCCCTTTCCCCTATTATATTTCCTTCTCTTTTCCTCCTTTTTTCCCTTCGCTAGTATGAATGGAGTTGTCAGTATGGTCTTGTCACCCTTCCCCATAGGATGTTTTTATTGGAATTATGAACTTTATATGATTTTAATGTATTTATTGTGTTTTCATGTTGTACAATGTCCTGAGCCCACACAGGGAAGGGTGTCTGATACATTCAATCAATCAATTATTTATCACAGTTGATTGTTCCAAGCCACAATGCTTGCTGCATGCTGCTCTCTTGGCCTTCTTTACTCCACAAACAATTCATTATGGGCCCCTGGTTTTACTGCTGTATAAATAGGCTTTGGACACTGATAACTCTGCAGAAAAAGCCTTGCTAACAACTCAATGCCTACCTTGGCTGCTCTTCTCAATTAAGGGTTGTGCCAACATGTTGGAACTGGATCTTTTGTGCTCTTTAGACACATTCAAGCAGATAAAAGCCGCTAGGAAAATAGCCACACTCGTTTTTTTAATTAGCACCAGCCACTAAGGCCAGAAACAATGCTTTAAAATATAGTCAGCTATTCTAACAAGAGATGGGTAGGGAATAAATACGTAGCAGTGACTCAGGAGCAACATTTCACCATACTGGAAACTATCACCCCATTCCAAGAGAATCACACTATACTTACCTCCTGAAGAGTGGCATTTCTTTGGCAGGAGAAAAGTGTATGGCCGCTGCTTGTAAGTCAGGTCAAATAAGTAAACCTAGAGAAGTCAAATGGACAGTGATCATTCAAACTACCTAGAGAGAAGTATGGGATGAGTAAAGAAAGATGTACCCACATAAAAAGGTTGTGCTAAGTCACTTAAAATAACACATCAGCCAGTAGATGCCACTGCTGCCCTCTGCAGTACAAAGCAGCCCAGTTCACAAGTTACAGTGAATAAATGTACATCCTACAAGTATGTGCATACATTTGTTTGAAAGAAAGAGCCAATGAGTGTTCATGTTACAAATGAAACCAGGGACTAGTACCTGGATAAATGTGGGGTTTAAATAATAAATTCAGTTGTATCTGTGTTGACTATAACATGAGAATTACCCAACACATGTATAAAGAAAATAATCAAGTGCACCCTGCACATGGATTGTGTGTGCATTCACTGTAACTTGTGAACACAGTTATTAAGATGTGGATTTAGAGAAAGACACTAAATCAAAGGCTATCTTGACAAAAAGTGATCAAATTAACTGAATGCGCCTAAATAATCTCCGCCCAACCCCTCAAAAATGCAATGCTCCCTCCGCAGCCTGCACTGGACTGTCCTGCAATTACTGAAAATCCAAAACTAAGGAAGTACGCTTGCCTCTCTAGGATGAATCGCAGACAGACCACCTTTCACTTAGGAAAATGGCTTCCTGCAAAACCTCTAAAATGCTGGAGTCAAGGTAAAAGTAGAGTAATACAGTGATCCATCTATTAAAATGTACAACGCACTGCAGCATGCACACAAAAAGGTGGCAGTGTTTAATTATTTTGAACTCTACACACCCATACCATTCCCAATTTTAAAGCTCATGGAAACCACAAATATGAGAAAGATGGGCCATAGTTCACCCAGAGATGAGCTGTTCAGGATTAAGGGCCAAACCGAAAACTCATTATTAAGTCTGCCTTCAGGAAAACTGCCTAAAGAAAATGTCCCCAATGTACAACGAAGACCCTACAGAAAAAGGACTGGATCATTGTTGTGTCCTGTGCAGCTTCTGGCATGCTATGCCACCATGAAGTCTAAGCATAATGAAACAAACCAGTATTCAGAAGGGTGTGGCTGTCTTTTGAATGTACAGTGCCCTCTGGTCAAAAAGTCCACAAGATCTTTAGACAACCAGGTGCTATCACAGAAGATAATTTCAAGTCATTCTAGGGTTCTTCAAACTTAGCAGTGTTTTCCGCGATGCAGAATGGCTGGAGGGCACGATACCAGCCTCGGCACTATGTATTTTATTTTTAAGTAACTTTCCAGCTGAATTTAGAGAGAGCAATCTCACTCTCACAGAATTCTGAAATCTGCTAATTTTTTTACAGAGCGTTCTCCGCAGCATGCAAGGAACACAGTCCATCAACCTCCCCTTTTAAAAGGCCGACAGTTCATTGGGTATCCATCCTACCTGTTCTCCTCCCATGTTCACCAACAGCTCTGTGCCATCAGGACTGAAGGTAACGTATGTAGCTACCAGCACCCTCAGCCGGTTATTGTAGTCTGGTAGTTTCACTGGAAGATGTCCTGCAGAAGAGGCAAGAAAACAAAGCTGAGTTCACTGACTGACATTAGTGGAATCTCAAAGCTATTTCAGCCTCCTGTCATCAACCTCTTACAAGGCAAAGAACAGCCCATATTTATGCTGACTTCTGGGCAGGAGTGAGTGGAAGAGGTCATCTGCTCATACTATAAGAGAAACAACCTATGTGTGTGTGTGGGGGGGGTATCCTTATTCAACATTTCAACTGCAGTTCTAGGCTATACATTTACTAGGGAGAACTGGTACCTCCTGAGTGAATGTGTCTTTGGGATGCTCCACACATCACCTGAATGCACCAGTGCCTTTGAGTGCATATTAAACAAGTGGACATGGGACTGAGCATCAGATACAGAAGCCATACCTGCTACATAGTACTGTGCAGCACCATCTGGAAGGGGCTTCTGCCGATCACAAAACGTATGGACTCCAGCGGTGGGATTCTGTTTCATGCTTTTTCTATCAGGAAAGGAAAAGACAAGATTAGACTTCTGGTTTTCAAACCGTCTGCTTCTCGTAATCCGTTAAGAAAGTGAGACAGTCAAAGTAGTTACATGAGGAGGGAAAACATACAGAAACCACCATGGAAAAATTCCAAGCCCCTGGGAAATTTGGTATGGGTATGCTACTTCCCCTTTCCCCATGCGAATGGAGAGGAGCACGTGGAGAGGAGCAAATGGAGAAATTTGTCACAATGTACAAACAGAATGCTTTAACCAGCTATGGTTTGCTTCTTGACTACCAACAAGGTTTCTAAGCCAATTTTAAAATGAGGTTTAAACAAGAAACATAACATTTGTTAGTGTCTTGCTTTTTTCAGGTAGATAATCTGAATTTGACTTCTGAAACCTCAGAACACAAATAAAGACTCTTCAAATTACATTACTTTATTTATACTATTTATATTACATTATTTATATAAATAACTCAGGACTCTAGGTGAGTAACAGAAATGGTGTAGCAGCTAGAGCAAATCCCCACTACGCCATTAAAGCTTGCTGGGTGACCTTGGGCCAATCACACGCTCTCAACCTAGCGTATCCCACAGGATTGCTGTGAGGATAAAATGGAGAATGTTGGAAACCACCCTGTGCCCCCATCAGGAAGAAAAGTAGGGTATAAATGAAGTAATTATGAGAATTTATTTTCTTCCTAGATTTAGCAGAATTAAATCTGGGACTACCACCTCTACATAGTTAATTACCATGTTTCCCTGAAAATAAGACAGTGTCTTATATAATTTTTGCTGCCAAAGATGCGCTATGTCTTATTTTCAGGGATGTCTTATTTTTCTGTGTTCTGTTCGTCGGGCATGCTTCCAAACAAAAACTTTGCTACGTCTTACTTTCGGGGGATGCCTTATATTTCGCACTTCTGCAAAACCTCTACTACGTCTTATTTTCAGGGGATGTCTTATATTCGGGGAAACAGAGTATTAGCTAAATTTGGTAGGAATTTTTATAGACTATAATAAGAATCCTTTCCTGTTGCAACAGACTAGAACAGTCACTGTTCTTGAAGTTACAAGGTATTTTGAACTTGCTTGTGCACTGTAGGCCCTAGGGACAACTACAATTGGTCCTTTGCTCTAAGTTCTGTTCCTGTCAATGTTTTCACTTCGGGACCTGATCTCATTACAAAAAAGCATCTTGCATTACCCACACTAGTCACAATTACCTGTGGTTATGAATCATGCGTATGTCATAGATCCTCACAAAGGGGCCACTGGCTCCTACTGCGAGGTAATTGTTGTCCTGGGGGTTGATAGTGAGACATTTGGCCTCCACAAGCTGTCCACAGTATTCCGTCAGGTCTATCAGGACTTCTGAGTGTTTGCTGTTCTCTCGCAGGTCATACTGTCTGGAACGAATCGGAAAGAAAGCATCTCAATAAATATCCACAGGATCAGATATCCCAGAGGAAGACACTGATCTGTGGCCCACTATGGAAAACGAAGTCCATATTTGGAACAACCCCCTTAGAAAGGTTAGTTTGTAATTTTTTTAATGGGCAGATTGAGGAATAATGTAGGCTCGGTGGTACAGTATATCCCAGATTCAATCCCTGAGGATAAGAGAGCAGATACCAAGAAGACCCTTCTCTGATGAGCCAGATTTTATGATCTTGCGGCTGCATAAGGATCTTCTTAAGGGTTTATTCTAAAGAAACTTACACAGTAATTGAAACTGGTATCGTAGTTATGCCCTTTGCTCCACCCCACTCAAAGTTTAGGACATAACATGTCTAGTACAGTACATCCCCGGAGGGCTCCTGCTCTTGCCATTTTTAGAAGGAGCGGGTAGGAGAGAGGGGGAAAAGCTATGGTAACTATGGTTCCTCAGAACGGAAGAGCAAAGCACTCTTACCGGATAAGCCCATCCTCTGCTGCGCTCCAGAAGGTGTTGGGCCACATTGGAGCCGTGGCAATACGCTTGACTCTGTTTTTGTGATCCCCAAACATATGGATGGTCTCTTTAACAGTCAAGTCATGGACATGCACCTTGGAATCAGCAGCCCCGGTTATGAGTATCCGATCCTCGGCGTGTGGCAAGAACTATGGAAAAGCAAGCAAGATGTTGCAAGCAGAAACCTGCCAACAGCGAGAGCAGCTTCTCATGCTGAATCTGGCCACAGTCAAGGGAAGGTGTCTGTGAGAAGCCCTAGGCTTTAGAGCTAAGGCTGGATAGCCTGAGCATTTCACACTAGACAGCACCATGGATAACATCATCAGATGATTGACGCCTAGTGCAGGATGCTCAGAATACACATGCCCCAGGGTAGGTGGAAGGACGGTGATCATGCCAGTGGCTGCATCCCCATGGCATGCACACATACAATGTTTACACAGGTGCCTACATGCCTGAAGTCTGATGCACTTGAGCCCAATCGTTATGATCTGTACACTTTCAGGTGTACAGACAGCTCCATCTGTTCACAACAGAACTAAAGTGTACAGATTGCAAGGTAGACTCTAAAGGTGTATGACCTAATATTTGTATAATGGAAGGCTGGGTAGGCACATCGCAAAAATACAGTGTGTGTGATCCTGATCTATCCCGACCCAATATATTCTGAAGGGCTTCATGGACAGTAGACCATAGGTTCTTAAACTTTTTACTGCCATACCTCCCTTGAGAAAGATTTTATGACCCACACCTCCCGTGAATCTCACCTAAACTTTAGGCAGAGTGAGTTTGCATGTTTAGGGCCTAAAAAAACAAACTTTTTTTAATGCAGAGTATAAAATTTAGGCTCCGGAGTAGACTAAAAATGCATACTCAGTGAACTGGACACAAACACAAGCAATGAAACAGTTTTGTGGAAATAAATATTGTGAATATAAAATTCATATAAGACTATTTATAGTTGAGAGGTAACTCACACTTCACCTGGAGTCTGTCTATATCTCACCTAGGGAGACGTACCCCACAGATTAAGAACCCCAGGGCTAGACAAATAGTAGCTTTCTAAACTGGAAATGATCTGTAAATGAACTACAAAGAGCATTCAGGAGAGAATTTGAGAGTAGAGGAAATGAGTTCTCAAAGCCAAGGGATTTCCACAGATATTTATACTCTGTTTATCTCCCCAACTGGGACCCCATTGTTCTCTCCTTTTCCATTTTATCCCCACAGCCACAACCCTCTGAGGAAGTTTAGTATGACTAGCCCAAGGTCATCCTGCAAGCCTATGAATTCCCGACAGCTGGGACTTGTGGTGCTCTTGTTTCTTCCTGCATGCATCTCTGCAACTTGTCTGGAGAACAGAACAGACTTCCAGAGGCTGTCCCTTAAGGTGGTCTTTGTACTATCCTTCTGGAAGTTCTGTTAGGTGGGTCCTGTTCCTCAGTACACTGTCAGACTGAGGATGGTTTTCAGCTCCTGGCTTTTCTAACTTTGGTGTCCTGAAACTGAACTGTTGATGATTTTCTTTCTTTATTTTTTGAGATTCTTGATGATTTTCTATGTGTTTTGGTTTTTGTTCTGCAGAAGGAGGGAGTTGAAAGGCTGGTAGTTTGTGAGATTTTGCAGCTGAGGTTCAAGCCCTGCCCTTTTCTTACAGGTACCCCTTTTAATCCTGAGCTGGCCTACAGGCAAGAGCTGAAGAGCAAGAGGTGCTTGCATAGAGAAAGACCCATCTTCAGCTCTCAGAAGCTGCCTTTCATTCTTCTACTGTCTGATTGCTTACATTTGTAAGCCACTTTCAGCAGATAATGCAGTACAGAAATGCTTGAATCAAAATTAGTGTATAAATCTTTAATAAGTATTCACATTAAAGGCTCTTTTTCAAAAACAGATCTGGTCCCTGAACTGGGGGTACTTTTCAGTTGATTCAGAAGGGTTTTTTTTCCCTTTTAATTGACTACAACTTGGTATCACAGATGCTGTTTAAGGGGACAACCTGTTCCCCCCCACCACCACACAAGAGCCCAGCTCACCTTGACAGAGAAGATGTTTGCCGTATGCCCTGTATGCATGGAAAGGAGCTTCTTCTGATGCAAGGGATCCCACACGATGGTATGCTGATCATCTGAGCCAGAGGCCAGCAAGCTGAGAAGCCAAAGAAGAGAAAACTTTACAAGCTGAGAACTGTTGCCAGCTGCATAACAACCACTTTAATCCCCCCCACCCCAGCAATTGGCAAGCAGCTCTCAATCTACCCTCTTCATGTCTATTACAGAAACTGACTCCTTGAGCAGATTTCCGTGCAGCTGAATATACCGTTCCCATTAAAAGCATATTTCACCTCCTTTTCTCCTCACTGGAGGAAACGAACCAGCTTACAACATTCCCGTTCATTTTATCCTCACCACCACCACCCTGTGAAGCACGTTAGGCCAAAAGTTATACAGTGAGCTTCCATGGAAGAAAGGGGATTTGAACCCAGATCTCCTAGATGCTAGTCTAACACTAATCACTATTCCACACTGATTCTCATTTCCCACTCTACATAGTCACAGGTAAAGAATGAGCCAGTCTACCTAGAATTGTTTTTGATGCATTCTGATAATTTTAAGCTAGCCACTGGCTTATTAATTTTAGTGCACTATAATTTAAGATGTTGCTAAACTGCCATGAGAATCCTGCAAGTTAGAATGCGAGGTATATTTTAAAACATAACACATTTAAATAACAGTATATAGTACTCCAACCTTCTTCACCCGGAGTAGTTACATGGTTCCACCCGCTTACATTTTATTCTCATAACCACCTTGTCAGTTAGGTGATGCTAAGAGCAAGAACTATGAGTCTGAAGTTGCCAAAGTATTTGAATGGCAAAATGAGGATTTGAACCTGTGTCTCTAGGATTCTAGACTAACATCCTAACCTCTGTGACACTGGAGAACAAGCATTGTAGCAATAACAGCAAACAAAGCTCAGTTACTGTTACTGTTACAACTCAGTTACTGTTCTGGCAGCCCTCAGTAAAGTCTCCAGATGGTACTACTGAGACATTAGCTCCTGTATGCTTACAGCATGACCAGCTCAGCTTAACCCTTCCACATGTCAGCAATACATTCTTCATGAATGCTGTGACATCATAATGCATGAAACGAATCCAAGAACTGCCACACAGGAACACATCAATGCTCTGCTGAGTAAAGCATCCTGTTTCCCACAGTGGAGGAAAGACCATTGTGACTACCAAAAAAGTCCTGGTGGGCTAAAAGTCCTGGTAGGCTAACCCCAAGCCCTATTGCAATAAATTGTGCAGAAGCTGGTGACCCCTATGAGGAGGGCAGAAACTGCTGCCACTGCAAGCTGGCAGCCTCTTGCTCTGCTGGAAGTGGGGAGGCACAAGCTACGGTGGGCATGCTCCTTCCCTCTCCCCTGTTAGGGGGTGAGACTGGGCCTTCTCCCCTCCCCCACTCTATCAGAGAGGTGGGGCTGGGGTAATTTCCAAGGCTGTTTTTACTTCCATGGTGGTCAACTAGATAACTCTAAGAAGCCAGACAGTGAAGCCTTTCCCCCTACATCAGGGGTAGGGAACCTGCGGCTCTCCAGATGTTCAGGAACTACAATTCCCATCAGCCCCTACCAGCATGGCCAATTGGCCATGCTGACAGAGGCTGATGGGAATTGTAGTTCCTGAACATCTGGAGAGCCGCAGGTTCCCTACCCCTGCCCTACAGAATCTAGTATTCAGAGATATAAAAATTGATGTACCTAAGAATCAGCTTTCCACCTATTCTCCACAAATGTGGCTAACCCTTTTTTTTAAACTACCTATATAAAATATAAAAAATAGAAGAGAAGTAAAGCAGTAGATTAAAAAAGTAGCTAGTCATAAAATCAGTTGATCACCTCGACTTACAGGATAGGCAGCCTCATCCAAGAGCCAGGTGCTGCAGCATGCAGCCATGCCCCAAAAGAGGCTTCCCAGCGGCGTGGGAGGTTCAGAAAGTGACCAAGGGCAGCAAGAGGCTCAATTCCCAGCAGCCAGCACAACACTTCTCCCTGGCCATGCTCCCACTACACCAGCAGTAGCATCCCAGAACTGCATCCAGCACTGTGTCCCTGCGGTGGGGGGGGGGGGGGGGCTGCACGGTGGCAGAATGGCCCTTCATCAGCATAAGTGATCTGGGGAGGGTGAATCTGCTGGTGCAGCTATGTGGTTCTTCCACGGGTGGATTCAGCTCCCGCCACCCCGCCCAGATGGGGCTCTGAATCCATTCTGTGCTATGCGTTTGTTAATCCTTAGATTTTGAGAGATACTCACTTTCCCTTTTCATTCCATTCAAGACAGTTGACACAGCCAGTGTGACCCTGAACAAACAAGATTGAAAAAGTTACACAGATCTTTACCTTGAACAGACTGTTCTGTAGAAAGATAAAAATAAACTCTTCTCTCTTGACATGTCCAATTTCCCTTGGAACTAAGAGGTTCTCATACCCTCTCTTGATTTTAGAATTTACAGTTACTGGACTCCATTTTCACAATAAAGCATGGGTTTTTTTCATACTCAGACTTGTAAGTAACAAAGTTGGGGATATGTACAGATCCTCAAGCCCTATTGCCATATATTATGCAAAAGCTTTTCTGTTTTCCTCCCTCCATGCTGGCAGTCTCTGTGGTCAGACAGCTATAAGGGGAAGTAGCATTCAGGTTTATGAATTCAGTGATCATAAAAACTATGATTAATATAAACCATAACACATAATCTAAATCCCTTTAATTTGAAAACCTAGTGGATCCATTAAACCAGTTTGTTGGACCATTGATACTCAGATATTGCAACTAACTGGGGTTCCAATAAAACACACTTTATCAAGACATCTAAATGGAATGATGAAGTGGTCTCACGTATTAGTTATAAAGTGATAGCTTATCACATACAATAATCTGTCTCTAAGGATTCTAGTTTTTACAGTTGTATCCCATCATGAACTTAGACTCAGCAGCCCCATCGTAATGCATTTTGAACATGGCACATCTGGTGTTCCAGAGTGTCATAAATGGGGCTGTGGGGAAAGGAGAACAAAGGTAAAAACACCTGGTGGGAAAAAATGGCATTGATGGCTTCCCAGCTCACACTCCCAAAAGCTAACATGATACAGTGGAATTCTACATACTCTGAATTGGGAGTCAACTCCCATTTAACCCCATGAGACTTGCTGCTGAATAATCACACATAAGACAGAGCTGAATGAGACCAGGCTGTTATCCAGGAAGTTGCCTTCCCCATGGCATTAAATTCTCTGCCACCAGTTCAATCAAGCTACTGTTGTGTAGCTGCAGGCTCACCTTTGGGATATGGGGATAATTGATCTACCTTGCAGGACTTGCATAGATCCCACGTGCAAAATACTGTGAACACTCCGAAGTGTCATGGCAAAAGGTTCTGTTTCTCAACTATGATGCTATACCATCTCCCAGAATTACAAAACAGGTGGAATTCTTTACCTGACCTTGTGAGGTCTATTTTAATGGCTAATTTTCCTACCAGAGGGTTATCACTTTAGTTAGTTGAACAGTAAGGCTCCATAGAGACCTTGATTAATTCTGGCCACCAAATAGCACCAGCATCTACTCCTCCCAGAAGGAAAACACATTCATATCATGGGGCAGAAAGGTAATTTTAATTGTGACAGTGCCCACTTACTTGCAGTTCCGCCTCCAAGCCCAGGCGCCGAATGAATGGATCAGTGACATGATAGTGTCGTTCAAAGCTGAGGGCACCTGTCTCCTAAAAGCACAAACAGACACGGGGTCTTTCAGGATCAACTGAATACCAGGAATTCTAAGCACAGTCTGAGTTCACTGTCTAAAGCATTGGAATGCACTGCGTTCAGTTATTATGAGATCTTGAATGCAAGGAAGTCTGTAATTTAACCTACATAATTGAAGAATCTAGTATTTTTAAAAACCCAAATCCTAGCACAGAGGTTCCTGTTTCTAACATAAGTGGTATTTAACATGAGAAAGGTCAACATGCATCAAAAACAGAATACCATCACTAGCCATACCCACATTATGCTATGCATGTTCCTCCTCCTTCCACAAGGCCTACCATTTAGTGGAAATGGGGCACAGACTGACCCCAGTTTTACAACAGTTACACTGGCGCCTATTTGATTCTGGACACAAGATAAAGCCTTCAAAGCCCTTTATGCCCTGACACCCCTGTATCCGAAGAACCAATTGCAAGCTTCGATCTGCACGGTGGCGCTCAGTGGAGGTGTGCTCTTCAAAAGTGATATGTCTGGTTAGTTCCTACAGCTTCCTCAATTGTTGCCCCCTCAGAGCACTGTGCCAAATGGAGTACAGGAGAGAACCTTATTGGCAGAAAACTGTCAAATAGCTCTCTTCCAGCAAGATTTTTGTTCTTTGACTTCAGCCTTCTTCTCTACACTAGAATAGTAATCAGACTTATTTTTAAATGTAGGTTTGATTATGTGTTGCTCTCCTGGAAATGGGCTTTTAAGTTGCTTTCAAAAACGAGAGTGGGGGAGTTGGATTTTGACCATTATATTTTATCTCAGGTTATTTTATTGTTCGTTTTTATGTTGCTTTGATATCTGGATTCTGTGAGCTGCTTCAAACGTAGGGTAGGTTAAAAAGTTTTGGAAATAAATACATCAGAACAAATCAATTTGAGAAAAGGCTCAGAGCCTTGATTAAACTTCTTTGAGTTTCTCCAGTGCCATTAACTGCCAGTTTGAATGTAGAGGGAAAGGGGTTTCCACAAGCAAGATCTTTTGGAGCAACTGTTCAAGATAAGTTACTGAGTGTCACCAAATGCAATGTATTGTGTTTTTTTCCCCAAAAAGCAAACTTTGGGGACAAAAGTCTTCCTCTTACCAAGACTGCAGAATTTAGCCTACAACCAGGAGACAGGAGTCAAGTAGAACCACATTATCTGATGCCATGCAACCTACAAGTGATCTCATAGTCATGGTAACCCCACTCAAATTGGAAACCTTTATGGCCATGACACCTGAACAGAACCCACGAGACAGTAGAGAGGGTACATTTTCAAAAGTGTGGTGTGTCCCTCCTATGTCACATGGCTCCAGCCTGGCAGCTTAGCTGCTGTCTTCCTTCTCCTGTCCTGGTCAAGCACAATCCAAGTTTTCTTTTTTTTTTTTAATGAAACAAGAAGCACCTTGAGCTGCCTGTGGATGAGGTCTCTAGTAATATTCGCCTTTGTCATCTTCTCACAGCAAGGCCGACGAAAGCAAGCCAGTGGAGGTGTTGCTGTGCATCCAAGCATTCCAGTAGAGTTCATGTCCATAGAGACAGCATTGAAATTACCTGGTGGCAAAGAGGGGAGGGGGGAAGGCTGGGAGCTATTTATACAGACATATTCATTTGACCAAGCTTATTTATTAAAAATAAATGACTACATGATTGTTCATATTATTTCCAATTGCATCAAAATGACTCTGAGCACCTTTGGTGAAGAAAGCAGGACAGAAACAACTAATAGATAAACACAGACAGAAAGTTAATTAGCATAATTTCTAGCCCACATGAGAAAGATGGTCTTTCTTCAACAGACCAAAATGTGGTCTAAAGTTTCAAGATCTATCGAATGAACCTCTGTGTTACCTCACTCAGCAAAGTTGGTCAAATGGGACTCTGCTGCAGCCCTACATAGAACAGATTTAAGAAGATAAGCTATTCCACCCATTCCAATCAGCTTTGCATGAGTATTCCTATTCTATTAGCTACAAAATATAAGAAAAAAACTTGACAGGTACAACATTTTCCAAGGCACAATTTAAATTAAGATTTTAGTCCATTAACACTTTAAAAACCAACAGATATTTTGAGCTTTATGCTGGTTGACCTTGTTTCTCTGTGGTCGGGGACAGCAGGTGATGTGTGGGGGCAGGACCTCCCAATGAAGCCCTACCATATGTGGGGTGCCATAGGAAGCTCTCTTGTCCCCACTGTTATTTAACATCTAATGATCCTCTCGCTCAGCTGGTACGGAGCTTTGGGCTGAGTTGTCACCAGTACGCAGATGACACTCAGCTCATTCTGTTGATGGAGGGCCACCCAGCCGCCCCTGCAGCTCTCCAGCACTGTTTGGAGGCAGTAGTTGGTTGGTTGAGGCAGAATATATTGAAACTAAACCCAGCGAAGACGGAGGTCCTGTTGGTAGGTTGGGGGGGAGGGGCGGGCGGCGGAGTTCCAGTTGCTAACACTGGACAGGGTGGCCCTCAAAGTGGCTGCCTCAGTCAACAGCCTAGTGGTCCATCTGGAGCCGTCCTTTTCGATGAGGCCCAGGTGGCCCAAACAGCAAGGGTAGCATTTTTCCACCTTTGCCTGGCTCAGCAGCTGGCTACATACCTCTCCTGTAACGACCTGGCCACAATGCTCCATGCAATGGTCACCTCTCGGCTGGACTATTGTAACTCTCTCTATGCTGGTCTTCCCTTGTCCCTGATTTGGCATTTAAAACTGGTTCAGAATGCGGTGGCACAGTTCCTGTCTGGAGTTTCGCCACAGGAGCACATCAATCCAGCGCTCTGCAAGTTACACTGGCTGCCAGTGGAGTTTCGAATCAGGTTCAAGATGTTGGTTTTACCCTTTAAGGCTATTAACAGGCTGAGACCCTCTTATCTTAGGGACTGGCTCTTCCCCTATTGCCCCACAAGTGCCTCCGATCAGCAGAGTCAAATCTACTGGCGACACCTGGCCCCTCTGTGGTGCAACTGGCCTTGACTAAGACTAGAGCTTTTATGGCTCTGGCCCCAGCCTGGTGGAACACTCTTCCTACTTCCATCAGGACCCTGCGGGACTTGGAAGAGTTCCGCAGGGTCTGTACAGCAGAGCTGCTCCACCAGGCATTTGGCTGAGGCTGTTGCATCAGTTGGCCTCCTACATAACATCAGACAGTCTCTCCTCAGGAAAGGGTGGGGGAGGACTGTGAGAAATGCCACTGGCCATGGGGTTTTAGTGGATTGTATTTTAATTTATTAATGTATCTTATTTTAATCTATTAAATGTAAGCCGCTCTGAGCCCTATGGGGGAGAGTGGCATATAACTTTAACAACAACAACAGCAATAATGAACATCAACCATAAGCATGTGAAAACCGGCATCAATCTTCTCATGTAGCTCGTTCACAGAGATGCAGGTGATTTAAGCTGCCAACCTTTGATTCACTCAAGGACAGAAGTACGCCCCAACAGAAGTCACATGATTCAGCTATGAGTGGTCCAATCCATCCTCACAAGCCTCATGCACACTAAAGCACGGTCTAATCATGAAATTAATTGGGCCAGTCACATATGCTCAGCGGAACTACCTGGGATGCACGAACCTCACTCTTCTTGTAAGTCACCATGATCCTACTCAGTAAACATGCATTCAATTAGCACTGAATTTGCTAGTTAGCAGCATTTCTAGTGCTCTCTAACGAGTAGTGATGTATATGGGGAGTGAGACTATAAACCTTTATTTACTGGCAGGTCACGTGTCTATCATTCTGCTGAAAATGCAAAACAGAAATGTTCCGGAGGGCATTTTATGAAGGAAATAGGGTTGAGTACAAAGAAGTGGTTCATGAGGGCAGGTACTTTCGTAAAAGGAGCAGGATCGTAACTTATTGAGCTACTTATACGTACTTTTGTTGCCTTGCATTCTACTTCTGTAATCCATTTTCTGTACTGTTTATGTTATGCTATATGTTAAAGTGGTTTTACCTGTCTGCATTGTTTTTGTAATACTGGTACAACTGTGTTGTTTACTGGATGTCAACTTATACTGTCCAGTCGCAATGCTTTTATATCTTGTAATATGCCTTCAATTACTGGAAGGAAGGCGGATTAAAAATGAAGCCAATCAATAATAAACATTTGTATAACACTCCTATTTGTCCCCGTGGATTAAACTGGATTAAACCCAGTTTGGTCACCTAATAGCAACTAATACCAAACCAGATCAAAAGTAAGCCATAAAATAGTTGCAGTTCTAGTTACCAATCTAGAAAGGCAAGACTAGGCACACAAGGATCAATGGTCATGGACCAGTGACAGCAAATAAAAACTATTGAGGAAATTAGGGTCCAGAAGAGAACACAATACCCCACAGAACCTAAAATACACACTGAGGCCCTGTGGAAGATACTTCTTCATTTAATTTCCTAATGTGTAAGAGTGAAATAGTAACAACCCCAGTAATTGTTCAGATATGGCCTATGAAACTTAAAAACCTACGGAGAAGTCAATAGGAAATGTTATGAAACTGAGAAGTATGCTTTCTTGATGAAGGAGGTGGTAGACACAGCAAATTGGTAAAGAGAAAAAAAGAAACAAAGTAGTTAAACATGAGGACAAGAGGAGGCAGTATTAACAATGGGTGCAGGCCAGCAACTTCTCCCCAACCCCCATGGCCAGACTCCTTCTGAGGTCTCCTGTGCTCTTTCCCAGTAGGAGTACATAATTACCCAAGAGTAGTAATCCTGGGTTCAGAATTAATAATGAGGTATGCAGGGTTAAATACACTCTACTTAGCATTACTGGTTTCCACCCATAGGCACAAATGTTGATTTTTGAAATATGCTACCCTCCCCTTTCAATGGTAAAAGCATGTTTGAGAGAAAAGACAAATAATTCTTTTTTGGGGGGGGGGGGAGAGAGAATAATTAAATAACCGCTGAGACCCTGAAACTGTTCCTGATAGGAAGGAGTCAATGACACTCCCTAAAATATCAGATTATACAACTAAAGGAGAGACAGGTCTCATGTGCTATTGAAAAGAATGTTTTTTTGTGTGTTTCTGTCAGGTGTGCCCCATTCCTTGTGAGGTCACTTGACTTACACTTCCTCTTCTAAAGAGAGAGATATGCTCCTTTCAGTGGCATGCAGAATCACTGGTTACCCCATGACCAGATCACTTCTCAGGTCTGTTACAAACCTTAGCAGGCACTGGTTCAAGACAGATGCTTAGCATAACCTAACATGGGGTAACTACTGCCTTGCTTGGTCCCTGGGCTGTCTCAATTAAAAAAAGGCATTCCATCTAGTTATGGATTTTGTCCTTGCTCTGCTAACCTGATTGAAACATTGGTTTATGTGTTTTTCCGTTGTAGATTTTATGAAAAAGAAAGCTTAAACTTATTGGAACTTGTGTCGGCTGATTAAAAAAACTGTTCTTTGAGTAGAAAACTCTCAAAATATGATGAAGTGGTTAAGAGTGTTGGACTAGTATCCAGAAGACCTCAGTACAAATCTCCATTTGTGCCATGAAAGCTTGCTGGGTCACCTTGACCCAGTAACACTCTCTTAGTCTAGCCTACCTCACAGAATTGTTGTGACAAAATGAAGAAGTAATCCACTTTGGATCCCCTGGGGAGAAAGGTGTAGTATAAATGAATCAAATGAACAAAATCTTATTGTCAGGGGTTGATTATGGAACTACTGTTTCTGTTCTCTGCAATGAAAATATAGACTGAGATATTCAGATTCTAACCCTTAAACTGTCAGATATTAGAAAGAATGGTGTATGCTGATAGTCTATGTAGATAATTAACTGTATAATAGATTTTTAAAAAATCTGCTTCTAAATGGCCTGTGGGCCTTAATAAAGATTGACTGACTGGGACAAAAGGAGAACACTGTGTTTTTAATTTCAGGGGAGTAGTCATGCTATCCTGTAATAGCAAAAGTTAAATGAGACCCAGTAGCACCTTCAAGACTAACAACATTTATTCCAGCATCACCTTTTGCAAGTCAGAGCTCACACCAGCAGAAGAAACTACTCTGCATGACCTGCATCTGCCCTGAACTCAATTTCTGGTAGAAAGGAGAGCATGCATTTTGCAGTGGAGCCAGTCATGGGGGAAGGAGAGGTTTTATGTGCCAAAGAATGGAGCATCCCACTTTTAAAAATCAAGTTAGTTCAAAAGGATCAGGATAGGCCAGTGAAATAACTAGTCTAGTTAAGTGCTCCTATCTGTCCTGAACCATCTACTTGCTAGAATGGAGTACAGAGCACACATTAGAAGTGATCAGGCCTTTAGGGAAGAGGTGGGGCCAATCTCTTTTGCAGGGAGTATGGAAAAGTCAAGTAATTTATCTGTGAAAAGGCACCTTTCTTCCCTGAAGAACTCAAGGTGACTTACAGTGTAAATACAACATCTAATCTGACTGTTCTACTTCAGACTAACCATGAAAACAATTAGAAGTTTGCTCTCAAAGAAAGGAGACAGGAAGAAAGCACTGAATTATCTGTTTTGTGTTAATTGATCCTATTCGCTCTGCACTATTCTGCATTATGTGTTAGACCACACATCAGAATATATCAGGCGTCTGGAGGAACAGAGGTCCCATGTGCCATTGGGCAAAAAAAACCTCTCTCACATGAGGAGCAATGGAAAGTGAAGTTACCTCTCAGAGGAGCAAGACAGGAAACCTGCGGTGAAATTAATTACTCTATCCTAAGTGATCCTGGGTATCTGCCCTGTATTTAACCCATTACTTTCTTGGGTGGGGGAGTGGATACCTCAAAAAGGATTTTACCAGTGAACAAGTGGGAAGAGAAGTCATTGAGAGGAAAATCTGGACAGGAAAAGACAAGTGACCGCACAAGGATTGGTGCAAGGGGAAAACAAGAGAGAGGCGTAACTATTCTCCGCTAAGCATTCTTCCTGAGGATCGGTCCCCCACCGCCAAACGCAGTGCAAGGGCAGGGTTGGGGGTCTCTCTCGTGCCTTCTGAGGGGAAGGGCACCCCTTCCCTTCAGAAAAGTGGGCAAGAAACAGCACTTACCTAGAGTGGCCAACTCTGGTTGGGAAAAACTTCTGGAGTGGGGGGGATTGCCTGGGAGGGGGTGAAGTTTGAGGAGACGGGCGGAACTCCGCGGGATGCGATACCGTACAGCCTCCCCTCCCAAGCTGCCATTTCCTCCAGGGAAACAGATCTCTGTAGTGTGGAGAGCAGTTGCAATTCCGGGAGAACTACGGACCCCACCTGGAGGTTGGCAACCCGGTGCTTACCTGTCAGGCCTCCTCAGAGCAGGTTCGGCAGCCGCAACAGCCAGTGGACGGAGCCCTTGAACTTCCATACAGGGGGGCGAACCGAGCCCTGCGCCGCGGCAGGGGCCCCTTGGGGAGGTGGGCTGGCTGGGAGGCAGCGGGAGCCGCTCGCCGGGCTTCGCAGCCCAGGCCTGGCCGGGACCTTATCCCGCCCCGGCCCCCTCCTCTGTTTACCCCCTCCAGCTGTCTGGAGCTCCGAAAACACCTCCTCTCCCCCTCCCCTTTTTCGCTCGCCGTTCCCCCTTCAATGCGCCTGCGCCACGCTATCTACGCCACCAACCCCTTGTCCTTTTGCGGCCCCTTACGCCACACAGGCGGCGCAAAGGCTCTTCGAGAATAGCACCCTTTCCCTTGACGTTAAACGTCTCATTGGCACGACATGGAGTGACGGCCGTTCTGGCCAAAGGGAAGCGGCGAATCGTGAAAGAGGTGGCAGTGGTCGAGGCCAATCTGTGAAAAGGAGGACGTCATAGGGAAGGCGCTTGCGGAGGATTCTGGGAATTGAAGTTTGGAAAGAAAGCAGCTGGAGCTAGGCCAGTGTTGCTGGACAAAAAAAGCGCATTTTCTTATGTCGTGGGAACTGACTTTGTCAGCTTGAACGGGCACAGCATTGCCTTTGGTGTCTCTAATATCTTCAGGTTTTTTTATTGTGAAGCCAAAGTACCATTTGTATTTATGATTACTGAGGTAAAGTAAAAAAAAGGATTGATGCTGAAAAACAAAATGGAAAGATCGTGCTGAAATTATTGTAATGGTTTCTGTAGTGGTATTGGAACTCTGTTTTATTTTGCTGCTGCAAACTAATATTTTGCTGCTACAAACTAATATGTGGAATACTCACAAGTAAACACACACCCTTCAATAATGTTTACTCCTAAGTTAGTGCGTATTGGATTTCACCGAAAGGCTTGACTGTTTATTTTTAAAATGTATATTTCCTCTCTAGAGAACCTGCTGAAGGCAGCTTGCAAACTAAAACATGTTAAGGGCATAAAGCAGCATAGGAATCACTAAAAATATTAGGGCGTTTCCCCCTCAGCATGATCCCCCTTGCCGTGCGCTGCTCTCAGCACGCCAGGGCGTCCCCACGACCCCGCTCTGCGCAGGGTCATCAAAAGGCGCCCTTTGCAAGAGCGCCAGGGATGCCTCGCGCTGAGGGGATGCGACAGCAGCAGCGTCGGAGCGGCTGCGCTGTCGCCGCCCCTCTCGTGGGGAGTGCCGGGGGACCCTGCGCTACTCTCCTCAAGTAGCGCAGGGCTTAAGGTAAGTGGGGAAAGGCCCTTTTAGTAAACTTAAAAAAAACCTATACATGGTACAGAAGTATAGGGAATATTAAAAGAGCTACACAAATGCATTAACTAGAACATAGTCAAATCACTGAAATTAAGAAATAAGAAAGAGACCGAGACTTTGAAGGGCTGGCATGGAGGAACTAGAAAAGACTGTTAAGTGTAGGCTGGAGACCAAGATCAAGATAATTGATTCTATGGTATATTTTATTACTATATATAGATGTGAAAGTTGAACTATGAACAAAACTGACAGGAAGAAATTTGAAATTTGGGCCATTTATACCCATGTGTTCTCTCCCATTGGGCCTTTTTTAGTGCACACATTTCCACCTTTTCAGAACTGCGATTCACCGCATTTTGTTCTCAAAATGTGACTTGTCTCCTTCCTCCCTACCTCCCTCTGACCATGCCAGTCATTCCTCCCACTTGACTATTCACCTGCCCCCTCCCCCTCATTCCCATGCCTTGTTTATTTTCCAAGGTTGGAAAGTTTTGGAAGCTTTCCCTAGTAGTCTCTTTCTTTCTTTCTTTCTTTCTTTCTTTCTTTCTTTCTTTCTTTCTTTCTTTCTTTCTTTCTTTCTTTCTTTCTTTCTTTCTTTCTTTCTTTCTTTCTTTCTTTCTTTCTTTCTTTCAGAAAGAGTCTTTCAATGTCGTATTGGCGGAGAATTTTGCAGACACCATGGACTGTCAGAAAGATTTTTTTAAATGAGCTTTCAATAGGGTTTCCAACCTCCATGTGGGCTTGAAGCTTTCCCAGATTTAAAACTGATCTCCAGACTAGGCAGACCAGTTCTCCTGGAGAAAATGAGTGTTTTGGAGGATTATACCTTGCTGAGGACCCTCCCCTTCCCCAATCGCACACTCCCCAGGTGTTGGGACTCAGCCCAGCATGTCAGAAGATGCCTCAGTCATAGATGGGGAAGAGGGCACAGCTTTGGGCCTAGAGGCCCAGGTAACACAGGCTCAGAGCCTGAACCTCCAAAGTACCTGCAGGATTGGGTCCAGAGGCTCAGGCAGAACTTGCAATGATCCCTGCAGTGGTGGTCCACAGGGTCAGACAGCATGCAGACTGGGAGTAACTGCCAGGACCCTGCTCTGTAACCCCCACAGCTATCTGACACCCAGCTGGGGGAGGACCTGCCAGTCCTCTCACCCCCAGGGTCATTAGAATCCCAGGAGCAGTGCCAAAGGAATCTGTGTTCCAGCTGGCAGGAGCAGTCATACCGCAGCAGGTTGGCAGCAAGGAGTTTTTGCATAAGCCAGGCTAGGGAGGTGTAGCTGTAGGAAGTTAGATATTGGTGGGTGGGACATTTGACACATAAGGCTTTGGGAACCAGGCTGCATTGTGGCATCAATGTTGTGCTTGAACTGCTAAGCCGTTATCAATATTACCCTTGTGTAGTTACTTTGGACTCTTGCTTCAATCTTTTGCTCAGGACCCTTGGTTGTCTTTGTCTGTCTCCAGCAGCACTCTGATCTGATTAAAACAATTGAGCCGGCTGACAACTCCTTCGACTTTGTTTAGTGGGCAACTGGGCTATGACATCAGGTTCTACCCCCCAAATCTCCGGGAATTTCCCAACCTAGAGTTGGCAACCCTAGCTCTAGATTGAATCAAGCCCGAACTCTCCCTGGAAGCTAAAATAACTGAACAGGGTTATCACACTTTGGGAACTTCCTGTTTTTCTACCACTTTCTACTTTTCCTAACATTGTTGACTTTTCCAGGCAGTCTTGTCTTCTCATAATACAAACAAACAGGGTTATCACACTTTGGTTGTATTATGAGAAGACAAGACTGCCTGGAAAAGTCAACCATGTTAGGAAAAGTAGAAAGTGGTAGAAAAACAGGAAGACCTGACATGAGATGGATTGACTCAATAAAGGAATCCATGGCTTTTAGTTTGCAAGACATAAGCAAGGCTGTAAATGATAGGATGCTTTGAAGGTTGTTAATTCACAGGGTCGCTTGAATTGGAAGAATCTTGATGGCATATGACACATGAGTTTTGATGAGATTTTCTCTCAAGTGAATGTGGCAGTTTGATCCTCTGTAGAGAAGTTCTAAAGGGTCTGCAACCTGCGACTCTCCAGATGTTCATGGAGTACAATTCCCATCAGCCCCTGCCACCATGGCCAATTGCTATGGGGCCTATTCACATGCTGCAAAGTCTTTGTATTCTTCTATATGTTCTCTGTTTAAATGTATACACCAGTTGTATGTGCATTTAGAGGTGCAGGAGTCAACTTTATTCTGGTGTGTAGGTTCCAGCGGCTTTTGAGTGATTCATTCCTCATAACAGCTGTTTTTGGAGCAACTGACCTGCTATTTTGCAACAAAATAAAACAGAAGCGTAGTACCTTTTCATAAGGAACATTTAAGGGACTTTATTCCATTTCTACCAAGAAACTATGTTACAGTGATAGAGTGTAATTTGGTGGGGAAAGAGGTGGGCATCTCCTATCACCATGGTGGCGAACCTTTGGCACTCCAGATGTTATGGACTACAATTCCCATCAGCCCCTGCCAGCATGGCCAATTGGCCATGCTGGCAGGGGCTGATGGGAATTGTAGTCCATAACATCTGGAGTGCCAAAGGTTCACCACCACTGTGACCTATCAGGATTGCTGTTGTGTTTGGATTTTTGCACAAGTACAATGGATTGGGCAGGTGTAGGGGTTGAGTTGGTAGCAGTAGCAAGTGGTGCAGGAATGAGAGTGGGGCACAATTGCTGCTGCTATGGCAGGGCCAAACTTTCTTGCCTCCATCTAGAAACAGCATCTGAACTATGTTTTTGCATAATGTGTGAACACAGACATCTTGGTTTAATCTTGGCTTACTCCCAGCACTGTCATCCTCTGGTGAAGGTGATAAAACCGGTATTAGTCAAGACAAACTGGGACTTGAACAGTCGTCTGCAATATGAATGATTGTTTCACTAGTTAACCGTAGTGAAATAGTAGAGTAGATCCAACCATCCTCTCAGGAGACTTCCTCTAAGGAGACTTCCTCCAACTTAAGTGGTTCTTCCTCCAGTAGAACAGCCGCTTAAATTGGAGGAAGACTCCTTACAATGGAGGAAAGCTTCAAATTCTACTTGGTGGAGTGGTATAAGGGAAGGACCCACCCAAGTACTTTTTGTTATTGTTTTAAAAAGTGCCAGTACTCATGTATAAGATTATGCTAATTTCTACCAATTCCTCCCTTCCCCAAACCAGAAGGGGGCGGAACTTGGACTAGACGGGGGTGGAATTGCAAAATCTGCCTGCGGTCCTGCGAGGTCTCTCCCTGCAGGCACTTCCATCCAGTTAGCTTTCCTGCTGGGGGGAGTCTCCAGCCAAGGAGGGCTCCACAGATCTGTCTGCAGATCCACACTAGATTGTCCCTGTGGGTCCATTCTTTCTTTCTCTGTTGAGAGGGGCAGCTCAGTGTATGAGAATCCAGACTGGGGGAGAACTCCCAAAAACGTGCCATTAGTACCAGTGAGTACCCTCATGAACACACACAAAAAAGGCCTGGTTAAAATAGAATGTTATTTTATGCTGTATCAGAAGCAAGTCACAGTCTGATCAGATAGACATTTGAGCCTTTGATTCAAAATGGCTGTCTTTCAGATCTAGAGTTTCCAGCTGCAGACTGGGAAACACCTGGAGATTTTGGGGGTGGAGCCTGGTGAGGGAGGCGTTTGGGGAAGGGAGGGACCTCACCTCAGCCATATAATCCATTCTCAGAACCGGCCATTTTCTCTAAATGAACCAGTCTTGGTTATCTGTAGATTAATTATAATAGTGGGAGATCTCCAGGTGCCGTCCAGGGGTTGGCAGCCCTGCAGTTCCCCAATGTTCTCAAAAGTCTTTCGTACAGATTCACTGTCCTTGCACCCAGCCCATCCTACTAAATTCAGAATTATCTTCTGTCGAAATGGACTGAGGATCACAGCCTGACAGCCCAGTTTTCAAAGTAAGCCACACAGGTGTAATCCCAAGTAAATCAGTAAGAGTGTTGTTTTAACTGCTGGACAAAATGCTCCTTCTGTGTTTTCACTTGTACCTGGCAGAATAAACTGTTTCTTCTCCAGAGGATGGCACTGTCTGCAAAAAGTTTTTTCCCCAGCCACCCCCTTCCTCTTTCTGAGCAGTTTTCTTTTACTTGGTTTGCAAAATAAAAAGACATCAAAAACTGAGTCTGACCCAGGAGGAAAGTAGAATCAAGTCCAGATCACCCCTCAGTGGGTGGCTAGGTGGGCGGGCGCTACCATAGTGCTTTGGAGGGAAAAAGAAAGCTTCCCTTTGGGGAATTCTGCCTCCCCCCCTTACTTCAGATGGAGACCGCAGTGCTGACCTTGCTCCCCACTTGCTGAGGGCCTGAGTCAGAACTTGGACCAGAGGGGGGTGGAATTGCAGAGTCGACCTGAATCTGCCCAAGGTCTTGTTACCGCCAGGAAAATGAACAAAATATTTTCCTGAAGTCAGGTTGCCTGGCTACACTGGCTCCATGCCCGGACATGGAGACTTGTGTGGTTCAGAAGCCTCCATAAGGTTCACAAAGAATGTATATGTATGTTTGTGCCAATGCTATATGGTTTCCCTTATGTTTGTGTCATTCTAGGATGTAACAAAAGCCCCTCTTAGTTGAGTTTATGCCTGCAGTTTAGGATTTTAGTTTAATAAGGTTCTTCAGTTAGGTTAAGGTTCTATTAGTTTTAAGCAAGCCCTGCCAATAGGTTATGTAAAGTCTTGCCTATAAGTATATGTGTTTATCCTTTAAGGTTTTTCTTAGGTTTAAGTTTAGAAATGTTATTTTTGAAATTTGTGTCTGATGGCCAAAGCAGTAGCCAGAAAGGTTGATATTAAGGGACAAGAACGCTGGCTCTGGAATGCAGCTTAGACCAACGCCCAGCCAACTCTTTGATAAGGACAACGGCCCTCTTTGGATTTACAAATCGAATCTGTGGCCAGCACCCAAAGTTCCCCCAGCCGTTGGGAGACGTGCAGAGACCACAATTGGACAGTTTGAACTTTCCTTTGTTGCAACAATGCGAGGCGGGAGCCTCGGGGAATAACAGCCATCTGATAGATAGAGAGGATTAGCAGGGTGCGGTAGCAAGCCCACCTGGATTTTGTTAATGGACTGTTATTGGCTCTCCTTCGGCACCATTGTGAGATCTCACGGGAAGACGCCTGACAGCGAGATCTTGTAAACACTTTCAGAAGTTGTAAATGTATCTTGTTCGCGTGTTGTTTGTTTTAATTGGTGTTTGGGTGAGGGACTTGCCCCCTCCCCGCCTAGACCCCTGCCCCTTCTGCCCCTTTTGAAGTTGGTAAATAAAAGTCCTTGCACTGCGTTGCAAGGCGCGATTCCCTCCTGACCGAGCTGTGACCACCATCTGCAATAAAATCCTTTTCCTTGAAGAACATCGGCTTCCTGTGCCTCATTAAGTTGCTGAGCTGAAATCACTTATTGTTACCTGGCAAACAGCGGTAACAGTCTCTCCCTGCAGGCACTTCCATCCAGCTAGCTTTCCTGCTGGGCGGAGTCTTCAGCCCAGGAGGGCTCCGCTGGGCCAGGATCTGTGTCCCACAGCCCTTTCCAAGTGGGAAGGTTTTTCCCAGAGGGAAGCATTGCAAGGAACGACAGACTCACCATTGGAAACAAGGGAGACGCTTGAAGGCCCAGTGGGAGCCAAGAATGGGAGCCAAGAATGCCAGTTAAGTTCTATTGCATGATGGGCTCTATTGAGATACATTACTAAATAAAAAAAGTTGCAGTGAAAATGCAGAATGGATTTTCCTTTGAAGTCTCTGGGACCAGATAGATGGCTGTGGGACTGGAAGAAAGATCCCAGTGGGGAATGACATCCTAGAAGTAGCTGTCAAAAATAGTTGTTGTAACTCAACTTGCAAGTGTCCCACTTAGCAGGACAGACTTCTTAACTAGCGCCCTGTGGGGCTGGAAACTTACTTGGTTTTGCAGCTGGGAGCTCATCAGAGAGATTGGTGGTGGCTCATTATGCTGGACAGTGAGAATTCACCACTCCCAGCGCCAGTATTATTTTGGCAATTATTCATGAAAATTACCTCCTTTAATGGATACCTATCCTATAGTGACAGCATACGCAGGTTTACTCAGATGTAAGACTCTATTCAGTTGGGCTTACCTACTGTTAAGTGTGCGTAGGATTGCAGTATTAATGGCCTACTCTAGGAGCCAGTTTTTTTTACTACCAGTGTCTAGTGGGGACTGACTATTGACAAGCCTACACCTTTTCCCACAAAACAATCACAGGGGATGGTATGACTTAATCCACCACATTTCCTGGACCTTCTTTGTGGTGGAATGCTCTGCCAGGTCTGAGGGCCTTCCTGCCTCACTTCTGATTCTCTTACCATTAAAGAAACTTATTTAAGTACTGGCTTAGTCAAAACCATTATTCTCTGCCCTGTGGTAGAACTGTGGTAAAAGAACGTTCCTATTGCCTCGGATGGCTGTCAGCATATGTATTTTTCTACAGTTGTGCATGCCATTTTCTTCCCCATGGCAGCACAGAGCCTATGGAATAGGAAAGAAAATGGTGGGCACAACTGTAGAAAAATTAAAGTTGTGCTGATAACCATCAGAGGCAATAGAAATGTTTTTTCATCAAAGTTCTATATCTAGCAGTGCAGAGAATAATGGCTTTGATGAAGGTGGCATTAAGATTCTTTACAGGTAAAAGAGAATCCGGATGTCTTTTCTCATGGTGAAGCATGCATATTTAATTTCTGCCAAAGAATGCACAACCACACTTCGTTCTTTTAGTGGAAACAGGTATATCTTAGGGATAGATTGGTGTATATATCTATGTAAATCAATATGTCATAAGGCTATTAGGTATATGAAGGTGAAAATGATTGAAAAGTACTTTGCACACCAGATGTGCTATCTGAAAGCTATATGATTAATGACTATTTAAAATGACCAGAAGCAGCTGAAAATTCCAAAGTTCACAAATTAACATATAATTAATTGGTTGCAAGTGTGATTAAGGCTTGTCAGTATGTCACAAATGTCAGTATGGTAGTCAGCACAAGTAGAAAAATGCCCACAGAAAAAAGCCCAGTCATGAATGCCCACACGGAAAATTGCCCACATGATTTTGAGGAGGCTTGTATGACTGCAGTGAGGATTCCCTTTCCACACACTAAGGTCCAAGGGTGTTATTTTCATCTGTGTCAGAGTCTCATCAGGAAAATAATTTTTTTTGCCTTGAAGATGGAGTATAAAACTAGTATCATATTACACTGAATCCTCTTGCTGCATTAGCTTTGGACCCAATCGAAGATGTGAGAAGTGTTTTGGATAAGCTTGTGACCACATTTCCAGATGAAGACAGCTGTAATGTACTTCTTTTCTACATATATTGAGGTTGCAGCTGGTAGAGATCCTCAGTTTCCTATAAGGATAAGGAATAATCATGATGCGGCCCTGGAACAGTTGCTAAAAACTACAAACTGTTGTGGGGGATTTCACAATGCTTTTATGGACCCATCCAGGAAAGGGGGGAGCACATCTACTGCTGGGAGCAGTGTGGGCCATGCCAGCGGATTGGCCCTCCCTGGGGCAGTTGCACCAGTAGAGGGGTAGATCCACTGGCAGGCAGCTGCTGCAATCCTTCACAATGGCGTATCTAAGTTGGGACAGAGGAGGAGACCACCCAGGTGCCTCTTTTAAATGTAATGTGGGGGTGCATTGGCCGGGACACTTCGGCTGCTTGCCAGCCGCTTCTGCCATCTGCCACCGCTTCTGCTGGCCCGCTGCCACTCACACACTGCTTCTACTCCCCCCACTGCTCTGCCACTACCTGCTTCTTCTGCCACCCACCCACCACTTCTGCCACCTGCCTGACGCCTGCCTGCTGCTTCTGCCATTCCCACCATTTGCCTGCCACTTCCGATGCCCTCCTGCTGCTTCTGCCACCTCCATCGCTCATCCACCACTTCTTCTGCCCCGCCACTTGCCCATTGGTGCCACCCTGCTGCTCACCCAATGCTTCTTACGCTTGCTTGCATGCTGCTTCTGCCATCCCCATTGCTCCAAAGCTTCTGCTGCCCCTGCCTCTCACCTGCTGCTTCTGCCACCCACTTGCCCCTTCTGCTGCCCACCCTGTCCACCACTTCTGCTGCCCCCTGCCCCCTGCTGCTTCCCTACCACTTCTGCTACCCACCTGATGCTCACTTGATGGCTGCTTCTGTCACACACCCCAACCACTCACCTGACAGTTATGCTGCCTGCTGGCTGCTTCTGCCCCTCCCTCCCTCCCTCCCTCCCTCCCTCCCTCCCTCCCTCCCTCCCTCCTCACCCAACACTTTTGCTGCTTGCTCACCTGCCGCTTCTGAGCCTATGCTGTCCCCTGCCACTCACCCACCACTTCTGCCGTAATTTTAAAGCTGTTGGAGTGGGTGCAGCTGTGTGGGATATAAGTGGAAGATAAACTTAATTACATAAGGAGACTGGCTAATTTGCAATAAAGAATTGCATTTCTTCATGTGTGTAATAGTGATTGTTACAACTTGTCAGTTTTTGTTTTGATGCAATTCAGCTCTGTTCTCTCATTATGTGTACATTTTTTTCAGTAGTAAATAATTGTTGTTTTGATTATTAGGGTTAGGTAATTGTTTTAGAGTTAGATGGTCCTTAGTCATGGCCACTGGGTCTTTTGCTTATATATATTTTTAATTATATCATTTTTTAAAATTCTTTCTATTATTTTAATTATATATTTCCATGTGGGCATTTTTCCTCTGGTCATTTATGACCATGGGCATTTTTTTTCCTGTGAGCTTTTTTTCATGGAAGTGGTGGTCAGATCTGGGACACTTCAGTTTGAATCCCCTCTCTGCCCTGAAAACTTGCAGGGTAATCTTGGGCCAGTTATATATCTCAGCCTAATCCACTTACAGAGTTATTGTGAAGGTAAAATGGAGGCAAATTGAATGATATCAGCTACTTTGGGTTTCCATTGGAAAGAAATGTGGGGTATAAATGAAATAAATAAATGTACTGTCGAAGGCTTTCACGTCCGGATTAACTGGTTCTGGTAGATTTTCCGGGCTGTGTAGCTGTGGTCTGGTGGATCTTGTTCCGTTTTGCCTGCATCTGTGCTGGCATCTTCAGAGGTGTATTACAGAGAAAAGTGTGTTTCACACAGTGCCAGCCACAGATGCAAGCGAAACGTTGGGAACAAGATCCACCAGACCACGGCCACACAGTCTGGAACACCCACCAGAACCATAAATAAATAAAAACAAATGTAATATACATAAATTAAAAGCAAATGTAATATACACCAAATTCTTTAACAGCAATGAAAGCCCAGCTTCACAACTGAAACAGACATACCAGTGAATTGAATACTGGTTCAGTTATCAGTGTTACAGTATCTCCTATATTTCTGGTGAAATGTCTTCCATGCTTCATTTCTGACTCAATTTGATAGCAGTTTCAGCTATCCATGTTCTTTATACAGCGTATAGTTTTACAAAGCTCTTTCGTGTCCCTCTTCACACATTGTTAACCCCAAACTCTTTAGATCTTTCTTTGTAGGGAAGGTGTAGCAAACCGTTAATCAGTTTTAGTTGCCCTTTCCTGTGGAGTGATCCGGGAAGTTAATCACTTAAGTAAGCCAATATGAGAACAGCTAAGCAGAACTTCCATGGGGCTCAAACTGGCTTACGTGGTTTCCTCTTGTGCTCTGCATGAGGTTAATTGTAAGAGCATCAGGTCTAAGTTGGGGGTTTTATTACTTGTCTGTAGAGGGTTTGCAGGGTGACCACAATGTCTGAGTGTTTCACCCATGTATAAATAATTTAATGGCTGTGAAAGATGATGTCTGAGTGTTTCCCCCATGTATATCATTTCATGGCTGTGAGAGACTGACAATTTTTGGAAGATAAAAAAGAACTGGGAAAATTGGTGCTTCTAATCAATGAACAGCAAGACATTAAATCAAACAAATAAATAAAAATTAATTGATTTGGTACAGAAATGACTCCAGATGTATTTAACAGAAACACACGAATGTGTTTTCTAATTTGAACTTTGTCTCCTGCCATTTTTTAACAATGCATTGAATAAGAGCACTGGGAGTAAGTAAATGAATCTGAGTGGACCTTCTTAGGACGGCTCCTGTAGTGTATGGCTGTTACTAATCACAATTGAATGTGTGTGTTTAAACTGTTCTGGGACAGAATAATCAGTCTATAAATGGAAATAAAATTGAAATGCAGTATTGTTGTGAGACTGTGGAATCCTATTCACACTCACTTGAGAGTGGGACCTTTTTGAGCAATTGTGCCTAGACTTGCATAGTGAGACTGCAGTCCCGTGCACATTTGCATGAGATTACGCCCCATGGACTAGTGAGACTCGATGGTGGCAGAAAGAGCTAAAAAGTCATAGCAAACTAATGGTGACTTGGTAGGGTTTTCAAGGCAAGTAGCATTCAGAGATGGTTTGGTATTGCCTGCCTCTGCATAACAACTTTGGGTTTCCTTGGTCCTCTATCAAAATACTAACCGGGGCAACCCTGCTTAGCTTCTGAGATGTGACGAGATTGGGCTAGCCTGAACCATCCAGGTCAGGGAAGCAGAATCACTTCTGAGTAAAACAGCACTGCAATACCCTAACAATCTTTACTGGGAAGTAACTATGCAATCCTAAGCAAGTTGACTTACTTCCTGGTAAACTGGTACTTTGTCACGTAAACATGTGCTGAGCCTGAAGCCGACATCCACAGCGCATAAGGGGAAGATGTGGGTTTAGTGCCTCTACTATTGTTGTGTAATTAATGAAACATTCTGCCTTTGTGGAAGTAGGGTGAGATAAACTTGGTGAAAGAGGATGGCACACATGAGCCAGAGAAATCACATTAGCAAATGTGCAGTGGGCACAGGAGCCTCATTCTTTTTTGTAGCTGCGGCATTATGGGAGTTGCTGTAACACAGTGGCAAAGAATCCATAGAGGTCTATTATTTTTTTCCTACATTTTAAAAACAAATCTGGCTTTTCTCACACTAGCTTAGAACAGGGCATGCGGTTCTCCTCTCCTCCATTTAATTTCACAGCAACTGCTTGATGTCATGGGCCCAGTTCAAATATTATCCCTACCACAAACTTAGCAGGGCAAAACCGCTGCCCCTTAGCCCTCCCCAATGCAGACTGTATTCCTGCTCAACCCTCAGGCACTGTTTTAAGCACAGTAAGAAAGGCAGTCTTGGGGTAACAGCGGATAAGATTCTTAAGAGTATAAGATTCTTAAGCATATAAGATCCTTACGTTTTTCTTAAGATTTTTGTTGTGCGATGTTTTAGTAATGTGCAGGCTGGTGGGTGCCTAATTTATATTCCCTCAAGCTCCTTGTAATCCATAGTACAGTGATGCTCAAGAGGCACATATGGCTATTTGGCATGCTCCCTGAAGTTCTTTTGAGTGCTGTTCCCCGGGGCACCTGCCTCACGTTCTAGGCAAGTGGGTAATCCTTTTAGAAATTGAAAAAAAATCATTATTACTTAAGGCAAGGCAAAAGTAACAGTTTCATAAAACACAACATAATTTGTCAATTTACAATTGCATCCAGGATGTGGAAATGCAGGGGGGTTGCAGATTAGGTAGCTAAATGAGGTGGTGGGATGGGATCGTACGTACCCCTATTGAATGCTAACTCATAAAACAAAACTCCCAAGCAGCGCAACAAGGTGTCTGCACATGCTCAGAAGTACTCTGGTAATTGAAAAGGTTTATTTCAATGTTAGTGTGTGTTTGGGGTGATGCACACAGCATACAGTAGTTATGTGGCTGTTTTGGTTGATGGGGTTTGCAAATGTGACTCTCCACTTCCTGCAGATTGAGTTCTGCTGCTGTAATAAATAAATCCACCTCTTTCAACCTAAACTTCTTTACAGGGTTGCTGAAGGTTACAATGCAGAATTATAAATGCTGTCTCAAGTTCCTTGAAGTGAAAGATAAAATAGACAAAAATGTGGCACCGAGGAGGAAAGATTGAGGCACAGAAGAAGAAGAGTTTGGATTCATATCCTAGTTTTCTCTACTCTAAGGAGTCTCAAAGTAGCTTACAAACGCCTTCCCTTCCTTTTCCCCCAACAGTCACCTTGTGGGGTAGGTGGGGCTGAAAGAGTTCGGAGAGAACTGTGATTGGGCCAAGGTCACCCAGGAGGCTTCATGTGGAGGAGTGGAAATCAAACCCAGTTCACTAGATCAGCCTCCTCCACTCTCAACCACTACACCAGGCTGGCTCTTTACCCCACAGCCTCGTGGAGGAATTTGTGGTATAAGAGCGTCTGAATTGAGCCACCTCCCTCCACCTAACCTACTTCGTAAGGGTGTTGTGAGGCGCTCACATGGGAGGAAGGAACCCGGGCGCAGCTTTTTGAAAGAGGGCGGGACAAAACGGCCTCGTCACCGAGGGGGCGGGAACTGTGGCGTCTCGACCTACTCCAAGGTCCCGTCGTTTCGGGAATAACCCATCAGACGCGGCGGGGCAGCTGTGGTGCTTCTCCCAGCCGGTGGAGGCTGCTCGGCTTGGCGGGGCGCCGCTTCCTGCTCCGTCTCCTGCCTTCGCCTCTTGCAGCGCGTCCTTGGCACGACGGCGGTGACCGAGCCAGCTGCAAGACCCGGCAGGGAAGCGGCACAGTGAGCCCCAGAAGAGGAGGAGGAGGAGGAGAGGGGTTGGGTTGGGCAGAGCCAGGCGGAGCTGTCGAGCTGCATTGCACGAAGAGCCGGAACCAGGCTGGCTTCCTCCTCCAGGGACGAACCAAACCTGCCGTACCCCAGAAGAGGCCGGCCTAGCCGCCACCGCCTCCCTCCCTCCCGCCCGCCCGCCCGGCTCCTTCTCCAGCGGCGGCCTCTCCAAGGAGCGCTTTTCTGCTGCCTGAGCTTCCCCGGGGCGGCTGCGGCAGCTGTGGCGGTCTCCTTCTTGCCCTTGGTCCGGGCATCCTCTCCTTTCTCCCCTCCGAGCGTCTCCGAGACTCTTCGGTGCACTCATCCCAACTGCCGGGCGCCTTTCCCAGATAATTTGGGTAACTCTTTCTTTCAAACAGGGGGGGACAACCCCTGCAGGCAGCGGGTTCTCTCTTTTTGCCGCTTGCCCTCTCTTTGGCGAGGGACTGAAATCTCCGGCCAGACCTCTTGCTTGACAAGGTTTTCAAAACTGCCTTCTTCTTCTGTTTTTGGCAAGAGGGAGTTTTGTGGCCTTGCCTCTTTGCTTTCCTCCATGCTCTGAAGTTATTGTTTTTTTAAAAGCTCATCCGAGCTGCTGGGGTTTGTTACAGGTCAGGTGAAGCATGCAGGTGAAGGGCTTCGGGATGCTGGGTTCCCTCCACGCGTTGCCCTTCCTGGTTGGCATGGCTGCCCTCCTTGGGCTCTTACCGGTGCTTCACAGCCATGGATTGGAACCTCAGTACATGATGGCAACTCCGCCATCTCAGATCTACCCCAAAGTTGTGCATGGGGCCGTGGAGGAGGAGATCACTTCTTCGCCACCCATCTCTCAAGACAGTCATCCCGGGACTAAACATCCCACCAATAACTCCTTCCCAGGACATGGCAAAAAGCGAAAGATTTTTCCTGTCCTGGATTTTAACTACAACCACGTGCGGAAACCCTTTGAGATTGCACTGTGGATCCTGCTGGCGTGCCTCATGAAACTGGGTATGTAGCCTGTGTTTGGCCCCTGGGGTTGTGGATAGGAGTGGGGGATGCTGTGGTTAGCCGACTGAGTGTTTGGAAATATCCCATGGATCGCTGTACACCCACTAGGTTTTTCTGAGATGGTGCTGGGACTTTTGGACATCTTGAAACCGGGGGTTCAAAGAACAATGTCTGTCTGGAAGAGATATGCTTGGCAAAGGGTGTACGGCTTTGAGATGTTCCCCTGAGGTGCTAGATGCCTTGAAGTCTGGTGCTCCCTTTAAAAACTAACAAAGATTTTATTCCAGCTAGTTCAGCAAAACTAGTGAACAGTCTCTGTACTTTCTTGATTTGATTTTAATTACATTGCACCCTGTACTTCATGGAGCATTAACCCTGCCTTTTTCATATTTCCAGTATAAAATATAAGCTTAGGAAGGATTTCCTGAAAACAGCTGACAAAGAGGGTTGTAGGAAACCAAAGCTTTATGCTAGAATAAAATGTTTTGGGTCTTTAAGATGCCCCCAAGACAAGAGAAGTTCTTGATCAATTTTCCTGATTCAAGCTAACACAGCTATTTCTCTGGAGTGTTTGCTAGAGAATGAAACCATGCTGATAATAATGCCATTGACTTATTAACTTCACATACAAAAAATGTATATGCTGCCTGACCAGAACTGGCATCAGATGACTAATATTAAAAATTAGAACCACTGAGAAATAAGGAAAAGGACCCCTGTTTAGCTTCGGTTCAGACCTTTCTGTTTCTACATATCTAGCCATTTGTCCTTAATGATCACACAAGAAAAAAAGTTCAGGTGACATTTGATATGATATTTATTTGGAGCACAGGTGTGCTGAAAACAGGGAGATGACTGCAGGCTTACTGGGTCTCTGAAGGATTTGAATTGTTAGCCATCTTCACATACAAACCTTCACCTTGAATAGTCTCTTTAGAGACTTGTTTCTGCCATGAAAGCAGCATAAGTTGACCTGTTCATTTATCATGTCCTCCAGATCAACGTTGAAGTGTTTTTATATGAACTTATATGCATTGGTTTCATTCGTTTATATCGTGCTTTTCACTTCAGTGAGGACATAGAACTGCTTAGACTGAACATTGTTTGCCTTGCCTTCATTTTCTTACAGCATCACTGAGAGGTAGGATAGGCCAAGAGTATGTGACTGTCCCATCATCACCTCGTGAGCTTCCATGATAGGAGTGGGGGATTCAGACCGAAGGGTCTCAAGATCCTGGTCTGGCATGCTGTCCATTATGCCATACTTCTCAATTCTGTATGTCAGAGTCCATGGAGAGAACAGCGCAGCTGTGGAGATCTGCTCCCAGTGTGTACCGGGTGGTTCATCCTAGGCTTCCTCTGTATTCCTGCACATGTGGAGAAACTGGGTGGTGTAAACAGGCTTCTGGTCTCCTTGATTCCTGCCTGTAAAATAACTATAAAACTTAATGTGGCAAGATTTTTGAAACATATTTGAAAACTTCAGATGGAAGATACTCTAGCAAAGTCAGGATACTGTTACTTCTGTCCCCACCCCCTTTAAAAATGGATTTCTTCTAAAGTCAGCTTTTTTATTTCTGGCACAAAGGGTTACACCAAATAAAGAATTGATGGACAGGAGTCTGTTGTAAGTAGGTGGTGGTATGACATGTCAGTATAATGGAGGAGAATTTTTGAAGCTTTTCGGTGGGGTGGTTGTATTTTCACACAACCTTAGTCTGTGCCTTGAATGTCAAAGGTGGGTGCCTGAATCTAGGCAGGGACGTCAAACTGACAATCTGCTAATGGGTGGTAGTAATGTTTACTCTTCAGTGCATAATTTTTTTTTGTCTCTTCTGGGGGCGTGATAGAGAAGTGATGGGGAAAAATTAGCCTCCTTTGTGCTCTTCCTCTTTACAAAATGCAGAATTTCCACTCCGTGGGAGTTACACAGCTACATCAACAAACCTGGTACCATGGCCAGCAGGAGCACGTGGGAATGGGTTGTTCTGATATAAACTCTGATTGCTGAAGGAAGAGTCTGGGCTTTGCGGTCAGTGTGCAGAGTGCCTGCATTTGAAAATCCAAAGAGTTTCTAATAGAAACTCCACTGCTGATCTATAACTCCTGGTGTTCCCTTCCAGAAGGGATTCCCAAGAAAACTAGAAAAGCTCCTGGTGGGCCACTGTGTCAAAAGGGCTGTTGGTGGCTAAGGGTAAGCTAAGCCAAGGTACCCCTGTGGTTCTAGCAGCACTTGAAAGGTCTGCTGAACCTGGATCATATGATGGCACAGTTGCTGTGGCCCAGGTCTGAGCCAAGTGGACCATAAGGCCATGCCAGAACCACTGGGTCTGCTTGCACCAGGGTTTTTTTAAATGTCCCAATCTTGTATTCAAACATTTGTTTCTGAACAATATTAAAGGCACCCACCCCCCAAAATAAATCTAGGTTACCTTTTTCTGTAAGTATACATTTTTCTTCTGTATGTTCTAGTTCTTCTCTGCAACTGAACTCTTCTTGAAAAGTTGTTATCGTTTTTCTTAAGGTATTGTGGAGATACCTGCTTTGGACTAGCAACTGATGATTGGCTGTTGTTCGTTTTTTGGGCTGTGTGGCCATGGTCAGCCAGTTGCAGCTCTTGTTGTTTCACCTGCATCTGTCGCTGGCAGCTAAAGAGGCCTGTCAAGGTAAGATGTGTTACTTGCCTCTGAAGATGCCAGCCATGGATGCAGGCAAAACAGTAAGAGCTATAGCTGCAAGATCATGGCAACAGAGCCTGAAAAACCCACAACAGCCAATTAACTCCAGCTGTGAAAGCCTTCAACAATACAAATGAATGACTGCCAAAGTTTATGCAGGAAATACAAAGGTATTCCCTTGCGATGTAGCCATTCAGAAATGGAAGGAAGCTGAGGAAGGAGATGACATTAAAAAGTGGCAATCACAGGAGAAGTCTCTTCCATATATTTGTGGGGATGATATGATCCTAATTCACTGAGCATGCCAACAGCCTTGCTGATGTACAAGCATTCATGTTTTCTGTTTAGTAGACACATCACAAAATTGTAACTTGAGGGCTGAAAAATGATTATATATATAGGATATGGCTAATTTTACTGATTGCAACAAAGTAAACCTGCTGCAAGAGAGAGGTAGAAAATTCAAACCACACAGCGAATAGGGATGAGGTTAGTCTATTACCCAATTAATTGATTAGCAAAATTAACCAGGCCATTCTTGAAATGTATGAATGTGTACTTGCTGGTGAGAGAACCTTCCAGAGAGATCAAGTCAGGAGATATGAGTCACCCTTAGGACCACAGCCTTAGCTCCCCACGCATACAAAGAGAAAGAGCTGTCTTCTGCAACACCATCAGCACAAGGGATGGAGTCGGGGCTTTTTGCTTGTTGCAATTACTTTGATATTGAGAAAGAAACAGCATCAACTTCTGTGAACTGACTCAGATAAGTGTAAACTCCTGCAAAATTCTGCTGGGCTTGTGTCTGGCATCTGGTGCCTTTGGGGGATGTGTTTGTTCTCTCCCCCCCAGCCCCCACATTAGGTTTTCTGACTAGAACACCCCTGAGTAACTGTGGCATCAAAAGTACAATTGCACCCTTCTCAACCTGTTGATTTCAGTGGAATAAAAAGGGTGAAAATTGACAGTTTCTTACAAGTGCCTTTAAAGATTTGAGCTTGCCTCACATTTTATCACCGAAGCTGTAATATTGGAGATGTTATTCCTGGATTAAAGCAATCATCTTCTTTAGGAGATTCTGTAAATACTTTCAAGCTGTGTCCTTTGTGCTCCATTTTACATTACAAGTTGGGTTGCAAACTATAATTTTTGCCGGGAAAGGGGAACGAGATGTTGCTCATGAGTAGCATAAAGCATGTGAGAGTTCCCTGAGCTCTTTGAGGACATGCATCTGCTGAATGTGTGAGAGTGGCCTATGAAAAATATGGGTTAACTAAGGACAGAGATACACAATGCGTGTACTTTCCTGATTATTTTTCCAGACCTTTTCTTTTACAAATAGCAGAGTTGTGGACTGTAATTAAAAGGGAAGTCCAATATGCATGGGTGAGGGCAGAAGAGAGGCTCTTTATCTCTATTCCACTGAAGAACACTATCCCTGTGTTTGTTGTATCTCTTCCCAGTGATGATATTTCAATGAGGAGAGATTCAGACAGTCTCTTTCTTCCATGTTGGCTTCCCCCTTCAAACCATGGCTCCCATGGCTGCAATCTTACTTGTTGGTTCTAGGCATGTATGTCAGTAGAACTGTACATGACATTTAGTTCTGAATGAAAGTTGCAAATATTTTGCTTTTAATGCCACCTTCTTAAACTGTGTGCTGCAGTCTACACCGGAAGGTTGAGAACTGGGAGCGTGCATTTTTGTCTGGTCATAAAATATCTGTTGATATATTTTCACAATCCTGCATTTCACTTTAATGGGAACATTTGTGACATACTTGGCCTTTATGAGAGAGGTCAGAGGCCTACTTTTCCTTAAACATGCTTGGTGTGAGAGAGTCAGCTTTCTTCAGCAAACAATTCGTAGAATAATTCATGGGCTGATCTTATCTTGAAATGCTAGGAGGCCTTGTGCAATGGCAACGCTCTATGGCAGGGGTGGCCAACCCATGGCACTCCAGATGTTCATGGACTACAATTCCCATCAATTCCCAATTGGCCATTCTGGCAGGGGCTGATGGGAATTGTAGTCCATGAACATCTGGGGTGCCATAGGTTGGCCACCCCTACTTATGGTATATAGTGTTGGCATTTGGGTGAACAGGAGAGCTGAGAGTACTCTATACCCTTTCAGAAGGTGGCCCTGGGGTCTGCTGTGTTGAGCTGATGTTAGGCCCTACTTTGACTAAGCTAAAGTATTTTCAAACCTTAAAATTTAAGACATTGTTCATATTTTAAGTGTTTTTTAATTTATTGGTGCCATTTATATATAGTCTTTCTCACTTGGATTCAAAGTGGATTATGCAGAGGGAATCAATACAGTTGACAGGATTCAACATAAGCCTTAACATGACACTTTAAATCAGGGGTGTCAAACTCGCGGCCCTCCAGATGTTCATGAACTTCAATTCCCATCAGCATTGGCTATGCTGGCAAGGGCTGATGGGAATTGTTCATGAACATCTGGATAGCTGCAAGTTTGACACCTGTGCTTTAAATGATACAAAAATTACATAAGGGCATCCCGTCCACCAATGCAGAAGAGAGCTCTGGGATAGCTTTGAGATGGTTTTATTGAAAAAGATTCTCCTTGAATGGAACATCTGGATTTGCATGCATGCCTCTGATGCATCAGTTTGTGACCATGTCCCCTGCACAATCTTATTCTCCAGCATGTTACAATCCAGGCCTTTGTCACTGCTGTGATCTGGATCTTTTCCTTCTCTTTTAAAATTGGTTTTTTGTTCACTTTGCTTTCATCACCACCTTTGTTCCAAAATCTATCTTTTGATTTTTTAAAAATGTCTGAACTTTATTGCTTCGGTCCATCTTTGCTGTTTAATGTTTGTTCCCTTCTGGATTCCTGCTGTGCTCCTCTGGTGACCAACCGTTTAATTAAACTAGTGACCATGTCTGCTGCCTTGCGTTGCCTTTCACTTTGGAACTTGTGGCCTCCAGACCTTTCTACAGTTTTGTCCCTCCCACATGTTGTGTATTTTTAAGATGTGCCCTGTGTACATTTTCTAATTAGCAGAACATTTTTGGTTTAGCACGTCCATTTTTCCACTGTCTTTCCTTATCCTTTGTCTTTTTCTTGATTTGTAAACTTACAGGGAAATCCGTTTTCTTCTTAACTTCACATTTTATATTGCAAGTTGCCTTTTGAGGGGTTTAACATACATTAAATGTTGCTATTATCACAATGTTTGTGTGAATAGAAATGTTGAACACGGCTTTTGTCTGAATGCAGCTTTAAAACACACAAGGCACAGTTGCACTTCCAAGTTGGTTTCCTGGGTCCTGCCTTGGACGATCCACTGACACTTTCTGAAGATTTCTGAAGATGGAAGAATACTGGGGTTGGGGTTGCCGTGCAAAGGAAAGCAGGCGGACCACCTCTGCTCATCTTGAAAACTCCCTGGTACTTGGTTGCTATAAGTCAGCTGTGACTTCACAGCACACTATTATTATTATTATTGTTAACCAAACGTAGCAAGGGGGAAAAGCGCCCGGTGCGTCCTCTGCCCCTGTCCCACCCCGCCCCAGAATGCCCCCGTCCCACTCCAGAATGCTGGAATGTTTTGAAAGTTTGAGATCCCACTGGTGGTGCTATATTAGTACTGTTAATACAGTCTAGGGCAATCGTGTTTTTCTTGTTTGCTTTCCAACAGCTGGTATGACTGAGCTCAGCTTTCCAAATGCCAGAGGACAAACTATGGTATGGGTAAAGAATACAGGAACTGGCCATGGAGGCAAGTTGAACAGTGTCCAATTCAGTCTCCATTTTCTGACACTTCTCACTGGTCCATGTTTTTGCTTTTGAGGAAAACTTTTGGAAAACCCCTTAAGAAAATTGTTCTCACATATTTTCCCAGGTTGCTGGTATTGAAATGTTAACTTTCTGCCTGAGTCTTTAGAAGATACATCACTTGGCAGGAACAGGTACAACTTGCTTTGATGCACATTCTCATCAATTCAAGCCCATGAACATTAAGTCTCCATCCAGAACATGATTTGCTGGTTACATAGTATTGCTGGTGGGGTTAATTTTAAATTGTTAAGAATAACATTATAGACTGACAATGTGTGTGTTTATGTGTTTAAAAACAAGAACACCTTTTTTGTTTTTAAATGTCAGTCCAGTATCCACGTAGTGATAAAGTTTGTTCTCTCTCTGTTTTCTAAATGTGAAAGAACTGTTATCTCTTTCATCTCCAGCATAGATTTTCATCAAGTTCTTAACATTGCACAACATGTGTTCAGTTACAGCCATTCTTTTGTCAGTACAACATTTACTGTGAGATTAAACAATCTTAAGTTTATACCAAATGGAAACTGTTGTGGTCAGTTTCTGAACACACATGCTTAAGATGCCAGGTTGTGATGGACAAGCTGTTGCAGAGGAAATGAAGGTGAATGTACAGCTGGTAAGAAACTGATTGGTTGTGTGTGTGCACTGTTACTGCAATGATAGTGGAGTTGCAGGACTCAGTGTTTGTATTTTTATCTGTGAATGCAGGAACAAAAGGAGAGCCCTGTTGGATCCGACCAGTGGTACATCGAGGCTAGAATTCTGGCCAGGCACTTTTCCTGGATGGCCACCAAACAGGGCACAGAGCTGAAGGCCTTCACCCAGTGTTGTCTTCTAACACTGGCATTCAGAGGTTTACTGCTGGATGAAATTCCCTTTAGTCATCATGGTTCATAGCCATTGATATGGACCTCACTTCCTCTAGGAATTTGTCTAATCCTTTTTAATTCTGTCTATACTTTCAGCCATTACTGTGTCCACTGGCAGTGAACTACACAATTTAATTACTTGTTGATTAAAGAAGTTACCCCATGGGTCAGTGATGGTTCATAGGGGGCTACCTTGACCTTTAAAGAAGCATTCCCTTTTGCCTGTCCTCAGACTTGTTGCCCATCAATTTCATTTGGTCCCCCTATCATTATTGAAGTGGGAGGGGAGTTCCTCCTGTCCCATTTCTCCACTTCATGCATAATTTTATTATGGTGTCCTTCCTTTGTTAGCTCCCCCCCCCCCACCCCAAGCTGGAGAGCTCCAAACTCTTTAGGCTTTTCTAATTTTTTTTGTTGGGGGGGGCGTGTCAGGCCTTTTATGCAGACACCGCTAGGTGCTGACTTTTCTTCTGCCTGGTTTCCAGACATCTCCGTGTTAGGTCACCTCACCAGCACACACCAGAGTAATTATCCTGGTGTGTTTTGCAAACTTAGCTCATGGCTCTCAATTGCAGTGTTCATGCTACCAATTTACCTCTTTAAATCAAGGGTCTCCCAAATAAATATAGGTTGCTTAGGCTTGTTGTCGAGCTTAATGATGTGCAAGAACTGGGCAGTAAATGCAGGGGGCAGCTTGAAGTGCTTCTTCATCACATTCACTTCTGTGTCTGATAGTCTGGACCATTTAATTATTGTCTGTATGGCACTGAGGCTAGCGGGTCACGCCAGACAGCTTGGAAATTACAGGAGACGGGAATCGAGGTCACCTTGCTCCATGTTGCACCTCTTACTGCAAGTTTATCTGATTTGTTCCAACTCCCCTCCCCCCAATTGCTTTATTTGTGGTATATATTTGCTTATACATACAAAACAGATGGGTAACATCATTGTTAAATTATTAAGTCATCTGCTTGTGCTCCTGTGTCAGGCCTCTGTGGGTGGGTAACAACCACTTTCAGTAGAAATATATAAGGTTTTTTTAGAAAACAGTGCTGACGCAGTCTGCACATTGACAAGTTGTGAAGGGGTTTCTTTGCAAGATGCTTTTGTGCAAATTGCACCGTATCTGTATGTACAGATGGCAGTCTTGCAGGGCATTCCTGTGCAGAGTTACTCCAGTCTGAGACTGGTTTTCAGTGGATTTCAACTAGACTAACTCTGTGTTGGATTGCACTATTAGCAGAGCATATTGCCCAAAATGGTGTAAGAAGGAAAGCGTAGTGGTAGTAGTGTCATTGTATTGTGATTTTTTTTTGTTCCCAGTCATGGATGAAGTCTTTCAAGTTAGAGTCTTGGGGGATTCAAATCCATTAAGCTGACTGTATAACTTTGGCTGAACAGCTTGGTTTAATGAGGTTGAGGGCTTCAATGGTGAATTTCAGAGAGCAGGAATTGGGGACCTCAGCCTTCCATAGGAGCTGCTGTCCCTATGGGACAAGGAAAAATTGTTCCTGAGACACAAACCCCCAAGGTGAGCATGGCTCTGCATTAGCTAGTTAGAGAGAGGGTGGTTAGGTTTTGGGAGGGGGGGCAGCAACAAAAGGGGGGGTAGCAACAGAGTGCTCCTAAGGTTGTGTGATGTCCAGTTACCCAAGCAGTGAAATGGCATGGTTAGCTTAGGGACAGGGAGGGCCTGGCTGATAGGGTGGGCTTTAAAAACAGTAGCCTGGAAGAGCTTGGGACTGGACTAGGGCCAGGTGAGGGGGTGCCTGGGATATGAGTGACAGGCCTTCAGTGGCAGGGGAGCACAAGGTTGAGGAAACACCTGACTTTTAGCAGGAGAGTGGAAAGATGCCTTTTGATACCAACTTGGTCTCTTGTGCATTACTGAGGACAGCTGAGGGATGTGATGGACCCTCAGCACCTGCCCAGAGTGACCTTGGGCCAGTCATTTTCTCCCAGCATTGTCTGTCACAAATTTGTTGTGAGGCTAAAACAGGGAGGAGCCAGCCTCCTTGGGGAAGAAGGGTGCATTAAAACCTCACCTTCTTTCCTTCTCCCGCCTTCATTTCAGGAGCCATTTCTCACTCTTTTTAAATAGTGAGATCGCTTTTATGAACCCATTCAGCTTCATGATTGGTTTATATTTTAGCAAACTTCAATCTACTTCAAGACATTGGCTCAGTTGATTGGTACATATTTAGCAAACTTAAGCTACTTCAAGACATTGACTACTTCAAGTCATTGGCTCGGTTTTCCCACACTGTTCTATAATGTTGTGTTGCATGATAATATATGTGGACATTTAGCAGGGGTGGGGCAGTCTTAAATTTGAAACACTAAACTGTGATGGAAGGGAGTCTGCAATACATGCTAGACAATTCAGGAATCAGAGTTCATAATAGGTGATTGTTAATGCTGTTTATTTGATTCATAGGAAGAAAAAAAACCCTGAGGACATCAACTTACTGGTTGAGCAGCAACTAGATCCTCTTAAACGTCAATTGTGCTTTCAGCTTCCTGCACATGTGCTGGTTCTTTATTTACAGTTCAGATTGTTGTGGAAGGTATACATGGCTATGCCTTCTGCCTAGTGACCATTACTCAGCACTGTCTTTTCTATCTGGCAGCAGCTTTCTGAGGTCTTTTACATCTCCCACTATTTGATCCTCTTCAACAGGAGATGCTGGGAGTTGAACCTGGGACATTCTCCATGGAAGGCATGAGCTCTGACACTAAGCCACATCTGAAAGGCTCCTTACACTGAGCCAGTCCCTGGCTATTTCTAGCTCTGACTGGCAGCAGCCCTCTAGGATCTCACGAGGACAGTCTTTCCCTAAGGTCTTGCCAGTGATCGAATCAGAATCCACCTTCTTGGCAAGCACGTGCTCTGCCCTAGAGCCATGGCTCATCCAATATTTTATTTACTCCTTTTACACCCCCCTTCTCCCCACTGGGGACCCAAAGCAGCTTATATTGTTCTCTTTTCCTCCACTGGAGTAAATGGAGCAGCCTTATGGTTCAATTGACTGATCCATCAGGGTTGGCACCGTCTACTGAGACTGCCAGAGACTGAACTTGGGACCTCTGGATGCAAAGCAGGTACTCTGTTGCTGAACCACATCCCTGTACTTCCATCCCAATACCTAGGGCAGGGATAGGGAACCTGCAGCTCGAGAGCCGCATGCGGCTCTTCTGCCCTTGCACTGTGGCTCCACGAGCCGAGCCGCCAGCTTCATCCTTGCCCGCCCTGCAGGCAGCAGGGCGGGCGCACCAATTGCCTGCGGCCGGCTGGGCAGCGCCGCGGGTTTCCCCTCTCACCCGCCTTGTTCGAGCAGGGCGGGCTCTTTCCCGGTGGCCGGCAAGGCCAAGCTGCCGGCCCCATCCTTGCCCGCCCTGCAGGCAGCAGGGCGGGTGCATCCATGCGCTTCTCAGAATGAGTGGAGTAAAAGGTAAAAAACCCCAATATATACAGTGTTATCTTTATTTTAAATGTCAAAAATTATTTGCGGCTCCAAGTGTTTTCTTTTCCCATGGAAAACAGGTCCAAATGGCTCTTTGAGTGTTAAAGGTTCCCTACCCCTGACCTAGGGCCAATGGGCCCTGTACATCCCTGTAATTCCATCCCAATACCAGGGCCAATGGGCATTGGATGTATTCTGGGCCCATCGGTGTGCATTAATGCAGGTAGACATGTCAGACTCCACCAGTAATTAATAGGAAATGAGCAAAGACTCTGCGAGAATATTGGTTTTATATGATTCCTTTCACATACCTTTGTCTGGATATCAGAATCTTGGTTTTGGTGGTTGTAAACAGGACAGATCTTCCGAGAGGAGTGTCAAGGTTAATGAATTGGATGAATGGTTAGGTGAGATTATAGTTGTAATGAGAAGAGTCTTGTGAAATCTGAGAATGTAATTACAATCACCCTGTGCCAATTAGTGGTAATATCTCTAAATTGTAATTTAGGCTGGATGCAGATATAACTAGGAGGTATCAGTTCAGCAAGTGGCATGTAACGGCAGCTAATTTCTTTGTACATCAGAGAAGATCCCTAACAGTGTGGTGCAATGAATAGGAATTGCTTCAGCTTTTCAGCTAACATCGTGTGTTTTTCTATTTCTCTCTCCATTATGTCTGTCTAGGCTGAAGATCCTTCTTTGTGAGATGGTTATAATGTTGCCAGGTTCACAAACCATCTGTTCTTTGACATATTGTTTTCATGCATCACGCATCACACACAATGCATCTTGGCTCATGCATTCTCATGCTTTTGGGATGTACCTTCAGTCTAGTCTCTTCATACACATTTGTTGGCTGAGTTTTCCAGTTCTCAGTTCACATAACTCGCCTTGTCAAAATATTTTGGCCCTTTTTAGACAAGGCTCTGCTTGGCCTTCACATAATGCAACCAGTTTGCTTAGCTATGAAATTTCTCCCCCCTGCTTTTCCATGTGCAATAAAAACATCAAGAAGTAATACAAAAATAACCATAACATTTAACAAACAGACCAGCACCAGAAACTTCATAGCAAGAAGAAGAGAAGAGGAGTTTGGATTTATATCCCCCCTTTCTCTCCTGTAGGAGATTCAAAGGGGCTGACAATCTCCTTGCCCTTCCCCCCTCGCAACAAACACCCTGGGAGGTGGGTGGGGCTGAGAGAGCTGAGAAGAACTCAATATTATAAACTTAAACAGGTATTTACTGTCTCTTGGAGTGCCTGAAGAGAGAGAAGAACTCAACAAATTTCATGTGGAAGTGAGCCAAAGTTCCGGGTGTCACTGTTGCTTCTCCGTGAAACTGCTTTTGGGGCCACCTTAGGGACACAGTATGTTTTTCAGGCCAACAAGAATAAACTGTCGTGTGTAGGGTTAAGAAAATATTTTGCAGATATACACATCAGATTTTAGCTGCCAGAAGGACGTCAAAGCGTTTAACCATATTTTCAAAGGCCCAAGCAACCCGTTCTGCCGCTGCAGGTTGTGATCTGTCGGTCACAAGCTAAATGCAGCCTGCTTCTGCAAACATGAAGCAGAGATGTGAAACTAAGGTTGCTGCCTCCCTGCATATTTTGTTATGTACAGAGTTATGTAATAACAGCCAGAAATGGGACTTTGTATTTGTTTCAAAGCTTTTTGGAGTTTTCTGTGTGGTTCAAGCTGCAGGTCTATGTAGGAAAAAAAATATTGTGCCACAAGTGTCAAAGCTACATCTGTCACACCCCTTGCTTGAACATTAGGTAGCCAGCTGCTCATTATATGAACCTATTTTTGTACTTGCAAGTTGAAAAGTTGGCACCACCCTCAAACTGTGAAAGAGTTAAAACAATTCAGTGTGGGTAGGATTGCCAACTTCCCTCTGCCAGCTTTAGTTTCTGTGCCTTATGACAGGCATCTTGCTTTGCGCTTATTGGCAGGTAGGCTTGCTTATCTCTGCACAGGAAAAAAACCCTTCTCCTGATGGTTTTTGAACACTCAGAGCAGGATGGGATGGTCAGTTGGCAATCCCAAGCAAGGATTGGCTTTAACATTTTCTAGGGTTACAAATTCCTGTGTAGGAATGAGGCCCCTAGCCCTGACAGCGGTGTGCTCCATTCTCCCTCTTCTCTCCCTGACCACCAAAGCAAAACTAGAATCCTGCTTGCTATGAGAGGGAAAACCCAGATTTTTCCTCAGAAGTATCCTTTTTATTTCTAAGTGCTTTTTTCAGTTCCTTCACCTCTCTCTCTCTCTCTCTCTCTCTCTCTCTCTCCCCTACTTCTTAGCTGCATGATGTAACAGCAGCAGGTGATGCGGCTCTTCTGCTTGGCCAGCTATAATGACTGAGTCACTGTGGAGGGATTCCCCCCCCCCTTTTTGCTGCTCTTTGGGCTTTATGAGTTGTCTGGGCCAAGCGTGACTGGTTGAGGTTTGTCTGGTGTGCTACAACATGCTCTGCTGACCCAGCTGATATAAACTGATCTTTTTGGGGAGGGAAAAATATATAATTTTAGAGCTGCAAGAGGAGCTGTCAAGCTGATCTTGGCCAAAGCCTTTTATTTGCAAAATGAATGGTTTGCGACTTTCCATGCAGACAGACAGGCTGATGGACCTGCCCTGATGGACAGGCATTCTCTCAGTGTGATGAGTTAAGCTGTGGGCTTAATAGCTGTGTATCATATGAGAAGATTCACATGGGATCCCTTTACACAATGTGCTATTTTTGTAACCCTGGAATGGCTGCATTGCTCAAATGTCATCAGCCCTTCCAGTCTCGCTTTCTCTAATAATATTTTGGATTTCTATAGCTCTGCTGTTCCCTGAGGAGTTGATACGCCATATCATAGAGTAATATACGGCCTGGGAATGCAAGCTTGTATCCTCTCTCTTCTTCTGGTCATGAAATAAGTTTTCCTCTGTTCATTTCCCCGTCCACAGATTCTTTTTTGGTTCTTCAGCATGATTAGAAAATCATCACTGTTCCATATTATAGGTCTTCTAATGGGCACAGTACATTGTGATGCATCTCCTGAATTCCCACAGCAACAGCCCTGCCATATAATAGTTAAGCTGAATAGCTGCTCTCTTGTGGTGAGTCATCATTCCTATTGGGTGACCATGTAGTAGGCAAACTTCTCTGATTTGGAATGCTGGTACTTTGTGGGGCAGGCAAGTCAGGAGACTTGTGTATCATCTTTAGTAGGACTTGTGTTGGGTATCAGGCTACTAAATTGGTGTGGGCTGCTAACTTTGGACTTTTGCTACCCTGACTTATTGCAAATATTAGAAATGAACAGTGTGCCCTAGGGAAACTTTTCTGGGGATTAAGTGCCTTCGACTAGAATTGAGTAGGATTCTAATTAATTCTTGTGATGCCCACTTTCTGATTTATTTGGAAATAAATATAGTAGGTACAAAATAATGTTTATTTATTCCTTTATATTTTTCTGTCACTGGGAATTTAATTCCAAACCCCTTTATAATTTCTCCTGAGGTAGTGTGTCCAAGCTTTAAAGCAGTTTCAAAGAACAACATGGTCCTGAGGAAATTACTAGTGTGGGCTTCCAGGTTACATTTAACCAAATAAAATTTCATTTATATACTTTTTAAAGCTTAAACATTTCAAGAAATCATTTACAATAAGTGAAACAGAGGCAACAACTTCTGAGGTGACTTTAATTTTACATCAATCCAATCTCTCACTCTTTTACATCTCTGAGGCAATATTAGAATTTGACTCTATTTCAAATCTCTCAATGTTTCTTCCTATTTCTTTGGCAATTCTACACTTCATGTAACATTATAGGTATAGCACAGACAGACTTTTGGACCCTTTCCTCACATGCAGAATAAGGCACTTTCAATCCCCTTTCACAATTGTTTGCAAGTGGATTTTGTTATTCCGCACAGTAAAATCCAGCTGCAAAGTGCATTGAAAGTGGATTGAAAGCGCATTATTCTGCATGTGCAGAAGGGGCCTTTGTCTCCCAGTTTAGCAGTTTTTCATCCTCCTTTTACCTGCTTCCTTCTATAGCCTACCTCTCATTTTAAGGAAACACACACAACATTTAAAACATTTTAGGATTACTCTCAAATAGTCCGAACCTAAATGGAATACTCTGACCTCAGTGGACTTAGAAGGCTGTAAGGTAAATTTCTTAAAAGTTGTTATAGTGTAGTGATTATGAATTGGGATGCCCCTGATTCAGATCTTGTCACTTATGTGAACTAAATGATGTGAATGATGGCAAGCCAAGCCATCTTCTGTCTCTTAGCCACCATCTGTAATATACTTGTAAGACTTTGGCTCCTTTTTTGCTGAGAATGACATATGCTCTGAAGGCTCTACAAAAAGCACTAGGTTGTGGCCATGATCCTAGGCCTGTGAGGTAGTTGCCATCTCTGGGTTGGGAAATTCCTGAATATTTGGGAGTTAGCCTGGGCTGGACAGGATTTGGGTAGTGGATGGACAACAGCTGAGAAAATGGTTGTGGGTAGGAGTAGGGTTTTTCACTCCCTGGCGCTAGGGGAGAAGAAGAGTTTGGATTTATACCCAGTGGTAGGATTCAAATAATTTAACTGGTTGTTTACAATCACTGTTTTAACAGCCGGTTCTGCCAAAATGGTGCAAACCTGCTGAATCCCTACCACTGTTTATACCCCACTTTTCTCAACCATAAGGAAAGCAGCTTACAAACTCCTTCCCCTTCTCTCTTCCCAACAGAAACCTTGTGAGGTAGGTGGGACTGAGAGAGTTCTGAGACAACTGTGACTAGCCCAAGATCATGTAGGAGTGGGGAAACAAACCTGGTTCACCAGATAAGAGTCCATTGCATTTAACCAGTATACCATGCTGTCTCTCGAGAGGGGCTGATCCCAAGGTGGGCTGACTTGGAGAAGTTCAGGAATTAAAACAGTGATGACAGTCCAGTAAGATGTTTGAATCAGGGAGCTTTATTGTGTTCTATCTGACTTTTCCCTTTGTGACTTTTGCCCTGCCCTGCATGTTTGTAGTCCACTGTGTGCTAATCTATCCTATTGTCATAGCTGTTCTCTTACTTACTAATAGTATTTGGTTAATACATAAGTCTTATCTTTTCACTCTCCCTGGGTCCTTCATACCTTCTATTTGGCCATACAGGAGACCACACCCTGAGTGAAGAGGAAAAGGGCAGGGATGTGTGTAGAGTTAGAGGGGTCCTTGGAGGCAATCCTGTCCACAGTAACCCCCCGTTAAAGTTTTCATGATGTCCTGTTTGCTTTTTTTAAAAATTTGTATTTTGTGATATGGAATGTTGAAGGCTGTTTCTTTCTGAATTGTATCACACACATGCGAGTTACCATTACATACCATTGTGCAGTTCGAATTCTTAGTTAAAAAAATGTCCCACACACAAACATGCAAATATTGTAAATACATCAGCATGATGTATTGTTTGGACCTTTCTGACACAACTAGGACACCGTTGAGACACAGGCCATTTATGAATGCACTACTTACCCCGCAGCTGAGAAGCAGTTGATTCTCTAACTTTGCTTTGCAATGAGGTTTTCCTGTTCACACCATTCTTTTTTTCTCTGTGGTTTTTTTGTTCGCCTCTCCCAGATGAACTGCCATTTTGCCTGCCTCCCATCTCTTTGTGGTTGCCATGCAGCCTCCATTTGGGAGGCTGCCTCCACTTGGGGGAGGGGGCTGACTTTTGCCTACTGACAGATCGCTAAAACATCTTTGTCAGTTTCACCACTCCAGTCTACCATTCTATCAATAAACTTTAAATGTGAATTTTTTTTAAAAAAGAAGCAAGCAGTAGGATCTCCCCAAACCTTTTGTTCATCTTGCAATGATGGCCAGTAGAGTGGGCAGGTGAAGGTGAGGAAGAGCAAGAAAACCCAAGGAAATGGTAATGAACTGGGATCTCCTTTGCTCACCCTATGAAGACAGAAAAAGGTTGCACTTAAAGAGCTTTCGAAAACTGCGGGGATTCTGATTTGAGAGCGGGGTGAGTGCCCAAGATGGAAAAACATGTGCATAAGCAAAAATCCAACCAAAGTGTATATATGCTCAAAGTGAAGGAGACCATGTGTAAATGACCAGATAATGCTGATTGGGTGGAAAAACCCATACAGACACCCTTTAGCAGCATGGGTATATACTGAATATGAAATCACATTTTGTTTAGTCCATTTCAGCATGCTAGAATAGAATGGTTTTTCTTTTCCCCCTTTGAACCAGGGCATTCACTAAAATAAAATCTGAGGAAATTTGTTTTAAAATTGTGGTCTCTCATATACTGGCTTAGTGAATACAAGATTTTAGAGCAGTTCTAACCACATCTCGTCAGAATCCTAATTGGGCTTACTCAGTGGGGCTTACTCCAAGGGAAAGTGTTCTCAGGAAGGAGCTGTTAAGCTGGCTGATTTTGTTGGCTTGGAGTTTAGAAGATTTGAAAGGATATTTTAGGGTGGTGTGATTCACGAATGCTAGTAATGGATTCTTATTAGTTGCCGTCTGTGTGTATTTTAATAATCAGTAAATGTCTATTAGGCATTCCTAGGGGGAGACGGAGGTGTCAGATTTGAGGCTCGTGTAGATTTAATGCAGCCACATCAAAGATCTGTTTGAAAGAGCTCAAATATTTTTAGGATTCTGGATTGAATTAAGAAAGTTGATGATTGCAAATCGTATGCAATATGCATTTGCATTCCCGAGGACAACTGTATGGGGGTGCAGAATATCACATTTATAGATTATAGCTGGCTTGCTCAAGTGCTAATTGTAGCCTAACAATTGTATTGCCACATGCTTGATACCTCTCAGGGTTGCTTGCTTTTTTTTTGATATCTCTTGATATCTCTCAATTCTTGCAGGTCTGGGTAGATCATGCCAGAGAAAGGTATATTAAACTTCGTGGGTGGGCTAGTGAGCTTCTTACTGGACTGTGTGTAAGCTCCCATTATCACTATATCTGATGATAAAGAGGGTGGCTTGTGCCAGCCAAGAAAGCAGTAAAACCACACTACCTTTAGACAGTGCTGTAGTTTCTACATACTTCAGACTTTGAGGGTATAGGAATGGAAATTAGCCAGAAGAAAACCTGGAAAATTGTCTAATGAGGACTGAATATTCTTGAGGAGGAATGGAATGGTAAGAGCTGGTAAAGGGGAGGAAGAGGGGAATGGGAAATTAACCTGCTTGAGATACTGAGAGATTAGAGAATGATGGAAGGATGATTTTGGGAGGTTGCTGGAGGAAACTTCCAATCTCCTCTTGTCCCCTCCCCTTCCTGCTCAGATTCTTCTCAAGCTTCCAAATTTTCATACTGTCATAACCGTTTCAGAGGCTAACCGTGTTGGTGGGCAGTTGAACAGCTAGATTTTAGTCCAATAGCACTTTCAAGACCAACAAGACTTCAGGGTATAAACTTTTGAGAGTCAAAACTCCCTTCATTAGCTACCTGACAAAGGTATCTGGTGAAAGAAACTTGGACCCTTGAAAACTTATATCCTGAAAATCTTGTTAGTTTCTGAACTCAAGTCTAGCTAGGTTGTTATAATAGTGCCTGTAGTTGTCCCCTTTTCCAAAGCAGGAAACGTTAGGAGCAGCTTTTACTGGATCTTTTCCCTGGACAGCTTGCATTGGACACTTCATGCATTTTTGCAAAACTTTTTTGATCCAAATTGAGCAGATAGGAGGAGGCAGTCTTCTGGATTTGTGCCTGGTACTAGACTAAGAATCCCAATCTGACCATAGGACTGGCAGACTTTCTCAGTCCTTCTCTCCCTCATATGAGAATTCGTCCTCTCCTCTCCGATTATGGGCTGAAATTGTTTTATCAGTTTGTTTATTTTGCTGAGTTTTTACAAGAGGTGTTCAGTATTTATAAGAAATGCCACCACAGAATGGAGGTATTCCATCTATATGGCCTGTATTGGCTCCTCATCCCCAGTTCCCCTCTTAATCTGCTGGAGAGAAACTAAGCTATAATTGCACCCCATGTGGGAGCAACACAAACCCTCGCGAGAGGTAATCCTGTTAACAACAGTGCAGATGGAAAACTGTGCCGTGGTGCTCTGCAAAGCAAGGAGAGATCGCAAAAAGCAAGCAAGCAAACAAAAAACCAGTAGACAAGTATACAAGTAGGGAGTGCACAAGACAGCCTGTGAAAAGTCCCTGCATGGATCCACAGCGCTTCTCCCCAAAAACCTCTGCTGCATCTGCATGGAGCTTCTCAAACCTTTTTCTGCAAAAACGTTGATTTCTTTCTCGGACACACAATTTCCCCCCCCCCAGTCCCACGCAGACACATGGGAAGTATTGGACCCTTGTAGCTTCTAGCCATCAATGCTCATTGTGGACAATTGCTGGCACTATCAACAGTGGTTGAATAATCGGCTTGGGAAACATGAAGCTGCCTTATACTGAATCAGTCCATCAGACAGTAGCGTCTGGCAGCAGTTCTTCAAGGGCCTCAGGTTAAGGTCTTTCATGTTAAGTCACCTAATCCTTTCCACTGGAGATACTGGGACTTACTGCATGCCAAGCAGATGTTTGGTGATGGAGCAACACCCCCCCTCCCCTGCCTATCAAGGTTCATAAGCAGTAATGCAAGAGCTGGTCGTCTTTTTGCTTCACACAGTGCAGCAAGAGAATCCCTGCTCCAATAGGATGAAACAATAAACGATGATCATGTCTTTTAGAGGCACAGACACCGATTAAAAGAGATGACAAATGGTGTGTTTGGAATGGACCATCAGAAATTTATGGACCATGTCAAGGCTAATGAATGAATGAAGAAGAAGAAGAGTTTGGATTTATATCCCCCCTTTCTCTCCTGTAGGAGACTCAAAGGGGCTTACAATCTCCTTGCCCTTCCCCCCTCACAACAAACACCCTGTGAGGTAGGTGGGGCTGAGAGAGCTCCGAGAAGCTGTGACTAGCCCAAGGTCACCCAGCTGGCGTGTGTGGGAGTGTACAGGCTAATCTGAATTCCCCAGATAAGCCTCCACAGCTCAGGCAGCAGAGCTGGGAATCAAACCCGGTTCCTCCAGATTAGATACATGAGCTCTTTACCTCCTACACCACTGCTGCTCGTGCCAGAGTCAGAAAGAGTCAGAAAGAATTGAAAACATTAGAAGACTTCCTAGAGAAAGATGTTGTGGCAAAAAATGAAATCAAAGATGGATTGGCTTGCTAAAACATAATATTCTTGTTTAAAAAGTGGATCTTCAATAGGTACAGAAATCCTGGATGACCTCTGTAACATATTTGGATGTACAGCAGTGCTTTTAAAGCTGTGGATGCACTCAAAGATTGGGGGGGAAAATAAAACAAATGTCCACAGGCAATTTAAAGGCTAATGAAATTTATGCCAGCATCAGCTTTTGAGAGGCAGAACTGTCTTCATTAAATGTGCAGTGCTCATGGAAGCTGGAATAAACTTTAAAGTGCCACTGGACGTCTATTTTAATTTTGCCGCTTTCCCCCTCAAATCTCTTATCTAAAAATTTCTGTATGATGAGGATCTATTCATTACATCTGAAGAAGTGAGTGCTAGTCCATGAAACCTTCAGGGTAGAATAACATTTTGTTTGTCTTTAAGGTGCTCCAAGGCTCCTGTTTCCTTTAGCTGTAACTGATCAATGCAGTAACTCCTGTAGAGACAGTCAATGTTATTGGTGAAAATCAACACGTTTTCAAATGACAAATATTAAGGCATGCATCAGTGCTTTAAATGTATTACTTTTTAGGTTCAGCTTTGCATACAGTCAGTTAAACTTTTGCTGGAAAGGGTGTGTGTACACATTTTCTTTGCCTGGCTGCTTTCATGAATGGTTTTTGTACACGGAAGGGAAAAAACTTGTTTTAAAAAAATTGTAACCAGGAAAGAGCTTGCTGCAGCCAACTTGTAAACATTTTATTTGCTTGCTCCCTAGGGTTTAATTTGCTTGAATTAAAAAATGGAATGCCATCAGGACCTAATGAGAGCACTCATGCCTAGCCCAGCTGTAAAAAATCATGGCTACAAGAACCAATTCTTCTTTATCTGGCTTTTTTACTATCATCAAACACTCATACCACTGGCAGGTGACCAGATCTTAAGTCAGTGGAAGCTAAATGCAAAAAAAGAAAGATATGCACTCTATTCACGTATAGCACAATCTTTAAAAGGCTAAACTGTTCACTCTGTCTTGTATTCCCACAACCTGGCTTCTTAATCAAGTGCAGTGCTGGCGAACCTATGGCACGCATGCCAGAGGTGGCACTCCGAGCCCTCTCTGTGGGCACGCGCACACAAAGTTCATCATGTAGGGGGAGCAGAAAATCACCCCCCCCACACACACACATCTAGGCTGGCCTTGCTTCTGAATAAACCCTCCTAGGGTCGTGATTCACCCATTTGAAGTGTTGCACAGTTGCTTCACCAAGCTTACTCCCGAGTAACGCATGCCTTGGAGCAAACAGTTTTTTTTAAACTAAAACTTCAGTATTCAGGTTAAATTGCCATGTTGGCACTTTGCGATAATTAAGTGGGTTTTGGCTTGCAGTTTGGGCACTCGGTCTCGAAAAGGTTCGCTATCACTGATCTAGTGAAAAACAAAACTCTGTTGTGGGGGGGAAACCATGAGGTGCCTGTGAGTGGAGTGTCTCTGTGAATGCTTCTGTGGAAAAGGGGAGTGGGGTGGAGTTAAGCTCTGCTTTCAGGATGGCATGGTGTAGCTTGCGGCCACACGCATTCACCCCCCTTAGCTCCTAAGAGAACTTTTTTTTCACTTTCCTTGCTAAGCTACGCTGTATCATCACAGTGTGCTGCTATACAGTAGGGGGTCAGCACAGTCACCCTCATGTTTGTGTGCACTCCTTGTGTGTTTTTGTGTGCTTTTTGTGTGCACTCCTTGTGTGTTTCAAGGAGTGCACACCAGAGTATTTGCAAATACAACGATGTCTGATTAATCTGGAGGCAGCCGGGATTGCAAAGTGAATGATGGCCCATTTTCAAAAAAAATGTATTCAGCCCACGGATTGTAACCTTGAAGGTGGAGGGGAGAAGCACGTGTCCCACTCTGACCTCCTTGGAGAAAAGGGGGCCTAAAATATATATGTTCATTTAAAATTTGGTTAATTGCAAAGTAGCTTTAGCCTTCTTTCAGCAACCGAAAAGAAGGTTCGAGTGGCAGGTCCATTGTGCCCTGCGTGTGCCAATGAGGCCATGGTTTCAGATCTCACACTGAGTGCTGGAAGCTATTAGACTGATGCTTTTTTGGGGGGCCTGTACAGAGATCTACAACTTTTGAATAAACCTGTTTGTTGATGTTTTAGAGAGTGTCTTGGAGTGCTTGTATACAAATAATCTCTATATGCTTTTTAAAGTTTGCAAATGAGGAAACAGTGATAGAGGAAATTATTGAGATAAGCCAGGCCATGCTAGTTTTACTTCTAGAAATTCTTCTTAAGAGGCCCTTATTCTTACAGCATGAGGAACATTCACAACCACACTTGCAAAGAGCAGCACGGGAACGATAGGCAAGTACCTCAGCATGTCATGTTGAGCAGCGATTACTCACTAGCAGACCTGCTGTTGGGAGCGCCCCAGTATGCTGCTTGCCACGACAAACTGGAGGCCTTTCTTGCTATTTCCATTCTGCTCCAGACAAAGACTGAAACTCATGGTCTTTGAGGCTATAGTGTCTCTCTTCAAGTGGCCAGTTGAGGAGTTTGTCAAAGAACATGTGTCAGTTGGTGGAGCTACTTATGAGTAAGCCCTTGACTGTCATTTTAAGAGCACATTTATAGCACAATAGCAATCCCCTGAAGAATGTTGGTCTGTGAGGCGACTGCCTCTTTAGTATGGTGCCTTAATCGGCAGCATGTATATATCTATAGCTTCCTTACGTTGAGTTCATCTGGCTCAAAATGCCGTGACTGAGAGCTGCTATCCACGGTCACAGACAAATAAATGCCTTTTCCAGCTTCTGCTACCAGAGGCTCTGTGACTGGATATGCCAATGATTCACGCAAAGGGTGTGCTGGGCCCCTGAGGCAGCCTCTCCCTGGCCTGCCCATAGAATACCACAGGACATAGTGTAGATGCTGTTTGGGGTGGGACTGGGTGGGTGGGCTGGAAGCTGCTGCTGAGGGCGTCTCTTCATTTTGCCCTTCCTACACCAGAGCTCTATTGCATTTTTTTATTCTGGTGCAGGTTCTTGGGTTGTTGAAAATACATGCCTTGTGCTGACCAGCAGCCTTACCAAAACCTCACCAGCTTCTGTGACCTACCCTGGATACTCTCCAAGTTAAACTAGCTTAACTGGGCTGTGCTGTTGGACTTGGCTGTTGGGCTTAACAACTGTATGCCTATGTTGAGACTACCCCACTCAGGTTAACAAAGCTGTTTGGGTTTTTTAATTTTAATTTTCTAATGGCTTTCTCTGTAGGTTAAAGGAGTTATGAATTAGGGAGAAATAAGCTTGCTTCAGTTTCTTAAAGAGTCGGAATGATGCGGTGGTTAGACTTCTGGACTTCTGGACTAGAACTTGGAAGGCCCAAGTTCATATCTCTGTTTAGTCTTTGAAGTTGATGCATTAAGAAAATGTACACATCCCGAGATCTGCTTACTTACTGAATGACCTCAGGCCAATCGTTCTCTCCCAAATAACTTAACCATCGGGGATGTTGTGAGGATAAAATGAAGGAAGAGTGAACAATGTATGCTACTGTGAACTCCACAGGGGAAGGATGTAATAAAATGTGCTAAATTAATGAATACAGTTGAAAATGAGAAGACTTTAAATTGCACTTGAATTATTTTTAAATGGATTGCAAAACACCTGGGAAATAGGAGAGAGGGTGGAATACAAGATATACATCTCGATCTTTGTCTCTAGATATATCTGTGCCTCTTAGTGCCAGCACAGTACTAATCCTGTTAGCATGTTGGACTCCCACTAGGGAGAGGGGGATTCCTGTGTAGGTTCCAAAACCATGCAGAGAGCATCTTCTAGGACAGGGGTCGGCAACCTTTAACACCCAAAGAGCCATTTGGACCCGTTTTTCACAGAAAAGAAAACACTTGGAACCACAAACACTTTTTGACATCTAAAATGAAGATCAATACAACAATGTGTGTAACGTATAGATATGTAAAAACCAAGAATCGCGTCACACACTAAGGCGGAAACTAAATAAATACAAAGCCAATAAATCTCTGAAGTTACTACTATAATTCATAAAGTGTTGTATAACATACAAATAGACCAAAGTCATAATTCAAGTTCATCAAAATAATTATCTAACTCTCTCTCAGAGTCTCTCTCTCAAACGCCTCACGCTTCTCAAACCTTTTTGAAATGCGTGAGACTCTAAAGGATTTATAAGATTGAGATATTTACTTTGACACTCTTTGAACCATTATTTTGGCCTTTTGCATATAATATTACACTGTATGATTTGTTACAAGAATTTGAATGAGAGACTCTAGATACTTACAGAGAGTTAGATAATTATTTTGATGAACTTGAATTATGACTTTGGTCTATTTGTATGTTATACAACACTTTATGAATTATAGTAGTAACTTCAGAGATTTATTGGCTTTGCATTTATTTAGTTTCCATCTAAAATGAAGATAACACTGTATATATTCTCATGCAGGGAGAAGTTCCCTTCTTTGGGGCCCATTTTTATCCATCAAAGCAAAAAAAAAAAGGGGGGGGGTAAAAAGCCTGTTGTTTTGTACATGATTCAAATGACCAGCAACAGAACCCCTGTTTCACACATTTCTCTTTTCTTGTGTTAAAAGACACTGATTATGTCCCCGCAAAAGAACCCCCTCAAATTCCACTTGGATGGTAGATCAAAATTGGTTTCTTTAATGGGGATGTCAACCCACCCCTCAAGAAGGACCCAGGGGAGGGGGAAGAGGCCACCCAAAGCAGAGTCGACCCCTGACCCCCCATTCAAGGGAGGTGGACTGAGGTTAGGATTGCACTGAAAATCTGCACTCCTGCAACTCCCTCCCGTTTCCCGCCCTTTGCCGCTCACCTGTTCAAGAGGATCCACCAGCAGTTCTCTGCCCCCGCCTCGTGCCGTCATCCATCATCAGCCAACCAGGCAGCTGGGACAGGGAAGCCAGAAGTGTCTTGGGGATAGCCATCTTGGACTGTGCCTCTCTAGGAACGGGGACTCTTTCCCATTAACCCTTAGGGCGACTCTCTGAAGGAGGCTGAGAGGACCCAAGCCACGCGGAGCCACAGTACAAGGACGAAAGAACCATGTGCGGCTCCAGAGCCGCGGGTTGCAGACCCCTGTTCTAGGACCATAACAGGTTGTTAGTAAGTGACGTGGAAGAGAAACTTTAAGTGAGTCTCTATGTCCTTGATTTTTTAAAAAGAGAAACAATGTTGCATATTATTGAACTCTGGTCTTCCTGCTTCTCGTCTCCCATGCTCTAACCATGGCCATTTATGCACACACTACTTACCCTGGTGACTGTTTGCATCACAGTGAGGTTTTTCTACTTTTTTGTTTGTTTGCACAGATTCTCCCCCATGCAGTGTGTTTCTAGCTGAGCCGACCAGCCATTCTGCCTACCCACCACTTTCTCAGTGTTTACATTCAAACATTTGGGGAGGTTGCCTGCCACTTGTTTTTTTGTTTTGTTTTTTGGCAGTCTTTGGTTTAGCGTTAGTTCACTGGACCATGTTAATTTTATTGTTAATATCACTGGGTCTGTTGCTCAGCAATAGATTTTCAGTGTTTTTAAAAAAGCCTTTTTGATCCTTCTGGAGCCCCAGAGAGTGCGAAGAACTGTTGTGATGCAGTTGGGGAGGAGTGAGAAAACCTGAAGAAAGCTAAACACATGCTGGACTTTTTTGTTTTCTTTGCGGAGGACAAAGTAAAGTTGCACTTCCAGAGCTTTTGAAAACTGTGGGGATTCTCTGATCTGAAAGTGGGGTAACTGCCGAAAGGGGGTAATGTGTGCGTAACTGAGAATCGAGCCTGAAGGGAATGTATGCTCCCTGCGAAGGAGACCACACATGCATAAAAGCCCCGTTATATCATGCTACCTTTCCAATGTCCATTGGTTCATATATTGTTGGAGGATAGGCATCCTGGGCTGGGCTGTTTGCAGCTGTCCTTGAAGGTCAGAAATGCTAGAGATTTTTTAAAGTTGCTATTTGCTGTGTCAGTATGAGTGGTCATTGCTATGACTAGGAAATGTATGTGTTGATTGTCTCCCCTGAATACATATTTTCTTTCATTGGGTCTCATGGCCAAGGTCACATGCTGTCTTTATCTCACAGTTCAGTCTGTGTGCATCAACCTGCTCCAGAGTGATTGGTATACTCTTTTCGTTTGGTTCTAGCAAGAGAAATAGCTGTTTCCTGACTAACTGGCTAGGATCCTGGGCTGGCTTTCTACTCTTGTTCATGGAAGAGGAGGAGGACAACTTTCCCCAATACTTCCTTCTCACTGCAGCCCCTCCCCCATCTTTGACTTCCTGGGGAAACAATTTCAAGGGTCATAAATGACAGGGAAGTAGGAATATACTGTTTGTACACTCGGCTCAAACCACACAGCACAAAATCCAAGCTTCTATCTCTATATTCTTTTTGTAGAATACAGTGGAACCTTGGTTTTCATTTCCTTCGGTTTTCATCTGTTTCGGTTTTCATTGATTTTTTCAGTGAAAAATTTGTCTCGGTTTTCATTGATTTGCCTCGGTTTTCATCGATTTGCAGTAAGGTGCAGGGGTTTGTAGAGAAAAATCACCTGGACAAAGCTGTTGCAGACCGTGTCTGCAACTTGTTTAATGTCTTGCCCCATTTCAGACAAATCTTAAAGAGGCGTCAGAAACAGACCTCTTTGGACGGCTTTCTGGTGCGACATTGGCCCACTGGCTCTGAAGCTGGTCCTAGTGTTATTGTTCATTACTGTTTTCAGCATTAAACAATATGTTTACTCACCAAAAATGTGTTTTTGGTATGTTTTTTGGAGTACCTAGAACGTATTAATTGGATTTACATGGATTCCTATGGAAAAGTTTGCCTTGGTTTTCATTGATTCTTTTCGGATGTATTACCAATGAAAACCGAGGTTCCACTGTATTTGTTCAGAAGCAGTATACTTCTGAATATCAGTTGTGTATGTAGCAAAGGTAGGGTGGGGGACAATAATGTGGGAGAGTCCTGGCCCATCTGCCCTCCTTATAGGCCTTCCCTGAGGCATTTGGTTGGAGAAGTGGGATTCTGGGCTAAACAGGTCTTTTGTCTGATTGAGTAGGGCTTCCCTTACGTCCTTAATATTTCAGAATTACGTGTTTATTTAGATGTCTACATTTAGAAGCGAATCATTGCTGATTGATCATACAAGTTTGCTTTTGGGAGGGAGAGGTAATTGTCAGCAGGAATCTTGGGCCATTTTTAAATTCCAATCATCGAGTATAAGCTTTCATCACCTACAGCCCACCTCCAGCGATGCAATGAGCAGGAACCTTGCTAGGCACATGTTTCATATAGGAGGTATAAAAGAAACAGAGGGGCTCAGGTTCAGTGCTTTGCAGAAGGTCCCAGATTCAGTATCCAGTATTTTTCGTTAAAAGAATCAAGTTGGAGGATATGTGAAAGATTTCAGCTTGAGACCTTGGAGAACTTCAGCCAGTCAGAGTACATATGGTGGACTTTGACCAAGTGCTTGTGTGCAGAGCGTGTAGGGTTGTCAGGTCCATTCTGGCAACCAGCGGATATGGATATGGAACCAACTTCATGGATATGGGGTTGGAGGCAGCCAACTGCATGCCCAGTGCAATGACATCACCTCTGGGTTGATGTGGAAAGTATTGGTGCAAAAACATGTCAAAATGGAGTTATTCTGTCATGAAAGCTACTGCTTAGTTTTACAAGCCTCCTGAATGTTTGTCAGGCTTGCATCAATTGCTTACCCCAGGATGCTACAGAAGTGCCTTACTCTTTTCCTTGCATTTCAAAAGCTACTTTCCTGTTAGCTGTCAATCATCTGGGTTCCCTCCCTTAGAGTTCTGCTCTAGTTCAAGGTGAATTTGACCCTGTGTCCTTCTTTGTCACTCCCCCTCGCTTTCCTCTTATCAGCAGTGGCGTTGGGAGGGGGGGAATGGCGGCCAGGGCAAAATGGTGCCTGGGCCCCGCTCCCCCATGCCCCCCACTTACCTGAGTTTAGCCTGGTGGAAACTACACTTCCCAGGAGACCTTGTGAGCCCCAACTCCTGCAGAGGCCTCCCCTTTTCCGCCCCCCGCATGACTCTCATGGGGCATTCGGGATGTTTATCCCCAGATGTCCCATGGCAGCTACACCACTGCTTATCAGGATTACTTCTAGAGAACCACAATTGTTTAAAGATGCTAACTGCTCTACATTGCTATAGCTAACTCTGTGGCCATTTCTGATCCGTGCTGAGGACCATCTGCAGTTTGTTACAGGCTATGAGCCAAATGGATGTTACATTTTGTAAGTAAAAGAAAAGATGAACTCTGCAGAACTTGAAATCTTGCACACAATTTTCTATCATTTTGGTTGGTTCTAATAAAAAGTATCCTGTGACTTTAGTTTTTGGACTTGATTTTGCTTTGGACCAGTGTGGCTATCTGCAATCTCTTGAACGTTTTAGAATTTCTTTCTGGATCTGGAAATGGTGATTGGTCTTAGACCATGTGGAATAATACGAGATGTTGTTTCTTTGCTGCGTCTGCCAGTCATGTCATGTGATGGTGTTTGTAGCTTCAGGTCAATCAAAATTTCATGGGTGTTACTCTGTTTTGGACTCTGATACTCATGGCTGAAGTTGATTGAGCAGTGTGTGGTTGCTGTGCCATTCCTGTATTGTTTGAAACCAAATTACATGTTTGTGCTCATCTCTTGCAGAACACCCACTATAATTCCACTTACTGGGGCTAGACTTTCCCAATTATTGCAGTTAGTAATCAGAGTGCTGGAAAATGGTGGTTGACTGATTGCTGGGGTGTATGGCGCGGATTGGTGCTGTCTGGGCAGATGGTGGCTGCACAGTTTTTCTCTCGTTCTTTTCTCAGCACCCTCCCTCGAGGGAGATGAGTTATCAGACCAACGTGTTATCAAGAAATGCTTCTGCTAGAAAGATGTATTGCGCAACCCCCCCAAACTAGTTTACATTCTATCCCTGTAAACTGATGTGTTTGTGAAGGCCCGTAGTGAAGCCTGAGCTATGTATGGAGCTTAAGTTGCCAATCTCCAGGAGAGAGCTAGAGTTCTCCCAGAATTATAGCTGATCTCCAGGCTTCAGAAATCAGTTCCTCTGGAGAAAATGGCTGCTTCAGGGGATGACTGTAAGGAATCACATTTTGGCTGAGCTCCCTTTCCACTCCCAAACTCTCCCCTCCCCAGGTACCTCCCCTACAAATCTCCAGGAATTTCCTGACCTGGAGTTGGCAGTGCATGAGAAGGCAGTGGCTTGCTGAGGTGGCAGAGTGGAATGAACTGGTTCTGACTGCATGAAGGCAGTTGCCTGCCCCTACCAATGATCCTATGTAAATAACCTCCTGCAAACAGAAAAGCTGCAAAGCAAGCGACTGGGTAAAGAGTATTCGCCTTTGATGTGCTGATTGCAGGGAATGTTATTGTCCAGGGGATCATTCAGAAACCAGCATCTTCTATCTTCTGCACAGTCCAGAGCTCAGGGCATCACCACCGTCACATCCTACCTGTGCAAACTTCCACCGGTAGCTCTGGCCAGCGCACACAGTGGCAGGAGGGCTTGTAATCAAGTCAGCAGGGTGATGCTGTGACAGGGCCCACCAGAAGCGCTGGGCCCTTGAAGATGCCTCCACATGCAGTATTATGGCGATGACCCTGGGAGCGGAGAGTGATTTGGAACTACCCTTGCCCTTCAAATCTCCCATTGCACAGTTCTATAAGCTCTCAGGAACTTGACTGGACCAATTTCATTTCTCTGTCATTTCTCCTGCCTGCCACTACCACTTTTTAACCATTTCTCAAGGTTTTTTGCTCCTCAAGTGTATTCAGGCATCTTCAGGCTGGAGGGAGTGGTGGTGGTCTTCATTTGCATTGTATAGAAATTAACGTTGGACTGTGATCTGGCGAAGGGGAGCCTTACTCTTTGAGATAGTACTGATGAATTACTTTTGCTTTCTTACAAAATATTTGCCTTTTCTACTGACAGGAGCAGTAATATAAAGATGGTCATGAAATTAAAAAAAATGTTTCCCAAGCTCTATCAGGAGCCTCTAGATCTGTGAATGGGCAGGAATTTGCCCTCCAGATCTTGTATCAATAGGTGTGGCTTAAAATTCAATAGGGAACTTTCTGTTTACATAAGGCAAGTTTACCTCTGTGTGCTTTTGTATGGCCTTATCGTTCTTTGGATTTGTAGGAGCTCAAGGAAATGATATGACTCAAGGTAGTGCAGCTTTCTTTGTATTGCAAATGACAGGTTTGCTTGCCTCCAGATCAAAAGCTGATACACATTTTTACTCCCCTTGTAAAGCACTGCATATTCATGTATCATTTTGAAGATTTTTTGGTGCCTTGTTTTTCCTCAGCTATGTTTTTAAAGTAGAAAAAATTACTTCTGAGCAGAAGATACGTGATGACATAGAACAAGCCAATCAGTGCTGTGCGCAGCCAGTTTCTGCTTCAAAAGGTTCATTTGTGGACAGAACAGAGAACAGAATAAGTAAATGTGCTTCTGGAGCAGCCACAATACTCAGATTTATGTATGTTAGTCAGTGTATATCTTTTCTTTGGGATGTTTTCCTGGATAATATCAGCCCAAGTCAAACAAGCTTAAGTTGGAGATGTTTGTAAGACTGAATTTAGGATGATGATTTGATGTATCCAGGTAGCTTTTCATTTATGTGTTGTGTATTAGGATAGGAAAACATCTAAAAATGTACAGAGGAATGCACACTGGGCAAGAGAATGAGCACAGAATCAAGAAATTCCTGGTTCCAAATCTTACCAGTTGGTCTTAACCAAGCCATTTCCTTTCAACTTCCTCCACCATTTGTAATACCATGCTTGATAGAGGTTTTGTTGGTGGATACACATTATTAGCAGAGTTTAGCAAATACCAACGAAGACCCAATTACTAGTGAGTTGCTCAGTATAAAGCTTTACTAGCTAAAAGAGTAGGGTAACTTGGAGAAAAACAAATTCTATACTGTTACATATTTACAGTTGTCTTAGCACATGGCTAGGACTGAGAGTATGTGACTGTCTGATAACAAAGGAAAAAAGTTAACTTTATAATTTCAGGTATATGTGCTCACAAACATGTGAGCAGTGGCTATCAAACTGATGAATAACTAATCAATTGGTCAGCACGTTAGAATGTGACCTCACCATCCTGTTTACACACAGACAGACAGTTAACACTTTGATGACTGGTTGTGATGGACACTTGCAAATACCAACAGGTTTGCCAGAATTACCTTCAGGGGCTTTATGAAGGTGATAAACAGGAGACCTTCAAACCAGAATTAGCCTCTCTAAATCAATGGCCACCGGTTACAACACAAGAAATAAAATCTTGCATAAACCGCCTTAAATTTAGGAAAGCCCCAGGATTAGATGGAATCCCGCCTGAAGTACTGAAAGAGAATATAGACTGGTGGGCTCCTTTCCTGGCAACCTTATTTACATATATAGACAAAACAGGTTGCATACCCAAGTCGTGGAACACAGCAGTTGTTGTCCCTATCTATAAAAAAGGGAGTAAAAATGAACCGGGGAATTATAGACCCATCAGTCTTCTGAATGTCATAAGCAAATTGTATGCAAGACATCTAACAGAAAAGTTTGAACAATGGCTAAGGGACGAAGACACGATCGCTCTAGAGCAGGCAGGTTTTAGGGAAGGTAGATCAATAGATGAACATACGTTAACACTACAACATCTAATTGAAAAATATACAACTGGCAAGGTAACATCATTATATATTGCCTTTATTGATCTTAAATCTGCCTTTGACTCAATTTCTAGGGGAAAACTATGGCAGAAACTAGAAGAGACTAACATAGATAGAAGATTGTACTCCCTAATCCGTCTTCTATATGAACAATCTGCCTTGAGAGTTCGTTGCAACACACAAGGATACCTTACTGACCAAATATGGACCTATAGAGGAGTCAGACAGGGGTGTATATTATCTCCAGCTTTATTTAATTTCTATATAAATGGTGTAATAGCACATATGAAAACTGTAGACTCACATCCGCCTAAATTAAATACACGATCCCTCCCAATTCTATTATACGCAGATGATGCTGTTCTAGTATCGAGAACTCCAGTTGGGATGCGGAGGGCATTAGCTGCATTCTCAACTTATTGTGAAAAGGAAGAACTGATAATTAACATAAATAAAACAAAAGTGATGGCATGTGGAAAGCGCCCTCCCAAAAGATCTTGGTCAATAAACGGAAACAGACTAGAACAAGTTGACAAATTTAAGTATTTAGGTGTCGTGGTTCAAGCTTCAGGGAGCCATGTTACTCACTGTAATATGATAACTGAGCGGGTAGAAAAGACAATATATGCAGTGTTGAAGTTCTTCCGTACTAAAGGGGGTTTCTACGTACCAGCAGCACTAAAATTATACCAAGCTAAAATATTGACACAACTTCTATACGGTGTCTATTTGGGGATTGCACAATCGAGTATGACACAGCTAGAAAGGCTACAGTCCAAATTTTTAAGAGCAATCCTTCAGCTCCCTCCAGGAGTCCCAAATACATTTATTAGGCTTGAAACAGGAGTAATGAGCCTGAAGGACAAGATAATAATAACAACAGCATATAAATGGATAAAGTTACACACTGATTCAAATGGTCTCTGGCCCTTTCTAGCAAAAGATCCTTATAAACCTAGGTGGGCTCAAGAGATGGAGAAGTGCCTTAATAAATGTGGCCTTCCATATAACATCCATATGATCAAAAATTGGGATCAATTTAAAAGTGAACTTACCCAAAGAATCAAAGATGTATCACGACAGTCTGATCTGGCAAGATATTCAGATTTTCCTCTATGCTATACACAGAAATATATCACTGCCCCTGCTCCTTATTTAACTTATCTGGATAACAAAGATCTAAGGAGAGCTTTTACTCTTGCAAGAAGTGTACATTTACCTTCTGCTGTTTTAGAAGGGAAATATCAAAAGATACCTTACGCTGCAAGGTTATGTTCTTGCTCTCTGAAGTCTGTAGAAACTATAGAGCATATGTTATTAAAGTGTCCCCTTTATGAGGAGGCAAGGAAAAAATGCCTGTCACATCTACTACACAAAATGACATATTGTTCTGATAAAGTTTGTTGTCAAAAACTATTACAAGATAAGAAGGAGAATATTACTAAATGGGTAGCAAAATTCTGTCTATTCATTATGAAAAAGAAAAAATGATCTGAATATGGTATCCCCCTTAGATATTTTTATTTTGTTTAGTATTCTTATGCTGTTTGGTGTGTTTACTAAGTATAATGATATATAGAGGGATAGTGCTGGAATACGGGAGAGAGATCTGTATTCTTGTTTTGTTTGTTTGTAGATATTTTGGAGTCTTTGTAATACATCTGGTCATTGACTGTAAATAAAGTCTTCTTCTTCTTCTTCTTGCCAGAATTACCAAGAGAGTGTATGTGAAATGCTTTTAGCCTTCAAAGAACACACATTTCTGACCTTTTGTCTTTGGTGTTGTTACAGTTGCCCATGAGAAGCAAGCCTTCTTCAGCATGAGCCCTAGCAGGAAGTCATTGCTTATTTTTTGAGACAGTTGAGTTAATATGGATGAGAGAGGATGTCTATTCATATTTTGGCTTTAGATGTGAGGCAGGCCCTTGTATTGCCACTGGGAATGAGGGATTTATATAGCTGGCATTGGTTTCAAGTGGCTAGACCACTGTGAGGAGTTTACCTCTTTCCAGCCCCTTTATCGCATTGAATCCCCTTTTTTGTTTCTTACCCCTGCAATGATAGGTCTCAAATAAATTTACGTCCTGCCAGCCTGAGACAGCCTCTCTTTGTATCAGGACCCTCCTTTCCTCAGGCACCACGGAGGTAGGGGACAATTCTTGAAAGCTTGTTTATTCAGAGATGTTCCTTCTCTGCTGCTGCACTTTGGTAAGCATGAGCCCAAGCAAGAAACGTTTGTCTACAGAGTGTGCCATACAATAGTGGAAAGGGCTGTCAATTTGTGGCTGACTTGTGGCAATCCTGTTGGGTTTTCAAAGCAAGAGATGTTCAGAGATGGTTTGCCATTGCCTGCCTCTGTGCAGCAATCCTGGATTTCCTTGGTGGTCTCCCATTCAAGTAATTAAAAGAATCAACACAGATAAATGTGGGCCATTCAGGTCAGGGCATGGCATACAATGGCTATACAAAACAAAACAAAAACAAGCCGTTTGAACAGCATGACATTGCAACTAGAGTTGCCAACCTCCAGGTGCTAGCTTGAGATATAGTATACAGAGATAAGTTCACCTGGAGGAAATGCAATAGGGGGGACTCTATGGCACTTTACCCTATTGAAGCCCCTCCCCAACCCTGCCCTCCTCAAGCTCCACATCCAGAGTTGGCAACCCTAGTAGCAATATCTGAGCACAGGAAAATCAAATATGTAAAAATGTATCTCCTCTCCTTACACTTAATGTTTCTCTGTCTGTCCTTCTCTTGAAAAGTTAAGTTTGCCTTAAGAACAAGGTTCTTTCCTACTGCTTGAAATCCAGGAAATGATTTCTATCTCTGGCTGCAGCAATCTAGCTGCAGTGTCCTTCAGAAAGGTGACCCCATTGGGGTGATCCCCTTTTGTTCCTTTATTTATACATCCAGTTTTCTTCTTATTAGCAACTTGCCATCCCTCTGAGCTCAATATGTAGGGCAATTGGAAGCTATCTTTTTGTGTTGCTTATTAAGAACCACAGGCTGAGAGTGGAAGTTTAGCTGTAGTGGTTCTTTTAGCTGTAATTGTGCCACATGTGTAAGTGGTTTTATCTTTTTAATCTACGCTAGCTTTTGTCCATTTCTTGTAGTACACTTCCTGGATGGTTCCCTCCTCCCTTTTTTCAAGGTTCTTATAAGAGCCTTGCAAAAAAGTGCTATCATAGTGTCACAGATGAAAGATATACGAGATTCTTTTCACAGTCTCCTCCCTGGGAATATTGTATATTAGAACATATGCTGCAGCAAAATCAAACTGCTTTCAAGCATCTTTAGATCGGTTGGCTCCTGCCTGCTAAACTAAAAGTGTGTGGCCTTTCTTTTAACAGCTTGCCCCTTTAAAGAGGAGAGTTCTGTTCAAAGTAGCAGGATTTTCAGAAGTGTCTGCAACTGGTGGTGCTCTTCTGGCACCAACAGGTTTCTGGTAGCTACTTTAGTTAGCTCATTACCCTTCCTTATTCTCAAAATGGCCCTTCAATTAAACCAAAAACTATAACCATCCTGTCAGCAATTAGTGCCCGGACTATGTGCTGTCAATTTGCAATGGCCTCTTTTCTGTATTTCATTCATTCATTCATTTTGCAAATCTAGAGAACTTCAGCCTGCCACTTGTTGGAGTGGGGAGTCCCACAAGGGGCAATTTTCTCACTGTCAATTTGTGCCCTCTAGCCTGGTTGATCCAGGGGTTTGGACTGGGCTGTCTTCAATATGCAGATGACACCAAATTGTATCTGCCCCAGATATTTTGGCCAGTTGTTTGGGAGCTGTGGTGGAATGGTTAAAGAAAGCCGGTTGAAATTAAATCCAACTAAGATGCAGGTCGTGTAGCTGGGCTGGGGGAGACTAGATGGGGCATGAAAACTGCCAGTTCTTGTTGGCATGCAGTTGATTACTGGACTGACTGTCAAGAGCTTAGGTGTGCTCCTGGACTCCTCAGTGACGATGGAAGCCCATCTGGCACATGAGACACGCACAGTATTTGTCCATCTACATCAGGCAAAGCAGTTGTCCCTTTATCCCAGACTGACCTGGCCACTGTGATCCGCACAATGATCACCTCTAGATTGGACTACTGCAACTTGCTGTATGCAGGGCTACTCTTGGGCTTGCTCTGGAAACTCCGCTGGTCCAGAATGCGACAGTGAGGGTTCTTACAGGGACCTCGTAGCGGGTGCATATTCAACCAGTGCTGCTCTAGCTACACTGGCTCCAAGTGGAGTACCAGAACAAGTTCAAGGTCTTAGAACGGACGTACAAAGCCCTAAATGGTCTAGGGCCTGCATACTTTCAGGACTGAGTCTCCTGGTACTTCCCCCAGAGATCACTGCATCCAGCAAATGGATATCTATCAGAGGTCCCTGGCCCAAGAGAGATCTGACTGGCCTCAACTAGGCCCAGGGCTTTTGGGGCCCTGGCTCCATCTTGGTGAAACACACTGTCTGAGGAGACCAGGCCCTGTGGGATCTGATGCAGTTCCACAGGGCCTGTAAGATGGAGTTGTTCTACCACACATGTGGTTGAGGCAGCTACAGTTTTTCCATCTGGCCTCCCCCATCTCATCTTATTCCATTCCATTTTCATTGGTCCGTTGGCTTTTCTCCTTGGTAAATTCTATATTGCCATCTAGGTTGTTTTTATGCTTTAAATGGGTTAAATTTATTTATTGTTGTTATAGCTGGAAGCAGCATATTAGAGAAATAAATAAATAAATAAATTGAACCCAAGGGGAAATTTTTTTCCTTCTCATTCCCAGGTTTGAATTTGTACGGCACTCCAGGAGTAGTGATTAAGCTTTGTTTGTGCTTTAATTCGTGGGTATGATAACATTTTATGCTAAATTATGAAAACGTGTAATTGAGTTTGAAATAACAGCAAAGGAGAATATTTCAGCTTTGTTCTTCCTTCCACTACACATAAGGAAAAAATAATCTTGGCTAGCTGTGAAAAATGCTTTCTTTCCGTCCTTCTGAGTTCCTGTATCACTTCAGTGGGGTATGAAATCCTTGGCTTAAAAAATGTAAACAGGAGTCTGGTCAGCTGTCTGATCAAACAGAGGATCACGTCTTATTTTGGCAGATGTTGACTGGACGCTTTGAAGGGAACTGCAGAAATTACTTGCAATGGAATGCTGAGGGTTTATTTATTTTACATATATGATCTGTCCTACCATTTGCAGGCCACATACACCAAGTTTTTTTCCCAAGGTGCAATAAACCAGCAACGAAACAATAAATTAATGAGACAATAACTTGTAAAACAACAGAGAAGCCAATATTGTTAAATCAACATCAGTAACAACCATAAACCACCATGTATAAAAGTCACCATTCCCAAAACAGCCAAAATGCTTGGTTAAACTATTTTAATAGAAATATACCCCTTGTTTGCTGACTTGTTTGTAACCTTGTTAGTTCCCCAATTTAGTGTTCTTCCAAAGGATTTGTAAACCAGTGTTATGTATTGGATTTGATCCAACCAGCTCTTTTGTTAAATCTCAGCTACTTCCATACTTATTACTGCTTCCATTCCCAGGGTGGGGATGTGTGTGTGTGTGTGTGGGGGGGGGGGGGGGGCGGTTATGACTGTCCTGTCAGCTTGAGAAGAGCCTGTGGATGCTTTGAAGTTTTCCCACTGAAACAAATCACCCCATTTGCCTGAATTATCCACAAACAATTTAAAGTTTCATCATGTCTGGAAAGAAGATTTCCCTTCATGTTTCTGTGTGAGAGAATTGTGGCTGTTGTGGTATGCACAGATTGGAGGGTTTAGTTAGTATTCTGGGTTTTATTTACTTTTAACTTCTAAAGAATTTGTGGATTCAAAGAATCTCATAAAACTGTGCAATCCTATTCATGTTCACTTGGAAATAAATCAGAGTTCACTGGGGCTTACTAATCAAGTGCGTAAGGGTTAGGCCAGGGGTGTCCAACTCTGGTGCTTCAGATCATGGACCACAATTCCCATCAGCCCCTGCTGGCATGGCCAATCAATGCCTGCAGGGGCTGATGGGAATTGTAGTCCATGATCTGAAGTGCCAGAGTTGGACACCCCTGGGTTAGGCATTCTGGTCTTGTTTTCTTTAACAACTCTGTCAAGTACATTGTTTGTGGTTTTCTTATGGATGATGGTGGTCAGGTACCTGAAAAACGGTGATTCATCTCGTTGAAAAACATCCTTCCTGTGGTGTAGTTTGAACTCAGATTTTCCAAGATATACTCTGTTCACCGGGGTTATTCCCATTCAGCTTTTAATTGTGGTTAAATGTAGAATTCTTTTGACTTTCTCTCTTTCCAGTTTCTTTCTTTTTCTAGCATATATGCAACCACCCTTTCCCTTCAACCATCATGTCAGTTAATAATTTCACAGACCGCCACATGCTAGGTGATTTGATTAAAAAAGCAGGCAGTCACAGACTGTGTGACCAGTGTAGCTTTCCCTGGCATTCTGCCAGCTGTCATAAAGTACAAGTTCTGAGCATGCCGTGCTGGTGTTTCAGTTGTTCGTGCCTTATTAGCATCGCAGGATATTTATGGGTCTTATGCTTGCAGAGTGAGTCATCTTGTAACCATACGTTTCCAGTTGATAGAATACCAAGCTGGGATTTTTCCCCTTCTCCTTGGAGACCTTCAAAGAGGTCAGTGGATGCCTTTGCGGCAAGGGACTGCTTTCTCTAGTACTAACCTGCCCAATCAACTGATGTCTTTTTGGGTGCCCTCCCCACCCATCAGAGAAGATAATGTCATCTCTGTACTGGCTGTTCATTCAAAGAACTTTATCACCGAGGACATTTTGCCTTGCGCCTTTCCTAATGTCCTGTAGTTTCCAAGTGGAAAACCATCTTGTTGGCGTCAGCTTTTAACTGATCATTTTATATTTCTAAGTGCTGCTGTCCCTGGCCCAAAGACCCATCCAGCTATCCTCAACCAGGGCCAGCTTTTTTGGCCTTGCTTGATGGAACTCTCTATCCAAGGAGACCCAGGCCCTGATGGATCTCTCCCAGTTCTGGGGTAACTGTAAGACAGAGATGTTCCACTGGGCCTGTGGTTGAGGGCATCAATCGCTTTGCATCTGTGTGTCGCATCTACAGGCCTGGATTTTTTTGCACCCCTCCTGCTTGTATCTTCCTTCAGGGGTCTGCAACCTGCGGCTCTCCAGATGTTCATGGACTACAAATCCCATCAGCCCCTGCCAGCATGGCCAATTGGCCATGGTGGCAGGGGATGATGGGAATTGTAGTTCATGAACATCTGGAGAGCCGCAGGTTGCAGACCTCTAGCTTTTTCCTTCCAGCCTTCCTTTCTATGTTTTAGCCAGTCTAGATTTTTGTCATTTTCCTGTCATACTGTTTGGAATATAATTGGTTATCTCAACATTGTGACTTGACTGATTAGCAGGAGCCATATTTAAAATGTTGTCATTTTTCTGCATTTTACTGTATCAACTTTATTGTATTGTATTATTGTATTATATTATCTATATATATAAAAAGCTAACCATCCGTTTGTTGGTCTTGCCCTAACGCCGAAACGGCTGGACGGATCGCCTCCCAAATTTTCACAGGATGTCCCTCCCTGTTGCGGGCAGGTAATCGGACCTTCAAATCTCCAAAAGTCTATACCTGAGCCAGGTAAAACGTCTTTTTCCTGGCACACCAGGCCATGAAGCTGGCTGTGTTTAACTGTCACCCTTAGAATGTTCGTGCAGCCTGTCTGTCTGTGGCCTGAGGGCTTGGTATGAGGGCTTACAATGTTCGTGCAGTTGGGCAGAGATGAACAGTGAAACCAGTAAATAGGTAATACTGTTAGGTAATACGAGTGGAAGTGAAACACATACACACTTTGCCGTGTGAGACGTCAGGTGGGGTTTCTGCCCCCCACACACATGCAGGTAACTTTCACACTCTGTGCCTTGGAATTACATTTTCTTATAACCTCTCCTGGTTACCCCACAAAAAAGCTGCTATTGCAGCTGCTACCATCAGTTATTCTGCCATTGCACGCTTCTTTTATGGAAAGGGCCACTCCCTTGTCCCAGCAGCACTAAAAATCTTTAACTCTAAGATAGAAGCGCAGTTACTTTATGGAGTACCTATCTGGCTCCAAGCAGTTGATTTGACTCCTTGGAGATACTGTCCAATCCAAATTTTTCCGTAAAATTATGTACCATGCCAAATTGTTGTACTGGCGATGATGCGGCCCTCCTTGTTTAGAACTGGGCCAAAAATTCATTGGATTTATAGGGCTTGGTTGAGAGCTTTTAAATTTTGGCTTCGCCTGCATTTCTCGCGATGATGAGCACTCGCTGATTCCACCTACTTTTGTCTGATACTCCAGGCTAATCCATGGTTTCCTCTCTGATCAAAAGAAAGATTGAATCACTTGGTGTAATCATCTCTCGAATTCGCTTTTCCTGCTATCTAAGTTCAGGAGATCCTACAACTTGTTAAAACAAAGAATTGTTGGAAGCGTTTAATGCGAATAATTTATTTAGGGCTGCTATGAAAACTTGTTCACCCTTCACATCCTTTCAATACCCCTATCATCAAAACAAGGATGGCTCCCTATTTGTATTTTTTTTGACTAATCCAATGCAGAGAAGAGCCCTCCACACTTGCTCTCGCTTCAATGTTTTCCCCCCCTCCGGCTTTATTGGCGTGGTAGATTTAACTTTAACTTGGAAATGAGCGAAAGGGTATGCTCTTGTGGTGAGAAATAAACAAATTGAAACATTGGCAGCATCAGCACTGCTTTGCTGCCCTAAATCTGCTAATATCAGATCAAAATATTCCAATATTCTTTCTAGGATACCTAGTGAAATGGGAGAATCAGGTAGACTTCCTTTCCTTCTGGACAATTCTGACAATGAAACTTGTGAATTGGTTGCACAATTTTTACTGGAGGTGATGCACAATCAATAATTTATATTTTATCCTAAACCTTTGTATACCTTCTATCTCAGGTTTTTATTGTGTTATGATTATTGTTATGCCAAATAAAGGCTTATTATTAATAAAACATACTCTCATCCACACCCACCTCATCCTCACACACCTCACTCTACCCTCCCTCATATCCAACCACCACTTACCCACTTCCTCACCCATATTCGCCACAGCTCTCTTTTACTAAAAGCAAGCTGGAGTTTGCCTTTTTCTTCTAAGAAAATCCACGGGGTGGGGGCGAACCAACACTACTGCCTCCGCTTCTTTTGCATATGGCCCTTTAAAAACCCAGGGAGCTGACCTCGATCTGAGCGCCTCACCACCCTGCTTCTGCTGCCTGACTGGGATAGCCTCCTTGCCCCAGTTCTGCCTTACCCAAGGCTGGACTGTGCGTGTCAACCAGCCTCATGGACAGCGGGATTCGCACTCTGGACAGTTCCGTTGTGGAATGCAAAGGGTTACTTTACTAAAAACCAAGGCAGTACCATATAATAATGTGAATTGAAAAGGGAAAGAGGGATTCCATTTGACCACTCCCCCAAAAAAGAAGAAGGAGGGGGAGTAGTAGTAGTAGTAGTAGTAGTAGTAGTAGTAGTAGTAGTTAGGATTTATATCCCCCCTTTCTCTCCTGTAGGAGACTCAAAGGGGCTTAATACCTCCTTGCCCTTCACCCCTCACAACAAACACCCTGTGAGGTGGGTGGGGCTGAGAGAGCTCCGAAAATCTGTGACTATCCCAAGGTCACACAGCTGGTTTGTGTGGGAGTGCACAGGCTAATCTGAATTCCCCAGATAAGCCTCCACAACTCAAGCTGCAGAGCTGAGAATCAAACCCGGTTCCTCCAGATCAGAGTGCACCTGCTCTTAGCCACTATGCCACTGCTGCTCCCAAAAGGCTATGCTGGGGATCATTGGACCTGCATGGACCTCTGTGTGGGTTGCGGGCTGTGATGAGAAGGACAATTGCCACAGCAACAGTGGCCGGGCCCTGCTAGTCTTCTATAATTTTATTAAATATTATATATTATTGTATTTATATAATATTATTTTATTATTGATGGTGTGTTTCATTCTGCTGTAATCCATCCTGAGTACCGATTGGGAGGGGAAGGGCAAATATAACTAAGTTGTCATTTTATTGCATTGATTTTGTTGTTCATTGCTGGTTTTAATGCATGATATTAGCATGATATTTTATTTTAAAACAACAAAAGGAATTTTTTTTGTTACATTTTAAGGCTTTATACATCTGTTGGGGCTTAAGCATTGTGAATCACTGCCCACATTATCCTGTGCATGGTGTTAATTTTAGGCTGAAATCTGAAGAATACTTACCTAGGATTAAGCCCTGTTGAATGGAATTAGGACTTACGTCTGAGGAGACCAGTCTAGGATTGCTCTTTTTGTTGGCAGGAAAAGAGTAAATGGGTACAAACAGAAATAAAGAAGAAAAGGTAGCTAAAATTTGTTAACCTGAACTTTTCTTTGACTTGGAAGGTGGGGTGTAAATGTGTGTGTTTGATGCTGGAAGCTATTTAACTGCCCACACACATCACATGCCACTGCTCCCCATGCTTGTGGTGGTTTAAAATAAACTCATAACATTGCATAATTCATCCTAATATGGTATATAGCCCTGTTGGATCTTACTGCGGGAATCTTGCAGGGGGAGAGGCATGTTGCTTGTGAACTGTGAAAGTATTGAAAGTTCAATATCATCACTTTGAAAAAATCACTCCAGTTCTTTGTTGAAGTAGCTCCCTTGCCTGTTGGGAGTCTTAGAAGTCCTCTTCTCTATATTAGCATGTAACTTTATACCACCCCAAAAAGGGCGGTTTCCACACAGCAGCAGAGCTTCTGTTCCTGCTGCTGTAAGAAAAGAGCAGCCACAGTGTTAAGTAACAGAAAAAAGTGCAATGCTCTGGCCCTCCCTCCACAGTGGCATCCCCCCCCCCCCCATCCCCACCACTGGATATATATTTATACTTAATCGCACACTCAGCCAATCAACCTGATTCTATCCCCGCTATGTCAATGATATATTAAAGAGTTTGGACTTAAAAGGCTCTTCAGTGGGCCTTCTATTTAATTGTAGATAATAACTGTATGGTTTGGTTGTGCAATTCTAGGCAGAGTTGCTCCCCTGCAAGGCTATTGAAGTCAAAGTGCTTAGAAGGGGGTAACTGTGCTTAGGACTGTGCTGTTAAGCAGTTTGTCCTCATTGAAGACTCTGTGGGTGAAATCAAATTGCCATTTCAGTAAAACATTAGCTGTGATTGAAATGTCAGTGAACAGTTCCATTTTTGAAGTTTGTTGAGCTATCCTGGAATTTCCTCACTGATTCTTGTTGACTTTTCCTCCTATTTGTGTGTTTTTGTTTTAATTGCTTTGTGTGTGTTTGTGTGTATTAAAATCTTGTGTTCATGTTTTTATTGTTTGCTGCCTTGGGGACCTTAAGCAGCTTAAATAAATAAAATGCAAAAGTGCAACATTTCTAACGAAAGGGGACTCCCCTAGTATCTTAAGTATTTCTATGCTGTAGAAGAAGTTCAAATGCTCTCGGTGTTCAAAAGTTTCCTTCCACTAAGGACTTTGCAGTGTGGTCTTTAAAATTCGCAAGGACTGACTGACATTTCAGTGTAAAGGCAGAACAGCATTTGTGCATTATATAGCCCGTGACGGGTAAGTCACTTCAGATTTTGGAACAGAAGCTATGGAAAAGATAAGAACCAGAGTTAGATGAAACTGGCCACCCTCCCAAAAGCACGGAAGGATGCTCTTAGTCGGACCATGCTCTCCCTGGTTGTATTCACACAAAAGGATGATGCTGTCATCCTCTGATGTGTAACATTATGATAATGTGTGGAACAAAAAGCTGGGGTGGGGGGAGCTTCTGCTGGCAGGAGAGGGTTCCCTTGGTAACAAGGATGAGCAGATGACATGATCGGGTACCAGGGAGCTTTGATTCGGGTGCTAAGGCCAATGGGGAAACAATGCAGATAAACCTTTTCCCCTGGCAGCATCTAGAACTTATTTGCAGCTGCTTTTCTTTAAACATTGGGGGAATCTGCATGAGTATCTTTATGAAAGTATAACAAAATTTGAGCCTCGTAGCACAACTTAAAAGACTTGTGCAATTTTCCAGGATATAACCTTTCATGATTCCCACCTCACTCCATCAGATAGGTATCTGAAAGCCTATGCCCTTGAACTTTCTGTTGCTTTTTAAGTGGATACTGGACTCATATTTTGTTCTACTACTACAGACAGTCCACAACTACCTGAAACTATCTTTATGAAAGTGTGTTGTAATAGATGAGAATGGATTCCAGAAAGGCTGTGGTTGGAGTGGGGATCCAGTGTGGTCCAGTGGTTTCTTGCCATACTAAGGAACCCAGGGATGAATCCCTACTCTGCAATGAGGCTTGCAGGGCCTCAGACACATTCTCTCTCTCAGCTTTAGCTGCCTTACATGAATGTTGTGAAGATAAATGGGGAAGAGAGCTATGTGTTCAGCCCTGAGCAACTTGAAAGAGGGATGGGATTGATTTGTGGGGATATCACCTCACCTGAGGCTCTAGTTTCCTCTACTGATGAGGTGTTTTTTTTTAAAAAAATTGGCTTTAAAATTTGTGACAGACATTTACAATGAAGAATGCCCTGCCTGCCCCAGGATTCTTAATGATGTATTTTTTAAGAAGCTCGCTTAAAATCCTGCTTTTTACGTACTATGATGCACTCAAGAGGAGAAGGTAGGTATTATTATTTTATACAAGAAAGGTGTTAATTCTAAGTGTAGAAATACTTCTAAATTTTAAAAGAAACCTGTTTTTTTAACGAATATTTCTGGCACAAACAGTTTATAAACAGTGAAATAAACAAAGGCGCTTTATCTCAGCAAAAGGTCTCCCTGAACTTTGTTATGGCAAATTGATGATTTTTCTATTCAGTACTTTGATGGCCTATCTGGAAACATGGCTTCCTCACCAAATATGGGAAGCTAAGAATAGATCAGGAACACAGAATTTGATACGCATCTTGGATTTCCCTGTGCCATCTTCTGATTTCGAAACAGTCATGAGAATTGTGTTCATGTGGCTGCATGTCTGTTTTCCCCAAGAATGTTGCTCCCACGGACCACTTCATATCTGCTGAGCTTCAAAAGGGCAGGGTCTAAACCAGGGGTAGGGAACCTGCGGCTCTCCAGATGTTCAGGAACTACAATTCCCATCAGCCTCTGTCAGCATGGCCAATTGGCCATGCTGGTAGGGGCTGATGGGAATTGTAGTTCCTGAACATCTGGAGAGCCGCAGGTTCCCTACCCCTGGTCTAAACTGATCCATGCTTTTAATCTTTTAAGGCTACAACCATTTTGTTGCATTTTATTAAGGGGAGATTTGAGGTTTTATATAAGAGAGAGGGGGGGAAGGTTCGGGGGAGGAAGGGAAGACAGGCAAGAGTGTTTTTGTTTTTTAGTCTAGCATTCAATCCCACTTGCAACAGACCTTCACTACAAATTGGGGGTGGTGAGGGTGGAGGAGGAGAAGCACTTCCCCAATCTTCCACAACTGGTGACAAGTTAAGTAGGAGGAACTTGAGTGGGGGAAGACTAGGAGGAACTAGAAAACCCAGAGGAGGCTTAACTTATTGTGAGGTCCTGTGCATGGAAAACAAACTGAGAGGAAAAGTCACACACTTAAACAGCTTTCAGAAATGGCAGGGCTTCTCAAATCTGCCATAGGGTGAGTGCTGGAAAGGTGAAAGAGTGTGTATTAGGGAACATCAAACCTGCAGGGAATGCATGCTCAAAGCGAAGGAGACCAGACATGCACAATAGGCCTCAATTTCTATTAATCTTAGGCCCTGTTTGGAAACAGAAATGAAGTCTCGGCTGCATTTGTTTTTAATGTCCTCAATAATTACTGGGCCACAATATTAACTAACCCAGTTGCCTCCGTGAGACCAGGCCAGTAACAAGTTGCCTGACATAACAACTGCGGGACTTTGCTTTCTAGCTTTCTCCCTGCCTTTCTCCCTTTGTTTGCTTGGCTCTAGCTGAGTATTTTTGGGTACCACTTTTAGGAGCCAACTAGCAATGGGCAAAAGAAAAAAAGCAGGTGCTTGTATAAGAGGATGAGCAGAACAAGGCAAATGGGTGTGCTGAATCTCACCGTTGAATGGCATAATGAAAAGCACACTCTACCAAGCTATATTTTTAGAAATTGACAAAAAAAGAGAAAGTCTGAATCTTTTTGTTCTCATTAGCTCGGGAGTGTTCCAATCCTAATGGAATCCTGACAGCCTGCGGGAATAAAATGAGAGACAGTTCTAATTGCTGGGCTTGAAGTTTTTCTTATACACATGACTCAGCTCTTTCAAAAACAGAATGCGACTCAGCTGCAGTTTTCTCAACAACTCCAAGCAGCACACAATTTTGCAACTCGCAAGTAGGCTATGGATGCTTTGAGGCTACCAAATTTGACCTGCTGTTCTTCAGGGCTATTCTTGCAAGTGGTAAACAAGCAGCCTGGTAGCAAGCAGCATTAATTGGGAAGGGGAGGTGCTCACCAGGATTGTGCTGGAATCCTGGACAGCTGTGCCCAAAGCAGACAGTGGCTGGAGCTGGGGACTGAAGTAAAGCAAGTGAAAAGGATTTGTATCAGGTCTAGCTTCATACTGCCTGCCTGCCCATCACGGGCTTCATACTGTCTGCCTGCCCATCACGGAAGCCAAGATTGTGCACCTTCTGTACCTGAACAGGGCTCCAAAGCCTGAGCATGTGCAATCCACAGTAATTCATATTTATTTACTTCAATTACATCCAAACTTTCTCTTCAAAGATGACCCGAAGCATCTCCTTTTTATCCTGCTAACGTTCCTGTCAGGTAAACTTCCATGGCATAGTAGGGGTTCAAACCTGGCTGACACCGTAACCACTATATCATGCAAGCTCTCACAAGAACTTCAAGATCTGATTCTCACTGGCATGGCAAACATGCAGCTGGCCTTCCGACACCTTGGAGGCTGGCCACATTAAAAAATGGAGTCAATAGGTTCAAGTAATCATTCTGTTTTATTGGGGTGGGTGTTTGTGTGTATGTGTGTGTGAGTCTTATTATGCTCTTAGGCCTCTTTTTTTCTGCTCTAGTTCTTTGCCCCTCCTCACCTATGATTTAAATGATAGCATCAGCAATATCTGGAAATGTATTTTTGATGAAAATTATTTCAGTTTTTCTCAACCTTCCCAAAAGTCGGGCCAAGTATTTCTTGTCTGCCTTCTGGGCCTCCAGTCTGGACAGGTTGGATGCTTCTTGGTTCACGGGGCTGTAGATGAACTCATGGCCCTAGAGGCATCACAACGCAGTACTGATTACATTAAACTGGTGATTCTGCCATGGAAGTGAATATTTAACAACTCCCAAGTTACACAATAGCCTGTTCTTGAGCTGCCGCAATTACAGACTGCAACAATTATGTTTAACACACTCACAAAAACCCAGAATTGGTCTGTGCAACCAGCACTTCAGTGGAATCCTGGCTGTGCCATAAACTGCCAGGAACATCTCTAGAGGATGTAGAGCAATGAGCAAGACAGTCACTTGAACTGGGCTTTTGTCATGCTCTAGCAAAATGTTTCACAGACCAAGGTGTCAAAACTATATGATAATGGCTTTTCCCAGACAAGTTGCTTAAAACATCTCAAGAACATTTTCAAAAAAACCCCTCTACTACGATGTTCGTCTGCACTCACCTCTTCCAAACATTTCATATCTGCATAATTAAAAAATTTTTTTTGGTGGTTATTCATTGCAACAATGCTCTGATGATTCATTGGTTCATTGCTTTGTTAATTCCTTGCTTCATTGCTTTGTGGGTCCCTAAAAACATCCAGAAAAAAATAAAATGGAGGAAAATCAAGAGGCAAAGTGGAAAGGAATGAGGTGAAGGACACTGAAAAATGGCAGACCAGGCGCTGAGTGATGGCATAGAGACGGGAGGAAATGGACACTTTAAAAAGGCAGGCTAGGCACCAAGGGGGAGGCTGAGCGATGATGGCACAGGGGCAAAGAAACTGGCCAGGCTTTTCAGTGATAAATGTAAAACATAATTCTGACTGCACTGTAAGAAAGCTGGTTCAGAAACATTTCAGAGAAAAGAATGGTCATAAAAGGGTTTTCAGAAAGGACGGATTGAAAGGAAAATGAAACGTTTCTGGCATGAATGGGGAAAAAATTAAGTGGAAACTATTGCTAAACTATTATTATTTATTAATTCAAGTGGAAACTATTCATTGGTATGTATTAATTCAGAGGAAACTATTTATTAATGTGCCGGAAATGTTTTAAATGACTTGTGCGGAAATGGCCAGTGTTTTATGATTTAATGAGCTGAACCCCAAACAGATGGTCAGAGTGCACCCAGCAGTTTGTCAGGAAAGCCACAGAGCAGCAGAGGGTATGGATTAAAAAAATGCTGTCTCCTGTGAAAATCATTTCCTTTGCCAGGGAATCAGAGGACAGAACATGCTGGGCCTACTGGCTTTGTTCTTTCCCAAACAGCAGAGTGTAATTTGGGGCTGGAGGAAGTTATGAAATCCTAACCTCTGCTTTGGGAGAAAGGAAGTATTGGTTGAATTAATTTTTTCAGAAAAACAAAAGGAAGGTACAGGAAACCATGTTAGTTCTTCAAAGGATGTCTGTAAATAAACAGGTGAAAAAATTGATGTGGTGGAAGGGAAGGCATTGGTGCTTCCACTAGGGTTGCCAGGTCCCCTCTGCCCATTGGCAAGGAAGGGGCTGGGTAGGGAGTGATCTTGCCAGGCTTAAAATGAGGGCTAGGCCTTGATCTCGACATCAAGTGACAGTATCATTCAGTGAGAATGTGCTGGTATTTGGGCAAAGCTCTATGACAGAAACTCTTTTTACCACAGATTTTTGCCCAAATATCGAAGTCATCACACCCATGACAATCAGGCTTAGGCAGCATTTTAAGCCTAGTAAACCGCTGCTGGACAGCTGGGTGGCACCCACAGCAGAGGAACTGCAGCTGCCAGTTGGGGTTGTAGTAACCTCAGCTTCCACAGTTTTCCCCACACCTTTCTTGCCTCAGCACCGCCCATCATGATAGGTGTCCAATATTTCTTTGCTTCTACACATGTCCACCATAAATGCTAGGAGCTACCTTTACTCTTACATTTCCAACAATTCGTTAAATCATTTTTTGTATATATTAGGTAGAACTGCAGGAGTTTATATAATATCTATATGGCATTTTATAATTTGCTTTTAAGTTTGATTCTAATGTAAATTTCAGATCCCCCCCCCCCCCATACTGTTTTCCAGTCTTGTACTTGAATGGTGTGCCCCACAGTTTCTGTTTACCTTATCACTTTAAGGTTCTGTGCTAAAGTGATAGCTTCAGCATTTCTAGCCCTTAAAATTGCAGAGAGATGTTTGCAACTGTGTTAGCCATGTTTGGTGAAGTCTCACCAAACAGTGTAGGAGCCTATCAAGATTGTGAAGGATGAGGTACCTGGAATCATTGCTGTTTACAAAGGGCTTTTTAAATGGAGGGATGACGAAGGGATGCTCCTTCCCCAATCAGAAACTGCAGCTTTGATTTTTTTAAAAATGACCTATGGAAATTAGCGAGTTCTAGCACCCTGCAAGACCACCCAGAGAGAAAGAGAAAAATCTCTAAGCCTATACTTAGTGTGAGAGAGCTGCTAGTCCTAGAATTTCCATTCAGGATAAAGGCCTGCCTGGATGTGCTTCAGACTTGCTTTTCCTTAGTTCTATACACACACTGTGCACATTTATAGGTATCAGCATATGTAGTAGAGGGATGGGGGAGGGGCGAGTCCCAAACCTGGTGACCGTGCTCCGAATGAGAGTTCTGACCCTAACTCCAACCTACCTTCATTCACTTTCCATGATGTTGTAGGCCGGGGTGCCTCTGTTTAGGACTTCTGTTAATCACCTTTCTAACACATACAAGCACTGCATTTCAACCAAACCTCCAGGCCAGGAGATCTCCAGGAATTGCAACAGAACTACAAGGATGAGTTCCCTTAAAGAAAAAGGCTGCTTTGGAGGGTGAACTGAATGTCGTTATACCCTGATGTTATTACACTCTCCGCTCCTCAAACCCTGCTCTCCCCAAGCTATACCCCAAAATCTACATGCATTTCACAACCCTACACCATACATATGAGGAGAACATACTTCTGACAGTTGCCATTTTGTCTGAAAGAGGTAGTGTGTGCATTTTCAGTGTGGCATGAAACACATTCTCCCATGCGGTGAAAAATAATGACGGTAAAGGACTGGCACACGCCTTCAATGTTTTTGTCTCAAGAGAGAAAGAAGGGTAGTACAGGAAGAGAGTGAGAAGGTCCCAATGGTGCATACAGAGGCAGCTATCAGTTCTCTGCAGCTGTTGCAATAGAATGTTTTGGTAGAAATGAGTTTATTTATTCATTTAGGTATTTAAACCCCAGTTTTTCTTCCCATGTTGTCATATATCAGCACCACTATGTTGCAGTGGTTAGAGTGCCAGGCTAGGATCTGGGAGACCCAGGATGAAATCCCTGCTGTCATGGAAGGTTGCTGGGGTGACCTTAAGCCGGTGGCACACCCTCAGCCTAGCTTACCTCACATGGTTGTTGTTGTGAGAACAAATGGAGAAGAGATTGATGTAAGGCACTTGAGGCCCTATTGGAGAGACAAGTGAGTTATAAATGAAGTAAAATAACTAAATTATCATCCTTTTTATCCTCACAACAATGCTGTAATGTAGGCTAGGCAGATAAAATGTCACTGCCCCAAGATCATGCAGCACTCTCCCATAATAGAGTGAGGAATCCTTGTCTAATATCCTAACCGCTAGACCACACTGGTTCTGGACATAATTATACAAGCATCACTGTGTGTATCAAACACATTCTCTGTGTTCACACTTATGGTGCTTTCAGTTTTGCTGGATTGGAACAGTGCATTCTGATGTCTGGCATGATGTTTGGCCCCTAGAGCATTTTGCCCTGTTCCCCAATGGTTATTGCACTTCTGTTCTGAAAGAGCGGGGGTGTTGTCACTGCTGGTAGTTTGCGGAGTACAGGGTGCATTTATTATCAGTGCTTGTACCATGTACTAACAATTCAATGCAACGGCAATGGAACATGAAAAAGTGAGCAACGTAGCCATCTGTCTCTTGATGGGGAAAAAGGTGTTGATTAAACAATGTTAATGTTGCACACGTGAACCACAATGGAAAATCAACAGAAACTGTGCTTTTTAATTCTAGCCATTTGTTATATAGTATTGTTCTTTGAGTATCTCAGATGACAGGGTAGGTTTTTAGAGTTTGAGGCTGTGAATGAGATTTGGAGGGCTCATGGCTCAGCGGTAGAGCATCTGCTTTTTATGCAGATGGGCCCAGGTTCAATTCCTGTCATTTCCAGGAAAAAAGATCAGGTGAAGTGAAGGACCTTTGCCAGAGTTCCTGGAGAGCCACAGCCAATCTGAGTAGACAATATTGAAGAGGAGGAGGAGGAGGAGTTTGGATTTATACCCCACCTTTCTTTCCTGTTAGGAGACTCAAGGTGGCTTACAAGCTCCTTTCCCTTCCTCTCCCCACAACAGACACCTTGTGAGGTTGGTGGGGCTGAGAGTTCCAACGAACTGTGATTAGCCCAAGGTCACCCAGCAGGAATGTAGGAGTGCGGAAACACATCTGGTTCACCAGATAAGCCTCCGCCACTCAGGTGGAGGAGTGGGGAATCAAACCTGGTTCTCCAGATTAGAATCCACCTGCTCTTAACCGCTACACCACACTGACCTTGGTGGACTGATAGTCTGATTCAGTAAGAGGCAGCTTCGTGTGTTAATGTGTTAATGTACTAAAAAAATGAAGTTGGAAACTGGGGCTGGTAACATTTCTCATCTGCCAGAACTCAGAGTGAACTAGCTGAACTAGCCAGCCAACTCTTGAAGACGATTCCTTGTAACATCTCATATTTCCATGAGATGATCAGTTTTTAAGCTGAGGAAGCAGCTGGTATTCCTGTGAAATAACTGTGTTTCAATGTAAGACACGTTGAAGAAAATTTTAGGAATTTGTCTTCTTAAGGAAATAGGCTGTATTAAAATGGAATTATTCAGAAGTATACTTTTTGTAGTGGAAAGAGAATTGTGGTTTATGGCACAACATATGTTTCTCAATGTGGTACGTGTGGGCACCATGGCACCCGCTGATACCTTTCCTACTGCCTGCCAAGTAAGTGGCCAGGAAATGTGGGGTTTTTGATTGGCCGTTGGAAATTTGGCTGGCTGTGCAGATTTTTAGTGATTGTATTTTGGCATCTGGCATCAGAGCATAAGGATCTTAACTGGGGCTGAAGATTTTGTGTCCACAGAAGTTTGGAAATCCCGGTATATGGCATGCATAAACATGTTCTTAGATTGCTGTGTTTGCTATTTGTGTAATCTAGTTTGCATTTTCAAAATCATATCTTATGCCACCTTTATTACATTATTTCCTAATTTTGTGATCCGATCTTGTGGCACTGTTTATTGTATGCCATACTGTTTCTTTTGCATTGTTTTTAAAATTTTAAAACAATGAGTCTCAGCAAGAAAGGGAGATTTTAAGTAAAGTATATAAATGCACAACTGATTGATTTCTGAGCACTCCTATGTAAGATGCAGAGGTAGTTATGCACAGCATTGAGTAATGATCTAGAGCTTTGTAGTTTCTGTTTGTTGAGTGTCCATGACAGAGACCTATCCCACAAAGAGATTTATAAATTATGTTCTTTAGCCAGCCAGTTGCTGTTCAAAGGACAATCCACTCTGTTATCTTTTACTGCATTGTTATTGAACGAATTAAAGCAGGTTTTTTTAATGGCACATGCAATATGATGCACTGCATAACATAACAGACATAGCCCAGACTCCTGTGGCACATTGATAATTGCTAGTCAAGTATCTATGGCCATTTATGCACTGTGGTTTCCTTCGCATTGAACGTTGATTCCCTTTGGGTTGGATTCTTGGATCCACACATGTTTCCCCCCCTCTCAAACTTACTTTGCCTCTGAATAGGAAATCTCCCTGGTTCTGACAGCTCTGAAAGTATGACTCTTCCTCTCCTTTCGCTGAGAGAGCAAAGGGAAACAACATGTGTTTTGTGGGGTTTTCTCACTCCTCCCTGCCTTCCCCCGCCCACACAACAATTTCTCCCTTTCTTTTGATCACCACTTCCAAATTAATGCTAGACTGAAAGAGCACCCCCCACCCCCCCAAGGCAGCAGGTGACCTCTCCAGACAGAGGTTGCATGGAGAAATAAGGAAGCAGGGGGCCGGGCAAAATGGCAGATTGGCTCTGCTGTGGACACTTCGTAGCAGGAGAATCCTGGGTGTAAACAAATAACCAAAAGAAAAACTCACTGCTAAGCAAACATCCCTGGGGTCAATAGTGCAAGTATGAAGGGTCTACTTTTCTGGCCTGCAGTACCATATATAGGGTGCTGTGTGGTTTCCGGGCTGTATGGCCGTGTTCTAGCAGCATTCTCTCCTGACGTTTCGCCTGCATCTGTGGCTGGCATCAGATCCTCTGAAGATGCCAGCCACAGATGCAGGTGAAACATCAGGAGAGAATGCTGCTAGAACACGGCCATACAGCCCGGAAACCACACAGCACCCCAGTGATTCCGGCCGTGAAAGGCTTCGACAGTACCATATATAGTTTGAAGGACTGCGGAAAAATTGGATAGCACCCTGTAGACAGCATTCACACACCTCTTCTCCACCAACAATTAATTCCACACGTTGTTTAATTTTTATCATAACTAAAAGCTACAACAAATGATACTAAGATGGCTCCTTTTATGCACAGATGTATATTTTGTATGCCATTCCAGAATGAATCTTTTTCTGCTGCCTTGGAACTGACATATTTGTATCCGAGGAGCAAACAAAATTCATATGAAAGTTTGCCCATAGGGTTCCTCCTTTTCCCAAGTCTGTTAGTCTAGGGGATTTACATAGTTTGGTTTTATTGTCCAGCTCTGGGCAAAGCTAGGACTTGCAAAGTGCAATGCATCAGCAAAAGTGCTAACTTGGTTCCTTGTTGCTTCTCCTCCAGGATTCCATGTTATCCCGACAATTTCCAGTATAGTTCCAGAGAGCTGCTTGCTCATCGTGGTAGGTCTACTCGTTGGGGGGCTTATCAAGGCCGTAGGAGAGGAACCCCCAATCCTAGAGTCGGACGTCTTCTTCTTATTCCTTCTCCCACCCATAATCCTGGACGCTGGCTACTTCCTGCCCTTGCGCCAGTTTACTGAGAACATGGGCACCATCCTGATATTTGCAGTGGTGGGAACACTGTGGAATGCCTTCTTCGTGGGTGGACTGTTGTATGCTGTGTGCCAGATTGATGCGACTGAATTGGGCCACATCGGCCTTTTGGACAACCTGCTTTTTGGTAGCATCATCTCAGCTGTGGACCCTGTGGCTGTACTGGCTGTGTTTGAGGAAATCCACATCAACGAGCTCTTGCACATCTTGGTATTTGGAGAGTCATTGCTGAATGATGCTGTCACTGTGGTAAGTGGGAATGTAGGTGAAAATGACCCTGCCCCAAGGCAAAGAGAGGCAGTTGCCTCAGGATTCCATTTGAAGAGACAAATATGAGAAGAGCAGGACTCTTGGGCCATAGTCCAGTGGGGTTGGCCCCCTCAGAAAGAATAGGAACTATAAACAAACACCAGAGCATATATAAACCTAAGCAGAGGTGGAGCAGGGAAAAATGGCGCTTGGGGCAAAACCTGCTCAGAGCCCCCCACACCCCACCGTGCCCCACTTACTTTAGCCAGCGTGGCAGTGGTGGTCCCGAGCAGCCTGGCAGGGCTAGGCCAAGGGGCACCCAGCGGCAGCCCAGCCAGGCTGCTCCTTCAGTTGGTGGAGGCTCCGCTGGCTGAAGGAGCAGCGGGGCAGGGCTGGGCTGGGCCAAGGGGCGCAGGAACTGGCCTGCAGGGGGCGGGGTTCCGCGGCTTGATTGGGTGCCGCGGTGGCTGGCCAGCTCTGAGCTGCCTGCACCGGAGCCCCGCTCCCCAGCTTCCCTGCAGGCTGGCTCCTGCCCTCCCCAAAGACCAGAGGGGGGCAGGCCACGGGTGGCTCAGGCAGGCGCTGCAGGGGAGGGCCAGCTCCTTCCTTCCCTGGGGAAGGCCTGGCCCAGGCTAGAGGTGTGGGGGGCGATTTTCCACCCCACCCCCCACTTGACTGAAAGGTGGCTGCCTGGGGCGTTTGTCCCCAGATCGCCTCATTGCGCCTCTGAACCTAAGGCTTTCTCTTGCTGGGTGAGATCAAGGGTCCATGCAGTCAAGCTTTCTATCTCCGTTTAGCTTGTTGAGCCTTGCAGGGATAAGCCAGAACAAGCAGAACCTGAGGACTAGGAACAAAGGGAAGGAGTCTGTCAACTAGTATACCTGCAAGAACACACCCAAATAGTTTTGATTAAATTAAGATAGGATCACTGACTTCAACCAGATTTAATACTTGGAGTCACTGACACAGGCTACAGTCTTCACTTCACCCAAGACAGGAGGCTGCAGCAGAAGCTTTAACCACCTGCTTTTTATTTGGAGCCAAAGTGCTTAAAGTGCATTAAGGGGTAATCCACGCAGTGTATAATTTCCTGTGTTGATGCCTAAAGATCTTTTCACCTCTCCCTCCATCTACTCTGACACTTTTACCCACATTCTGGGTAAGATGTATCTTGTTGCCCTACCTTGCAGGAGGGAGAAGGAAAATCAGAAGGAGGTAGGGCAGAAGCTTCTCCAAAGCCTCAGAGGAAAATTGAACATTTCACTGAGAACCTAGCACTCTCTAACCAAATAGCAAAAATTAAGGTCCATGTGCTAAGATAGCATAGGGTATGCCAGCTTGCAGTTTTCTCTTGAGTATTGGGTATGTTTGCAATTTGTATAGAAAACAAATGTATAACTTTTACATTCCATAACTATGTCAGATGTTGAAATTTGACGTAAGTAGATAAGTTGTAAATACTACATTTTATATTGTTAGAGCAGTAAAATTAGTTTAGGTTTGATTGGATTGTTAAGTATTAATACATATTTCAATTTTCCCCAAAATTCATGTTAGGAATAAAAAGAACAGAGAAAAATCCAGGTTTTTTTCTGTGGCTTCAAAATTTCTGGAAATTGAAAAAAAATTGGTAGAAACAGACTTTTTTTTCAGTTTGCTTGTGCTGTTGATGGTTTTTTTGGTTGGTTTTTGGTTTTTGTCTTTGCGTTGATGAAACAGATATTCCAAGACTGCATTTATATCAGAGCTTTGCACTCCAACAGAATGAATGCTTTAGAGTTTTAAAGCTAGCTCTTGATCATTTCCCTCCTCCCTTTTTCACATTACTGATTTGCCGCCATTTTCATGTCAGCGCACCTGAAGGCATTCTCTGATCCTTGAACAGCGATCTCATCTTCCTCCTTTCTTTCCCTCCAGGTTCTCTACCACCTTTTTGATGAATATGCCACCCTTGACAAAATCACCTTCACGGACATCATCTTGGGTTTCCTCAGCTTCTTCGTGGTATCCCTGGGGGGCGTCTTTGTTGGGGTGGTCTACGGCATCATTGCTGCCTTCACTTCCCGCTTCACCTCTCACATCCGTGTCATCGAGCCTCTCTTCGTCTTTCTCTACAGTTATATGGCGTACCTGTCAGCGGAGGTCTTCCACCTTTCAGGCATCATGGCGTAAGTACTGTCAAGGCAGGCTTTGGAAGTCATACTCTCGTGGAGGATCTGCCAGCTCAAGTTTCTGAAGGAATGCACCTCTTATTTTTTATTCCACTTTTTAAACAAAAATTGATTCCTAAAGCAGGCATATTTCAGTTGGCCCTTCTATTAGCAGGTGCTCAACATAAGTGAATATAAAAGACAAGCCCTTAGACTTAAAATGTCAGACTTGGATCTAAGAGACCCAGATTTGAATCCTCTACTCTACCATGGAAGCTTTGACCAGTCACAGAATCTCAGCCTGACCTACCTCACAGGGCTTTTGTGAGGGTAAAATGGAGTAGAGGAGATTGTTGTAAGCCACTTTGAGTTCCCATTGAGGAAAATGGCATGGTATAAATGAAGAAAAAATTAAAAATGAATAAAAAGGTTTGTAAAGTAAGGCTAGCAGCTTGAATAGCCCTGTCTAGCTCAGTCTAGTCAAGGCTTTGAAGCTAAGCAGGGTTGCCCATGGTTAGTATTTGGATGGCAGACCACCAAGGAAGACCAGGGCTGCTACATGGAAGATGACAAAGGCAAATCACCTCTGTTCATCTTTTGCTTTGAAAACTCCGTTGTCCTGGAGTCACCATGGATCAGTTGTGACTTGGTGATACATGATTATGGAGTTAAAGCAAATTTACTTTAAACCCTAGCAATGGATGAGGCAAACAAATCATTGGTGGGATTTTTGATAGTCCCTCATATTTTAATGAAGCTGCCATTGCGACATGGATCTTTGTGCAATTAGCAGTCCAGTCAAAACAAGGCACTGTGAGACTTCAAATTCCTTTGGCTTCTGCCTGAGCTAGCATTGGAATTAAATTGATGGATTTAAATTGGATTTGTTTCTCAATCAAGGACAGCAGAGAGCAAAATTGTGTTCTACCTTTTCTGGAACGCACATATAAAACTGTCTTTTGTTGAGTCAGGTCATGGGTAGATCTAGCCCAGTACAATCTGCTCTGACAGGTAGCTGCAACTTTCTCAGGAGGCTTGAAAGACATGCAGAACTTTCCAGAAATCTTGAAGCTGTGGAGGGGGAAAAAACCTGGAAAACAGGAAACTGAATATAGACAATACTATTTAATTAAGGCTGATCTTATTTAACTGTTTTAACAACATATAAAATGCATTGTTTGTAACTTAGCATATAAACGTTTTTTTATGATTTCCCTTTCTTCAACCAGAATTTAAATATGCCCCAAAAGAGACAGCTGCAAACTGCTGTCCCTTGTGCAGCCTTAGCAGACATAACTTAGTTTTTTTTCATCTGAGAAGTAGTAAAAAATATTAGTTGGAAGTCATAAACACACATTTTGTAATAAACAAAAATGTTATTTAAACAGAAACAGCTTCATGGAGTCATAATAGAGCTAACAGCACATCTGGGTATTGAGTTAGCCGTGCATCGTGGAAAACATTGAACCACTTAATAACATGTCATAGCATAATAATTGTAGGCAAAATTAGTCACATTTAAAGAACAAACATAGGCATGAAAGTATGTTGTTGAGAATGCAGGATTTAAATATTTTTCATGTTCAAATTGACAAACGTTGGCCTGTGGTTTGAACAGAATTTGAAACAGAGACTCAGTATTAGTTTTGGAATCCTTGTTGGTAGGGAAAGTGCAACTCATCGCTTGCAAGTTTACACACAGTGGTTTTTCTAGGGAGAGCAGAAAATGAGTCATCAGCTGACCGAAAGGAGGGGAGGGATTTCAAATGTCCCCTGGATTGATATCCATAGTACTAAATTGTCTGACCCATGCACTATATCTCTAAATCCTAATTCCTAATTCTATGGCCCTGCACTTGCTTTATTTATTATTATCATTACTTTACTCAATTTATACAGTTTTCTCCTCACTGGAGACCCAGAGTGGCTTACATCATTCTCATCTTCATTTTATCCTCACAACAACCCTGTGGGGTAGGTTAGGCTAAGTGTGTGAAGACGAGGTAACTCAGACAGCTTCTATGCCAGAACTGGAGATTCAGACTTGGGTTTTCCAGAGCCTAGACTGGCACTCTAACCACTACATGATACTACATGATACTACAGGTGTTTCCCAACCTTTTCGACGTCATGGTATCCTTGACATCACTCTTCATATCTCATGGTACCCCTGCCATCCCCCTCCCCCCCAGTGCCCCTGCTTGCCAGCCGCCCACCTTCCCCTCCCAGGATGAAGGGAAGTACTGCGGGGAGGGGGCGGGAGTGGCAGCTGACTTTGCAGCAGGCCCTGCCCTCTGGGCCAGCTCCATGTTCTTGCTGGCGCCGGTGGGAGACACTGCAAAAGTGAGGGGGGCCATTAGTGTTGTTGTGGTACCCCTGGGATATACTCACGGCACCCCAGGATACCATGGAACCCTGGTTGGGAATCGCTTGTGATGGCAATTTTCTGTTCTTTTCTCTTATCTCTGTTTATTGATATGATATCAACAGGCACCTTTTGCTATGGTGTTGGAAGCCCAACTTGTCGAGCACCAGCTGTCTAGTATCTCATGGCCTTTCCTGGCCCTGTGTTTTGATTGTTTTTAACTGGTCATGCCATGGATTGAACCAAGGAGTTTTTATACAAAATGTGTAATCGACCCTATGAGCCCTGGTTCCCTTCCCTCCCATTCTAGCCCTCACATTTGAACAACGGTGAAATGTAAGCTTATGAAGCCTGACACTTATGGGGCATTTCGGTGACTTCCTGTGTTCTGTTTCTTCCTACCTCTGCAGACTCATTGCTGCTGGGGTGGTTATGCGCCCTTATGTGGAGGCCAACATCTCCCATAAATCCCACACCACCATCAAATACTTCTTGAAGATGTGGAGCAGTGTCAGCGAAACCCTCATTTTCATCTTTTTGGGTGTCTCCACTGTGGCTGGAAACCACCGCTGGGAATGGACCTTTGTCATCAGTACCCTGGTTTTTTGCTTGATTGCCAGGGTTTTAGGTGAGACTCCAAGGGTGAAAGGAGGAGCAGTGGGAGGCGGAGGAGATTTGTACATGTGTGCAGACCACGGAATCTAGCTGTTTATCCAGGGTGGAGGCAACTGTAGAATCCTTGGAATGCAGCCATGGATTCCCCATGAGAAGCAAACCTCTCCCTATGAAGAGAGACTTAGGGAGCTGGGAATGTTTAGCTTGGAGATGCGAAAGTTAAGGGAGGACATGATAGCTATGTTTAAATATTGAAAGGGATCCCATGTTGAAGAGGGAGCAAGCTTGTTTTCTGCTGCCTCAGAGACTAGGACACTGAGTAATGGATTCAAGGTGCAGGAAAAGAGATTCCACCTAAACTTTAGGAAGAACTTTTTGACTGTCAGGGCTGTTTGACAGTGGAATTCACTGCCTCAGAGAGTGGTGGAGTCTCCTTCTTTGGAGGTTTTTAAACAGAGGCTGGATGAACATATGTTGGGAGTGCTTTGATTGTGTGTTCTTACATGGCATGGGGTTGGACTTGATGGCCTTTGTGGACTCTTCCAACTCTATGAGCCTATGATTCTTGCTTAGCCTACACCAATGGTTCTCTGTGAGTTTCAGTTCTCTGACAAGGAGTTTGTGAGGTCAGACTCCTAGGCTAGAAGAGGAAGCTGTTGGTCTCCTTCCTCCTTGTGGTAGGAAAGGAGAAAAGGAGATGCTATATTACCTGCATCGTTCTCTGTCTTTCCTTGTGTCTGGCAGAATGATAGGTAAGCCAAACAAATGTTGATAAGCATGCTTGATCTGGATAGTTGATACCAAGTGTCAGGATTCCTCTGAAGCATTGGCTGCTGATAAAGAAGAGAAATTCAGGCATCATATGAAATCATAGTTAAGAGAGCATAACTGCAGGTAGGCTTGCACCAAACTTGCAAAGCATGTTTTGTGATCCGTTGGTTCAAATTAAGGCACCATGGTTGGAAGTGAGTTTGCAAACTTTGGTTTGTGCTAACTGTGGTCTGGCGTGAGGTCTGAATTGACAAGCCATTGCCACTGGTTCACTTCTACATATAAAGTTCCCTTAACCTGAGTCAGATCCTTGGTCCATTGAAATTAGCACTAACTGGCAGTCGCTTTCTAGGCTCTCTGGTCAAGGTCTTTCATACCACCAACTACCACATCCTTTAAATTTGGGAGGCCACAGGTTGACCCTGGAACTTTCACATGCAAAGCAGATGCTCTGTCCTTGAGCCATGTCCCCAGTAGTGGGTGCTGCACCATGGAAATTGGTCTGGGCATGGAACTGAGTGTTGATGGGAAAGGGGAGAGGAAGATAGACATTGGCTGCAAGCCTGTTCTCTGTTTACCTGTTGTTCTTTTGTGTTAGGGTCTAAATCAGGGGTAGGGAACCTGCGGCTCTCCAGATGTTCAGGAACTACAATTCCCATCAGCCCCTACCAGCATGGCCAATTGGCCATGCTGACAGAGGCTGATGGGAATTGTAGTTCCTGAACATCTGGAGAGCCGCAGGTTCCCTACCCCTGGTCTAAATGATGTTAAAGTTTGAGCTGGCATGTTGTCTGAGTTACACAAGAGGCTAAAGTTTGGAGTGTGGAGGGAACACGTCCAATGGATAATTTAAAATTTGAAGCATCTGGCATGCCCCTCCTTGACTCTACAGTAGGTGCGGAGTTGTTGAATGCTCCTCTGTGTTTTTAATTGACACTGTATGGAAAAATAGCACATCAAGAAGAAGGATTTTAACCTAGCCTTCCTGATGTATTAGTTTTTCACATGCAATATGTTTACAATGTAAGGTAGTTCTGGACCTTATATTCTCCCCCCCCCCTAGTCATGTGTTATTTCTCCTAGTTGGCTCCAGGGTTCAATAAATGAATACATTTATTCAGGAGGAATTTTCTTTCAAGTCAAATAGGCTCGTGATCTGACGTCAATTATGATTTCTTTTCTTTTGTGCCATTAATCAAAGTTGCTTCCTTGAGCTACTTGTGAGTAAGCTTTGCATGCTTCTTTCTTGCTGGGTCAGCTTTTTGGTGTCTCTTCCAAAATGTGCTCTGCTGAACTCAGCTGCCAGAAATTCCTTGCTTCTAACAATTTCCTCATGGAACTCGGCCATTTTGAGTAGGTGCAAATGTTCAGCTGCATAGGTTTTTTTTGCTTCTAGAAGTTTTTAACAGTTTATCCCTTTTTATCTTTGTCTTATCCTAATCATCTTCTTATTATTTATCATTCAGGTGTCCTTGGGTTGACCTGGTTCATTAACAAATTCCGCATTGTGAAGTTGACCCCGAAGGATCAGTTCATCATCGCCTATGGTGGCCTGCGAGGGGCCATCGCCTTTTCCCTGGGTTACCTCTTAGAGAAGGAACATTTTGGGATGAAAGATATGTTCCTCACTGCCATCATCACAGTCATCTTCTTTACTGTCTTTGTGCAGGTAGACTTGCAAACTTTCCTGAAGGGTGAAGATTAAGCCAGGGGTCCCCAGTCTAGTTGAATTTACGGGCAGTTTTCGGAATTTTGAGAACAGTGTACATTGTGACAAAATGGCTGCCATGTGGCCATAGCCAACCACAAAATGGCTGTCACAAGGGCTGGGTCCAATAGCAAACTGTTGGGAGGTTCCTCATAATATAAGGAGATTCCAAGCCAGGCATCCTGTCATGCAGGCTACTGTTTCCGAATGGGCGATTGCTATAGACACACAGGTGGTGCCTTTTCTGAAGCACCTCCTGCTCCACTGAAATGAGGTAAAGCCCCGTTTGGCTTTTTTCTTTTATTTAGAAATACTAAAAGTTTGGGTCATGCCATGAAATTGTTTGGAGGGATGGAGGGCAGGAAATATTTCTTTGTGCAGCACAGAGCTTAGTTTACTATTTGTCTGTACAGTATGTTTTAAAACTCTCACTCTTCCTCCAAGTCGTTAGGCATGGTTCGCCCCCATTCCTCTTAGGTTAATCTCTCAGCAGCCCTGCAAGAGTAGGTTGGATTTAGGGAAGATGACTGGCCCAAAGTCACTCAGCAAGTTGCATGGCAGTACAGTATGTGAGTTTAATCCTGGATGTCTCAAGCTCTGTAAAAGTCTTTTAAAGACTACCGGTATTTATTCAAATATGAGCTTTTGTGAGTCGCAGCTCACTACGTAAAGAAGTAAGGTGACTCAGGAACACTCATATTGGAAGAAATGCTTTTAATCTTTAAGATACCCCTTTTGCTTTTCTGGCAGACTAACACAGGTACCCCTTGGCAATCCTAATCTAACACTTCTAATCACTATCCTACTCTGGTTTTCAGAGTTCATTGAGAGAAGACTCTCACTGGAATAGATGGCATTAAAGGAGATTGAGACAGATTTGTGGAGGCCAAATCTAAGAACAGCTAAATCAAACCATATTGCTTGGTGGGGTGGAAGGGAGCAGGTGAAATCTGTTGGTTCTGAGAAGCAGAGGATAAGGGCATCAGATCTGCCACTGCAGGAAACGTCATATGTTTTGGGTCTGATCTTGCAGAGGTGGTCCTTAAGTTCTGAAGATGATGTATGACCTTCACAGTTCTGCTGCGGTCTGACTGGGAACCCCCAGCTAAATTTCACCTATCCCTTCTTCTACCAAATCAGGAGAGACCTTCCTTTATTACAGACAGACAGAGTTTGTGTTGTGGACCTCATTTCCTGGCATCACGATGGATGTCTTGGAATCTCTGCAATGTTCAATCCTCCCTTCCCCAACTTCTAGAAGCTTCTTCTCATATAACATGTTGCTGGCCCAGATTCTCCTGTGATCTTCAACAGTTTCATAACTGAGATGTTTTCTCTGGAATAGGAATGGGTAGAGGGACTCGTGCCTTTTCTGTGGATCAGTTCCTTTATCTCATCATTCTTACTGAACAGTGGGGCCTTCCTTGTTCTGCTCCTTTGTACAATCTCCTGCACTGATCGGAATGTCCCAGGCTAGCCCTGTCTTATCAAATTGAGGAGATATTACATTTAAATTGTTCCACCCTGGTTAGTTTATGTGCCAAGTTGAATTTTATTGTGGGGTGTTTTTATTGTTTTATTTTTCTATAATTGCGTTGTCTTTTGCATGAACACGTTGGGAGCTGCTCTGAGTCTGCTGCAGCTGGGAGAGTGGGATACAAATCTAAATAAATAAATAATCTCAGATGCTATGCAGGGTTGGCTAGGGTTAGTACTTAGATGGGAGACCACTGAAGAAGTGGGATGTAAATGCCTACCTCAACAAAGTAGTCCTCCTCCTGTGGATGATTGTGATAGCCATAAGTCAGCTACAACTTGACATCACTTTCTACCACCACAGTCACCCACAGGAAGAGGGTGCTTTGTTGAGACAGGGATTTATATCCCCCTCCCCCATTTTCTGCCCAGTGAGGACCCAAAGAGGCTTACAAAATGGCCCTGTGAGCCTGACAGAGAATGACTGGGCCAAGGCCACCAGAGCAGGCTGAGCGTGGGACTGGAACCTGGGACTCCATATCCTAGTCTGGTACACTAAGCACTGCCCCCAGAGTTCACTTGCTGTGCAACCAATACTGAGGCCCGACTGTTTCACTAAGACAGTGCCCTGATCCATCGTTGTGACAGGTTCCTCCAACCAGTCGGCTGGGTCAGCTCTGTTTACAATAGTGGATCTTCTCCCTTCTGAGGGGCCAGCAAAGCCTGCTGAGACAGGGGCTGGAGAGATGCCCCAGAACTTGCCCTTCCCCACAGTTGTGGTGGAAAGCAAGTGCCAGGATGAGGCTATTGCAGACTGACCCAGCACTAGGGTATGCTTAGAACTGAGCATACACATGAATCTTGGCCCATCAAGGGGACGACGACGACACTATGACACAATGATAGAGTATCTGATTTGCCTCCAGAAGGTCCTACATTGAGCAGGGGGTTGGACTAGATACCCTGTATGGCCCCTTCCAACTCTGTGATCCTGTGATTGTAAGTGCCAGGTTCAGTCCTCAGTATCTCCAGTTGAAAGGGCCAGGCAATTGGTGATGTGAAAGGCATTTTTATGCCTGTGACCCTGAGGGACAGTTGCTTGTCTGAGTAGAGAATGCTGACCTTGATAGACAATGGTCTTGATAGACAATGGTATGAGGCAGCTTCATGGGTTCTTGTCTACTCTGACTGGCAGGGACTGACCAGAACCTTGCAAGGAACCTTCATATCACCTACAAGTTGATCCTTATAACTGGAGATGCCGGTGGTTTGAACCAGGATCTTCCCACCCAGTTTAGGTGGTAACTAACTCAGCATAGCCAGTGACAGCTCTCTTGCTTTTCCTCGATTATGTGTGAATTTTGTTCAGTTACCTTTCGGAGATAAAGAGGCTTTTCCTCAGTGTCCAGAAAAACAGCCTAGGCTTTTACCATCTGGCTCACTTGGGCTCTTGAGAGTAAGTGGACACACAGCAGACCAAATAATTTTTTAAAAAGTTTTATTAAAAAAAGAAAATTAAAGAGTCAGCATAAAAAAGCCTTCAGGATGAATAATTACATCGGCACAAATAGCAGAAGATCAACTAAAACATAAAACAGGATAAAGTGCTCACAAATATGCAAATATTAGCACAGTCCTTGAAATCCATTTAGCGTTGGCCTTAGCTTCTTCCAGAAAGCACAGAGTTAAAAAAAAGTTACAGCATTTCAGGTAAGTTCAGAATAGAATGGCAACTCTAGCCCCATAGCAAGTTTTTTTTTTTAAAATAAGGATTAGGTGAATCTTATTCAACCAATTAGAGCCAATTTGAGTGGAACTTTCCAGAGCCAAGCTCCAGGTCAGACTTACACATCAACCAAGTAGTGACTTGGGCCAGCCTGGCACAAATAATCACAACATCTCTTTAATGTTTTGAGAAACTGAGATGGGTAGCTAATATTCTGTGCTCGTTCTCACAACATCAAACAGGTGAAATAGAATCTAACCAGGACAGGGCCCTCCAATTAAAGGAGACAGAAAACATTCACAGGCCTGTTTTAAATGGTTCCCTTTCACAGCCTCAGCAACTTGACCAAAATTCTGACGACAATTGAATTTCTTGGCACTCGGGCAACTGATGCTCTTAGGATGATCATAAACTGGTTTTGTCTCTCCCAGGGCATGACTATCCATCCTCTGGTGGACCTTCTAGCAGTGAAAAAGAAGCATGAAACCAAGCGGTCCATCAATGAGGAGATTCACACACAGGTACTGGTTTGTTTCTACTTGACCATGAAATATCCTCACGTGCTGATTTAGTTCTGTTGCCTCCGTAATCATTTTCTTTTCTCCTGCTTCTAATGTCATTTCAAGTTAGACTTACAAAGTAGGTAATATAACCAGTCAAGAACATTTTAAAAAGTAAGCATGAGGGAACCATTGGGGGCTGAACTTTCCTAGGTTAGATCTTGGCTTTCTCACACCCCAGCTTTGTCATTGCTTTACTTTCCTACACACCAAGCATGAGACTTTGTTGCCCTCTAGGGGCCAGCCTTGGGATTGTATTGTACCTGTTCCACTACTTCCTGGTCTTTATGTTATTAGCAATGTTGTTCATACAGTTTTCTTTCTTTCTGTTTTGCTTTGTTTTTAAATCTGATTAATTGTACTACTGCATTGAGAAGAAAAATGTAAGGTTTCCAAAAATTAACAAAGTTGCAGTGCAGTTGAAACCCTGGTTTGATGCTGAAGATATACCAGTCCGGAAGGGCAGGAATGGGCGGGGCAGGGGTCACAGCAGCCAAACAAATCAAATAATTACTAATGGCGCCGACAGGGGAGAAAATGCATCCTTCAACTATTGCTTCTGTTGCAAACAGTCTCCGAAGGTGCCTGGGACCTTCTCTCATAGATTCCCTCTCCCTTTCCTACGCATTTAGATTATCTGCCTCTCTGCCAAATGCCCCCTTCCCACTTTCTGATGTACAGCAGGCAACTAGAGGCTATTGGTAAAAGAGGATGAAGTAGAGGAATGGACTTGTAACATTTGATATCTTTGTATATGTGTGTGTGGGGTGGCGGTGGGGGTGGGGTGGGTTTGCATTTCCCTTTGTTTTGAAACTTTTCCCCTGGAAACAGAAAACCAGCAAATAGAGGGTAAAATCTTGCCTTCCTGATGTTCCAGTTTCCTGTTGCAGAAAGGGGTTTTTTTTTTTAATGCAAAGGAACATTTCAAGCTGGAACCTACTCCCTGAAATGTGTGTAAAGTATCATCAAGTTGCAGCCAATTTATGGCAGCCCAGTAGGGATTTCAAGGCAAGAGACTAACAAAGGTGGTTTGTCATTGCCTTCCCTGGTGTTCCTTGGTTGTCTCCCAATCAGGTACTAATCAGAGGTGATGCAGCTTCAGAACATAAGAACAAGCCAGCTGGATCAGACCAAAGTCCATCTAGTCCAGCTCTCTGCTACTCGCAGTGGCCCACCAGGTGCCTTTGGGAGCTCACATGTAGGATGTGAACGCAATGGCCTTCTGCGGCTGTTGCTCCCAATCACCTGGTCTGTGGAGGCATTTGCAATCTCAGATCAAGGAGGATCAAGATTGGTAGCCATAAATCGACTTCTCCTCCATAAATCTGTCCAAGCCCCTTTTAAAGCTATCCAGGTTAGTAGCCATCATCACCTCCTGTGGCAGCATATTCCAAACACCAATCACATGTTGTGTGACGAAGTGTTTCCTTTTATTAGTTCTAATTCTTCCCCCCCCACCCCCCAGCATTTTCAGTGTATGCCCCCTGGTTCTAGTATTGTGAGAAAGAGAGAAAAATTTCTCTCTGCCAACATTTTCTACCCCATGCATAATTTTGTAGACTTCAATCATATCCCCCCTCAGCCGCCTCCTCTCCAAACTAAAGAGTCCCAAACGCTGCAGCCTTTCCTCATAAGGAAGGTGCTCCAGTCCCTCAATCATCCTCGTTGCCCTTCTCTGCACTTTTTCTATCTCCTCAATATCCTTTTTGAGATGTGGCGACCAGAACTGGACACAGTACTCCAAGTGCGGTCGCACCACTGCTTTAGCTTCTGAGATCCGAAAAGATTGAGCTAGCCTGCTCCATCTGGGTCAAGGCACCTGCTGAAGTTTGTGCCTCACTCTTCTGCTTGGCCTTAGAGCTGCCAAAATGGTAGAGCTCTCTAATGAGCACAGTCCCTTGACTGACTCCAAACTTTTTTTTACTCTCCAAAGGGCTTTTAGTGGAATTAGGATGGTGCTTTGTTTATTGGCTTTGGTTATTGGCTTTAGTTTCGCACATGTCTCTGGCCTTTTCATTAATTTATTTAAAATATTTCTACGCCCACCACTCTCTCACTTAATCTGTACATTTGGACCATCCATTCTCGATGCAGCAATCCTCAGAGTAGCCAGTGGGCACTGCCAGATGGGGAAGGAATTACCTTTTCCCTGGGTACAAAATTTTATCGGTTAGATATCAGGCAGAGTGCTTTACCACAAGGTTTGACCTTCAATCCCACATTTTTATACAACAGATTAGTAAACAAAAGCATATTTATTCATTTCCTTTCTCCCTTTCCCTTAAAGTTCCTGGATCATCTTTTGACTGGGATTGAGGATATCTGTGGCCACTACGGCCATCACCACTGGAAGGACAAGTAAGTGCTGGGCCAGCAAGGCTGCTGCTTTTGATTACTTTTCTTTTGGGCTGTTTTATCTGTTGGATGGATGGGATGTTTACTGCAAAGAGTGCTGGGAATATCTCTCTGCATCTGGCTGGCATGGCCACAATGAACAGTGGGGTTCACAACACTGCCCCAGCAAGTGTCTGGGTATTTCAGGGATGGTGTGTGAGGAGGCCATTTCTTCTTCCACTTCTCAGTTCCTTGGGTGTGGGAAATTGAGGGCAGGTAATTCCCCACTCTGGGTAAGTAGATGGGAGGCCTGGTGAACAGAGGGATGGGTTTGGCTTCTGTCAGATGTGTTCCTGTGGAAGTGATATGTGTTTGTTCTGTGCCAAAGAGCAAAGGCTCCCTAGTTCCTCCATCAAAGTTTCCTCCTAGTTCCTCGTTAGTATTTCTGCAGGCTCTATTTCTTGGTTACACTAAAGTGTGATGGAGAGGCAGAACTCAGGAACTGGCCTTATATATATATAGCATACCTGAAATTTCACACCTGGCCCAGGTAAAACGCCTTTTTCCTGGCACTCCCTGGTGAAGGACATGCAGCTGCCTGCGTGTAACTGTCACCCTTAGAATGTTTGGGCAGCTTAGAATGTTCGCTCAGATGGCCAGATATGAGCAGTGAAAACAGTACACAGGCATTAACTCGAGTGGAAGTGAAACACATACACACACATACACACGAGGGAGAGGGAAGGGAGGGAGAGGGGGAGGCATGCAAGGGAAGAGAAGTGAGAGAGGGCAGAGAGTGAGGGGTGGCATGCAAGGGAGGGGAGGCAGGGGGCCCAGCGTCTTGATCTGACCCACCCACCCTAGCGGAGGGAAAGGGAAGGGGGGGGGGGGGAGGGGTGGCATGCAAGGGAAGAGAAGTGAGGGAGGGAAGAGAGGGAGGGGTGACATGCAAGGGACGGGAGGGAGGGGCCAGGCACCCTAGATTCCCTGAATACTGCGGTTATAGTTAAGAAAACCAGGCACGTATTACTCAGGAGTAAGCTCGGTACAGCAACCGTGACATACTTTGAATGGCTGCATCGCGCCCCTCAGAGGGTTTCCTCAGAAGCTACCAACCAAACTTACTCCCATGACCAGCCAGCCTAGATGTGTGGGAGGGATGCCTTTCCATCCCCCCCGCCCCCCCCGGAATGTGGGCACACACATCACTGACATCGCACAGTATCAGCCTGCGCGTTTCCATGAGCATGTACTGCTGGCCTCTGCAATTGATTTGCTGCTACTGTTCCTTTCCCATTTCACCACAATAAGCTACAGCAACGTGTGGCCGGGCTCCGCTGGTTGTAAAAACAAAACAAGGCATAAAATGCTTAACTGCGGACTGGATGTACCCGAGAACAAGTAAATTTAATCCATGATCAGTAAGTAACCTTTTACAAGCTCTTCCTCAGGAACTTCCTGAACCACCAACTACTTCTATCTTTGAGAGGGAGCTAAACATTGGCTTTCACTTTTGTGCCTCTTTCATTTTACAAGTTGAAAACCAACCAACAAAAAACGTGGCTTGGGAATGTGTTAACTGAATGGACTGGATTCACAGTAACAGCATTTGATGGCTGTGTGGTTTTTTTTTTCCTGCCTTTCTCTTCCCTTCCCTTGTCATGTCACTTCCCAAAAGGCTGAATCGCTTCAACAAGAAGTATGTCAAGAAGTGCCTGATCTCTGGGGAGAGATCCAAGGAGCCCCAACTGATTGCCTTCTATCACAAGATGGAGATGAAGCAGGCCATCGAGCTAGTGGAGAGTGGGGGCATGGGCAAGATCCCTTCTGCTGTCTCTACGGTCTCCATGCAGTGAGTACCATGTCAGGTGGGGGAGGGACTTTATTCTCTAAGTGGAGGGGGAAGTCCCCTCCTCCCTAGAAACCTGGTGATCCAAAGAAACTGATGCTCAGTATTATGAGTACCTTTTGAGGATACACAGTGTTGCCTGATATAGTGTCTTGAAATCATAACAGCCCTGTAAGGCAGGCCAGGATTGTTGCTATCACCATTAGGGAGCTGGAGCAGGGAAGAAGCAGCTTGCCTAAAGTCATCTTGTAAGTTCACTGGTGAGATTCAGACCAGTGGTCTATTTGGTCCAGCATCCTGTCTCATATAGTGGCCAACCAGTACTCTGGAGGGATAACAAAGAAGACAGAGGCAAAGGCATTCCCCTGCTGTTGCCTCCTGTTGACAGTGGTTTCTTCCTGGTTGACAGTGGTTGACTGCCTCTGGATATGGATGTACTTTATAGTCAGCATGGGTAGTAGCTACTCATAGACCTATCCTCCATGAATCTACCTAATCTCCTTTTGAGGTTGACAACACCTGTGGTCGTCACTACATCCTCTGACAGCAAACACCACATTTTAATCAAGCATTATAGAAGGGGGTTTTTTTTGGGTCTACCTGGAATCTGTTGCCCATCACCTTCCCTGGATGCTTTTGAGTTCTAGTATTTTGGGAGAGGAAGAAAAAGTTAGTCCACACTCTGCACCCTAGTCCTACCTTGTTTCCCCGAAAATAAGACCTATCCCAAAAATAAGCCCTAGCATGATTTTTTGGGGGATTTTTGGAGGTTGCTTGAAATATAAGCCCTACTCCAAAAATAAGCCCTAGTTACAGATTCCCCGGTGCAACTGATCTGGCCACATGGGGGTTCAAAATCATGGAAAAAATAAGACATCCCCTGAAAATAAGCCCTAACTCACCTTTTGGAGCAAAAATTAATATAAGACCCTGTCTTATTTTCGGGGAAACATGGTAGTCACTTAGCCACTGTGCTATACCAGCCATGTACAGAACTTGGCATCCTGGAACCAGACAGGATGCATCCAGAGGCAGAAGAATGGCAGGGCAGCCACCCCTGATGAGTTGTAGTGATTCTTTAATTTACCCTCCAAAAACTTGCATTCATTGTTCAGCTGGCCAAATGTAGAGCACTGCTTTGCAGAATCAGAAGCTCTGAAGCTGAAGCAGGAATGAGAAATGGGACGGATCCCGAGGATGGTACTTGCAAGCCACAGGCCTCACCTGGGCCAGCGGAGGTTGAACGTCACTCCATGTACAAGTCTAGAAGGATTCTTTCTAATCAGGGCTCCCAGGTTTTCCAGGGCACCTATCAGTTTTCTGGTCAGCATGGCCAATTGGCCATGCTGGTAGGGGCTGATGGGAATTGTAGTTCCTGAACATCTGGAGAGCCGCAGGTTCCCTACCCGTGTTCTAACCCCTAAGGTTGAATTGGCTAGGCCAGGGGTAGGGAACCTGCGGCTCTCCAGATGTTCAGGAACTACAATTCCCATCAGCCTCTGTCAGCATGGCAAATTGGCCATGCTGGTAGGGGCTGATGGGAATTGCAGTTCCTGAACATCTGGAGAGCCGCAGGTTCCCTACCCCTGGGCTAGGCACTCCATGAAGGTTGACTCTGTGGCCCAAATCTCTGAGGCATTTTTGTTCTTAAAATCCCCAGGAACATCAACCCAAAAGCCTTGCCTGTGGAACGTATCCTTCCAGCACTCTCTAAAGACAAAGAGGAGGAAATCCGGAAAATCTTGCGCACCAATTTGCAGAAAACCAGGCAGAGGGTAAGAATGGGGTGTGTGTGGGTGTGTCCCTTAGCACTCGTGGATTGAACATTTCAAAAGGTCAGAGCGACATCCAGCATTCTGATTCTCTAGCTCTCTCCCCTTTTCAGGGCTAACTCTCACAACAGAAATTTACCAAAACAAATTAGGCATGTACGTTAATCTCTTGTGTTCATGTGCAGCTACGATCGTACAACCGGCACACCTTGGTGGCAGACCCTTATGAAGAAGCATGGAACCAAATGTTGCTGAGGAGGCAGAAGGTTCGGCAGCTGGAACAGAAGGTGTGCCTGGGGGAGATGCCAATGGGAGTGGTTCCAGATACACAGATGGTGTAAAAAACAGCCCAAAAGACCAGGAGGGGATAAAATGGGGAAGAGAGGACTGTTTGTGTGGTCCTGAGCTCCTTGGGGGATGCGTGGGATAAAAATGTATTTAAGAACATGAGAAGAGTCTGCTGGGTCAGTGGTCAAACTAGTGCACAATCCTGTTTCACACGGTGGCTAACTAATTGCCCTGGAGGGCCAAATGAACAGCATAAAGGCCTCTGCTGCCTCCCAGAATTGGAGGCTCCCTTCAGTCACTGTGGAGCCAGTGGTAGATCTACCCTCTGTGAATCCATCTCATCCCCTTTTAAAGCCATCTATGTTCCAGGCTATCCCTATCCACTGGCAGCGAAGTCCACAGTTTAGTGACTCGTTGAGTTAAGGGCTTATTTCTTTTCGCTGTGCTGAACCCTTTTCCCATCAATGTCTTTGGATGCTTCTCAGTTCTAATATAGGAGAGGGAGAACAAGCTCCCTCTATCCGCTTCCTTTACCCCATGCATAATTTTGAAAACTTTTACCATGTCTCTCCTTTTCAACTGAAAAGTCCCAGGTTGTCCAGCCCCTGGTCATCTTGGTTGCTGCCTTCTGTAATCTCCCAGCTCTGCAGTATGCTCTTCGAGATAGGCTGACCAGAACTGTACTCATTATTCCAAACGAGGCTGCAACATAGATCTATACAAGGACATCGCAATATTTGCTACTTCTCAGTTCCTTTCTTAATAATCCCCAACAGAGCTTGCCTTTTTCACCACTGCAGAACAGTGGACCAGCTTTTTCACTGAGATATCCATTACAGCCCTAAGACCTCTTTCAGTCTCTGTCTCATCCAGTTCAGACCCCATCAGCATATGTTTAAAATTCAGACTTGAGAGATAGGTTGTTTGTTTTTCCTTAATTTACAACTTAAAAGTCTGCAGAAACCCTGTCCTTTGTGCAGGTGGCTCCATTTTGCTATCCCACTGATAGGCATTCAGTTTCTCTGATAATAACCAACCCTTTAAGTAGAATCTGGAAGCAACAGTCTGTCCCTTGTCTAAATTTAGGAACTACTTCCCTATGGATTTCCCCCAGCTGAGCGCCACTTGAACTTCTTCCACAAAAATCCAGCGCATTGCAAGGAACTCTGGGGCATGTCCTAGGGGACACATGGGGTACTGGCTGTCATTCTCAGCTCACAGCATACACCTTGGAGGACATTCAGCACGCTCTTGTGGGCCAATATAGGTAGCAATCAGCAAACTTTCTTTTGAGGAAGCTTGTTTGCCTGAACTGAATTTCACTGAAGATCATGTGATGAGCTTCTATGGAAGCCCAGGATTTTCCAGTTTGAAAAGCTACAAGAAGCTTAGACAAATTCAAACCCATACGTGGCTTTTAGCCATAATTGTTAAGATGCACAGAATTCTGGGTTCTGTGAAGCAATAAAAAGCTTTGGCCTCTGTGCCCAGCTTATAGTCCCAGAAGTATCTGGTTGCCACTGTGAGAAATGGGATGTGTTGGAGTTTTTTCCCTGTGGCCAGTGCAGTTGAGCCAGAGGAAAAGAGTGGGCTTTATGGAAGGCAGCCATTTTAAAGGGGGGAAAAGGGTGAGTTTTTGTATCACAGAGATATGACAAGAGACTAATGATGGAGAAGCTTTTGGGATCTTTTCAGGAATGAATTCTTCTTTTTTTTAGATGAACAACTACCTAACAGTCCCGACTCACAAAATTGATTCGCCGACTATGTCAAGGGCACGGATTGGTTCAGGTAAGGAGAGGTGGCTGCTTCCATGTCCAGAGATTAGAAACTGATGACCTGGCAAAGTTGGGGTGTGTGTGTGGTGCAGAGCACAGCTGTTGCTGCTGCTGCTATTTGCCCCGGTTAGTTGTGCCTCCATAGGTTTTGCATTAATAATGTTGTTTCATTTAACTAAAAGGTTTTCTCCCCAACTCCCAGCAGTGTCTTGAAACAGTTTCCAAACAGCAATTAAAACAAGGAACTAGCATGACACAGGCCAAGGTGAACTGGATCATGTTAAAACTGGAATAATAGCAATTAAGTATTCGAAACTGTTTTAAAATACACCTTTCTAAACCAATAGAAAAATCACAGGACCCAAATAACTGCAATAGAAAACAGATATGAACCAATCCCTATAATGAGTGAGGAACTGAAAATTAATCAGGCTAGAAGAGAGAAAGCAAGCGGTATCCAAAAGTAGCAAACTCCAAGGTTTTCTTCTTTTGTTTCTTGGGGCCTAAAGCTCAGAAGTATGAACTGATCAGTAGTGAGAGTTTCATAACTGAGGTGCCACAACAGATAAGGTCCTGTTCTTTGTTCTCATCCCCTCTCCATTTCAGTAAGTGGGGGCACATTCCACACAGTCTCAGCTCAAGATCTCCACAGCCCACTATTTGAGGTGCTGTGGCAGAGGTGTATGTCTGAATGATACATGAGGTTGATCCTTGGCAGTTCTTGGCAGAGAAAGGGTGGGCATGACAGTTTGCTAGCTTTTGAGTTATCCAGATCTCTTCAGGTTGAATTTTAAGGGTGGGGAAGAGAAATAAGATGATTCAGGTCACAAATGTAAGGCAATGTCAGTGAGCACAGTTTTGTCAAAACATAAACAGTGGATGCCTGGTTTAAGCATTATTTTTTATTATTTCTTTCAAAATATATATGCTACCTTTGGATGCTCAGAATGTCCATGGGGCATTCTTGTATCTCAAATGTGTTTTTACATTGCTGACATTGTGTCAGCTGAGGAATATGGAGCCATAGGGAGCATAGATAAGGCAGCAGAGAGGGCTTGAAAAAAGCCAAACACCTTCAATCCCTGGTCGGCCAATCCAGACCACAGTGGCACAGCTAAGCAGAGAAGTGAACACAGTGTGCTGCTATCTAAGTGGTGTCTGCAGAACAGATAAATCAGATGAAGTGAACTAAGTCACAGTCACTAGCCTATCGAGACTGAATGAATGATTTCTCCTAATACTAAACATCCCACTTAGATAATGTAACTTACCCATCTGGATACCCCAAGGTGCAGGAGGGCCAAACAGGTCTTGTGAAGAATTGTTCTCCTGTTAGTGTTGCTTTGTCCTTTCTTTCTTTCTTTATTAGACCCCTGCATATAAATAGGACTGCAGCTTCTCATCCTGGGCAGGTAATGGAACCAAAGCTGTCTCACCCCTGTTATGATTCATACGAGCCCGCTACTTTTCCCTGAGACAGTAGTAAAACTTTCCCAATTAGCTGTCTGTACCCACAAGATTCCACCTCTCTCCCTCTCCCTGGCCCTTTTGTGGTCCCCGTGAGATTGTGTGTCCTCTTTTACTGATGTTCTCCAGTACACTGTACACTGTACACTGAGGCATGCTCTTGTGCTTTCAGCATGCTGTGGTAAATTCAAGTGTCTTGAGAGTCCAGGCACAAGGTTGCCTGTTGAGTCTCATCATGATTTACTGCTCTGATGTTTACTATTTTCAACCTGCTTCCTCTAGGGGGCAGGGTTCTGCTGGTTCTACCTATTCTACTGTGCCTTTGCATCAAATGAGGTTGAATAATTCAGCAGGAAAGCAATGGAATTGTCCACCCCAGAGTTCTGTCTCCTGCAGAAATTTTGAGGTATTGAGATCCAGGGGGAAAGCACTACCCCTTCACTGGAAGGGAGAGGAGAAACCTCCACAAAGAAACCAGAACCTAAAGGCAGAGTATCCAAATGTTTCCATTTATTTGTTCAGACTACATAGTGATAAAATTTAACTGCATACAACTATAATGGCCTGGATTCTGTCAATTCTCCTGCTTCCGCTGGTCTCATGGGATAAAATACTAGAAAACAGGAGAAAGGTGGCTTTACTCTACATTTCGATGTAATACCGTCTGTTAAAAGGTCTAGAGATTTTTTTGAGACTGAGCATTTAGTAAGAGGATCCAGGGTATCTATCTGAGGGGGTTGTGACCATTAGGTGTTACAGCCCTGACCTTCCACTTGGAAAGAAGCAACCCATTCATGCCAAAAGGGAAGTGCACCTTTCCAAGGCTGGTAATTCTAGGACAGGGCCTGAAGCCTCTTGGACAGCCACTTAGCTGAAGTTAAGTCTAGGCCTGTCTGTCTGTCTAGTACAGTTCTATTCTGCACTTTTTTTCCCTGAGGAGCTTAGGGTGGCATGCTTGGCTGTCTCGCCTCCATTACCTCTCTCCACAACCCTGCAAGGTAGGTTATGCTAACAGAATGTGACTGCTCCAAGTCACCCAACATGCTAATGGTGAGGTGGGGATTTGATTCCAGCTCTTCTGAATCATAGTTCAACAAGCTAACTGCTGCACTTCACTGGTCCAGTCAGTGCCTGAGTGGGAGAAGCCCTGGGAACTCTATTGTAGTTTTGTTAGGTAGTATGACTTTTTAGATTCAAAGCAATAGTGTACAACACTCACAGTGATAATAGTTGGGATTGCTGGTGATTAGGAACGGTTGGACTAGGGAGGACCTCACTATGACTGGACCTGAGAGCTGTCACTCTCTCTGTCTTACCTACTTCACAGGGTTGCTGTGAGGATAAAATGAGAGGGAAAGGCCACAAGGGTGGAAGGTAGGAAAGGACAAAACTGTGATTGGCGGATTTTTAAAGTTTATTTACAATATTCATAGGCTGCCTTTCTCACTTGGACTCAAGGCGGATTGCACAGTCAGTACAACTGAGACATTTAATAAACAATGCAACAGGATTAGGATTGTAGAACTGACCAGATATCCAAAAACAGAACTGAAGCAAAGCACAAGTATTAACATCATACATTACATTATGTAAAATTTCATAGAAGGATCCTGGTTTCAACAAGCTATACATAGTAGAATAGACCATAATAGTCCATAATTTTTTCCAAGTAACTCTGAGTCATTTAATCTAGTGCAAGTCTGTTTGAAAGTTTTTTAAATGATAGGTAGGATATCCACCGAGCAAAAATCAATAAGTGAAATAATTTCTGACTCTTAAGTCCCCAAGAGCAGATGTTTTCAGTTTGTAAGAGTGAGCCCTGCCTCCAAGGTTAGCTGTGTAGTGTTTGGGAGAGGCTGATGTGGCCGTCCGTGTCCTTCAGCATGTCTTGTCATTCTTTCCTCTTCCAGACCCTCTGGCATATGACCCCAAGCCAGACTCAGAAAACCTCCCCATCATCACTATTGACCCTGCTTCACCGCAGTCTCCAGAGTCTGTTGACTTGGTGAATGAGACACTGAAAAGGATGAGCCACCTCCCACCGTCCCCAGAGGAAGACGAGGACGAGGAAGGGTTGATGATGCGGCCCAAGGAGCCTTCCTCACCTGGGACAGATGACGTGTTCACCCCGGGAGCCAACGACAGCCCCAGCAACCAGCGAATGATGCGATGCCTGAGTGACCCTGGGCCCAGGCCAGACCCTGAGGAAGGGGACCCCTTCATTCCAAAAGGGCAGTGAGGGCTAGATGCACTACTAGATCCAGCCTGTAGGGGGAGCTTCCTGCACATTCTCATACAGGCTCTCCCTTTCCTCTGTCCGGTTCTGCTCCCAACCCAACCCCCCCCAACCCCGCTCTTCATTTTGGAGCCTGCAGTTCTTTGTTGGGAGGTTTGGAACATGCCTAGCTAGCTGAGCTCTTTTGCTGAGAAAGCAACAGTCATGGTGGCTGTCAAGATTCTTTCGCCTGGGGGGAAAAGAGCCAGTGCTCCCCCTTCTGGGTCAGGGCTATGCTTTGACCATGGCCTTGTCCCCTCCCAGAGTGCCAAGAGATGGCTTTCCTTTGGGCACCTGAAACCTCCGTTTGCATTTCAGAAAACCTCATTCTTCCCTCCCAGAAGCTGAGGAGATGCTGGTTCAGTTTGTGTTCAGAGCAGTGTTGCCTATAGATGGATGGCGTATCATATCTGTCAGCTACCCTTTTGCATTCTCATGAAAATGTGTCTGACACTAAAGGGGAAGCTGGTGCCTTGTGGGATTCTAACAGATCTCCTGCTGTTCTGCTAAATGAAACCTCTGAGCCAAAGTTTGAAAGTTGAGGATTGGAGCACTACTGATTCAGAGAGATGTTTTGGGCATAGGGCATCTCAACGTTGCCTGGTGCCTCCGTTCCCTACCAAGCCAAATGTCACTTTTTCTGAAAATTCGGGTTTTTAGCCTCGGTGATGATCAGGGATGCCCTAAGCTTTAAGGTGTACTGAAGAGAAACCTGATTTCACCGAGCCATAGAAAAGTTCATTTTGCTTTTCAATGCTTTGTACTTGATACTCACCTTCATTTTGTCTTCATTTGTTCATTGAGCCATTTGTTCCCACAAAGGGTGCTCTGGGCATAGAGGACTGACCTTGCGCCAGATTCAGATGAGGCTGTGCTAAGTTGCCTGTCCTCGGCACACCCCCCCCCCCCCCCCCCGGCCCCAACCCCACTCTTATCTGTATTCACCCGGCTGTAGTCACAAGCAAACCATGCACAAGAAACATTCTCTCTTCTATTTTGCTTCTGCACGTATTCCCCCTTCTCTGGAATTAGTCTACTTTTTCCTGTAGAATTCTTTTTTCTATATACACACTAGAGCATTTCGTTGACCAAAGATTTAATCAGCAGTTGTATATATAGAGTTAATGGGATTGGATGGGTTTTTTGTTGTTTGTTTCTCTTTGTTTTTAAACAGGGTATATGTTTCTTAAAATGGTGAGTTAAATTATTCCACAGGGGGCATTTAATGTCTGTGAAAAAAATACAGACACACAAACAACCTGTTCCATTCTGGGCAGAAAATTGCTTGTACACATGCACACATACCAGAGGAAAAGGCTTTAATTGTTATTTTGCTGCTTAGAAATTAAACGTCTGATATGGCAGGATTGCAGGGCTGACTTTACCTTTAGCAACAGCTTTGGTGGAAAAGACTGGGACCTTGCTGGGATTCACCCTTCCCACAGACACTCTGGTCTCAGAACAGCACCCTAGCCACTGGCTTCTGACCAGTTGTTCTGCCTGCCTGCTAGACTCTGCTCTCCTGCCGGCCTTGTTTGTCCATCATACACTCCTGCACTTGGGCATTGCCCTTCTGTATGAGACGCTAGGGTAATGATGGTGACCCTATGACACGTGTGTCAAAAGACACATGCCATAACACGTTGGCTGACATGCCAGCATTCACTTTGGCTGACAATTCTTCTCCCTGTTTGAATTTGAGTCATTTTTGTAGTTGACATTTCTTTATGTGATACATAGCAACACACATCATTGGACTGTATTTTTCAAATGAATTAATGTGTAAGGAATTGTTTCTCTTTTGTTTGGGATGGTGGTGATATGCCAGCAGACCTGTTAGGCATCTTCCAAATTTTTGACACACTGAGCCCAAAAGGTTCGCCATCACTGCACTAAGGTCTCCAGGCTATTTTCCTTTGCTTTTCAAAGAAAATCCTCTTTTCCTTCGTCTACCACTCTGTGCATCTGTAAGTACTGCATTGTTATCCTGGCCTAGAAACCTTTTTCTCTCTCCCCACCAAGCTGCATCTTCAGATGGAGCACCCTCCCCCACCCACACCCCAGGCTTCTTCAAGAGCCACTATTCTGTTCCAGAATGGGCTTTACAAGGAATAGCAAGGCTTGAGTTTGTGGCAGTTTTGGGAGAGGAGATGATAGGCAAAGCTAGGTGGATAAGTTTCAAATGCACATGGTAAAATGTGGGCATCTAATAGGAAACTAGCCTCTTGGAGAGAGTGGATCTAGCACAGCTTTCTCTTTGACATCAGTTTTTCTGCTATGCATATCTGTTCCCCCTGGCCTATGGGAAGAAGCATGAATTCATGCCATATCCTCCACCAGCAGTTTGAAGTGAAGCAGCCATGAACAGTGTTGAGAGCCTGTGTTCTGCAGCCTATTTAGCCTAGAGGTTACTGGCTGTATGTGGCGAGGACTCCTTGGTGCTAACGCCTGAAGGGACAGAGAGAGAGAGGCTAGAACGAGATTAAATTCTAGGAGGTTGTTTTTTTCTATACACATAGAAAGCACTATCTAAAGCATTAGCTCTCCTAAAGAGGTTTGAATCCCTAGTTCAGGGGTGTCCAACTCTGGCACTTCAGATGTTCATGGACTACAATGGAATTGTAGTCCATGAACATTTGAAGCGCTAGAGTTGGACACCTCTGCCCTAGTTCTTTTGATCCTGGCTTCTACCCTACACTGGAACACACCACATCTGGGTCTAGTTATTTTGAAATGTGCTATTTTTTTGTTAAGGAAAGGTATGCGTGCACACGTGTGTATGTAAGTGGCAAGCGGGAAAGAGGCTGTGTCTGTTTTAATATCGGTTCTGCACTTTAGACAACAGTTGATGACTGTTGTGAGTCCAGAGATTAGAAAATCATTTTGAAGACTGCACTCTCAATAGAGCTGTTCTGGTGCCTGCTGAATTTTTGCTGGTAGCCTCCCTCCCCCTGCCCCACTGAAGGGGGCATGTCCCTCCTCTGCCCCTGTGCGCCGTGCCTTTTTAGCCATACAGTGTCTGCCTGCGCAAAATGGTGTTGTGATTTGCCGCTCTGTACATCTGGCAACCTCGGGGTCCCTGGCTTGGAAAGGCCAGGCTTAGCCTACCAATGGCTCTGTGTGTGCCTCTTTAGTCTTTCATCCAAATAGTGACTCTCCTCCCTCCCGCCAGCACATGTGTCCCACCAGTGGGGAAGAGCTGCGAACAGTGCAGGTAAGGCCGGGGAGGAAGTGGCGCTCATTTTGGGGTGGGTGGGTATGCCAATACAACTCTGAGCTGTTTGTGTAAACTTGGGCCTTTCTGTAGCTCTTCTCTTCGGGCAGAGCGGAGGTAGTCTGTATGCTTTTCATGTATAATGCTCTGTCTCCGGCAGGAGCGGTTAAAGCAATGAAAAACTATTGTATAAAAATATGTGTAAAGAGAGTCTTTTTACATACAAATTCTAATAAATAAATGTTTTAATTTTTAGTGGCTTGTGAGCAGTTTCTCCACCCCTCTCCCAGTCCTATCCCTTGCCTCTCATTTTAACAGTATTGCTCCACCTGCCATTCCGGTGAATGTTGCTGAAACATTAGCCTTTGGGTTATTGGTTTTTTTAGACTGGAAGGTTGATTCTGGGGTCTTTTTGGCATCATCTTGAGACCATTTCTTCAATGTAACACTAACAGAAATGAGATCACACTGAAACCAACAAAGACAATTTCTTGCCACCAGAAAGCAGCATCAAAGAGGCTTGGCAGCCTTCACTAGGGAGACTCGCTTAGAGGGAATTGAGCACAGAGTTTCCCCAGTTACTTAAAGGGACAGGAAGGCTTATTACTTCCCCTGATGTGCATGTTTTGTCTGTTCTAACCAATTAGTTACTGCTCAGACTGGTTTTGTAGCTGTCAGTAGAGCTTCTGGAAATTTTTTTTTAAAAGGCTCAACTGTCTGTACAGCTTTGGTACACCATATATATGTATGCGGTTATTGCAAGCAGCTATTGGGCAGTTCCTGTGATTTCATCGGTAATGTATTTTCCCTCCCAGCTATATTTGGCACCATGTTCCAATATGTGTATGTATTCACCATTATATCTATTTTGACAGAAGGAAAAGAAATGAATTCACTACTTCCTGTTCCCCTTTTAACATATTGTTTCAATCCCGATATGCTTTCTCATTGTAGCACCTTCAAGAAAAAAATTATTCTGTAGAAATTGAGTAGAGCAGAAGGTTCTGGAAATCTGATCAATTTTAATAGTCCCCTCATGGGCTTATTTATTCATTTCTAATCTACCTTTGTCTCCAAGGGGACCCAAAGAAGCTCATGTCTGTAAGCATCACATTAACAGCCACAATAGGGTGAAGTCATTAGGGTTTGGGAACTGGTTTGAATTCCCACTTGGGCATGAAAGGTTGCTTGGTAACTTTTAAAAAAAAAATCATTTATTTATTTATTTGGTATGAACTACCAGTAAAGCCTGTTGTGCTAAACAATACAACAGGCTCTAGACAGCTGTTGGTGACAGATGCAGCAGTCAGGCAGTAATAGTAATAGTAAATGTTGTAAGACTTCTTTATATACAATTTTTTGTGGAGATTTTTTCAGAATGGAAAAATAATTTGCCTTGTTCGGGTCCCTGGACAATTTGCACTTTTCTGCTTTCTTTTACTGAAAAAAGTACATCACTGAACTCAGCTCTTCTTGCCAATTTCGGCAACATATAGTTTTTTCCTTTTTAAATTTTAGATGACATGTCTTTGAAGCTTCGCAGACTCAATATGAGAATCCATGCTGATTCTCATATCGCGTCTGTAAAGTTTTGAAAACACATCATCTAAATAAAAAAGGGGGAAACTATATGTTGCCAAAATTGCCAAGAAGAGCTGAGTTCAATGAGGTACTTTATTCAGTAAAAAGACATGCAAGGTCATGCTCTTCCCCCTCCTCACCTTGCTTCCCAAAACCCACAGACCTTGAGAAACAAGGTGGGAGCAGCAATCCCCAGATCCTGATTGCGCTGTGCCCTCCCTGGCTTTTCAAGGCCTGCAGACCTTGGGAATCAAGGTAGGGGGAATGAGAGACACTGGCCCATTTTTCTAACCAGTCTCTCGGGGGGGGGGGGGGGGGCGGCCAGCAAACAGCAGTTTAAGCAACCCGCCATGCATGAGCTGGTTCAGCTGTTGGAGACTTTCTGTGCGGCACCTTCAACCCGCACATGCTGGAGCCTCATCGGGGATTGGATGGGAATGTGTTGTTGCCACCCAGCTCTTGGCTTAGTCAATTATATATAGGGATATTTTTTACCCTGCCTCATACAGAAGTCTCTGGGTGGCTTAAATAAAGTTAAAATAATAAAAAATTTCAATACAATGTTAAACATTAACAATAAAACATGAGAATAAAACCTCATAAAATCAACCCCACCTCCCTCACTTCCATCCCATCCCCCAGACCAGCAGCTGTAGATGGACCCCCAGGGTGGCTAGCCAACTGCCTGAATGAAGAGAAAAGTCTTCACTATGCACCTAAACCTGTGAAGGGTAGACGCCAGGTGAATCTCTGAGGGGTGATTATTCCAGAGCCCAGGGGCAATCGTGAAGGAAGCCCCCTGCCACAGTTTTGCTCTCATAAGGGTGGTGGTTGGCTGTGAGGAGGGGGAGGGAGGAGTGGAAATGCTGCCAGCCACTTTTAGTTGAGTTGAGGTGAAAAGCAGGGTATAAATAAACACATTCCCAAAATTTAACACTGCTATAATCCACCCACTTGCCATAAATTACATGACCAGTAGATGGCACTCATCACCCCTGAATGTGGGCACTAGTAAGAGTACGGTAGATTGATGGCAAGTGGGTGGATTATACACCCTTTCTCATGGAAAGATGCCTGTAGTGCATCCTGTGGCAGAAGTTGCAGCAGCGCATGACTGCATTGTAAAGTAGTGCAGATTTTCTTTAACATTAAATAATCTTTCTTATGCGCCAGCCCCATCAAAACCACTATTGTCTGCGCTGTTAACTTTGACACAAGAGCATTTATAGTGCTCCAAACGGCTATTAGCAACACTTTAGTTTTTAAACAGTTTACACCCACCATTTTGGAGGCTCCATCCTGCCTCAGGAAACAAAACGGGGGCGCAGCTGTTTAAAAATGAAAATGTTGCAAATAGCCATCTGGTAAGATGCTGGCACATGTTTGGAGGGGGGCAGAAGATATGATGAGGTTGGGAGGGATCAAAGGTGCATTAAACAAACTTAGACCTCTCTTTTTGTGACAAGAATGTACCCTCCTAACAGACCACACATCCATACGATGACTGCAAACCATGAAGAATTTGAACCCTAAACTGCAAAGGTGGTTGTGGGTGATTTAAGAATTCACTATGAAGACTGAACATATTTAAGAATTCACTATAAAGACTGAACATATTTAAGAATTCACTATAAAGACTGAACATAAAGACTGAACAGCTGGATGCAATAATGTGGTTACAGATTTCCTTTCTAGGGAGGACATAGATTCATAAAGCAGTCCCACTCCTTGGCATAGTACTATGCTGAACAACTTGTGTGTATGTTTTGTAATGCAAAGCATTTGTCCTGGAATTCAAATAGAGCCTTACATTGATGGCTGCCTGTACTGGTTGTGAATGGCAGTTTGGTTGGGTGGCATCTGCCTAGCAAAGTGGAAAGGACCTTTACCAAAGAAGAATGTGCAAAAATCTCTTTTGTACAGCCAGGCCTAGACTACCTCACAGCTTTGTATCCAGCACTGCTGCACCCAGCCTTGTGCAGGAATGGATTTCTGTCCGAGGCTGCCATTTTCTTGTTTTGGGCATATTTGTCAAATAACTCATCATTAAGTCATCAGCTTTTCCTCCCTTAAGTCTGGGAAGCACAGCAAGAGCCATTTTTATCCATTTGCTCAGCACCAAGGCTGAGGCTTCTGGATAGGTAAAAACTGCCACGGAGTAGGCCTTGCGTGCCTCTGTTCCCAACTGCACGCTGCCACGTTTTGAGATGATGTATTTCTTTGCGATACATCTGAGTTTCTTCTCTGCAGAAGCACTTGCATCAAGATAAATCCCGCAAAAAAGTTATCAAGCATTAAAATCAACATCTATTAAAACAATAAAGCAGCAGAAATAAAAACAGGACCATAAAAAACAACAACAAGCAACTTCAGCAGCTAAAAATGGAAGCATAAAAATGCAAAATAAAAAGAAATCAATAGGCAGACATGGGACGCAAAAGGAACTCCAGAACCATGCAAGCTCTCTAACCTGACTCCCCAGGTTGTTATGAGGATGTAGTGGAGGAGAAGAGAACCATGGAGATCTGTGGCAAACAGCCCCACTGACTAACGAGCACCACTTCATTGGGTTCTCTGAAGCAGCTAGGCACCCGGCAACCACCCCCAGTCTTAACCTAAGTGATGCAACACCACTTTCCCAGCTTGCCTTGCCCTCACAGGGGTTGTTCTCTCTTTATTACACTGCCGTCAACTGGTCGTTTTAGGAATTACCCACCAAAATGGACACATTCCCAGCTTTACTTCCATGTTGCCAGTCTGAGGCCATTTTTACGCAAAGCATTTGCCAAATGTTTGGAAAATGTTTTGAAAAGAATCATGTTTGTGGGTTTTGCCGCACTTGCGCACTCCTGTGGAAATAGTGATTTAGCAACTGACTACCGCCCACCCCCTGGTGCCCATTTAAATAGTGTGTTTGAACAGTGGAAGTATACGTGGTACAGTGAACTACTATCAACATTTCAAATAATAAAGAATGTATGAAAAATAAAAAGTCCACACACACTTTCTGCGCAGCAATCAATAAAAGGGAAATATGTAAACACATAATCTTCTGTCCCTCAGCCTTATGCATGCCGTGTAGTAGCTGATCTTGAGCCCCAACCAGAGCGGGGGGCCAAATCTGCTTGTGGGAGTGGCACATGGCTGCTCCAGCGGATTTGCCCTCCGTGGAGCACATACTCTGGCAGAGGAGCGATCCTGCCAGCATGTGATTGCCGCCATCTTGGCGCTGGAATGCAGTGCTAAACGCCATGCCAGCTTCCCAGTTGCTGATGCAGGGGCATGGCTAGGGGGAGGAGCTGACTAACCTGGTCTTTGCTGGCATTCTGCTAGTGGCCCACTGCAGTCCATAGAGGTTTCTTGACAGGGGGGAGGCTTTTGAACTTTTGGGGCCTCCTCACGCTGCTGGAAAGCCTATTTGGGAGCAGCAAGGCAGCACTTCATCAACGTGTGGCCTGCTGCCTCCAGTGTGTATGGGGCTGCCCATTCTAGGGCAGACTCCTTGACGTAGAAGATACTGTTTCTAAAGTCCAGCCCTTTGTCCACTCTGCATAGTAATGGAAGCCATCCAAGACTGAGTTTGACATGAGATCTCTCTCCTAAGAGTGATCCCCAGAAGGGTTACACCAGATGGACGCTCTTTCTTGTATTATCCCTGTTTGCCCATTCCTTGTGGGTTAAAGAATCCTTTCATGATGTCTTCAGGAAGATAGTCTAGCCTTGTCTCTATGTGTCCAATTTCCTAAATGACCAATTTCAGCTGAGCTGTGAGCTGACCACTGTCTTCAGCCAGGAGGCCTATTTGAATTTTCAAAGCTTTGATGGCTGGCACTTGCGGTAATGTTTGGGAAAAACAGCTGCAAAAATTAGTAGCACTCTCAAAGTTATTCACTCCCTCAAGCTCCTCCAGGCAGTTCTCAGCAGCCTTGAAAACAATTCACAGCTCTGAGGAGCTCCTGGCTGGACCTGGTAGTCACTTGAAGCCCAAACTGAGAGTTGCTTCTTGAAATACCTCTCAAACAGGGAGGGATGTTTGACACAACATGTGGGGAGGGAATGATTAAGATGAGGTCCCTTAATTAAAATAATTGGTTTTAATAGCCAAAACAACAATAACTGCTGTGCATTCCTCCTTTGAAGGGCATTTCTGTCCCTTGGGTAGTGAAGTGGAAGATGAGCTCTGCAGCAGTGAGTGTGCGTTTAATTGAATCATCTCCTTTCTTCCTTGGTGAAATTAATTGGCAGTCTTGAGGAAAATTGGCTGAGGGGGTCATGATTATCTTCATAAGTGAACGCCACTGCGTTGCAGTGGTTAGAATGCCGGGCTAGGATCTGGGAGAACCAAGTTCAAACCTTTACTTTACCATGGATGTTTGCTGGGTGGCCGTGGGCCGGTCACACATTCTTTGCCTAATCTACCTCAGAGGGTGGTTGGTAGGATAAAATGAAGAGGAGCAGAGAACAATGTAAACTGAGCTGGGTCTCCATTAGCGAAAAATGGAAGTAAATTTGAAAAAGCAACTGATAGCCTTGAACTTTTTTATATGGAGGAGGGTCATGTGGTTTCAAAAATGAGCACCAGAAATTAAGTCATAGGTATGAGTAGAGTTTATTTGGAAACAGCGGATGAACCACGGCTCTTCCATCATTAGCACCTAGCCTTTCAGTTTCCATCAATTTGGGCCCCCAAGCAAGTTTAGGAAGAAGAACAAGAGTTGGTTTTTATAACCCACTTTTCTCAACCTTTGAAGAATCTCAAAGCAGCTTGCCATCACTTTACCTTCTCCTCCCCACAACACACACCTTGTGAGGTAGATGGGGCTGAGAGTCTTTGGAGAGAACTGTGATTAGCTCAAAATCATCCAACAGGCTTTAAGAGGAGGAGTGGGGAGTCAAGCCTAGTTCTCTAGGGCCCCTTCCGCACACGCAAAATAATGCGTTTTAAAACCACTTTCACAACTGTTTGCAAGTGGATTTTGCTATTCCGCACAGCTTCAAAGAGCACTGAAAGCAGTTTGAAAGTGCATTATTCTGCATGTGCGGAATGAGCCTAGATTAGAGTCCACTACTCTTAACCAGTACACCATGCTGGCTCCCTTACGCCCTGGTCTCATTGTGCCTGGACCCAGTTCCATTAAAAATCCCCTCCCCAAGGTTCCTTTATATTGAATTGTGTTATTCATATTTGGTTTTGATTCCTTAGTTGGTTATGGGGAGCTCCTTTCGACTGAGAAGCAAATTTAAATGGAATAATCTTTTGCTGGACCAAGCTCCAAGGGTATCAGTGGCTTTGAGAAGCATAGAATTGCCAAAGAGAAATCAAGATGTGGTGTTACCTATTTTTTTTAAACAAATACTAACAGGTTAAATGCTTCCAATGCGGCACAAAGTATCTTTCCTCTGAGCAGAACAGATGTGATTTCTTTTTAAAAAAAACGTGAAGGGGAAATTGCCTTTCAGCAAGGGATTAGCCTGACAGAATGCAGAAAATGGACAAAAAAATTACTATTTTCTCCCTTCTGACTGTTTTTTGTTTGTTTGTTTGTTTGTTTGTTCTGGCAGCTGGGTAAGAGGTTGAAATTCTGGATTCTGACCAATTGGTCAGCCTTCTCCCTTGAAAAACTGCAGCATCAATATACCTCTGAATACCAGCTGCCAGGGCCAGTAATTAGTAGAGGCCTGGTGCCTTTAGGCTTGGCCTGTGGCCTTCTCAGTGGCCATTGCAAGAAGTAAAACACTGGACTAAATGAACCATGCGGTTCAATCTGGCAGGATTCTTCTCATGTCCAGAAGCAGCCTCCATGGTGCTGGAGATTTGGGAACAAAATGCCCTTTAAAGACGCTAACTGATAATTTGTGTGCTTTCACTCATAACTCCTTATATGCTGGAAAATGCTGATGGTCTTTCAAGACACTACTGAATTCACATTTTGTTCCATTACTACACTGGCTACCCCCCTGAAACTGATATTGTAAGCCACCTAAAGCAGGACTTCAAAGAGACAGCACAGAAATATTCTAAAAAACAGCTTAGCTTCTGAGATCAGACCAAACCAGGCTATAATTAGGCCATCTTCCCTTCCAAAATAGTCAGGGATAATCAAAGTTCCTGATTATTGTTGTATAATTTCCTTATGACTTGGGTTCTGCTCCCCCTGTCTCCTGGGGGAAAAAGTGAATTTGAGGGATTTTGCCTAATGAAAAAAATCTGTTATTTATAAGGATATGAAAAATATTAATGGCTTTCCCAAGACAAACATGTTTTACTGTTTGGTGCATCGCCACATGAATGCAACAGAACAGCTGCAGTCCTTTGCAATGTAAAAAAAGAAACCCCTTCTAAACTAACCCTTTGAGCACTTCCACCCCAAATTGTATATTTGGCACAACAAAATATTATTCTTTTTAATGATTCTGTGTTCAAGAAGACTGAAGTTGAGATTTTCTGGTAGTTGATGTGAAAAAACTTTTTCTTAAGATCCTTCAGGACTGCTGCTGCCAGTCAGAGTAGACAATAATAATCTGGAGGTATTGTTGAAAGCTTTCACAGCTAGAATCCATTGGCTTGTGGTTTTTCCGGGCTGGGTGGCCACTGCTTCTAATGCTCCATGTGCATCTATGGCTGTCTTCTTCAGAGGTATGTCATGGTAAGATGTCTTTCTCTCTGTGGTACACATTTCAAGGGTTTGCTCAACGTAAGACATCTACATGTGACTAAAGGATATGCAATAATCATGCTTCTTGCGGGTCAGGCATGCCCAGGTCGGCCAGGTCTCCTGCTGTATCAGAAGACTTCCCTCCATGGGCCCAGCATTCCTCCTCCAGCTTGGTGACTTTGGGGGTGAAACCTAGAGTGTCTCCCTGAAGAAGTGATATCACTCCTGCGTTTGTGCCAGAAACGATGTCACAGTGTTGGCACACTTGTCATCATCAGAACTTTGCCCGCTGTGTCCCCCAACAGTTGCCAGTGCTAGGCTGGCAACCTTAGGTGTGCTTGCTGGGGCAACATAATTTCATTGCTTCTTTCACAACTGTGGGACCTCAAGCTGCTTCTCCCAGACACCGTCTGTGTGCAGAATGGCCCTTTGCCAAATACAGTGAGTTTTTTAAAATAATATTTTTAGTTAATTTTAAAATATAACTACAAAAGAAGGAATAATTCATGAACAAAGCAATCCACAAAATTCACAAAATATTAAAAGCAACAACAATATTCCATCAATCCCACCTACATATCCAAAATATAATGGATCAGTTATCTCAATATCGACTGGTACTGAGATTAATACCAACATATGTCAAAACTTAACAATAAAAATAAAAACAACAAAAACAAAGTGGAAAAACTTGCATAGCTGGCCATAGATTCCATATATATTCTATACAGATATAGTTCTATTTCCTTGTCCAAATCCTTGTATCCAAGACTGGTTCTTAACGTATTAAAGAGTATTATACATTTTCAAATTTGGAAATTCCATTAAATATCTTGCAAGGCTGTTCCAAATTCTCCTAAAATCATCTTTTATCTTCCTTGTATTATTCTAACATTATTACAGTGAGTTTTGAAATCCGAGGCACATCTCTGATTGGCGTTGCCCAAGTTTCTGAGGATGAAGAGGTGGAGAAAGGAGACATGCTCACCTAGCAGCAGCATGTCTTTTTTGCATTTTCCTAAAGGAGCTCATTCAAGGCTGTGTCACTCACTTAGTTATAAATGAGTCAGCCTACTGCAAATGGCAGGAGGGGCCCTGCTTTTGAGCTTGCCCATTAATCAGCTTGATGGTAGTCCCTAAGGAAAAGCGGCAAGGAGGACCATTTCCCTGTGGAGGGGCACTTCAGTGGTTCTGAGCCTTTGCCAGAGCCTTCCAGACTAACCAGCCTCAACCAGCCATTTCTTCATTCAGGGCCCACAAAGTCAATCAGGGTGTGAAAGCTTTGTTTGCACAGCAAGAATCCTTCCATGGAAAGTTGCTGAGGCTGCTGGAAAAGAGGGTTACTTCCAAGCATGCCATGGAAAGTAATGCCCCTGTTTGGCCCTTGACCTGAGTATTTGCGTTCCACCTGCCAAAAGGCAAAACAATTGCTTGCCTTTCAAATCGCCCTGTCCTTCAAGAGCGATTTCATGCATGCATAAGGAAGGGCCAGTAATCTCAGCAGCCAGTCATTTAACACTAGTACTGAGCTCAGCAGGAAATCCTTGGTCCACATCCAGGACAGACTTTCGTTTCTCTCTTCCTTTCCTCAACCTTTGTCAGGCCTAGTGTAAGTAGTGCCAATGTCACAGGGATATTTGTCTTTTCATATGCTATATGAATTAATTCATTTAAAAGATTATATTGGAATCTGCAGAGAAAATTCAAGAGTTCAGACATTATTTCAGCAATCAGAATTTCAGTTACCAATTTAACTCTGCTTGGGCAGGAGTGAATCAGGCCCAGACTCACCAAAAACTTATGCTGGAATAAACTTTGTCAGTCCTTAAAATGCCACTTGGTTTCTGCTTCACTTGGCTGCACTGATTAACCTTTGGAAATATTTACCAATGATGCTTAGTTCTGCTGTTACAGTTTCACAATGTACCTTCCTTGATTAGCTTAAATGCTTACCTTCTTTTCTAAACATCTTCTATAGTCAGGAGTGGTCCTCACCTGCTCTGTACAGATATATTTCTCTTTGGTAGGTTCTTGTTTCTTTGTTCCCTGGTCTTATCTTTCTGTCACTTGCTAACTGTAAGCAGTGCTTCCTCCTTTCTGCTTTTTTAAAATGGCGCTAATACTCATTATATAAGGTTGCACCAGTTGCCACCAATTCAGGACTTGGGAAAGCCTCCCAAAAGGTGCCAATACTCACTACTAGTGAGCACTGAGTATGAGTATGAAGGTATCTGCTGCAGATGAACACCTAATGCATCTGATGAAGTGAACTCAGACTCATGAAAGCTTATGATGCAACGAATTTTGTTAGTCTTCAAGGTGCTGCTGGACTTCTGTTGTATTTTAATTACTATGCTAGTCACGTATAAATATCACAGTTAATCAATAGTCATGGTAAATTTAGCTCTCTGTGTTTTGTATTCAGTGTCTGTACATAGATGTTTATTGCATATTTTAATGTATTTTAATGGATTCAGTTAATAGATAAACGTTCCCTTTTTGTTTTTAATATTGTAATATAGTAATTTATAATGCCAATAAAGGCTTCTGTCTGTCATATCACAGTTAATCCATAGAAAGCTTTCATAAACTGAGGCTGCTGATAGAGTAGGTCCTTCATCATGAAGATGCTCCCTCTAAAGATGTACTTAAAGGGGTTATACCTATCCAAAGAACTTCCTGCTTCTCCTTGAATTGAGCTACACACCACCTGCATTCTTTGCATTCAGCCTCTGTTTGCTCCTTGAATTTTTCTATAGCTGTCCCTAAATTACAGAGATTATCAGCAGCAATCCCAAAATCACTCTTTCATAAATCATCCCCAAGGCAAAATGAGGCTGGCGTAGTCCATTTAATTTTCAGCAGGGCCTTCTTCCAAGATGAAGAAGAACTACACTTGGGAGCAGGTGATAAGTTGGTGTGTTTTACATTATATGCGTGTAACAAACTTTTCCTTGATCTGCAGCCCTGTTTGTAAGTTGCCTTGGGCTAAATAGGGAATGCTAGATGGGAAGGGCTTTGAAATAAACAACTAAAATTAAAATAAAGATTGAACAAATCACATGCAGCCCCACCACACTTTCTGCACTACCAGATGCCTCAGTCCATACGTCCAATCAACCAGTTTGCTTATAAGGAAACCCCATTTTGAATGTGTGGAGGCTGCTGTCAGATTGCATTGCACCCTAAGGCTGATGAGAACTTAGTTTGTCCCTGTTCCCCGAATGAATATTCAGAAAGTGTGGTGTGACTGCCACGAGCAGTCATACTACCCATTGTGAAGATAATGTTTACTTACATATGTTGTTTGGCCTGGCTTGGTTGCAACTGGGAAGTACACATCCCCCCCCCCCCCAATTTCCCCCATCTAGGGGTTTCTCATCTTTTCTGCCATCTTTCCTGAAAATGTTCTGTTGTGATGTTTTCAGAAAGTTCACAGCAAAGCTTGGATGGCTGCTGTGTGGGTCGAAAAGCCTGAAATTTTCCAGAACTACCCACATGGGCACCATTTTCTCTCTACTAGTCCCCGTGGTGGCTATTCCTCCCTGCATGAGCTTTTTTTTATGAGGTTTTTTTTTTAAAAAAATTGGCAACTGTCATATCAATATAATCCAAGCTGGATAAAAATTCATAAAAAATAAAACTATTTGGATTTTTAAATTTAAATCAGATTTTTTTTTACAAAATAAAATGCTCTTTGGGGAAAAAGTCTATCTAAAGTGCCAGCATGGTGTAGTGGTTAAGAGCAGGTGGATTCTAATCTGGATTCTAATCCAGCATGGTGTAGTGGTTAAGAGCAGGAAGATTCTAATCTGGAGAACCGAATTTGATTCTCCACTCCTCCTCCTGAGTGGCAGAGGCTTATCTGGTGAACCAGATGTGTTTCTGCACTCCTACATTCCTGCTGGGTGACCTTGGGCTAGTCACAGTTCGTTGGAACTCCCAGTCCCACCAACCTCACAAAGTGTCTGTTGTGGGGAGAGGAAGGGAAAGGAGCTTGTAAGCCACCTTGAGTCTCCTTACAGGAGAGAAAAGTGGGGTATAAATCCAAATTCTTCTTCCTCAAACTCTAAAGATAGTTTTCTATTTAAGACAGATTATAGTCCAAAGGTTATTCATCATGAAATAAGGATTAGTTTTTAATTATATAGTGTGAGGATGTGTATTCATGCAATGCTTAAACTTTTTGATAAATGCATTCCACTGACCCATTCACAATGTGATTTCTGCAAGATTATTTTTAGCGGTGTTTCTATCTAGAAGATATCACACATGCTGGGTTTTACAGCTCTCAAAACAGTGAATTTATGTCTGCAGAGATAACATGCCTCTTCTCCACAGAAAAAATGTTATAAAATAAACATGCAAAGTTGAGAAAAGGTCCTTAATCCCATTGTTCCTTTGCAAATCTATGTACACGGAATCAACCCCTTACCTCTTAAGTGCTAAGTGTCAAGAAGCTCAATGAATAGGAGACTGTTTGGAGTGGAATATAACTGCACAAGTGTGAAGAGGGAAGGGTAAGTAAAAATGACAATGAAACCTTTTGAGCAGAATACTCCACAAGTCTTGGGGTCGTTTTGCCTGTAGCCTGTTTATTATATTATTCTCTCCTTGGAGGAGAAGACCTATAAGAAGACCCAGTTTGGGGATATTTTAGTGATGTTCCTCTACCTATGGGCAAGGCAGGCAGGCATGCAAAACACAAACACTGCAACAAAGAAATGCAAGGTCTGGTGGCCCAAATGAAACTGGAGATAGTGCGCATGCAATAATTTCATAATTATCTATCTATGTATTTCTAATAGTTTGACCAAATAAGTAATTTTTTCTATATCTTGAAAACTGATCTGAAAAGTTATTATTCCAAAAAGGAAAACTTCATTTGGTATTAAATGTTAAGGTTATACCTGAAAGAATGAGTCTTTAAGTAGAAAACCGTGATTTAAATCAAGTCTTACTGACTAGTGGTTTAAAGCAATTTGATTCCAATCCACTGTGGGATAATTTCCATAAATTATATCAATATGTCAATTACCATTTCAAACAAACAAACAAACAAACAAACAAACAAACAAACAAACAAACAAACAAACAAACAAACAAACAAGACCTTGGTGGTATGGGAAGGCGGCTGCTACAAGGAAAATACAGCAAAACCTACCATTTGCTTTCTTCATTTATACTCCACTTTTCTCTCCTACATCATTTTATCCTCACAACAATCCTGTGAAGCTGGCTGAGAAAGAGCAAATGGCCTAAGGTCTCCCAGGTAGCTTCCACTGGCCATGTCAAGATTTGAACTGGGTCTTCTTGTCTGATGCTCTAACGACCACAAAACACCAGCTAGCTCTCAAGGGAAAGCTCCAGAGGTGGGATCCAACCAGTTCTCACCACTTCTCTAGAAGTGGTTACTAATTTTTTCTGAGTGCCGAGAAGGGGTTACTAAAGCAACCTCCCTGCCCAATAGGGACTGGAGGGGCGTGTGTGCGGCGGCGCCACTGTTTGAATCCCACCACCATCGGAACCTGTTATTAAAATTTTTGGATCCCACCATTGGAAAGCTCTGTTGCCTCTGAGCTACACCAGCAACATTGATGCCTCCATGGGAACACTTCATTATGTGGAGAAGGCCAGTGTAAAGCAGCAGCTGAGAGGCAGAGCTGTGAAATGTTTGATTTGAATGTTGCTTTGTCCCTGACTGTAAGCTTAAATAAGGTACTGCCCCCAACCTCAGTGCCCAATTTAGAGATGAAACTAATAGTGATGGACGTTGCAGGGTTGTTGTAAGCGTGATGGAGTTAACTGTCTGTGAAACTGTCTGAGTACTTGAAAGTGATCTAGAACATCCAGTTCACATACGCAGGAAAGTCGAAACAAAGGCAACATAGACAAGCAACAACTAGAACATGGTACGCTTCTCTATTCATTTCAATTGCATGCCTCCCTTCTTCCAAAGATTTTGGGGCTCTTCCCTTTCCCTTTACCATGTTTTATTCTCACAATTTCCCTTTAAGGTAGAGTAAATTAAGCTGAGAGTGACAGGCTGGCCCAAATGGCCCAGGAGCTTCTTAGCTGAGCAAGTACCTTTGAACCTAGCGCTCTGCATCGCACTGGCATTTGCAATATCTGCAGCACAACAAAAACTTGTTGGCTATTTTGTTACGGTTGCTGTGCAGCAACCATTCATGACTGGGCTTTCCTGGGTAGAATGCACAATGCAAAGGAGTGCTGTCATGCAAAAGCCAACAATGCGTAGATGTAGCCTGCTGTCTAATCTAAGTTCACTGTCCAGAAAATACTCATTTGGATGTAAGCCTTTTGAACTAGATGGAACCAACGCTTAGTACTGAGCTGAAAATCTCAATATAATATTATGTACCAGTATCTCTCAAACCAGAGTTTACCATGTAAATGCCCCACAGTGAGTAATTGCTTCCAATAAGGCACCTACTTTTCATATCGGTGTCACTGTATCTTTGGATAGTTCCTGTCACCCTTAATTAGCAGACTAGTTGATTGAGACAGGTCACCCAGTATCATTAGCCTCATTTTACAGATAGGAAAACTAAGCCACAGAGAAGGAAAGGGAATAAGTCCAAGGTCAGCTGAGTTAGGAATGAAACCTTGATTCTTTATTCAAATCAAATCAAATTCACCTTTAATAGGATATCATTAAATGTGCTAAAAGTAACACATGCTAAAAAGACAATTAGAAAGCAAAGGCCAATTATACACTGGTGCTCTGCGTCGCAGTGAGGGTACAGTTCCTGCAGAACACAAATTTCTGTATTGATGACATCCAAATGTGGTGTCGAAGATACTGGAACCCCATAGTTAGTGAGAGTGGGGAAACCCTGAGGTTTCCCGCTTGCTTTGGGGTTTCGCTCCTTTTGGGTCGCTCCCCCATCAAAAGACAAGATTGAAGGTTGCCTTTTTAAAACAAGAAAATACAAGGAGACCCCACTGCAAGGGTACTGTGGGGCTAGGAACACCACAGAAAGCGCTCCAGGCAGATTGGGCCACAATAGCATACAAAAGAATGCTTTAATAGTTTAATAGACTTTACATTAAAAATCTCCGTTAGAAAATTTGCCACCAAGACAGTAATTCCGGAATCATTAATCATTTAGTAAAAAAAAAATCAGGTCACCTGCTTCTTATTTACAAATCTTTTGGCCTGAAGGATGGCCAGAAGAAAGTTGTCATGACATGAGGTCTCTCATGTAATTGACAGTCAATATAGTATATTGACTCTGGCAAGCCTATCCCACAGGTATCCTGATGGGGCCACGACAGAGCTTTCCCGGTAGTACCTTTGATGGAAGAGTGTTCAGTCTTGCCAACATAAAAACTTCATGTTGAGAGGGGATAAATTATGGAAATAGTGGGCCATAGTCCCGAGCTGAATTTGTATACCTAGCTTAGCTGGAGAGCAAAAACATGATTGGAAGGGGCAGAAGTAATAAAGAATCTAGGCTACGCCGATTTGATTCAGTTTTCGCAGAATCACATGGAATCAGGATGCACTTATAAGCATCACTTTTCAAATGGGCAAGAAGACTATTAGGCTCAGCTCTAAAATGAATTTTGAGCCAGTACCCAAAAGTGGCAATTCAAGCCTTTGTCTCCCTACAGCTTTGTCCCAGTTCAACACAGATGGCTAAAAAGGGAACAAATGTTTATTAAAAGCATCAATCCATATAGGGATTCCATGCTGGAAGTTGGCTGCCCTGCCCCAGGGCCAGGGGCCACCTCCTTCGTGGAGATGCCATCATCTTCCCCTGGTGCCAAAGACAAGCCAACAGACTAGAAATGTAATAGAGGGGCTTTAATTACCCGTACTTGTCTCCTTTAGCTCTGGTCTTGGCTGAATCTTCTTTCTACATCTGCCTGGATCAGGTAGACAAGGCTAGTTAGATCTGCCCGTCCACCTCTTTAGCTTGGACCTTTCCCTGGCCACTTCCAGGTCTTGCTCTTATTCCTGAGCAGGACTTTTCTCCTGAAAAGGCTTTTACTCAGAGGAGGTCTTAACTCCTGTCTTCTCTTGCCGCTAGCTCTTTCCAGTGCATCTGAGTTTCTGCCTTTCCTGAGGCTATGCTGCTGCTCCACCCTCCTCCCCAGGGACAGGAAGCTCAGGGCTGTGACAGACACCCCATTTCCTCTGACCAGAATATTAGGTGCCAGTGGACTAACAGGAGGTTTGCTGGGAGATCTCCTAGGGCAGGTCCTATACCCGTGGTGGCGAAACTTTGGCACTCCAGATGTTATGGACTACAATTCCCATCAGCCCCTTCCAGCATGGCTAATTGGTTCGCCACCACTGCCCTATACTGCCAAAGGTTTGCCACCACTGTCCTATACTGTGGGTAGATGGGTTAGGGCAGTATGGTAAGCCAGGTTGATTAATGCTTGATTGCCAATAACCTTGAGAAAAAAATGTTCTAGATCTTTAGTAAGAGGCTTAATGGAATGTCATTTAGAAGGTACCATGAAAAGTTTCACAATTTCCACAGATTAAGATGCTATTAATGGTGCAAAATATTTTTTTTCTTCAGGTTGTTGGCAACTCTAGTTCATGGCTCTCTATCTTGGGCACCTAGGTATGTCTGTCAACCACTAGGCCTGGCCTGGCAGCCTGCCACAGTTACAGCTGATCAGCAGACTACAGTGATCAGTTCCTCTGGAGAAAATGGCAGCTTCAGAGGGTGGTCTATATGGCATCAAAACCTCCCCCTCCTCTCCCCAAACACTGTCCTCTCTAGGCTCCAACCCCAAATCTCCGGGGATTTCTCAGCTCAAAGTGTTTGCCTAGTGCCACATAGTGAACCGGGCAGCCCTGACTGCAAGCCACCTAGGACCTTAAAGGGAAGAACCGGCACTTCGAATTGGATGCAGAAACAGGTAGGCAGCCAGTGCTGACCTTTCAGCACAGGAATGATACAGTCTGTGCATCCAGTCCCCAATGACAGCAGGACTCTTTCGTACCAGCTGAAGATTGTTGTGATAAACTTTATGGATGGGCCCAACCTATTTATTTACTTCATTGATGCCCCTGCTTTCTTCCTAATGGGGACCCCCCAAGGCTTACATTGTTGTTGTTGTTTTTGCATTTTGTTCTCACAACAATCCTGTAAGGTAGCTTAGTGCATGACTGGCCCAAGGTCACCCAGTGAGCTTCCATGGCAGAGAAAATATTTGTACTGGGACTCCCAGATCCTGGTTATACATTGCATCCTATTAGCTCTCTTGTATATGAAGGACCATTGATAATGTGTGTGTATATATATATGCTTTTATATATATATAACATATCAAGGAGGTTTAGACAGGAAAGGTTTCCCAAGGTAGACTAAAAGTTTTGTTCATTCTTTATCAGATGCTGAAAATCATAAGGAGTACATCAAATAATCAAGAACAGATTGGGGCAGATGACAGATGCGCTCTCTAGGATTTTGTTAGACGCTACTTTATACTTGTGAATTGTGGTCACTCTGTAGCTACTGACAAGCATCACAAGTGTCTCTCTCATTGTTTCCCTCCACTCCCAAGCTTTAGCAGCTCAGCCAAGAGACAATCACCCTTTTTTTGAAGAGTAAGGAGTTCCTGCCTGCTTACACAAACACACTCTCATTCTACCCAGGCTTCAGCCAGAAATGGGTGTGTGGGTGATGTTCTTTCCAGTTTTGCCAGTGCTTTTAGCCAGGCTTGGTCATGGATGGGTAGTGCTGCATCTATCTTCTAGTGCAAGCCCCTCTTTTGACCTCATTTTCCATCTCAAGCTCACAAACCCCAAAGACCAAGGAAAGAGCTGTTTTGTTGACAGTTCTGTCTCTCACACTGGAGGAGTGCCAGAAACTGTCAACAATGGAAACTGTCTTTCACAGCCAAGCTGTTTTACGCAGGTGTCAAGGAAAGTTTCATAAGCCCCTTTTCTCTCCGCAGGCATTCAAACATGAAGGCAAAACCAAGAACCTCCTGGCTGACTTTGTTGACAATGTCATTTCTTTGCACCTCCCCATTTCTACAGTTGCTGGTGACTCACTCATTCAGGGTCACATTCAAGGTCATTAAAATATCAAGCTCAGAACTCTTTCCGATCAGGAAACTTGAAGGAGGGCCTAGTGTCTTGGTGCCCTCTATAACCTTGGAAGAAATTCTGCTCCAGTAGATTTTGCCCAGTGTGGGGCACGGGAGGACCCCTAGAGTTAGAGGGGGCATCTGGAACACACGGACCAATTCGGGCATGACATGATGTCTGATTCCTGTATTTCTCCCTTTCCCCTCAGGTTTAAAAAAATCTAATTGAATCCAGCTGAACTGCACAACTGTAGGGTAACTGCTGGTGGGACCATCTGCTAAATTTCATCTCTGCCCCCACTTAGCTATAATGGTACTGTGCAGCTCAGCTGGGAAAGAGGAAGGGAAGGGTGGTCCTGGTTGTGAGGTGTCATATTTGCTGTTGTCTGCATGCTTTTAAAAAGATGGGACAGATGAAAGGGGAAGACTGGGAAGTGGGAAGGTAGTGGTGCTATACGTGGAAACTGTTCCTGCCCTATTTGCTGCTGCTGCTGCTGCTGTTGAAGACAAAGAAGTTTGGATTTGTACCCCTGCTCCCTTTCTCTCATGTAAGGAGACTCAACGGGGATTACAAACTCCCTTCATCTCCCCTCAACAGACACCTTGTGAGGTAGTGGGGGCTGAGAGAGTTCCAAAGAACTGTGACTAGCCCAAGGCCACCCAAATGGAATGTAGGAGTGCGGAAACAAATCTAGTTCACCAGAGAAGAAAACTTCACTGCTCAGGTGAAGGAGTGGGGAATCAAGCCCGGTAAAGGTGGAGCGAGGGGAAACTGCGCCCGGGGCACAGGTGCTCCCTGTGCTCCTGGCACGCCCCCACCCACCCCTGCCCCGGAACGCCACGCCCTTGCCATGTCCCTGCAGGGGCACGCGCCCGATGCATTGCGCACCCCCTGTCCTCTTGTCGCTACTCCACTGAGCCCGGTTCGCCAGATTAGAGTCCACCTGCTCTTAATCACTACACCATGCTCACTCCTGTAGAAGCAGCCTCTGCAAACTGTTTGAAAGAGAGTAAGTTCCATTTCAGGCAATGTACTTATGTAGAATTATTCTGTCATGTGATAGATGGCTTTTGTTTTGTGGTGGATTCTTGCTGAATTACAAATTACATGTTTTCTGGCTTTGCTGGACCAGTTTTGTTCTTGCTTTCTCTATATAATTTAAAAGACATTTAAATTTTAATATTTACTGGCCAACAGCAAACCCCATCATGGCCACCAGCTAAACCTTTTATTCAGAGATGAAACAAAATTTAGCTGAGTCCAACAGCTCAAAAAAAAAAAATCTGCCATTATACTCGACCAACTTTTACATACATTTATTCCCAAGTGAAAGGGTGCCAATGATGTTTGTCAGAACCTGAAAAATCCCTGAGCAGGGTTCAATTATCTACAAAGAGCAAGTAGGAAATGAATGACCTACACAACAGGTCAGATGCTCTGAAAGACACAAGCACAGCAGGAAATGGGTGAGCAAACCTGACAGGTGACTTCACCAAAGACAAACGTTCATCTGCTTAAACTTTTGGGCTGACTGGGAAGCGCTTGATCTTCCTCCCATTACAGCCAATTAGGTCCTTATCTCATAAACAAGTACACACCCATGCTGAAGTCTGTTTAGAAGCCTATGTATCTGGGGAAGCCTAGGCATGAGGCAAACCACCCACAGGCACAGAGTGATAGGGAAGTGCACCCGAAACAATCCCTTCTGACTGGAGACCATCTTCCAGTCAGAGTAAGCTAGACAGGCATCCATGGACCAATGGTCTGATTAACTAGAAGGCAGCTTCATGTGTTTAACCTGTTCAAATTTCAAGATACCTCTGGCTGTTGGCTACTTGATGGGACGGGCTCATTTATTTAAAATTTGGACCAACCTTGGTTCTCCTGTTAGAACAACTCAAGTACCCATGTTCCTGGCTCTGATTACATCTCGGCTTGGTGTAGTCTCCAGGAGGATGCTCAAACATCCACTGGTTTGGTTCATGATCTGTTCACCATTGCAAACAAGAAGCCAATTTTTCTATGTGCATTTTTGGTTAAAAAGTAGAAATAACCAAGTTTGGAATAAATTTCATAAGCAACTCTTCTTTTTTTCCCAGATTGCAATACCTGGCTATGATTAAAATATATTTCTTTCTGTAATGTGTATGTTAAAAAATTGTTTAATTTTGACCACTGAAGAAGAACTTTGAGGCTGAAATGCATATGGTCTTAGTTGGTCACTTGGTATTGACCTCAACTATGTATGTTGGATTGTTGCCATTTTTGTAAAACTGGAAAGCTGTATTTTAGGCTTGTGTTTTTAATTGGTTATTTGTGTGCACTTTATAATAAAGATGTGGTTTATTTTATTTGTGTAACTTTTGTGAATAGTATATGCTGGTTCCTGATCTGTTCACCAGTTGCAAATAAGAAGCCAATTTTTTGATGGATTGTTTGTCAATTGGCCAATCCATTTTTGGCTGGATGGTGGGTTGATTCAACTATTCTTTTGTATCAGTGCAATCAGAACTATCAGTGTCTTACACACACACACACACACACACACACACTCCCACACAGCCTGCTAGAATTCTCTCTCCTTTCTACAAGTCACAAATCTTTAAAATGAATGAATAAATAAATGTGTTTTAAAAGTACCATTTGATGTTCATCTATGTAAAGTCCTTAGCAATGTTAACAGTTGATCTGTTTAGAGATGCAGAATTTTGTTCATGAGCGTTTTTGTAAAAAGCCTGGGCAAATTTGTGTTCGAGTCATTATGAGCTGAGTTGAACAGACTTAGTGATCAGATTATGTCTGAGTGATACAGTCGAACACATTCTCCATGAAATTTGCAACATCTCTAGCTTCTATCCCATCACAAAACCAGCATATCTAACTAGACTCTATTCTCTAGCAATTGCCTGTCCTGATCATCCCTCACAGCCTGTTTATTCCCTAGCCAACTCTTAACTACCCTTCTGGAGAGAGAAAATTTGTTCTTCTGTTTCCAGCATATCTTTTCCCTAAAACTAATGGTTTGGTATATTGGTGCTATAAGTTTCCAATGTGAGCTGCCAGAGCTACAGCCCAGAAAGCATCTCTGAGATCCTGCCCATGTGAGAAGGCCCATGAGATACAGATTGGAGCTGTCCTCAACCAGGAAGCACTCCTTGGCTCCAGAGTGACCTTGCACCCCACCCCCCCACTCCATCATAAGCATCTGTCATCCTCTGCCTCAAATTCAATGTATTTTACTGGTTTGTGTGTAAAAAAAAAACAACTTGAGGCAGTCAGGGTTCAAGCTTTACTTTGGCATGAAGTTTGCTGTGTAACCTAGGGCCATTCACTCTCTCCTCCTGCTTCACCTACCTCACAAGCAGTGGTGGGATCCAAAAATTTTAGCAACAGGTTCCCATGGTGGTGGGATTCAAACTGTGGCGTAGCACCAATGGGGCTGGGCGGGGCTTGACGGGGGCGTGGCCGGGCATTCTGGGGTGGGACATTCCTGGGCGAGGCTGTGGCAAGGACACAGCCGCTGCGCCGGTCCTTGGGCGGGAAACAAATGCATGCAGACACAGGCTGCCACACACGCTGGTGCACCTCCTGCTAGACAGCTTCAAGTTCTGCGCGCTACTGCTGAGAGGAGGGGCGTAACTAAGGCAAAAATCATGTGGCAAAATCACCAATTAGTAACCCCCTCTCGGCACACACAAATAATTAGTAACCTACTCTCGGGAACCTGTGACAACCTGGTGGATCCCACCTCTGCTCACAAGGCTGTTGTGAGGGTAAAATGGAGGCTGGGAAACCAGATATGCTGTTCTGAGCTCCTTTGCAGGAGATAAAAAGATAATCACAGGTTCCAGGAAAAGCAACATAACTCCCTCTTTATGTGCACACACAATCTCTATGAGTCATTCCTTGTTTTCTGGTACTTATTCCATGTCATTTTTGTCTTTGGGGGACGTTTTGATAAAATTCAGTATAAGTTGCTGCTGTTTTTATTCTTTGCCATCCTGCTTTCTCCATAGGGGAGTAGACTATCAGAACAGGTGCATGCATTTGAAGTCATATATTCAGTCAATGTAAAGTGCATGGATGTCAGGGATCTGTGCCATACACAGCCAGCCACCTGTGCTATGAATTCTGTGAAATCTATCTGTTTGCTCAGAGAGCTACTGCGTATGTTTTTCCCTTGGCTGAAAACTTTGTGCAAAGAAACAGAATTGGTCTCCTGCACCTTGCACATTGTCTTTGAAGGTCACATCCTTTTGAATTATAAGATCAGAGAGCCAAAGGGATCCTATGATATTTGCTAACTGACAGATCTCAAAAGACAAACTCATCCCATGCTAGTCACTGGAGGCCTGTCCTGCGCAACAGCTTGGGACACCAGTAAGTTCTGTCTTAGCTTCCAGAGCAGGCTGATGGGGAGGGGGAGCACTTGGGTGCTAGCTGGGAACCCCAGCTGTGTGGTCTGCCCACGTTCCAGAAGTTGGGAAAAACCCATTGGATGGGGGGGGGGGGGGCACAATTTCAGTGCTTGCCCTGAGCACCATTTTCTGTAGATAAGCTCCTGCCTCTCTCCTCTCCTCTCCCCTTCCCTTCTCTCTTCCCCTTTCCTTTTTTCCTATTATCTGTTGTAATATTCAGTTATTTTTTCCTACTGGAATTTAATTTGCCCTGCCCTTCCTTTGATTAAGGAGCTGCGTGGCGTAGTGGTTAAGTGCTTGCACTGCCACTCACGTGGTCAGGAGTTCGAGCCCCCTGTGGGTCAGATATCCTGGCAGCTGGCTCATGGTCAACTCAGCCATCCATCCATTCCTTGGTCGGTAAATGAGTATCTACCACATAGCTAGTGGGTAAAGAATAGCCGGGGAAAGCAATGGCAAACTACCCCACAAAAACGGCTTGCCTATGAAATCACTGCTTGCAGTGGTACCCCAAGATTGAACACAACTGAAGGGGAAACTTTACCTTTACTCCTTTGATTGGTCCCAGTTGTCTTAGCACCATTGAGTTTTATTAATTAAGATGTTAATGTTGGTTATATGTTTTAATTGTTAAAAATTTTATTGGAAGACACCCTGAGTCTGATGTGTCAGGAAAGAGCAAGGTAAAAACTGAATAAATAAATCAATAAAATAAATGAAGATGCACCTTGTGCAGAAATAGAAAGGTTACAAGTATGTCCCTATGTTATTTTTTACCCGGCCCTCTTCACTGAATTCAGGGTGACCCTGTGGTCCTTCCCATACCCTTTTGATATTCACACCAACTTTTAAAGATAGCATAGGAAGAGATGTGGCAGTTTTAGCCCAAATTTATTTTATAAGTGCAATGGCAGAGGCAGGGGATTTGACCACTGCTTTCCCTGGTCCCAGTCTGACATCAGTTATACTACACTGGCTTTCCTTAACAGCCTATGTGAAATGGTGGGTAGTGTTGTGGGTGCACTTTAACTGCTCATTGCCAACTGCAAGCTAAAATGTGGGGGGAAAGGGAGTGAACAGATGTGAGGAGAGAAGGCTGCCAATGCTTCTGTTGATCTTCATGCTGGGGTAGAGGAAGCTTGTGTCTTGGATGATGTAGGAGAAAGCAGTTGAGGCTTGTGAAATTGGGAAAGATGTTGCAAGCCAGGTGGGGAGCCCCGAGGACACGAGGGGAACATTTAGCCCTACCTGCCAAATTCTGAGCGTTTTGCAGGAAGCTGCTCGCACTCAAAGCCCTTGAAGGGAATTTGCATGTAAATCCAGAACGCAATTGTTGCACTCATTCTGAGTGGTATTGATGGAGCAGTGCTGAACGTTGTGTTTGTTGAGCTGGAAGCTGAGACCAACATTGGACACTTTGTCTAACAAAACAAAACAAAAACAAGGAGTTGCATGAGAGTGGGAAAGGACAGGTCAATATTTAAGCTGGCATTTTGTGAGGTCTGGGTACAATGTGTGTCTCTTTATATATGAAAGACAGGAACTAGTTAGCAAGCAAACATTCTAGAAAGTTTACATTTCCATGTAAAAATGGCCCATGAACTAAGACAGCCACCAAAAGCACAGAAGGACACTACCAGTGGAGAGGAGAATAGATCCCATCAGCAGGCATAAATACGGCTAAATTCATAGCTCCTTCATACAGACTTTGGCCAATTATACACTGGCAGCTCTGCCCTACGCTGAAGGGAGATTCTCCTTGGGGCAAAGGTTCTGTTATGAATACCTTTTCCCACCTCTCACACTCTTTGTGCAGCAGATCCCATAAACTCCCTGCTTTGCAGGGAAGATGAAACAAAACGCCCTGTGTTATTCTTTGCTTTGGGCTTTTTTGCTCCACCTCACCCTCCTTGCTCTATTTCTCCCCCCCCCCCCCATGATCAGGAGGGCTTTTAAAAACTTTACTTCAACTTAAAGCATTTGTATCACATTATATCTAGTGAACAATGATAGATCTAATGTAGGAATATTGAAATGACAAGCCTCCATAAGCCAAGGAAGCAGCTTGGGCTGCTTTAGTTTGCTGTGGACTTGCTGTCAGTCAGTTTGGTTGAACCAGCTGTTTTCCTGAAATAACAGCAGAAATTCCACTCTCTTTGTTCTTGCCATGGGTGTCATTATTTGTAAAGAAAACTGAGATGCAATACAACTAGCGTTGCCAGCCAATGGTGAAAGTGAAAGGGGAGTGAGGACAGAAGGAATGACATTGCTCCAATGGTGTGACATCACTTCTGGTGCAACTGCAAACCCACAAGTGGTCATATTGCCATTACAAGGACCCCAAAGTGCCATGTCGATGCAGTGATGTCACTTTTGGGTTTGCGTCAGAAGCGTTGGCCCTACAGTGCTTTCTAAGCCCAGCAGGCAGGCAGAGATGTATTTTATATTATTTACTTGTGTACTTCATTTATGCCTCAGTTTCCTCCCCAATGGGAGACCCATGTGGTCCCTCTCCTCCATTTTATCCTCTCAACCACCCCGTGAGGTAGGTCAGACTGAGAGACTGAGAATTTATGAGTCCAAGGTCACCCAGGAAGTTGCTATGTTATAGAAGGGATTCCAACATGGGTCTCCAAGGTCCTAGACTGAGCCTTTGACTCCAACACCACATTGGTGTTCCTTCATTCGATTTTATATTTATTCCATTCTGCCTCTCAACAGTTGGAAGTAGTTCTCTGTCTGAATGGATTGGCGAACCTTTGGCACTCCAGATGTTATGGACTACAATTTCCATCAGCCCCTGCCAGCATGGCCAATTGGCTCTTGTTTCACATTGGCCTCTTCTCCACTGGAAATTTCTTTATTTGGGAGAACAAGGCACTAACCAGCTCAGGCTGCCCCAAGTCTTTATACTTTGTCCTAGGCAGTTCAAAGGCTGCCAACTAAGCTGATCTCCGCCTTAGCTTTTTTAAAAATCCAGTGCTATAAGTGCACAAGTCCCCCTGCACAAACAGAAGTGAGTTTGCCTACTCCAGCTTTGGAAATTCTTGGAGTTTTGGAGGTAGAAAACGGTTGCCAGCCAATTGCTAGCAACTGGTGGGAGTCTGGGGTGGCGTGGGGACTTGGGAGTTGTGTTACATCAGTTCTGGAGAACACCTTGAAATGATGCCACAGCTCTCTAGGAATTGCCAAAAATTCTATGGTAAACAGTCCTTGGAACAGTCCTATGTGTCTTGGTTTGAGACACATAGAATTGTACCATTAGTGGTAAATTTAACATACTCAGAACACTCTCTCATTTTGCTACTTGAACTTCTTTTTAAAATATTGCCTTCTGAACGCAAAGGTCCTCGAGCTCCTGAAAGCAAAGGTGAGCACAATCTTTTTATTCAGTAAATTTCACTTTTGGATTTTAAAAACCCAGAAATTTTCAGTAAAGCTGAATAAACTGGGTTTAGCTATTTTAATGTATAGAGCTGTTTTATATTTTATATTTATATTTATATTTTCTGATCGTGCTCCTTCTGTTTGTTATGTTGTTTCTGCTGTACACCACCCAGAGCCCTTCGGGGGTGGGCGGTATGTAAATTCAAATACGAATAAATAAAATAAAGCTGACAGCCATTGGCTTTATTCATTTTTTAATTGAACTTTTGAGAGTTTCCAAAACCTAAAACCAAATCTTATTGAATAAGAAAGACTGTGTCTCTCCCCATCACCATTTCCCAAATCCACATAGACCTGGGAAGTGGTGGGGTGGGGGTGGGGTGGAAGCTTCAACTGAAGACTGGACACCTGTCCAGCCGTCAGTTTAAGCTCTGCTCTGCTCTTCCCACCATTGTTTCCCAGGTCAATGAAGGTTTGCACTCCCTGCCACTGTTTCCCAAGTCTACTTAGACCCAGGAAACTGCAGTGGGGAGAGCTTCAACGGAATAACGCTGGAGTGGAGTCCAGCATTCAGTTGAAGTTCTCCCAGCCACCATTTTCCAGGTCTACCTGGATCTGGAAAATGGCGGCAAGTAGAGCTTCAATTTCAGTTGAAAGTCTTACATACACCCCCAGCCCAAAAAGGTGAATCATGTTTGGCTTTTTCAGCACCAAGGCTCTTGGGGCCTGCCTAATAGCCTTGTTGTTTTAATTGGTACCGGTAAATTAAAAACTTGAAAAAAGCTGATATGGTTTTGTTTGTTTGTTTTCAAGATGATTCAGTTTTACTGAATCACCAACCGTACCTAAAAGTGTCTTTCATGGAAGCAACAAGGCTTGCTTTGATTTGGGATGGTTGGTATGTAATTAATTGCCCGTTGGTGAAGGAATGCCTTGGACATGTGGCCAAACAGCACATGCTTTGTTTGCAGCATGGAACATGAGATGTTGAGATTGGGATATTTTTTGTGTGAATTCTGAATCAAACTGAGACCTGTAATTCACAAATCTCTCCCTTCCCCCCACCATCACAAACCTTCCCCTTTTGATTAGCGTGTTCAGTAGTGTGTTTTTGGGAGAGGCACTTGACAGGATGTCTTTTCTTGCATTTGGTTTTCCTACTTCTGTTACAAACACAATGGCATTAGGTTGATGGCTGCATAGGGATCAGTTAAATGTTGAGCCCTGCAGGGTTTAAATTGTTTAAGCATAATTGGACAAAACCAGAACTAATTGGTGCCACCAAACCTTGATGGCCATGCTCTTCGCCCCACCAGCCACCACTGGGCATCCTTGTAACTCCCCACCTTTTCGGTTGCTTTCTTGCTGTCTAAGCATAAATTGAACTGCTGTAGCTGATTCTTGCATCTGATGAAGTGAAAAGTAATTCCTGCTGACAATAAGGATTTCCATTGGTGGAGCAGGACTTTCCTATCTTCCCCTTCCCAATACACTTAAAAATGTCCCCGCCCCCCTTCCACACACACACAAAACTGCTGCTCCTGGGGACGGGGCACATCTAGAATAGTATGTGGGTGAAGTGAGAGGTCTGTCATAAGGAGGAGAATTGGTAAAAATCACCCATGGAAATCCTCCTCTGGATCCAAGCCGTTGACAGAGGGCCACTCCCCACTTACCTCTTCTGATTGCAACCCCGCAGCGACCCTGCGTAGGAAAGCCTCCGTGGCTTTTGACCACGGAGACATTTGTTTCCCACACTCAGGTTCCCTGGCTTAGGCGAGAGGGGCAGCGGGCAAATCTCAGAACAATTAGAGTCAGCTGACACGTTTTCCTCAGAGCTCAAAAGCGTATGGAGCACACACAGAGGATCGTTCCCAAAGCCCTCCCCTCCCCTCCTCCCGCATCGTATCCTGAATCAGCCTGCAGCGCTAGGAGAAAAGCGCGGGAGATGAGCCTGATGCTTGGAAGACGAGATGCTTGGATGACGAGACCCCCCCCCCCCCACAGCTGATAGCCTTAGATGGGGAGAATCTCTTATATGTTCAGCATCACACTTATATGTTCAGCATCTGTGAACAAACATACGTAGCACAGCCCTGCTTGCATAAGGACCAGCTTAACAGTGGCAGCAATATAAACTGCTTCAATATAATTTTTTTTAAAAAAAATAATGTGCATATGGAGCATAGGAATCTGCAACGTGCAATTGGCCTGATTTAATTTGAACCCAGGAAGGACACGTGCAGCCAGAAATAACAGGTGAACCCCCACACACAAACACTGTCCTTTCCAATGGCAAAAGCAGGATGGGAGGGAAACTAGATGCTTTTTCTCTCCCTCGAAATGCTGAGCAAACAAACACTTCAAAGGTGAGTTCCTCAATGTATGTCTGACTAAATGCATAAAGGAAAGTCTATGATGAAGCTTTCTGAGAAGCAGAATGCAAGTGTGTCAGTGGCCTCCGAGTCTGGTTGCACATCCTTGACACCTTTGGCCTTTGATGGGGCATCACTTAACACTGAAATTCCGCTTAAAGATGGTGCATGTCTTGTGATACACTTCTGAAAATTGCTGAACGCAGCTCAGAAGGTCTGAAAGTTTGGCCACCTCAACTGTCACCTATTGGAAAATATGACATTTCACAGGAAAAGTGAAATGTAAAGCAAAATGAAGATTAATGGATTCACTTGGCATGGGAGAGAGCAAAACTCACAGTGGGAATTCTGGGATCAGAAAAGAAAAAAAGAGAATCTCAAAATCGTCCTTCTTAGTTTGTCTCAGAACTGTTATTTTCTACCCTGGGTTTGTGGCGATGCTTGTTAGTATTAATAAGGATTAAATAACACCAACTGTCTTGTAGGCACTGTCAATAATTGAAAGAGGGATGTTGCTGAATGCCATTTTGTGAGCCTCAGGGCAATGCAAGTTGCTGAGCTTGAATCTCCCCAGTCAGACACAATATTTGCTTTATCCTTTATTTATTTAGTGATTTTATGTCCTGTCTTTCTGTCTAAAGGAACATCCAAGGCACCTCAAATAGAACTGTAGAACACTAACTCTCATTATCCACAGGCTGTGTGCTTATTTTTTTTTGTTAATAAACTAAAATTGCAGTCCAAGGCTGGGAGCCAAACTAGATTTAATGGCACACCCAACTTCACTGGTGCTAGGGTTGCCAGCTCTGGATTGGGAAATTCCTGGAGATATGGGAGTAAGAGTACTACTTGAGGTGTGGAGGGATCCCAACAAGACATAATGCCATAGATTCCATGTTCCAAGGTCACAATTTTCCTCAGGGGAACTGATTTCTGTAGTCTGGAGATCAGTTGTCATATCAAATCTCCAGGTCCCCCTTGGAATTGGCAACCGTGACAGGAATGCATCTGACATTTTAGGGATGATATTCCCTGTTTAAAAATCCCATGTGGCTCTGATCCTGACTGGAACCATGATGTGGGGGGCATGGCTCTCCCCCCCCCCCCGGTGCCATTTTCAAGACCTTGTTTGGGCTCTTGAAAAATGTGTGTAGGTGAGGAGAACGGGCTCCCCGATGCTGCAGTCCTTAGCAGGATCAGGTCTCCACAGCATTTGTAAACAGGAAATTTCATCTTGAAAATGGTGGATACATCCCTGTGGTTGACTTTGGGATGCCATCACATCTAGTTTGGCTTTTAATTACTTCTGAGTAAGCATGTACCTATTGTGCTGCTGGAATAGGGTGCTGTTCAGAAGCTAAAATCAAGACTGGCTAGGCCTATGGGCCTCATATATTGGTATGTGGTCCTTAGTTTCCTAATTGACAAAGCCCTGGTCAGCACTATCTGAGCCAGTATGGTATAGTGTTCAGAGTGTCAGTTTAGGATTTGGGGGACCCAGCTTCTAATGCTGCTATGGAAACTCACTGGGTGAGAGACAGAAACACACATGAAGCTGAATCAGACCATTGGTTCATCAAGATCCGTACTGTCTACTTGGACTGTCAGCCGGTGAGGATCTGGGGCTTGTTTACTTGCTAAATACATTGTAGTTTGTTTGTGACTCTGGAAAAAGAGTTTGAGTGTCACATGTCATTAAAGGCACTTAACCAGGGCCAATGAATTGGTGAAAATGTATTGTATCAGGTCTCTCAGGGTTGCAGTGTATGACAGTGCTGATTCTCTTGGTTTCTGTTCAGCTGCATGACAGGAGCTAGGATCTAGTAGTGTACAAGCAGAAACATAAATGGACTTAGCCCGGTTCTTCTTGGGCAAGATCATGTGCAACACCTAATGCTAAATGTTATACCACCCAGAAATTGCTTGCACGAGACCTTGCATAAGCGGAAATCTAAGTGGGGATACAGTATATTCAGCTTCACACAAGTTGCTATCATCTTTTTTTGTATGTATTTGTTTGCTTATGCAAGAACTCTAGTGCAAGTGGAAATTTTCCACTGGATCCAACCCAGTGTTTTCTACGTGCAGATGCTATGTTTATAAGTGACCATGGTGTAGTGGTTAAGAGCGGTGGGCTCTAATCTGGAGAACTGAATTTGATTCCTCACTCCTCTCCATGAGCAGCCAACTCTGATCTGGCGAACCAGGTTTCTTTCCAACTCTTCCACATGAAGCCAGCTGGGTGACTTTGGGCTAGTCACAGTTCTCTCAGAACTCTCTCAGCCCCACCTGCTTCATAAGGTGCCTGTTGTGGGGAAAAAAAAGGAAGGAGTTTGTAAGCCCCTTTGAGAGTCCTTACAGTTGAGAAAAGCAGGGCATACATCCAGACTCTTCTGATATAGAGATGCAATTCATTCCCATGTGTTCCCATGTGCAGTCTGAAATGGTATAGCACAGACGTTTGCTACCTTAGAGAGATGTTGCCTATGTTACCCCTTGTGCATACTGCTTAGCTTAATTATAAGGAAACGGCTTCTTCAGTGTGATGCATGTTAATTAGAGATGATGAAATGTTACAATATTACCCCAATCAAACAATTTTATTTTCACCTGGGAAAAGGCAATGTTGTTTTCTACCCTTGACCTCTCAAATCAGAGGGATGCCCCCAACTTGTCTGGTGTGGGTGTTGTTCTCTGTCTGAGCGAGCAGGGTGGAGGCTGTCTTTGGAGATTTGCAGCTAATATATGCAATCATTCTTAGGGAAAAGTTACTGCTCTGAGCCCTGAGGATAGTGTTGGATATCAATCTGATTTTTTAAAAATCCTAAACTGGGTGAGGAAAGCACACAGAAAGAACTTGAGGCTACAATTGACTTCCTAGCTTGAGCCTAACCCGTCCTATAGCTGTGGGCTCTGTTTTCCTCTCTGACTTTAACAGTATTGAGGATTGAGTCAGGTGTTGCTGCCCTGAGGGTTTTACTGATTTTTATTGATACTCTTAAGGTTTTTTCTCTTGCTGCTTCTGATCTTTAAGTGTATATATTTCGGTGGAGAACTGTTATTGCTTTGCATGAGGGTGTCCCTGTGGTCACCTAGGTAATGCCATCTCTATTTTAAAGCACCTCCATGGGTGTTTTGGCACTTGAATACGCACATGGGGGGGGGGGAGAGACAGAAGCCCCACATTGTTGGTCTCATCAGGATCAGGCCCATGCAACAGTTTAAAATCACTTTAAATGGCAATAGCATCCTTGTAATGGCCACAAGGACACTATCATGTCTGGTCATGCTTTGAGTGGGGATTTGAACCTGGGTCTTCGAACATTCCAACCACTACACCATGCTGGCTCTGTCACAAGCAGTGATTTGAACCTGGATCCAGTTCCAACACTCCTTCAGCTGCATCACATTAATTTGGTATGGGTTCCGATCCCTCTCTTACAGCAATGGGTACAGTACCCATTACCTTAAGCGCCTGCCTTCCATGCCAGTTGTGATTGGGTGTCCTTTTCTGCGGCACCCCGTAGCATTTCTCCCTTGTCAGAAGAGAAGAGTATGTACAACTTTCTTATCTCATGCGTTCATTGTTGGGAGGGACTGAGGGAGGCCCAGAAAGCACCAGCGGCTTCTTCAGTGGCTCAGACACACCTAACATGTGGGGCGATGCTATCTACCTCTGGATCTCTAGGCAGGCTGGATCAGAGCAGATGTCTATCTCTTTGCTATTTGTCTGGGCAGAAATGATACACCCTGTGTGGTTTGGCAACCATGACAAGGCAGCCGCAGAACCTGAAGCTGATAGCCCTGCACTTGGGTATGAAAGGAGAGGGTGTATCCTTTTCTTCGTTTCACAACTCTTCAAGAGTTTGGCTGGATAATAAAATACTCTGGAATGCCATCGATCAGTGAGAGGGGGAAAAACAATCCTCTCCAAATCTGCTTGCTTGTCTGTTTTGTTGGCATTTCCTTGATGTTGCATTCTTAGCCCGCTTTTCACAGCTAATTATAGGACACGCTCCTTGGGGCAGGAATTGTTCTAGTTCCCAGAATCCTGTCGCGTTACACCGTATGACCAAGAAACAGAAACTGTGCCGGGATGGGATTCTACAGATGGAAGTATGTTGATTCCCAAGGGCTGGGGTGGGGGACAGACTTACAGCAATCAGAGAACAGGCTTCACTGCATGTCTCAGCAGTGGGCCTTTCCCCCTATGCTACCCAGGGATTGCCTCCCATTCCTGTAAGGAAAAACAAGACACTGCATTTTCACACAGACCATTGCAGTTCCTTCAACCCTTCCCATTCTTTGACCTGGATTTCATTGGCAGGAATCATCCAGAGAGGGGAAACTGACTCTAAGAGTGTTGTTGTTATATCCAAAAGGTTTTCCAGAATTTTGGCCCACTCTACTGGCATGCTGAAGTGTAAACAAGGGATAAATGCAGGGTAATGCTGTGTAGATGATGACATGTGCTATATCAGGGGTAGGGAACCTTTAACACTCAAAGAGCCATTTGGACTCGTTTTCCACGGGAAAAGAAACACTTGGAGCCACAAATAATTTTTGACATTTAAAATAAAGATAACACTGTATATATTGGGTTTTTTTACCTTTTACTCCGCTCATTCTGAGAAGCGCATGGATGCGTCCGCCATGCTGCCTGCAGGGCGGGCAAGGATGGGGCCAGCAGCTCGGCCTCGCCGGCCGCCGGGAAAGCACCCGCCCTGCTCCAACGGGGCGGGCAAGAGGGGAAGCCCGTGGCGCGGCCTCGCCGACTGCCGGGAAAGCGCCCGCCCCGCTCGAACGGGCCGGGCGAGAGGGGAAGCCCGCGGCGCGGCCCAGTCAGCCGTGGGATATTGGTGCACCCACTCTGCTGCCTGCTGGGCGGGCAAGGATGAAGCCGGTGGCTCGGCCTCGCCAGCCGCCGGGAAAGCATCTGCCCCGCTTCAACAGGGTGGGAGAGAGGGGAAGCCCGCGGCGCGGCCCAGCTGGCTGTGGGCAATTGGTGTGCCCGCCCTGCTGCCTGCAGGACGGGCAAGGATGAAGCCAGCGGCTTGGCCTTGCCGGCCGCCGGAAAAGCGCCCGCCCCGCTTCAACAGGGCGGGCGAGAGGGGAAGCCCGCGGCACAGCGCAGCCGGCCGTGGGCAGTTGGTGCACCTGCCCTGCTGCCTGCAGGGCGGGCAAGGATGGGGCCAGCGGCTCGGCTCATGGAGCTGTAGTGCAAGGACAGAAGAGCCGCATGCGGCTCTCGAGCCGCAGGTTCCCTACCCCTGTGCTATATACACAACATCAGACTCTGCTAAATTTTGATTGGTGAATTCTGCAGACTTGACACACACAAAACAGCCTTTTACTGAGTCAGACTCCTGGTCTTGTCTACTCTGACTGGCAGCAGTTCTCCTGGGTCCTTTGAGGTCTTTCATATGATCACCTACTAGTACCCAACCATTTTAGATGGACATGCAAGAGATTGAACCCAGACACTTCGACATGTCAAGCAGATTCTCTGTCACTGAGCCACCACCCCTTCCTGAATTACACTGAGTCAGATCATTGGTGTATCACAGGGGTCCACAACATAGTGCCTGAGGGAGACTTGGAATCCACTGTCACCTTTTCTAGCGTCCTCCAAGTATTTTTAGGAAGTGGATGGGGCCAGGTAGGACTTTTGCCCAGCAAGGCTTCTGACTGACTACTGGAGATTTGATTGACTATGCAGATTTTTTTAAAAAAATGTTGCTTTAGTAACAGCTGCCTCCACAGCACAAAAACCTGCGCTGTGTTGTTGAAGTTAAGCTGTGGCAATCATTTTGTGGCTGGCTTTACCTCCTGTGGCAGCCATTTTGTTGCTCTGGCTCCAGATCTGAGATTTATATTTTCACCTCACAGGCTTTAGCCTCTTTTTTAAAAATGAACTGGAGTTCTGCTGAACACCATCCTGGAACCTTTATGGAGAAGTGAATTTCCAAATTTCACTTTAAAAAATGATATGATTGATTTCCCTTATTTTTTCTCTTTGAAGATAAATCAGTGCGTATTTTTGTAACTTTAGCCCTTGCAGTTGCTTTATGTTACAAACTACAGAGTGGTGCTTTAGCAAGAGCATAGCATAGAAAGACACTGCTTACCTCTGAGCATCTCTGCGTGTGTATTAAGTGCATCAAGTTGCTTCCAACTCATGGCAACCCTATTAATCAATGTCCTCCAACACTCCCTATCATTAACAGCCTTGTTCATGTCTAGCAAACTGAGGGCCGTGGCTTCCTATACTGAGTTAATCCATCTAAGTTGGGCCTTTTTTCCTGCTGCCTTCAACCTTTCCTAGTCATATTATTTTTCCCAGTGACACCTGTCTTCTCATTATGTGACCAAAATACAACAGCCTCAGTTAAGTCATTTTAGCTTCTAGGAAAGTTTCACGCTAGAACTCACTGATTTGGCTTTTTGGTGGTCCACGGTATCCGTAACACTTTCTTCCAATGCCACATTTCAAAGGAATCTGAGCATCCGCAGTGTGAAATTTTGCAGAACTTCCCTTTCTCTCTTCAAATTTATTTGATCTGATTAGAAACAGATTCCAAACTGTAAAAATAGGAAATGAAAATAATTGTTGGTTTCCAGGAGAAAAACTGGCTATAATGGAATTAAGAGAACTTCTCTTAACACAGTTATACCTTCCTCTTATAATCAGAACCTTCAGCATAAATTGCCTGCAAGTGTTCACAAGTTTGCCCCAGTGAGAGAACTAGAAACTTAGTCAAAAATTGCCGAAGGTGCCAAGGAGCCTAATTCAGTATTATAGTGTATGTGCACTAGCAAGCCACACGTACATGCAATTTTGCTTGCTTCTTCCCAGGCAGAGGCACTGAGGATCTTTCAGATTATTTTTATTTTATCAACAAAAAATTACAGGAAAAGACAAAAAAACTTGAAAAAACATAATAATAATACACTTAAAATGATCATATAAAATGGATCTGCATTTATGATCTTGTAAACTTCACAGTCATATTAATGAAGATAAATTATCATTAGCTAGCATATTGAACAGAATCAACTTTAGTCATTAATCCTTAAGCAATTTCTTGCTACATTTTAAAAAGGAATTAATAAACAGATACATATACTTTTTGTACATAATAACAGTGTTATAATAGTTCAGGAAGTTCTTACTCTAATTAGATTGTTAAAGGATATTTGTACTTAATTTGAAATTATCTATCTGTCATCTATCTGTATATGTACATGTATCTGAACAGACAACCAGAGTTGGGGTTAGTGCAAAAGGCACTGAGGATCCTAATTCCCAGCAGGTGTCAGTCTTGCTACCTTCCCCTGTGGGTTGTTGATTCTTAAACAGCTCGCAGAGGCGTCTGGTGTTGTTCCATAGTCCTTCCTCACAGCCTCTCCTTCTGTAATGACAGCCTACTCAGCTACAGCGCCTTTCATCTTGGGATCTTACAAGCACTCATTACGTCTCGTTACACCCCATCCGAGGTAGGTGTCAAGTGTTATTAATTGCATTGTATCCAGAGGGAAACTAAGGCGCAGAGCGGTCAAACAACTTGCCCGCGGTCACAGAGGAAGTCTATGACAGAGACATTAATAGAGGCCACGAATGCTGGCTCACCATGCCCCTTTTTTAGCTTTTACTAGTCTAATAAATACCAACATGCTGCAAGAATTTAGTAACTTTGAGAACATATAATTATTTGACCTGTACTTTAGTCTGCTGACCTTATATCTGATGTTATATAGATGACTCAACCTGACTTCTTCATTCGAATATAGAATCTAGAAGTTGCCATGAATCAAAGAGCTGCCATGAATTTTCCACTGAATGTGTTCAGCGGTTGAACTTAACTTGTTCAATGATGATCAGATAAATCAATAAAATGGTTGGGCCAAACTGTGGCATAGTAAAAATGCTGGGAATTGAATTTAGGATCTTCCACTACACGAAGCACACAGGGAATGCCACAGATTTCTGGAACATATTTGACAGACATATCTTCTCTGGTTGTGGTGATTTGACATGGGTTGATCCCTTGGCCTGTTTGGTTTGGCATTGAAATGCCTGCCCAACAAGTTTGCATCTTTTTCTTCCTTTCAAAATCCCAGCTTTCCTTCTCATGCAGACAGCTTTTACGCACACAGAAAGTTAAAACATCAAGGAAAAAGGTTCTCTTCTATCACTTTGTTTGCTGTGCTAGTTTTCTGTTTGCAAAGGAGTCTATCGTTAAGCAGGGCCACATCTCGGAAGTAAGGTGGGCCAGGTGCCCCGGGTGCCTGGCAGAGAGGGGGCTGCAGTAAGAGGTGGGCGAGGTTCAATTGCCTGAAGGAGATGGCTCATTCTGCAGATCACAGATCCTGTTCCTCTGATTAGACTGCTGCTTTGTGGTAAGGGGAAAAGAAAGGGAGACCTCACAGGGGAATTGCAGCCCATGGTAAGGCTGTGGCTATTAGTTGATGGAGACTATGGTGAACAAAGAGGAGCGGAGCTAAAGGTTCCTGAGATGTTCAGAATTGATAGGTTGTGTGCAGTGGGAGACACAGACCTCCAGGTAACCTTCCTCGGCTTCACTAATCTCTCTCCTTTCCATGGCTGAAGCACTCTCTCCTTTTCTACCTGCAGGGCCTTCCAATTCCTTGCCTTTCCACCATCACCTGTTTCAAGGACTGCATGTTGACAGTGGCCGTGACAGGCTTTGGACAAGTAAGACTTTGGGGGCCTTAGGGCTAATTCTAAACACTCAGAGGGAGAAGAGTTAGGGGGGCAGGGGACAGTTTAGAATGCCTGCTGTGCCCCTTTCCCACCCCCCTGCCTTTTTGCTGAGGCACTGTAACCCCTGGAGGAGCATGGAATCAAATGGGGTGGGGGGAAAAGAACAGGCTGCTCCCCTGCAACTTTGAAACTTGGAGCTGTGTTATGCTTGGTTTTGCCAAAGGCCACGAATAGGCCTGTCCCCTCATCTGATAGAATTGACCTTCCCCAAAGAGGCTGATTTTACATCATGGGAAAGGAGGAAGGACAAGAATGGAGGGTCTTTTCCTGTGCGTGAGGGGTATCTGGTGTTTTCCATGTCAAAATTATGTGTAGTAATGCACTGCCGACCCAGCAGCACCGTGGTAGAACGTTGGGACGCCAACGGACCTACGGCCTTGCCGGTCGCACCGCACCCCCACTCCTCATCCCCCCATGAGTCATGGGTCATGAACTGTCTGGCTCAATCACCGGGCGCAAGGACAATGGTCTTGCCCCCAGGTGAGGATTAGGCTCAGACGCTTACGCTCCTTTCCGCACGTAGCCAGGTGAGATCATGCATCACATGATGATCTCCCGACCTCCCGCCTCCCGCTCTCCCGGAACTCCCCCCCGGTCCTCCCTCCTACACGCCCCCGATAGAATAACAATAAAGGTGCCAGGAACCGGCATGCGAGAGACTCGCTAGGAACACGGACCTCCGGTCTCCCGCTGCTGGCGATCTCCACCAGATGTTATCTCCGCGTCTCGTCACCGTTCTTACGCTGACCGCGTGGAGTGACTACAAGGCTGGTGCGAAACCCGGGAATCCTCGAACCTCCACCCTGCTCACCGTCGCCTGGGAAAGGGCCGCGATACCGAAGTCCGCTGGATCGGCGCATCCAGGGACCACCGTTTCGGTATCGCCTGTCCTCTGGATCGGCGCATCCAGAGACACGCGTCCTAGGACACTCTCTCGTCCGACGGCACCCCGGAGAGAATGGGAGCTTGCAACCGCAGGGCGTATGACAAGCACGTTAGCCGAACTGAAAGCGTTAGCGAAATGCGGCAGGAGTCCCGTAAAGAGAAGGGAGCTGCGCAAATTGGTTGAGGAGATTGAAGCTCAGTGTCCATGGTACCCAGAGGGGGGGACATTGAATCTTAAGGACTGGGAAAACATCGAGAGCACTCTTCGCACAGAGCCTCAGCGCGCCCGATGTCGCTGCTACTGACATGGAGACAATGTTTTTGTCGCCCATCAGCTCCGGGTGCAGACCTATGGCTCCCTTGCTGTCAGGAAGCGCCCTCCTTTCGATCTTTCACCTTCAATTTCTTAACCCCGGAATTTTCTCTATCCACTAAATTGGGCGCCTGTCCTCCCTTCTGCCCCCTGGCTCAGCCCTTCACCCCAATTCAAACTCTCCAGCGGCTTCACGCCGCCCCTCCCCTTGCTCCGCGCTTCGATTTTCCGAAACCACTGCACCTCCGTCAGCGCTTCACATAATGGCGCTGGGTTTCCAAAACTTCCTCGCATAGAGCGATATTAGCCACGATCTGCAGAAGAAAGAAACCCCTGGCCGGAGAAGGCGCATGCCGAGATTCTTGCATTGTGCCCCCGTCCACTTCACAGATACTGAGGGGGGGAGGGTGGCGTCATTCCAGGCGGAGTTGTCGAAGTGCAGCCCTTTTAAGCTATACCACAACAAGCGTATAACATCCTGCACTGAGCTCTCGCCAGAAGCAATGCGGGGCGTAGGAGTCACCTAGCCCCTACGTGAGAGGAGGCATGCTGGAAGGCCATCGCAAGGAACCACCTAATGGTTCCAGGCGACTTCGGAAGACCACCTTTACCGCATGCTCCTGAGCCCTGCACAATTTGTGGTCTGGGAAAGTGAGTTCCGCCAGCAGTGCTTCAAGCAAGAGCAGCCGCACTCTGGCGCGCTTCTACACACGGGCCCGGCTGCCAGCTTTATCGGACCCGATGCTTTCGCCAACCCCAGCGTATCAGGATTAGTCACTTAGCCTGAGGCTGCCTCTTCACGGTCGGCCTTCTGGAGTGCTCTAAGGCACTTTGTTAAGGTCCCCAACGCGGCCAGCCAACCCAGAGTTTCATCTCCTCCATGACCGGCAAAAGCCCCAAGAGCCCTATGCACGGAAGTTTGTGAGACAGGCTCCAGGAAGCGCTCAAGAGGTGCAGAGTAAGATAGTGAGGAGGCCCAAAGCAGGCGCTCCTCATGCGCCTTCGCAGAAAGAGAGCGCCTCCACCCGGAGTGCTTCCAGAGGCGATCACGGGCCTGGGCAAAAATCCTGAACTGGCGACATGCTTAAGGACTTGCGCAGGACATCGGGGTCCTCCGCCCACTTCAAGCTAGGCCTCCTCGCCGCCTTTGCACTCTCCACCGGCGGGGAGGCAGCCTCAGGATGACTGCTTTAACTTTCTGCGAGCAGACCCGGACACTTCCGGGAAGGGAGTGTAGGCAGCCCGGTGGGGGGGCTTACAACCCCGATGGAGGAGGAGTCCTCCCCCAGGAGGAGAAGGCCACCCCTAAGACCCGTGCCCACGTTGCCCGAAGGCTTCCACTGGAGAAGCGACTGCCCATTCGAAGGAAACTCCTCGCCCGGGCGTCTCCCAGCCCAGGGACCAAGGAGGGAGAGTACTAGAGCAGACCCAAACACCAATTCGCTGCCCCTGCCAAAAGCCACCCCCCCTCTTTCGTGGCATCTGGCTTTCGCATGCACCCAGCCCATCTCCTTTAAGTTCCCCCACGAGGTTCCTTTTTTTTGTCAGCCCCCCAACCCAGTATGACGCAGCCCATCCCTCTCACCGGGACTATTGGGCTGGAGTGCTGCCAAAAAGAGCCTCTGCCGCTGAACAGGGACTGTTCATCGTCCCCGAGTGATCGACTCCCACGCACCAAGCGACCCATCCATCTCCAGGTCTGGACAAACATCCCAGACAGGAGTTGCCTGCCGGAGCCAGCTGGCAGCTCAGCTTCGATTCTCTTGCCCCATGCGCTGCTCCGCTGCAGACGCCCAATAAAGGCTTCTGAGGCCCCAGCAGCCAACATGCGCGCAGCCTACACCACCGTCGCCCAGCGGTGGAGACGGCTCATCGGGAGCTCCCGCCCCATACCTGGAGCTTCTGCCATAGAAGGATGTTAAGTTCAAGGGCCTGGTGCGACACCGGCGCCTGATGTTACCGTCCATCAGAGCAGCCGAAAGTGGCCCGACCAGTCGGCCGAATCCGAGGCTTGCCCGCACATCTGGGGTGGGAAACAAACCGCGAGACGTGGAGCATCCGCCCGCTCACGCCGTCAGCAAGCCCAGGGCTCGAGCGGGCAGCTCACGAGTCCGCCCCATGCGTCTTTTGTTAGACATCCACGTCAATCTCTGGGGAAGGGACCTCATGAGTCCAAGGTCAAAAGCGACTTTGGTCTGGGATGGGTAAAGGCCATCAATGGATCCATTGATCCCAACTGTGACTTCAGAAGTTCACTCTCTATCTCCGTAAGGAAACTGTTTCCCTCCCCCCTCCTTTTCTCTTTCCTGTTTTTTCGACCAGTAGAGGCGGGAGGGCCAATTGGCAATGACTGGCCCTCCCTGGATTAGAAATCTGGGCCCGATCCTGGTATTGCCGCCCAGCACTGCCAGGACAGGCCCCAACTTAGGAGTTTGCTGCAAACACCAAGATCCCACTTCATTGATTTGGGTGGGTGGTGTTTGCCAAAAGCGCAGGGAACAGCTATGGAATTCAGCTTGCAGGCCCTGGCGCTCGTGGCCGGTACGCCCTTAAGGAGGCGCCGGTCTCGGCCGGGACGGCAATTCCTCAAGAATAATTCGATCAAAAATTTTAGCACCATCCAGCTTCCTGCATTAGCCACCCAAGGTCACGGTAAGTGCAACTCCCCTTTGCAAAAAGAGAACCCCCCCCCTCTTTTTTTCGCTTTGTGTGATGCGAGGAATTTGCCTCCTAATTGCCTATTGCTTCATTCCCCGGATGCACCCACATCCCCAAAAAGGTGCTCTCCCAAAGCCCCTTTGTGTTGCTGGATTAAGCATGCATACCCACAATCCCCCCCAGGACCCGGGGCCTGTTCCCTCCCCCCCTCGAGGCTCGGACCCTCGCCTTGACGCACCCCTGATGACGGCTCAGATAGCCCGAATTCCCACCAGGGGTTAGCTTTCTGCACCTCCTGCCACTCCCTGTCAAACAACTAAAGAAAGAAGAGGTAGAAATGCCCCCAAGAGGATTGTGTATTAAAAGCAACCTTCACAGGCTGCAAAACAAACCTTCTTCACCTTCTTATTAAATTCTAAAACTCTAGAACCCCGATCTCACGAGTATCCTGCCATCCGGCTCCTAGAAGCTGAGCCTGGCGGGACCCGCCCCATAACCTGGAAAAGGGGGGTGTGTTTCAGTCCCTCCTTCCTACAGGTCCCTGTGGAGGTTTCCGATCTCGCCATGCACGAGGCCAACCCATGGAGATGGCGCCAGGAAGAAACCAACCCCTATCCCGGAGATGGAACACATCTCTCCTAGAGGATCCGTAGCCCAAGCGATCTCTAACAGGAACGGCTTCGGCCATTAAGCCAAGTGCCCAAAGAGCAGGCCAATGATGACCAGGGGAGACGTCAAGGCGACTCACCAGCCAAGCCCTAGAACTGCTGCGCCCAGCAAGGAGCCACCCGAGGACGCCCGAGAACCTCTGTGCCGGGCTTCTGCTCTTTGCAATCATCACCGCTTGGCAACTCGGCGGCCACCGTCCTTTGCCTGCTTTACTCGCTCTCCCTTGCCTATGGCGTGCGGCCACCCCTGACGAAGCTTTCACGCAGACCAACATCTGGGAGCAGTTTGCTGCCGCTGCCAGCGTCTTCATCTTTCTGCGCTGGAGCCCAGTAATTTCCTTAGGAGGTCGGGAGCCTGTTAAGCTCCTGCCTGCTTCCCGTCTGCACCAAAGCGCCCGGAGGAGACTTCTAAGCGGAGTCTGGGCTAAAAGCCCCTTCATGGAATGCTCTCATCCATCCAGGGTACTCTATGAGCGCCGACTGGGGACCCGTCGTCCAGACCCTCCCGGCTTGGCGCTCTCTCCCTTGTCACCAAGACTGTCAGCTAACTCCACGGAGTCTAACACCTGGCGCCCAGCATCACCGGCGCCCAGCCAAGCTGCTGGGAACCGACCCGGGCCCATTCATGCGGCTCGGCCAGTTGGAGCTGACACTGCACACTACGGGAAGACATTCCCCATGTTGGAAACATCCTGCTCCCCAGGGGCTGGTTCTGTGGACCTGCAGGAGAGAACGCTTTAATTATATTCCTGCCGGCTCTCTGCGGGAACTCTTTCTGTTGCCTCAGTCGCCTCACCATCGTCTACCCCAGGTGGCTCCACCCCGGGAGCCGGACGCCGCCGCCGCCGCTCCGCTCTGCCTTTCGACCCCTCCTGTCGGAGCGTCGACCGCGTCGCCCTCTCTCGAAGCGGAGTTCGTCTCCCTCGCATAGCTTCCTAGTGGGGAGTCCCCGGACCTCATGCTTCTTACAATGCTAAGACTATTGGCGGCTGGCCTGTTGCCCTTCGCGAAGTCCATCATCTACCTCACCACTGCTCTTTCGGGATGCCTGGCCTACCCGCAGGCAGCAGGAACTTCGATCAAGCCGCACCCTGAACAATGCGCGTGCCGCTATTGATTACCTGTTGTTGTTGCATCACCACCAGGTTGTGAGAATGTCAGCATAATATGTGTTGTTTTAATCTTTCTGATGAATCTCCCATTTGAGTTCACCTTGAAAGTACGTGAGCTGCAAAGAAGTTGTATCTAATCTGAGTATGATGTTTTGCCCCATTGGTGAGTCAGCCCTCTCTGGAGCTGGCTGCCGGGAGGATAGTTGAGATGCTATTGTACAGCTCTGCATTGGGGTTTAATTGTGTGCCTTTCGTTATCCGGATCTCTTGTTTTACGTTCAATCGCGTGTCTAATATTGCCTGCTTATAGCGTGTGTAAGAAGCCCCCTAGAATTTCCCTTACCCCGCAATCCAAGTTCTAATGTTACACAAGCAGCTTGGTCAGCTTGACCAGACGGCGGAGGAGACAAAGCGTCCTTTTAAATCGCCCCTTAGCATTTCGGGTCCCTCCTTTTTCTAAAATGTAAAAAAGGAGGAGATGTAGTAATGCACTGCTGATCCCAACAGCACCGGTGGTAGAGCGTTGGGACGCCTAACGGACTCCACTGGCCTTGCCGGGTCGCATCAAGCACTCCCTTTTACTCCTCATCCCCCATGAGTCATGGGTCATGAGACTGTCTGGCTCAATCACGGGGCGCAAGGGACAATGGTCTTGCCCCTAGGTGAGAGATTAGGCTCAGGCGGCTTACGCTCCCTCTTCCGCGCGAGGTAGCCAGGTGAGATCATGCATCACATGATGATCTCCCGACCTCCGCCTCCCGGCTCTCGGAACTCCCCGGTCCTCCCTCCTACACGCCCCCGATAGAATAACAATAAAAGGTGCCAGGAACCGGCATGCGAGAGACTCGCTAGGAACACGGACCTCCGGTCTCCCGCTGCTGGCGATCTCCACCAGATGTTATCTCCGCGTCTCGTCTCGTTCTTACGCTGACCGCGTGGGTCGACTACAAGCATGTGTGCTGTATTTTTTAAAAATGGTCAGGAAAAGCCTAGACTGGAAAACTTTCTTCTTGGGGTGAATTTTTATGTGTGCAGAGGGGTTGAGGGAATATTCAAACATTACAGATAGATAAAATAATTGTAAAAGTTCAATTATTCATTCACAGGTCATAGAAGTCAACATAAATTATTCTGTTATTTAAAAGAGTTGTTGAGTATGTGTGTGTGTGTGTATGGACAGCATCATTTTACACTTTTGGTCCCCTTTAAAAATGTAGATCCAGGTCTGATATTGGGAACCATGCCAAATGCACTCCTCCCTGATTTTCGACTTGCAATATCTGAGCTAATATGATCGATTCTGCCACTTCGGTCCTCTCTGTGTCCCCTTGTGGCTGCTCAGCACACGTGAAGCAGGCTAAAAAAGTCGCCTATGGTCCCTTCCGCACATGCAAAATAATGTGTTTTCAAACCACTTTCACAACTGGTTGCAAGTGGATTTTGCCATTCCGCACAGCTTCAAAGAGCATTGAAAGCAGTTTGAAAGTGCATTATTCTGCATGTGCAGAATGAGCCTATGATAAACTGCAAGTTGGTGAACCACAAATTAACATTTGGACTATTTCACAGGCTACAAATTCAGAATATTTATTTAAAATAGTCTTATGCCCCCTTTTTGCCTGATCAAGTTAGGACCTAAGATTCATATTGGAAATACAAAATACAAGAAAATTGTAGGAAAAAAAACACACCTTGCATAATTAAAAACATGAAAGCAATTAAAAAGATATTAAAATGACATTATAATGACTGTCCTAGAAAACACTCTATGCACGGCAGGAAAACATTCAGACTATCCTAAAACCTCTGCAGAATATTGCTGTTATGCAGCCTCACCAAAAAGTTTCACAAGAAAGCATATGTACATGTACAGATGTTCAAAGAAACCACCTTTTGTAGAAAGGCTTGCAAAACTTAGACCAAGGGTCTCAACCTTTTCGACCTTGTGGACAAATTTGGAATTCTAAGAGGTGAAGGTAGCACTATAAACAGTGTTACCTTACCCTCTTAGGTTTCCAATTCTGAGTTGGGTTTGCCCTCTTTTCGCTGTTGTTTCACATTTGGAATTCTGATGCAGCATGGTGGGCTCAGCAACAAAATGGCTGCCACAAAATACCTCCCCAAACTCTGCCCTTCTTAGACTTTGTCCCCACAAATCTCCAGGAATTTCACAACACAGAGTTGGCAACACTAATGCATATTGGTGATGTGTTCCTTCCACAAAAGCTCTGCAGAGTCCTCAATGGCTTTTGGGAACATAGTCATCACAGCTGCTGTGACAACTTGCTGCCCATTGAGCATGTATAGAGGATAGGGGAAAAGGTGACCAGAGAACACAGTCATGTGGAAACTACTAAAAAAAAGGAGTTTTATAGCCATAGTAGAGAAAAACCTTTGTGGAAGCAGCCTTTGTCTTTTTTGGATCCTTGCACAATGGAATAGCCATACTAGCATCACTAACTGCAACGGATCTCCTATGTATCAGAATTACTTGGTAGAGTCCCAGGATAGCAGAGGGATAGTAAACTGTGCCATTTCATGTTGCAGGTGAGAAGTTTCCTGCCCCCCCCCCCCTTTTTAAAAAAAACTAACAAAAGCAGCTCATCATCAGACAACAGTTCAATCTGAACTCTTTTTTTGCTGTGCTAGATTTCTACTTCCAACATGTCTGATTTGAGTTTGTTTTTTCCTCAACGGGGGAGTTACATACAGAAGCATTAAAGATGTAATTCCTTCAGCTGCAGCTTTAAGTGGCTCATTCCACCCCCACCCCCCTCAGCCTGCCATATCTGGGTATCCAGCCAAGTAGTGTTTGCGTTCCAGAGGCAACATATTTAAAGCTTCTATTTCCATCAAACACAATATTGATGATCAAAGGGAAAGACAGAACAGCGGCTGCCTTGGAGGCACTGCTGTTCTCAGGTATACAAAACAGCTGCAAGGAGAACAGCTACTTGTGCAAACAAGTAAGCCGGGAGAGAGGAAGTGCTTAGTCCTCTGGAAGGTGTGAAGCCTGTTGCAGGTCCAAGGAGCTTATAAGACGGCTTGAGATATACCAAATGGTATAAGAATACTGGCCCTTTCTTACTTCGTTTCTGAATGCACATAAGAAGGCAAATGAAGGGAAACAAATACACACAACATGGCAGATTTTGGGATAATCACTTTTTATTATCATGCATCATGAAGCTCTGCTATTTGAAATGTGGTGTTGGAGGAGAATTTTATGGATACTGTGGACTGCCAAAAAGACAGATAAGCGGGTTCTAGATCAAATCAAGCTTGACTTCTCCCTAGAAGCTAAAATGACTAATTGAGGCTATGGTGACATCATGAGAAAAGAAGGCTGAATGGAAAAGACATAAGAACATAAGAACAAGCCAACTGGATCAGACCAGAGTCCATCTAGTCCAGCTCTCTGCTACTTGCAGTGGCCCACGAGGTGCCTTTGGGAGCTCACATGCAGAATGTGAAAGCAATGGCCTTCTGTGGCTGTTGCTCCTGAGCACCTGGACTGTTAAAGCATTTGCAATCTCAGATCAAAGAGGATCAAAATTAGTAGCCATAAATCGACTTCTCCTCCATAAATCTGTCCAAGCCCCTTTTAAAGCTATCCAGGTTAGTGGCCATCACCACCTCCTGTGGCAGCATATTCCAAACACCAATCACACGTTGCGTGAAGAAGTGTTTCCTTTTATTAGTTTTGATTCTTCCCTCCAGCATTTTCAATGAATGCCCCCTGGTTCTAGTATTGTGAGAAAGGGAGAAAAATTTCTCTCTGTCAACATTTTCTACCCCATGTATAATTTTATAGACTTCAATCATATCCCACCTCATACGTCTCCTCTCCAAACTAAAGAGTCCCAAACGCTGCAGCCTCTCCTCATAAGGAAGGTGCTCCAGTCCCTCAATCATCCTCGTTGCCCTTCTCTGCACTTTTTCTATCTCTTCAATATCCTTTTTGAGATGTGGCGACCAGAACTGAACACAGTACTCCAAGTGCGGTCACACCACTGCTTTATATAAGGGCATGACAATCTTTGCAGTTTTATTCTCAATTCCTTTTCTAATGATCCCCAGCATAGAGTTTGCCTTTTTCACAGCTACCATGCATTGAGTTGACATTCCCATGGAACTATCAACTAAGACGCCCAAATCCCTTTCCTGGTCTGTGACTGATAGCACTGACCCCTGTAGCGTGTATGTGAAGTTTGATTTTTTTGCCCCTATGTGCATCACTTTACATTTTGCTACATCGAACTGCATTTGCCATTTCTTAGCCCACTCACCTAATTTATCAAGGTCCGCTTGGAGCTCTTCGCAATCCTTTGCAGTTCTCACCACACTACATAATTTGGTATCATCTGCAAACTTGGCCACCACGCTACCCACCCCTACTTCCAGGCAATGATGGGAAAAGCTGAAGACCCAGCATGAGATGGATTGACTCAATGAGGGAAGCCATAGTCTTCAGTTTGCAAGATCTTATCAAGGCTGGCAATGATAGGACGTTTTGGAGGTCATTTGTTGCCATACATCAGAAGCAACTTGAGGGCAGATAACACACAGCTCTGCTATCCCTTATGCTCAAAGCTCCCCCTCAGGAAACCTAGTTTGACAACTGGATTTTTGTTTGTTCAGCTGTTATATGGTTATATTTGGTGCTATGTCTTGCACACAGGGAGAGTGCACTTTGCAAGTTACTTTCCATGTCTCCAGTCACCATTTTGTGTAAATAGGGCACAGTATGCTTTTTCAAGCTTTGACATATGCAAATAATTTTTGGTCACACAGAAATCTTCTTGACCCTCAAAATGGATGATATGCACTGCTCCATTGACAAGAGAGCTGTGCCCCTGTTGGTCCTTTTGAAACATATTATGGTATATGTATGGATCACCTGACAGGAATGGACCTTGATAGTATTGTCTTGCAATGTCTTTTGTTCCTTCTAGAAGGCATGTTTCTGGCGATGGTTCTGGGGGACTTCTGCCATTGGCTTACAGGGTTTCAGAAAATAGCATTCTGTTTCCCAAGCTCTTCAACATCTGTATGAAACTACTGGGAGTGATCACACCAGGAGCTGGAGTGAGTGGTCACCAGTATGCTGATGACAGTCAACTCTCCTTTCCATCAATATCGAGGGAGGTGGTGGACATGCTTAACCAGAGTCTGGAGTCAGGCAAGAATAGGATATGGGCAAACAAACTGAAACTTGATCCAGACAAAAATATATCCCACCCCCAACCCCCCTCGAAGAAGCAAACTCACAATATAGGAATGCTCAGATGGAAGCTCTAGGAGTGCTTTGCACCAGCTTAAGATGGTTCATTAGCTTCAGCTGTTCCTGGAGAAGGTAAACCAGACCATACACATGCTTTGGTATCATCCAGGTTGGACCACTATAACATGTTTGACACAGAACTGGCCTTTGAGATAGTCCAGAAATTTCAGCTGGTTCAGAATGTGGCAGCCGGGATGTAAACAGAGGTCTGCCCCAGTGAATATATAAAATTGCATTATTTACATCAGTTCTGGACTTAGTACCAAACATGCCCTAAATTTTTTTTTGCTCTACCCTTTTTTTTTGGCCTCATTTTTATGGAAAGGCAAGCTTAAAGGGTGCAGCTGATAAATAGTAAAGGCAATGATGGTGCTACAGAAATGTTAGACTTGACTGTTTTAGTGATTTCAGGGCATGCTGAACCTTTTTGTTGAATGCTTCAGTATGTGTCCAGATCAATACAGGCTACATTTAAGGTATATTAGATGCAAACCCAATTTTCCCAGCATGTTAAGAGATCCAAGGCAATGAAAGAGAGTAGATGCCATTTATATAATCACCTCATACTTTCTCATCATCTTTGAATTTTTAAAGAGACAGAATTCCTTTGCTATTCCTGACAACCCCTTATCAATCATTATTATTCTTTATGGTCACAAACAAAAAGGATAATATATGGTAAACACTAGAGACTTGCGGGGGGGTGGGGAGAAGCACATGTTGGGAAAATAACATGGATGAATATGTTATTATGCTAAGATTACAGAATGACTGAGGAAGGCAGATGAGGAGATAATCAATTAAATGAAATTTGGCAACCATTTAATAGTCCAACCTTTCCAGACACCACCCTCAAAATCTGGTATTTGCCATGGTAGTGCTGCCAACCCTAGCAATCCTAGCAGGCATAAAGATGACTTATAAGGAGGATCTTAACTGGTTATCAGAGGAGATGGTTCTTCAAGTAATCTGTTTTGGTCATTAAAAGTAAGAGGCATCTGGAACCAAATCAGTGCAAATCTTCAGAGATGTCTAGGTTTCTGGGGGGGGGGGACTATTGTGGGAAACAACCACCCCTCTTCATTAGCATCTAGATACAATTCATGGATAAATATTTTCATGATGTCATACCACAGTCAAAAACAGCACCTGTAATGCCTCTGTGAGAACATTTGAGATAGCTTCCCAAAGGGCCACAGCCCATGTTAGGAATGAGATTGGAACACTGAAAGTACAACACACTTTTTAAGGATCAGCAGGAGCTACAGATTGAGATCAGTTAGTGAAGGGTGGTTTTCAGATGCAAGAACAACCCTCTGCCTTAGTATATATTGGCTGTGTTTATGTTGCCTTGGCTAACCATGCCTAGTTGAGTTCTCAGGAGATATTGGGGGTGCTGAGGCTGGGCTGCCGGTGGCTATGTGTCCAAACTGGTCACCTCTTTCATATGGTGACTTTAAAGATAATGTTCAGTAATGGACTAATACTTGTGAATTTTGTAACTCTTCCAAACACAGAATTTAATAGAGTTCAAAATGAAGGACAGTCTCAGCTTTAATTTTTTTAAAATGTCTAGGCCAGAAGAAAATAGAATCTGAGAATTCTGCAGGAGAGACTGAGAAGGGTTTCAGGACCACAGCTTTACAATGCAATGACTTTTCAAGTCCACTGAAGTCAATCAACATGTGGTCCCTGGTTAGCTTACTTTCAAGAGTATATAATGGACAATATAATTCTGCATTTGTGTGGTTGTATGAGGCATCCTGCTATTAAGGATGTGGACGAGTAAACCTGAGACTGTCCCTTTTAGATGCCATGTGGGAAGGGGTTGTGGCTCATGGCAGAGATTCTGCTTTGCATACACAAGATTTTAGGTTCCATGCCCGGCCCTTCCAGTTAGATGGATCAGATAGGAGGTGATGTGAAAGACTTCTGCCTGGGAGACTCTGGAGAGCAACTGCCAGTCTGGGTAGACAATACTAACTCTGATGGACTGATGGTCTGATTTTAGAAGGCAGCTTCATGTGGATATTGGACCTTTCCTACAATGGGCCTACTCTGAGGGAGGGAGAATGGCAGAGAGGCACAGGATACCAGATTTGACAGCATATGAGAAGAAACATTCTTTTGAGAAAATAAAATATATGGTCCCCCTTTTTATTTTTTTTTTAAATGATTTTTCTTCCTCTTGGACAAAATAATAATTATTTATTTATTAAAACATTGTTGCTGTGCTTATTATGTTTGGGTCAAGATCCTTGCACGTGTTCGGAAACTGTCAGAAACAGCAGAATTTTTATGAACAGTTGTGAAGCTTGCACCCAAGCTCTCCTGTGCTGCATTATTCGCTTATAGCTAAAATATTATTCTTGGGGTATTTCGGAAGAAAACAGAACCCCTTCTATAAACTATTGGTTTAATGATGTTTGGAATGGAGCTTTGTTAAGGAAACAAAGAAACAATTTGCAATATATTTGAAGAAGAACCTGCCATTTTAGAAAGTGAAGCTGCACTGGGAGCAATTGGGAGAAACAAATCACCAGGAGCAGATGGGATATTAATAGAATGATTCCAAGCCACAGAAATGGAGTCCATCAACATTCTGACAAATATACCAACATAAAATATGGGAAAACAAAACAATGGCCCACAGACTAACAATGGTCAATTTACCTTCCAATTCCCAAAAAAGGAGATGTCAAAGATTGCAGCAACTATTGGACCATTGCATTAATTTCTCATGTGAGTAAAGTGATGCTCAAAAACTTACAACAAAGACTGTTACCATACATGGAATGAGAAATGCTTGATGTTCAAGCTGGACTCAGAAAAGGGAAAAAACCCTGAAGATCATATCATGATTTTACGTTAGTTACTGGAGAGAATTTCAGAAGAAAATCAGCTTGTGTTTCATAATTACAACAAAGCTTTTGACAGTGTGGATCATAAAAAGCTATGGCTAATTTTATTTTATTTTTTAAGTTAAAATGTTTTTATTACATGAATATAAATGAATATACAGTAAATGAAAAAAAAACAAAGTATACACTTATCTCATTACAATATGATTTGATAGCTATGGCTGATTTTAAAGGAGCTGGGTGTGCCATAGCATTTGATTGTTTTGATGTGCAGCCTATGCTCTGTTAGGACAGAATATGAAGAAACAGGGTGGTTTCCAATTGCCAAGGTATTAGATAAGGATATATTTTATCTTCCTATCTCTTCAGTCTGTATGCAGGACATATAATAAGGAAAACTGGATTAGAATTAGATGAAGGTGGAGTGAAAATTGGCAGAGGAATATTAACAGTTTGAGATATGCCAATGATACTACATTACTGGCAGAAGATAGTGAGGACTTGAAATGACTACTGCTGAAAGCTAACGAAGAAAGTGCCAAAACAAGACTACAGCTGAACATCAAGAAGTAATTACTACTGGAGAGTTACTCAGCATTTGGGGTGCACAATAAGGAAATTGAAACTGTTGAAGACTTCCTATTCCTTGTCTCTATCATTAACCAAAAGGGGGGCTGCAACCAAGAAATCAGAAAGAGATTGAGAATAGGAAGGAGCTAGAAAAGATTCTTAAGTGTAAGAATGTATCGCTGGTGACCAAGATGAAGTTAATTCATGCCATAGTGTCTCCTATTATTATGTAGGGCAGATTCCGCATGGGCCCAAAACAGCGGTGTGAAAACAGTGTGAAAATCGTGTAAAAGGTTTTAAAACAGTGTAAAAGCATTTACATCGTTTTCACACCGCTGTTTTGGGCCCATGCAGAATCCGCCTATGAGTTTGAATGTTGAACAATGAAGAAAGGTGACAGAAGGAACGTTTCTTTGAAATATGGCATTGGAAGAGAGCTTTATGGATACCATGGACCACCAAAAAAGACAAACTAGTGGGTTCTAGATCAAATCAAGTCTGAAATGTCCATAGAAACTAAAATGACTAAATTGAGGCTCTCATACTTTGGTCATATAATGAGAAGCCAAGAGTTACTGGAAAACAGTAATGCTAGGAAATGTTGAAGGCAGCAGGAAAAGAGGAAGGCCCACCATGAGATGGATTAACTATAAAGGAAGCCACGGCCCTCAGTTTGCAAGACTTCAGCAAGATGGTTAATGGTAGGATGTTTTGGAGGACATTGATTCATAGGGTCACAATAGTCGGAAGCAACTTGACAGCACTTAGTGCACACACGTACATAAAACATTTACATGCTGCCTTGCCACCCAATTCACGGTCTGCAAGGAAGCAAACAGATAAGTGCTGGAATGCAAAAGAGAGAGAGCATAGCCTTTTACTTTTTATGAATTGTTACAAATACCCTTTTCTCTTATGTATTAAGGTATAAGGAAACATAGGGAATTAAAAAAGCATTTTTTAGGACTTACTATCTACCGTCTCTGACAATAAAAGATGCTGAGTGGCACCCAAAGTGAGAGCCACCTCCCTGTTGCGCAAGATAGATAAGAGCAACTCTGATTTGGAAAGCACCTAATGCTTAAGAAACTGCCTCCAGGACATGCTGAATTGCAGCCGCTCAGTAATTTCCACTGAACCTCAGAAAATTAGGCTTAAGGGGTAGGGTGGGGGATGCTATCCAGACAAGCATGCCCAAACTGGACACAACATTTGGATGCTTGTGTTTTTGCAAGGGTTTTCAACTGCTCCCGTGGGGCATCTGGAAGCAGAAACGTTCAGTATCCCCATCTTGCAATTTGTCTCACTTGTGGTTAGTTGAGAGCAAAGCTGAAGGCCGGTCTCTTTCCTTGTTTCTCGGCCAGCATACTGTCTCCTTTGATAAACATTAACCACAGAGTGGTTTTCCGTGAGCCAAGTCTGTTTGCTTTGGCATCCAGAGAACCTTGCCTTCTCTCTGGCCGGTAGCCCTTCTCCCCTGCTGTTTTACATAACAGACGGACACTGCCTTCCCCTCTGGCCATTCTCACTTCCCCATTCTCACTGCTAATAATTTTGCTGTCCTCCTGACTATCTGGTATGTCATCTTAATTTTCCATGAGGAAGTCACAAAAATGAATGATCAGAATGGGCCTGTTTTGTAAGGATTAAAAACCAATGCAAAAAAACTGGCGGTCAGGATTATGTTTCTTTCTGACATACACAATTCTAATCTATTGGTTATCAAGAGTAGGGATCACAGGGCAGCAAGGAAGCACCTGCTTTGCATGTGGAAAATCCCAAGATCGATCCTTGGCATCATCAGTTGTGGCACCACCTGTTGGTAAGGGGTCTTTCTCAGCACCCCCTGGGGCGGCCAACTTCAGCTCCTCAGTGGTCTTGTAGACATCAGAAATGAGAGGGAGAGACATGGGTTGCCTCTCCCTCATGGTTTGGCAAGTTCCCCAGTTCTGCAGGGATTGCCAACCAGCAGCTTCCTCCTTGGTCTTTTAAGGGGGCAGTCCTGCCTCCGGTCCTCAACCTGACAATCAGGGCCTCTGAGTCTGGGCCCAGCCCTCCCTTCCCTCACCCTATGGGCTGCTTCCCAGATTCCACCCTCCCCAGGCTTCCCTTGGGTCCCACCCTGCTTGCCTGCAATGTCACTGAGGCAGCCTGTGCCCGACTAGTCCCCGCCTCCTCCACTGTGAATGACGCCTGGGGTCCCTGGGGTGAGGGAAGGTGGTCTCTGGCAGCCTTCAGGCCTTTCCACCAGGCTTGGAGGGCCAGAAGGCCCGGGGGCTTCTTGGCTTCCTTATAGGTGCCAGAACGTGGTAGCGTGGCTCCAGGCAGCCAAGGGGCTTCCCAGTCACCTTGGAGTCCACATGGTTGTGGTGGCATGGCTCTGAGCAATAGAGGAGGTTCCCAAGTGGAGGGCCCCTTGGTCATCTTGGGACACCAGTCAAATGGTGGCAGGTTTTCAGAAAGAGCCTTTTCTGACAGCTGCTGCTGCCAATTCCAGAAAACTATTTTGAGCTAGATAGACCAGTGGTTTGGAAGCTTAATTTTTACTAGGGATTGACGGGAGGGGCATTTAGATTAAAGCTAATGTCTCTTACCTGGGACAACCAGTCCAGGTGGTAGCTGGGCTAGTCTGTTGTAGCAAAATTAAACAGGAGTTCAGGGGCACCTTATAAACTTCACAAGCTTTACTCCAGGATCAGCTTTCATGAATTCACTTTATTAGATGCATGGAAATGTATATCTATAGCAGATTTATTTATACTAAAATGACAAAAAACCAGAAAGTTAGCCTGGGAGATATTACAGGGAGAGGCCAGATGAAAACAATAACCCATCACAAAGAAAGTGATCCATACAGAGTAGGTGAAGGACCATTCCTGACTGTGGAAGATGTGCAGACACGGGTAAACATGAAATTCTAATCAAGGAAGGTACAGTACGAAGCACGATAAGCAGAACTAATTAATGCATGGAAAGGGTGCTAAGCTATTAACATCTACAGGGAGTGAGGAAATCCAAGTTACAGGAGCTAACAATGTCAGTTATATCATCTTAGTCTCATCCACTTGTTTGTCTTCGTCTCCTCCATTTGTTTGTAATATATACTGCCAAAGTAATATATGCCTGCAGTGACCTCTGCTTTCTACATGACAGTTATTAAACACATGCACACAACAGAGGACACAAATCTGACATTAAAATCATAATGTTTATAAAACATCTGGGGAACATTTCAATCATCTAGGATTTCTGGAGTATTTCTGATCGAAAGTTTACTATTCTGCTATAAAATAACTTCAAAGGAATAATTCAATGTGAAAGTGCTGAATTAGGATTCATCAAGAGATTCAATACTAACTTTCCCCAAGACTTGAACCAACACACTGGTTTTTCAATGGACTGTTGCTCTGTTAACTTACCTGTTTGCAGCAGCTCCCTTCACCATATTTGTTTCTAACTGTGCAAGTATCGAACAATCTGCTTTTCTCACAAATACATATTGATATATTCTGATGAAGTTACAGTCTCTGCCCCCGTTTTTCGTGCTGCTACTATGCTCTGTGGGCAGTTATTTTAATAGTTGAGCCTGCACAAATCTTATACATTAAAATCCTACTGTTTGGTGTTCTTTATTTTATTTTTTCCGTCAAGTCATAGTAACCCCTGGCAACCTCTGGTGGAGTTTTCAAGGCAAGAAACATTTGGAGGTGGTTTGCCATTGCCTACCTCCACATCATGACTCTGGTATTTCTTAGTGGTCCCCCTTCCAAACTCTAGCCAGGGCTGACCTTACTTAGCTTCTGACAAGATTTCCATGTCTTGGTATTTCTCTAAGTATTCTTTAATGGTGAAAATGGCTGCCAAACTGTTTTTAATAAGCAGTGCTTTTGTGCATACACAGTTTTTAAAAAACCTTATGCAAACCTGTTTGGCAGGCATTTGAATTAAGCCCCTCGCCACACTCATGCACAGTTTCTCATTAAAGGATTTCTTGAAAAACATATACTTTGAAGAGCTTTGTGATATGTTCCGTCAGAGAGAGAATCCTGTTTGGTTGAATCCCTTTCAAGTTTCCAACAGCTACAGGTGAACTTGTCAATGCCCTTCATTTTTTGAACAGGGTCCCACACCTTTTGTGCCCATCATACAGTTGTCTACAGGTGTAGCACTCAGCTCGGCGCTTTCCCTAGGCCACCTTGGAAGCAAAGACTGGGTGAAACTGCAGTGTAAGCATAAAGCGGCTCTCCAAGGTCGGGAACGTGCCTTCCTTTGTGTTGCCACACGAATCTATTTTATTGCAGGGTGTAGTGAATGGCTGGGTATTGCTGTAATGTGTCATTAATGTACCATGATTATATAAACAGCTTGTATTCCTTGAGGAAGCTAAATAAGGACACCATTCAGCAAGTAGCTGCCAAAGGGAGGGGACAAAATTCCCAGGGCGGGGGGACTAATCATTCTACAGGAGTCCATGGAGCTGGGCACAATCATATGATTTGTTTTCTGATTAGATTTAGGTTGGGTCTGAGTGATATAGGGAATTCAGGAGGAATCTTTAAGTTGGATCAAGTGCAATATTTATTCTGGTGCAAAGTCTTCAACCAGTGGATAACAATTTTCATAGCTCTCCTTTCCCATAGCAGCCTGAAATATCCCGCAAACCCTGTTCCTGGGAGTCCTGTAGGAACACCACTCTGGATCCAACCTGTAGGCTGGGAGACCTATTGTGGCTTCTGCAGCCCTGGACATAGGGTGTTTATGATGCTCTCTTTGATTCCTTTACATGGAGTCAGTGGAAGTGAGACTTTCCTCTTGGGAGAAGGTTAGTGGACAGCCAAGTCTCATCATCCTTAAGCAACATGGGTGTCTTTTAATCTTTGTAGGAGATTTGGAAGAAATTCTCTCTACATTTTCCACACTTAGGCAGATTCTGCACTGGCCACTACAGCGACTTCCCACCGGCATATATGATGCCGGGGACCATTCGCCCCAGGACCATTTGCACGCTGAGGTGCGAACGACCACCAGGGGTTGAGCGGCTGTGGCCTGTGGAGGCACCTCTGCATGGAGGCACCTCCGTTTTGTTTCCCCACACTTACCTTCTCTCCCTGCAGAGCTCTGCAGGGACAGAGAGGCACACCCATGCTGCCCTCCGACCACCGGGGGTTGAGCGGCTGTGGCCCATGGAGGCACCTCTGCATGGAGGCACCTCCGTTTTGTTTCCCCACACTTACCTTCTCTCCCTGCAGAGCTCTGCAGGGACAGAGAGGCACACCCATGCTGCCCTCCGACCACCGGGGGTTGAGCGGCTGTGGCCCGTGGAGGCACCTCTGCATGGAGGCACCTCCGTTTTGTTTCCCCCACACTTACCTTCTCTCCCTTCAAAGCTCCATAGGGAGAGAAGGTAAGTGTGGGGGGAAATGGAGGCGCAGAAAAACAGCGCCTCCAACGAAGTGCCGTTTGCACAGCACCAGCTGGGTAACATTGTTTCCCAAAAGCCTTGCTCATTGAGTGAGGCAGGAAAACAGCATTTCCACCAGGGGGGAGGGGGGGAGCACAGCGCTGTCTCGTTGTGGAGGCGGCAGCCATGCAAACAGCACCTCAGGGACAGCGTTTTTACCATCCCTGGGCGCTGTTTTTGGTTGTGCGGAATCCGCCTATGTCATGCCTTTATAAACCTCTGTCCCAAGGGCCCCAAACATACCTTTCCTAGTGCTTGTCAAGTATTTTAGAAAGTGGATGGCATAAGGTGGGGCTGTTTTCCAGCAGGGCATCTGATTGGCCATTTGAGATCTGATTGGCTGGGAGGATTAAAATAACATTCCAGTGACAGCTGCCACCAAAGTGTTAGTTGTATTTTCCCTCTCATTCTTCACCACCATATTTTTAAACTGCTCCTCTTCTCCTTTGCACATGGCCTTCCCCTGTGTGTGTGGGAGGCCTCTGCCTCTTGTGGCAGCCATTTTGTGGTTACACCCACCACCCTGTGTCATTTCTTAACATTCCCTAGCATGGCAATTTGTGTGTTTTGCTACTGCTGCACGCTGAAGAAACACTTTCGCAAAGCCTATTATATCAGCTCCAAGATCTTCTCCTGGTCAGACACTACCAATTCAGTGTCAGGATTCATTGAACCAACTTCAGGGCCAGTATCAGCATATCCTGAGTTGGGGCAGCTGCCGAGGTGCTGTACCTCTGGTGGAGTCTAGTACAAACAAACTCCTCCACCCTGCACCTGCCCTTCTCCTGTTTGCTGTCTTGCAAACACTCCATCATTCGTCCATGACTCAGCTTCATGGGCTGCTCAGGGATGTGGGAGGTATAGATGGCTGCAAGCACAGGCAATAGGAGGGCTCTTGAGTGGGTGGGTGGGGGAAAGGAATATGGCAAAGTTGGGAGGACCTCCCAAGGTTTCTTATATATACAGTACACAAAGGTGCTTTAAACCATAATTTTCCAATAAGATTTTAGCAAACCGGGTTTGGGGAAAGTTTGCAGCAAAGCATGAGAAATCTCCAAAAGGTGGACAATTAGGGTACAAAGCCATGTGAATGCTCCCCAAAATTCATTATCCAATTTAGATACCAAACTAGAACAAAACGTCCTGGTGAAAGTAACCTGAGAAACAGGATGTGGACCAGATGTAACTTGAGTCTGATCTGACAGGGCTGTTTCTTAAGTTCTTGGAGTAGCCATTCAGAATGTGCTGATGAGGTAAGGATGTCCTGCCAATGCTTAGTTAACTCCCTTTCCTTCATGCTCCTCCACTTGTGCTGCCCTCTTCTCCCTTTGTAGGTAAAGTGTGGGCTGTGATCAGGGTATCTATTAACTAGCTTCTCTCTGATAAGCCTCATAGCTAGAGTTCTTTCCGGTGTCACAGGCACACGGCAATTCAAGTGGAGCCTCCTTTGGTGTCTCCAGCATCTATGATTTAAACAGCCACATGAATGCATGTTTGATATTGAATGTGTATCACATACATACATAAAACCTTTATTAGGCATAATACCAATATAACAACCGGCATTATCCATACAATGTTCCATACATAAAACCATCAATGGTATTATTCCAAAATTCCTAGAAGGAACCTAGCTACAGAAGTTAAAATCACAGAAGAGGAGTTGTTTAATAGGAATATAACCTTCCCAGCAGTGGAGTGTTCCTTAAACTTAACAGGAAGAAGAGCCAAGAGCCTGGTCCAAGCTCCCTCATATTTGGGACAGTTGAGCATTATATGTTCCATGGACTGCACCACTGTAATACAGTGGGAACATTTCCGCTCTCCCCTCTTCCATTTTATTATTCTATATTATTATTCTCCCCTCTTCCATTTTATTCTTACAACAACCCAGTTTTTTTCTCTCTCTAAACCTGTCCTACCTCACAGGGTGGTTTTGAGGATAAAATTGAACAACAGGAAGTGACTGGAAACAAGCTTCCATGGCATAGTGGGAAGCTGAACCAGGATCTTTCTGATCCTGGTCTGGCACTGTTATGCTCTGCTCACTTGACAATCATGATAGATTGTGCAAATGCAATGTTAAGAACATTGATCAGATGATCAGGATGAACAAGGTCTCCTAATTGCCAAAGTAAGTGATTACTCAGACATCCCTGCCAAACCAATAAAGGCATATTGATTCAATGAAGATGTCTGCTGTCCTATTATTGTTCACTCCCTCGCTGCCTCCAATTTAGGAGGCAACACTGGAGAAATAAAGACTAATAAGGGAATGCTCAGGTATACGTGGCTGCAAGCTTGCTTGCAAAAGGAATAGATGAACGCTTGAGATGCTTGCATTTATGCATGGGCAAACTTTTCTGTTCATATATCCAAACTGGTTTTCAGACTGTTGAAACCAGTAGTAACATTTGCTAAAAAAAGCACCTCAATACATAAATGCAGTCAATTCTATCTCAGTGTTTCTTATTAAAATATCAGTCAATATGCCAAGAAGTTTCATATGAAGCTGCCTTTTACTGGGTCAGTATTGCGACCCCTGTCTAGCAGCAACTCCCCACAGGGGAACAAAAGAACTTTACTGTAGAACCTGCTGTCTGGCTCAGAAGACAGGGTGATCATACACATCTTCTTCCATTTTTCAAATCTGCCAGTTGACCTCTGCTTAAGATATCCTGGCAGATGATGTCAGACTGCCATTCTCTAGTCTAGAAGCAGGGCACTGAGTTTGACCATAATAGTTTGTCTGTGGGCTGTGCAGGGAAGGGAGGGGGGATTTGACACTAACCTCCATTCAATTTCAGTATTCAACCGCCCCCCCCCCCGCCACCGTTAGCATTTTAAAGGAAAAAATATGTCTATAAAAAAATGAGAGGCTTTTAAGTCAAGATACCAGGGACTCAAACAGAGTTCTTGCATGCAGAGTATGTGCTCTAGCCATTATACCTTGCCTCTGAATAGGCAAGGACTGGCATTTACGGTGTTCAGATTCCAGTGATAAAAACCTGGAAGAAGATAAACATCCTTGCTTGCTTTTTAAAGGGGGGGGGGGATGAGGTTGCTTTCTGACCCCAAAGAAGCTCTTTTTCTGCCAGGAGTATTTTCTCGGGGAGGAAAACCTGTGTGTGTGTGTGTGGGGGGGGGGGGGTCTTTTCTCCATGCAATGCTTTTATTGAGAAAAGCCACCCTGGCCCTTTTTCGTCTCAGTAGCCCTTACTGCAAAACATTTCCCAAGAAGAATAGTTTTCTTTTGCTGTATGAACAAATGGTAACCATTCATATATGCAGAGACACATGGGGCAGTACACTGTGATTCCCTTCCTATTGCATGTATTTCAGACTTGGTGTGTCTAGAGGGTCTGCTAGCAGGATGGGACTCTTGGAAACATCTCTTGCAGCTAATGAGATCTGAGCTACGCTTCTGCTTCCTCTCCTGTTGCAGGTATTTAAACTTGGGAATGGCTAGAAGCTCTTGTAGCAGGGAGGGGAATCTTGGGAACATCTCTTGCAACTAATGAGCGCTGGAAAGAGCTTATGTTTCTCTTCCTTTAGCAGGTATTTAAACCTAGGCATGGCCATTAGCCAGAGACACGAGTCTTAGCAAGAGTGAAAGATGTCTTGACCCATGGGCCCATGACCATTTTCATTATATGGTGTGTTATACTTGTATTGTTTCTGTTTAAGTGGGTTTCAAACGCTGCTTTGGGCCTCCCCTTTGAGGAAATGTAGAGGAAAAATAGGAAGTGTTCAGGACTGGCATTTATGGTGTTGCAGATTCTGGAACACCATACTAAACTGATTGCTTGTTGATATTCAGAAACAATTGATCAGTCAGTATTCCCAGAAGGGGAGCTCATACTTGGATGTCTTGTTTCCTTTATGAGAGGCAGTGTTATAGCGGTAAATACTTTTATTTATTTATTTATTTATTTATTATTTCGATTTTTATACCGCCCTGTCCCCGAGGCAGGCTTTGCATGTTACACTATTTACAGGCCTGCCCTAGGTCCACATAGAATCCTGTCAAACAGGCATGCAAAAGGAAAATTTCTTGCTGAGAATTACGTTCTCAAGCATTTAGAACATAAGAACTAGCCTGCTGGATCAGACCAGAGTCCATCTAGTCCAGCACTCTGCTACTTGCAGTGGCCCACCAGGTGCCTTTGGGAGCTCACATGCAGGATGTGAAAGCAATGGCCTTCTGCTGCTGCTGCTCCTGAGCACCTGGTCTGCTAAGGCATTTGCAATCTCAGATCAAGGAGGATCAAGATTGGTACCCATAGATCGACTTCTCCTCCATAAATCTGTCCAAGCCCTTTTTAAAGCTATCCAGGCCATCACCACCTCCTGTGGCAGCATATTCCAAAAACCAACCACATGTTGTGTGAAGAAGTGTTTCCTTTTATTAGTCCTAATTCTTCCCCACAGCATTTTCAATGAATGCCCCCTGGTTCTAGTATTGTGAGAAAGGGAGAAAAAAATTCTCTCTGTCAACATTTTCTACCCCATGCACAATTTTATAGACTTCAATACTATCCCCCCTCAGACGTCTCCTCTCCAAACTAAAGAGTCCCAAACGCTGCAGCCTCTCCTCATAAGGAAGGTGCTCCAATCCTTCAATCATCCTCGTTGCCCTTCTCTGCACTTTTTCTATCTCTTCGATATCCTTTTTGAGATGTGGCGACCAGAACTGAACACAGTACTCCAAGTGCGGTCGCACCACTGCTTTATATAAGGGCATGAGAATCCTTGCAGTTTTATTATCAACTTCTTTCCTAATTATCCCCAGCATAGAGCTTGCCTTTTTCACAGCTACCATGCATTGAGTTGACATTCCCATGGAACTATCAACTAAGATGCCCAAATCCCTTTCCTGGTCTGTGACTGATAGCACTGACCCTTGTAGCGTGTGTGTGAAGTTTGGATTTTTTGCCCCTATGTGCATCACTTTGCATTTTGCTACATTGAACTGCATTTGCCATTTCTTAGCCCACTCACCTAATTTATTAAGGTCCGCTTGGAGCTCTTTGCAATCCTTTGTGGTTCTCACCACCCTACATAATTTGGTATCATCTGCAAACTTGGCCACCACGCTACCCACCCCTACTTCCAGTACTTCCAGGTCATTTATGAAATTGGAGTGGGGGGGGGGATTATATTGGGCTGTGGTATGTACTTAAACTCCTACCCTTTTCCTGATCTGAAACAGCCCCAGAGAGCCACATGAGTATTCCAATGAGGTTCATGTATGTTTTCTCCAAGGGAAAAATCATGGGTCCTAGTTGGACTATTTTAGATCAGGAAATGGCTCAAAGGGGTAGACCTAAATCTCCTCTCCCTGTGGCCTTTATTCAAATCTGTTTCAGCAAAGAACTCCCAGGACACATCTGCTTGGCCAGACTCAAGTTATACATGGGGCGGGGTCATAAAAACTGTAATGGAAGGCCCTGAGAGACCTGTGTGTTGTCTGATGGTGATACACTTTGGAGTCCAGAATTTTCCTCTGGGCATATGCTGTCTGCTGTACCTCCCAAAGTGCATATCTTATGCATGTATGGTAAAACAAAGAGATACATCAAAAAGATCCCATATACCGTTATCCATAATGCCTGTGCTGTAGCCTATGGACTTATCAATACACAGGGAGGAGGTAACAGAACAAATAGACAGAGTTGGAACAATGTGAAGGGTTTTGAGGCTATGTGCAAGTGACAAAGATACACAATGTCCTGCAATGTATTTTCCACATTCCACTTAAATGAAGTGTTATTATGACAATAATTGAAACTACAAACGACACTTCCTGGACTGGGAGCGATGGGATGTTTACAACCAAGGAACAAATGAGGAAGGTTTCACCATATTGTTTTACAAATAAATCACCCAACTAAAAAACTTGCTCACACAAGTTTTTCCACAGAATGAACAAGCCTTGTCTATGTTCACACCCCTAAATGCTGCTTAATTAACTCCAAGGCCTCCTCTTTGTCCTTTTTCAACCTTTTATGAATTACATCCTAACGATACTGAGCATTTCAAGGGCTTCCTGAGGTGTGGAGCTCCTCTGGTACTTGTGAGACCACTGCAAACATAACTTTGGATGTGGATGATAGTCAACAGGCCTGTGCTAGAGACCCCTGACGTGGGAGTTTTGGGGAATGGGTCCCACACTGGTCACAGCATCAAGGTGAAATGTCTGGATGCAGATCAAAAGTAGATTTCAACTTCTAAAACTTCTGCCTGCTTAGGTGACCCCTCCTCCAATCCAGAGTTAGGAATTGTCCGCTCTGGCTAGCAGCAGCTGGTCAGGGTCTTTAATATCACCTTCTGCCTGGTTCTTTTAACTGGCGATGCTAGGGACTGAATCTAGGACTTTTCGCCTACCAAGCAGATGCTCTGGTACTGAGCATGCCCCTCTCCCCAAATCTCTTTCCTTTTTAGAGGGGAGGCCAATAAATACTTTAAACAAATCAACGCACCTCTTACAAACCTCAAATCCAACCTCCAGAAAGGCCAGGGTGTCTTATTGTCCTCTCCACACTCACTCCCTGTTGCAGAACTCAACCACGATCCAAAAAGCAAAAGGTAACAGTTGCAAGGAAGCAGCCATGTCAGTCTGTTGCAGAGAAAAAAATAATAAGCACAAGCCTTGCAACGCCTTAAAGGCTTGCAAGAGTTTATCCCACCACATGTTTGCCTGGAGTCGACCTCGCTTTGTCGAGCGCTCTTTCCCAGGAAATCTTGAGCTGATATAAAACCTAAGCCTTTTAAGTGCCACTAGCACCTTCTCGGTTAGGAAGGCAAGAGTGCCTCTAAGTATACGCAGAGTATCTTTATTTCATCCCCTCCTCTTTACTAATCACAGACTTGTTCATCTGGGCTTTCAGGTCCGACTCAGGGCTACAATTTCCAAGCGAGCCCCCACTCTCCCCCCACCTATCAGCTTCTCAGCTCCGTTTTACTGCCTGAGCTTTCTGGCGACTGTCTCTTTAAAACCAGCCTCCTCCCCATCGACCAATCACAGGCAGGACTCCCCTATGACGTCCCAAACGACGAGATTCCCCTCGCCTTCTTTTCCAGGGGCTTTAGTTTCCAGTCTTTCGCTCCCCCCCCCGCCCCGCCGCCCATTGGACAAAGTGGGCGGAGCCGATTCGGGCCCTTCAGAACACTCTCGGAGCCTTTCACCAGCGAGCCTGTTGATTGGCGGCTTGAGCAGAGCCAATGGCGGCGTGCCGTGGAGAGCCTATATAAGTCGCGTGCGCCGGCGGCGGCTTCTGCAGTGTGGCTTGCGGTCGGGCTTGGAGGGGAGGGTTGGAAAGGCAAGGCAAAAAAAAAAAAAAAAGAGGAAAGCGGTTCGGTCCAGCCGCGCCTGCTCTTTGCCAGCCTTCCCCTGCCTGATCGCCTTCTCTTGATTCCTCTCCTCCCTTTTGGAATTTTCATTTCATTTTCCCCCCAAAAAGTTATCATTCTTGCATCCAGCCGGCTGGTGCCAGCCCGCCTTTCTTTTCCGCCCGCCTGTCAGCGTCTCTCTGTTCTCAGGGAGACTGCTTCATCATGCACTCGACCGAGTCAGCGGTGGTCGCTGCAAACTCCGGGCAGCCGCCCCATAGTAGCAGTGACGACGGGCGCTTCAGCGTCCTCAGCTGGCAGCAGGTGCAGCGGCTGGACCAGATCCTCGAAGAGGCTGTGCCCATCCACGGCCGGGGCAACTTTCCGACTCTGTCCGTGCGACCGCGCAGGATAGTGCAGGTGCGTGATGGATCTCCCACGGAAGAGGGTGGAGGCTGGACATTATTATCTCCCCCCAACTCACACACACATTGCAAATCTCCTCCTAGTGGGTTGAGGTTCCGCGGGTGAATTCTCCCTCCCGCACCATTTACTTGAAAACTTAGCAAAGTCTGGGGAACCCCATCCTAGTTCGTTGCTGTGCCTCTCTAGATATTCAGAAGAAACGATGGATTGGGCTGTGGTGCTGTCGGTGGACTTGGCTTGGCTTTGAGTAAGTCTGTGGGGAGGTCTAGTGGTTAAGTAGAGTGATGTTCCACCCTGCAGCTTTGTCTTTCTGAGGCTACTTGGACCTAAGCAGAGCTAGTATGTGGAACAATAACTCAGTTGGTCAGTATTCCTTCCTATAGACTTGCTAGCCACCAGCCTGGATTATTAATTGGGTTGTGATTCTGCATACTAACTCTTTACTAACAAGAGCATCCCACCTCCCTGTGTTAAGGTATGCTTTTTAGAAATGATTTCTAAAAAGCAACACTGAGCTTCACCAGTAAAAAAAATAGCTCTAGGCGTGTGCATGCTTGGGGCTGGGGTACAACCCACTTTAAACACTGTAGGACTTCTAAGGGGAGAGATGCCCAGGAAGGGTCTACAATGCCTGTCAAAAGTAAGGGCCACGCCTCTGGAGGAAGTGGGCAGGGTGTGTGGATTTTGTACATCTCTATTCATGTGTAAGTCTCATTGAGTTAAGTGGGTGTTACTCCCAAATTCCTGACATAAGAGTACAGCCTTGCGTTGCATAGTTCTTGCCTCAGTCATCTGGCGTGCGCAAGTTTCTATAATTACTAAAGCTGTTATAAACTTAGCCTTTCTGACCAATTAACAGCTTTGATCTTACCCCATATTATTGTGTGGCATGTGTGCGGAGTAAGCAAGTCGATTATCCTGAGCAACTCCCATGGTTTCAGCAGCTAGGCTGAGATATGAGGGACTCCTATGAAGTACTAGCCAGGCAGTTAGATCAAAGTGAACTTTTCTACTGCAAACACTGCTGTGACTCTTCCCAAGTATGTGTAAAGTACTGCTACTAGTTCAGTAACAATTGGAGCACGCAAAATGTTTCCTGTTACTTTGGGAGCCCTTCCACTCACCCTTTTTGAATCCACTTCATCTCCACATTGCAGGTGGAGCTGGAGTTGATGGCTGAGATGGCATCTGATGCAAGGATTTCTTGGTTCATGGTCTGGTGGCCAGTGAATGCCACTACAGCCTTGGGTGTATGTAGTTTTCTGATGGAGAAGACATTTTTTTGGGTGGAGGACAAATTCAGAGTGCTTCATCCTCATGACTCCTGTAATCGTCACTACAATCCTATGAGAAGCCATCCTGCCCAGATTCTTCTGGGAAGGTGGGCTAAGAATAATGACTTTCCTAAGGCTACCTTTTGAGCACTTAGTTAAGCCTTGTTGTGTACATTGTTCTACCCCAGTCCAAACCCACTTTCACCAAGCTGCTGTTTGTGTGAGTTCTTGAGATAGTTGAAAAAGGCTTTCATTGACTTCAGGGAACATAAATGTGGAGGGGAATGCCTCTGGTGATGTTAGTAGGGGACAAGAGAGGGCTGGAAAGAGTTAGGCAAAGCTGTTCAAGGGGGCCCCCCACTGAGCTTGTAAACTGAGGGCAGCCCTGGCACTGGAAGAGAGAAGAAGAGCTGCGGGAAAGAGCTGTCTGACACAAGATGTTGTGAACAGTGTCTTCATCTGCACTTGGGGTTATAATCTGTCCGGTGACTGTTCTTTCTGGACTGTGGTAGTACCAGGGCTAGTAGCTCTGACAAGTAGCTTGATGACTGTAAGCAGCAGTAACAGAAATTTGGAATGCAGGGGAGAATGAGGACTGTTCTCTGGGTAAAGAGATGGTTCACACGCAATCCATGTTGCATGCCAATTGGGAGCGAAAGGGAAGGGGGTAATATTTACATCCCACATCCTAATGAGAGAAGGTTGCAAGTGCTCTCTAACTGAGCTTGTTAAGTCTTTGCTCACATGGGGGGGGGGGCCATCACCATATAGATGGTTTGTCTGAAAAAATGTTCAAAATGAATAGATGTTGAATGCATACAAGCTGTAGCAATGGAATGGCAAGTTGCCCCAAAAGTGTGGACAGAAGAGTGTGACTGGACGACCTGGAGCTTTGGTGAATCTGGTGGAGAAGTGGCAGAGAAATGAGAGGGTGAGGGGTCTGTCTAGAAACACTCTTTTCTGGCCTGTGATGTAGAGAAGGATTTTGGATACACTGTCGTGACACTCAGGTCCACCCACTGTAGAAGGAGAAATCGTTCCCCACGTAGAGGCAGGCAACTGGAGCTAGTGGTAATTAATTTGCTGTTGCAGTCCAGGTTCTTGGTAGTGCATGCAGTTGTTGACCTAAGACTGGGGGCAGGTATCAGAACACTGGAGATTCTTGATGAGGGATTGGGGGGTAGGGAATTATCTTTGTCAGGCCCAAGGTCTGCTTTCTCATGAAGCACATTTTGGGGCAGAAAGGTAGTCAGGGTCAATATCACTAGAGGAAGATTATTCTGGATATACATGGTCTCTGGTGTGGTATGGTTCCTATAAGGTTCCTCTCACAGCACCAGATTTCCTTGGCAGGCTTTCCTGAATGAATGCTTAAGCATGATGACATTGAAGGCAGTGTTTCATGTAAAGGGAGGTGTCAACCGCAGAAATAAAGATTAAGAGTATGGAACCGAAATCACAGTTTGGCAGAGATGTCTTTTGCTGAGCCGTGTTTGAACAGCTCCTGCTTCAAAGTAGAGGGAGGAAACTGGGATAAATGACTTGGTATCTGCCAAGGGTGTTTCCCTTTCTGAAGTCAACTTGCATTCTGCCTCCCATGGAACATGTTGGAGCAAGAGCCACAGACATTAGCAACCCTGTGCATGATTTATTCCTGTAGTGCAGCATTGACCTCTGTCAGTGGGTTGGTGGCTGTCTTGACCAGGGAAACAAGGTCACTCTAGACTTTTTGCTACCACTGACTCTTCCCTTTCCAAAGCAGTGTGTGCCAGGAGTATTGGACTCTGTCCTGATGAGCTTGCATGCTGGCTGACTCCTTTGCTTGGCACTCTGCTGTTGGCTTATATGGAGCTTGGAATCTGCTAGCAGAAAATAAATCTGCTGAGGTGGTGATATTGAGTCTCTTGGCCTTGGCTGTGTGCCATTTGGGGCTCAGGAATTCTCTCGCTGGAAGTGAATGTCAGTTTAGCAATAGCTATGAAACTGGATGAAGAAACCCAAGCACGTCTTCTCATACTGGGTTTGTGTTGTTAGGCTCCTGATGTGTGTGAGAAGGCTTTGGTTGATGGGAATGATAGGAATGGGCAGTAGTTAGTGTGGAACTGAGGTCAGGACGCCATTTTTGAACTGAACTTCCTGGATGAGTTTGGGCCAGATTCTCTAATTAACTTCCAGCTTGGCCAAAATAAAATTGTTATGGAGAACCAGGTATTCTGCTCTTACCAGCCTGAAGGAAGGACAGGATAAAAATGGGATGCCTTTTTACACTTGATTCTGAATATTATAGTTGCTGACTTAAGCCCTTGGCCCAAGAGACTGCAAAATACATATGAAAGGATACCTGCGATAAAGCAACAAAGAGGATTAACTGAGAGTAAAGTTCCGCATTTCCAAAGAGCCTGCTCAGCATTTTTTAAACATTAAAATAACTGCAGTGCCCCATCTGTTCTCCTACTGATAGAAATGGTGCTGTTACCTACAAGTGGTTGGATGGAAGACAGTACAGTGAGTACCTGTCTCTCCTTCTCTCATTGCACCTAATAAGCCTCTGAATTGTACTTTTTCCTTGTTGCATCTTACAACCTACAGTATGCTACCATGTTAGGTTATGCTTTCTTTTGGGTGGAGTATGGTTAACCTGTCCCTTGTCACCACAGCCCCATTTGAAATGTGTTTCAGTATTCAAAAAAATTGTAGAATGTTGTGGGTTTTCTGGGTTGTATGGCCGTGTTCCAGTAGTATTTTCTCCTGACATTTCTCCTGCATCTGTGGCTGGCAGTATGCTAGGCTGTGTTGTGTACTTATAGATATAAACCTCATTTATAGCAACAGCTGTTGGAGATTGACTGAAGGCTCAGTTTTGACAATTCCAGTACCCTTGCTTGGAATTCTTGTTGGTCCTTCTCACTGGTCATTGTCGCATTTTGCTGGTGAAGAGAGATAAATAGAAGCCATTACTTCTGGACCACATTTCTGTCACGGTGAATTGGTAGTAATTGTTTAATTCCAGTTTGGATTTCTGAGAATAGCACAATAAGGCTAGGTTTGAGGCTGAAGCTTGTAACTGCAGCCACACAACGTAGCTCAGTCTCCAGCTCATGAAGTCTGACTATATTCCTGCTTCCTGCTCAAACAGGGCCAGTCAGTTAGAAGTAAAGCTTACATACTAGCTTGTTCACAATTAAGTAGTACTCTGACTATTCTTTGGCATGAGTGCATATGGATGTCCATAATTGGAGCACACAGACTGTATGCAGCTATACTGATCCCTAAAAAATTAAGGCACACCAGTAGAATGGTCCTCATTAAAGCCAACTAAAAAGTCACCAGGCTGGTGAGCAAGTTTTGGCATTCCCTAAGGGGCTGGATATGTTAAGCAAAACATCCTGGCTGACGAAGTATCCCCTTCTTTGTTAACTCATGACACCTTCTTTGGCCCAAAACTGCGGAAGTGCACCCCGCTGTGCTTAGGTTTAGACACAGTCTTCTCAACTTGAATCTTGTGTCTACTGCAGAAGCCAGTTGGGTGGTGGTGGTGAAAAATAGACTGTCCATTTCCATGTACCCCCCGCTCCCCATAAGCTTATGTATAAACTACAAGCAGTGCAAAAGTTTGCTTGATTCCACAGTCCTCCCCATGAAGGGCAGAATCTTATCTGGTGAACCAGATTCATTTTCCCACTATTACATTCCTGCTGGGTGACCTTGGACTAGACAGTCTAGCCCCACCAACCTCACAAGGTGTTTGTAGTAGGGAAACGAAAGAAAAGGAGTTTGTTAGCTCCTTACAGGAGAGGGGTATAAATCCAAACTCTCTTCTCTTTAAAAGAGGTTTTTTTGGTCTACTTGTATGAATTAGGAATACTCAGAGACACTTCACAATGAGGGAAATAGGGAACGCATTTGCTGTGCAATAACTTACCTCCTTCCTGCAAAAAATACTGGCTGAATCTGGAGAAAGTTTTCCAGTGTTAGAATGGAACTAGCCTACCTCTTCCTCGTTCCATTGCAGCCCTGTTACTCCTGGGGAACAGGGGACTGTACAGGTTGATAGGAAGAGGCTGTCCAGTAGAATGGGGGAATTAGTAGAAATTGTCAATTTAATCTGGATCCAGTGCAATGGCAAAATACTGCTATAATATTTCACATAACCTTTTTGGGTAGGTAAAGTATTCAGCTGTCCTTTTTTGCCCAGCTCTCCAGTAAAGCTGGGGGAGATGGAAGATTACCTCTAGTGCTGTCCACTTGCTCTGAAATAGCCTACTGTGATGTATGTTGTCACTGCTACAAATTACTAGGGATTTGTTTGTCCATTAGGTAGCAGCCAGTCTGCTTAGTAGGCACTAATGCTGTGCCAGTAAGCTGCTGCATATTCATTTTGTATGGGAGGCGGCTTCATTCTTCTGTGTTGAGTCACTAATATAAAATAAGGCATATTGGATTCTAATTAAGAAAACATCCAAAAACAGCTGGCTGCCTTTCACAACTGCAGTTGCAAGGAGTTGAAGGTATTTCTGGGGAGCCTCTGTTCTCGTTTATAAATTGAATATAAAAGGGTGATGTGTAAATACCAGATTTTTTACTAATTGCAACCTTTGGATCAGAATTTAGTGAAATTATACTAAGCAGAAAATATTGCTTGTCAAAATAAGTGTAGAACTATCTTTTATTACATTCTGCAAATTTTGAATTAAAGTAAAATGCTGCCATTTGGTTATGGAGACTATTATTTTGTGGACAGGTCTTCTCTAGAGTAGAACATGTATGGTAATTCTCCATGCTTTATGTCCAACTTACTAGATTCTGGAACTCAACATTCTGTGGAAAGACAGAAATTATATAGGAAGAGTCCATCTGTCACAGGAAGGCATGGGATATTAAGACCATGCTGGTAACATGTGTTAAAAGTTCCAACTTTCTGCCACCAGACAACTGAGGAACTTCACAGGGCATTTTTGCTTGCATGGAGCTTGGCAGAGTTGGACAAGCTGCTTGTACCAACATCCGGCTCTGTACATGCATAATCAGAGAGAAAGGGGCTAGCAAACCCGATAGCAAACTGTGTCAAGGAGAGAAACGCATCTTACTGTGAAAGCCTCTGAAGATGCCAGCCGCAGATGTGGGTGAAATGTTAGAAGCAAAAACTACCAGACCACAGCCACACAGCCTGGAAAACCCACAACAGCCAAACCATAAGAACTTTTTCCAGGTTCCCAACGCAGGCCATAATATCCATTTTGGGGAACTTTGTGCCATCTTGCCAGAAGGTTGCTTGAGGCAGTTAACCTTATATGCTTCACAGATTACTAAACTGGCATTTGAAGGCAGGAAGGAGGGGTGAAGGATGGTCTGTGGTTAGTGGAGTGTACTTGGCTGGCAGGATAGTTGGAGGTAAGCATTTTTTCCCCTGCCAGATGGCTATGGAGGGCAAGCAGCAGCATGTGGTCTAGTAGGGTGCAGATGAGCACCTGGCAGTTGCAGGCAGGAACAATGCTGGTGAAGAAATTTTGCTAGGCAAGGCGCAAAGGGATGGCATATTCATATTGGAACCAGAGGGCTCTACTAGAGGCCCCACCAATGAATAGTAATTAGTTTGGCCCCAGGGTGTTTGTTGAATAGGGAACTGAGTTTTCTCAAACTCAAATGAGTTGCTCAGTTGCCCTGTTTCAGCCAAAGCTGTAGCACTGGCATGAATGTGACATGGATAGTTGAGGCATCCAAGCAATGAGTGCATAGCATCCCTCTCTTCCCCACACACTATTCATCCATGTGCTGATGCAGCATATACTGAAAAGCAAACCTCCTTTTCCTGAAACCCCAGGCAGAGGGGATGCAGAGGGGAAACCTTTCTGCTTTGCTGGTATACTTTGCTGCTTTGGTGCAGAGAGCTGCTTTCTTTCTGCATTGACTGAATAATGAAAAAATGTTCCTCTTGTGCTGGCTATAGTATGCTCGGGAATATTTGTGCCTAGAAGTTGGGTGTTGACAATGCATTTTCAAGCTGGTCATATGAATAAACCATGTGACAAAGTTCCTGGACACGTGCCCATGAGTAATAAGGATTTAGTCAGCTCAGTTAGAGCTTGGTGTGCTTCTGCTTTCCTGAAACTGCAGGTAATGGAAAGGAGGGGCAGTTATATTTAGTCTCTTGCTACAACTGCAGCAAGTTGTCCAGAATACGTGTATATTAATACACTGACATCTGATTAACCTAATATGCTATCGGTTAAATCTTCTGTTGACTGGGGAGACATTGGAGGCCAGGGCCCTTGCCCAACTCCTTGCTTTTAAACCAGTGACCTTTAAATGCAATGTCTTGCTATACCTGTAGAGCCTACCTTTCTCTGTTCAGTAGGTTCCTATGGCTTTTCCATAGGGTAACTACAGCCTATCAAATAGCCTTTTCGAGATATTCTAAATGGAGACATTGCTGCTCTATGCTTTCCCACCTTTCTGTGATTAACATGAAGAAATTAATTGCCTTTCGCTGCTGGAAGTAACACACATGTCATGTGATGGATACAACAGTGTTAACACTTGCCCCTTTAGACATAGTTTTAACAGTGTGCATGTGCATAGGTTAGGGCTTCTGATAGCACCTTGGCAGAGGAGTCCCCAGCTCTGATAATGAGAACAGAATAGACTCAACTGCATCAAAGTAGATATTTCAGAGGCCCTTGGGATTGTCCTACCATGGAACCAGCCCATCTGAATTGAAAGGCTAGGTTCAACATGATTGCATCTTTCCTGTTTTGTGATTTTATGGTACCAGTAATGGACAAACATTCTTGGAGAGAAGCTATTTCACCTTTTCTTATGCTGCTAATAATAGGAGCACTCATATGAACACACTTGGAGCTGCCATGTCCTGAATCAGACCATCAAGATCAGTATGTCTGCTCTGGTTGGCAGCAGCTCTTCAGAGCCCCAGATAGGTTTTTCACATCACCTTCTACCTGATCCTTTTTGACTAGAGATGTCAGGAATTGAACCTGGGACCTTTTGTGTTCCAAGCAGATGTTCTACCACTGAATCATGGGGCTTCTTTGGCAGTTTTCTGTAAATAAAGGGAGATTATTTGGCCAGATAAATGTAAATCAGCCCTAAATACAGAGATTGCCTCAAGTAACCTGAAAAGGGAGTTTTGTAATACTTGGTGTACGACTTCCATACCAAATTAACCAACTTGAGTAGGTTAGGGCTGAAGTACTTGTATACTGACCAGTACTCTACAACACTTGGTGATGAATAGAACCATCACATTTCCAGAAATTTTGAAAACCCAAAGAGAAAACCCTTTTCAGAAAAAAATTAGATCTTTGAAGAACCAAAATGTCTGCAGTACTTTCCTGTAAGAACTAGACTTCTTTGATTTAACTGCATTAAATTAATAATTTATAATTTAGCATATCAAATTGTACTATTTGGCATTGTTATGGAATTTAAAAGTATAAATTTTATTTTCTATGTGAAATTGCAGGTATACCCAATACTTGAGAGTTGTAATCTGCTGTATACTTATGCTACCACAGCACACGTATCTTTAATATTTTTGTAGCAGAGAGAATAAAAAATAAACGTTAAAGCCAGAAAATGGTAAACAAAAGATATTGTATTAATTAGACGTAAATTCTCTAAGAGGCACCATACGTAGGACAGTCAACATGCTTGGCTATTGAGCCAAAGAATATAACAATGAAAATACTGAACTCAGACTTTTCCAATATTTCCACTGGAAAGATTGAAAGCCTTCAGACATTTTTGTGTTATACATGAAAAGCTTTCTATTTTTAAAACAAGTAAAAGGCTTCTTAAAACAAGGTTTGAGTGTGAAAGTCTTGGGGGGAGTTTTTCTGAGCCTTTACATTTCTAGTGATAAATCTGTTAGATAACTGGCAGGCAGAACTTTCAAAGTTGTAGAAACTGTATCTGTTGAATTGTTTCCTTTCACACAGCTATCAAAATCTCATCCTTCTTTGGGAATAACAATTCAGTCCTGAGCACTTTCAAGGACCACCTTATCCAGGAATTTGAAGGTTGTTGGCTCTACAGTGCAAGAACTGGTCTCTAAAATGTTTTAACACCTTTTTCTAACATACCTAGATGCTTGTTGGCACACACTTCCCTCCCTCAAGATCTTATGCTGAATTCTTTAGCATGGATCACATCTGTTTTGTCTGGTGTACTGCCTGAGCCAGTATTTTATTCCTTCATTATATAGATAGCTTCTTGAGACATTGGAGGGAGGGTGTCTTGGAGAAGATAATTGTCTGACACTTCAGTCTCACTTTGTCCAGAAGATGGCAATGAGTGTGGTTTTATATGTTACATTCCCTTCTAAACACTTTGTCTGGCATGAAATTGTGGGAAAAGCCATCTGCTTCTCAAAGCATACCTAGTACTGAAGCACAGACAACTTCTTAGGTGTGCTTTGGTCCTGTGGCATATTATGACCTATATAGCTTTAGTTCAGGTTAGTTCTCACAAGTAGCACTTAAATCAGAGGGAGACTGCAAAGGGCAGCTGTAGTTTGGCTGGCTGGTCAGCCAGTGCCTGAGGCTGCACATCCCAGTAGCATAGAGCTCTGCATATGAATTGCAAGGTCTTTGTCTGCCCTGGGATCCGGTTTGTCCTTGAGCCTTGGCAAGAACAGCTAAGGAACAGACAAAACTAATATAGCTAGTGTGTTTAGCCTTTCTATACACTGGCTAACACATCTAGGTTGGAACTTCCTCCCTTGCCTCTTCATCTTGCCCTTCTGCACTTAGGCCAGGAACTTTCTGGAACCCTGGTCAAATAAGGCTAAAAACTGCAGGAGGACGGACAGTTCTTGCATTAAACCTGTCCAGGTAGCTGCTGCCTTAGGATGGAAAATGGTAAATAGACCTCCAGCTCGTAACTACATCTTCCGATAGGGTTTACGTAGGCCTTGGATCCCATTAACAAGGTAACATGCAAAGCTTCCAGTTTGTGCGTTGCGGCTTGCTCTTGTAAGTTGGCTCAGTCAGCATGTTGGGAAAACAAACAATCAGCCTTTAACTTACTAGCCAGATGCTTCCCACTGCCTGTTTGAGTTGCCTCCCATCTCCAGAGTGTTCGAGACTTACAGCAGCATGCCTCTTCTTGTGTTTTCAGGTGGTCCGCAGCCGTCTAGAAAAGAAGGGTGTTGCTGTCCATAATGTGAGACTGAATGGCTCGGCAGCCAGCCACGTACTGCATCACAACAGTGGTCTGGGATACAAAGATCTGGATCTCATTTTCGGGGTGGATCTGAAAAGTGAGGATGTCTTCCAGCTGGTGAAAGATGTCGTAATGGATTGCCTCCTGGACTTCCTCCCGGAAGGGGTAAACAAAGATAAGATCACTCCCATGACTCTGAAAGAGGCCTATGTGCAGAAGCTGGTGAAAGTGTGCAACGAAACGGACCGCTGGAGCCTTATCTCATTGTCAAACAACAGTGGGAAGAACGTAGAACTCAAATTTGTAGACTCTCTCCGACGGCAGTTTGAGTTCAGTGTCGATTCCTTCCAGATCATATTGGACTCACTGTTGCTCTTTGGGGAGTGTTCAGAGAACCCAATGTCCAAGAACTTCCACCCTACAGTCACTGGGGAGAGCATGTATGGGGACTTTGAAGAGGCAATGGACCACCTGAAGAACCGAATCATCGCCACTAGGAATCCAGAGGAGATCAGAGGTGGTGGCCTTTTGAAGTACTGCAACCTCCTTGTGAGGGGATTTAAGCCCAAATCAGAGGTTGACATGAAAGCACTACAGAGATACATGTGCTCCAGGTTTTTTATAGATTTTCCTGACATCGGAGAACAGCAGCGAAAGCTAGAATCATACCTTCAGAGCCACTTTGTTGGGATGGAGAGTAAGAGATACGACTGCCTGATGACTCTACACAGAGTGGTGAATGAGAGTACAGTGTGCCTGATGGGACATGAAAGGCGACAGACACTGAACCTCATTGCCATGTTGGCGGTCAGGGTCTTGGCTGAGCAGAACATAATCCCGACCGTCACAAATGTGACTTGCTATTATCAGCCGGCACCCTACGTCAGCGAAATAAATGTCAACTACTATGTAACCCACATGCAGCCTCTAATGCCTTGCAGTCACTCCTACCCAACTTGGCTCCCCTGCAGCTGAGTTTTGCAATGGTTCTTCTTAATACTCTGGGGAGAGTGGCAGGAGTAATGGCCATTCTTCCTGGAGAAGAAAATCAATAACCAGAACTCTTGCTCCTACATTAGAATGAAGTCAGTCTGCTGTATACTGTGGGGAAACTGTGCAGTGTTATGAGTAGTTATCAGAGATGTTTACAGTAAGAAAATGCTTGAGTTATGTATGGGGTGAGTAGGATTAGGTTAAAAGATAGAGCTGCACTACCTGATTTGAAAGATGAATTTTTTTCTTTTTTTAGTACAAGTGTTAAGGGATGTGCAGACTCTATTTCTGAAGAGATGCCAGAGTGGCTGATTCCTTTTAAAGGACCAAAGAAATCCTATTCAAGTGCCTGCAACCAAAAAAAAAAACACAAAACACAAAAACAAAAAAAGAAAAGAGAAAAAACAAGAAAAAAGAATTTTGCTGTAACCTTGATTTTTTTTTTTGTAGGGGCTGAGCTCCTTCTTGGTACTCCAAGTTGGGATATCTAATTTTTTTGGGGGGGTAGGGGTAGGGCAGGGTCACCTGATCATTTCTGTCAAGGGAAGTGATGCAGGCAGTGGCTTGAAAGAGCAGCTGCTGCCTCCTGGCTTGCTGTTAGAAGTGGGCCAGCCGTGCTGATCAGCAGTCAAAGTGTGGGGAGCCAGAGGCTCATGACATGATGTTTTAGATTTTTTTTTTACGTCATGCAAAACCCTCACAAAGGCTGAAAGGAAGAGGAGGACGCTGCCTCCAAAGTATTGCTCTACTAAATGTGCAGTGCCAAAAATCTGACTTCAGGAAGCAAATGTCCTGGAGAAGAAGGGGAAAATGTTGGGAATTGTGCGGCAATAAAAAAAGCCACTGATTGGTAGGCTGTTGGGCTGAAACGAGCTTGACCTGAGACACCAGCACACTGATGTGTTCTCAATGGGGTTGGTTTTTTTTTTTTTTTGGCTGTGGTTGAGCTTTGGGCAAAGAGCCCTGGAGCTCTTATAAAAACTGCAGACAGTTCTTTATAACCCTGTTTCCCTGCTCTCCCTTCAACTAGCTGCCTGTGTCCTGCTGCTTGGCTCCATACTGGAGTAAGATGGCATTTTATGTAGCTTAGTGATGGACCTCGATTAGCAGACACTAGGGAGGAGAGAAATTCTAGTTTCCCTATTTTTGGCAACTGGAAGGGTGTGGAAGATCTCCGTTAAAGCCAGTCAGACTTGTGTCCAACAGGATTTTAATGTCACATATAAATACAGGAGGTTCAAAGTGGCTACCTACCCATCACACCATATCCCTTTCCCGATGTGTGGAGGGCAGAACAGTTCCTGTGTAAAGTGTTGGTTCAGGTTAATGCTCCTGTGCTTTTTTTTTTAGAAAGCTGAAGCGGTCGAATGCCTCAGCTTTTTGGTTGTGCCTGCTATAGAAGGTCTACATTAAAAATGTGTCATGGTACATCCTTGAAGGTCAGCTTATTTACTAATGTTTGTGTGCGGTAAAGTTGTACCATGTTTGGGGCAGTCTGGAAAAAAATCAAATAAAATATCATACTTGGATTGTCGTGTAGGTAAAATTCTGCCTCTTTTCCTGCACAAGTGTGAGCTGGGTTGGCGAAGGCCAAACCGTTCTCAGTCTTGTGGCCACACTGACATAACACCTGCTCCAGCGTTGCCACTTCCACTCCTTCCTGGATGAGGAGGAGCCACTCATTTCTAAGAGGTCCAATAACTGTGTAAATAGGGAGTTCTTCTGCAATATAAATAGCTCTTGGGCTGGCAGGGGCGGGGGGGGGGCACTTCTCTACATACCAGTGAATTCTTCCATGCACAGAGAAAATTGTGACTGCAGTGCCTGATATCAGGGGCTTATATGAGGGTTTTTTTTCCTTTTCCACTTGAAAAAGCTGCTCTTCAATACTGTATCTTTGGCAGCTTTTCAGTAGTTCACATTTTAAGGGGGAAAATGGGTTTGCACTAATCGAAGTAGCACAGATATCTAGCAGCACTTAACTCTTCTGGCTGAATTCTTGAGAGAGAGAAGCTTAAATGACAGGAAAAAAAGTGTAAAAAGTAAATACTATAATTTTTTTTTTTAAAAAAAATATTTCCCCTGTAACCAAGGGCTTGCTGGAAGAATTTAAAAAGTTGCACTTTTGTAGGGTATGTATGCGTGTGGTGAAATTCCTACAAATGGAAGCTGTGTTGAACATTTTTTTTTGCTGTGATTGTGCTGTTCCTTTGTATGTGTGAGGGGTATCTTTAAGGTTTGAAGAGCGGAACACTTTCAGGCTTGTGTTTGGCTGTGTTCTGCTGCTACCACACCTGTCATGGGGTAGGCCTGACAAGACTTGCTAGATTCTTTAGAATCTGTCACCATAAAATAAATACAATGTATTGAAATCTGTTGGGTTATTCTTTTTGTTTTGATCACAGAAGGCAACGAAGGCCATAGCTTCTGGGGCCATTTGTACCCTACCAGTTGATTTGAGGCAAAAAAAAGGCTGTGAGTTTGTCCAGTGCTGAGGACCATTCTTCACATAGTGAGGAAGAGAGGGCATATCAAGAGAGGTTGCAGTTGCAAAGAGAACTGAGGCTGTAGATACCTTATGTAGTATCAGTTGGCATCAACACAGAGGCAGATGGGAGCACAGCTTCAATCTTCCCTTGGGAAAGAGCACTGCATGGCCCTCTTAGAGAAAGGGAATATTGGTAGTCAGTAGGCATGCTCCTGTAATGAGTACAAATTCCCATTGTCCCTTCACCCACTTACTAAAATTGAAAGCAGTTTCTGCCCTATTACAAGATGTGATTGTCCTGTTTTTATTGAAACCATTTGAAATTACTTCTGCTTAGACAGTTAAGGCCCAACACACAGCCTTCAGTGTTAAGAACAATACACAATCCTGAGCTTCCTTCTTCCAAACCTTTTTGGTGTAGGTATTTCCCCTCAGCTGTCAACTTTCATGGGTGAGGATGAAGAAAATGGAATGTGGATGGAGGATTTATGGGACAAGCCTGGCCAATGTTGGCTGAGGAGCTCGTGGTGTAATCTGTATTCTCTCACCTTAGCCTCTTTCCATAAGTACTTTATAAATTGGCTTGAGACACCTAGCATGTGTCAAGGATAATACTAGTCTAATATAGGCTATGAATTGTGGGTGGGGGAGTACTTGGAGGGGCTACCTCTCAGCTTTGAATGTGGCCCTGTCTTAGTTCTTTATTGCCATTGAAAATTACACTCTCACTGATTGTCTCTGAATGGGCTTTTCAGCATGAGGTTTTTGCTCCAGCTTCATTACATCAGTTTTTTCCTCTTCCTTACACACAGTGTATTGAGTTTTTTCCAGATTCCTTTTGCTATAGTCTGAAAAGATTGGGGAAAACTTGGTGGAGCGGGGTGGGTGTGGGGGAGCAGTGGCTGTCAAAATAATATTGTGTCTAAGGGGGGAAACCAATTTTGCTAAGAAACCAAGTAGGAGTGAAAAGCCTTATGGGAGGATTTCCATTATTGTGCTTTTCCTGCTGCAGTTTCAACACTCTGCCGTTTCTCTTACTTGGTCTCTCCCACCCTGCTCCATTACAGCCTGGCTGGCTGTCTCTTTGAATCTGGCCACGGCAGCAAAAACAGTCACCTGACATGACTGGCTCTTTTCCATTGTTGGAGCAGATCAAGCCAAAACAAAAGGATGCTAGTGGAAAGCACTGGTTGTAATCCGAAAGCAGCTCTTGATGTTTAAGCGTTCTTTGTTTCATATCCAATAAAAAAAAATCTATTTTCTCAGAAGGTGGGTCTGTTCTTTTTATTTTTGGTTACACTGAATCTCCCAAACCGAAATGATACACATGATGGTCAACCAAGGTGCCAAACATACCTGATCTCTTTGTAGCTAGAAGCCAAGGGGTGAAGAGGAGAAACTCTACCTGGAGGGATGGCACCACTTACAACTGCTTTTCTGAAGGGATGGGCAGAGGAAATTGAGAGGACTAAACGGCAATTCCTTTATGTATTGTTTAGTACTGATTTGCTGTCCTCAGAGGGAGTTGACTGGCTTCTAGCCTGTGGGAAACCAGGAGCTCTAAGGTTGTGGGTATACCTGTTTTGCGTATGTCACAACTTGTTAGCACATCAGGAGAATTGATTCTTCACCCAGCTGCCAGCTGAATACTTTGGCTCCAGTTTTGTTTTGCTGCAGGATCAAAATGACCTGGCAGCGGCTGTTGTGCAGATGTTTATTCAGGTGGAGGGGCAGTTAGCATACATCAACATGAGGTCTTCGGTTTGATCCTCAGACCTTCCCTTTAAAAAAGGTGCTGAGAAACCCCTTCCTATTCCTGCCGACCGGCAGACCATCAGAAGAGACAATTCTGCTGCAAGATGGTATAAGGTCCGTTCGTATGGGCTTGTCTATGGTGAGAGGCTGGATGTGAGAGTCCTCTCATAGCTGTGTTCTGGAATATGCAGCCCTCTCTAACACAGCCAATCAAAACACATCTCATCTCTCAGCATCTAGCTGCTTGCTTGCTCACCATAGACAAGCACATATGTCATCCAGTTGGGGATTAAGTGAAGCTTAATTCCCACAAATAGGATTTCAGAATGTCCGAGTATCAGCGCTTGGAAACCATTCCTAAAAAAACAAAATGTTTGGGAATGTGTATTTTCTTGGTGCCAGTGGCTGTGGTCTTAGCAGATAAACTGGGCTATATCTTGCTCAGCCATGGAGCTCACTTTGAGTAATCTTGGGCCAGTTGGTGCTTGTTTAGCCTGTCCTATCTTGGAGGAGTTGTGAGGTTAAATCAGAGGAGCAGTGTATACTACCCCAAGCTCCTTGGTAGAAAACTGAAGCAGTTTCCTATCACTCTGTATCTGGTATGACTTCTGACCTCCCCCTGCTCCCACCCCCCAAAAATCGTGAACTGAACTGGTTTATATTTTAGGAAATGTTACCAACCACTCTTCAGGGTAGTTCCTCCTCTCCTGGATAACCTGTTTACTGCAGGATAGAATAGTGGCTGCATTTTGCTGGTAACAAGCTTTGACATTCAATCTGTACATGCTTGAAAAGCACTGTTTGATGTGGTGAGGTGACCTGTGGAATACTCCTGTATGGCAGTAGTTTCACATGGGATGCTAGTAGAATGCCAGGTATAAGGTCTTACTGATGAACTGCCGGGACTAACAAAAGCCAGGTAACAACTGATTATTCAAGCAAATTGCAGCCAGAAGGAGCCTCAGTTTCTTTATCAGCAGAATCCACCACGACATCATAGCCAGTAGTGGCATCACCATGAGCCATTATCGTTTGATAGTTATCAAAACCCATGGCCTAGTGCACTGGCAGGCCAGTCTTGTAACTGAATGAAGAGGAAGAACTTAAACACAAGCGAATAGTACAGTTTCCATTAGGAACTGGGAGATTGCTGTAGACTGTAGTTTGATATCTGGGGGCAGCTTTCTCTGAGCCAGTTTCCCATTTCCTGAGAGGCCAGCAGCTCTGGAAAGCATACAGCTGAGATCTGCAGTTCTTTCAGATCTACTGCCAAATCTGGGCCTAGGAAGCACTGACAACCTCCAGGTTGCACCTGGTGATCACCTACTATTACAATTGATCTCCAGATGACCAAGATTAGCTCCTCTGTAGAAAACAGCTGCTTTGGAGCATGGACTGTATGGGATGATATCCTGCCCTCCCGAGGCTCCACCCCAAAAATCTCAGGGTATTCCCAACCCAGAGCTAGCAACTTTAGGCATAAGGGGGTGTATCTGCAGTGGTGTGGGGAGGAGGAAGCTATGAAGAAACAGGCCCAGGGCTGCTTTGTACCCAAGGGACAATAAAATATGAAAGGAGAGGATTCAGGCTAACATAGCACAAAGAGGTCTGCTGATAATTTGTCCTGGAAAGCCCCCAGGATCTATGAAGAATTTAACCGTGTTTTCATGCTGCTTATGCAGACGTGCAACAGAAAGGATGCAGTGAACACCCCAAACGGAAGGCCCAAAGGTGCAATTAAAAGCCTACTCTAAAATTCCTGACATGTTTCAAAATGTTTCCTCAGGGGAATTTTTTTAAAAAAACATTAATGCATTACTTTTCCTTTTGGGAAACGGAAGTTGCCTCTCCTCCAATTTACCAGAAGGAGAATTAAAAGGGAAAAAATTCCCTTGAGGATGCATTTTGAAACATGCCAGGAGTTTTACATTGAACCCCAAATTATTCCTTTAGGCTTTGCCTTTGGGACTTCTTAGCACATGCCTGGGCCTGCTAATGATTTTATGTAGTAAAGATGGGAACTTTTGTAGACACCTGGAGCTGATCTTAGCCTCACTTCCATACTGAGTAACTGGAAGTTAAACCATTTTAAATGTAAAACTCTGCTTGGGACTGCATAGTAGGCTACTGAGAAGGGAATTCTTTTAGCTGGTCTGTCAGCAGTGCGGAGGGGTATCCTTGTTAGTTTGTCATAGCATAATAAAATAAAAGTGCAGTGGCACCTTCAAGATGTTTAGTTCAATATCACAGCTCACATCTTAAATTAAGCTATGTGAAATGCAATCATGCAGGGAATTCTTATGGTGAAGATTGCCAGGTGTGGGGGAAGGCAGAGTTGGGGGCAGAGGTTTGGTGTGAATGTTATAATTAATCTATCAAGTCTATGCCTTGACGTATTCTGTAATGCTGTGATGTTTTTTGGGTGGTGAAAGTGAGCAAACGTGGTGCAGAATATAGTACAAAATACTAGCAGAAAGTTTAGTGGTGGTACAGGAGCTGCCAGCATCAGCTGCCCACCCTCTTGCATCGGATTGTGATTTTTAAAAAGGCATGTCAACCTAATGGGTTGGATCCAGTGTTGCATTAAAAGGAAATGTAGAAGAAATTAGCACTTGTGTGAGCTGTAGTACAACAGCAGCACCACACATGGTGTTTTAACATAATTATCAATAACATAATAGTGTGTATCTGGAGCACTGGAATGTACAATGGACAGTTTGTATGATTTAGTTTTGAAATTGTATCAGAACAAGCATCTTGTACTATGACCTGCACATGTGGAAAAGATAGAGGGGATACAATTGTTTATGCTTTGTGAGTATTTTTTTTTCATTTCTGTTTGTGCAAAGACTATTGAATACCATCAGTTTCAAGGACAAGATGAACAGAGAGTCTGAGCATCTGAGCTCTAAAGCTAGCTTCTCCCATTTAGCATGGGTTACCCTTAACCTGTCTGGAGGTAGATCTTGCCCACTGGGCTGTTTACAACAACATTCATTGGAAAAGTCAGGATTTACCATCATCAAGGAGCATTCTGTATGGTTGTGTTAAATAAATCTGCACATTGTACCTGGATTGCTAGTAACTGTTCCCTTTCTGTCAAGCTCTTTATCCTATAATTTTTTTGTCTGTCATTGCTGTTACAACACACTTGTTCTAGCAACCCATTTAGACCATAATTTGATTTTCTCTTCTAAGGATCTACGGATCACAGACTCCTGCCTTACAGCCGTCTAGCCGCTTTCTTTGGTCTTTTCTTTGAGGGAGAATTTTCTAGTAAGCACTATCAATATTTCCACATAACTAAAAAAATTGCATTTTCAATTTTTATATGTCCTTTCTTTTTTAAAAAATCCACTCATTTCTAATCAATGTCTAGGCAGCTTAGAAAATTAAAGCCACTTTAAAAAACAATCCCAGAGAGAATGAAGATGGAAAGTATCAAAGGACACTTCGTGCTGGTTGTGATGCCAAGTTTTCAGAAGGGTTTCTACTATCAATTCCAATAGGTCTCATGTGGGAGGATGAGTTGCGAGATGAATCTAACCTCTTTAGGCAAGAAAAATGCCTTGTGGGTGGAGTATGAGCTGACACTACCCCTGGCAACCTTTGCCGCCCGGCCTGTCTGTCACGCAGACGGGTGGAGCAAGTGTGGTCCAGTGCTGATCAGACAGGACATTGGCTCATGGGCCCACGCCCAGAGCACAACTGCCTGATGAAGCTCTTATATGTCATCCAGCTGTACATTTTTAAGGCCACTATGCATTTGCTGTCAGAATACTCAAACGGTGATAATTTTGAACATGTCACCAGGCTAGCAAACCTCTTGAGGGGCTGTTTTTGAAACAGAGAAGATTCTTCCAGTCAAATTGCTCCATTTCATAAAGGGATTAAAAATTCGTCATGAGTATCCCTAACATTGTGTTTGCTGAAAAATCGTTGCTCACCTTATCACCACAGGTAGCCTGTATGCTTTCTTAACAGGGCTTCAGAGTCTCTGGGATTTTAGAGGGAGAGTTGCTCCCAAATTAAACTATTTGTGTAGATTTGTAGGTGGTGCTATTAATCTGCGATCACAAGAACACAAAAGTGTTTTGGAGAAAATCTAGTTGTTTCCCCACATTTTGGATATTGTACCACTATTTTCTTAAAACAAATCCAAACCCTTCATCCCAGATCCTGAACGTTTCATTGGTCCCAAAGCCTTTTCTTACAACCATTAGAGAGCAGGGAAGGGAAGGTATGTTCAGACAGGATTCAGTATTTGCCATGACATACCAAAATCAAATCCAGTGTAAACAGGTTTTTTTTGGAGGTAGGGGTGGTATTTACTGACTCAGGATCATTACTCATGTAATATTTATCTATTTGTTTTACTTTACGTACATGTTGCTGTTCTGAATAGGCAGCCAAAGCAGCTTACACTGTTCTCCTGCCTTCAATTTTATCCTCACTATTACCATGTGAAATAGGCTAGAGAGAGTTAGAGAGAGAGAGAGAGAGAGAGGCCCAGTGTCACCCAGCAAGCTTTCATGGCAAAACAGGGATTTGAATCCAGGTCTCTCAGATCCTAGTAAAGCCTCTCATAAATCCCCATTAATATCTTTGAACTGCTTTCTAGCGTAGCTTGCATTAGAAATGGGAGGAACAGTCTGGGGAAACACTTTTTTTGCTGGAGAATTCAGGCACTCTTCTGGCCCTTTTCCTTGTTTTTAGGTAACAGAAGGGCAAACACAAGTCTTGGCATGAGGAAGATCAGCAAATGACTTGCCACGGAGCTTTTTGTTGAATTTTGAACATGCTTAGATAAATAAACTGCAGTTAAGTCATTCACCTTACATTTGTCTCGAGGATGGGAGATAATTACAGAAGGATGACTGTCTTCTTCAGCAGCAAAATATAGCAAAAGTCCCATGGCACATTAGAAACTAACAACATTTATTCCAGTTCAAGCCTTTGGGAGTTGTCTTTACCCATTAAGCCAGGATATTCTTAAATCTGCAGAGAACATAAGGTCATGCATGTGTTACAAATTATAATCAGTGCATGCACAGTGGATGTGGACTATTCCCAACTGTTCATAGGGAACAGACTGGGCTCAGTGGGTAGAGCCCCTGCTTTCCACATCAAAGGTCCCTGGTTATTTCCTGCCTTCTCCACTTAAAAGGATCAGGTAGAAGAGTGATGTAAAAAAACTTGTAGCTGTGACTCTGGAGAGCAACTGCTAGTCTGAGCAAGACTGACGTTGACCTGAGGGTCTGATTCAAGATAAGGCTGCTTTATGTGTTCACATGATGAACATAAAATAGGTCTAGGGCAGAGCAAAACATAACTTTTAGTTAGAAAAGTACAAGCAGGGGACATGCAAAGACTTGCAACGAGTATCTCACTTCTCCCTCTTGCACTATTTTCTCTTTCCCTCCTCTGAAATCCTCCATAGCCTCTGCCCTTTTCCTGCTTCCTTCTCTCTTTCCCACCCAACAGACAAACTGACTTTATCTGCCTTCTTCATCTTCAGTTGTTCCTCCTACCCGGGCAGCCTCTTCCTGGAAAAATTATGACCCAGCAATGTGGTGCTTGCTGCTAGGCCAGGCCTATTTGCATGGTAGAAAACCTGCAAGGATTGCGAGAGAGCACCTCACTTCCCCTGAATCCCCTCCCATCAATATTTCCTCTTTCCCTCCTCCTTGCAACATCTACACCGTCTCCTTTTTCCCTACCTCATTTCTCCTCAGTCATTCACCAGTATCTTTTAGCTGCCTCCATCTTCAGCTATATTTATTGTTTATTTACTTCCTTTACAGTCCACCTTTCTCCACAGTGGGGACCAAAGCAGTTTATATCTTTCTCCTCTTCTCCTTTTTATCATCACATCAACCCTGTGAGGTAGGTTAGGCTGAAAGGTAGCAAGCAGTCAGGCCTAGCTAGTCATACAAGTTGGGTGGTAGCAACTCATGCGGTTGCTGGTCCTGGTCCCAACGAGTCCTCCCCCAAAGATCAAAACATCCCTAGAATGATGCCCCCTCCATCTGCCTTCTGTCACTGTTGTGGTTGCCTAGTTATGACCATTGGCCACTGAGGGCATATATTTATTAAAGCTAGAGGCACTCTTTTATCATTTTGCAGTTTTTAACCCTCAATGATTTTTTTTCATATTTTTCTGCAAACTTGGGGCATGTTTGTAGAAAGATCTTCATGGCTCCAGTCTCCGGATTCACGTATCCTTAGATTTGGCCAGGTTGGGAATTAGAATGTATGATAAATAATGTTGATATTATTATGGTGATGTTTGTAGTATAAATGAACTAATTAACACTTGCGGGGGCCAGAATGTGCTAAGATATTGAGTGACAAACTCTGTGTCCTTATTAAGACATGATGGAGAGATAGGGAGAAGTTAACCAGAATGAAGGTCTTAGCCAAAAACAAAATAAAACGAGAATAGGATAGGATACGAAGTACACTTTTTCTGCTTTTGGGGTTGTCAGCCAAGGCTGGGTGGGTTTACACAGAGAAGGGAGCAGAGGCTCAATCTCTTTGCAGATTGTTTGCAAAAGCTACTGCCTCAGCCAGCAGGGTTTGAGCTGTTTGCAAATGCCCTTTGTGACAAGATGATGGGTTCATAGCTTGACTGATGGGAGATTTGCCAGCAGTATGTCACAGCTGAGGCAGGGGATCCAGGATTGAATTCTGGCCTCTTAAGCACACTCAAATGGCAATTTAAAAAAACAGCAAAAAAGGAGAGGCGCTTCTCTGTGCTTGATAATGGGGGCAGGCAACATTTACAAGCTTTTCTTGCAGACAACACATACAAGAAAGCCCATGGCTGGTGTTGCCATTTGGACCTTCACTTCTGTCTTTCAGGAAGAGAGCCAGGCTGCCCATGCTCTGATCTTTCCAAGTAGATGTTATAATACCTTTAGGATTACTTCCCCCACTTCTTTGGCACCAAGAATTGTCTCTCACAGATCCTCCAATCTCACCAGCCACCATTCTGTAGAGGGGGAAGTGATACGGGCACAGAAATGCTGGGCATACCTTACAGTGAACATAAGGCATGGATTGCATTGTGCCCTTATTTGTTGAGATTTGTTTACATTTCACCCTTTTCCTGAGGTTCTGGGTAGTTCACACCTAAAAGGAAAATCTCAAGAGGAAAGCAAAGTGCAATATTTTCAACTGCCTTACCTTCCTACTTACCCCTCAAGAACAGCTGAACATGACAATAATACCCTAGAGAGAAATAACCCAGTATTAACTTTCTCTGTCACTTCTGCATCCCCTTTCTTGTTGCAAATAGTGCCCCAATTCCAATATTTCTCACACAGTCTCCCCCACTCCCATTCCTCATGACTGTCCATGTTCCCAAAATAAGTTCCAATCATCACTAAAGTTCTTGATACCTCAAAATCAACGGCTTCATTTTCAGGAAGCCAAGTTTACCCAAATTGTTCTGTATGAAAGGTGATAAATATGTCTATAGGAATTATGTTTTATTTCTGGGGAGGAGTGTATGTGTGAGGGCCCCCATTTCTGCACACACAATATCCATGTGGCAGCAGTGGAATTATGAACCAGTGGCAGAAAATCTTCTTTGTACAGGGAAAATCCGAGTTTCCATCCCCAGAATCTCTGGTTCAGAAGGATCAAGATGTAGGTGGTGGGAAAGATCTGTACCTGAGACCAGTGGTGGGATTCAAATAATCTAACAACTGGTTCCGATGGTGGGAATTCAAATAATTTAACAACTGATTGTTTACAAGGCCCATTTTAACAACTGGTTCTGCTGAAGTGGTGCGAACCGGCTGAATCCCACCACTGCCTGGGACCCTGGAGAGCGGCTGCCAGTCAGAGTTGATAGGACTGATCCTGATAGTCCAAGGGTGTGACATAACACAAGGCAACTCAATGCATTAAATTTTGTCCTTCTAACCGGGTGAACAACAATCCTGGACTCTGTGTGACAAGAGACCTCTTCAATCTGGCAAAGCCAGTCCTTGCTTTCTGGCCGACTTCTTGCTGCTCGACCGGAAGAGTAACCTTTGGAAATGACTGGCAGAGAGTCCACCCCAGCTGTCCCCCCCCCCCCCATAGGATCCCTCTATCCCACATCCCAGCCCAGGCAATGATCCTTGCCCCCTTCCTGCCACCAAGACATGTTTACCCTTCTTATCTTGACCACTGTCAAAAGGGAGTTTCAGCTAGAACAATGTCACCCTGCCTTCAAAAGGCAAGGCAGGCGGCTTCAATTCATTCCAAGGGCTGTTTAGAGCATGCCCTACATTTAGCTGCTTTTAATGTGAGGAGGAGTAGGCAGGTAGGCGAGAGCCATCCATCTCTTCTTCCCTTAAAAGCAAACAAGGTGGTGGAGTTTGGAACCTCTGATTACTTTCAAACATCTCTGGGCTGTAGTGTGCAATTAGAGCCCTGCTTGAAGTAGCAGCTCACTCCACAAGGCTGCAGGGTGAATCATGCAAGTACCGCACTCTTAATGAATGCTAACTAAATTCATTAACAGCCAGACAGAGTGTTAACATGCTTTCTGCTGTCTTCTTTCCCAACGTCCTTTTTAAAAAAACAGCCCTTGAGTACACGTTGAGCCAGTCTTTCTGTATCAACAGCCATCAATGGCTCACGCTACACACATTCCCATATACGGCCAGCCTGGAAACTACTTTGCAAAAAGGGTATAATTAAGGCTGAGCAAAGGGGTTTTCCTCATCAGAAAAAACTTTCAAGTGCCTTGGGCATCCTGCGGTGGAGCACCCCATGGTGTTCCTGTGTGATGTCATATGTTTATTCACGGCAGTGGTTCCCATGCTCATAAAGGCTCATGGGAGTATTTGAGTGGTTTGTCAGAGAGAACAACTGTCCCAGAATGCTTTGGGCTTCCATAAAAGAACAACAATAGGTATACCCTTCTTTGTGATTGGCTGTGATAAAAAACATCTGGAGAGGAGTGCGTGCTGCTGTGAGTCGCCAAAGCTAAAATGAATAGTCTGATCATGTCAGCAGTGCTTTAAAATTTTCTGCACCAGTTTGGTGCCAAAACCTGAGCCAGTTACTCTCTCTTGGACAAATCAACCTCACAGGGTTGTGGTTGTGAGGATATAATGGACAAAGGAAGAAAGATGTTTTAAGCCTCTTTGGGTACCCATTAGGGAGAAAAGCTGGGTGTTAGTATTTAAATAGGTAAATGCAATTAGTATGTTATGCAAACCAAACTCTCTCTCTCTCTCTCTCTCTCTCTCTCTCTCTCTCTCTCTCTCCTCTGACCTACAAGTCGTGAGTAGCATTAATCCCAACTAGGAAAAAGAGGAAGAAATGAGAAATTCAAGCCAGAGAGGGCAGACTATACAATATTAGAGATGTCTTGTCCCTGATGCCTGTTCTCTGATAGATGCAAACCAACCTCATCCATGTATTGATAATTTTACAAAATTCATTCTACGGAGACAAGATCTTATGTTCTTAAGATACTGAATCTCTACACCTGTAATCACCTCTGCAATATTGTATACATTATTTGTGAGGGAAACGTACTTCTGAATATACATGCACAAAATCAAACTTCCTCCAGTCACCAGGGATTTCAGCAAGTATAGCAGAAATGCTTACAAGCTTATCTTCGCATACATAGAGGGGTGGAAACTTAGGTTGTTTATTTTTCAGTGAAATCTTGACATTCTCAGAATATTGAACTCCATGCCTAACCACAAATGTTATGATTGACCGTGAATAACAGAAAACACACAAACCTGGGCATGTAATTTTAAAATAATGAGAATGATGGGTGTAAGTCACAGCATAATTTATAGCAATACTGAAGTATATGATAATGGCATTCTCCAGAAGGAGAACTGGAAGATTTTTACTACCAAATGAGTTTGGTGTGTGTTTGTTTTTAAGGACTGTTGCTCTGAGCAAGAGACATTTAATTGCTATTTTCAGAAGAACGAAAATCAGCAATGCTACCTCAGTGTCACAGTTAAGGTTTCTTTACTCATTCATATCTTATGCAATGAGTAAGCTTTTGATCCAGCCTGAGTAAGATTGTTAAAATTCAGCTTGGAATGTCTTATGTGCTCAACTCTAGAAAGAGCTGAGCCCCCAAGATGCCACTGGAAAATAATCCCCAACATACCTACGGGACTGCCTCTCCCCATATTGCCCCTCTAGACCCCTCCGCTTGTTGGGGGGAGGGAATTTACTGGAGATTCCCGGCCCTAGACAGGTCCGGCTGGCCACTACTAGGACCAGGGGCCTGGCCCCAACCTGGTGGAATGAGCTCCCAACTGAGATCAGGGCTATGCGGGACAACTGTGAGTTCCTCAGGGCCTGTAAGACCGAGCTCTTCCGCCAGGCTTTTATATCTTGCCAGCCAGTCTGATTGGCACATCGTGATCTCCCATGGGTGCCTGTTATGGGGTTTTATCGCCATCTTTTATTGTTCTGTTGTTTAAAGTTTACCTGGTGTGGTTGTGTTTACACCGGTTTTATACTGTATTGTTTTAATTGATTTTATATTGATGTTTGTCACCCTGAGCCCTATTGGGAAGGATGGGATACAAATCCAATAAATAAATAAACAAACATTCAAACCTAGGCATGGCCATGTACACATTGCTGCAAGAAAACACTGACCCAATGAGAAGCAGGTCCAGAGATCAATTAGTATCTCTCAGTATTAAAGTTGCCAAGTGGCCTGGAGAAAAATGTTCTGTCCCTTTAACATGTGGAAATGGGCAACTAATGTTTTTAATGGCATGAAGGCAGAGGTGGGATGCAGCCTATTTGCACCTATTCGGTAGAACCGGTTACTAAATTTTTCTCAGTTCGGAGAACCGGTTATTAATGATTAACTCCACTAGGAACAAAGGGGTAATCTCTGTCACTGGTTACAACAAATCTCATCAAGTGGGGGATGCAAAATCGCCCCCTAGGGCCCCCTGCGTTCCCCCATGGCACCCCCCTCGTGTGTATGAACTGTATGAAATAATACAATATATAGTAATTCTATTTTTTTTGTTCATTGGTATAAAGGTTGGGAAAGTATTATAGGTAAAGATTTTTCATTTTCTTTTTTCTCCCTTGAAATTTATATTGGAAAGAGAGGAGTTTAAACTACTCTTTTAGATTAAGGATTTTGGATCTCTCCCTCTGTTAGTTTTCTTTCAAGTGGAATAGATAAAGTAGTTATAGGAATCTGAAGGGGAAGTAGAAAGTAGGGAGGGAGGGAAATGTGGGAAGGAGGGAGGCAATATAGGTTGTTTTAGTTGGGCGGGGTTGAGAGAGATAGACAATTAGATATGTTTGTAATATGTTAACAATTGTAAACAGTTTTTGGTTTCTCTCCTTATGTTATTTAAAATCAATCAATATAATTATAAAAAAAAGAAATAATACACTACCTTTCGGTATATTGCTTTTAAAATACTTTAAACAGTCATTATTTGAATCTAGAGGCGGGGCGAAGGGGAACTGCACCTGGGGCGCGTGCGCCCTGCGTCCTTGTCACAGCCCCGACCAGGAATGCCCTGCCCCTGGAATGCCTGGCCACGCCCCGTTGTGCCCCGCCCAGCCCCATTGGCACTACGCCACTGTTTGAATCCCACCACCATTGGAACCTGTTACGAAAATCTTTGAATCCCACCACTGCATGAAGGTAAATAACACTGTCTGGTACAAGAAGCCTCTATTAAAGGGACAGGGCATTTATCACCAGCCATGTGAACAGCAAGTCATGCGACCTGAGGGTGGACTCTACAGCATTACACCCTGCTAAGGTCCCTCCCTGCCCAAACCATTCTCAGACTGTACCCCAAAAATGTCCAATAATATCCCAGCCCAGAAGTGGTGACCCTAGTGGGTCTGGTTCTTTCCAATCAGCCAGTAAGCCAGTAGGCTCTTCTCTGCAAGTAGATTTCCAGGAAGAATCTCAGGCTAGTCCTGAATCCTATCAGTCTTGCCACCATCTTTACCCTCATGCCAGCTGGGTGACCTTGTGGTAGTCACAGCTTTTCAGAGCTCTCTCAGCCCCATCCACCTCACAGGGTGTTTGTTGTGAGGAGGGAAGGGCAAGGAGATTGTAAGCCCCTTTGAGTCTCCTACAGGAGAGACAGGGGGGATAGAAATCCAACTCTTCTTCTTCTTCCTGCTCAGGGTCACTGACAGAGCAACAATGGGGTTCTAGCAAAGGTTTCCTCTGAGCCTGCCCATCCATTTGTATAGAATTGATTGGCCAAATCCAGCTTAGGAAATCCTTGGAGATTTGGTGGCAGAAGGGAGGATTGAGGGAGACGAGGGAACTCAGCAGGGATATGTAATACCATAGAGCTCACCCTCCAAAGCTGCCATTTTCTTTGTAGCCTGGAAATTTCCAGGCCAGATCACACGACTTGCTGTTCACCTAAATAGGTTAATTGATGGTTGCTTCTCTCCCCCCCCCCCCACCTGCTTTGTTCCTTACATTTAGTTCCCACCTATAGTTGCAAGGAACTCTAGGCAGAATACACAGTCATACCTTCTGCTGATCCTTACAACAACTCTGTGTGTTGGTTATGCAGAGAGCAAGCATGGCTGGCCCAAAGTCAGTACAAAGAAACAAGACGCTGTCTTTATGCTGAATGAAACCATTGGTCTGTCAAGGTCAGTCTTGCCCATTCTGACTGGCAGCAGTTCTCCAGGACCTCAGCAGCAGCAGTCTTTCACAGCAATGCTGGGAATTGAACCTGGGATCTTCTAAGAGAAAATGGATGCTCTACCACTGTCCACAGCCAAACCACTTATAAAAGAAACATGGAGTTTATATAGCTGCACACATGTGCCGCCACACCTGGATCCTAAGCCTCCAGTGTGGCTAGAGGTCCTGGGATCTCAGATACTGCTCTGACTGCCTGGCTCCTCCTCCAAGCTCTGTTCCTGACTGCTTTTCAGTGCCAGGTAAAAGTTTATTTTATTCTGTTGTGCTTTTGGTGAACAATGAACTTTTTCAGGCCCTTATTGTTACTGAAACAGAGTTTCTCCCCTTATTAGTCTTATTAGTTGTAGCATCTTAGTAGTATCTGTTATATTTTGTTTTGGTTGGGTTTTTGTTTATTTATTTTTTTGCATTGATTTGATTGTCTGGTTTTGTTTATAGCTGGAAGCCACCATAAAGGTTTTTAATAGAAAGAAAAGGTATACATGTTTTTACAACATTATGTACATACTCAGGGTTGATAACCAACTTAACATATTTAGTGGAATAGCCTTATCTGGCTCTTGTTCCCCAATTAAGTAGTCCAGTGGTGGCTAACCTTTGGCACTCCAGATGTTATGGACTACAATTCCCATCAGCCCCTGCCAGCATGGCCAATTGTAGTCTATAACATCTGGAGTGCTAAAGGTTCGCCACCACAGAATTAGTCAATGCCCTGATTGTGTTTTTGTATTGCAAGAGGTTTTCAAACATTGGTTGCTAGCTAGTTAGCTAGCTCCTGAAATGTTTTCTTAATCAACAGGCATTTAAACAAGCAATTAAACTATATTCTATTACAGGAATCTACTGAAAGCCTTCTCTCTGGCTGTAACCCTTAAATATGTTCTCTTTCCCAAAGTTTTTGCATCTTGGCTGCTAAAAATTATTATAATTTGCATTTAAGTAGTACTTTAGAGAATTCAGAGCATTTCAGACACATGGGCCAATTACACACAAGGTATTTGTTGCGTGGTGGTGAATGTCTGCCACAGTAAGATTCTTGTACGGATATATTTCCTCTAGTCCCGCTTTCACTTTCCACTCTATCTGCGGCTGCAAATCCACTTATAGCTTAATTTTAATTCTGCTTCGCTGCCAGAGTGGGACAGATTTTCCAGTGGGCACAGCTTTGCCCCAGACCTCTTCCTTTCACTAACAGCCATGCCCTTGCACTACTTTGCACATTTGCCCTCCTGCTGTTGCCGCCTCCTTCCCACTTCTTGTCCTGCCATTTCTATTGCTCATGACCTCCCCACGCCTGCATGTCTTTAGATCATTTTTGTAAAATAACCTTATTGATAGATCCATAAATCAGTACTAAAAATGTAAAAATAATAAGATCAGTCGATCAGACCAAACACTCAGTGTGCCCCTACATTTGATCAACAAACTGGGATGTCTCCAGCCTCATAATTTTATACAGAAGCAATCAGTGATTCCAGACCACACTGGGAAAAGCCTGTCAGTCTTCTCGCTTGGGTTTACAGCACATCAGGAGACGGATGATTGTGAACCTGGGGAATTTAGCAAATGGCTGTTCATGTTGTCTTTTTGCCATTTTGCAGTTTCCACGCTGCCATTACTCCCCCCTTACTTCCCACCATAAAAGACAATCAGTGTTCGGGCAAATTGTATGGATGTCGTATTCAAGATTTTCTTTAATAGTTTGCCTTTTTAATGTCAATATAGCAATCTATTGACAGATTGATCTATTGATAAGTGTAAAGATAAAAACTAAGGCTTATATTAAAAATTAAAGCACGCATGTGCAATAGAGAATTCACGAAACATTGCCCCATAGACGCAAGCAGAAAGCCAGCTGATGGGTAATCCCTGCCCTGCTTTAAACAGGGCAGTGGGTAATAAAGCCAAACATGCCCTGAAACAAAGACTTCCCAGCCAGTTCTCTCTGAAGTCGTGGGAACCATAATCAGCCATGGTGAAGTGGGCTTTTACTTTCAGTCTATTGATATCAGTAGTATCTACTTTGACAGCAGGTCTTTGAGATTTCAAACAGAGGTATTTTGCATTGTCTGCATAGCTGATCCTTTTAAGTAGAGATGCTAGGTACTGAAACTGGAACCTTCTGCATACCAAGAAGATGCAGTGCTACAGAACTATGGCCCACTCCCCCATTGTCTCAGTAATGCCTAACAATATCTTATAAGGTAGTCTGGGGCTGCCATCCTCATAGGCAGATAAAAGTGGTTAAGCTGAGGCTACAGTTAGGTTGTGACTGTGTCGAGATTTAACCTGGAGACCCCACATTCCTAGGAGGTTATGTCCCACGAGTCTCATAGCTGCTGTGCATTCAACCGGGTTTGTAAGTCTGAACATGAAACCTGCATCAGAAAAAAAAGGCCCTTTGTAATATGAAAAGGCTTTCTTCTGTTTTCTTTCCTGAATCAGCAACAGACATGTGTTAGCATGAATATTGCAAGAGCAGCTCACCATGAAAGCTAAGTTCTTTAGCCTCTCTATCACCCTCTCTCCAGCCTTGGCTGAGTTGTTGTGTTGTCCCAGAATTATCTGCAGAATTCATGATCGGCAGGGTGTGTGTAGGGGAGGTGAGTGAGTAATGAAAGGTGTGTCAGTGAAGATGCTGCTTGGGAAACAGAAGGTCAGTTTGGCTGAGGGAAAGCATCACATAGCACCAGGTTCATAGGAAAAGCGACTTATATCAAGGCTTATCATTCTTTACAGTATAGTAGTTTGTCCCAGTTGTGATAACACCAAAACATGTACAGATGTGTGGCGTCGAAATCCTACAGAACTGGGTTCTTTCTAGCTTTTTGAACAAAGTTTTTTAAAAATTGGAGGCATACAACATCACTATTATAACGGTGATGCTTAATGTGAAACCATTTATTTAGTTCTACCCCATGTTTCTCCCCAGTGAGGACCCAAGGAGATTACATCATTCTCCTTTCCTTGATTTTATCCTCACAACAGCCCTGTGAGGTAGGTTAGTCTGAGTGCGTGTGACTGGCCCAAGGTCAGTCACCAAGCTTCTAGGGCTAAAACTGGGATTTGAGCATGGGTCTCCCAGATCCTATCCTGATACTCTAATGACTACACCACATTGTCCCTCTTTGTATCTCTTTTCAGTCTAACAAATGCCCTTGAATTCTCTCTGCATGTGTGAATTTAGAAAGAACACACAGAGTGGCTCAAAAGCGGTTCCTCAAAATGCATTTGGATTTTGGCTCTTTGATATTCCTGTGAGTGCAGTCAGTGACTGTCTAGTTAGACAATAGTGTCATCCTTGGAAATGAGCTGTTCCTTCCCAAGGCCATCAAAGTCAATGGGCTTAGAAGGCACGATGAGTCACAAACACGACCTGCAGCACCAGCAGCAAGTAATTGGATCTCCTCAGTCCTTGCAAAGTGTTGCTAAGCAGGGGAAATATTAGAGCGCTTTGACAAATGATCCATGGCAGGAGACGTCATCATCCCGCATAGCTCAGTTTCAGTGCTCTGGTTTCCCAGCCGGCTTCCAGCACATGGGTGCCCCAGAATGGGCAGCGACAGGTCAATGGAAGAAGACTGAACTTCATTTGCATGTGTCAATGACATGCTCCACCCTATGACATCACCTGCAGCTTCCTAGTGCAGTGCTAGCAATGAGAAATGGGCAGGGCCAACACCAGAGGTTTGCACAAGCCAGCAAAAAAGAAGTAGTAGTTGATGGTGGGGGTGGGGTGGGGTGTAGGTTTATATAACCCTTCCAGGGCCTAATTTAGGAAACTGGAAAAGAAAGGGCCTTTAATTGGCTATGTGACTTTGTACCAAGAGAAGCAATCATCAGCTCTTAGGCTCAATTGAGTGCGTATGATGCCATCAAGTTGCACCTGACTTATGGCAACCGTAGCAAGGGACTTTCAGGGTATGTGAGAAGCAGAGTTGGTTTGCCTTACTCTGGTCAGACTGCTATCTGTAGTGACTAATAGGAACCTCCATATTCAGAGACAGTCCACCTCTGAAACCAAGCCTTAGGAGGCAACCCCAGAGGAAAGGTTTGGCCTTTGTACCCAGTTAGTTGGTGCTTCAGGGCAACTGGCTGGCCACTGTATGGAACAGAATGCTGGACTAGATGGCCCCCATGTTGTCCAGTCCCACAGGCCTCTTCTTGTGTTCTTATGGCCAAAATGGAACCCAGGAGAAGATAATTTGAAAGTAGATACCATTCCCACTCCTGACTTCCAGCCCTTTGGCATTTTGCCAGCTGCTGTCCCAAGCAAGAAAGGGAAAGAGAAGGGAAATGCAGCGCTACAAAGCAGCCAGCATTTATACCACAAGTAAGTGAGCTGTGAACCACATTTTAGTGTGGCAGTCTTTTGCATCTGTTCACTCATCTGGGCAACGGCAAGTTTTTCTGTCTGCTACATTTTCATGATCCCACTCTTTCCCCAAGATGCTAAGGTCTACCTGCATGGTTCTTCCTACCTCCGTTGTATCTTCACAACAACCCTGTGAGGTACATCAGGCTGAGAGGGAGAATGACTATCCCAAGGTCATCCAGTGAGCTTCATTGGAGACTCTCTGATCTGACCTTCTTTGGTGTTTCTGCCTGCTCAAAGGTTGTTCTTTCAGGAAACAAGTGCAGGAAATACACCTGCTGCTTTGTCTGTGTAGCTCCTTCATGCATCTAACACCCCAGCAGTGTGGCGAGAAGTCCTTGAGCGCCTTACTCCACTGAAGTGAAGGAAAGCCACAACTGGTGTTGAGGAAGAAGCAAGGGAGCATCTGGAAGCTCCGCAGGAGGCACTGTGATACTCATGGCCATCCTGTGGGATTTTACTGGCTCATCTCAATATCAGAATTTCAAGACATTCTGAATATTGAGCCCAAAAAATAAAATTTGTTTGCTTCATTGAGTGCCGACTGGACACAAGAGAGGTCACTTGTAATTTCTTTTGGTTCCTTTTTGGCAATAACACTAGAACACTGGATTCCAGAGGGCAGTGAGCCTCGGGGGACGGTGACCAGGAGGGGTCATTCACCGAGCAAAATGAGGTGGCATTAAGTATCGTCTTCTGGTATTCTCCCATTTGGACTGTTTGTGATTCTCTTGTTTGCTTTTGCAGAGACAGGCAAATCTGCCAGATTTAATATTTGATCGTTGCAATGAGCAGTTGCCAACCGACGGCTCTTTCTCCTTATCCCGAACTCACAGGACATGAAAGATAAGAAGTTAGTCCAACCATTTGTAGGCAAAACTGGAAGCTGGAAAGTTTGTGCCTCAAAGCTACATTTACACTACAAATCAATTGTATCCTACTTGTGTGTTGCTAAAGGGGCTGAAGAGTTCTCTGGTTCACTGAGGCATTTTCAAATTTCTCATCCCTACTGTAAATCTTTGTTTTTGTTTTATTTCTGCTATCCCAGATACCTTGACCTTGTGCTTGGGAGCCCTGGCAAAATGTTTGAGGGAGAGTTGATTGAAGTTAAATGCATCAAAGATGGAGGTCCTCTGGCCAGGTTGGTAGTCTGGGTCAGGATAATTTGCTTCAAAAAATTTTTTTTCCACACTGGGGAATTTTTTTTAAAATTAAGATTTTGAAAACTTACAGAAGGAAGAAAACCAAACAGATCAAAAACTGACCAAACAAAAAATAAAATAAAAATAATACTACAAGGGGAGAGGAAAGCTCCTGATTTCATCTGCACCAGATATAAATACACTTAAACATGTACTGCTTGCTCTCCAAATTACTCTTGTGAAACTGATTCTTAATTATTCTTATTAATAAGGTTCAGTTTTTCTCTATTATATCTATTTAATTTTTTTTCTATTCCTCAAATCCTCAAATTATTAATTCATTTTTTTTTGTCTTATGTAAAAAGTTTTTCAGGAGTTTCCAATTATCAGTGAATTTGGGTAAGTTATTTTCTCTGATTAAATAAATAAGGTTATCTATTTCCACCAATTCCAGCAACTTCACTAGCAGTTCTTCTGTTGTGGGTATAAATAAAGTTTTTCATTTTTTGCACATGTCCCACTACTGAGGTTATGTACATAAATCTCCGTTAACAATTATTTGACCTGACTGTGATGTATAAATCAATTTTACACATTTTATAAAATTATCACCAAATTCCATATTTTTGAGACAAAAAAGATCAGCTCAAATTATCAACCACATTTCAAGATATCCAATACCATTCTAACATTGTCCTTTAACTGTCTTTTAGGTGAAAATCTACATTGCTGTTTGTGGATAAACTCTTGTAACACTGTTTTCTATCTATTAGCTAAAACTGTAGGTAGTAAACAACTTGTACTCATTATTCAGTAAAGACATTCATCTATAGTTTCTTGTCAAAGTTGAGTCCTGTCATTCTTTGGTATTGAAAGTCATTTATGTACTTGTGTTCTCCTTTGCATTGAGCATACATTCCTTTTGGGTTTGATTCTTAGTTATGCACCCATTTCCACCTCTTTGGCAGTCACCCTGCCTTCACATCAGAGAATTCCCAGTTTCCAAAAGCTCTGAAACGGTGACTTTTCCTCCTCCTTTGCAGGGAAAGTGAAAGAGATAAACATGCATTTAACTTATTTTGTGTTTTCTTGTTCCTTCCACCTTCCTCTGCCCACACCACAGCAGTTTCTCCCACTCTTTGAGCCACCATTGCAGAACAATCAGAAGAGCTTTCTTTGTTCTTGTTTTAATGACTGTCTTTTTCTTTGTTCTTTGTTTTAATGACTGTTTAATAAATGAGGGTTTATTGTGGCAGTGATAGACCCAGTGAAATTGACCAGGTCTAGCAAAGTAACACTTTGCCAAAGACTACAAAAGAAAAAAGAAAAGGTGGCAGGCAACCTCCCCAAATGGAGTTGGCATGAAAACATCAACAAAGGGTGTGGTGGGGGTGGGCAAAATGGCCGCTGGGGCTATTTTGCAGGAGCAGAATCCCTGTGGGAAAACCTTACTGCAAACACTGACTGAGATAAATTCTTCACCTAAGGATCTGGGGGACAAACATTTCGTATACTTTTTTTCTTGTAGACAAACTATATCTTGTTATCTTTTTATATTTCTCTCTCTGTCTCTCTCTGTCTCTGTCTGTCTGTCTGTCTGTCTCTCTCTGGGGGTTTGATGTGGGATAGTGGACCTGCTGACTTGCAGGTGTCCTCTGCTTGTAAATAGAGCTATATTGACATGGATATTGCCCCCCTTTTTTGAAAAAGCAAGCTCTGACTCCTTCCCTCTTGCTGGTATTTTTTTATTTCTGTACTTGTGTACAGCAAGAGATGCTGTCGCTGCTGGGAAGGCAAACAACCTCTTCTGAAGTTAAGCCAAGACTCCCAATAGAGATTGGGAACTCTCCAATAGAGATCCAAACTCATTACCCACCAGAGTGGTATTTCCCAGCAGGATCCTGCAATTATGATTTGTGTTTGTACATGTGAGAGTTCGGCTCCGGCTGGTCAAGTATTGTGACAGCAACCAAAGAAAGGAGGCAAGGGAGGATCAGACAAAGCTATTTTCAGAAGCAGTATGAGCAGCAGCTATATAACCGTGCAACGAAAAGTGCTAGAGATTTTTTAAAAACATAAAATCTGTTGCTAGAATCTACAAATTCCTCATCCCTTTTATGAAAGCCTTAAAAAAGAACCTTTCAGTTGGAGGATGAGGAATGATAGCTGGGGGAAATGGTACCAAATATAAGTAGAACATACAAAAATGTGCACCTCCCCATTCAAATAGCATTCAAAGTTGCTTGGACTGTAATTTTTCTAAAAGGATAAGAGCCAAAACAGGGGGCAAACACAGGAACAGCATCAATAGAGAACAACACCATGTGGATGCTCCTCAAAATACCTCTGCAGTAAGGAAACTGAAGCTAAATGAAATATCTATGTGGAAACAGCCATGGAAATAAAAAGGTGTAGAGGAGCTGTAATGAAATGCTGTTGAAAAAGGCAGATGAAGGTAACTTTTTATTTTTGGGGGGTGGACAGTCATTTTGGTTTTAAAGTATAATGCTGATTTGTTGGCCAACGAATAGGGTTGGGAAATGCATTCATTTGTGGGCAGGGTTACCAGCTTCCTAGTAGACCTTGAAATTACAATGGATCACCAGACTACAGGTTTCAGTTCCCCTGAAGGAAACAATTGTTTCTCAGGAGGAAATGACTTCACATCTCTACTGAGCTTCCTCTTGTGCACGTACATACTCTACTCTCCCCAGGCACTGGCACTGCCCTGAAATCTCTAGGAATCCCCTGCATGGGAAACAGAATATGGAAAATAAAAGATCTTGGGTGTGATTCATACAAGGGGGAATGTAAACCACAGTGAGACTTTGGGGTTGAAACATGAGCCATTTGAAGCCATAACTGACGGAGGCCTTTCCCGTCCTGCTCTCCAGCGCTGTTCATTTTGTTATGCTGCATCCCTCTGTCCTCTGTCTCATCCTTCTTGGCTGAGAGGTGCTTGGCAGGTGCTTTGGTGAACAGGCTCCTCAAAAGGGAGAGGGAGGGCAGGGACTACCCCCAAATCTCCCTGCATTTTCAGAAGCAATGTTGGGAAGCCCAGAAACCTGCCAGGTGGAAGTTCTGCTTCCTCTGTGTTACCAGGGCAACAAAAGGGACACTAGATAGATCTGCCACCACAATGTGGAATAGACCTCTGAGGTAGTTAAACCCACAGTTAGACATTATAAGATTGCCTTTCAATCTCCCCCCCCCCCCCATTTCTGGTTGTTCAGGTTTCCTAAACGCTGTTAAATATGCCAGCAGTGAACAATTAAGTCCCAATAACCACAGCTGAAAACCTCCTATGAACCACTTGTTTCCATAGGCTCAGCCTATAATTACAATGTGCATAAAAATGTGCTAGACTCAGGCCCATAACTGGGGAATGTATCACAGGCCTTTGATGATACCGCCTGTGTAGTTTGCAACAAGAGGCATAATATAGCTGTTCAATTCTTTGGATGTTTGGGGAGATGATCACCAGTTAATTGAGTTCTCAGTTTAGATTTAATAAGGTTCAGCTATAAAAACACTGACTCACAAATGCAGCTGCTTCTAGAAGGAGCTAGAGTGTCCATAACTCTCCATGTGAGCATTTCTAACAAGCAGCCTGTTGAAGATGCTATTTAAATCCCTATCAAATAATAATTGATATTATAACACTTGATTGACCAGTGGCGATCGAAAGCATTAAGGAACATCAAGGCCCAAGAATCAATTTTACATTAACTAATTGGGATCATAGGCTTTTTCATATTGCAGGGCTGTTTCTCGTTTCTCTGGAGCAAGTGTGTATAATTTATGCTGTGACTAGCAGTAAAGCCCATTGAAATGAAATAAAATGGGCTCCAGATAGGGAGGAGGGTGACCTGTTCTCCCCCGCCCTTGTTTCCCAAACCTTGCACAGCTTGGGAAACAGGGTAGGATCCCCAATTCTCCATGCAGGGTTCAGAGAGCTGAGCCTTCATGGCGGATCAGGCTGTTCCACCCCACTCTTGTTTCCCAAGCTGTGTGCAGCTTGGGAAACAGGGAAGGGGCCCTGATCCTCCATGCAGGGCTCAGCTAGAGAAACATTGAGAATTCCCCCTCCTTCATGTTTCCCAAGCTCTGTGCAGCTTGGGAAACAGAAGGGAGGTGGGGGGGGGGTCTGATCCTCTGTGCTGCACTCAGCACACTTCTCCCCCCACCTCTCTTCCTGATGCCTGCTGATCTTAGGAAGAAAGGTGGGAGTGGTTGGAATGTGAGGGATCCTCTTCCAACCAATGGCTCCACAGGACACAGTTCGTGTGAGTCCTGCATGCCCATTGGCTGGGGGTTCGTTGTCAGACATCCCAAACCTTTAGCAAATTAAGTATAAGGATATTCCTTTTCTGGACAGCTACTGTACAGTCAAATGGGAATGTAAGTGAACACTACTGGATTGTGTGGTTTCCAAAAAGACGGTGCCTCGTCTAGCTACATGGCATAGCAGTAATCAAAGAGGAAATCCTCAGATCCCCCCCCCCCTCGATTAAGACAAAAAGCTGGCAGAAACCAATCTACAGAAACACAACTTTTGTGTTCCCCATGAGGACACTTTCAGGTTACTTACACTGGGGTTGTTTCCCCTGGCTTGGATGCTGCTGGGAAGTAGGTCACCCCACCACTTCTCTACAGCATTCACACCTCCTGGTTTTCCTTGTCTTTCCTGCGATCTTTCCTAAACCTGCTTTGCTGTGATGGTTTGAAAAAGATCACAGGGAAGTTGGGGCAGCACCCATGTAAGCAGGAAATTCTGAATCATCTCAGTCCCGTGCACACTGGTCCCAGTCAGCAGCAATATCACCCCAATGAGAACTTTTGGGAGGGGGGGGTGATCATTGACAACTGATACTGTTGGACTGTTATAACATTAAAATGCTGTCTTGTTCTCTGAATTCCCAACTATCATTTCTTTTGAGGAAAGTCTCTTTCCCCTTTCATGGCAGAAATATACCTTTACCCTCATATCTTTGAAATCTTTTAAAAATAGAAAACAAGCCCTGCGAGCAGCAGATATCCAAACATATCCTTCATGACAATTGAGTGTCATTAATGAGAACTGACAATTGGCAGGACTCTCGCGTGATGGTGTGTAATGCGTTGCCAGACTCTTAAGTCATCTTCAGGTGTCGGCTAGATCGAGAGACAGAATCCTGGGAATTGGCTGTTATCAAAGTGGAAAGACAGCAGGAGCCACTTGGCACCCATCCTGTATTGTCTTCTCCACACCCTGAGCCACACTGCACTTTCTCCACCGCCTATTGATACCCTCCGTCTCACACCCTTGCCCACACATTACATCATTGTTAACATGATATTAAATAGAGGTTCCCTTCAGTTGTTGTAAAGAAGTTCTTCAGTTGGCCCACAAAGTGGCAGGCCTATAGTGCACTGTCTGTCACTCAGTGGTGGGATTCAGCAGGTTCGCACCACTTCGGCAGAACCGGTTGTTAAAATGGTGCTTGTAAACAACCAGTTGTTAAATTATTTGAATCCCACCACTGGAACTGGTTGTTAAATCGTTTGAATCCCACCACGGCTCTCACTGGTTTATTTATTTCCTTTATTGTCCACCTTTTTTTGTTGAGATATGAGACGGATTGCAGAATTATAGAAACAGAGCAATGAAGGACAGTAGTACACAAGCAATAAACAATCCAATAAAACTGCAATACATTGTTAGAGAACAGTGACATTTTAGAAAAGGACAGTATGGTATATAAGCAATGCAGTATAGAGGGGAAACTGCAATTTTCACATACCATTAAAACAACAACCCTACTCCCTGTATTTAAAAGAGCGCTCACTCTCCTAGCCTGCTAGTGGCTGCTGTGGCAGTACTTAAGCTATGGTTCTGCCAAGTGACCAAAAAAGGTTATGGCTGACAGATGCACACAGTAGTAGACAGACATGAGGTCAGGTGAAAGATAATAGAAAAGAAGAATGATGCTACCTCAAAACTAGCAAGTTCATTGTGGCTAGAGTTATTTTCTCTCTCTTTCTGAATGTTTATGCATGTACTACTTTCCCTGTGACTGTTTGCTTTGCATTGGGGGGTTTCCTGCAGTTTGCACAGGGATTATCATTCTGCAAAGTGCTCCTAGCCGATTTGATCCACTATTTTGCCTGCCTGCCACTTCCTATTTTTTCTGTGCAAGCTCCCTTTGAGGAGGTTGTCTGCTCCACCCACCACCACCCCTCCCCATCTTTGGCCTAGCATTTGTTGGTAGACCATTTCAATTTCTTGTCGATTTCACAAGGCAGTAGACCTTCAGTATGAAAATTTTAAAAAAGAAAGCCTTCTGAAATGGTGGAACGAAGAGAGGGAAGAACTGCTGTAGTGTGGGTGGCAGAAGGTGGGGAGGAGTGAGAAAATCCAAGAAAGCTAAACACATGCTGATTTCCTTTACTTTCCCTATGAAAGGAAAGGAAAAACTTTCAGAGCTTTCAGAAACCATGGGGGGTTCTCTGATCTGAAGGTGGGGTGCCTGTCGAGGAGGAGGAAACATGCATGGAACTGCGAATCAAACCCAAAGGGAATGTGTGCTCAGTGTGAACCACGAGCATGTAAATGGCCTGTTTTTTTAAAAAAAATATAATACTGGAATTTGAGTGTATGCAATAAAGTTGATGGGTAATAAATTCAGGACAGACAGAATGAAAAACCTTTTCACATGAAGCAGAATTAACCTGTGGAATTCACTACCACAAGATGTCATCATGGCCTCTAGCTTAGAGACAAACTACACAATACAATTTTAACTATGACTTGTTTCCCCCAAAGCCTCACAGCCACCTTTGTTTTGATCCCACAGGACTTCTATTTAAATTCTTATGCTTTTACTTTAATTTTTTTTTAAATTTCACATTGCCTCCAACTGTGATAAGGATGAGGACATCAGCATTGTGAAAACAGGAGAGAAAAACCCCAACCTTCTTGGAGTAAGGCTGGAATAAATAAATGACTACCCTGAGTTGCTCTTAAGGTGTATTTAAACTATAAACTTCCATCATACTTGTGCTACATTATATATAATGGCTTCTCCCAAAGAATGCGGTGAGAAATTCATGAGGGAAGAACTGGGAAGATTCTGTGAGACATTCATGAAGGAAGCACTGGGAAGATTCTGTGAGAGATTACTGGCCTTTCCTTTGCAGGTTTACAGTTCCCCCAGTTCCAGGAGAAGACCCAAAGACTATGAAACCTATTTTATTAATGTACCTATTTTATTAATGTTCCTGGAGAATGTCACTCCCCTCTGAGGGCTGTTCTTCCTTTGCTAACCATTTGTCTACAGTTACAGGGGGTGCGTATGTGTGTGCAACAGAAGATGAAATGCTTTATTTGAATAAAAGTTCAGATGTGCAAGCCTACATTATTTATACATGGTAGAAGTTGCTCACATGTTGTGGGCTGAACCAGCAATATGTAATGTTGGGAAAGAATTTTCACCCAGGGCAACCTCAGTAAGCATGCTACTGGGGAGTAGCCAGGAGACTGCCCTGCCTTCCCGGGCAGTGGCGCTTGGTAAAATCAGGGAGGTGTGCCTGACCTCAATTCTCTGTGCTTTTATCAAGAGGGAGGAGAGCACAATTACTGGCCACAGAAAAAATGGGGAAATGGAGCAGAAAGAAGCAGGTGAGGGCTTTCCAAATGTGGAAGGCACCCCACATTAGAAGCTATGATGGACTGATTGTGAGGTCAGGTTGTGAGGCACACCCCCATTAGTGGGGGTGCCCTGTTACTGTATTCATAGATTACACAGGTTGGGTCTGGAACCCTCATTCTACGTAGCAGGCAAGAGTTTCTGAGTCTCCTTAATGCCTGCACATGAAGTGCTTGATTTGGATCAAGGCTAAGGTTGTCAACTACAACTATTACATCTCATCTCCAGGTGACAGAGATAGTTCACTTGGAGAAAATGGCTGCTTTGGAAGGTGGACTTCAGTCTCCTCCTGCCCTCCACAGACTTCATCCCCAAAATCTCCAGGTACCAATCCAGAGCTGGCAACCTTAGATCAACTTTTTTGTAGTGTGTGTGGACAAAGAGCTTCAACCTTAAACTACCATGAACCTGAAACGAGCAGGGGAGAAAAAGAATAGTAAGGTGACTCAAAGGAGCTTACAAACTCCTTTTCCCTTCCTCTCCCCACAACAAACATCATGTGAGGTAGGTGTGACTCAGAGAGTTCTGAAGAACTATGACTAGCCCAAGGTCACCCAGCTAGAATGCAGCAGTGGGAACACAAATCTGGTTCATCAAATAAGACTCCGCCACTCAGGTGAAGTGGAGGTTGAAACCCCGATTAAAAGGTGGTGTTTCTTTACAAACTTGGTTTGATCTAGATAGAATTTCCCCGTGGGGAATCGACCCTGGACTGTTTGGTTCAGTGCTTTGAGATGCAGCTTCAAATAAACTCCTTTCATGGTTAAACCTCTTGCCTCTGCAGTTTTATTGGCAACTCAAACTTTGGAGTAGTGCTGTTTCCAAATTTGGGGCAACTTAAATATCTAAAAATAAATTTAAAGACCCATGCAGGACCAATTCTGGGTTCTGATTTAAACCCCACATTTATCCAGGAAATGACTCCTGGTTTCATTTGTACAGAAAACACGTGCTGGCTTTTTCTTACATACGTGTGTATGCCCGTACATGCATAAGTTGTTTGTGACTTGACAGCACACGTTCTTGACGTGCGTACTGTCATAAACCCATTTTGCTTTGTGTGTGTGAGTACATGTCTGTTCTTTGGTTACCACCACTTCAGATTAAAATTCAGCTTTTTATGCTTACTAGCAGTATGAGGAGAATCAGTAAAGGCTTACTCTGTGCAAAGGGCAGAGTTTTTTTTTTAAAAAAACCCACCTTTTCTTTGTGAATTGAGAATTAGGTGTGTAGGAAGGCCCTTGAATACAGTTGGCTTTCTTAAACAGGAAAGACTTTCTTTACTACAGCTTCACAAACTTGACACGAGACAAGGGACAGTAACTGTCATATACAATAGGCTATGTCAGATCTAGGGAAAGAAAAGGAAAAACTAATTTCTCTCAGCTAACCTCAGTGTTACAGATGTTTATCTCAGCATCCCTCTCTTAGGACATCTTGTGGAACAAATGCCGATCCTGGCTCTCTACCTGCTCTCTGCATTAGAACCCAGTCTCTGTGGTTTGAACAATGTAGCAGGTTTGTTCAGACCTTTAACCCTTCCTATCCTAACTGGCTGGAAGTCCCTCACCCAATCCAAAGTTGGGGAACTTCCTCCCCTCCTGGGACTGTGGACTACTCTCTCCAGCTATTAGAGAGCTCACACCTCATATGTCTCAATATCTAGCTCATGTTAATAGCTATCCAACTTGCCCTTCCTGACAGTATGACCAGATAGTTATCTGTTCTGGAAATGCATCTCCGCTTTGCTGATTCATTGCACATTTTATGTCGCGTTTCCCTGGGAACACGTGAGGTTCTCATAGCACTGGGGATCCCCTCAGTGGGCTTCAAAGTACTTTACATTTCCAGTCATGACATATGTGTGCACACACATGCAAAGAGGCACATCCCCCTCAGCTAAATTTTATATACGATTATTATTTTTATCAATATTCTACAATTAAATGAATACACTTTAGGTGACTCATATTTCCACATGCTGCTAGTGGAGTACTCTGGACTATGTTTTAGAGCCCTGTTCTTCTGTCCTATTTGTCTTGTCTTTTGAGAGTGTGGCTGCCTATATGTGGCAGCCTGTATTCCTTGCCCAGGTTTAAGGGCACAGAGTTTAGGTTCATTTAGATAGCGGCCTTTTAAAAAGCCTTTAACTGATAAGAGGCAATTATGAGGTCAGATTAATGGGCCGATAACCTTCAACCATGCTGAATGCAAACAGCCATTCCCATTAGAGAGCCTCAACAAAGGCAAATATCTTGGTTGAGACCCTTAAGTAGGGGTTATCTCAGACAAATGTTGATGCTGTGGCTGGTGTTTGATTGGCTAAGAAAAAGGGAGGTTTTATTTTGTTTTTGCCTGGCAGGTTTCTTGTGCCTTTAACGGTTATATGGCCGGTAGGAATTCAACAGAGAGAGCTTTTCCCCACTGGGAAGTGTTGGTAAACTCACTGGGGTTAGTTTAGTTCTTTACTTCATTTATACCTTGTCTTTCTTCCCACCCAAAGAGTTTTATATCATGCAACCCCCCTGCATTCCATCTTCATAACAACCCTGAAAAATAAGTTAGGCTGAGAGAGTAACTGGCTCAAGGCCACCCCAACAAGCTTCCATGGCAGAGTTGGGTTTAAACCTGGGTTTCCCAGATACTAGTCCAACACTTTAACCACTCTACCACACTGGCTCTTATTGGCTTCTTATTAAGTCAAAGCAAACAAAGGACTTCTGTCAGGATATAGTCATTAAAGAGCAAACACCTAGCTGAGCTGTTTTGTCTCTTTATCCTTAATTTCTAGTTGTGCAGTGAAATAAGATTCCCAGAGCTGTCTGATGAGACACAGGGCCATTCAGGGCTGGATTAAGTCTGACTGAGGCCATATGCACAGTCTAACCTTGGTACTCCAGCCTTTTCATTTGCAAGATTCATAATTCAGTTTACTTGCAGGCCAGTCTGACCCCTAGAAGAACAGGTGAAAATGACCCTATCTCAAGTTACTCAATATATACTATATAATTACTGTGTGTTAGGAAATGGGAATGCATGTACGTATCATATATACTCCATATACATGTAAAGTTTTACTGTGCATATAGACCTACAGCCTACTGATAGTCTATTAGATCTAGCTGCCGTAGGCATGTGCTTACCTACAGCAGTGTGGCATGTGCTTACCTACAGCAGCAGTGGCATAGTGGCTAAGAGCAGGTGCACTCTGATCTGGAGGAACCAGGTTTGATTCTCCACTCTGCCACTTGAGCTGTGGAGGCTATCTGGGGAATTCAGATTAGCCTGTGTACTCCCACATATACCAGCTGGGTGACCTTGGGCTAGTCACAACTTTTCAGAGCTCTCTCAGCCCCACCCACCTCACAGGGTGTTTGTTGTGAGGGGGGAAGGGCAAGGAGATTGTAAGCCCCTTTGAGTCTCCTATAGGAGAGAAAGGGGGGATATAAATCCAAAACTCCTCCTCCTCCTGCATACCCATACTGATATTGTGATGATATGTATATGCAAGTAAACTGGCTGCTCCTGGTGGTTGCTACAATATCATGCTTATAGTCTTGTGTGCGTGCTTATAGTCAGTATCTTTAGCTGCCAATATCCAGATTCCCGGGGTGGTGATACTAAAACCTGATAGAGACTTGTTGATCTCTACACATTTTAGTTAAGAGCATTGGCTGTGTTTCTATCTGTAAGATATACATGTATGTGTCAGAGGCCTTTGTTGTGGGACCCTACACCCTAGTTCACCTGAAGTTGAACTAACTTTTTTTGTGGTGGTGGTGCTTCTTTGTCACATACCCGTTTAAGCCATGGTATAATTTTTTGTAGTGGGGTACCCTTTTTCACTTTCTATGGTGCCCCTTTCTCCTTGGTGCCCTAAGCATGTGCGTATTAAGCTGGTTAGTCCAGGGCTGCGGCTATCCGTGAAAGGATCTTACCAGTTTTTATTCCAGGTGTAAAGAGCCATTAAATCACACTGACTTATGGTGAGCCCTACAGGGTTTCCAAAGGAAATGATGAAGCAGAGGTGGTTTGCCATTGCCTGCCTCTGCAAAGTCCTCCTTGGTGGTCTCGCATGCAAGTGCTGACCGTGCTTCGCTTCCAAGATCTGAGGAGATCAAGCTATACTACACCATTCCACATTTCCAGCTTTTTATTACTAATTTTAAATAAACCTCCTCTCCAGAGACTTGTTTGAAATAAGTCACAAGGTGTAAAAAAAAATACAATAAAATCATAAAAGTATTTGCAGCAGGCCAGAGAAACAGCATAGAAACAGGTGAAACCCCTCAGTTAAAAGCCTGGGCAAAAACAAACATTTTGGCTTGGCAGCCAAAGGATGCTAAAGTAGGTCCCAGGTGAGCCTCAAGGGTGGGAGGGGGGAGAGGACATTCTACAGGCAAGGCACCACCACAGGAAATACTTTCTTCAGTCTCTACCTGTTTCACCTCTTCAGGCAGGGATACAGAGAGCACTCCAGGGTCCCAGGAATAGGGTCTTCTAATCATTTACTACCTATTAAAAACAAACAAACTGGAAAGGGTGAAGATTGAACCTGGGACTTTCTGCATACAATGCTGCTGCTTTACCACTAAGAGGTGGCCCCCTAAATATTTCTGTGTTCTCTTTAAGGAGTTCCAGGTGAAACAGGAACCACTCCTCCATTAAGGGCCCTGTGTTCAGACAGGTTTTGCGGAGGAGGGGGGAGATGGCTGCTTCCCCTCCATATTTGCATTTTCAGGATCATAAATATGGTTTCCAGAATTATCAAAAAGGCCTGCTCGAGCTATCGCTGAGGTCTCCTTTTCTTCCTCTAAATGGAAAGGGTCATTCCAATAAAGAATTATTCAATATTGACATTTGGAATTTGTGCCCTTTTTAAAAAAGGTTGTTTACACAGAACAAAGGAAAATCCTCATTCAATAATAAATCATTGTGGACCGTGAAAGGCTAATGCATCGCTATACATACACACTTCTTCAAATACACACGTTCAGAATAAATCGTAATGCAAATAATGCAGTGGGGATTGCCAAAGGCTTTCATGGCCGGAAGCAACTGGCAGTTGTGGGGTTTCTGGACTGTGTGGCTGTGGTTTTTGCTCCTAGCTTTTCGCCCACATGCCTCTGAGGATGCCAGCCATAGATGCAGGGGAAACATAAGGAGCAAAAACTACCAGGCCATGGCCAGACATCCTGGAAAACTCACAACATCCAATGCAAGGGGTGTTTGGGATGAAAAGTTTGATTGGTAAGAGTATGGTCAGTTAGAAATTAGAACCTTGTGCTGTTAAAATAACAAAGCATTTTTCTCTCCCTTTTGTAGCTTGGGATTTGAATTAATTATTCTCCAGCATTCTTAGCCTGAAGTAAATCAAAACACCTTTAGGAAGTTGGTAACTAAATAATTAGGGAGGAATTCAGCACTGGATTAAAAAAATTCATATTTTGATCAGGTATTACTTATCCTGTTTCCTTGGCTCCTGAAGCCTCTCGCATTTTGTCTCCCTAGTACACTCCTGTTACTGGAAGGGTGATTTATGAGTTACAAATCCTGTGACAACTTTTGGTCAGATGTGTTTAGGAGTTCTGCCTTTCCCAGGCTCTTATGAGACCTGATCCTAAGTAGAATCCCACTATGTAAGGAAAGGGCCTTAAGCCTAGCACTTCAGTTAGGTAGGCTGACTTGAAATGGCTTTTTACCTGCATGAGGAAACTTACATGTATCAATTGGTACAATTAATTTTCCCTAGTATAGCAAATAGCAATTCCCAGGGCCCTTTCAAGTTGAGAAAAGGGTGCAGGAGAAGCTTGAACTCCCTGTGTTCAGGACAGCCGGGGGGGGGGGGGGGGGGGGGGACAGCCTGGGGGGGGGGGGGCCTTTCTTCCCTCCCCATTTGAATTTGCGGGATCATAAATATGGTTCCCATAATTTTTGGACACCACCCTTCCAGGAATTAAGTTCTCATTATGGAATTCCCAGCACAAATCTGGTCAAAAATCATGCTGGTGCCTGCAAGGACTTTGTAATTTATGAATTGGTCCAGTCTGAATTCCTTAAATCAAGGTCTGCCTGACAAACAGTAAATCACAGGAAATCTGTCAGTCTCTACGGAGCTTGTTGTATTGCAATGAATTATTAGAGTAAAAAATATAGCAGAGTTGCAAGGGAGTTGTTTCGTGGAACTTCATGGATAACAAATGAAGTTACGCTAAATATAAGAACAGCAAACTCTATGCTATGCAAGTGCTCAGCATGGATGTCTGTACAGTCTGGTCTGTCTCTCCTCTTTTGCTGGAAGAAGAAACAGAGATAGTTCCAGAATCTCATGTGATTCTAGGCACGTGACTTCAGCAGTTAACTCTTGCTTGACTGAATGAATGAAGTAGGCATTTGTAAAATCCTGACAGAAGTGCTATGGTATGCAGATACATGTTAAAATGCAGGGAATGAGGAAGCAGAGAGGACAGGAACCCCAGAATGGCAGAGGATATTTTATACGCAGAGTCGGTCGCAGGCTCGATCCGTGGCATTTCCAGGGAGCAGGTGACGTGAAAGGGCTCAACCAGAGACTCTGGAAAGCTGGAGCGAGCCATAGTAGGAATGATTGACCTTGACAAACCAATAGTCTGACTCTAGAGATGTTAGCCTCCAGGTGGGACTTGGGAATCCCCTGGAATTACAGCTCATCTCCACACTACACAGATCAATTCCCCCGGGGGAAATGGATGCTTTGGCGGGTAGGTTCTATGGCATTGTACCCCACTGAAACTCCCTGACCTTCCTATGCGCCATCCCTCAATCTTTAGGAATTTTCCAGCCTGGATCTGGCAACCTTACCCTCATCCCCTGCTGTGACCAGGGCCTGGCAAGTGGCAACCCTATCTGACTTGGTACAAGGCAGCTTTGTATGTTCACCTGCATCAATTTGTTCTGTTGCACTACACAATCCGGAATTCATCAAACAGAAGCACAGAAGCAGAAATGTCACTGGAGATGTGTTTCCCCTGATTTCCTCATGCTGCCATAAAAAGCTTCACCCACAGAATGTCTGCCTGTTGTGCAAATGTGAAAGGCACAGCAGCCCTCCTGGTGGGAAAAGGAGACAGCCAATCTGTCCTCAAGTCCACCTTTGCTGGAATTTCAGCTGCACAACATTATACAAACATAGGTTGAGGGAAAATTATTCCACAGAGGAGACATGTTTAATAATTAAGTTCTGGATTGTTTTAGCACTCCTATGATACTGCTGCCTGACCCAGAAAACAGCCAAGGGTAGACATTTGCATGGTTCAATCAGATAAATATATCTGTGCTTAAACAGTATCATCTCAATATAGTGATGAAGCTGGAGAAACAAACAGGTGTGGTGGCCTTCCCTGAATAGGTAAGTCTATGGAAATAGATCAAGTTGCCTTATCACTGGACAGATTAGGAGGACGCACAGCATTAATTCTAATCAACCAAACCAAACTGTGCTCCAGCATATACTTGAGAAGGATGGGCCTAACAGCTTATTTTGGTGATTGGAATCTATGAAAACCGATAGGTTCCTAACAACCAATCCATCTCATAGTAAACAGGCCAAGCCCTAGGTGGGTGATGAAAACCACACGAGGTCAACCACAGACAAGGTCGAGATTTCTATCTATGCAGGGATCTCCCCAGATATGCAGGAATACATGATTTTGTAAATTAACTAAAAAGGGGAAAAAAATTAAACAATCGGTTCAATCAGGACTGTGCATGTTCAAGGAGGCACTGAAGAGTGGCAGCAGCTGAGATTCAGTCAAAGGGGAAAAGGGGGAGAAGGGAGGAAATCCACCTGGTGGAACCCCTGAAATCTTAAAAGAATCCAAGGTGGAAGATTATGGAGGATGGGATGAGGTTTTCAAACTCTCTCTCCTACCCTACAATTCCACATGGCCCCCACTGTGTAGAATCCTAATGTCAAATTATGCCGCGCAGAGGAGAAAGAGAGTTGTAGAGATGAGCAGATATGTTCCCTGATCCTTGTTATATTCTTGTCAATAATGGCCCTTTCCCCACTCACCTTTGCCCGAGGGTTGCTGCGGGCAATTCCCGGCGCGACGCCTCTGGTTTCCCCTTAATAACTCCTCAAGACTCTGCGCTACCGCCAAAAGGCTCATTTCAAAAGGCGCCAGGAATTCCGCGCGTCGAGGGGGTGGGAGAGAGGCAGCGTCGGGGCGGCTGCGTTCTCACCGCCCCTGAAGTGGGGAAGGCAGCTGGACCCCGCGCTACTTGAGGAGAGTAGCGCGGGGCTTAAGGAAAGTGGGGAAAGGGCCAATATCTATGCTGTCATCAGCACTCCAAGTGCCTCACTGTAAGCTCAATACTTCAGTGGCATAGAGCCCACGGGGCGTGGGGGGCGAAACCCTGGGTGGAGCAGCAGAGGAGGCATGGCCAGGCCACGGAAAGGGTGTGATTGGGGTGTTCTGGGGCGTGGCGGGGGCGGGCGGCACTGCGGCAGGAGCGCAGGATATGCACATGCCCTGGGTGCAGTTTCCCCTTGCTCCGTGCCTGCAATACCTTCTCATTCTCAGAGTCAAGGGTTCTGAGTTAGCTCTCTTCCTTCTGATCTTTACACATAAGAACATAAGAACATAAGAACAAGCCAGCTGGATCAGACCAAAGTCCATCTAGTCCAGCTCTCTGCTACTCGCAGTGGTCCACCAGGTGCCTTGGGGAGCTCACATGTAGGATGTGAATGCAATGGCCTTCTGCGGCTGTTGCTCCCGATCACCTGGTCTGTTAAGGCATTTGCAATCTCAGATCAAGGAGGATCAAGATTGGTAGCCATAAATCGACTTCTCCTCCATAAATCTGTCCAAGCCCCTTTTAAAGCTATCCAGGTTAGTGGCCATCACCACCTCCTGTGGCAGCATATTCCAAACACCAATCACATGTTGCGCGGAAGCATAGGCGTTTCCTTTATTCGCTCTTAATTCCTTTCTCCTCCAGCATTTTCAATGAATGCCCCCTGGTTCTAGTATTGTGAGAAAGAGAAAAATTTCTCTCTGTCAACATTTTCTACCCCATGCATAATTTTAGGACTTCAATCATATCCCCTCAGCCTCCAAATCCAAGAGTCCCAAACGCTGCAGCCTCTCCTCATAGGGAAGGTGCTCCAGTCCCCTCAATCATCCTTGTTGCCCCTTCTCTGCACTTCTTTTCTATCTCCTCAATATCCTTTTGAGATGCGGCTACCAGAACTGGACAGTACTCCAAGTGCGGTCGCGACCACCGCTTTGCATATAAGGGCATGACAATCTTTGCAGTTTTATTCTCAATTCCTTTTCTAATGATCCCCAGCATAGAGTTTGCCTTTTTAGCCGTTATGCATTGAGTTGACATCCTCCCATGGAACTATTATCAACTAAGACGCTTAACCTTCCTGGTCTGTGACTGATAGCACTGACCCTGTAGCTGTATGTGAAGTTTGGATTTTTTATTCCTATGTGCATCATCACTCTTACATTTTGCTACACTTCGAACTGCATTTGCCATTTCTTGAGCCCACTTACCTAATTTAACAAGGTCCCATTTTGGAGCTCTTCTAATCCTTTGTGGTTCTCACCAATCTCTACATAATTTGGTATAATCTGCAAACTTGGCCACCACGCTACCCACACCCCTACTTCCAGGTCATTTATGAATAGGTTAAAGAGCACTGGTCCCAAAACGGATCCTTGGGGGACACCACTCCCTACATCTCTCCATTGTGAGAACTTCCCATTTACACCCACTCTTTGTTTCCTGTTTCTCAACACAGAGAGTACGTGATATTTGGGGTGGGGGTTTATCTGAGGAAAGCATCAGGCGACAGCTGTTTTTTAATATTCCATAGCTGGTTTCTTGGTGCAGTGGAGAGGAACTGGATATTCACCCTTATTGTGTTGGAGTGTTTTGGATGCATGGATTGCTTACCTCGGGACTCTTCTCTGTGCAGTGGGATCTCCCTGCATTTCTCTGTTTACATGGGAGGAGGCACTACCTCCTGGGTGCACAGTTTTTCTGCAGAGGACTTTTGGACTGAATTCTCTTAACTCTGCCCATCAACTTATTCTTAAAGGCTCTTATTCTTAAAGGCACACATCTCATTATACTTGGTAGTCAAAATCATCTGCTTCATCTTTAAACTGCACTTTTATTGATGTTACTGTTCCAAAAATATCCCCCTCCCCCAAATAGAAGAGCAAAGCAATTTCCTGGTACATGCACTGCTATAAAAGGGGACTAAGCCTTAGGGCCGATCTTTTCTCCTCCCCACCCTGCTGCTTCTGCCGCAGGAGCACAGAGACTCTTGTTTATTATGTCAATATCTCAATATATCTGTGGAATGCCGAGGTTGGTGTGCTTTGGCTAAGCCTGTGTGAGCACGGGCGTAATGTGGGTTGCCAAGTATTGCGCCCACTAACCCTTGGACCATTAGCAATCCCTGAGTCCCTTCCACCAATCCAGTATTGAACCCTTTATCCCCCAAGTGCATGTATTGTATTTTAAGAAAATACTGATGTAATTAAAATAAAATGTATGTAATGCTAGTATACTCAAATTCATTTAAAATCGCTTTGTTTTAATTTGTGCAAATTTTTCAATAACATTACTGAAATCTACGTTGAAATCTCTCTTAATTGACAGTATTGGTAGGTTATTCAGTCATTCTTGACTAATTGTAAATCTCTGATACATTTTGATTAATCTAAGTTTTGGGAAACATCTTTTACAACTGGCAGTTGAAACAGGAATAGTTACGCCTAGTATTCCACAGCGGCCATTATGTACAATGGACTTACAATATTCTCCCCTCTCAAGAAGAGGAAGGGAAGATCATGCTAATTGGAGTTTCGCATGAATGTACAGGCCTATGTAGGGAACACACATGTCACACATTCCTTTAGGTGACAGGAACCATATCCGCTCCACCACCATGTAAGCTAAACCACTGCCAAGATGTTTTTGAAAGGTATAATTATTTTACAGCAAGCAACACCTCCTTTCAAGACAAATGAGTTTATTGTTTCCCTTCTATCAGCAATGGGGATTTTTTTTTTACAAAGAACCAGTATGTTTCCACTCATCGTTGATTAACAATGGAAACTGTGAGCTGAAATGACCATCAAATAATATATGCAGCTTATTCTGTGAGCATTATCAGAAATCCTGGCGAGGGAATTCAGAGTTAAACTGTCACACTGCTAAGGTTCCCAGTGTACATGGCATAGAAGCTCCACACTTATGGAAAAGGCTTATTACCATTTACAGTAGCTTCTCCTTTTTCATGGGTGAAAGGGACTTAAGAAAGGAAAACCGATCTCCACTGACGTCCTGGGTTGCAGAATTTCTTCTCCAAGCACCCCCCACCCCCAAATTTCCAGAAATTTCTCAGACTGGATTTGGCAATCCTACTACATAGCAGTATAGCTGAACTGAGAAGTGACACCAAATAACTTAAGCTCTTATTGATCTTTATGGGGTTCTTGGGTAGTGCGCCTTATGTTTTACATGACAAAAGTCCCAGGTTCAAACCTAGCATCTCCAGCTAGAAGATCTCGTATAGCCTGTGTTGGGAAAGACCCTTCTCTTCGTTAAATCCCCAGAGAACTGCTTTCAGCCAAATCATTCAAGTAATAGGACAACTTCAAGTGATTCAGGTAAACTACAACTGGATTTTGCATTGGTAGGAGTCAAACAGTGGAACTCTGCCTATATTTGTGTTCTGAAATAGCTACCCTTCTATGATTGTGCAAACTCTGGTATATTAACCAAATATCCAGATAGATTGATGTGCCTTTCTAATCCTGGCTGGTCATTTTTTCCATCTGATGTGATAGCAAGGGCACCAAAGACTTTATTGTGCCAAAATCAAGAGGAACAACATACCACAGCACAGCAAAGATTTCCGTTGGTTCTTCTTATCATAAGATAAAAGCCCGGACCCAACTGCCTGAAGAATTAAACATTCAGCATTTTTATGTAAGCTGCAGCTGACCGATATCTGTAAAATCCTTGCTTATGAAATAATCAAAACTTCCAGCTACCTTGAAAAAGGAAAGGAGGAGTATGCTATGACTTTGCAAATGATACCCACTGGGGCTGGTGATGGTGGCAGATGTCTTGGGCAGGGGGCAGAGAAAGGGCAGTGTCAGGAGTGCGGGGGAGGGGGTTGAACTGCCTAGAAGAGATGGTGCATGCTCATTGCCCAATTAATCTGCTGTTAGGAGGTGGGGAAAGCTCAAAAGAGAAGAGAGCAAGCCACTTTGGGTCCCGATGCAGAGAAGGGGGCTATGAATAAAGCAGTGCCTTGGTGGCCCTGACTGGGCAGAAAGGCAGAATATACATTCTGTAAGAAAATAATTAGAGAGCCAGTGGGATATAGCAGTTAAGTGTGGTGGACTCTAATCTGGAGAACTGGGTTTGATTCTCCACTCCTCCAGTTGAAGCCTGCTGTGTTGCCCTGGGCCAGTTTAGAACCTTCTGAGTTGCTTAAGGTCATCTGCGACATGATGACCCACATGCAATTAAATAAATAAACTGGCATCATTGGCACATTTTTGCAAAGAAGCAAAACAAAGGGAAGGATATACATACACACTCAGGGAAAAGGGAACTCAGAAAGAGGAGCGAATTCTGGTAACTATACTCTAGCACAGTTCAGGTCAAAGAACAATGTGACATTTTATCCATAAGAAAAATGGGTTGGCTTCTATGACTCCTTTTACTAACTGAGAAGTCTTGCTCCAGAGAAAGGAGTCTTTTTTTGTGGAAAAAGATTGCTCCATTAACAAGTTAAGTTGCCAACAGACCTGGAGAAACATGGCCTGTCAAATCAAATCAAATTACTTTTATTGGCATATGTACATATTTAAAACATTATACTGTTATGCCTTCTGCCTTGTTACATGGCAGATTTAATAAGCAAGAAAAGGCTAAAAGATTGTGCCCATGTAACGATGGCTCAGTTGAATCTCTGGCCTACCAATTACTACACTGTCTCAGATTCAAGGAAATCAGATCCAAGTATGTGAATCTTACTCCTTTACATTTACCCCATCTCCCCGATTTAATTAGATTACACTACTTGTTGGACAACCCTGATCCTTCTCTCTGTATGACAGTGGCAGACTTTCTTCTGGAAATTACTGAATGCCAGTAGATCTCCTTCGACCTGTATTGTATATGCTTTTTAATCTGTTTTTTATTACTGTTGTACTGTTGTCTATGCCAATAAAGGCTTGCTTCTTCTGTTTCTTCTAAAACATTATAGAACATTAGGATAACATGCCTTTGCTAGAAACGTAGCCACATCTTCAGTTCTTGTTTGACTGTGATCATTTAAAAGATAGCGAGTCTTGTCCCTATCAGAGTATAGGTGATCAGTATTCAGATGGGGCTCAATGAAGACTCTTCTTAGGGTGCTATGCCGGGTACAGTATAGCAAAATGTGTGCTATAACATGGCCTGTCCTTTCAGTAGAGTCTGTTTATTTACCTCCATTCCATGAAAAGCTTCAGCTGCCTGTTTCCACACATTAAACCTCTATTCAAAGGGCAGAACTTTTTTCCTCCAGGCCTGTTGACTGCCCTATTGAGAAAAGTCACAGATTCAGTCCTGTATCAAGGCAATCCTTTGAGTAACTGCTTATTAGCAGACAGCAATTGGCAGTGCTGGATATCCCTATATAGGCTTAACAGGCTGAAGCCAAGGACCTCAAAATCTAGAGGGGGTGGGGGGAGGTTTCCAGCCAAGGTATATAATACTTTTGACGCTGCCATAGGCTTTTGTCATAATATACTCTATAACAGCCCTTCAGTAGTTTCCCTTGAACTCCATTTCAGAATAATACTGTCTTAAGCCGATAACCCTACATTAGCATTGTATCAATGTTTGGGGGTAGGGGATTGGGAGAGGCCTTACAAGTGGAATAGCCTAAGGCACTGGTGGCGAACCTTTGGCACTCCAGATGTTATGGACTACAATTCCCATCAGCCCCTGCCAGCATGGCCAATTGGGAATTGTAGTCCATAACATCTGGAGTGCCAAAGGTTCGCCACCACGGGCCTAAGGCCTTTCTTCATCTAAAACCGGCACTGGCAGCCGGATAAATATCAGGTAGTGAAGCACTCTCCCTTGCCTGGACCATTCGCCTTGAAAACAGTTTCCACTGGTCTCAGTTCCACCTGTTCTAAATGTGACTTTGCATCTGGAGAGATGACTGCACCTTTACCTGGATTCACCTCAGAGGCCCTGCAGACTCTTGCTAAGCTCCCATAATCCACGCATTTGTCGCTGGAGTTGTAAAACCCACAAAAAATTACTCTGACATGAATCAAACTCTACCGCAACTTAGCAATTATTTGTCCCGGAAGGGTAGGTCTTGAGCTTGAAGGGTGAATGAGGAATGTTGTGCTTGGCTGAGAGAAATCTTCACTAGCAATTCTACTCCAGTGCTGCTGGGCTGTCAATTTAATTTCCTGTCAAGAGGACAGTCATCTTGCAGCTTCAAGATGGATGCTAGATTTTTTAGTTACTGAACAGAGCAAGAGATCTTTCTTTTCTCAGCTTGGCCTGATCTGTATGGCCCAGGCTAGCCTGATCTTGTCAGATCTCAGAGCTAGAGCTAAGCAGGGTTGGCCCTGGTTAATATTTGGCTGTGATATCACTAAGTAATACCAGGGTTGCTATGCAAACCAGGTAGGTAAACCATCTCTTTTAATCTCTTGCCTTGAAAACCCTCCTGGGTTGCCATAAATCGACTGAGATTTGAGGCACTTTCACACATACATTTTCTCTTTTTAAATGCTAAGATCAGAGCTGTTTTCTAAACAGTGCTGGTTACTTCGTTTTGCTCCATGTTGAGAGCCAGAAAATAGTCTTCATTGGAAGCAAGTATAGGGTGATGGATTAAACTTTCTCTGCATGTCAATGAGGAAAATGCTACAGAGGGGCAGGGACTGAGACAGATTATTTTTGTTTTGTTTTTCAGAGCTCTCGGCAGACTTGCCCCCACTTCTTGGGCCTTTAATCTCCCTCCTTCCCTGCCTGCTGTGTGATGAACTTGGAATCTTGCTGGTTACAGCCTGCAAAGGGGAGGCAGATGGACTGGAAACAGAAACAGTGAAAACAGAAACTTAAGAGAAACAGTGGCTGCTGAGAGTCAAAGCAAAGACTGTCTATGAACAATATGATGCTATTAACAGAAGGGCTCCCAGTTAGGATCCAACCATGGTATGGGCTTAGAATTGCCAACTCTGAGTTGAGAAACACCTAGAGATTTTGGGGGTGGAGTCTCGGGAGAGTGGGATTGGGTGTGGTGGAAACCTGAGTAGGATACAATGCCATAGAGTCCATCCTCTGAAACAGCTATTTTCTCCAGGAGAACTGATCTTGGTCATCTGGAGACAGCGGCGTATTGGGGGGAAATGGCACCCGGGAATAACACCTGCTCCCCTCTGGGGAGGGCAGAAGCTGGCCTGCAGGGAGGCTGGGGGTAGGGCGCTGTGATGCCTGTTCGAGCCACCCCCAAGGGCCTGGGGAGGAAAGGAGGCGGCTTGGACGGGCACCATGGCAGCAGGCCGGCTTTGTCTTTAGGCCCCTTCCCTGCGCTGACCCAGGTCTTCCGAGCTGGAGTGGGTAGGGGGAGGAGGGGGTGGGGGCAATTGTGCGCCCCCACCATTGCGCCCGGGGTCATTTGATCCCCCCTGTCCCCGTGGGCGGTACTCCTCTTTCTGGAAATTAATCGTAAGAGCGGGAGCTCTCCAGCTGCTACCTGAAGGTTGGGATACTACGTTGGCTGTATCTTTTCCAGCTCTTCTCTCCCACTCTAGCCATCTATGCCCCTTGAAATGGTGCTCCTGAAGGTCAGTCAATACCCTGAGGAAAAATGTGGGAGAGGGGCCTAGAGAGCGAACAGGGAATTTAGAGAAATTGCCTTCCTCCATAAAGGAGAATGTTCTGCTGGCAGAACTGCCCTTGACACTGATGGAATGGCAACTTAGAAATTGACAGCACAGTTTATTCTACTCCAGTTTTATGATCTCAAATGCCCCCAACACTGCTTCTTGCCCACATGTTGCTTGTATATTTTCCCCAGTGAGGCCAACCACAGTTCTGAGGGTTGGGTGGGCACACACACCATGCTCAGGAGCAAGCCTAGGGTGACCCTGCCAACAGCTGAGAGGGCTGCCTGTGAAGCACTCGACGTAAATAATTTTGGTAGCAACATTTCACAATGGCCAAGGCCGAGTCTGTTGATTCTGATGGGGCAGAGAGGAGACAAGATTTCTGTCGTGCAAACAGATTCTCCCCATAGACTCCAACAGAAGCAACAGAAGCTTCAGAGCCATTTAGAGAGGAGTTTTAAAAGTTATTTTAGATCTGTAAACTCTTTCAAATGATCATCTCTCCCCCACAAGCCCCCCCCCCCCCAGGTTTTCTCCAGTGGGTTCCAGAATGTTTCTGTGACACAAACGAGGGCAGAAGGTTGAGAATGTCTCCTGACATGGAACGAAAGTAGAGGCTGGGATTCTTGGAATAGCAACTGGCTGAGTTAACAGTCCCAACTCTCTTTGCAGAAACAAAGCCCAGCTGACGGTTGCAGCCTGTTCCAGCTCCCAGCTGGCAGCCTGTCTGGGGGCCAGAGCTGGGGAAAGAGGCATGATCAGAAAAACCAGTGGAAGTTTCCCTCCAAAAATCTGATTTTACTAACCCTCCCCTTCCCTCCCCTCCCCTCCCCTCGTCAACCCCCACAGCAACCTTAGGACCCCCCCCCCCCCCCGTTTGACCCCACATGTCCCCGTAATGCTAAAAATGTAAAGTGTTTCCAGTAGGACCATCTGCTCATAGCAGGGATTTCCCTCCTGGACCTGAGCACACCATTTCACAACTCCCTCCCCTCCCCTTTGTTCAAAATGTGCTTTGTAGGCAGAGCTGTTCATTCCTCTTATCTGCTTATGAATTGTTCAAGATTGAGGATGCAACCAGCAGCCTCTGGAGGCTGGGCCTCAGTTTTTACCAGCCCATGGGGCTCTGCAGGTCTCTCTGTTACAGTTCCCCCGCTACCAAACCAAGGCTTTCTTCTTTGCAGCTATGCTGGAGAGAGCTGTGTGCCCCTATCCACCCTCTTTTGGGCCAACTTGGTACCACTGGATCTAAAGGGAGCAAGAAAGAGATGCTGCAATGGTGAACGGCCTGCTCAGCTGACTGGAAAGTGTAATATTTCAGGATCCACAGACAAAGACTACCAGGACGAGGAATGACCGTGATGTTGAGAATTTTGCCATGAATGTGTGTTGCAGTCATGTTCAACTGTGACGATCAGACGATCAGCGAGCCAATCAGCCAGTTGGTTCAACACTGAATGACTTGGAACACCTGCTGGTTGGGTGGCATCCATTTTTTTTTCAAAATTGCACGTCTGAAAATGTTGCCAGTCCAAATAGACTGTCAGCCGTTACTATCAGCAAGGATTATTTGATAAGCACCAAATGGTAGGGTTTTTTTTGAAAATGCAGTGTTTATTTATGACTACTTACAACGTTTGGGACTGATTCATATGTATATTTAAACAGTTCTCTGCAGAGCACAGAACAATACAATAACGAGGGGAGGTCATCTTCTGAACCTAGTGTCGAGTCTAGCCAAAACAACAGCTGCTGAATGCAAATAATTACCAGCTAGATCTCAGATCGGATGTCTAACAGTAGCCTCCTAGGAACACTTTCTGGGGAATTAGCCCCATTGAATAGGCTTGAGTAGGATTCTTAGTAGGCCTGTTTAGAATTGGATTGTAAATTACAAATTTCATTTTGCATTCTTCCATTTTTTTGTACGCAAGATTCTAAAGGCTTCAGTTTCCCTTCCCTTCTCCCCAGCCCCTCACAGTATCTGCCTCCTTAAGAAACTTTTTTAAACATGCTGTTTCTACTCCATGGGGGCCCAGAGATCCAGCAAGGAGATGTCCTATGTGTCCTGCTTGAGGTGAGCAATGCCACAGAACCAGCAGGTGGAGATGCATGGATTTCCTCTCTCTGTGAGGGAGAACCTGGACTTAGTAACAGATTCACTAGAGAGCTCAGGGTAGATGAGAGAGGGAGTTCAGGCAGACTCAGAGAACAGATACAGCAACTCCTGCATGCAGACAAGATTTGCCAGCTTCCTCCCCTTTGGTCTGCTGGATTTGCAACACACGCTTTTCTGTCTTGGCATGGCGTCTAGAAAAACATGGGCGTGATTTTGCAAACAGCAAAGCAGGGCTTCCTTTGAGCCTGGAAACTGTGTTTCATGCCAACGCTGGGCCTGAAACATTCAAAGTAATTGTCGTGATGCAAATACCTCCAAGCATGTGGCAATGGTGGCCGACTACGCAGGTGCTCTGCCCCGCGGTGAAGGTGGATTCTCCTTGCGGCAAAGTTTCTGTTATGGACGCCTCCCCCCTCTCCACACACTTACAGCAGAACAGATCTGATAATCTCTGCAGTTTGTCAGAGCAGGCAAAGAGCAACTTTCCCCCAGGCTTCACAGGGAAAATGAAACAGAAGGCCTTGTATTATTTTCCCCTTGGGGCTTTTTGGCTCCACCTCTACTTCCATTTTTGCAGATGATCAGCAGGGCTTTTTAAAACATTCAGCATATGGATCCGTACTAGATATATCAAAATAATGCTAGATCTAAAACAGGAAACAATTATTTTGATTCATCTAATAAAATCCATGTGCTGAACGATTTAAAGAGTCCTGTTGATCATCTGCAAAGGTGAAAGTAGAGGGGAGCGGCAGGGCAGAGCCAAAGAGTAGCTTGGAAGCCAATGAGGAAATCAGCAGTGGGCAGGCTAAATGACAGCTTGGCTCCTTTTGCAGCAGGGCAATCAGGTAAGCACAGAAAGCCCCTGGGAAATCCCGCTGCCAAGTGAGCCACCATAGTGGGGGGCGGGGCAGGGGGGGCGGAGTGGAACATGTATAATGGACTGGTATTTTCCTTACTGCTAATGCAGCGTGGTGTTGGACTATGATCTGGCAAACCCAGATTCAACTTCCCATTCACATCATGAAAGCTTGTGGGTGACCTTGGGCCAGTCACACACTTTCAGCCAGGACCCTGGCTAGAATTTGAGTGGGAGACCTCCAAGAAATAACAGGGCCCTGAAGGGGAGGCAGGCACTGGCAAACCACCTCCCAACACCTCTAAGCCTTGAAAACCTACAGGATCTCCATAAGTCAGCTGTGCAACGGCAACAACAAATATCCTTCTCCTCCTCAACCTTTATTGGCATTGACAGATAATAAACAGTAATAAATAAATAATGAAACAGGATAAAAAGTGAAGAGCTATGCAAATAAAGGGGATAGTTAAATGTTCAGATAAGAGCGGACGTGCTAGGCTAGCACCAAGAATTTTGCCATGTCTTCAGACCTGTGGGGATTTTGATCTCACAGCAAAACACAAATTTTCGCCTTGTCAGAGGTGAATCGACAGTTTTGGTCAATGAGGGAACTTCTGAGAGAGAAATAGAATCCTCAAGATAATAGGATGTGTTCCACTGACTCTATTGACCCCTGGAGGAAAGGGCATAATCTTTTGTTGTAAGGGATTCGTAAGAATCTGCTTTGCAGTAGAGCAAATGGTGAAATATTCAGGCGGGCTATAAGCAAATTAAATAAATACAATTTTAAGAAATGAAGGCACAGATGAGGAGGGGCTGTTGCTCAGTGGTAAAAGCACCCACGTTGCAGGCAAGGATTCTAAGTACAATCTCTCCAGTTAAAGGATCAGATAGCTGGTGATGTGAAATACTTCCACCTAAGGGCATAGAGAGCTAGTCAGAGTAAGCAGTATTGACTTTGGGAGACCAAGGGTCTGACTCAGTAGAAAACAACTTCATGTCTTTGTATTCATGGTGAGGGGCTGTAGCTCAGTGCCCACTTAGCATGTGGAGGATTCCATGTTCAATCTCTGGCATCTTCAGCTAAAAAGGATCAGGTAAGCATAGGTGTCAAACTTGCAGCCTTCCAGATCTTATGGACTACAGTTCCCATCATTCCTGCCAGCATCATGGGAACTGTAGTCCATAATATCTGGAGGGCTGCAAGTTTGACACCTATGAGGTATTGGGTGATGTGCAAGATCATTCCTTGAAATCCTGAAGATCCACTGCTAGCCAGAGTAGGGAGTCTTGACTTTAATAGATTCAGTGTAAGGTCGCCTGATGTCCTCAGTGAGGAATCTAGCTTTGCAAAGGACAAAATGTATTGGCAGCAACCTCATCATGCTGTTAGATAGTATCAAACTAATTTGGCAGGGGCTGCCTGTATATAATTTGAATGCATAGAGATTTTCAAATCCTACCACGCACATGTAATGCTTTATACTACCACAATAAATCATTCATCGAAGGTGTGAAATGAGTGTATTTAAAATATTTATGCACCCATTACTCTCTGGAGTATTTCAGGATCTAGGGCGAGCAACGATATAAAAACAATGTGATGAAACAGCAAGCCTTTTAACAACAGATATTTAGAAAATTAAAAATCAGTCTTAAAACACATTATGCCTCCCTGAGGTATATAAAACAAAGAATTCAAAGGGAGGGGATCCCAACAGTCTCCTCCTCTGGGGTGTCATTTGATCAATGGCAGTAGACCTTTCCCAACCAAGGGCCCACTATTAACCATCCATTCAGGCAGCAGTAGGGGGCACACTGAATCGCAAACATGCAAAAGGAACTAACATGATATAATATGCCACCAGACAGGAAGAGCCTTGCCTTTGTTTCAAAAAAAGAATCCTTTCCATTGCTGAGTGAGCTCACTTCACTGTTGTGTGCAGAGGCAGGGTGGTCCTTTGCCTCTCTAAGGATGTGCTATGGATGTCCTTCCAAAAAGCAGAACAGTACACATGGTGGTTTTATAGGGGCTTGTGGCCCATGGGTTGAAGACCACGGACCAACTTGCTCCCAAATCTCCCTTTCTTTTCTGTTGGCATGACAGGCCTATACAGTCCAGGGCCAGCCCTTCTAAGAGCGGCAGCAGGCACTGAAGAAGAGCCACACTGCGCCATTCTTCCACATTTCAGCAACAACGAGGAATTCTCCTAGCAACTCAGTGTGATTCTGCTGCTGCCCCCATTTGAGTGCAAGGTCCTGTATCCTAATGTGTGAGAGCTGGTATGGTGTAGTGGTTAGAGCATCAGATTAGGATCTGGGAGGTTTAAATAATTACTCTATAATGGAATGTTAATCCTTGGGTGAGTCGGGCAAATCCAGCCTAGCCTACCTCACAGGGTTGTTGTGAGAAAATGACAGTTTGGATCCCTGTTGGAGAGAAAGATAGGGAGCAAATGAAGTAAATACATAAATAAATACCACCCACCACCACCCCCAAGCAGTTCCAATATCTTTTTATTATTATAACTAATCTGCAGGCTTCCTCTTGCTGCTTATTATATCTACCGGTAAGTTGCTACTCATAGCTATAGTACCTATAGCTAAATGAATAGAATCCATTTATTTCATTTTAGATATTTATATTTCACTTTTGTCCCCAATAGGAACCCAAAGCAGCTTACAGCATTCTTCTTTCCTCCATTTTATTTCCACAACAACTTTGTAAGGTAAGCTAGGCTGAGAAAGAATAACTAGTCCAATGACACCAAGTGAGCCTCCATGAAAGTGTGGATTTGAACCTAGTTCTCCATGACCATAGTCTGAAACTCTAATCACTACACCTGGCTAGGCATGAGTCATGCCTAGGTCTTTTTATCCACTACCATCCACTGCTATTTCCTAGTAAGAATCCAAAATTTCCAATTTACATCCGACATTAACTCAGCTCCTGGTATTTTCCGTTGCTCAGTAGCTGGTCCTCAGCCATCCCTAACAGCAGCCAGATCAGTGTGTGTGTGTGTGTGTGTGTTTTAAATTCACAACCCAGCCAAATGTCCCAAGTCACAAGCCAAAAGAAACAGCTCCAAGTTAGCAGTCTGGAGGTCAGAGAAATCGCACCAGAACTGGAGAGCTGAGGCACGTAACGCACCAGTCTGATGATCCTGCAACAGGCCTGCCCTCACTAGTTTGGAGATTTTTCATCCAAGCAATGCTAGACAGCAATGTGGTCTAGTTGTTAAAATGGCAGACTAGCATCAGGGGAATCTGAGTTCAGATCAATATCCAACATAAAGACAGTTATGTTGGAAAATACATTCCCCTCTCAGGCTGCATTCACACAGCCAGGATTCTCTGTTTTGCATTTATCCCTGCTGCAAATGCACAGGCTTATGCATTAGCATCTACGTGACATTTTTCTGCATTTTTCTGCATACGCGGGGAGGGTGTGCGTGAGCAGTTCATGCCCTGGGCGCAGTTCCCCCTCCCTTCGTCACTGGTGCCATGTCACCCATAGCACCATGTTGGGACCCCTGTGCTATAGTTCTATAGCTCTATGGAAAATACTGACTTTTTCCCAAGCCCACTAGTGATGCCACAGAGAAAATAGTAGCCAGAAGGACCAAGAGAAGAAATGCTTTCAGAAAGCAGAATAATGCACTTGGATTGCTCTCTTTCCAAAATGATTGGAGAAAAGCAGGTTTGGGAAATAGCATTCCAAGGATGGAGGAAGGATGATTGGAGCCTGATTAAGGTATAGCATGGCATCATGTATATGCTACAAATAGCATCTAGGAAGTCCCTGGTGCAAATCTCTCCATGGCCATTAAGTCATCGGGCTGCTTCCAAGCAAGAAATTTTCCTTGCATAGAAAGCAGGAAGGCCCTGATCAGACTCTTCATAGGCCTCTAGGGGCATGCTTCTGCACAGGGGCAATGGAGGAAATGGGAAGGGGGGGCAGAACACATGGGCTGATTTTTCACTTTCTAAATGCTCCGTGGTTTAGCCAGGAGCATTACCAGGAGAAGTACCTGCTGTGGGGCTTCTCACCCTGCTTGTAGTTCCCCTCTGCTGCCCAGCTCTGTCCTTCGCTTGAGTCAGGGCCGATGAGGGAAGCCCCAAATAGTTTCCCACCAGCCCAGGGCTTTCCCATAAGCACTGCTTAAGCACCACAAGCTCTTCTGTAGTCTCTTTCTCACATGCGTGGGCAGCCTCCATTTCCTGCATTCAGATTGGCTGAATCTTGCCCCATTCCCCCCCACTCACTTTTACTATTCAGTTTTACATGACTCTGAACACAAAACAGGTGCTGAGAATTGGTGACCTTGCCCCCCCCGTCTAAAATCGACAGGAACGCCGTCCTCCACCCCCTCCATCTAAAATGTAAATCTAAAATGCTTGCGTGTGCAAGAGAATCGCTGCCCTTCCATTCACGGCGCCTGCACACGCCGCTTTTCTGTCCAAGGTTTCTCCCTCTTTAAAAACCAAGGTTTCTCCCTTGGTTTTTTTTTTCACTGCAAGTGGGGTGGGGAAGGGTGCTGCTTCTCAGAGCCTGTCCATTGGTGGGGTGGGCCAGAGCAGTGAGGTGGGAAAACTGGCACCGTTTCTGCTACAGAGGAGTTTTGCACAGCGGCAGAAGCCTCCAGAGCAACAAAAAGGCATTTGAAAAGGACCTCAATCTTTGCGGTTCAGGAAATGGCGGAGCAAAGCCATTGCTGCAGGGTGGCTCCGGGGTAGAAGTGTGGCAGCCATCCTTCAGCACCGAGGGTTGTGGGGAACTCATGATTGCATCGGGGCATTCCCCTTGCCAATAGAGGGGCAAATTTGGCATGCAAAATCAGCCATGAACTATCCGTTCCCACACCATTTGCTGCTGTTGATCCTCTGTGAAAGCAACCTTTGGCAAGCAGTGCTTTTCATACTCTCCTCATCTGCAAGATGAAGATCGCAGCTGACCTTTCTGCCAAGGCAGTTGTAAGGATCATGCATGGAACCAATTTGAAAGCATCACATGAATGCTAAGTGTAATGATGCAACTAATATAGCTCCCCACTGTAAGAAAGGAGAGCTAGGGTGGTATAGTAGTTAGAATGTTGGGTTAGAATCTGGAAGAGATACATTCAGATCCCTGCTCTGCTATGGAAGCTTGCTGGGAACAGCTGCCAGCCTCCAGGGGAGGCCAGCAGTTCGCCCAGAATTACTACTGATCTCCAGACTGCAGAGATTAGTTCCCCTGGAGAAAATGGCTGCTTCACAGGGTGGATTCTGTGAAATCACCATCCCCTCACCAAACTCCACCCTACCTAGGCTCTGCCCTCAAATCAACTAGGATTTCCCAGCCTAGAGTTGGAAACCAACTCTGCCTGAGTGTGGACCAATCAGACACACTCAGCCTAACCCACCCAAAATTGTTGTTGTGAGGTAAACAGAGGACAGAAGAATTCTGTAAACCACTTTTGGTCCCCTCTGGAGAGAAAGGCAGGGTATAAATTAATTGATGAAAAGTATTATTGCCTGTCAAATGGAAACTTTGAATATTAACTTGATCGGCTGTGGCAAGTGATACAAACAGCAAATAAAACAAGACACTATGCTGTGCTAACCAGATGTAATGATTATAGCACTGGCCGTGGGTCTGATGCCACCTTGGTTAAAAGTCCCCTCTCACTCATGAATCAAACCTGTAATTCTAATCTATTTTACAGGCTCTCGTGATGACTAAATTATTTTATTAAACAAATAATTCCCTCGATAATGTCAAACTATTTATTATATATTTATTATATAATTACTGCACTACTTTTTTCATCATTCCTATTACCCATCTCCTCCCAATTATGACTGTATGACTATAGCCTGTGCTGACATTTCATTTTATTTTATGATTTTACATTTTATGTTTTTATTACTATTGATTGTTTCCTGATTGCTTACTAGACCTATATGACAATCATTAAGTGCTGTACCTTATGATTCTTGACAAATGTATTTTCTTTTATGTACACTGAGAGCATATGCACCGGAGACAAATTCCTTGTGTGTCCAATCACACTTGGCCAATAAAGATTCTATTCTATTCTATTCTATTCTAGGGGTGGGTGGGAAGAATAAAGTATGCCGACCCAAAGCACTTGGAAAACAGGGGTGTAAAAATGGGATAAACTGATCCCTATAAAGTGGGGACTCCTGGAAAATATGACACGCCGCCTGAATTATGTAAAGTTCTCTTTGGGGTGAGGCACTAGTCCGGGATCACTAAGGTGTGCCCTCCCATTGTTAAAACAACATTGCTATTAACCACGGCAGCAAGAACAAACATCACCCAAAGCATGAGTCGGCAGCCACGTTGGAAAAGAAGCGGCTTATCATTGGAAGTGGGTGGACTCCTGGCGCCAATCAGATCAGGAGGGCAGTTCTGGGGTGTGAGAATTTAATTCTTTCCCTTACACCTTTTCCCCAGTGTAAATCCCATATACCCATTGCTGCTATTCCTCCCTTCCAAAAACGGGAGGAAAGGGCTATTCCTCCATCTTACTTATTCCTCCATCTATTATTTTAATTTGCTTTGTGCGGCCATTTTTTAAAAAAATTAAAAATCACCTAGGTGCCAGGAATCTGAGCAAGGACCAGTTGATCCTTGGATAACTGATATTTTAGTCTGGAATGGACTCACCTGTGGTCAGTTATTTCAAGATACAGTTCACACATTACAAAGTCCTAATGTTCCTTGCGTGCCTGTCATGGATCCTGCTGGTCAGATTTATGCTATGACTTCCATGATTCGATACTTAATTCCCAGGCATCAATGGAACCAATTCTGTTAGGGACTGTGGCACACAAGGAGGTGGTCTTCCACCTCCCCCTCCCATGCACTTTTCTCCAGATCTGAGACAGCCCTGGGGAACTGTTATTTTCATTGTTGTGATACCTTAAATAAATGTAAGCATCATCAGTAGTGGATCCTCAGGGCTGTTTCAGGTCAAGGAAAGGTTTATGGAGAAGGCTTAAAAACTCTTCCTGTTAGTTGAAGTCCTGATCTGAATGCTCCCATCCTGCACTCATTTTGGGATTAAGTTCTGAGCATGGAATTCCAAGATAATGTCCAGGAAATCTGAAGGAAGGAAATCTGAAACGGATCATTTTAACTCATCCATGGATGAATTCTTTTGTTGCCCTTTTTTTAGTCTACCTGTAAGTCTCAGCCAAATTATTTACTGACAAATGTCATAAAATTATCACTGGGGAACATTCTGAGAAGACCATGGGACAAATAATACCCAACACTTTTACAGGGTCATTTAGGTACCAGACTAAACTTACCAGGCATTTAGCTAAAGTCTTATTCCATCCTTTAGCTGACCATCTTTCTTCTCAGTCCATCCTGTCTGATTATTATTTTTTGTGATATGCTTGAGATTCTTTTAATGCTGTTTTTATCCAGTTTTTATGCTAACTTTGTGCTGCTTTTATCTACTTCTACGCCGGTTTTGTGATGTTCTCTCATTTTTATGCTGGGTTATTTTTATGCTGTCTTTACTCCTTTATACAGCTTTCATTAGATGGTGCTTTTGTAACTGCATGATTGAGATAATGTTACAGCTTGTGGGACTAGAGTGATTGTTTTACTTTATTTTATGTTGAAAGTATTTTTGCTTTTTTTTGGCAGCTGCCTTGAACCAATGGCTGGAGAGGTGGCATTCAAATCTTTGGAGTAAAATTATGAACATATACACAAGTCTGACAGCCTGTATTTCTCGCCAGCCCTTCTATGTCTCCCAAATACATTTTGTTGCAAAACTGCACAATATGATGTTGCTGCATTAGCATCTTCCAGTCCTGACTTGTTTCATTGGTTGCTACTTGGGTGGGGTGGGTGGTGGGGCCATATTACTGTGATGACATCATGTCCCTTTACATACCCATTATTAGGAGATATAGAGGAAAGCATGAGCTAGTGACATATATCTTCTCATATGCCCCTGGAAGGTGAGTAATTTTGTGATTTTCATTTAGTACAAGGGAGTTGAGAGAGACTCCATGGCTGAACTAGAAATTTCCGTTTCACACTTCAGTGTCTTGCAACCCAGTTTTATGCACGTCCCATGGGATTCTATAAGATTTGCTCCCACATAGAGGAGTGTACTTTGCTTTCCCATCACAAGAATCCTGGAGCTGAAATGTGAAGCTTTCTCACTCAGAAGTAAATTCCATTGCATTCAATAGAATTTGCAAGAGTAAAAGTGCTTCAGATTGTACTGCCAAAATGTATGTTTAGTCCATTGGAATAAATTAGAATAATTTTGATATAGACATATATACATTCACAAGCAGGAGTGCATTTGCTTAGCAGATTGGACAATTAATAGTATATTTTTCCTGTTGAACTAAAACACCACTATAATAAATCACTCACTACTTGATCTGCCAGCCTGTTTAAATTCTTGCGGTATAAGAGATTAGCACACTGGGTTTATGCATTACTCCTCGGCCTGCCTTATGTGAGATTCATTACCCATCAAAATCCACACCCAAGCCGAGTTCCCCTCCTAGAAAACTGTCTATCATTTTTTAAATTGACTTTACAAAAAGTACTCCTGAAATGCCAGACTGGGTTCATAAAAATATCTTTAAGTCAGCTTCATTTCTTCAAAGAACCCTTTACTATTCTCCCTGGAGTTATTTTGTCTCATGGCTGTGAAGTGCAGGGGTAGGGAACCTGCGGCTCTCCAGATGTTCAGGAACTACAATTCCCATCAGCCTCTGTCAGCATGGCCAATTGGCCATGCTGGTAGGGGCTGATGGGAATTGTAGTTCCTGAACATCTGGAGAGCCGCAGGTTCCCTACCCCTGGCTAGTGGAAAGTCCTCTGCTACTAGTAGGGAAGACACTTGTGTTTGGGAAACAGAGTTTTCATTGGAAGAAGTTGTTATTAGTGGAATAAATCATGAGTTCCATTTCATCAGTGTATCTTGTCTGTTAGGTAATCTTGCGACTTTTCCTCAGTCTTGTTTCTGCCTTGTGTGGATGGTTTGCAATCATGGTTTTCAGTTTGGATCATATTTGGGTTGTCTGTGCAAAGCCAAGCCATTGTGTGTGTGTGCATGGAGGGGGAGAGAAACCTGTACATTTGTCACGTATGCATGCAAGAAAAACAAATGCACTGAAAGGGTCTGAATCAACTTCTGTTATACTGACACTTCTTTTAGTGGCTTGGGCATGAAATGACAGAGCTAATTCCAATGGGCAGCAGGCCAGAACTTCCTAGTAATGCATCACCCAAGAACGGAGATTAAACTGGGAATATCAGAGATCTATCTTAACTATCAACACATTTCTTGCACACGCTAGCCACCCATCCTGCTTGATGAGCAGAAGTACAGCCCCCACTGCGGCCATCTTGTTTAATCCACATAGCACTGTCATAACAACTCCTGACTGATCTCCCTAATTGACGGTTGGTGTTTGAGGGCACAAGAACGCCCAGCTGATAAGGTGTGGTGTGTGTCTCTAGAAAGATCTGTGCACATTGCCCTCTGCTGGCTTCCCAGGAATGGGAGAGACCAAGAGGCGCTCAATTCTTGCCTCCACTTTACAACCAAAGATACAGAGTTGCTGCTCAGTCAGCATTTCCGTCATCTCAAATAGTTGCCAGAACTGGACAATGGAAAGCCAGAAAAACTTCCAGCCATGCTGTTCTGACTGCACATGTACCTAAGTGCACTGTCCTAATCTGTGGCTTTCTATGACAGCATCATCAGTTGAAGATATTGGTCCTTCCACCAGAGGCGTAGTTCCAAGGGGGTGGGGTGGCGCATGATGCACCGGGTACGTGTCCCTGTGGTGGTGTGGCAAGGGCATTCCAGGGGTGTGGCGGGGAGGGGCCCTGCATCTGGACATGGCCCACCCACCCCATGGAAAATGGAGGGAGGAGGAGAGGTGGCATGCAAGGGAAGGGGAGTGAGGGAGGGGATGGGAGTGAGTGAAGGGTGGCATGCAAAGGAGGGGAGGGGGCGGAGGATGCACCAGTACACCGGGCGCTTTCCACCCCTTGCTATGCCTCTGCCTTCCACACATGCAGAATGATGCACTTTCAATCCACTTTCAATGCACTTTGCAGCTGGATTTTACTGTGCAGAGTAGCAAAATCCACTTGCAAACCATTGTGAAAGTGGATTGAAAATGCATTATTAAGCATGTGCGGAAGGGACCTTTGATTTGATTCCCAGATACCAGAATATATCACCCAATTTTTTGGCAAGCTTTACAGCAGCCCCTATCCTGGCTCTGCCTATTTGTTCTGCAGATTATCACCTTTTAAATATTCTTGTGGGGAACAACCGAAGAGTCATGAAAGCTGCTGCTATGCATATGTCAGTAGATTTGAAAATTTGTACTAACATTCTGATGTCTCTGGGTTGATTTTGTATTTTGAATTTTCAATATAAACATTTTAAAGAAGTTGGATCAATTATTTTTTTTTGAATTTTTTTGCTTTGTTCCACTAATTTGATTTATATGAGAAATATTTAATATGTCTTCATTTAATTGTCACTGTTTTCCTGTTTTAGTGTCATCAGGAAATATTACCTACAATGTTAAAGTTCAGCAGATTATGGGCTTTTTGGATAGGTCCTGCATAAAGAATGTGCAATTACCCTATTCTTAGTGCACATGTGTTAAGGACCATCAAGTGTGCATGTGTTAAGGGCCATCAAGTTGCTTCTGCTTCATGGCAACTCTATAAATCAATATAGTCCAGTGGTTCTCAACCTTCCTAATGCCGTGACCCATTAATACAGTTCCTCATGTTGTGGTGACCACCAACCATAAAATTGGTATATATACAATATAAAAAGACCGTTTTCCGATGGTCTTAGACAACCCCTGTGAAAGGGTCGTTCGACCCCCAAAGGGGTCCCAACCCCCAGGTTGAGAACCACTGATGCAGTCTAAGTTGTTTCATTGTATTGATGTTTAAATTCAGTTTCAGGATGTAGGGTGATTCAAAGTACCCCAAAATGGGGTATATATTTTAAAATGGATAATAACCACCACATTGAAGTCCTTCCTGTGTGAGCATGGTCTACAAGTGCTTACAAGTTCTGCAGTGAGGACTAGTGGGGCCTAATTCGGATCAGGACTGTGGCATGCAAGAAACTTGACCCAAAATGGCTGTGGGGAGGGCACTTTTAGCCCCATTGGGAGTTCCACATGTACTGATGACATACACTAATGTTTCCTGAAAGGGACAACCAGCACTATCCTGGAAATATTTCAGGTTGGGAACACAGTGTTGCGGGATGGGGCATATGCACTCTCTCTGTGTGCAATGCAGTTCTGATCCAGACTGAGCTTTGTGTGTCTAGGAACTCCCAGTGAGGAACTTGCAAGCACTTGTCTGACTGACAGTCTTTGTGATGAACTAGGATGGTGTAATGGTTAGGGTGTCAGGGTGGCATCTAAGACACTCAAGTTCAAATTTCCTCTCTGCCATGCAACTTCCTGGATCTGTGGGCCAGTCACTCTTTTTCAGTCTGCCTTGCCTGCCTTACAAGGTTGTTGTGAAGATGAAATACTGGAAGGAAGAATATTATGTACCATCCGGAGCTCCACAAAGGAAGAGTGAAATGAAAATATACTAAATAAATATATTTAGCATGTTTATTACTAAATTGTACTACATTTAGTACTGCCCCACCCCAAGTTGTCTTTAAAAAACTTGATCTTTTGGGTCAGGGGTGGCCAATCTATGGTGCTCCAGATGTTAATTGACTACAATTCCCATCAGCCCCTGCCAGCATGGCCAATTAGGTGAATGGGTCATTTTTTGATCTGTACTTCATCCCTGGGCACACACCAAATTGCTGTGTTCTTTTTCCTGGCTCCAGCTCACTCCTCCCATTTGCACTTCAAACAAAAACATAAAATCCCATGGCAAGAAAATCTCAGTTCTGAAAACCTGCATTCATGATGTTCATATGGATATTTTAATTCTTTTTCCCCCTGCTTTAGGAGAAAAGCAAGGCATCAAATAGAGGACACTGACCTATTACTCCCTAATCACTGGAAATCTGATTTTGGTTTCTATGTTTTTGGCAGACCAGTACTTTTTCAGCAATAGAAACCTGGTTGTTGTTTTTTTTTTTAAAAAAAATAAAGTTGTAATTCTCTGGACATTGAATCCAGTGTTCAATACTATATTCCACATTTCCCCAGTGCAACTTGTCCAGAATCCATGTTGCCTTTTCTTTTCTGTGATTTCTGCAACTGGTAGAATCTTTCTTACCAGTTCTTCCAACTCTCTGTAACTGGCAACACCCTGTGTCACATCTGTAGACCACCTACTGCTATGTAAATCCTGCATCACAGTTGCAGCTGCAGAGGTAGTATATGGGCCACCTAATAACCGCAACCAGATAAACAGGATTTACGACATTCCATCTTGAATACTGGGCACATTGGGGAGCTAAGGAGAAGGAGGCAAGCTGTCCCCGACACATGCACGTAGCTCTTTCTAGCTATGGAGATTTTCCCCCCTTGATGGAATTACAGTTTCTACAACTGTCAGTAGATTTATGTTTTTGAGCAGCTGAGAGAGAAGCCCCAGTCCAACTGGCAAGGATCCCTTCCAGTCAGGAAGACTGTTCAGAAAAGGAGAAAGTGGGGAAGGAAATATGGGAATGCAGAGGTGAAAGAACAGACCTCTAGTTAGAATCCTCCAACGATCACAGTTTCAGGTTGATGAACATTTCCTCAGTTCCTTTGGTCTTCTCAACACTCCTGTGAAATAAGCATCGTTCTTAATTTAGAAACAGGAAAGCAAAACCAAGACAGAGTTCTGCTGAAAGGCATCCAGTATGACAGAGATGGAATTTAACTGCTTACCGGTATATATTTTTTCCTGGCAAGACACATATTCATGCATTTTGTCCCACTTTCTTCCCCAATAGGGACTCAAAGCAGTGTACAACATCGCTCTCACTGCCATTTTATCCTCACTATTGGGCTTTCCCCACTACAGAAGGGAGCTAAGGTCGACTCGGTCCCCTTCAATGGAGGGCGATTCCAGGCTGTCCCCACAGCAACTGAGTTGGCCCCCTGGAACCGAGCTAAGTGGGCGGGATCATCTTGGTGCCTGTTTTGCTCCTCGATCATGATTGGTGCTTGTGTTACAGCGGGAAACGGGAGCGTTCTTTTTTTTTTTACAGTTTTTACAGTTTACAGTTTACAGTTACATGCGCTTTCTGCCTGCCACGACTCTCCCATTCTGCACATGCCACAAAAGCGGCTCGTGATTGGTTGAACGGATGAGGTGTCGTTTCGATGCTTCCCCACTTTGAAGCTTCGAAGCGGTATCGACCATTTTCCGGCAGAAAAGTGTAGTTCATAACTGCGACAAGGATGTCGCAGTTCTGAGGGGGGGTGGGCTGAGACAAAACAATGTTGAGCTCAGTGGCAGTGGGGATTCACTGAGGCGAACCTAGGTAGAAACCAGTTCAACTCTGTCAGTGGGGAAAGCCCCTATAACAAGATAGGTTAAGCTGAGAGAGAATGCAGCTGGATCAAGGTCACCCAGCAAGCTTCCACTTGGGAATTTCAACCTGGATCCTATTCTAGTCTGACATTGTAACCACTGCACCAAACTGGCTCTCACCATGTAACAGGCCAAAATAATCAGGTAAAATGCCCATTCCCCCTGGCCACTCACTCTCCCCTCTTGAATTTCTTCCTATAAGGTAGGTGTTACCAGCAAAGGTTCCATGTGGGGGTAGGGGAAGTTTATATTCCTGTTTCTGTGATGTAGTATATGTATGAGAAACAATTGAAATCAACAAAGTCTATGCACCCCTACCCGTAATCAACCCTAGTCAACAAAATGGAACTTACTTCTAAAGAAGCATGCATAGGTTGGATTGTAAATAGAGCAAGGCAAACTGTTAAATTTCAAAGTCCATTAGCGGTTTCTCACAAATTCTGGAGAAGCCTTGGCTGCAATTCCCACCATGAAGGCAAACTGATATGGTTGCCACCTTTTTTCCCAGCAAGCCTCCTGTGCAGATCTTTCCATCCCTGCGCCCCATGTAGAAAAAAGTGTCACCTGCTGAGTTCATTTGCTTATGTAAGTAATTTTCACCACACCTTTCTATTCAAGAACATCCCAATTGGCTTACAATAATTTAAAATGCAAACTACAAAACCCGCAGTAAAGATACATGGCTATAAAGTCCAACACTAACTGAATCTGATTCAGTAATGAAAACCATACAGTAAACTGGGCAATAGCTGGTGATAATGACATAATCTGAAAATAGTAGTCATGAGATTTCATTGCGGCAATAAAATCATTAAATTCAAGCCAATCAGGGGCTCTCCTGTTTCATCATAAGGCCAACAGCAAAATTGCTAGGCAAATGTCTGCTGGCAATTAATTCAATAATCTCAGAACCATAGCAAAAAGGTGCTTTCATGAGTTCTTGCTGTTTATATCCCAGATAAAGCAGGCTCACTCATGGACACAGATGCATCATAGATAATAAGGACTGTGTATTTCAGTGGTGAACTGGCAGGAGATCCGCAGTGACATTTTTTAGACAAAGTGATTTCCAAACTGAATCAATTCTGAGAGCAAGCAGTCCTTCCTGTTCTCAACAGCAGCCTGTTCGGCAGAGTGCTGATCAGCTGGCCCTTGAAACGTCATTTGCCAGGCTGACTGTTCAGAGGTCTGATGGGTTGTCCCTTGGGGAAGCCATTGCCTCTCGCCCATTTTTAAAGAAACACCCAAACTGATTGGCTTAATTTTTAAAGGGTGCCAAATACATGATTAAATGGATAAACATAACAGTTGTCTTGGGAAGAAAATTAATAATTAATTTACAGTGGGTTTTGTAGTTTTCTTGGGGGATCAGAATCTTTTTTACGGTCATAGACCAGTATAAACCAGTCTAAGGTGTTATAGAATCATAGGCTCATTCCGCACATGCAGAATAATGCACTTTCAAACTGCTTTCAGTGCTCTTTGAAGCTGTGCGGAATAGCAAGATCCACTTGCAAACAGTTGTGAAAGTGGTTTGAAAACGTTATTTTGTGTGTGTGGAAGGGGCCATAGAGTAGGAAGAGACCCCCAAGGGCCATCAAGTCCAACTCCGTGCAATACAGGAACACATAATCAAAGCACTGAATAAACATAGTAGACACAATACAGTAGACACAATTAAAAGAAAGCAAAAGGCTTAAAGCTAAAAAAAAAGAATAAGCACAGGGGGACAATGCAATTAGCAGATACTATAACTATAACTTTCAAATCTAAGCAAAGACCATCCTACAGTGTATTTCAAGTGCTACTGCACAGAACCTAGCAACCTTGTATGTTTTATCAGAATTGGTGTCTGTGAGCAGCATGAAGAAACATCCAAACTGATTGGCTTAATTTTTTGAAAGGGTGAAAAATACATGGTTAAATGAATAAAAATAACAGCTGCCTTAGGAAAATGAATAAAGTAATCAGCTTGCACAGGGACATTGAAGTCAGAGATGAAAACTCGTGACAGCTGTGGTGGGAAAGAAGTGAAAAGCAGAGTTTATCCAGCAGTGGGAAAACATAAACCTTATCTTAGGCTGATTCCGCATGGGCCAAAAACAGTGGTGTGAAAACAGTGTGAAAACAGCATAAACCCTTTTACACCGTTTTAAACTCTTTTACACCATTTTCACACCGTTTTCACACTGCTGTTTTTGGCCCATGCGGAATCAGCCTCGGAGAGAGATCTGGACACAACCAAAGTGTATTTTTAAATTTTATTTTACAAAATGCCTATGTTCTTTTTCTGCCCACAAGAGGGCCACTGAGGCAGCTAACAATTTAAAACAATGAAAAGTTAAGCTTATGGCAAGAGAATAAAACACGAGTCCAGTGGCACCTTCAAGACTAAAAAAAAGTATTCCACCCCACATCCCAGCGCTCTCCGGTGGAATCGTAGACCTCACTTCTATCAGATAGAATCATACTTATTGTTATTAGATTGATTATATATACTTGAGCCAAGAATGTGTACGTGTGTGCATGTAGATTCACGCGTGGGGCTTCAAAGAGCCAGGTTCGAAACAAGATCCAAAGAGTAATTGCTCAGTGTGGGTGTGAGACATTTCCTGCTGTGCTTAGACAAAAAATGAAAACCTAATGTGGGATGAGATAGATAGATACGATAGGACGTTACAGTGATATAGCTGAATGCAATTAATGTCTGTAAAGGGACAGGATATACAAGATATGACGACAGCACACGTTGAAAAATATTACAGGAATGAGGTCTCACACTTGTAATCTCCATCTGTTAATCTGGAATAATAGTCACTCTTAAGGATAGAGATCCCTTGAAATTACAGACTACCGAGATCAGTTCCCCTGGAGAAAATTATTGCTTTGAAGGGTGGACTCTATGCCATTGTACCCCACTGAGGTCCCTGTCTTCCCCAGGCTTCACCCCGAAATCTCCACCAGTTTCCCAACCTTGAGCAGGCAGCCTACCTCCACCCCCACTTCCCCCTGGTTGTGAGGGAGGACCTGGCAACTCTGATTCCTTGATACCGCCATACAATCTCCCTGATCAGTGGTTCCCCAAATTTGTGGAAGCCACTTTGAAACTTGCTCTACTTTTGAGACCCACTATTGCTAGGGTTGCTAGGCAACTGGTGGGAAACCAGGGGGAGGACAGTGTGGAATGATTTCCAGGAAAAACAAGCAAGAGTGATTTTATGCCTCTCAAGGAATTACCTCTGGTTGCCCCTATATCACACTATATCACACTGGCCGCTCTGAATGGCAGCAGGAAACAAGAGATGGAACAAGGTATCACCACACCCAACAGGGAGTGGCAACCCTATGGTGGGGCTAGTGCAGTGGTGGGATCCAAAAAATCCGATGGTGGTGGGGTTCAAACAGTGGCGCCGCCGCACACACGCACCTCCAGTCCCTATCGGGCAGGGAGATTGCTTTAGTAACCCCTTCTCGGCACTCAGAAAAAATTAGTAACCACTTCTAGAGAAGTGGTGAGAACTGGTTGGATCCCACCTCTGGGCTAGTGGTACAATTCCACGAGGAAAAAGGACTTACATTGTCCCTGTTATCAGCAGTGTGGGTTTGGGAGACAGTGTACATAAGTTATGCCTCAGTCTCCCATGCTGATGGTGACAAGGCCACAGGACAAAGGACAGGAAGAGGAGAGTATGTGGCCCCTCTGCCCCCTCCTCTTTATCCACAATTGTGAAGAGTGTGAATTAATGATTAGCTGATTCATCTACATTAAACTATGTCAAATAACCACTTGGGGCGGGGTGGGGTGGGGGGATATGTCACTTCACTCTGGTTCCGATTGCTGTTGTACCTCTATATAGCCATACAAAGAAGGAGTCTCATTTTCTGGGAAAGGTGGTGGAGGAATGTTCTCTGTAGAAACCCGTGCAAGGGCATTGTCCTTTCCTGGCACCAATTCTCACTTGCATTAAGTCAGAGCGAGGCCTGGAGAACCTCTCCTCGTTGACATCAAGGGCTTCCCCTGTCACTTCTCCATAAGAGGAACTGTTCAGGCCGCACCGCAAAGGCCCCAGGCTTTCCCCTCAGCCCTCCCTTATGCTCATCTCCATAAGAGGAGAGGTGGATGGATGAAAAAGCAGGGCCCCCTTCTTGGCACCCCAGCACATTCCATTCCATTCTGGCCTGTCACTGACAGATATAGGGCCGAGCTGTGCTCCCCGCTGACGTCAGAGGCGTGAAGCCTGCAGGGATGGAATTCAGCTGTGCCTGCTCAGAAGAACTACCCTCTGGAAGACTTTGGGCTTGCTGGCTCCATTATCGCACACACACCATTCCCCAATCAGAAAAGCCCCCCCCCGCCCCCCGCAGTAAGCCTGCTCAGATGCAAAGAACTGTGGTATGTCAGAATTAATCAGTTTTAGCAGCTTTGCCATGATCTTGTTCCATGTGTCAGGAAATGTGAAAATTTTCTGAAAGCTAGGATGCAAGGAGCTATCAGATGTGGACATGTAGGGTTGCCAGGCTCCCAAAAGGGGAGACGCCTTTCCCTTGCACTGTTCAGGCAGATGGTGGGAGACTTCCCAGAAGCAAACTGAGGCACATGTTTCTATCAACGGCAACACATTGGCATCACTTCTGGTGCTCACTGGAAGTGATATCATTCTGTTGCCGGCGACAAGAGGGATGCTCTGGTATTTCAGCAAAAACGGCTTCTACTGTAGAGTTGCCTAAGTGCATCCCATGTCATCAGTGACATGATGACATCACTTCCAGTGTGCACTGCAAGAATGTAGATGTGTTGCCTGTGAGTGACAGAGACCTAGGTCTCAATTTGCTGCCAATAATTCCCCCCCCCCCCCACCGCAATCTCCTAACGGTTGCCATGAACTACTTGGCAATCCTAGGACATGGAGAATTAGGGTTACTAACCCGCAGGAGAAATATGGAATTCTCCTAGAATTGACCTCCAGACTTCTTCCTCTGAAGAAAATAGCACCTATCTTGGGCAGATTCCGCATGGGCCAAAAACAGTGGTGTGAAAATGGTATAAACCCTTTTACACCATTTAAAACCCTTTCACACTGTTTTCACACTGCTGTTTTTGGCCCATGCGGAATCCGAATTAGATTCAAGGTGAAATCCCCCAAATTCCCACCACCCCAGACATTGACCCCCCCGCCCCCCCCCCCCCCCATATCTCCAGGATTTTCCCAAGCCGGAGAAGACAACTTTATAGGGGTAAAGCCTGATAGGTTGTTGTAAATATAGTAATGTCTCATATAGGCAGAAGGTGCTAGCTGGCTGGTCAGGGGAAAGAACTAGCTACACCTTAAGGTCAGAGGAGGGCAAAGGGGATTCAATGGCAATGATATTCATGCCAAGCAGAAGACAGATTGCTAGGTGGTTCTGGCCCCTCACCTTAAGATTTTTTGCCCCTTTTGCAGAGGATGGAATTTGAAATCTTCAGGTGAAATGCTGAAAATTTGACCTTGTATGCCCCGTCAATCAATGGTAGCAAGTAAGGTTTAAATGACCTCTCTGATTTTTGTGACACTTGGGCCCCTTCCGCACAGCACAGGGAGAGTGCGTTGCAATCAGGATAAAGTAACCCACTCCTGCTGTCTTGTTCACATGCCTCCATGCAGGCAGCGAACGGAGCCCACGGAAGCAATGCAGGCGGCCATCGCTCCTTCGCACGGAGGCGCATCTTTTTTTGTAAAAAACTTCTCCATGGTGCGTAGCTATGAGGGAGGGCAGGCATAGCCCCCACAGCCATGCTAATCTCTGATGATGCTGCAAGATGTTCCTGTGTCCCTGTGTGGCTATGCAGCTGAGCGGGGAGGACTTTTAAAAACCGGGAAGTGGCTGCAATGTGCATTACAACAAAAGAATCACAGATAGCGCAATCCTTGAATAACCTGTTTCGGAGGTGGAAAATGTGGGGGCAACCTCGTTTTAGGGACAGGAACCATGTGATGTTCCCCCCCAAAATGGGTTTTCCCCCATCCACAGCCCAGGTTTATTGGCCCATGTGGAAGGGGCCTCTGTATTATCAGCATCACTTTTTATGGTCAGAGGTCAGATGAAGTCAATCACACACATAAAGGGAAGTCCCCATAGAGGTCTTCAGCCATTGGTTGTGGCGGATCTGTGGTTAGAAATGACTTGCTATGTTTCCCTGAGTTGTGTAGCAACATGTTTTCTGAGGGGAAGCTTGCTGGAGCCAAAATGCTATTTCAGCCTATCTATGGTTTCTTCCACACAGCAATGATTTTCTGTGGTGTCTTTATAGCTGCTGCAGGTGCCAATTCAGCACAGTGGTGCTGGGGTTTCCACATGACCATGAAGAAGAGGAGTAAGAGTTCGGCAGCACAATCCAGATGGGGAAGGGGAATGCCACCACTGCCGGGGACAGCATGGCAAAGGCACCTCTGTATGACCTCCAAATGGTCTTCGAGTGGAGCACGGAGGAGAGAAATTGAAAAACCCTCCTGCCATCTGAATAGCCCATGGAGGAAACAGGCTTATGCTACATGACCTCTGCAGCTGTGGAGGGGGGCGTTCCTGACTCCAACCCCAGGAAGACCACTGCCCTATCTCTCTCTGTGCTGGCATCCACTTGGATGCTGCCTGGCAGTGACTGCTTCTGGGTTTAGCCACTGTGGAGCTTAGTGATGCTTGCACGTTGGCATCTTTGATATCTTTGCTGGCTTAAGTGCCCCACCACGGTGGTGGTGGTGGGGAAAGTACTGCAGTGAGCCTCCATTGCTCCCAAATGCTGAATTGCTCCCCCTAATCTGAATTGGGTAGAGTGCTTATACAACATTTGTGATGCGTGGAATAACATCAGCCCTGTAGGTCATGACTAATGCTTCCTTTACAACATACATTGGGAGATAAGAATAGGCTTATCTCTGCCTTGCCCTCCAAACTGCAGCAGGGTTGTTGTTGTTGTTGTTTTTAGGAGCATCCAGGGTATTTCCCAGGCTTTCCTGGTTCTTGATACTTTCTTCAATTTAATTTGGCACAATCTTTCTGGAAAGCACGCAGTCCAAGAGTGCTAATTGTCTGGATTAGAAAGCCTCCATCCACTTCAGTGCCATTTTCCTTGTCCCAGTCCTCTGTGGACACTATGGATTGGATCAAACCATTTTTTCCATGGTGAAAACAGGTGGAGGGGTCTCCTTTGGCCAGCCAGAAACGTTATGCTGTAGATCAGTGTTTCCCAACCTTTTCGAGGTCAGGGTACCCTTGACCTCACTCTTCATATCTCACGGTACCCCTGCCGCCACCCTCCACCTTCCCCTCCCACTGCCCCTGCTTGCCACACACCCCACCTTCCCCTCCCAGGGTGAAGGGAAGCACTGGTGGTGGTGGTGGCTGCTGACCTTGTGGCAGGCCCTGCCCCATGGGACAGCTCCTTGTCCTTGCTGGGGCCGGTGGGAGACACCACAAAAATGAGGGGGGGGAGCGGCAGTGTTGCCGCGGTACCCCTGGGACATGCTCACGGCACCCCAGGGTACCACGGAACCCTGGTTGAGAATGGCTGCTGTAGATATTGGGGCCTACAGGGACATGGAACTGTAATATGCTGTAATAAGGAGAATTCAGCACACGCTAAAAAGCAGGCTGGGTCCAACCTCATGTCTGTCCTACCATGCCACTGAAGAGCTTTTTTCAGGCAGAGCCCACAATGTAAAAGGATTGAGATGTACCCTGAAAGAAAAAAAAAACCAGAATGTTGGGAACTTAGAGGAACCATTAGATTATTTTTTATTTTTTAAAATTGGTTTCGGTTTTTTACATGTTTAAAATTAATTTTCAAAATTTTTGACAACAAATACAATCAAGAGGGGATAAAATTCCCTCTTTACATGAAACTTGCCATCTTATATTTTTCCAACTATTACAATTCATATTTAGTACATTTTTAATATATTCATAAGCTTAGGGAACATTTTATTTTTCTCTTCATTTTGGTCATCTAACAGCATATGCCTATTATACATTACTCCTACCCACTACTCATTTATTTATGGCTTTCTAGTTCTATAGTTTCCTTCTGTAACTTTAAATTTATGTAAGTTAATAATATATTCCATTTATTTTGAAATTCTGTAATTGGTATATTATACAGCAAGACGTTAATTTCACCATTGTTGCATAGTCATTCATTCAAGTCAGGAATTTTGTCTGCTTTCTGCTTTGAGGCATATACCACTCGGGCAGTCACCATATATTTAAATAGCTCATTCTAACTTTTTTGGTACATTTATTTAATAACATACTTTTCAGGCCTAATACTAATTTGATTTTGAATATCTTCTGCATCTCACTATGAATCATTATTCAGTATTTTCTTGCTTTCTTACACATCTACCACACGTGATAAAATGTCACAACTGTATTTTGGCATTACCAACACTTAGGATTATAATCTTTGTTAGCTTTTGCTATATTTTTTGGTGTAATACACAACCTATAAAACATTTTGTATCAGTTTTCTCTTAGCACCTGACATTCTGTAAACTTAATTTCTTTAGTCCCTACATTTTCCCATGGATTTATCCTTATATTCTCTTCATAATTTTGTATCCATTTTATCAGTCTTTCACTTGTTCTGTTTCAATATCATATTGAAATAACAGCTTGTAATCTTTCCCTAATAGATGTTTCCTATCTTCTGTAATTAACTATTCCAAATTAACTATTCAAATGTCTTCCTTTTTTATTAGTTGTTCTTTAAATTTCAAAATTATTTGATTATATGGTAGACAAGAAATATTCTTTTCCATATCTTTAATTGCCTGTCAAGATTTTATTCTTTCTTGCTTATCCATCATATTTTCATATGTTATATTGTCTGTCCAAGGGCATAGCTACAAAAAGTGGCATCGGGGCAAGCATTGATTTCGTGACTGGCTCCACCTTCTGAAGCAGCAATTTTGTGACAGACATTTTATTGCTATGCCTACCATGACATGTGACCGCAGGCTCAAAATGGTTGGGAATTTCTGTCTTAAGGTCTCTTCTTCAACATTCTTTGGAAAATGCTTCGCTGACTTCAGTGGGCACAGGGTATGACAAGGTAGCCCCCTTACATGCTGGGAGATATGAAGAAGAAGAAGAAGAAGAGTTTGGATTTATATCCCCCCTTTCTCTCCTGTAGGAGACTCAAAGGGGCTTACAATCTCTTTGCCCTTCCCCCCTCACAACAAACACCATGTGAGGTAGGTGGGGCTGAGAGAGCTCCGAGAAGCTGTGAGTTGCCCAAAGTCACCCAGCTGGCGTGTGTGGGAGTGTACAGGCTAATCTGAATTCCCCAGATAAGCCTCCACAGCTCAGGTGGCAGAGCCCGGAATCAAACCCGGTTCCTCCAGATTAGATACACGAGCTCTTAACCTCCTACACCACTAAGGCTACTGGAAGCCTTAATTTCATAGAACTTTTTTTTACACCCTTGTTTAGAAATATGCAACTTCATGAAGAGCCCTGGAGAATTTAAAAGCTTGTATAGTGCTTTGTGTTACTTTCGTCTTAGTAGAAGGTGTTAAACAAACTACCGAAAAACCTTTAATTCAGCAGGGCACTAAAAATTACATTAAAAATGAAACAGGCTTCTAGACCATACAAGTCACAAACTATGCAGTACACTTTACATCTATTGCAGTTCCTGTAAGTAACACACATTAATCCAGTGACACAATGTTCATGGACCAAATACATTTCAGCCAAGAAGGCCTTCCTCAGTGATTACAACCTACTAGTACATAAATACTAGATGAAAGATTAAAGGATATTGTAGAGCCGTGTGAGGTCATGTGGTTGTCTGAAAAGTTGATAATAAGTCAGTAATGGGACCAATTAATTACTATAGTATTTAAAATAAATATGTAAAGTAATAGAATTAATAAATTAAATCTTAAACTGAATTTAAACCCCCTTTTATATTCTAAATATAAAATTAAACAACATCACCTAGTAAAGAGGCAGAACATGTCTCTCCAGGGCTGTCAACAACCCTATTTTTTTTAAAAAAAACTAATTGCACATACTGAGGTGAGGCAGGAGATTAATCTGAAGGATTTCTGGCAAAGGGAAGTGTTTGATGAATGATTTAAAGGAAGAAAGAGGAGAGATACAGAGCTCAGGATTTTTAAATGTATCTTGATGGCTACCTCAGGATCAGTGGGAATATACACATTGACCTTCTCCCTTCAGTGTGAGATGGACGTTGTTCAGAAATAACTGTCCTCATTAACCTAGATACGGTCAGTCAGCCCCAAATTAAAGGAGACAGGGATGACCTGCAGTTCATGGACCATCTCTCTTTACAAGCAAGATCTCTCAGCTTCCTTTGCACCCACATTGCCAAGAGGCATTAAAGTCCAGCAGCCTCACTGCCAAGGACTGTCTGCCTGCAGCGCAGCCAACAGCTTAGGGTAGCTGACTGAAATAGACACAGAGCCGTTGTGAAAAGGCTATTAATAAGGGATACCATCAAGTGGACTCAAAGCTGAACCTGCTTTTAACCTTTTGAAAACTGTGCAGATTCCAGATTGGGATCAAGAAACGGGGACTTGGAAAGTTACAAGTTTGGACAGGGACAGTGCATTGAGGCTGGCCTCTCCCCAAGCCCACGAAGGCCAAATGGTCAAGAGAGGGCTGCTACCAGTACAAGCCATGTACATGACTGGAGTTCCCTCATGGTTTAAAGTAGAGGATAAATGAGAAAATGTTGTTGGCGGAAAAGAGACAGGCCTTATGATGTGCATTCTGAGTTCTCTGCTGTATTCGGGGAGACTTTGCAATCTGAGTCACGTATCTAAATCATCTTCAATGTGCAGGGATTTTTTTTTAAAAAAAATACAGGAATATACCATATTTAGTTAGATAATATCCTGCTGTTTTCCCCAGTGGGGACTCAAAACGGCTTAGTAAGGAGCGGAGAATAAATCTAAACAAACAAACATTATTATTCCCTCCTCCATAGTATACCCCAGAGCATTGGCAATGGAATGGCAAAAGAGAGTGACAGTGCCAAAGTTGGTAAGCTGGATCAACCACTTGGACCTAGCATGTCAAGTCCTGTCCTGGCCCAGCCTCAGAGGAAATCTTATCAAGCCCCCAGTGATCACCAGCTGTATCTGTTCCATCCTGAGCCACCATCAAAAGACCTCCACCTGCTTTATCAACCTTAGCAGACTTTCATTCCAGACCCCGTGGACGAGCAGCTTGAAGCTCCCTGAGTCCACCTCCACCTAAGGTTGCCAGTTCTGGGCTGGAAAATGCCTGGATATTTTGGGGGTGGAGCTTGAGGAGAAGAGAGTTTGGGGAGGGACTTCAATGGGGTATAATCCCACGGAGTCCACCTTCCAAAATGGTCATTTTCTCTCTGTTGTTGGAGATCAGTTGTAATAGCAAAAGATCTCCCATCCCCCCCTGGAGGTTGGCAACACAACCTCCACCACCCTTAGCATCTCCCCCAGGACCCCATAAAGAAGGCAGAGAGCCTGGACAAGACAAAGGAGTGGATGTCTTGCAGATGGAGGCACCCTGAATTCCTGCAAGAGGGAAGATTTTTGAAGTATCAGCGTCCCAGCTCCGACTCCAGGAAGGGGCATAATTCTCAGCTCTCTGTATAAACTTCCAGAGAAAGCCATATCTTTGCTGGGGCAACAGCTCTCTAGCCCTGCTTGTGCTAAGCCTTGGCTACCTCAGCCTTGGCTACCTCCAGTTTAATCTGTTGCCAGAGGCTGTCCCTTATACTTGAATCAAAGCTGTTGTTCATCCATGTTGGGCAGGATAAGTGACACAAAGGGAACTGAACAGCTTTTAGTACCAGAAGGCAACTGTTTCCTAGGGCAGAATCAGACACCGTTGGATAATCTCAGAACTGCTTTACAGGTTCTCTTACATAATGATTACTCCACTTTACTGCGAGTGTGGTGTAGCAGTTAAAGTGTCAGACTAGGATCTGTGGGATCTAGGTTTGAATTCACACTTTGTCACAGAAGCTAGTTATGTGACCCTGAGCCATTCTCAGCCTAACTTATAGCCCAGGCGTGTTGTGAGGATAAAATGGAGGACAGGAGAATGATTAAACTGCTTGCTCCCCACTAAAAGTGAAGTAAATTAAGTAAATAATCTATCCCCAAGATTTAAACACACTTGGCCACACAAAGGTGGTGCTGTATTTGATCCATAGTCTGGGAAGCAGCTGGAATGGAACAGACTGAGGATAATCAGATCTGTTTGTGGGCAGGGGTAAAACAAACTGGTTCTCAAGGGTTTATCTGGATCAGTGACTTAAAGGCCTTAAGTGGGAAAATGAAATTAGCACAAGATGAGCTTAGCATACTAACCTGGTGGGAAGGAAAGTGCAGAATTAAATAGTTTTATAGGGGGCTTCAACTCAGCTCCAAATAGAGTAGGGTAAGTAGAATGGATCCCCCAAGAGCACCTTGTTTGGGAACTGGTCTAAAATATCCACACATTTATTAATTAGAAGAGATGGTGGGCAAGTTTTAAAGAGGAATGGTGAAATGGCTGAGCTTTACATTCTTATTTTGTTTCATTTTTTTCCTAAAGAGGAACTATAATACAGTGGGGAGGGCATGGTAGGAGTAATCAAGCAGAGGGATTTTGAATTAGAATAAGTAGGGATATAGTCTACGAAAATTGGGTTGCTTTGAATCCATACAAGTTCTCAGGACCAGATGACTTGTATCCTAAGGTTTTGACGGACTTGGCAGATGTCATTTCGGAACCCATCTCTGTAATGCACTCTAGATGGGTCGGCCTTTTCATTCATTCATTCATTCATTCATTCATTCATTCATTCATTCATTCATTCATTCATTCATTCACTCATTCACTCATTCACTCATTCACTCACTCACTCACTCACTCACTCACTCACTCACTCACTCACTCACTCACTCACTCACTCACTCACTCACTCACTCACTTATTTGATATACCGCCCTATCCCCAAAGGGCTCTGGGCAGTGCACAACACAAATCATCATAAAACACAGGCATAACAAGAGGAGTGAATAAATAACTGACCAATAAATAAATATCTAAGCTCCATAAACTATAAAATACTAATTTCCATTAAAACAGTGATTACGACACTAAATCGGCGTCCCGTAAAAAACCCTTACTTAAAACCCTCCTAAAGAAGAGGAGGGGGGAACGGTGGGCCCCAATGGTGTTAAGTGGCTCTTAGAACAGGAGAACAGAGGGGGGGCACGCTCAGCGACTGGTCTCCCCAAAGGCCCGGTGGAACAACTCAGTCTTACAGGCCCTGCGGAAGTCACCAAGGTCCCGCAGGGCCCGGACAGCTGGAGGAAGAGTGTTCCACCAGGCTGGGGGCAGAGCCGTAAAGTCCCTGGCCTGAGTGGAGGCCAGCCGCATCATTGAGGGGCTGGGGATCTCCAGTAAATTTGCCTCTGCCGAACGCAGAGGCTGATCAGGGACATATGGGGTGTCCCATATGTCACATTGAAAACTTTGATGTCACATTGAAAACTTCTGTTGGTACAAAACACAGCAGTGAGGTTCCAGTCTCGAGTCAATATGTAACTAACTCCAGTCTTGCATCAGTTGCCCTGGTTACCTATTTGCCTCCAGGCCAATGTACGGTGTTAGGAATCACCTTTAAATCCCTTCACAGACTTATAAACAGCATCCAAAACTATTTTGCCTTGCACCTGTTATGTTTTTTTGGACAGTCTGCTCCTTATGGTGCCCTACCTTAGGATTGTCCATATGGCAACAGTCAGGTCACAGTGGGGCTGTACTGGGAGAAAAAGGACTGGTCAAGGGCCCCATACTGCCCAGGCGCCTCCACCACAAAGGAGCAAAGGAAGGGAGAAGGAACCAGCCAGCCCAGCCCCTCACCTCTTGTGGCTCAGCAGGAACAGCCATCTGTATGCTGTGCCTTGCTAGGTGCATCAGCACATGGCTCACTTGGGCCATGAACCACTTTCCCCAGGCTGCAAATTGCTTTTCTACCCTAGGCTGGACCAGCCAAAGTGGAGGGGGAGCACCATCAGCCCACCAAGAAATTACTGGCGGGTTACAGTCTTTTTCTGTGGTGGCGCTAGTCCTTTGGTATGGCTTATAGAGCAGGTATAGAAGGCACCTTCACTCTCTACATGCAGAAAGGAAGTATTTGAAATGGTTTTGCCTCAAAGGGCCTTGGATGGAGGGTATGCAGATCTGCCGGTGGTGTTGTTATCTTGGTGTGTTTTATATGTATGCAACTGGTTGCTTTGTTGACTGCCTTGACTAGGGTAGCATGGCCCAGCCACCAGTGGGAGATGAGGGAGGCAAGAACTTACCATTACAGGAGTGGGGATGGTAGCAATTGGTGTCCCTGCATACTGATTTCCTTCTGGCTTGGCCTGCAAGTGACATTGTTGCATCATGGGTTGCACCATCCAGCATTTTCCCCAAACACTACAGTTTTATTATAAAAAACCAGAACATTGTCTAGTGTGATGACATCATTTCCAGGTGATGCTGGAAGTGATGTCAACACACCAGGGATCCCCAATTGAACCTCCCCATTTCCCCAAGGAATTTCTTCCCGCTGAAAAGATGATTAGTTGCAGGGAGGGGATGACAGATCTCCCACTGCAGCAAAAAGCTGGCAATCTTAGCCTTGAGTCCTGAAAGATAAAGTGAGATAGAAATATTGTAAAGAAATAAAACGTGGAGGGAATAAGGAAATTTTTGTTATCAGCAAGATAGCAGCATCTGGAGACTATCTTCCTCTTCCTGCAGGAACTATAAAGCTGGGGCATAACCTGGGGTGCAAACAGGGGCGTACTGCCCAGAGGGACATATGGGGGCAAATGTTCTTGGGCAGAGGCCATTTCATCCCTCCTCCTTCCCCCCATACAGGGCTCTTGTGGGGGTGGCCTGGGGGCTGGAGCATCTTTAGAGGCAGGGCCCTGTCCTTGGGGCGCGTGAAGTGGGAGGGGAGCAGAGTGAGGGGGTCCATTCATTCGGCCACCGCTGCCACCATGCCACTGAGGAAGCAGGGTGGGTGGGCTGGGTGCTCTCTTTACATTCTCTCTTGCGGCTGCTGGAGGAGCTCCGCACCAAGCTGAGCCAGCTGGATGACCGGCCGCTGTGTAGCTCGCTGGATAGGGTCATTGGCATCTTCTGCATCAGCCTCTTCCACACCCTTCCCAGTAGGTGGTCACCTGACTGGGGGGGCAAGAGGTGGCAATCTGGAGGTGCGCCCCACAACCAACATAGACACACCGGGCAAGGGGAATCTGCTCCCCCCCCTGGAGCCTGGGGCAAGAAATGAGTTTTCCGTCAGCATGTGTGTGTGTGTGTGTGTGTGTGTGTGTGTGTGTGTGTGCCCCCCAAACTAATTTCTTGCCCTGAGCTCCATTTTGTGTTGATATGCAACTGGTTGCAAGTCTTTTGCTGTGGGCAAGAGGGGTCTTGGTCCTTTTCCTCTTAGCAGATGGCGCTTGCAGATGAACTGATAACTGAATCCCACCCAACCCTAGACATGTTGTTATTTGTTTATTTGGGCATTTACTTACATTATATCTTTTGTTGTTCTTTTGAGTTGTTTTGGGTCCCTTGACGGGGGAGAAGTGAGATAGAAATATTTAAAAGGAAATAAATATGCTCCTTGGAGAAAGTGTGGGAAAAAAAGAAAGAGCAAATATTCTGAAGTCCTGGGATTAGAAAGGCAGGCTAAACAAGTGTGCTGGCTCAGGGGTTTTCTTTGTCATCCAGGCAAACGTGTTTCTGACTTCAGAAAGGTGTTGAACATCAGCTACAGGGCTGGGCCAGCTGTCACCTTTTGACTAATCCCCCAAGCCTGCAGGAGACTTCCCTTCCTACTTCCTCAAATGACAAAGAGATCTGGGGAACAATTTGTCTCTAATCCATAGTTCCTGAAGGCTCTGTCACTCCTGGCTGTAAGTGACAGCTATGAGAAGTACATTTGGTGTGTTCAGGTTGTGCAATCTCTACTTCGGAGCCTTCAGGACTAGCTGAAGGGGTCCTGGGCAAAATACCATGGTTTGAAGACAGCCTGGTCAATGATCTGCCTGCCTCCTATTAATCATGCCATAATCTCCTATGCATGTGCAAACACCCTCCTAGAGGAAGGAGCATTGTGCAAATCTTTCATGCACCTTTAAAGCCTCATCAAGACTCAAAAGAGTGCTCTGCTCCCTTCCCCAGCTTGAAAAGGAGATGGCCACAGAGGCTGGAGCAAATGCTCATCCCTGGTATGAATTGAGTACTTCTGGTCTGTGGTGGGCCTTAGGCAGGGCAGTGGATCTCAGTAGATGTTCCACCATGTTAATTGTTAATCCTGGCTCTGTTAGCACCAACCCCAAGGATTCTGAATACTAAATTCTTTGCACCCCAGTTCCAAAGCACAGCTGAAAGGGAAGTTGGTGGATAGGTAAAGCTTCCAGAGCTCGGGAGGCTTGTACACAGCAGTGGTTCTGTTATAGCTTGCTGTGAATTCAGAGGCAGTTGCATTGGCAATGAAACATCCACATGGTTGGTTTACCTGCACTTCACCTGCTTCCATTCCCCATGGCCAGCAGTGCCTTTCCCATGGCATCATAGAGCTTTTTCAGATATTTTACACTTAACTGGTAATTGTCATATGACTATAATCTTATAGTCATCATATGTCTATTACTCATTAAGGAACAAAGTCCGTATAAGCCAGAGGGGAAGGGACAGGGGACATGGTGGTTGACAGGGACAGGAGGAAAGAAAACTGTGAATCTGCTTCCTTGGTGGGCGTGCAGAACTACGTGGGGCAATGCAGAAAATGGAATCATGATGGAATAGCATACACTGTGGCATAGACTGCAGTCCTGTTCTCTATTAGCTTTATAAAAATGCCCTCCCAAATAATTACTTGATATAATTTGCAGAATTAAAGAAATGTGGAGGCCTTTCTTCCTGTTATTGACACCTGAAACTGCAAGTACAACCACCTTTTCTCCATACATTTTCTGTGGACACAGAAAGTTCTGTCACTCAAAAGTTTTCAAACCAAGAATGTCTATCATGCCATCTGTAGCTAACCGTTCACCCATTCTTATTTTGTTTTGGGGTAAATAAGCTGAGGCTGTGATTTTCTGTACCTAAGCCTGGAGATCAAATTAATTTAGTTCTCTAAAAACTCTTGGTCTCTGCTGCATGAGATCAGCAACCACACATAGGTATGCATTTTCTGTGGAATGGCTTCTCTGAGGATGTCAGGAAAGCTCCTACACTTTTTAAATTCTGCAAACTATGTAAAGCAGAATGGGTCAAGAGGGCATTTTTATAAATACAATAGAACTACATGATAATGGGATAATTCAGGAAGGAGCTTTTATAAAAGCCACAGAATTGTGGATTATATCACTGTATTTTATGTAATATCTATTATCTATGCAGCATGCATTACCCTGTTCTTACTTCATTGCTTTCTATCTTCGTGGTATCGTTTTCTACATTTTTGAGATATTATAAGTAATGCTTTTTGCTCTGTTTGAAATTGCTATAATCCTCATCTTATTGCACTGTTTATTACATATCACATCTGATTGGTTGCATTGATTTACACTGTGTAAATCATTTTTGAGTCTCATTGAGAAATGTGGATGATAAATAATGTAAATAAATAAAATGCATAGCAATAGGCTGTGAGTGTAAGGCTGGACACACTCAGACAAAGCTAACAGAAAAACTTTATTGAATTGTGTCGCCCTAGCTAGAGGGTGCTGGAACTGAGGATCTCCCCTCAGTTCCAGCATTTAAGGCTGGTTCGAACCATCGCATCATCCAATCGCTGCAGTCCCTTCTCCTGCCCCGGGTTCCCATTTGCGGTGGTTTCCCACTTCGGTGGCCACCCATGGGAACTGGTGCATGTTGGGACTTGTAGTCCTGACAGTGAGTAGGATTCTTTTCTAAGTGAACATGCACATGTCAAGCAACAGTGGCATGATACCTGAGCTCTGCACAGGTAAGGGATCCTTTCCTAGCAATTTTCCATCTTCAGGGCAAAATCCACAACCCTCCCCTGTGAATAAGATTCTTGTGGGGTCACATAAATTAGCAAAAGATATGTACTTATTTACCTTTGGGCCTAAATGCCTTATTATGACTGATTACGCACAATGTGTTTGGTGCATGATGGGGGCTAATGTCTGTCACAGCAAGATTTCTTGTATGGACCTGTTTCCTGCAGCTCCGCTTTCACTTTCCATTCTTTCTGTGGCAAATGAGACTTTTAGCAGTGAGATTTGCAGTGATTTGCAGTGAGATTTAGCAGTGAGATTTGCAGCGAGATTTAGCAGTGAGTTTTGCCAGTCTTCCCCAGAGATCTTTTCTCCACCCACAGCCTTCATTGTCCCTTACTTTGCAAATCACATCTTCTCCCTTGCCCCCCTTACATATTGCTAGCTCTTTCAAGTTAAAGAAAAGAAAAGAAGTTCACTCACATGGGCTTAGCCAAAACACATCAATCTCTGCATTTTCATGTCAATAAATAAATAACAAGCCTCTCTGTTCTCCTGGCAGTGGCAGCATGAAGTGGGGGTGGGGAGAGAGAATACCAGCTCTAGCAGGGCTTACGATGTCCCCTTCTTTGGAAGCATGAGGTCTTGGAAATTGCTTTGGTCTTTCATTGGGGGGGGGGAATTATTTTTGGAACAGTAATATGGATAAAAGTTCAGTTTAAAGGCTAAGACAGCAATTTTGACTACCAGGTGTAGTGAGATCTATTGAGAATAAGTGCCTGTGAGATCTGTGCCTTTAAGAATCACTTGATGGGCAGAGTTAAGAGAACTAGGTCTGGAGAGTTGAGAAAAAGTGCATGGCCAGGAGGGAGTGTCTCTTCACATGTAAATAGAAAACACCAGGAGACTCCCGCCCACTGCAAGCTGACTGTACACTAAAGAGCCCCTGAAGAGCCTTGAGGTAAGTGTTTTATGCATAATGGGCCTATTTGTCTCTTGTCCTGTCAAGAATAATTTCCCCAGCAATAAGAGTTCTATTATGGACTCTAACAAGGACTATTATAGAACACTTCCTGTTTTCTCTGTCTTTGCTGAACACGATTTTTGCCCTTTCATTATTTAATCTCTCTCTCTCTCTTTACTCCAGCATAATTTTACTTTACTGCTTTCAGGCTTTTAAAATCAGGAGTCTTGCTAACTATTCATTCTATTTTAGCCAGTTATCTAGAGAATTCACACTTAGGACATATTCACACCTTTTTGCCTCAACTTTTTTCCGTTCTCTTTACATAGAGAATTTACACTTGAAAGACTTGTTTTTTAATGAGATTTTAAATGTATTTTACACATCTAAATAGCACATACATAGAAACATAAAGAAAAGATCCCAATCTAGTCCCCCCATAATAATAATATTAAATGAACAGAAAAGAAAAAAACACACAAATACGCACAGATGTACACATATATATGGTGACTTCCAGCTACCTCACTAAGGGTCCGAGCATAAATCTTACTCCACGCTTATAATTAATATCTACATTTTTTCACTTTTAATCCTTCTTTGAAAGTTGTCTTAATCCAGTATGCTGTTTTCATTTAGGTCTCAAATCCTGCCGTTGTTTCTCTTTGTATATATTTTCAATAAGTAGTCCACAAAGGATTTCTAGTCTTTCAGAAAATTGTCTGTATTCTTGTCTCTGTTGGGGTTGATGGGGAAAGTATTCCTGATCAATGCAGAACACTTTTTATGTATATGACAACTGCAGCAAGGATTTATGTACATGACAACTGCAGTGAGGGACAGCAAAATTCCAACAAAACAAGACTGGGATCTTGAAAGTCACAGAGTATGCAGAGATGGGAAGGCTAATGGCGGTTACACTTGAAAGACTTGTGATAGATTTCATACCAAGCCCTAGTGCTGATTGGAGAACCATGACAAATGATTGATGGGGCACCACCCCCTTTTGCCCCGCCATGGTTACGGGCCAATTGCCATGCTGGCAGGGGCTGATGGGAATTGTACTCCATGAACATCTGGAGCACCATAGGTTGACCCCCCCCCCCGCTCTAATGGCTTCACCATTCTGCTGTCTCTTCCAGTGAAGTATTTATGATCTCTTGCTCCTGATCCATCTTTTCCTAACCAGCTAGCTTTGTCAAGCTACAGAGGGCAAGGGTCAAACATTGTCATTGAGGATATCCCATGAACTCCTGTAAATAACTTGTTCTCATCCTTAGACATCCTTATCTGCAATTTCATAGAGCATAGATAACAGTGCTACCCAGACGTGTGTGTGTAAAGTGCTGGGAAGACACAGCTGCCTTGTCGCAAACCAGTAGTGGTTTTAAGACAAGAGACTAATACTGATGGCCTTCCTCTGCATAATGACTCTGGTATTCCTTGGTGGTCTGCCATCTAAGTACTAACCAGGACTGACTCTGCTTACCTTCTGAGATCTGACAAGATCAGACCAGCAAGTCAACACTCTTCCAAACCTAAGTGATTTTATCTATGAAAAACTCGCAAACACACCCAGTGAGTTGTCACTTGCTGCAAACCTGAGAATGAAGGGGTCTGATTAATTTCACGCATTTCCTTTGAACTTTGTGGATCCTGAGGAAGTAGTTCTTGTTCCAGTGATCCAGAATCAGTATCTACGGGGTGATCCTGGAACCAATTGCTTAGCAATAGTGGCTCAGAATGTCTCCTGATTTTCTTGCTCCAATGGGTCATGTTCTTCCACATTCCCTCTTCCTGTGTAGGGTGCTCCTCCATTTCCAGAGATATTTGGGAATTGAGGGGACCCTGCAACCTTCATTTCACTGTCACATCTGACTCAACCTGTCTATTATCTTATGTATGCAGGGCTTTTTCTGTGGTAGTATACACCAACACTGGCTGCTGTTACTTTGAGAGGGGCTCTTCCAAGTCCTGAGGGGGGATTGCTAGAAATTTGTGCAACTTTATATTTGAGTTCCATCACTTTTTAATTTTTTTTTAAATCAGAAAAAGCATTGTGTGCTTGGATCAGAGTTGGAGGGGGAACAGAAGTTTTAAGTCATGTTTCTTCCCTGCTAGATCTACTCTCAAACCTTTAACAGCAAACCTTTAACAGTAAATGAAGCTTTTCTGGTCATCACTGGGAAAATGAGGTGACATTCTGTGTGATAAGCTGCCCTTAAAATCGTAGGAGCAGGATCTGGAAAAACTGGCAGCCTTACTTTAAAGAGGGACGCAGCATCAGGGTCATGACAATATACTATTCCTTAGTTACTTGAGGTGTTCTACACAAAATATCCAGATTTGGGTAAACATTTGCCAGGTCTTAGAGTCTGTCCTGAAACTAACTTTTAGTTCTATAGTATTCCTGGAATATGTGAAGCAATCCCAGTGAACTCCATGCTTCTAAACATACACAGAATGCCTTTCTCTCAAACAGTAGCAAATGTTGAATGGGGGCAAACCCTTTTTTCCCGTGGCATTCCATAAAACTATCAAATTTCTGCATACGTTTCAACACTGTTAGTGGGTAATCTCAAGCAATCTCTGTGTACCAGATTGGAGCAACTGTTTGCAAAGCAGAACAGATGACTCATAAGAAAGCTTCGGTCTCTGAAACTGTGACCAGCCTCACATACTAATAAATATTTATCTGTAACCATAAAGGCTAGAATCCCGGGTTTGTTTTTCTGTTTTGGTTTTTTTTTTTTGCTTCCTGTATTCTGGGGCTGCATTGTGCATTAAAAAAAAACACAAATGTGGTCCTTGCTGCTCTGTGAATTTGTCCAAGCTTGTGCAAGTGTTTGTGTGCCCTTTCTCTCTCTCACACACACAGATATGTAAATACTATGACCCTGAGTGTGCTATTTGCTAGTTGTTTTCTTCCCTTGTGAATAAGGTTGCCAGCCAGCAACTCGGAACTGGTGGGAGACTGGAATGTGTGAGATCTTGCAGTGTCACACATGCTGCTGGTTGAAATGAATGAATGGGACTTTGATTTCATTCCAAGTGGATTGTCAAAACTTTCCTATTTTCAGCCATGTATGGATGACTGTTTCTGGAAAGCAAGTTTCTTCTGGGAAGCAGGTAAAATTATGTGGAAAAGAAGATCCTCCTAAAATTACATTTTACCCTTGGTTGGTAGATTAAAATATTTATTCCCTAACTTTTGTGGTTCTATGAAATTTACAATTTATACATATGTAAACTTTATTAGGACTTTTAAAAAGACAAACTAAGAATATGCACAAAAAATACTATAAAAGGGAAAGGGAAGGCTCCTGATTTCCTCTGTGCCAAAATTAAACACATTTGAAGAATTACCACTTGCTCTCCAGTTACAATTATGACATGATAATGCAATAAATACTTATTGTTACTAATTAGATAGGATTCATACTTTTCTCTATTGTATCAGTTCATTGTTTTATATTTTGAGCAGAAAGTATATCAGGGGTTTCCAGTCATCATAAAATTAGATATGTTATTTTCTCTAATCAAAGAAGTAAGCTTAACCATCTCAGCCAATTCCAATATTGTCCCATTCTTCTATTTTCCATTTTTGCACATATAATATTATCACTGGAGATGTTATAGCCAAAAACGACATTCAAACTGTCTGTCCATAAGACCATAAAGGAAAGCCTTTGGTTTCATTTGTATATTAGTCTTTAAAATCTTCTGGACTATTCAATGTATTTGTATCCAGATTTTTTTAGCTTTATTACAAGTCTACCATAAGTACTAAAACGATCCTTCATGATCGCATTTCCAATACAAGTTTGGAACATTTTTATCAATTTTTGCTGATTTGCTAATACCATTGGTAAATCATTTTATAAAAGTTGTCTTTAAGACTAGTACTTAAAGTAAATCTGTAACCCTTTAATCACATGTTCTCCCATTGTTCCATTTTAGGGTTGGTCAATACTAAAAAAATTCGGTAAAATTCGGATTTGGGTATTTTGGGGCATAAAATGATTTGTATGTGTGAATCCAGAATCATGTAATTCGGATAATACCCGAAATTGAATTAAATCGAAAAATTCGGGTCCCGCTTTTTAGTATTTTTTTTGAGATTTTTTGAAGGTGTTTTACGTTTTGGCCTGCAATTGCATGGGACGCAATTTTAAAGCCAAGGGCACCAAAAAAAATTTCAGGATATCATCTGGAGACTGTCCTGATGATTCTCCCCAATTTAGTGCAGTTTGGTTCTCAGGGGGGAACAAGTTATTGACACTCAGTAAGGGTGCCCATCCCATTGTTCTTCCCAATGGAAGCTAACAGGAGATGGGGCTACACTTTTGAAGGTCCATAACGTTGGACCCTAGACAAACTTCATAAACTTTAAGGGGAGTATCATAGGAACAGTACACGGCCATTTATGTCTGAAATTTTGGTGACAGTAGTTCTAAAACTGCACCCTCATTAGAAGTCACCTTCCAAAGAATTTCCCAGATTCTGTGCTGCCTTGTAGTGGCTGAGCTGGCTCCATTGTACGGCCAATAGAGAATTTCCTTTGTGGGAGGGCTGTGAGTGCACATTCTCATGGTGGTAAACCCAATAAAAACTTTTCAGGGTGTCTTCTGGGAGGAGTCTCTTCATGACACCATCCAGGTTTGGTGACCGTTGCTTCAAGGGGTTCAATGTTATGGGTAGGGTCCATCTCCACTGCCCCATGGCAAAGTTCCTCAAAACCTGGATGGTGTCGATCCAGAGACTCTCCTGACAATACCCCAAACATTTGGTGATTGTTCTTGTGATAAAATGTGCACCACCTAGCCTCCACCAGAAATTCTAATGACAGCAAAATGCAGAAGTCACTGCAGAAAAAAGAAACATTGGGCAAATTTTGGGGGTGCCTTGAGGCATACATTTGAAGACATATCAGCACCAAAATATCAGTCAGGTGTCATCGGAGACTGTCATTGATGACACCCCCCATGCTAATTACAGTTTGGTTTAGGGCCAAAGGTATGGACCCTCAAGATGGTAACCACACCATCTCCTTGGCTGTCATTTGGAAGCAATGGGGATAGGGAGAAGCCCTTTGAGGGGTCCATAGTCCTTTGGCCCCCCCCTAGACAGAAACTGCACCAAACTTGGGGGGTGTCATCAGGACAGTCTCCTGATGATATCCTGAAATTTGGTGCCACTAGCTTTAAACATTCCGGTTTCATGTTTCACGCATCCTGCATACATGAAGCCTGCGCTGGAGTGAGTGAGCGGTGAAACTCGCAGCCAACATTTTGTAAAGCTAGTGACGCCGAAACTCAGGGGGGTAACATCAGGAGACTTGTCCTGATATTACAAAAGTTCAGTGGCAGTTAATTCAGGGGAACTAAAGATATGGACCTCTCAAGCAATTAACCATCCCCTGCATTCAGTCTCCATTAGGAAGTAATGGGGGGATAGTTACGGACCCTTTTGAGGGTCATACCTGAACCAAACTGCACCACAACTCCCAGGTTAGACATCAAGGACCAGTCACCTGATGATACTCCTGATAATTTAGTGCCGATATACATCTCAATCGTCCCCCCCACCAGGCAATTCCCCGAAATTTGCCCAAGATTCTTTGTTCTGCAGTGACTTAGCTGTATTGCTGTCAGTGGGGAATTTCTGGTAGAGGGCGCTGAGGTGCACATTCTTGAGAAGGTATGGTCACAAAACTTTCAGGTGTATCTTCAGGAGATCTGGATGACACCATCCAGGTTTGGGGAATTACAGCTTCAGGGGTTTAGTCTATGGGACCCATAAGGGGTGCAGGCCGCTCCACTTCCACCCTGAAGTAAGAGTTCCCCAAACCTGGATGGTGTCGTTCAGAGACTTCTCCTGAAGATACCACAGAGAGCTCTTTTGTGGGTTTACTCATGAAAATGTGCACTCCCACAGCCCTCAAGAATTCTCTCTATTGACAGCAATGCAGCTAAGTCACTGCAAGAACAAAGAATCTTGTGCAAATTTCTGGGGTGCCTGCAGGGAGGTGCGTTTGTAGATGCCATCGGTACCAATATTTCAGTGTATCATCAGGAGACTATCCCCAATAATATCTCCTCCAAAGTTTGAACAGTTTAGTTCAGGGGGCCAAGATTATGGACCCTGGAAAGGGTAGCCCTCTGTCTCATGGTTCCCCATTGGAAAGAATGGGGATAGGGACACCACTTTTGGGGGGGTCCATAGCCTGGCCCCCTAAGCCGTAAAATGCGCACTGAACTTAGAGAACATCATCAGGACAATCTCCTGATGATACCCTGAAAGTGGTGCTGATATGTTTAAAATGTCTCCCCTGCAGGCCGAAATGTGAAAAAAACACCAAAAAATAAAAACGCAATTCGGCTGGTAATCCGAATCCATGGGATTCGGATCTGTTAGGATTCGGACAGCTCAGATTCGGCTCCTGCTCGTCCGAATCCGTCCGAATCCGTGCAGATTCGGTAAAAATTCGGATTTGGACTGTCCGAATCTCCAACCCTATTCCATTTGTATATATTGTCCCCAAAATTCATAGACCATTTTGTCTTACAATCTTTACTCCTTCTTCTGTTTCAAAATCTCAGTAAATCTTAAACATCATAGGGCAGTTTTGGGTCTTCTCCCAGATAAACAAGATGAGGCAACAGCAGAATAAGGCAGAGAGAAGAAAAGAGGACAGGAAGAAATAGGGGGACAGTAGTTGTGGGTCAACCAGTCAGGCAGCCAGGCTAGATCTTAGGTCACACTGGCTATTGCCATAGAATATTTTAGCGGTCATCAAAACACTCCAGAAAGGCATCCCATACGCCATTATATTACCTCTTCTGTTACTTGCACTTAGAACAAAGATTCTGTGGCTACGTCATTAATACCAAGTAATGAACTGTGGTTCAGAGCATGTGCTTAGTTTCTAGTTTCTATCACCACCACCACCCCAAAGGTGGAGAGCTGGGTTTCCAATCTTGTAAAATCAGTCTATCACAACAAATACTATATGCTGGAGCCAAGCAAAGTGCATCTTATTTAGGGCCCATAGAGCTTAGAATGTACTCAGTGAGGACAAAGGACATTTCACAAATCATTCCTAATGTGAAGTTAATTATATATTGAATATCTTTCCCCAAACTATTAATTAACTCATAGTTTTGACATATTTATGTTAACATGGACCTCTAACTCCCACATCTCCTACAAGGAGATTGATCAAGTGGAAAGGAGGCCAATGAATATGCAGTAATATCTTTGGGTGTACTAGCCTGAAACTGAGATCAGATGTGAAGGTATGTTTTAAACTATGAGCTGTCTTCTGCTGCTCCAGTACAGTACACCCCAGGAGTACCTGGTAGGAAAAGAGGTTTACAGTGCAGTCCTAAACAGAGCAACTTTACTAACGAATTTATAGTCAGTGTCAAAAGAATAATAGATTTAAAAGAAATCAGTATTCTGCTTTTTAAATACAACTTTGGTGAGATGTTTTGGAAGAAGAAAGGGGCAGTTTGGGGCTGATAGGCAGATTAAAAAAATGTTCTTGAAATGGTAGGATATTAATGGGGGTGGGTAGTGGGTGGGGTTGGGTCTTATTCTATTTTTTAACTTTTCTTTTTAAAATTTCCATGATCCCTACAGTGAATATATGGATGACTATTCAAGTTTTATTTTTTACTTTTAGGAAAACCAAGAGTGCCCTCTTGTGGAATCTAAGGCTATTTTTCACGGGAAAATGCTCCATTGTTAGCACGGAGAATAATCTGGTGCAGCCGGGAGCTCACGATGCTGCAGCGTGTCTGCCACATTGTTGCCCTGGCGCTGCCCCACAGCATTGGCTTTGCTATGTAAATTTGAAAAACTACCAAATTTGAGGTTCTTTTCAAATGCCCCTTTGTTGCTCTGGTGGCTTTCGCTGCTGTGAAAAACTCCACGGCAGCAGAACCAGGGCCATTTTTCCTGCCTCGCCACTCTGGCCCGCCCCACCAATGAACAGGCTCTGAGAATCAGTGCCCCCCCCCCCTTGCAGTGGAAAAAAACATGGAGGGAGAAACCTTGGTTATTAAACAGAAAAGCGGCATGTGCAGGCGCCGCAAATGGGAGTGTGGCGATTCTCTTGCACACGCAAAGATTTTAAACTGTCGGAGGGTAGGGGGGTGGAGGACGGCGATTCCCTCCCACATGGAAGGAGTTTAGACAGGGGGAAGGGCGAGGGCGCCGATTCTCAGCGCCTGTTTTGTGTTCAGAGTCATTTAAACTAAAATAGTGAAAGTAAGTGGGGAGAATGGGGGAGATTCAGTCAATCAGAACACGGGAAACGGAGGTTATCCACACATGCGTGGAAGACGTTGCGGAAGAGCTTGCAGTACAAATGGAGAAGCACTGGGCTCGTGAAGAAACAGTTGGGCCTGCCTTGAATCCCAGGAAGAACCGGGGAGCAGTGAAGAGTCAATAGCAGGGCAGAAAGTGCCATGGCAGGTACGCTCCCCGATCTACCATGGGGCATTTTAACTGTGAAAAATCAGCCTAAGATGACTTTTTTGTAGAATTATTTTAAAGGCCACTTAGAATGTATTTGATGCAACCCTTTATTTAGAGGGATTGATTTGTTGAACTATTTTGCATCCAATGTGAGCATTTTTTCAGTTAGGTCCTCAGGAAATTCTGATTATTTCAATGGATCGTAAAGTTCTGAATAGGCCCAGCTGTCAGCGTTGGACATCAAATATCTAACTCCTCGTTCTACTACTGCTTTTTTTCCTTGTTGATACTGAGGGTATGAAAAGAAGGGATGAAGATCACAGAGTTCTATCCATCTCTGAAAAACAAAGCATGTGAATGTGCAGCCACAAATTACGGCTGCCAACAGGCCTAGAGAAAAAATGTCTTGTCCCTTCAACAGATTCTTAATGAGATGTTGTTTACCAGGTGATGTTATTTATCTCCAGGAACAGGTTAGCCTGTCCTTTTCCACATTAAGCCTCTATTTCTGCAGGCCTGTTGGTGGCCCTGACTGTAGTTCAGATTGGAACCACACAGGAAGACAAACGAGCTTCATTAGGAATTAGTCCAAATTACAGGCATCATGTACCTTTTACATACCTATGGATCTTTGTCACTGTGCTGGTTCTGCTACTCAGTAGCCAAGCCTCTGCTTTACATACAGAAAATCTCAGTCCTTGGGCTTGGATCCAGGCTAGCTGTTTACGGTACAAAGATTTCCACCTACGGTACCGTACAGTGCAAAGCAGTGGTGGGATTCAAATAATTTAACAACTGGTTGTTTACAACCAGTTCTGCCGAAGTGGTGTGAATCTGCTGAATCCCACCACTGGTACAACGATTTCCACCCATGGACCACTGTTCCCATTCCCACAACAGCCTGAAATGCTCCCCCAAATCCTACTGCCACTGGAGAGGAAGGCTGTAAAATTACACTTCGTGGGCAGAAATCCATTGCCTGTGGAAGCCTCTTGGTGGAGCCAGTGTGGTGTAGTGGTTAAGAGCAGGTGTACTCTATTCTGGAGAATCGGGTTTGATTCCCTGCTCTGTCACTTGAGCTGTTGAGGCTTATCTGGTGAACTAGATTAGCTTGTGCACTCCAGCACATGCCAGCTGGGTGACCTTGGGCTCGTCATGGTTCTTTGGAGCTCTCTCAGTCCCACCCACCTCACATGGTGTTTGTTGTGAGGGAGGGAAGGGAAAGGAGTTTGTAAGCCCCTTTGAGTCTCCTTACAAGAGAGATTGGGGGGGGGGGGCGTACATTCAACTCTTCTTCTTCGTGTCTGGATACAAGCCCTGGCACTTCAAGCTAAAAGGATGAGGCTGAAGGTGATGTGAAAGAACTCTACCAGAGATCATAGAAAACTGCTGCTAGTCAGAATCTATACCAGTGGCCTTATTAGACTGGATCTGACTCTGGGTGAGGCTTCACGTGCTTCAAACTCCACCTTCATGCATAGCCCTTAAAAAAAGAAACTGAAAGACATTAGATGAAATTTGCATTTTATTATCCAAATCAAAAATATAAACCCCAAACTGCATTGAGCAGGCATCCCTTTTTTTCATACTAAAAGAAAGCCCAAGACTGAAAGAAAACTGAAAACCAGCAGAATGGCTTTCCCCAACAAACTGCTGTGTAAACAAACAAACTAAAAGACAGAAATAAATACATTGATGGAAGATATTTGGGACCATTTTATGCCTTTGATGAAAACCACTAAAACATTAATCAAATTAGGCCTTTTTTCTATGGGGCCTTTTTTGCTGTCGGTGAAACACTCCAAGAATATCTTCTGCACAAGCTCTATTGAAATCAACAAGATTCCAGAGGCTTTCTTTGAAAAAGAGAAATGGGGCGGGTAAGGAAGGGAGGGGCCGAAAGACAGAAGCTAGCAGCCAACAGTCCAACAGTCCCAGTTTTGTCTTTCTTGTTTTGAAACGAGAGTTTTGATCAAGGTCCCCCAAGCAAAAACGGTGAGGCTCAGATGGATGGATCAGCCAGCAAGCAGTTTGGAATAAGGTCTGTGGGATTCATTGGTGTGACATAGACTGTTCAACCATCCTGTTGAGCACAAGTCTTGCCTGGGACAGACTGGGGTGGGTCACCAAAGAGGCTGAAGCTCAGGCAATGCTGGCTACAGACCTCTCACCATCCACAGTAGTCTCCATCTGCGAGGCCAACAAGCAGTTCTGGTACTGATTCCATGTGATCTGCATGGAAGAAGGAGAGACACCATGCACTACCACGGTTGGAGTAATCAGAGGTTGATCCCCCCCCCCCATTTTTCCTACTTTTAAAAACTTTAAATGGCTAACCTTTGGCTGTAAAAGCTCATGGGTATGTCTTAGGTGCAAAGTGAGGGATACCAACAGGTAGCCAACCTTCCCTCTCCTGGCTCAGTTTTGCTCCCTAACCCAGATGCAAAATGAAAAAGGAAACCCAAAGGAGCACTGGCTGCCTGCTGGCTGTTGGATGTGTGTCCATGACTGCGTCCATGCTGAAGTCTTGCAGCTAAATGGGGTTCAGGATGGAACATCAGTATGTGGAAGGAATGCCAGTAAAAGTTTTTGATGGGACTAAAGAGCTCTGAAAAGTGTTTGACAGAAAGGGAAAAGATAGAGGGGAATGACTGCCCGGAATCCTAGTGTGAACCCTTCACAGATTTATGCCAGTGCACTAAAACAACTGCATAAGGTATGTAAAAGGTCATCAAGTAGCAGATGACTTATGGAGACCCCACAGGGCAGTGATGGCGAGCCTTTTCGAGACCGAGTGCTCAAATTACAACCCAAAACCCACTTATTTATCGCAAAGTGCCAACATGGCAATTTAACCTGAATACTGAGGTTTTAGTTTAGAAAAAATGGTTGGCTCCGAGGCATGCGTTACTCGGGAGTAAGTCTGGTGGTAGTCGGTGGCTTTGCTTTGAAGCAACCATGCAACTTTTCCAATAGGTGAATCATGACCCTAGAAGGGTTTACTCAGAAGCAAGGCCCATTTCCAGCAACCGAGCTTACTCCCAGGTAAAGGATCGTGCTTTAGTTCTTTGCATGAAAATCAGTGGGATTTAGGTCTTAGGTTTCACGCTAATAATCGAGCCCAGTGGCCCAGGCCAGCCTAGATGTGTGTGTGTGTGTGTGTGGGGACTCTGTGTGTGCCCACAGAGAGGGCTCTGAGTGCCACCTCTGGCACCTGTGCCATAGGTTCGCCACCACTGCCATAGGGTTTTTAAGGCAAACCGCTCACACAAGTGGTTTGCCACTTCCTCCCTCTCATAGAGACTCTTGTATTCCCTGGTGGTCTCCCATCCAAGTACTAACCAAGGCCAACCCTGGTTAGCTTTTGTGGTATGACAAGATCAAGCAAGCCTGGGCCATCTAGGGCCCCTTCCGCACATGCAGAATAATGCTCTTTCAATCCACTTTCACAATTGTTTGCTAGTGGATTTTGCTATTCCGCACATCTGCAAAGTGCATTAAAAGTGGATTGAACGTGCATTATTCTGCATGTGCGGAAGGGGCCTAGGTCAGAATACTCGGGTGTTTAGTGAATCCTTATTGTGAGACCTCGTGTCACTTTCCAATAAAGGACTAGCAGTGCTGCGGATACTTTATGGACTATTTATATTTGTGTTGCGGATACTTTATGGACTATTTATCAACATGTCAATGTTAAAGGATAATGACACCAAACATGCTAAGTTTTGTTATTTTAAAATGGTTTGTTGTTGGTATTTGCAAGTGTCTGTCACAACCAGTCATGAAAGCGTTAATTATCTGTGTGTAAACAGGATGTTTAGGTCACATCTGATCAGCATACCTACTGATCAGCTATTGGCCAGTTTGAATAGCCATTGCTTACATGTCTGCATGCACGTATACCAGAAGTTATAAAGTTAACCTGTTCACTTTATTCACACTCTGCGTCAGTCCTAGCCATGTGCTGAGACAACTGTAAATATGTAACAGTGCAGTATAATATTTATTTTTTTCCTCCATGTTTCCCTTTTAGTTAGTAAACTTTGTTTAAAGTAACTCATAAGTATCTGGGTCTTTATTAGCATCTGCTAAACTCTGCTAATTATGTATACCTACCATCATTTGTTCACTATATAGAGACCTGGATTCAAATCCCAATCCTGCAATGGAGGCTTGCTGAGTGATCTTGGGCCAGCTGCCTATTCTTGGATTGGCCTATATCACAGGGTTGGTGTGAAGGTAAAATTGAGGAGTGGAAAATGATGTAAGATGCTTTGGATCCCCACTGGGGAGAAAGGTGGGTATAAATGAAGTAAATAAATAAATACTGCAAAAACGATCCTCTGAAATGTGTGTAAGGTCAGGAAACTGGCAGGGAGACGGCTGAAATCCCCTGGTCCTGGTGTAAATTGGGGCCATAGCAGCACTTAGGAAACTAGTTCCTAGCCTCTGCCATTGACTGTGAGGAATGAGAATTTGGTTATGTCTAGTCTGAATCCAACAGAGCCATTTTAAGCAGGTCTCCCCAGATTTAATCAGTGGGGCCTATTCCCTGGAAATATGTTATTAGGCTGGCACTGTAAATATGCTGCACCCTCAATCTAGACTCAATCTAGACTCAATCTAGAGATTCTCTCAAGGACCAAGATGAATCCCCTGGCTATTTTCAGTCTCCTTTGTCCAGGATCTTCTTCTCAGGTCTCCTGCAGTTGTGTTAATGCCTTACCTTGATGTATGTCAAATCAGAGAGGGCACGGACTGTGTAGTCTGCCAGATACTGTATATTGGAGGCAGGTAGGATCTGGTTCAAACTCCTTACACCAAGATGGTGCTCGTGAGCACTTGATGTGTTCAAGCGACTGAGACTGTTCAGAGTGCGTGTATCTGAAAGAAGAAGAAGAGCAGTTTGGATATATACCTCACTTTTCTCAACTGTAAGGAGTCTCAAAGCAACTTACAAATTCCTTCTCCCCACAACCTTGTGAGGGGGGTGGGGCTGAGAGAGTCCTGAGAGAATTGTAACTAGCCCACGGTCACCCAGCAGGCTTCACCTGGAGGAGTGGGGAAAAAACTGATTCATCAGATTAGAGTCGTCATGCATATGAAGGAGTGGGGAATCAAACCTGGCTCTCCAGATCAAAGTCCACTGTTCTTAACAACTACACCAGACACAGGGCACAGTAAGACAGGAAGTCTGCCTTTATGCTGTTCCCTGCCGCCTTGTTTCACCCAGCCAACCTTGCTCCCCTTCTTGGAACAACATTGACTACTGAACAGGAGGCTTTTGTTCTCAAATGGGCAGTACGGGGGCAAGCCTCTTTAATTGTATCAAGAAACAAAGGCGAATTATATATTGACATTTCTAATAATATGCAATTGTCATTTATCAAGTCATTTAAAAAATAGTGGTATGATGCGGGAATGGCAGCCATGGGAGCAGGGGCAAAGAAAGCACAGAGAAACTCCCATGTGGATGTCCCGTTGCCCCAGGGAATGTCTCAACAGCAGTGGAAAGAAAAAGGAAACTATAACCATGTGGATGCATCCTTATTCATACACCATAAGAGCCAGCTAGATATACAAGAGTACATTCTGCATCATTAAGGCATCATTTCCCTTGCAAAGCCTCTAGGGTGATTATTGCAAGGGAAGGCTGGGGGAGAGACTTAGGATTGATTTGTGTTGCTATTTATTCACTCCTAGGCAGATGGACCAAAAACAGCGGCGTGAAAATGGTGTAAAGCCTTTTACACTGTTTTAAACCATCTTACACAGTTTTCAACCCGTTTTCACACCACTGTTTTTGGTCCATGTGGAATCTGCCTTACAGTGGTTAGCAAATTCATTTTGTTACAGTAAAAAAGCAATATTGTTAGAACCCCCAAGACAATGACTGCTCTGCCTGGTTTTTTTTTTAATTGTCCGAAGTTGGGGCTGCTGGATCAGAGCCCCAAACTTTGGTGACTTTCAGTGTCTTTTGCAGGAGGTCTTTGTGGCCTCAGTACTGAGATCAGAGGAGTTTAAACTCACCTTTCTGTCCCTTACTGGGTCTCTCCACTGCCTTGCTGCTAGGACCCCCCAGGCATCCAAGAAGTATCCCCAGGGCAATCTTGTGAGCATTCTCCTCAAATCTGAGACAGGAAGTGGTTTCACCCTTCCCTGGGGAATTTCCCTGGTCCTCTTCTGGGCCTCCTGGCCAACTGACAGCAGCTACTGCACATGGCTCTTTATAAGAGCGACCACATCACTGGGTGGCAAGTAATTGCTCCCCCATCTGCTGACTGAGGCTAGCGTGGTATAGTGGTTAAGAGCAGGTGCACTCTAATCAGGAGAACTGGGCTTGATTCCCTGCTCTGTCACTTGAGCTGTGGAAGCTTATCTGGTGAACCAGATTAGCTTGTGTACTCCATCACATGCCAGCTGGGTGACCTTGGGCTAGTCACAGTTCTTCGGAGCTCTCTCAACCCCACCCACCATGCAGAGTGTTGGTTGTGGGGCGGGGGAAAGGAGATTGTAAGCCCCTTTGAGTCTCCTTACAGAAGATAAATGGGGGATATAAATCCAAACTCTTCTTCTATGTGCAGGGTTTGGGCTCCGCAATCACCGATACAAAACTGTCAATGAAAAGCCCTTCAGTGACACAATAGAGAATGTGGTGGAGGAGCTGATGGGAAGGAGGACTGTTGGAAGGAAAAGGCGCCTGTGAATTACCACGAGGCGGAGTTGCTGATCGGGGTGGGGGATTGGAACGAGCCCAGCTGACACTGCCCAGATAAGGGCGGAACTGGAAAGGGAGCCATTATGGGAAGGGGCAGCGTCACTGGATGAAAGGAGGAGCGAGCCGAGGCTTTAAAGGGACTTGCCCTCCTTTGTTCAAGCCATGGAGATGGGGGTAGGCCCCTGTGCTCTTGTGGCGGATTGGCGCATGGGTATTGATCTGGAAGGGCAAGGGGAAGGGGGCTAGGGAGCCGCGCCTTCCCCTTGGGAACGGCAACAGTGACAAGAGGCGACCGCCCTGTCGAACCGGGCTGAGAGGGGGAACATCTCTGGCCAGGAGTGGCCGCCTGGCAGAGCCCCACAGTAGATCGAAGCTCGGGACTGGGCACCCGTCCTGCTGAGCTGTAGCACGTACCCGCATGACCAGATCCAGACCCATGCTTAGCCTCACGCTTCTGCTCAATAAAATGGCTATGGCCAATTTGTTACCCCAGCAACGGTGTGATGTATATCATTATAGAGGGGCCTCGCACAAGAAGTGATCCACCCTCGGGCAGCAATGGACAGTGCACTGTTGCTTCATGCTAGCACAGACTTTGGAGCCTCAGGGGAAGGCAGCAGACAGTTAGTTTAAGGGGCAGATAGGGTACTATTTGACCTTTCCTTTGTTCCCCCCTGCTGCTGTGCTTGTGTTACCCAGAATGATACTCTCAGGAGCTCCTTCTTTCTGTTCATTTCCCTTCTGTTGCTCCCTTCCTCTGGCCACCATGAGGGCTAGACATGTTTCTCCATTCTAGCTTAGATAGCTACAAAAAGCTTTTACTTGGCCTTTCCTATACAGTATGGAATTCTCTCCAGTATGGAGTTCTCTTACAATAAAGAATTTCTCTCCCCCCTGCCCACCTAAATGACAAGTCTAAGTGAGAACTTATTCCTCAAACAACCAAACTATAGAATTCCACTGTGCAGAGCTCTGCTTTCAAGGATGGTAACTGCTGGGGCAAAATATTGAAGCAGTGGAGTATCTGGGGGACAGCACTGGAGTATCTGGGTCAGAGGGGTAGATGACCCTGGCACATTCAGCTGGGTCATGTGAGGGTGCATTTTGCCCCCCCCCCATTTTGCCCCCCCAAAGCCCTTGGCTGAACTCCCCCCTCCACTGGACTACCCCCCTCCCTTGCAGTCACCTCTGCAAAAAAATTGCCTACAAACTTTTTCCTTCTCCAAGTGTCGCTGGCCAGCAACACATCGGGGGCAGGGTTATGGCCAGGGAAAGAGTACACAGGTGGTGGTGGTGGTGGTGGGAGTTTGCACTGGAGTTTGCACTGGAGTTTGCACTGGAGAATACACACCACGTGATGCAATAGTGTGTTAGTCTGCGTTCTTCCCACAAAGATTGGAGAAAAGCAGGTTTGGAAAAGAACATGCCAAGGATATGGAAAGGGCAGCTGGAGCACAATTAGCGCATGATGTTGTATGGATGCTCTAAAAACAAGTGTTCCACTTTGGAAGCCAGAAGCAGAGAAAAAACTGTGCGTGGAAGCAACTTTTGGTTCTCTAGTCTGTTTCAATAATTTGTAAAGCTGTCTCCTTGTAGCGCCATTAGAGGGCAGCAGATATCTGCCCAAACATGGACTGGTTCTCACTATAGCCCATGGTCAGATGACTAACGCTCGCCCCATCTCTTTTTGAAGGCTGGTTTTTCTCTGTCATTACCAGATTCCTTTTCTTCTTTTGAGGATTTATCTAAAAGTACTCCCAAATATTTGCTTGTTCTCTGCGAGTTTCCAATCAATCATATCAAGGAAAAAAAACCTTTGAAAAACCTGCTAAGAGCTGTACAAGTTTCCAAGGGCTTCTGCAAGTTCATTTATTTGTGAAATAAAACCTAACTTGCTACAACACAGCAGAACATCTCTGAATCCCTCTGCTCTTTGTGTGTGTAAAGTGCCACCAAGACGCAGCCCACTTATGGCAACGCTTTTTCAAGGCAAGAGACTAATAAAGGTGGTTTTCCATTGCCTTCTTCTGCATAGAGATCTGCATTTTCCTCAGTGGTTTCCCATCCAAGAACTAACCAGGGCCAACCTTGCTTAGCTTCTAAGATCCAAGATCAGCGGTGGTGTATCTGCCTATGGACAAGGGAGGGCCCTTGCCTACGGGCCCAACGATTTCAGTCACATGGGGGTGCCAAAATGTCTCAGCCCTGCCCACTCTGGACGGTGGCCCACTGGTTCCACCTCCCAGTCCCTGCAAGCCACCAGAGCAGGAGGGCGGGGGAGCTCTGCAGAAGTGTACCGCCTGTGGCGACATGGGGCCACCCAGCAGGCTCCCGCCTAGACAGGCTGGCCCCCTTCAGCCCCCTCATTCACCCTCCCCTGGCAGGCTCTGAGGCTCAACTTCTGGCAGCCAGCCTCTATGACTTTATTAAAAGGGCAATTCTCCAAAGATTGCTTTCCCCTTTAAAGATTGCTTTCCCCTTTAAACAATCTTTGGGGAATTGCCTCTTTAAGAAAGTCATAGAGGCTGGCTACCAGAGCGACAGCCTGGAGCCAGCTTGGGTAAGTCCGGGGCAGCCTGCTGGGGAGGAGGGGCTGCACGTGTAAGTGCTGTGGTGCTTACTCATGAGTAAGCCACAGTGCTTACTCAAGAGTAAGTGGGGCTCTGCTGGGGGGGGGTGCCCGGAGGGTTTTTGGTGTCCGGGCGCCATTTGGACCCGGTATGCCTCTGAAGATCAGGCTAGCCTTGACCATACAGGTCTGAACCTTTTCTCTTTAGGGAGTTTTACAAATTATTATTTAATTTTGTTTGATATCACAGCTGGCAGTTCTTTAGCTGGTTGTTGGCCTTTCATGACAATTTGAGCCCCACCCAGAGGCCTAGGATGTTGTAATGTATCAGCATGGTATTGTTGTTGTTGTTAAAGGTGAGCTCCTAGCAAAACTATAGCGCTCTTTGTAACACCTCAGCTGTTCTGCAAGAAAAACATGCCAGTGCACGCTTAGAACTTTCTGGAATGGAATGGAGAATAGGGAATAGTGTCATTGCTTCTGAGCATGCCCTGAAACCTTTTTTCTGTGTGTTCAAGGGTGACCTTGACAAGGAAAGAACAGCTTGCAAATTGGTCTAGCCAGTGCCCCCATTCTTGCACAGCATTTAGAGAAGTGGTTGCAATTAGGAGTTAGAAAAACAGAAGGGTGAATTGAATTTTTTGCACAGCAGTAAATACCCACCATATTTATATGAAGCTTGGAGTAATGGTTGAAGTATTGCGCTAGGACAGGGCCCCCCAACCTTTTTGAGCCTGTGGATGGATTTGGAATTCTGACACAGCTTGGTGAGTGCAACCACAAAACAGCTGCTGCAGCTTACTTTCAGTCACACTGAAGACCCTTGTGCAGTGGTGGCAGCTACTGCCAAGAGCCACATATTTTTAAAAAATCTGCACAGCCAGTCAAATCTCCAATGAACTATAAAAACCTTGCTGGATAAAAGCCCCCCCCCCCTCCCCAATCCACTTTTCTAAAAACACTTGGCTGGAACCAGAAAACGTATCAGCAATAATTTGGCTTCTCTAGCGCCCCCTCGACGTGCGGAATTTCTGGCGCCTTTTCAAATGGCGCCTTTCGACGACCCCGCGCAGAGCGCGGGGTCGTGGGGAAGCCGGGGCGCGCGCCAGGAATTGCGCGCGCCGGGAATTGCGCGCAGCAACCCTCGGGCAAAGGTGAGTGGGGAAAGGGCCTTATGTTCAGTTCAATCCAGTTCCCCCAGGGCTCTGACTTTTCCTGGAAGCTTGTTCCACCAGGCTGGAGCCATAGCCGAAAAGGGCAATATGGGAGAGGCAGTATCTGAGAGATCCAGGTTCAGTGGCATATTTGATTAGGGACGAGCAGTACCCTCTGCCCCCGGGAGCCACTAATCTGGTCACGTGGGGGCGCAAAATCGGCCCCTCCACATGACCAGAAAGATGGCAAGGCAGGAGGACATCCTGCTGCCTCGTCGTCTTTGGGTGTCCTTGACCCTGCCCATGTTGTCATTGACATGGGCTGGGTCGAGGGCACCCGGCTGCAGCCGCCCCCCCTTGCTCCTGACTCCCAGCCAGCAGTCCCTTCTGCCCTCCCCTCTGGGGAGACCAAAAGTGACTGCCGTCACCCAACCTCCAAGACCTGCTTTTATAAGCCCTGACACAATTTGTCTCTGGGCGCCATTTGCCCCGATACGCCTCTGTCCAGGTTCGAATCCTTTCAAGGAAGACTGGCTACAGCCCTGAGTATGTGAAATGGCCCTTTTGGCACCAAGCTAAATGTCTTTAGTGTATATACATGCAGTATACACTTGAAGCATGCACACTAAATAAAACTACCACAGCAGACTTTATTGGTGGGGAGTGGGGTTCCCACTTTGCTAAAAAAAGTTTGGGCAGACAGGTCGGAGGTACAATCCCCCCCCCCACCCCCCAAGCCAATTTCTTTTTCCTTTAGGATGCCTGACATTTAAGTAAGCAATTAAGCTGAAGGTCCTACTATACACCAAAAGTTGGATCTTCCTCTTCAAAATAGTCCAGTCAAGTGTGCAGGGCCCCTTTCTTGCTGACATTGAGGCTTACCAACTCAGGCTTGGGAAACTGCTGGAGATTTGGGGACCCATGCCTGGGAAGGGTAGAGTTTGGGAGGCACTCAGCAGGAATATAATGCCATAGAGTACACTGTCCAAAACTGCAATTTCTGGTGGGGGGGGGGAGGGGTGGAACTTATGTCTGTCGTCTGTAAATCTGAAAGAACTTCAGATCCCACTTGCAAGTTGGAAACGCTGATATCCTGCTTTTTTTTTTTTAAGGGCAGGGAATAAAAGTCAGCTCTTGGGAAAGGGATGAGGGCTTCAGCTTACCCAGGGCCATTATGCCAAAGTAGGAGAAGGGTCCATTCTCAAACTTCATGTTCTCCTGACAAGCTTCAACCTCCACTTTTCCCTGTATAAGAGAGATGGTGTTAAAATCTTCAAGGCCTGTGTGACGAATGCCCATATTAGGCATTTTGGTTTCCAGGGAGAGTCAGCCCTGAAGGGGTTAAGCCCTGCCCAGTCCTGATTGGCTGGAGGGAAATGGCCAGAAAATAAAAAGAGGCAGTTTGAGAGCTGAGGGTTGTTTTGTCTTGGCTCTTTTGTCGTGGTTGGTTCTCTGAGTGAGATCCAAGAGCAGAGAGCAGGTCAAGTATCAATCTGTCACTGCTGGTGTTCTGACAGGAGTCAGTCTGCTCTGACTCAAGCTGAGGGAGTGTGTGGAAGGCCCTGAGTCTTGGTGGAGTGAACCGCTGCTCAAGTGCCTGGCAGCTAGCCTGCCCAGACATAGAGTCTGTCCACCCCTGTTCTAAACCCAGTCACCAGAAGTCCAGTCCGAAAGGGGGCATTTTAGGCCTAGCAGGGGACTGATAAGGTAGGTCAGTGATGGCGAACCTATGGCACGGGTGCCAGAGGTGGCACTCAGAGCCCTCTCTGTGGGCACATGCAAACAGTGTCCCCCCCCCCCCCACACATCTATGCTGACCTGGGCCGCTGGGCTTGATTATTAGCATTAAACCTAAGACCTAGTTTTGGGGAAATAGTATAGGTAACCCTGTTAAGCGCTGTTAAACCCCACTGATTTTCATGCAAAGAACTAAAGCACGATCCTTTACCTGGGAGTAAGCTCAGTTGCTGGCAATGGGGCTTTCTTCTGAGTAAATCCTCCTAGGGTCATGACTCACCCATTGGAAGAGTTGCACGGTTGCTTCAAAGCAAAGCCATCAACTAACACCAAGCTTACTCCCGAGTAACGCATGCCTCGGAGCCAACCGTTTGTTCTAAATGTATTCAGGATAAATTGCCGTGTTGGCACTTTGCGATAAATCAGTGGGTTTTGGGTTGCAATTTGGGCACTCGGTCTCGAAAAGGTTCGCCATCGCTGGGGTAGGTGGCTAGTGTGTGCCAGTCCTACCAGACTTAGACTTGGGGTATATGAACGAGGAAGGGGTGTGTGGAACAGAGACCATCTAGTGTCTGTGCGATAACAACTCAAAGCAAAACCTTTTATGTAAGGGAAGCTGCAGTAATTTTGAAACCTCTTCGTGAGAAAGCTTAAGTTTTGAACCTCTTTCCAGAGAAGTGATACCTGCATGTGATCACAGTCTTGTGTAACTGTTGAATAACATCTCAAGAAATAAGTTTTCCTTCTGTAACCGACCAGCTTTTGAAACCTCTCAAATCACCTGAGAAGCCTGCAATTTAGCCAAAATAAACTTTACAAACTCTGTTTAAGTTACCATCAGTTCCAGTCTGATTTCTCTCTGTGTGCCTAGCAAAGGTGGTGTCTTGCCGACAGCTTATAAGCTATATCCCAGTTATATTTTTGGTGGCAGCAAACTTTAATATTTTTATTAGGGAGATCCTTAAAGCCATTAAGGAACAATTTCCTGAGGGAATATCTCCCTGGGGCTTGGCACCTTGAAACAGGTACCAAAAAGGGGAAATTTCTTTTTCTCTCCTTCACCCCTTTGTTTGTGATTCCAGTGACATAAGGGTGGCTTAAGAGGTGGGCCAAAACAATCTCCTCACCTTTTGGGGCTACCTTGGTTGTCACAGCCTGCTCAGCCAAAAAGACCAACTGCAGCTGCTTCCATGTGGGAATGAGGTCCCATTGTGGAGTTTCTGCTGCAAACACCCCAACACTCCGATTTTCCTTCCCCTTCCTTTGACTACCCCACTTTCTCCCTTCCTTGCATCATCAGCAGGCTTTTAACCCTGCTCTTCTATCCAATGAGGTTCAAAAGCTTAGGATATCATTGTCCCTCCCTCCCTTTTATTTTCACAAGAACCACCCTTTGAGGTAGGCTAGGCTAAAAGACTGGCTCAAGGTCACACAGAGAGTTTCTGCAGCAGACACTGGCGATTAATCCTGTGATAGTCACCCAAAATATCCAGGTTCCCTTGAGATCTCCTCACAGCTGAACTATGGAACACAGATCAGTCCCGTTTCTGGTGCTGCACCCCACCCCCCATCACGGGATTTTCTTGGACCTGCTTGTATATGCACCTTTTTGGAAAAAGACTCCAATGGGAGCTAATAGGAGATAGGAGCTACACATTTGAGGGTCCATAACTTTGGCCCCCATGAACCAAACTTCATCAAAATTGTGTGGTATTCAGGAGTGTCTCCTAAAGATACTCTGAAATTTTGGTGCTTCTAGCTTAACAATTGCACCCCTGAAAGCAGGCAACCCCCCCCCCCCCAAGGGGCAGGCCTAGATGTCTTCACTAGAAACACGCTGCAGTGAGGATGTTGGAACCTGGATGAAAAGGTGCCGATTCTTTTGAAACTTGGTTGTATCTAGATTAAATTTTCAGTGGGAATTTGGCCAGAGTCTACCTCTGTCTCCCAGATCCTAGTCTGATACCATCCTAACTGGCGCTATGTTGGCCTTCCTGCTGATATCAACTTTTGCTGTCTTGAGGCATCTGAACAATTTAAAAAATTGGCTTCAAAACAATATCTTGAAAGAAGAGGCAGATGGAAAGGGCTGGTATGGTCAAGAAGAGAAAGAGAACACCCAATTCAGCACAGTTCCTGCAAGGGACTTTTTTGTACCGACCTACTCATGCTACATCCAGTTTGGTATGGACTTCTCAAATGTTATGCCCAAGGCCGGGAGGAGTTTTGTGGTGCAAACAATCACCTACATTGACAGGTTCCCAGTAGTGGACTCCTTGGCTGCACCACAGAGGATCAGATGGCTAAAAGTCTTGTTTTGTTCCCAGAACCTCCTGCTTTCTCTGCCAACAGGAAGGTGTAGAGTGAGCAGTGCGCTACCTGTAAGATGAGGATGAAGTAATCAGCCGCCTTGTTCCGCTGGTACAAATAGTGGTGGGGAGCCTTCTTGTTCTCCTCATCAAACTTGAGTTCACAGATGACATCACGGTGTCTCAGGAGACGCAGCAGGAACTTCTCCGGGAGGATAGAAGGAGAGAATGGAGGCACTGCTACATGCCAGGGAGGGATTATAGAGTTAGGGTGGTGGTAGAGCATCCCTGTGTTTACTTTTGTTTGGGGGTTGGGTTGCATTCAGCCTGAGGAAGAGTTCTGGAGAGCTCAAAAGCTCACCTACTATTTCATGGTATTTTGGCTGAAATGGCATTCAACAACATGACTTCTTGGTAGTGGAATCCTGTTTATGCAACCTTTTCCCAAAAGGTTTGCCAGGCTCTTACTGGCCATTTCCCACTTCTAAAATGGAGGTTGATATGCACCGGTTTCATTTGCTTCAGCACCTTTTTAGCGCAGGTTCATGTTCCCCACCGCAGCTTCTGTCCCATTGGTCCAATGAACGTGCAGCCGCGCAGCAGCTACGCAGAACTCCCCACAATCCGCTCAGGGGCTGTCCTGATTGGCTGCTGCGTTGTGCTGGGGCGGGAAATTTTATTTTATTTTTAAAAGGACGAATCAACGTCTCCATGCATTGCCGAGGAATCCACGGCTATTTGAGTACACACAATATGCCCATGTGCGCTCAAAACAACGTGCAGACGTGGATTTCCAGTGTTAAAAATAAAAACACAGGCTGCGCATGCATCGTGCACACCCCGCCGTGGCCTAATTGGACAGATGGCTCTACGTCACCAGCAGCGGCGGGAAACTCAAACCCAGAGTCACCTCCCGGACTTCCCCACAGTCCCGCGTTCTGCGTGGGGTTTTCCAAAAGGTGCTCTTCCATCCAAGAACTGAAATACTGCACGCTGAGGGGGAAGGAGAGTGGCAGAATCGGGGTGGCTGCGTTGTCGCTGCTGAGGCAGTGGGGAGTGCTGCAAGCCCCCGGGTTATGTAGCCCGCAACAAATGGTGAGTGGGGAAATGACCACTGTTGGGATATACCCGGCTTGATCTGTACATTTGCAGATACGATTGATATAAGTCTCCATATCTGATTAAGGGCAATTTGACTCGCAAAATCTCATACCCTCAAAAATCTTGTTGGTCTCTAAGGTGCTACTGGAGTCAAGTCTAGCTGTCTGATAAGTTTCCAGTACTCTCTCCTCCAGTACTTCTTTGGACACATCTTTCTCTAGTCAGTGGTTAAAAACTAAGTAGCTGGTAAGGTCAGCAGGTGGTAGAATGAAGACCTTTTGCCTACACTTGAATATTTCAGTGTTAAAACAGGTTTTGAGTTCCCAGCTGTAGATAATTGGACCTGCTCACATTAAACTGCATTTAGTATACCTGAGTCCAGACTACACAGTGGTAATGGAAGGGGATACTTCTCCCTTGGGTAAACACATTCCCAAAGAGAGCCATGTATACTTCCCTGAATTCACTAGATGAAGGATAAAGAAGGGAGAGGCCAAAGAAAGGAGTAGGTGGTGCCAAGTGAAGGCCCTTCATCCCCCAGCTTGCTCACCACCTCCCCATTTCAATTTCCTATATTTGTTTCTTTTAAAGCTGCTGGATGCTTGAGAGCAATGCATGTTAACACTCTACAGTCCAATCTGAGGCACTTGCCTTGTGTTACAGGGCACACAATGTGCCATGCCTGATGACCCTTCCCCCAAGTTGAGGACTCTGACCTGTGGAAAGAAAGCGGTGTGCAGCCAAGAGTAGCTGAGCGGAGATCCTGACTCTGGTTTCACTATCACTACCCTTGAAGGCAGAGAAGTCTCTCCTCCTCCAGGTGCTGACTCGTCTCTTGGTGCGGTTGTCAGCTGTGAAGGAAGTAGATGCATTAAAGGTCACCATGCAAAGTCCACCATGTTGAATTGGACACTAGGAAGGGAAGTATACGGTGCATCTCCAGGTGGGACTTGAGGATTCTCAGAATTACAGCTGATCTCCAGACTACAGAGATCAGTCCCCTGAAGAAAATGGATGCTTGGAGGGGAACTCTATGGCATATTGTTCCCCACTGAGGCCCCTGTCCTCCCTAGGCTCCACCCTCAAATCTCCAGGAGTTCCCCAACCAGGAACTGTCAGTCCTACCTCTCTTCCATCCACCAGTGGTGGGGAAGAACCTGGCAACCCCAACCCCAACCCAACTGCTTGCAAACTGCCATCTTTGCACATGAAAATGTAATGCAGGGAGCACAACACTCAAGTGCAGCTATTTTCTAGAGAAACGAACAATCAAAGGAATTAACTGTAGATATCTGATTCATCTAGGATCTCTGACTTGATTATCTCTTCTATGACGTCCTCCAGAGTCACCACGCCCACTACTTCAGAAACAGGGTCACGCCCACCTTCAGTGCTCATCTTTCGAACAATAGCCAGGTGAGATTTACCTGCAGAAAATATTTTGATGGCATTACTGTGAAAAGCATCACGCCAGATGGGTTTAAAAAACAACAACAAATTAACTTATTTGGGGGCGGGGGATGGTTTTTTTATTGATTTTCAAACTTTACAATTAAGATAACAAGCAACTTAACTATTAATGTTAAGAAAAACAATTACAATCTTGTATTTTTGTCATAATGAAGTTTCATATGTACATCTTTATCTTTTCTTCTCTATCCCCCAATAATATTACAGATCTCAAAAATACAGAATTCTCTTCAAGGAAGGTTAAGCATTACATTCAATAAATAATACTCTTTATCTACTCTTGACTTGAGGACAGTGAGGCTCTTAGGTTAGATTATGTATCATTCACATCTGAACTCCTCCTTTCTTGCAAGATGTTCGGGGGAGTGTACATGGTGCTCTTTATCTTTGCAACAATTCTGTGAGTTAGGTTCAGCAAGAATGAGTGGCCTACGGTCACCTAGAGAGCTTTATGGCTTGGCAAAGATTAGTCTGACTAAAGTTAAAACTGTGAATACTTCAGGAATGTTGAGAAAGAGTGAAAATGTGTATGGAGAGTCCCCACCTCCTTCCTTCTCTTCCTGACTTCTACTTCGCCCCACCAGCGAACAGGTCCCTTGGGCTATCTGCCTGGCCCTGCTAGGACCCCGTTTGGCTGGCTTGCTCCGAACTCGGCATCCTTCTTCAAGAGAGGGTGTGCTGAGCAATTCACGCCCTTCCATGTTGCATAGTGAGCCAGGAGCACACAGCCTGGCAAAGACAGGCCTGTCCTCCAAGCTGGCCATCTGCGATGCTGGCAGCTCATCCGCAGGCCAGCCTAGCTTCCCGCGACCTGCTGGAGAGCCAGTGGGAGCCGCTATGTCCTCGGTAGTGTACCCAGGCCTGGTGGTGCTTCCCTGCAGTGCCCCGACTTCTCCAGTGAGTGGGATTGGGCCTGTGGCATGGCGGGCATGGGCAGCAGTTGCGTAGGAGGTTAAGAGCTCGTGTATCTAATCTGGAGGAACCGGGTTTGATTCTCCGCTCTGCTGCCTGAGCTGTGGAGGCTTATCTGGGGAATTCACCCCACACGCCAGCTGGGTGACCTTGGGCTAATCACAGCTTCTCAGAGCTCTCTCAGCCCCACCTACCTCACAGGGTATTTGTTGTGACGGTGGAAGGGCAAGGAGATTGTAAGGCCCTTTGAGTTTCCTACAGGAGAGAAAGGGGGGATATAAATCCAAGCTCCTTCTCCTCCTCCTCCTCCTCCTCTTCTGCTTCTGCTTCTCCTTCTCCTTCTTCTCTTCATGGAGTGACTGCAAGTCGGTCAGGGAGAAGTCTGGGACAGCTGCAGATGCTGTCCCTGGACAATGCACCAATAAAATATGGCTGTCATTTAGGAATCCTTGGTCCCTCATACATGCAGTGCTTACTCCAATGCTGTCAGAGCTGCAGTGGGTTTTTCCTGTTTTTAAAAAAATGTAAGTTGGATCCTCCTGATGCAAGTGTCTTCCGCTGAGCCTAGCAGTCATTTTTCCCACCCATTCTATCCATACAACCTCCAGCTGGGAAGGTTGCCTGTTGCCTTCTTTTTGTTTTGGTGCCTCTAGGGCAGGAGTGTCCAACTCTGGCGCTTTAGATGTTCATGGACTAAAATTCCCATCAGCCCCTGCTGGTATGACCAGTTGGCCATGCCAGCAGTTGGCCATGCCAGCAATTGTAGTCCATGAACATTTGAAGCGCCAGAGTTGGACACCTCTGCTTCAGGGTCTAGCATTACTTTGCTTGACCCTTTAAATTTCATGTTGATTCAATGATCTATTGCCCTAGCAATAGAAAAATACTTCACTGTTTGAATTTCTAAGCACTCGTTCCAAATCACCTTACAAATGAGTGGTGGCTTATATATATACACATTTTCTTGTAAATAAGGTAAGAGTTGAGTTCACCTTTCTTACCTGTTTTGAATTCTTCAAGTACGGCATCCAGTTTGGTGTCATTCCAGACAAAATGGACAGGGTGGTTGTAAAACTGTATGATGGTGTGGAGTGGGGTGCAATCATCAGGGTCCACAAAGGTAAGGTCCTTGATATACAACATATCAACAATATTAGACCTCTCCTTGACATAAACAGGGATGCGAGTGTATCCACTTTCCGTGATGTCACTTATTGTGTCAAAGTCCAGGATTGCATCACTGCTTAACAAGAAGCAGTCACATAATGGAGTCATGACATGTTCCACTGTCTTGGACCTCAGTTCCAGGGCACCCTGGATGATATTCAGCTCCTCCTTCACTAAGTCACTGTAAGGCTCAGTCACCTTCAGCATCTCCATAAGCTTCTCTCGATTGTAAACAGTGCCCATTTCTTTACCAAGCAAAACATCCAGAATATGGCTGATGGGATAAGAGACTGGGAATGTCAACAGCATCACTAACCTGGTGATAAGGATGGTGTTGGCACCCACAGCCAAACCATGACGGGAACAGATAGCCTGTGGGATAATCTCCCCAAAGAGGACAATGCCGAAGGTGGAGAACACAATGGAGATAAAATTAGCATCTACCAGAGAATCAAACAGGATAGTAAGGCTGACATTCACTAAAACGTTGCCCAGCAGCAACGAACACAACAAATAGTTGCCCTTTTTGCGGATGGGCTCAATCTGAGCAGCATATATCCTCTCGGTTTCTGTGCCACAGTTCTGCACGATGCGCAGCTCCATGGGATCTAGCGCCATCAAACCCAGATTGAGGCCGCTGAACAGTGCTGAAAGTGCCAAGAGGATGACAATGAGGGAGATATGAAGCCATAGTGGCAGGAAAAAGTCCTTGCTCTCCATCACTCTGATCAACATATCATCAGACAAGTGCTGGTGCTGCAACTGCCCAGTCTCATTCTTTATGCACATCATATATGTCTTGCTGTGGCTCTTCTTCCTCAGGATCTGGACATGCACGAGTAGAATGGCAGAAGTATGACGTGAGTCATGAATGGAGTATAAGACATGCAAGTCATGGTTGCCTTCAGAGCAGCTAGTGTTAACGCTGGTGGCAGTGGAAGGGACCTCCACAAAGTGTGCCATTTTCCCAATTCTTGAGTCAATGCCCTGGCCATAGACCCGGAGGTGGATTGTGCTTCCTTCCACCACTTCAATGGTGCCCTTGTCTGAGATTCTAGTACCTCTCTTGGTGCTTTGTTCCAGCCTCATGCCTATGATTATTGTGCCAGTACTGGTAGGCTGAAGTAAGGGAAGAAGAAGCAAGGGTATTGTCAGCGATGCTGATAGGAATGTCGTAGCCATTCTCAAATAACTGCAAAATGAAAACTAGGAATGTATCTCTACTGGTCAAGAACTACACTTAGTAAAAGCTTCTGACTGAGCAGTCACTAGCTGGGAATAATGGCCTGAGGGGTAACCCATGTCATAAACCCATCCACTATGCAGACACACCCACCACATTTGCATGCATTCCATCCTGCTGACCTTAAGTAACCTCACATCTGGAATCCTCTTTAAGATAATACATACATTATTACATACACTTCTGTTTAGAGTTGTCCTCACATGAAACCACCTGAGATTGAGTCAGACCTTTGATCTGTCATGGTCAGTCTTGTCTATGTCATTTGGCTGTGGTTCTCCGTGGCAGTGGTTTTAGATGACACCAGCAACTTGATATCTCTAACTGGCAATATCTGGGATGGGACCTGCATGCAAAAGAGGCTAAATCCTAAATACACTGCTGGGTTAAATCCCTCAGGGCTCTGAGCTCCTTCAGGTTGGAGTTGGGTTAGATCCTTCAGGGCTCTGGCTTCACTAGATAGAGAGCTCCGTCAGGTTGGAACCAAAGCCAAGAAAGCTCTGGCTGTTGTTGAGGATAGCTAAATATGTTTAGTGCAAAATGTCACCAAGAAGAATTTCACAGCTGGAATCAACTGGCTGTTGTGGGTTTTTCAGGCTGTGTGATGATGACCATGCAAGCACTCCACACTGCGCCACAGAGAGAAACATATCTTACTGTGATATGCCTCTGAAGATGCCAGCAGGTGAAGTGTTGAGAGCAAAAACTACCAACTGTCTCTCTTTCTATCTGTCTTTCTATCTTTCTACCTTATCTTTATCTATATTCTTTATTCTGTCATCTATCTTTCTATTTTCTATTTATTGTTTTCTATCCTATCCTCTATCTTTCTTTCTTCTATCTTTCTATTTGCTCTATTCTATGTTCTGTCTATATTTCTATTATCTATTTATACTTCTATTTTCTACCATCTTCCTATCTTATATTTATCTTTCTATCTTCTGTCTTTCTGTCTCTTTTCTCTTGCTTTCTATCTTTTTCCTTTTAGTATTTTTTGTTTTCAATCTCTTCTATCTGCTTTCTATCTTCTATCCCTTATCTTTGATCTTCAATCTTATCTCTATCTTATGTCTTCTATTTTTTTAACTTCTATTGTTCTAGCTTCTAACTTTTTATCCTCTCCTTTCTAACTTCTATCTTTTTCTATCTTTCTCTTTTTCTATCTGTTTCTATATTCTGTCTTATCTTCTTTCTATTGATTTTCTACCTTCTACTATTTGTATCTTTCTACTTTCTATCTTCTTCCTGTCTTCCGACTTTCTATCTTCTATCTTCAGTCTCTTTCTATCTTCTCTCTCTCTTTACATCTTCTGTTTTCTACTTCAATATTTTTATCTTTCTACCTTTCTGTCTTTTATCTTCCTATCTTCTATTTGTCTATCTTCTATTGATCATTTTATCTTTTATTTCTTTTTCTCTCTTTCTACCTTCTATCTTTCTATCTTCTAAGGCTATTTGCTGGTTTTGGACAAGTTAGCTCCATTTTTGTGACCTCAGTTCCAAAAAGTACTCTACCTTTTACAGTGAGGGAACAAACATGTTCCTCTGTGTGGGCCAGTATGGAAATCTCAAGTTTGAATTCCCATTTAACAATAGAAGCTGGCAGGATGACCTTGGATCAGTAGCACACTTTCAAGCCCCTTTCGCAGAGGCCAAAAACATGGGTAAAAAAACCTTTTGGGGGGAGTGAAACTTCGCACACATCCTGCCCCTAAAACCAGTCTGCCGTGTGTTATTCTCTCCAAACCAATTTTTTTTTAGTCACTCTACTTCTGAGTAAAAAATCCCACGTTGCAGCCACTCGTGAGCGAACGGCCTGGCAGGAGGTGCTTTATTTGCCTCCGTTTTCCTTTTTAAAATTTTGCGGCTTACATCTGCATGGCTATGCAGGAGCAGATAGTTGTACCGTGAGACATCAGCATGGCTGTGGGCCAGTGGTGGGATCCAGCAGGTTTGCACCACTTCGGCAGAACCGGTTGTTAAAATGGTGCTTGTAAACAACCAGTTGTTAAATTATTTGAATCCCACCACTGCTGTGGGGGTTCATTTGTGCATGCATGGGTGGGAAGTAAATTAAAAAAGAGATGTGTTTCCACGTGAAGGCGCGACAGCAACCTGGATTGTTTCCGTGGGCTCCAATTTGCTGCCTGCACGGTTGCATGTGAATGCGAAAACAAGAAAATGGGTTCCTTTGTTCTGACTGCAACCCGTTATACGTTTGCTGTGTGGAAGAGGCCTCAGACTAACTTCCTTCATAGGGTTGTCTCAAGGATAAAACAGAGGACACTGTAAAATGCTTTAGGCTTCCGATGTGGAGAAAGGCTAAGCATAAATGAAAGAAATAAAATAATAATGTTGCTTTTGGGTACATAAGACTAGAGTAGAAATTCCTCTCGCTTGGATGCTTGCTCAGGTGGTCTAAGGCCAATCGTTATGTGTCCCTATAATATACCTCATGGGTCAATTACCGGGTCAAAAATGCAATTCTGATCTCCTTGGCAGAAACATACCTCATGCTGCCAGCACACACTCAATCAGCTATGCATAATTATCCTCTTGTAATTTTGTGTTTTGTTCCCTGCATGCACAATAAATTAATATGAGCCTGTCAATTAAAGATGTGTGAGCAGAATTTTTAACTTTAAGACTTTGCTAGGGGGCATGGCCTCCACCCCCCACCCAACTCTTTTTGTTCAGTTTAGACATTACTAGTGCAATCTTCAGCAGAATTATATCCATCCAAGCACATTGACTTCAATGGACGCAGAAGGGCATAACTCTTCTTAGGACTGTCATGTACAGTTTACACTTCTGCTTATTCAAAATAGGCCAAAAATGTCTGCTCAGTTGTCATTTTCTGTAGTGCATACTGGCACAACATAGACAGGAAAATTAAGGAAGTTCAAGAGATTTAGTATGCATATCGTGCAATCTGTGAAGTATAGATTAATAAATGTCCCCCACTGCTGAAAAAGAGATACCTGTCCAACTATGATTGGCTTCAGAATGACATGTGCTCTCTCTCTTTCTCTCTCCTATTGGAATATTTTGTGTACAGCCGAGCAGGTGCCACTATAAGAAGATCAAGGCAACCTTGTAAATTAACATAAATATTATTTTCCGGGCCAGTATTATTATCCTTGTATTACAGTAGGGCAGGGGTCTGCAACCTGTGGCTCTCCAGATGTTCATGGACTACAATTCCCATCAGCCCCTGCCAGCATGGCCAATTGGACATGCTGGCAGGGGCTGATGGGAATTGTAGTCCATGAACATCTGGAGAGCCACAGGTTGCAGATCCCTGCAGTAGGGGGAGGGGGCAAGAGGCTGGGGCTGGGAGGACAACAACTTCCCTCAAGCCATGCGCTGAGTTGATGCACAATTCAGACGTGGAGCTCCTTGCTTCGTATCTCCAGCTGCACAGAACTCAACATACCAGCTCACTGTAAAAATGCAGCTGGCCTCACTGCACCCAAACATTTAGTCCTTATTAGTCTGAAGGGCAACTTGATTAAACATGGCACTTCGTCGAATTTCAACAGAAACATCACTCCAAATGATCTATGCTGACAAGCGACCAGAGAGCCACAGGTCAGCATTGCGTTACTTTTCAATAAAATCCAGGCTGACATCATTGTCCCATCTGCCAACAGCCAGCCCAAACCTCTCGGATGATACCAACACCAAGGATGATACCAACACCAAGGATAAAAAGCAATTCTCTGAGCAGTCTGTAGCTTCCGGCAATGAAAAAAGCTTGACACACTCATTAGTTTTTATGCAGTTGGAGAGCAAATGTTTTATTAGGAGCCCAATTTACTTCTGTCAGAAGAGACTATTAAGCAATCCGAGCATGAACAGTGTCAAAATGCTCCCTCTGAATAAAATCTGCTGTTGGCAGAAGGTCCCCCCTCATAGTCAATTTTATCCATAGCCTTAGGTTTTGGGGGTTTTTTTGTTTTGTTTTCATGACTTGATCCTAAAGAAGTTATTCAGCTAATACCACATATAAACCACCTGGGCAATTACGAATCTGGGACATCTGGGATGCAGTCACCCAATGGACAGGTTTGTGCATCAGTCTGCATAATCTCTTGGGGGTATTTATGGTATAAAAAAAGCTGTTGGCCTGGCATATGAAGTGTGAAATAAGGATGCCAAGGGCTGGTAGGATGCATGCTGAATAAGGGAAAACAAGGTTAGGAACAACAAGCTGTGACTAGTACAGAGAACTGTGGGAGCTCAGCTATCTTGCCTCAGGAGTTGGCTCTGAGGACTACTTATTTGAGTTCTAAGTCTTAAAGATACGTTGACCCAGTTTTCAAGGCAAGGAAGGTGAATCTCCTCAGTCTGTCCCTCTAGCTTGCTCCTGTCTCTGACCACCTACAAACTGTTTCCTAAAAGTTTGCAGAGGCAGTCTGAAGTGTGTATTCCTGTTACATGCACCAAAAAAGACTCTTCTTGCAGTACACATGCGCAGAGTGTGTCGAGAGTGTCTGTGGCTGCCTCCTCAGTTCAAGGTTGGCAACTGAGAGGCCAAACAGGCCAGAGCCCTCTACAAACCTGCACCAGAATCCTCTGCCACATACTTTAATTCCTCCGCATAAAAACCATCACAGGGCAGGGTGCTGGGAACAGAGGATGTCTGCAAAAACAGCGTTCTATATAACCCTGCACATACTGTTATTGTGGTGTCTGTTTTGTGCCACCTTTCAGCTAACTGTCTGCTCTGCCCACGAAAGCGCTTGTAGCTGTTCACACCTCTAAATCACCTTTATGTGAAAACTACCATCAGGAACAGATGCTGTTCTACTAAAACCAATTATATCCTGTAAGAGTGATGGAGCCTGCGAAGTTCTTTAACAGATCTGCCCAAATCCCCACTGCTTCCATTTGACAGCCTTCTTGTTAGCAACTCCTGTATCTGAAACAAGCACACACTCAAGAGTCTACTGTGAAAAGACTAACCTTAGACTAAATTATTCTCTCTCTAGCACTGCCACCTCTATCCTAGAGATGTTGCATAAGCACATAATCACAGTGTTTTTACATAAAATGTCACATGTCTCCATGATCATGCATTTAAAATGGGTTAATCATGGGTGTGTCAAGACTGTGTACCATATCTAAGCTAAACGAATGCTTCCTGAGTCAGGCAGTCAGCCTTGCCTTCAGTACACTCTTGCAATTCCATCTGTTGGCACCTAGATGCGGAGGAAACTAAAACTGAGGTTTAGCTCTTTGACACTTAGGCCCTTTCCACACGGGCCAAAATCAACTATTTCGGCCCGGTAAAACACCGTTTTGGTGGGGACCCTCTGCACAGGCGCCGCTGCCTAATTGATCTAGCAGCGCTCTGTTCCTGCCAAAACAGTGTTTTCAAACCTCACTTGGGGAGCAAGGTTTTTAGCAAATGCCGGCTTCCATTCGGTGCCATGCGAACGGCACCGGGTGGCAGCCGGTGTTACTCCCCCGGCCCTCCCAAACGTTGCTTACCTCCAGTCTCCTTCCATTGTGTTGTGGAGGCCAGGAGACATGCCTCCTGGCCTCCGACTCCAGTGTCATGGCTCTGGCCAGGGGGGGCATGTCCCCTGGCCTCCACAACGCGATGGAAGGAGACCGGAAGTAAGGAACGTTTGGGAGCAGCGCAGCCTGTGCAAAGGCTGCGCCGCAGGTGGTGCGCCCAGCAGGACCCTCCGTGCGAACGGTCCCACAGGGGTGCATCGCAAGCTGGCCATGCAGAAAGGGCCTTAGAGCCAATAGGTCATGGTTGCTTACAGACTTAGCTAACAACAAATTTTTTGGACTCCCAAAATTAGACATGGAAGACTCTCAGCCTCCACTCATGGGATTTCCATCCGCATTTTTTGGTAATGCTGAAATGGCAAAGATATCTCCTTTACAGTTCACAAGTATTAACATTAAGCCTATATATAAGTACACACATTGTCAGGATAGATTCTAAAAATCATATGTGTGTTACAGATGTATTTTCTACACAGGGAAATGGGAAATGGCCAAAGTGAAATAAATAATAACAAAAGTTGGCTTTACTTAGAATGCTACGAGTAACTACAGTTACAAAATACAAAATCTACAATCTCATGGAGGAAGCTGCCTAATTATTATAACTCAGATGTGTGGCTCCCAGCAGAAGTTTGGTATAGGAAACCTGCATTTTGCCAGAGGGTAAGAAAATGAAGGCAGAACTAACACAGTTGTCTTTTGCTCAGGCCATAAGCCTATCTATTTAGCCTTACGTTGTTTCCTGTGTGACCAGCAGCAAGTCTTTAAGGCTTCACGTGGAGAAACCTGAGGCCTTCTGTAAGCTCAAGCACCAAGTGATGGGCCCTGTCAAAAGTCAAACATTGTTCTAAAAGCAAAGACAGATGGATAGTCCATCTAGTGGAGGTAGATTTCCAAGCTTGTATCCCTACTCAAATGAAAATGAGCACTGATCCCCCAGCCAAGGATATGCAAAGGAAGCTCTTGGTGGTGGTGGGAGAATTTGGTTCCCCTTTATTGTCCTCTCTACCAAGCAGTAGACCAACACCATTTCTGTTCGTTCCCCCAACCCCATCCCCAATGGCTGTGTTTGTACTTCCCTGACTGCTCCATTTGTCCACCAGGAATTTCAGTGACATTCCTTGCAGAGCAGTATTTTTTTTCACATGAAATGGGCATTCCCCTTCCGATTGTTTGCTTCTTTTTACCAGAATTCAAGTACTGGAATCTAACACCTACAGAATTTGAACTGTGGACCTATCAGCATCCAACAGCAAAGGCTGATAAGACAGAGTTTTTAGATATTGACCTGGAAAAACCTGCTTTCTTTTCCTACTCCTTTAACAAAAATGTAACATCTAGCTTGCTGAAGTGTTTCAGTGAGCTCAAAACGTTTCATAAAGTTTTGAATCATTTTGGTTAGTCCTGATAAGATGTATCTCATAGATTTTTTTTTCTGTACTAAGGCCAGGCCATTTAAAGAAAATAAAATAAAAACCCAGTTCTGTCTTAGAAAGCTTCCACTTGATCAGAGGAAATCTCTGCTTTTCTACCATTAACCTCTATGCTATTTTCAGAAATCTATGGTATATTATCAAGTCATCATATGCAAACTACCTATTATGAGTTTTAATGTTGTGACTAGAAATGTTATGACAAGCAGCTTCCCTTTTGGTGCTTAGAAGATAAAGAGACCCATGTTCATGAACATGTTCTAGAAGCACTCAGAAGCAACTTCCCAGCTTGGCTCAGATTGATGTGTATCTCAATATGATGAATCACTTTATATATTGTCTGACTACATGGGACTCATCTGCATGACATTAGGTTGCAAATGTGCATTATTTTACGCAAACTGATTTCTCCTCAACTGGAATATTTCAGAAGGCAATGCTCTTCTGGAAAAATAGGGTAATGTAAGAATCCAACAGGCTGGTGCTTGGGGACGGAGCCGGCGAGCGGCTGTATGGTTGGGGGTCGGTGGCAGGGACACCCCCCCCCCGTTGCCTCAGTGCGGACTTGGCCAACCCGAGTGCCTCGCAGCCGGAGAGAGCCGGGCGTGGCGTTTAACATCGGAGCGACTTGGGGGCTGCAACATCAGGGGTTGGCGACAGGGACCCCTTCTGTTTTCCATCGTGGATTCCACTGGCAGGGGCGTTCCGTGGAAAAACAGAATTAGGCGCAGTAGTGGTTCTACTGAAGCCCGCCACAGGAGGCGGTAGAGCAGCTGGCCCTGCGGATACTTTTGGTATTGCAGAGGCTGTGCCTACGACACGAGAGTCTATCCTGTGAATACGACCTTGGAAATCTACTTTGCTGCAGCAAAGGCCACTTCTGTGTTTCCACGATCAGTGGAGAGGAGCTTTGGCGGTGAGCCAGGAGGCAGGACGTTTCCAGTGGGGCGGATGGTGGAGCCTATTTGAAAGGCCATCTGTGCAGTGGGGAGCTGATGGGACATGGGCATTTGATGACATCATTGCCCTCCCTTTGACGTGATTAATCGGGGTGGCCAGTGGCAGGGGCCCTTCGGTTGCTGCCCAGAATTCAGCTCTGGATCATCGACCCTATGGGACTTCTCCTAGCCCGAATGCCCTGCACATGAGCGGCTGGCTTGAGTGGTGTGAGCCCCACGCCCACCGCCTGTGTAGCAGCAATGATACTACTGTCCCCACTGATTCCATCAGGAGCCAAGGTGGCAATAATGCCTTTCCACCATGGGGCACAGGGGATCTGGTGGCAGCAGTTCCCCTTGTTGCCATTTAGTGCCCTCCTGTGGCTCGCATTCCATTTCTCCCCCCCCCCAACTCCCTGATCATGCTTTGTAACTTAGTTAACTGTTATGGATTGTATTATTGGCATTAACAGTGGGTAGTTTATTAATAATTTAATACTGTGTTGAATAGCCCAGCCTGTTTTGTATATTAGGATTAGATAGGTTAGAATTAGTTATTATCAGCAGAGCTGGGCCAACTTTACTAGTGGGGATATTAGTCAGGCTGTTTTAGGTAGAGGGAGGTCGGCAGAGTTATGGGGGCACCAACTTTGGGGCTGGGGATCCCTGTGTTGATGGGACGGGGTAGATATTGCGGTAGGCGGCGGCCATATGATAGAAGACGCACGAGATATGGTTATGCTGGTGCTGGAGCAGCTCCAAGGCTTCCTGGATGACACATCGGCCTTCGACCCCTTCCAGTCCGGCTTCCGTGCTGGGCATGGGACGGAGACTGTTCTCGTTGCTGTCACAGACACACTCCGTATGCAGCTTGACTGAGGCGGATCGGCGCTGCTGGTATTGTTAGATATAACCGCAGCGTTTGATGTGGTCGATCACGATCTTTTGACCCACCGCCAGGCCGCCTCTGGAGTGCGGGGCACAGTCCTTCAAAGGATCGTCTCGTTTCTCTGGGGCCGGAATCAGCAAGTGAGGTGCGGGGATCAGGCCTCCCGGAAGTGCCCGCTTCAGTGCGGTGTACCCCAGGGGGCGTTATTATCCCCGCTGTTATTTAACATCTATATGCGACCCCTTGCTCAGCTGGTACGGAGTTTTGGGCTGATCTGTCTTCAGTATGCGGATGACACTCAGCTCATTCTGTTGATGGAGGGGGGAGCAGTTACCCCCCCTGCGGCTCTACAGCACTGTTTGGAGGCGGTTTCTGGTTGGTTGCGACAGAGCAGGTTAAAACTGAATCCATCGAAGATGGAGATCCTCTGGCTTGGCCACGAGGGGGGGCGGGACTTTTCAGCCGCTGGTGTGGGAGGGGGTCACATTGGCGCCGACCCCCTCTGTGCGCAGCCTGGGGGTCCACCTGGATTCGTCTCTTTCACTGGAGACCCAGGTGGCCCATACAAACCCGGGTTGCTTTTTTCCATCTCCGCCAGGCCCGGTGGCTGGCCCCCTTCTTCTCCCAAGTGGACCTAGCCACTGTGATCCATGCAACGGTCACCTCCAGATTAGACTATTGTAACTCGCTCTATGCAGGCCTTCCCTTGCATTTGATCCGGAGATTAAAACTGGTTCAGCTTGCAGCGGCGCGTGTACTCACAGGCAGCGCCACCTGGGATCACATCCAGCCTGTGCTGCGTCAGCTGCATTGGCTTCCAGTAGAGTTCCGAATCATCTTCAAGGTGTTGGTGTTGACCTTTAAGGCCTTACGCGGCCTGGGACCATCGTATCTTCAAGACCGCATCACTCCATATGTCCCTGTAAGGCCTCTTCGCTCAGTTGAGGCCAATCTATTGGTGGTCCCTGGCCCCTCGATGATGCGGCTGGCCTCCACGTGGGCCAGGGCTTTTATAGCTCTGTCCCCGGCCTGGTGGAACGCTCTTCCCCCAGCTGTCCGGGCCCTGTGGGATCTCGGTGAGTTCCGCAGGGCCTGTAAGACAGAGCTGTTCTGCCGGGCCTTTGGAGGACCCGGCCACTAATGGTGCCCCCCTCTTTTTTTCTCGGCCCCTTACACCTGGGCCTTTTGTCACCTAATGGGACTGCCGCCCCTCCCCCTTGGGAGAGGATTTTGAAAATGGGACTGTCGGATGCCACTTATACTTATATTTATTATACTTATTATATTTAGTCTTTTATTGTTTCTATCGCTGCTTTTAAAGGTTTTAGCTATTTTATGACTGTATTATGTCTATATGTTGTACACCGCCCGGAGCCCCCTGGGGATAGGGCGGTATAAAAATCTAAAGAATAAATAAATTTTTTTAAAAAAACTTTATAGGGAACAGGTCAATGTTGAATTCATCAAGGTTCTCTGACATCTTCTCTTTTTGAAATGACTTTAATTTCGTGTTGGTCCTGATGTTGGGAGCCAATAGAGGGAAGCATGGGAAACTGAAGAGAACAAAGACCACTTTCCTAGAGAGGTGGACTAAGGCTACTCCTGCATCTTGTTCTACATTTTCTCTGTTGTTGCTGTACTTCCAGCTGAAGCACTCCCAAAAGTTACTTCTAGACCGGTTGCTATCCTTTGCTTTGTCTCCACTGTTATGAGTTTGTGAGCTGAACTTGTCCTCTGTGCATTAGATCCATGGAAGGATTGCTTTTTCGCTCCATCAGTGCTTCCACCACTGGAGAGGCAGCAGTGCTCTATATCACCCACTTTTTTGGGCTCTGTCAACACAGCATAATGATGTGAGTTAGTGTTTCCAGGCCAACAGAGAGCCCCACACAACAGACAGCCCCACACAGATGGGATGCTGGATTTTTAAACAACCCAGTCCCCCCTCCCCTTGTACTCAAAAACAAAACAAAACAAAACCTCAAGCTTACTGTTCAGGCTTCCTGAGACCTGTATAAAAGCAGGAGGGGGAGAAGGATCCAGCTTTGCAATTTGTCTTTTCTTTCACTTGCCTCTTTCCAAGCCCCTAATTCCCAGCCATGGAACACTCCCCACCCCAGCTCCCTCAGTTGAAAGTCAATGTTCCAATAGCCAATCAGAAACCTTGCAAATATATGTATGTGTGTGAGAGAGGCAGGCAGATAGACAGACAAGTGTGGAGCTCCCCTAACGCTGCTATCCCGCTTCCAAGCTATTGCCCCTTTGTCTGATTAGGTTGGAAATGTTTGTTAGCATTTAGTGCACTTTTTTAAAAAAGTGGATTTTAAGAGCTAAGTGCACCAAAATTTTTCAAGCTTCTCTGCATAGCGTATGAATTATCGGGAGTGGGTATTTTTTTGTATGGTTCTGGAGAACACAAAACATGATTTTTGGCAGTGGAGTCTTCTAAGTAAGATAGTGTTTTGGGGCTAGGACAGTGTTACTTTTGCGCTTTGAAAGGATTTTTCCTTTGAATTACAGTTCTCTGTATTGTTGAAGAAGCGGGCAATTTTGTTTCCTTACAAAACAGGACTTGTTTATTCAGAAATCCTGTCTAGTACATATGAATATTTATACCTTACAGTTGGACTTTTCATTATTTATTGATTGGTTATTTTGATTTTATGTGGACTTTTACTGCATAACATGAATTGGATATTTATCTATTTACTAGCGGGGCCCGGCCACGCGTTGCTGTGGCTTATTGTGGTGAAATGGGAAAGGAACAGTAGCAGCAAATCAATTGCAGAGGCTAGCAGTACGTGCTCATGCAAACACGCAGCCTGATACCAAGGACTTAGGTAAAGGGGGGTTCTTGGGTTCAACCCCCCAATTGCTTGTCTGAAGCTCCACCTCCCCATTTGTGGATTTTTTGTATTTTAAAGTGTGTTTTCGGGTTTTGGCCTGCAGGGGGCGCAGTTTTATGGCTAGCGGCACCAAAATTTCAGGGTATCGTCAGGTGACACTCCTGAGCAAAGTTTGGTGACGTTTGGTTCAGGGGATCCAAAGTTATGGACTCCCAAAGGGGGTGCCCCATCCCCCATTGTTTCCAATGGGAGCTAATAGAAGATGGGGGCTACACCTTTGAAGGTCCATAACTTTGTTTATCCCCTGAATCAAACTTCACCAAACCTGGGTGGTATCATCAGGAGAGTCTCCTAAAGATACCCTAAAAGTTTGGTGCTGGTAGCTTAACAACTGTACCTCTGACAGCAGGCACCCCTTTCAATTTTGTTTTACCTGGGGACCCCAGATTCTCCCTTTAAGGTGGATTTAAAAGGAGAATCTGGGCTCCCTAGTTGAAACATCATTGAAAGTGATACTGTTTGGGGGTGGATTCCAGCATCACAGCAGCCGCCCATGGGGGGGGGGGGGTGCAAACCTCAGATTTTGCACCGGGCTTCATTTTCCCTAGGTACCCCTCTGCCTGGGAGCCCAGCCAGTGGGGGGGGGCAGGGAAGTCTGCCATCTCTTGCCCCAGAGAGCTGCTTTTATAAGCACTGAGGCAGGGGGGGCCTTGGGATGGTGTGGCCACGCCCCCAGGGTGGGTGGGGGCGTGGCCTCACCCCCAGAACCCCCCCATAAAAAAATCTATACCTACGTCACTGCCTGATACTGTGCAATGTCATTGATGTGTGTGCCTGCATTCCTTGGGGGGGGGGGGAAATGGAAAGCCACCCCTCCCACACATGTAGGCTGGCTGGTCATGATCCTTTACCTGGGGGTAAGTTTGATTGGTGGCAATGGGTGTCACTTCTGAGGAAACCCTCTGAGGGGCGCGACGCAGCCATGCAAAGTATGTCACGGTTGCTTCTTACGAGGAAGCTTACTCCAGAGTAATGCGTGCCTGGTTTTCTTAACTGTAACTGCAGTATTCAGGGAATCTGGGGTGCCTGGCCCCTGCCTCCCGTCCCCTGCATGTCGCCCCTCACTCTCTACCCTCCCACACTTCTCTTCCCTTGCATGCCACACCTCCCCCTCCTTCCCTTCCCTTTTCCTCCACTAGGGTGGGTGGGTCATATCAAGATGCTGGGCCCCCTGCCTCCCCTCCCTTGCATGCCCCCTCACTCTCTCCCCTCTCTCACTTCTCTTCCCTTGCATGCCTCCCCCTCCATCCCCTTCCTCTCCCTCCCTCTCTTCCCTTGCATGTCACCCCTCCCTCTCCCTCTCCCTCTCCCTCCCTTCCCTCTCCCTCGTGTGTATGTGTGTGAATGTGTTTCACTTCCACTTGAGTTACTGCCTATGTACTGTTTTCACTGCTCATATCTGGCCATCTGAGCGAACATTCTAAGCTGCATGAACATTCTAAGGGTGACAGTTACACACAGGCAGCTGCATGTCCTTCACCATGGAGCGCCAGGAAAAAGGCGTTTTACCTGGGCCAGGTATGAAATTTCAGGTATGTGAACATCTAAAAACTCTCTCGCCTGACTGACTATAGTGGCTGGGAATTTTCAGAGGAATTGGCCCAGCAGTTACTGAGTTATACTACCACTAGCAAATACACTGTTAGCTTTCTATATATATAGATTGTGACCATATTTACTGGATGTTTGTATTGTGGCTCTCCCGCAACACTTAGACTGCAGTCATTATAGGAGCAGTTACTGTTAGGATTGTTTGCTGTCACGTATTGATTTATGATTGTGTTGCACCTTGTTTTTGTTGTAATAAATTGTAGTTCACTTTGTTTTATATAGTAGCCTTTAGTATAGTGTATTGTTATTAGCCATTGTATAGTTTCATGGTGGTCTGCTATAGCAATACATCAACATGCCCAAGATGTGTGTGTCTCTGTGTTTACTATAGGTGCTGCCAGGAAAAACAACATCAGCTCAGAAAGAAAGGGTATGGGCAGGAAGCAGGGTGTGGAAGTGGTTGGATGTGGATCTTAAAAAGTGCAGCAAACTGTGCCAACTCCACAAAAATACATTAGGTGTGTACCTTTTTGAAACATTAGTGCAAATATCGTCTGAAAAAACACAGAGAAAGATTGAGGGGAAATTGGCAGAGTAAGGGCTGGCAGATGATACTGTATGCACAGTCGGGGAAAAACGGATGCAGTTCAGCCAAGCTGAATGACCTAACTCTTTGAGTGGGAATAGAGAGGTATGCTTCACTTTGACTTCCATCTTACATCTCTGTTACTCCTAAAAAACTTGTCAGTATTTTCTCTTTTGGCCTCTCCTTTTCTTTAGACTCCAAACTTGTAAAAAGAAACAAGACACCATGGAATGGTATTGAAGCATCTGAAAACACTTTTTTAGAAGACTAACAGACATGTCTCAACAAGCATGTGTTCCCAAGCAAATCTATTTCACTTTGTATCATTAAAGCCAGAGGCGGAGCAAGGGGAAACTCTGCCCAGGGCGCGTGCTGCGCTCCTGCCGTGGCATCGCCTGCCTCGCCATGCTCCGGAATGACCCCAGAATGCCCCTGCCACGCCCCCTCCTTGGCCTGGCCATGCCTCCGCCACGCCTCCATCTGGGGCGTCACGACCCACCCCGCCCTGTTGGTGCTACACCTCTGATTAAAGCAATACCATGAGCAATATGAAAACTAATAATTATAGATAAATAATTAGATCACATGTCACAAAAAATGAAGCACAAACAGAAAGAATAACATACTAAACTTAATCAGCTTACAGAGAAAACTGGACATTTCAACATGTTACTAGAATATCCCTTGAAATAGGTTAAACATGTTTTCTATATAAAATGAAGACAAATTCCAGTTATCCTTCAAAATATCTGTTCTTCCTTTGTGTTCGCATTTGCGTCAAGTGAGTAAACTTCACATCAATGACATATTCCATGTTTGCTTTAATCATGCTTCAATGGATATGGTTTCCACTTGGAAGCAATTTCAATCCTTGCTGTAATTAACATATTAATCACCAGTTCTCTGTTTTCTAGTCTTAGAATATTTTAATATAATCCAACAGGATAATCAAAAGATTACATGAGAGGTCTTTCCATGGTATTTCTTTAATTACAACTATAATTTCTTTTCAAAAAGAAACAATTTAAAACCCACCAAGCAGCAAAAATCATCAGCAAAACGCTGTTGACACTTACAGTATGATCATCTAGCATTAAATAGATTTGTTTCAAATTAATCAGTATCTTCTACTACCTGCACAACACTTCAAAACTACATTATTATGAACCCTTGTGTGTCAGAAGTGACTTGATGGCATATGAATTATGGTGATTCTACGAATTAATAACTTCCAAAAATTCTATCATTGACAACCTTCCTCAGGTCTTGCAAACAGAGAGATGTGACTTCCTTTATTGCAGGGATTACCAACCTCGGGTGCCCGCACCCCCAGGGGGTGTGAGATGGAATTTTCAGAGGGTGCAACAAAGAGTAGTTTGTGTCCTTTAGTGATGATTCTCAAGCCATCACTCAGCCAGCTGCCAGTGTGCCTTGAACAGTGGTAGGAGGCTGTTGTTTTGCATAGGTAGTAGTCTCATTTATTTAATCAAAAGAAGAGAATAACAGAATTAACACATGGGTAAATAACTAATTATTACAGTATTGCTTTTAAAATCATTATAATGCAACATCTGACATAACTATTGTATATGTTTTTCACTTATAAATTTATGACTGCAACAGTTGGTTAAGGCCTCTGAACTCACACATTGCCTCTGCTGACATGCATCATGCTTCCCTCTGCCACTGGAATTCACTCAATCCTGTGCTTTTGCCTGCTTTGCCAGCAAATCCAACACCTCCCTTGATTCTACTGACTTTTGCCGTATGTAATGCGAAAGACTGAGGAGCGTGGGAGAGACAGGAGGGAAAGTTTGTCCCAAGCATGCTCCAGACTCCAGAGGCATAGCTACAATGGGGACATCCATGGAAAAATGTCCCAGGCACCCACCATTGGAGGCGCAAAAAATTTGGGCTCATTTCTAATTTTTTGGATATTTTTAGTGTTTCTAATCTGTCAGCCAGCAGGGGCACAGTTTTTAGGCTAGTGGCACCAAAATTTCAGGCTATTGTCAGGTGAAACTACTGATTACCAGCCAAGATGGGTGAAGTTTGGTTCAGGGGGTCCAAAGTTTTGGACCCCAAAATGGGTGCCCCATCCCCCATTGTTTCCAATGGGAGCTAATGGTAGATGGGCCTACCCATTTGAGGGTCCATAACTTTGGACTCCCTGAACCAAACTTCACTAAACCTGGGTGGTTTCATCCAGAGAGTGTCCTGCTGATACCCATGTTTGGTGAAGGTTGGTTCAGGGAGTCAAAAGTTATGGACCCACAAAAGGGGTGTCCCCATCCCCCACTGTTTCCAATGGGAATTAATAGCAGATGGAGTTCTAGGGTGCATTCCACACTGGCTCTTCAACGCTTCATCATGTCAAAAAGAAGGAAATAGAATGATGACTATGGCCTGTTACGCTTCTGTGCAGGTGGCTCAGGAGCTGCCGTGGCTCATGGAGGAGCCTCATGCGGAGGCGTGTCCTGTTTTTTTAAAACGTACCTTCTCGCCTTGCGCAGCTCTGTGGGGATGATGAAACATGCCCCCATGGCCACGGCGATGCCTCAGGGGTTGGAGGGCAGTGTGGGCATGTCTTCTTGTCCCTGCGGAGCTGCGCAGGGTGAGAAGGTACATTTAAAAAACAGGTTGAGCCAAAAAGTGGTGCCTCCCACCCCTTGCCATTTGCTCGGCACTGGGTGCAAAATGAGGTTTTAAAAACAACATTTTACCGCCAGTTGGGGGTGGGGGAAAGCATGGTGCTGGCTTGTTTCAGAGGTGGCAGCCATGTGAAGTGCTCCCCAGGAACGGTGTTTCCACTGTGCCGTGGGTGCTGTTTTTGGCCCGTGTGGAATGGGTCTATGTGTGTTTTGGTTTCATTTGCACAACAAGAAACGATGGCTTAGGACCGCCCCCCCCCCCGCCCCCGTGTATTCTTTGTAGCACTGTATTTTACAATTGAAATCTGAAGCCATTCGAGCTTTAAGAGCACTTCAAGAACAAGCACAGTAGAGCTGATTTTGAAGGACATGATGTTGGGTCATTAGAAATTATTTTGATTCACAAGGAACTCTTTCAAAATTAGGTTTTGTTTCTATTGAAAAACCACTACTTCTTGCTTGACACCAAGCAGCATATGAAGTGGCCAAATACAATTACAAGGGGCCAAATACAAGAAGCCTCATACAAATGCAGAGAATCTCATCAAGCCACGCGCACTGGAAATGGCAACTTTCCTGGGCAAAGAAGCAGGGGAAAAAATGAACAGGTCCTCCTATCAAATAATGTTATTTACAAACAAATCAATTATTTAAATGAAGATATTTTGGACCACGTCATCTCAGATGTCAGAGCTAGTCTTCTTCAAATCTCTGTTCAGTTGGATGAGTCAACCAATGTCTCCAGTTGAGTCACCTCATAACACTAGTGAGGTACATCAGCTGTGAAGGAAGATTTCTTGTTTTGTAAAGATCTGACACAACTGCAAAGGGTGTGATGCAGCTGGTGAAAGACTTTGCCAAACACGAGCTAGATATCAAAGTAATTGGTTCTGTGTGTATTGACAGGGCACATATAATGCTTGGAAATAAATGTGGCTTTCCGACACTGATGAAAAAGGAGATTCAAGACTAGCAAGTTACCCATTGTTTTCTTCATCAGTGTTGGTAATTCTCTCTGGTAAGAGATACCTTTGCATTACAAGCAGAGCGCACTGAGGCAAAACACAGCAAAGCTTATCCGTGTGTGTACTTGCAACAAAAGAACCTTGGAGCCAATTAATAGTTTCTATATAATAAGAGGAGTCTTTATTAGTGAACTCCATTTTGGATAGAAAAGTGGAGAAATAGGTGAGCTAGTGTAACAGCAGTCTTTCATTTTCTCACACATTCTTTCATCTTCTAAAACATGTCACCCGTGGCCACAGCGTCTCCCAAATGTACATGCACCCCCCCTTAATTGCAGACCTGGAATACAGCCCCATCCAAAATTGGCTATTTAATTCATTCCTGATTGAAAGAGTCTCCTCACATCAGTTCAACTGTGTTTTTGCATCTGGACTGAGTTGCAGTTTGTTGGCTCTTAGTCAGAACATGTTTGAGTCCAAACATCAAAGCAGGGATTCCACTGCTTCAGTAAAGATGAGGAAAAAGAGAGCAAAAACTGTGAATATATTGATACTGCTGAATGTTCACATCAGAGGCGTATGATGGGAAAATGGCACCTGGGGACAGCTGTTCTCTGGGAACTCCCTCCTGCTATACCAGGGGGCAGGGCTCAGGGAGGGTTGCCCCCCAGCCCCCCAGGCCTCGCCCCCCCAGCTCCCAGGTGGCAGCTGGCAGGGAGCCGGGAGCCAGGAGGAGGGGCCAGACTTGAGGTGTGTCCTTGGACGACATGGGCAGGGCTGAGGGCACCCAAAGACGACGAGGCAGCAGGAAGTCCTTGCCGTCTTCCTGGTCACATGGGGGGTGATTTGGTGCCCCCCTGTGACCAGAATAGTGGTGCCCAGGGACAGAGGGAACCCCCCATCCCTAGGCAGATATGCCAGTGGGTCACATAGCCCATTAGTATCATGTTGATGGTAAACAGCAAGGAGGGACAAGAAAATATAAACCCCATGGGGTTGGGGGGAGAGCCAAAGTCTCTGAGTACCATATTCTGACTCCTGCCTGGTAGGAAGGAGTAGAACCACCACAAAGCAGCATCCCCACTTCCCAGTTCTTCCAGGTGGTACATAAGGATACTGTGACTGCTGACAGGCTGTGTGAGAAGGTGTTCTGCCCCCCATGAAGTTATAGGGAATGACTAAACTTCACAACCCAAAGATTTAATCAACTTGTCACCCCAGGTGTCAAGTGTAAAATGTGAACAGGAAATGTCTCTGGTGTGTGCTAATAGCTACAAGCCACCGTGATATTTATGTTTATACCTGAAGGTTAATGCAGTTATTAATCCCAGACCAGAAAAAGTTGCTATTCCCAGCATACATTCAGAGCCAAACTAGATAAATAACATATATTCAGGCCTTTCTAATTTTATACATAGCTGCTGCGAGTCTCTCCAAGTTAGACTGGGGCGTGGAGTAATCCTCCCCACACCCTCATGCCACTCTCACTGTATTACCCCATGTTATTATCTTCCTCCAGTTATCCTTTCCCTACAACAGCTTCAGGGGGCAAATGTGCATTAGAAAAATGGTACCACAGATTTAGGACCCTTAAAGCTTTGCTTCCATAGACGTTTGGTTGCCAGTTAGGGTTGCTGACCCCCAGGTGGGACCTGGAGTTCTCCTGGAATTAGAGCTGATCTCCAGATGACAGAGATCAGACCCCCAGGAGAAAATGGTTCCTTTGGAGGATAGTGTCTATGGCATTATACTCCACTGAGATCCCTTTCCCCCTCAAACCTCACCATCCCCAAGATCTGTTTCATATCTCCAGAAATTTCCCAACTGGGAGTTGACAACTCTAGTGCCAATCACTGCTTTCCATCACCAATTTACATGTGCCAAAGTTGCCATAAGCAGGCACTGCGGGGTGGGTAGGGATGGACAGTGGTGGGATTCAGCAGGTTCGCACCACTTCAGCAGAGCTGGTTTTTTAAATGGTGCTTGTAAACAACCAGTTGTTAAATGAATCCCACCACCAGAACCAGTTGTTAAATTATTTGAATCCCACCACTGGTGGTGGGGGTGGGGAGAAGAAGATCTTGCTGGCAGAAAACCAGCAGAAGCAGAGGCCAATTTCTACCCTGTGCTGAGGCTTGTCTTCTTCTTGCTGCAGGAAGTACTTATAGCCCAGGTAGAGCTGAATTCCTTGGGCAAAACCAGTCTGGAATGGCTTTTGTTTATTACTGTGTTATTGTGAGCCATTTTGTACCCCTATGGGAAGATGGGTGGAATATAAATGACCTCACTGATAATTTACTTATTTAAAACATTTTATGCCCCATCTCCTCCCAGTTGGTGTTCCCAAGGCAATGAATATGAAAACATTTGAACATTAAAAACAGGATTTTTTAAAAACTTATAAAAACTTATAAAACAACTCAATAGAAACACATAAATGTAGAACACCAAAACCAGGGAGGAGGACAATAAGAGTTATTGGGGATATGCCAAACAAAACAAAAAAGTCTTCACTTGCTGGTGGAAGCACGGATAGAGAGAGACAGATGAATCTCCCTGGGGAGGGAGTTCCACAGTTTTGGCACCATGACTGAGAAAACCCTTTCACAGGTTGCCACTCATCCAGCCATAGATAGCAAATACCCAAAGCAGAGCTGATGAAGATGATGGGAGTGAACAGTTAGAATAATGATGTGTTGAAGTCTCAGAAAAAGCCATAGATATTCAGTATGGCACATTGTCAGCAGTACAAGGTGTTGCATTTTTTCTGCACTCCCAAAATTAGCAGAGTGTGCAAAGGCTGATTATGCAGCAAAGACCATATGGTCTGTGTGCTGTATTACAGACAAACTCACAAATGGACTGTCTTTATCCTTGCAAATGAATATGAATCCATTATTGCACAGAACTTCATTCTAGATAGGACAAGGTAGAGAGAGGTTCTTAATGCAGTCTAACTACCTAGGGTGGATAGAGATGCCAGATCCATGCCCTGCTGTTCTGGTGCCAAGAGGGAGAAGAGAGAGTGAGTGGGGGACAGAAAGTGTGAAAGCAGAAAGAGGTTTTTCCTTGAGATTAGCAATCTACACATCAAGGGTTAGTGTCAGAGCCGTAGAGAGTAGGATTGCTTGGGATCTCTCTATCTCTAACTCTCTGTTAGTTCTCCTCTGAAGTGCAAAAGTCCTTCACTTCCAACACAAGGAACAGTGATTGGCTTAAGATCAAACTTGCAGTTTAACTAGTTTAACTAGTGCATTCATTTGTCTCAGAAGAGACTCTGAAATACGTAAGATTTCAGGGCAGGATTCAAAATCATGTTGGTAGGAATTGATCAATGTTTTAATTACTAAATTGTGAGATTTCTGAATTACACTAGCTTGCAAATCACTTGATCAAATGTTGGCATCATCCCTTAATATCAAGCAGATAATGTGTGTTTACTGCATGGTAAGGAAAAAGCCCTCTGTACCTTTGCAGAGTGTTTGCCATCTCAGCTTTCAGAGAATAGAGTGTTTCTGGCAGAGTTATTTAGATCCTCCCAAATACAATTTTTTTTCATTAATTAAAGCTAATGGGCCTTAAGACTGCTTGAAGTTGATGCCACTCACGCTTTTATAACAAAATGTTACTTTTTTTGTTGAGAGAAGTTGGATCCATTAGCCCTCATCCCATAGGTGTTTTGTGTGTGGGGCGGGGGTGGGGTTGAAGATATGAACTTGACAGGTGAGAAAAAGACATTCTGCACATTTTCAAAGGCGGGCATTCCTTCATTCAGGCTTGTTACAGCAAGGTGTTTTGCAGGTAATTATTAAAACTGGATAGCAGGCAGAGGGAAGCTGAGCATTATGCTTCTGGCCCTCCACCAATTGCTTCCTACTCCCGAGTAGGGAAGTATGTTCAGAAATATCTAGCCAGAATATATATCCAAAAAAAATATCCTTATTGGTATTTTCTGAATATATTTAGATCTTTGGAGGGCATCTGAGATTTTCTGGGATGCCAGGAAGTGAGTTTTTTAAATCCTGGAAATATTCAGGCGTAACCAGGAATATGAGGTGTGAGCATTTGAAGGCTCCCAAGACTGTTCCTTGAATTTTGCTGTGTGTCTCTGACAGTGTCTTGTTTCCAGAACTTTCTTTCAGCTTGCCAGGTTAATGTCACTCTGGCTGTTTCCGCACAGCCAGTGGCAGCGGCGTCCCACCAGCTTAAATGAAGCCAGTGGGACATTGGGACTGCTTGCATGGTCCCGTGCGGGCATCCCCAATGCCGCTGCTGCCTGCAGGGGTGGCTCCGCACAGAGCCACCCAGGAGGTGTGCAAGGCACTTACCATACCGTCCTGTTCAGCTCCGGGTGGCTGCACAGACACGCCCATGCTGTCCTCTGAGCCCCGGGCAGCATGGGCGTGTCTTTGCAGCCACCTGGAGCTGAACAGGATGGCAAGGTAAGTGCCTTGCACACACAGAAGGGGCCGAAAATGGTGCCCTCACTCTGGTGCAGTTTGTGCCATGCCGGCCCGAAGTTGCCGCTTTAGGAAAACCTTGCAAACAATGCCCCAGCGACAGTGTTTTGATCGTCCCTAGGGCGCTGTTTTCTGCCCATGCAGAAACAGCCTCTGTGTTTTGAAATTAGTTCTATGGGTCTTTCAAAATTTTGGATGAGTTGGTTTGTATTGGGTTTGTGGTTTGCAGTAGATTCTATGTTTTGACATTACCTTGGATTCTTGTGTTGTACATTTCTTCGGCTTCCCTTGATCATTTGTTGTGTTTGACTTGCCACGTTGTCATGCACTTCTGTTGGGATTACTTGATTCTGCATTGGTTCTTTGGAATGTTGGCTCTATTGGCTTTGAGAGGCTTTTGGTCAGTGGATGCTTTGTTTGCTCTTGTGTTTTAGCTATTCTTTGTCCTGGATAAAACATGTAATTCCACCCTTCCCACACACCATAGGAAACCATGAAGGTTGGCAGGGGCACCTTGTTCAGGGTTCCCTAGAATTAGACTGCTTGGTCCAATTCATTTGAAACTTGGAGGTTATTTAAATGGTAGGAACCAGAAGCTCTGTTAAACGTTTGATGCAATTTGTTTAAAACAAAAACAAACAGTCATTCCACCCCTCCAGAAAGATTCCCCGTAGGGAATAATGGAGCCAAATAATAACAGAATCCCCCCTCCCCCAATGAATCTGAATACTAAGATAATATTTGGAATCCAAATAACCAGGGAATACTGACATTTTTCAGCTTCTTGGTATCCAGATCCAAAAGAAATACTATTTTTGAGATGAACTCCTAAATTAAATTTCCCTCTGCAAATAAATAAATAATGTAAAAATAGTATTTTATTGTTTTCTTTCTAGTTTTATATCTCTAATTTTCTGCCCAGTATTCTCACTTGTCACTGTAGACATTAAAAAAATGAGAAAGAAATAAAAGGTCCAAGGAGAAAAGGTTATAGGAGAGAACAGATGCAAATGAATTTGGTCAGGAAAGAGTCAACTGATTCATTTCCAACCAGGCTTGCATCTGTCCTTCCTCCATCCTTTCAGGGCAATCTGGACAAATACGGCACACATTTTCTTTCATATCTCCATAAAAAAGGGCTAGAGGGTTACATAAAATGTCTTGAAGATGGCTCATACATAAACATTACACAAAATAAATTGCTCTGTATCAATTTGAAAGTGCACCAGGGTCATTTGTGGTCCCCAGGCTACATTTTAAGAGCAACTGAAGTACACTGTCCATCGTCTTGCAAGGTCACTTTTTCTTCAGGAGTTTCATAGCTGGTCTCTCCCTTTACATCCTATGCACCTCCCAAGCTATTTGCTTGAACACACAATAATACAAGTTAAGGCTCAACTTTCCATCATGTCTACATTTAACTACAACGAAGTTCACTGCCCAGTGGACCAGCAGCATATGAGGGCAAATTCTCTTCAGGTTTGTGTTTCAGTTACACACATTTTCCCATCTTCAGAACTCACTGCGCTCTTGCTTCAAACTCTCCTTGTGGTTTCTGAAACTGGTTAAAGCATTACCCTTTGTCTTTCAGGACAGTGCATGTCCAGCTTTTTTTTGGTGTTTTCCCACTCCTCCATCCCTTCCCGCACCCATACAGCAGAAGCTGTACCCACTCTTTATGCCAGCTTTTTAGGAGGATCAAAGGGCTTCTTTCTATTTTTAACTCCTGTGATAGACCACGTATAACCCTGATTTTTTAAAAAAAGGCTGCTGGCAACTTTCCCAAATGGAGGTTTCAGAAACAACAAAGAAGTGAGAAGGGAGTGGGCAAAATGTTGACTTGATTTGACTGTCCCTCTACTTTGCAGAGTAAACAGAAAAATGTGGGAAACCCCCACTGTCAAGCAAACAGCTGCAGGGTATATAGTGCATTCATAAATGGCTTGTGTTCTAGCACCTCTAGAGATTAATCTAGCACCTCTAGAGATTAATCGCCTCTTTTTAGTTCTACGAGTGATCCAGATGACATAAAGACCTGCTTTCTGCCATCCATATGAAAACATTTTCCTTAATTGCAAACCACAGCATACTCTGAAGAACCAGAGAAGTACTTTGCCATCACCTTTGGGATGCACATTAACTCCCTGCATACCTACATATACTTGACCTCAGCAATCATTCTGCAAGATACCAGGATTTTGAGCCCTGTATTTTGAATTGGGGGTTGGAGTAAGTACATCATTAAGGTTGCCAGAATATATCTAGGTTGGCACTTTCTCACCCTGTTTCTGTTACTTGTGTCTCTAAATATGACTCACTGTAAAGACATTCCCAGGGGAGGCTGTTTCTCTCAGCACTGGGAGAAGCATCCACTGCTGATGTCTGCAGATCCAGCTCTTCTTGAAGGCTTAAGAACAGGTCTAGCCAACCCTCCACCCTGCTCAGAGTTTGCCCCTAGAAATTCCCATCTGACTGTGTATGTTTAGAATTGTACTTGAAATTCAGCAATAGCTGTATGATTTCTCCCAACACACGGGAGATTTGAGAGCACGTGCTGAATTCATTTTAATCATAGCTTCCACAAAAAGAAGCAAACCAGCCTTCTTTGTGTGAAAATCACGACAAACTTCTTAGGAAAAAGAAACCCAGAACAAATCTAGTAAGCCACTGCTATTAATCTTCCATATCCAGAAGCCAGACTGGATGGCTTGTATAGGAGACTCAAAGGGGCTTACAAACTCCTTTCCCTTCCCCCCTCACTGTGAGGTAGGTGGGGCTGAGAAAGCTCAGAAGAACTGTGACTAGCCCAAGGTCACCCAGCTGGCATGTGTTGGAGTGTACAGGCTAATCTGAATTCCCCGGATAAGTCTCCACAGATCAGGTGGCCGAGTAGGAAATCAAATCCGGTTCCTCCAGATTAGAGTACACCTGCTCTTAACCACTATGCCACTGCTGCTCCTGTGTGGTGGTGTGTGGTGGTGGTAAGACTCACTTAGCTTTGGCGTCCCTCCCATGCCCGTGTGAAGCTCTTGGGATGTCCCCTTCATGAAGCTTTGAAGCTCTTGGGATGCCCCTTTCAAGAGGGGTCACAGTCTCCCCACCTGAAGCAGCCTATTCTTGCACTGCTGCTCTGTTCTCCACTTGCAGAAGTAGGCACTAGGACCTAAGTGGAACAAATAAGCTCCAAGAAGTGACGGCAGATTAATACACAAACGAGCTTGCATCTTTCAGTGAGAAAAGACATAGATAAGGTCTATTTTCCCCAGGTAGTTTTGTACAGGCTGACTGTTTTAGACATGAGAGAGCATTCAAAGACACCATTCCTTATATTTTATTGTAGCACACTACCAGGAGGGCTATACCATACTTATTTAATGCATAAATTGACCCTCAGATATATAACTAATACTATTCATTCTTTAACAAAGTTTGCTACATAAACATATTGTAACATAACACATTTACAATATTCAGGATCCTTTCAGGATTTAATTTATTAGCATATTTGCCCAGTATTTATGAGCAGTGAATGAATGTCCTTCCTTGTGCTCCCTCTACTATTTATGAGCATTGAACATAATTTTGATCTTGCTAGAAGATTACTGGTGCCATCTCAAGCAGAGTTATACACCTTTTCTAAATCCAAATCAGAATCCAATGATCTTAGAAAGATGTAACTTTGTTTAGAGGATTGTGCTGTAAACATTAGAGCAGATTATATGAATGCTGCAACAATTCACATGGAAGAGGTAAAAGATGACCAGAACAAAATAGTAATGAACACGATGCCCAGCGATACCCAGCAGAACCCAGTGCCACTGTGCCAGGAAGAGCAGGGTCAAGCAAGAACTAAAATTAAACCACAGCAGTACAAATCCCGGCACTGAATGGCACTGTGAAAACCATAGAGACAGAACGCAGCGGGTGAAAGAGGAAGGTGGGCGAACCTGGTAATTTCCGAAACTGATGAACACACTTGAAAGCCTATGAAGCCCATAGAACCACCACACACAAACACACAAAAAGAAGGGGGGGGGAGAGAAAAGAAAAAATAGTCCCCAGGAACTTGCGAACAATGACTCCCAATCTTTCTTGTAAATCTCAAATATTTCCATGATTGGCTGTTGTGCATTTTCCAGGCTGTGGCAGTTTGGTAATTTTTGCTCCAAACATTTTCCCTACATCTATAGTTGTTATCTCCAGAGGCATGTCACGGTAAGATGTGTTTCTCGCCACAACATGATAGCCAATCAGAAGAAAGGGACATGGAGCGAGATTGTACTGTCATGCTGCGTACATGCTTACGTAAGCGATGTAGCTTAAAGATTTACTTAATTTTTTTAAAAAAAAAAAAAATTACTGCCCCAGCACAACACAACAGCCAATCAGGACAGAGCCATCGAGCCAATCACGTGTTTGTGGGGAGTGTAACTTTGTTTGAATCCATGATAGACATCGATGTCTTCACTAGAAACACACTACAGTGGGGAGAGAAAAACCACGATTCTGTTTCTTTTGAAACCTGGTTGTATCTGTCTTTAATTTTCAGTGGGGATTCTGTCTATGTGTCATAAGATCATTTGTTTGGTATACTGAAAAATTCCTGGATATATTTGGGATGATGAATATACTAAAAAAAATATCAATGAGGAATTTTTTGGGTATATTTTTGGCTCAGGTTTATCTGAATACACACCCCTATATAGAATCTTTTAAAGGAATAGTCCCACATTAGAACACTCATAGCAGTGGAAATCTGTTTTTTGACCTAATTAATGAACATTCAGCATTTGGAATCAATCTACCTTGCCTGTTAAAAAAATGGAGCCACACCGTATGACTCAGGTAAGAAAGGATTATAACTTGACTACTTGATCAGTTATATTTTTAATTTACTATAAAGGGCAGTTCTTAAGTATTCCTACAAATATACAGGAAAGGGCCACAAACAATAGGTTTTTAAATTATTTTTTATTTTATTAAATTTATATTCTGCTCTTTCCTGACTGTAGTCAGGCTCAAGGTGTCTAGCAACCAAAACAATACAATCAGTTAAAAGTACATGCTATATAAAATATAAATCATAATTAAAACCCTTATTAATTTTAAAATCCCAATTGGCACCTTTAACATTAATTACAGTGATGGGGATAAACATCCGGGAAGGGAAGAGAAAAGGAAGGGAAGGTAGAATCAAACAATATCCAAAACAGAGTAAGGGTAGAGGTAGGGAGGCCAGCTTTGATGTAATTGTTGCTGCCTCAACCATAGGCCTGGCAGAACCATGCATTCTTGAAGGTCCTGCAGAATTGCATCAGGTTCCACAGAGCCTGGGCCACACTTGATAGAGAGTTCCACCAGACTGGGATCAAAGCTGAAAAAGCTCTGGCTCTGGTTGAGGAAAGCCAGATGGGCCAGGAACCATCAGCTGAGTGTTAAACATTTTTTTGGGGGGGGGGGGTGTATCACAGGTACAATGGTCCAAGACAATTTAGGACTCTAATACCAAAACCTTGAACCTGATCCGGAACTCAACTTGGAGTCAGTACAGCTGACAGCACCAGTGCACTTTCCATCAAATTCCCACAAGGATCTTCACCATCGTATTCTGAATGAGCTGAAATTTCTGGAGCACCCTCATGTTTAGCCCTGTATAGTCCAACCTGAAAGTGATACTGCGTTAAGGAATAGGGCCAGATAGGGCATGCAGCTTCTTAGACTGGCAAAGGTGGAAAGGTAGCAGCAGGCTACATTTGTGACCTATACCTCCATTGAGAGGGAGGATTCCACAGTCACATCCAGTCTCCTGATGATTGGTGCTGGTGCTCATTTCATCCCACCCAGAATTGGGAATTAGTGTCCCAATCCCAGATCAACTATAAGACCTCCATCTTTGATGGATACAGGTTCAGCTGACTCAATTTCAACCATTTCAACACAGCCTCCAGGCATCTGGCCAGTGTTTCTGGGATGGTTTCTGGCTGGCTGTGTCCATCAGTAGATAACAACTGGGTGTCACCTACATATTGATGACAGCCAAGCCAGAAACTCCAGATTAGCTGGGCAAGGGGCCACATATAGATGTTAAGGAACACTGGGGAAAGGACTGCCCATTGAGGGACTCCACATAACAAAGAGTATCATGGTGAGACCCTCTCTCCTTTCACTACTCTCTGTCCCCGATCTTGGAGGAATGAGGTCAACAGCTGCAAGACTGCCCCATGTAAACTGGAATTATGTGGCAGTGGGTCAGAAGGTCATAACTGACAGTGTTAAATTCTGCTGTAAGATCAAGTAATAACAACATGCCAACCTACCATGATCCAGCGGTCTACAAAGATTGTCTGTGAGGGGGACCATCACAGACTCTGTCCCAAGGTCAGGCTGACTGAAAGCTGGACTGGAAAAAATGTGAAATAAAAATCACCCCAAACTAGGCACACAGTGGCAGCATCCAACAAAATACAAACCTTGTTGATCAAATGTCTACTTTCAATGTCTTCCCTGCAATTTTAGTGCAGTTGGCTGAAAAACAGCCATTCCAGTCCCTCCCCACCAAATCCTCCATAGGAAATAATATAAAAACAGCTAACCAACCTCTCTGCTCCTTTCTAGGGGTAGAGATTTTTTTCCCCTCTGAAGAAACAATGCCTGGGGACACCTTGTTCAAGGGTTCATAGAATTTGAGCCCTTGGTCCAATGCACTTGAAACTTGGCTGGTCTTGAGGGAACAGACAGTACTCACTCCCCTGCAATTCTACTGTTATTTACTAGAAAAAAGCCATTCCAAACTCCCCCCCCCCCCAACCCCTATAGGGAATAATGGAAAAGCTGCCATTCTCCCTCCTCACTTTGTGAAACAAACTGACCTAAACAAGAAAGTATGGCAAGCACAGAATAATCAACAGAAAGGTTGAAAAATAGTCACTACAGTCAAGTAGAACTATGAAACAAATGTAGACAGATTTTCTTTCTTGATTCTTGAGCCAGGGCCATTTCCCCCTTCCCTTGCAGTAAGAATTAGTGGAAAGAACTGAGCCTGCTCTGAGAGGTATCTTCTTTGTGGGTCCTATTATCTTTATGAATGGTTATCCCAGACCCTTTGGTATATTTTCCAGTGAAAAGAATGGTCCCAAAGCGCCAGAACTTGAAAAACCACACAGAATCCTGAGATGGTAATGTCCTACAAGAACATAAACAATTGCAGAAAAATCCCTCCCTCAAGCCCTGGATTTGAAGGTATGATAAATTTATTTTCTTAGTTCACACCCCCAGAGCCGTAGTGAGGGGGAACTGCGCCCAGGGCATGCAAGCACCCTGTGCCCCTGGAACGCCCCCGCCACAGTCCCATTCTGGCACGCACCCGGTGTGTCATGCCCCCCAGTCCCCTTGGCAATACACCACTGCACACCCCTAATTGTCATAAGACCACATGGCAGTTCTGCCACAGTGTGAGATTGCTGGCACCACATCACATCCTGAAGGCTTGAGGGCCAGGATTTGTCACACCTGAGACACAAGCGCCATCAAATTTTGGTTGAGTCTTAATTCAAGATGAAGATGTGGGAGAAAAGAAGTCCTTGTCCTCATTCCCCCTTCCCAGCCAAATCAGATCTGTGGGTGGGGTTTCCTTGGTCAGACTTCTTAACAGAAAACTGCAAAGTCTCATGCTTCAAACAGAAAAAAAAGCAGCTAGTCTAAATGATATAAGTAGCCCACCCCCCTCCACATTTATCTAGCTCTCTCCTATCCTTCCTCAAAAAAGGAAAGGAATGAGACCTCTGTTCTACAGGGCTTGTGGATGAAGAAAGCTAGGATGGATGGTACCTCTGTTGTTGCTACTGACTACGGTGTATGTTTCTCCAATTAACTTCATGCTTTACAGTACTATATATGGGTTGTTATTTTAAGTTCTGAGTATAAGCCTGCTTGAGGAAAAGACTCAGATGGATTCAAATAAAATAAATGAAAGCTAAATCTATTCAGATGGAGTGTTTATAATAACTTGTGTGTGTTTTAAGTGCCATCAAGTCACTCCTGGCAATCCTATAAATCAGTGTCCCCCCCCCCCCCCCAAATGTCCTATAATCACTAACAGCCTTGTTGATCAAGTCTGGGGGCCATGGCTTCCTTTGTGGAGTCAATCCATCTCATGTTGGGTCTTCCTCTTTTCCTGTTGTCTTCAACCTTTTCTAGCATTACTGTTTTCTCCAGAGCCTCTCGTCTCCTCATAATGTGGCCAAGGTATGATAGCCTCAATTCAGTCACTTTAGATTCTTGAGATAGTTCAGGCTTCATTTGATCTGGAACCCACTGATTTGTCTTTTTGACAGCCAGTGGTATCCATAATATTCTCCTCCAACATCACTACTAAACAACTTACTGCTAAAATATTTTAGAAAAACTAGATGCATTTAAGACATTTTTTTCTTAATTAAATGATATCGTATCTTGTGACTGGTGAGTAATTAGTACACAGATTCTCCCTCTGGTCTCCCCCCCACCCCCAGAATTATTGCCAGTGTTGAGGCTTGGAAAGTGTTTATTAATGATGACTTTGGTGCAAAATTACACATACTCAGAGCCACCCACTCTTACCACTACTCCAACACGGAACTAGACACTTGGTGTCTTCCAGATGGCATACCAGTTCCCACTTCATTGTATCAGGAAGCAAGAAAAGAGGCCACAACATTACGAGCAGAGAAAAGGGAGAACTACTTACAGCTTCACTCAGTACATGAAATAAGGAAAGAAGAGGGAAATAACTGAACTTTTGAAACAGTCATGAAAGCCAGAAGTACTCTGAAGCCTGCTCATGTCTGTTAAATAAGGCTTGCTTAGGGTTTCCTCACATCAGCTGACAGGCCAGCAGGAGAAACAGAAGTTAGGGATAGAGGGATGATGTTTAGCCAGTTCCATGATGTCACTTCCAGAAAAATACCCCAAAGCGACATCACATCAACAATGTCATGTAACACTGGTGCAACACTATGGGATTTGGCACACATTTGTGGTAAATTCATCATATTGTCTCAAGCAGATATTTTCTGGAAATCGGCTTACTGCCACTTTCAGCAATTTTTTGCTTCACTTTTTCCACTGAGTGGTGGCAGGCAGCAAAGAGAGAGACCTAGACTTGCTCCCAAGGAAGAGTCAGAGTGTTTGTACCTGTCAGTGATTTATAGTTGACATACTATTGGGAGGAGATGAACCAATGATGTCATCAAAACTAGAAATTGTAGTAAATTTGAAGGTTACTAACTGTGGTCAAACGTTTAGTTGAATTCTGAGAGAGGGAGAAGAACTTTTGATAGCCACAGACATTTTCAGTTGAGAAGAATGCAAACTCTCTATCAAACTTTGATCAAAGAGAATTTGATTGATTTTTGGAAGTTCCCTCTCAGACAATTCAAGAATTTTAAGGAAAGCTACGAGAGTGTCAAGACAGCCAGTAAAAATGGCTCAAGAAGGGTTTGCAATCTCCTCTTTAAATTATACTGAGTACACTGGAAGTACAGAGGGATTGGAAGTGATTTAGAAATTAATTGCATGCAAATCTTGTTGCTCCCCCTTCATTTATAATGTGAAAACTGGGTTTGAGACTGCAATAGACACCTCTGAACAGTGTCAAGGATTCTTATTCCTTCCATAACAGCCATCCATTTCAACCTCACTTTCTAGCTTGTGAGGAAGAAAAAGAAAGCAGCAAGCCTTCCTCAAGAATATTTAACAGCTCTGCAAGCAACTGCCACCTCTACCTGTTCTCTCCTGACAAAGACAAAACAGCCCCCGGGCTTCAGGCTTTCTGTACTTGACAATCACATCTCAGTCAAGTGTTCCGAATGTATAAATTTCCCCATCCCTCTCTTGTGCGTGTGTGTGTGTGTGAGAGAGAGAGAGACAGAAAAGTCAGTGCCTTAAATAAAACTATGGAGCTGTTTTTTTCTTTAAAAAATAAATTAAATGAACCTCTTTTCCCTCACAATGCATTTGAATCCTCAGATTTGGAAGCGCAGGGCTGTGCCCCTTCTTTAGATAATGATAACAATGAAGCAACTCCCCCAAAGATTTCTACTAGAAAGACAAAAGATTTTTTTTTACATCTTTCAAGATCCCTCCCATGCTGAGTTTATTCTAAAACAGGCTGCACCCACACAGTGTGCATTCTCAACATGCAAAGCGTTATTAGTACATCCAGAATGCAGGGCTTTTCCCCCCACCCCCAAAGACACCCTGCTTTGCAATCTTCAGATAACAAGCCAGGTATGTTTGGTATTGCCCCTCCCTGCCCCCCAAAAAACCTTGAGTCGGGTACAAATATTTTGTATTTATTAGATAGGCCACATACCCTGCTCCTTACATGTTCAAAGTGGTGTTTTGACTCACAACAAAGCCTGATCCATTTATGTTGGCTTTAGGCAGCTAGAATTCAGCTTTAAACTGAGGACCCATGAGAATCTGAAGGAGAATTTCATTTCCCCACTTCATCTCTCCCTTCTGTTTTTCTTTCTCTCCTCCAGCAGAAATTTGTCTTTCCCCTTTTCTTTTCTTCCACTCACTTACCCACCCACATTTTTTATCCTTGTCCAAGAGCAGAGTTGCCTCCAAGTAGGACCCAGAGATCTCCTGGAATTTCAACTGATCTCCAGGCTACAGAGATCAGTTTCCCTGGAGAAAATGGCTGATCTGGAGGGTGGGCTGCATGCCATTATAGCCTGCTGAGGTTTCTCCCCTCCCCAATCCCTGCCTTCCTCAGGCTCCATTCCTAAATCTCCAGAAATTCCTAACCTGGAGTCAACACCCCTACAAGAAAGCCATGAAATGACCAACATGCATTAGTGATGGCAACCTGGCAAACAAGGTAAGGTCAAATGTCTATAGACTTTTAAATGAAACTTGCAGTATCTCTGTATTTAACTTCATGTTCCATTACTGGGAGGCTTAAGAAGTTCCCTTCCATGTGCCTGGAATGCTGACTCCCCACCAATCAAATGGGTGTCTCTGGAAAATGAAATACCTCTAGCTGTAGCTAAACAGGCTCTGCTCTGGTTCTCTATTCTTTTTTCCACTCAGAGGGTTAGTCAAGTTAAAGACATGCTCCACTCCATCATGAAGTCAATGGCAGTCACTGGTGCTTGCCAGGGTCATGTCTATGACTACCAGTGCCTTTGGGTGCTTTTAAAACGTGAAAGACAGGTAGCGCTAAAATTTCCTCTCCAAATCACCTAGAGAGAGGCCAAGCCACAGTTTCCAAATATTTCCTTATTACAACTGACTCACATGCCCAAGAAGACACTTTGGATCAGACAATTCCTAGATAAATGTTTGGTCCTCTAGTCATTTCAGGATTTTGCACTATGGGAATGGTTTAAGCTGTTCTTTTGCCACCAGGTGGTGCTGCAGTATCTTTCTGTCCTCTAGAGGAGCTCATGCCCACACTGAGCACAAGGAGAGTCTAGGATATTTGGAAGTGAGTAGGATTCCTTGACACTGGTCCCTTAGTAAGGGCAAGGCTATTGTGCCACCCACACGTGTGATTTATATGACATCTTTTTAGATAATAGTACAGGAAAAAAATGGTGTTTACATGTCTTTATACTGGGTGATGCAGAAGAGATGTTCTATTAGATTACACTGGACTGGCTTGGGATTTTCCATATCTTTACATGGGATTCTTTACGGGATTCTGTGTTTTTAACATGACATTATGAGTCAGGTCATGCACTCAGAGGTTAATATGACAAGCGACACAGATCAAGGTTATTGCAACATCCTTCTAAAGCAGTGGTATTCATTCAGTGACTCATGGGGTGCCAGGTTTGCAATTACCATCTGCCAAGAGGCCAAAAAAAGCTTCATGGTGTTGAGAGATAAGCTGCAGTACTGCAGTGAAAACTCTGCTCGTGACCTGAGTTTGATCCTGACAGAAGCCAGTTTCAGGTAGCCGACACAAGGTTGACTCAGCCTTTCATTTTTCTGAGGCCAGTAAAATGAGCACCCAGCTTGCTGGGCGTAAAGTAGAGATGACTAGGAAAGGCAATGACAATGGCAAACCACTCCACAAGAATAACCTAGTCAATATTGTGATGTGATGTCAACCCCATGGGTCAGTAGTTACCTGGTTCGTGCCCAGGGGACTACCTTTACCTTTAAAGAGGCATATATACTTTCCTTAATGGCATGAGGCTTGCATATCAGGAAGGATTGCAGCTTACCTGTTTTTCCAATGGTGGCTTTTCAAGATGAAGTTCCACTGGGCCTTGTTCACTTCCCTGAAATATGGGGCAAGTCCCATATTGTGGAATGGTGTTCAGAAGAGGCACAGGTAGCATGTTGAAGAGCCACAGGTGGTTAGTGAGTCAGGGAGTATTATTTATAGTGTTCTGTTAATGACCCAGCTGACCTCTCCTTGTGTCACCTGGATTCTCAGAACAAAAGCCAGACAAATTAACTCCCTTGGAAATTGCAGAGAACCATGCACATGCTTTCTTGGAAAAACATGATGGCAAATATTTCCACAATCTGCAATATAAAACACAAGAAAACAAAAGCTGGCAGACAACTGTGTCCACAGAAAAATATTTGGACAGTATTAGAGCTGCAATCGGTTTATTCCTACATGACAGTAGTTTCTAGGCAGCAAAAAGAAATAGTTCATAGAAGACAGAAACTAAATGTACCACCCTAAACAAAGTTACACCCTCCTGATTGAAGGACAACAGGTATATTTAGTATATATAATTCTGTCAAGCAAAGTTATGAGAGGAAATGTGGATTGTGCGGCACATTAAATTAGAATAGTTATCTCTTAAATGACCAGCCGTTTTACCTCAGAAGTTCATAAAAACATAAGCAGAGCTTTACTTAAACTGAGAGAGAAAACATACAGTATATACATTATATACACAGTATCACAAATATATAGTTACATGCACAGCTTATGGTTTGTTACAGTTTGGTTGCGTTACAATATCTTTTAGTCAGAGCACATTTATATATCATTTGGTTTAAGCAATATACAGAGCACAGAGAAACATCTTTCCTCTTAGTTAGCCAGGGAGTCTCAGAGTGTGTGTGTGAGACGGAACAGAACACCACCAACGGATTCTAACTGTCACCTTTAGAATGTTCGTGCAGCTTCCCAGAATTCCCTGCTGCTTCTGCTGCTGCTGCATGCAAGCAAGGCTGGAAATTCCAACACTGATTCCATTGAAGGGTGTTGCTCTGCTTAAGATGAAACTTATTCAAGTATTTATTTACATAAATCATGTAGTGGGGGACATTTATAAGCAAAAGGCCTGCTCCAATGGAGGACCCTGTCCTGGGAGTTTTTAGGATGGCTGCTTCTGTTTCGAAATGGGGATTCATTCATTCATTTGATTTATTGGAGTTGAATTAATGGACTGCTCCCCCCACCCCCCGGCTTTCTCTCCCATCATGGTTCTTCCTTTTGGTGCAAGCCAAAATGTAAGGGCACAAGAGTTCTCAGCTTGTGACTTTCAGTCTAGGGTGAACAGTGAGGCCCCTGTCATTGCAGCCAAGTGTCTTGAGAAGGTCCCAGTATATGATGAGGAAAAGCCAGAGCAGCCAGATATTTTGGAACCATGAGCAGCTCTGACATAGAACTGCACATGTTAGACAACGCTAATTAGAAACACCTTCACAGCTGAGCTTTCTTTTGCTACTTTGTCAACCAACTTGAATCTTGGAAGTAATATGGGACCTATGGTGCTTTTTAATGGCAAGGTTTCACCAGAGGCTCTTCACCTGTGGCTCTTGACTTAGGAACACAACCAAGGTGTACAATGATTGGAGGAAATTTGGCCACTACTGGAAGCAGAGAGTCTCACCAGTTGTACTGCTAACATAGAACTATACCTGTTAAACAACAGTGACATCAGCACACCACCACTGGACCCCCCCCCAGTTCATTGAAACGGTTTCTGTGCAGTCACTAGTATGTTTGTTGTATGGGTGGTTTATAATTGTTGGGGGGGAGGGCAAGATTTACCTATAGCAGATGTCTGACCAATTAAATATTTCAGTGCAACTGGGAGTCAATAGATATGGGGGTGGGATGTACCAAAGAATCTTGAGCCTTGTTTAAAGTATCTCCTGACTTCTTAAAACCGAACCTTCATTGTATCAGTACCAAACAGGTAGGGGTGATATTTTTGCAAAGTTTTATGCTGATAAATGATCAAGAATGATTTAGTTTCTGACTGTAACATAGGTCCACTGAAAAAACTGTATAATACACCACCTGTTCCATGATGGATGTTGATAAGCATCTGGGATCAATGGAGGCCACTCCTTGTAGCTTGGGTCTTTGTCCATCCTGACTGTTAAAATGTGTGAAGACAACAACAATGAATGCTTGGTATCTATTATAAACCAATCACTAACCCAGGGCACTGTTCCTTGGCCACTCAAAGAGACTGCTATCCAACTACTACTAATTGCCCCTGCCCTCCTATCCTTATAGAAAAAATGATGCAGCCAATTATCCCCCTGTCACTAATCTGCTCTTCTTGGGCAAATTGAGAGAGCAATAGCAGACCAACTCCAAGTCTTCTTGGATAATTCATCTGCTCTGTACCCTTTCCAGTTTGGTTTCATACCAGACTATGGGGCAGAGACAGTTCTTCTTTCTTTAATGGATTACCTCTGTCTAAATTGAGACAAAGATCAGGCCTCCCTCTTGCTTTAGCTGGATTTATCTGCTGCCTTTTACACAGTGGACCATGTATATTAGGCTGGTTCAAACCACTCCTCATGGACTTAACTCAAAGAATTGCCATTGGAGACCAGTTATCATCTATCCTGTGAGGTTCCATGGGGTGAAATCCTGTCCTATCCCCCATGTTCTTCTATTTTTATGTAAAGCCCTTAAAGCTAACTATTCATTGTTTGGGGGTTTGCTGTCGTTATTATGCAGATCACACACACACACACACACACACACACACGCACGCACGCACGCACGCACGCACGCACCTCCTTATCCAAATCAGCTAGTATTGCTATTTGCTAAAGAGGTTCTGAACCTCTGCCTGGCTGCTGTCGTTAAATGTCTAAAAGTGAGCAAACTGAAACTAAACCCTAGAAAGACAGGTAGAGGTCTTGAAGGACAGTATGCCTCCCACTTTCAATGGAGTTCAGCTGACCCTTGCTGACTCAATTAACAACCTCAGAGTCTTATTGGGTCCAACATTATTGTTGGAGGAGCAAGTTAAAGCAGTGGCAAAAAAAGGCTTTATTCCAACCCAGTCTGGCTTGAAAGATGACCCCTTACCTTGATATGGCTGATCTGGCCACCTGGATCCATAATGGCATCAAGTCTCCTATAATGCCCTGTCTCCCTTGAAAATTAATCCAGTAACTCCACTTGGTGCAGAATACTGCAGCTGTGCTATTATTGGGAAATAAATGGAACATTCTACAGTCATTCCACAGTCTGGCCATGAGTTTCTACGCTCAGTTTCAAGAACTGACTATCTCATACAAGGCCCTTCATGACCCTAGACCCTCTTTTCCTTTTTTTACAAAGCTCGCGTCAGGCACATGGTTCTTCCCTCCTGTTTTATTCTCAAAATGACCCTGACAAAGAGTGACTGGTTCAAGGACAACCAATAATCTTCATGGCAGAGTTGGGATTGACCCCAGGTGTCCACAATCCAAGTGTGATATTCTTACTATGCTAGATCTCCACAAAGGTTGCACTCTAATTCATAGCAACCAGCGTTATTTTTTGGGTGGCGGGGGGTGGGGGGGACTGGGAGAGCAGTCTTCTGTTATTTCTTCCAAACTAGTTTGATGAAAGATTATATTGCAGCAGAACAGGGAATATTGAAGAATTAGAAATATAGTTGCACTCAGCAAAATCCTGGTCTTTGTCAGCCTTTGCTCCTACAGACTAATTTTCCTACAGTTGTCCCCAATAACATCTTTTTTTTTCATTTATACCTTGACTTATAACACAAGATACCTCAGCAAAACAGCACAATAAAAGCAGAAGAATTGATCACTAGTGCCTACTTCCCAATGGGGTTTAACATTTCATCTCACCAAAAGTGTGCACATCGTTCTGAGTTTGTGTTCCAAGGTCTTACAACATGAAAATGTGTCACTGGTTAACTCTAAATAAGATTTAACACAGAGCTTACCCAGCAAAATCTACTTCATTTATTGAGCAGTCAAGTAAAGATCAGTGCACTGCTTCCAAGAAGGCTGATTCCCTTATAGTTATTTATGGATAAGTCATTTGAAAGTGTTATAAACATAAGAAAAAAAGCTTCAGGCTGCAGGAAATCTTTAGGATAAAATAGAGACTTAAAAAACGAAGTCTTCTCTCTTTGGATGAAGTGTATTTGTTCCAATACAAATTGTAAACTTCTGGGATTATATTTGTTAAACTCCACTTGCTCAAGATCACAACATAATAGTCACTTAGGAATTGTTTATAGGTGCAATTATATTTTTGTTCAGTTGAAGCCAGAAAAAAGAACACATAAGCTAATAAACAGTTAAGATGGCAATTTTATATGTAAACCAATAGAAAAGAACCGTTAATGAAACCTGAGTCAATTATTAACAATTAGCAGTAAAGAAAGCAGCATCAATATGAAAAAAAAATTGAATATTTCCAGAAACATATTTTATATTTTAGAACAGAGACCTTACTAATCATTATTGTTTTGTACTTGGGGTTGCTTTTAAGAGGACTTCTAATTTGAAAGACAAGTTAATACACAATAATACATTTCAATTTGCTAACCCACAAAAACCTTACCAGGATTTAGTTTACCAGGTGGTCATTTTCCCTTTAAAACTGTTCAATTTGTAGATTCGCAAACTCTATGAAGTATTTACTGACCCACATGACAAAAAACAGAATATCCTAAAACATTTTACAACAAGCAACTCTGATTTGATTGTTTGTGGCTGACATGGGCAAAGAAACACAGGTGAAGGACACTATAAAACCCATTTGGGGGTGGGGAAGGGGACTTCGCACAGGTCCCGTCCCCAAAATGAGTCTGCTCATTTTTATTTCCCCTAACTGGGTTTTTTTTTTTGAAAATTGCTATACTAGCCATTCTTTTTAAAAATCCCGGGTTGGATCACCTCCCAAGAGAACGACCAGGTAGGAGGCGCTTTATTTGCCTCCCATCCACCGCGCCATCCACAGTGTGGGAGAAGTCACCTGCTATTGCCCGGCTGTTCCAAGGAGGCCCCTTTCCCTTCTTAAAATTTTTGCAGGCTGCATCTGCATAGCGACGCAGGAGCAACTGGTCATATCGTGGGACCATCAGCATGGCTGTGGGGCACTGGCGTAATGCCCATTGGGCAAGGTGGGCAGCTGCCCAGGGCATCACCTTGTGGGGGGCATCAAAATGCTGGGTTCGTTTTTGGGTATTTTAGTGGTTTTCCATTTTTGGCCTGCAGGGGGTGCAGTTTTTAGGCTAGCGGCACCAAAATTTCAGCATATCATCAGGAGACTGTCCTTATGCTACCCCCCAAGTTTGGTGAGGTTTGGTTCAGGGAGTCCAAAGTTATGGACTCCCAAAGAATACCCTATCACAGTGTTTCCCCACCTTAGAACTAATGGGAGATGGGGGCTACAGTTTTGAGGTTACTAACTTTGGCCCCAGACAAACTGCACCAAGCGCCTAAGAGGCTATCGAGCAGTCTCCTGATGAACCCTAGTTTGAGACTGTGCCTTCAAGTATTTTAGCTGCAACCCCATTGACAGCAATGCAGAAAACTCAATGCAGAACAAAGATTCTTGGGCAAATTTCTAGGATGTTCCTGCAGGGGGTGCATTTATTTATTTATTTATTTTATTGGATTTTTATACCGCCCCATCCCCGGAGGGCTCTGGGCGGTGTACAACATTTAAAAACAGTATAATTAATAACATTTAAAAGCAGCGATCCAAGTTTAAATATAAATTAAATTAAAATCCAAGATGTAAGGTGGCATCAAGCGTTTCAACAGCATGGTCTCCTCCCGATGAAGGGAGGCATGGGGAATCTCAGTGATGAATGCATTAAGCCCAGGTGTTGAGGGGCCACAGACATTTCTGGATGTATCGGCACCAAAATTTCAGGGTATCATCTGGAGATGATGGCACCCCCCAAGTTTGGTGCAGTTTGGTTCAGGGGCCAGTTGCAGGAGCCCTCAAAGGGGGTGCCCCATCTCCTTAGTAAAGAATGGGGGATGGGCACCCCTTTGAGAATCCCATAACAGACCTAAATAGCTGCACCAAACTTTACTGAGAGTACCACATAAGGACAGTGTCCAGATGATACCCTGAAATTTTGAATACTATTCTATCAAATCGCCTACAGGAACAGTCAGAGAATTTGCCCCAAAGAATGCTGTTTGCATTGGGTTTTCTGTATTGCTGTCCATGGGGTTTGAGCTGGGGGGTTGTTCTACAGAGGCACTAGAAATTCGACCCGTGGTCAGCCTCTTAAAGAGCGAGGCGAGCCTTGGAGATAACATCTAGTGGGGAATCGCCAGCAGCTGAGGGCGAGTCCGTGTTCCTAGCGAGTCTCTCAGCGTGCTGGTTCCTGGCACCCCATTGGCCAGTTCCTTCTCAGTGTAGAAGGGAGAGCGGAGGGAGTTCGGAGGCCGGAGGTGGGGAAGTCATCATGTGATGCATGATCTCACCCAGCTACGTCTTGAGGAGAAGGGCGTAAGCGTCCTGGCCTAATCCTCACCTAGGGGGCAAGACCATCTTGATGACTAGGCAGACAGTTCATGACCCGTGACTCATAGGGGGGGATGAGGAGTAGAAGTGGAGATGCGACCAAGCCAGTAGGAGGCCGTAGGTGTTCAGCCTTCGGCTCCGCAGCTGCTGGGTCAGCGGTGCACATTACCTACATCTGCCACACATTTTAGAAGGGAGGCCGAAATGCTGAGGCCCGATTTAGGGGAGACTGCTTGTCCCCTCCAGCTGTTTAATTGAGTTGACCGAGCTGCTTGTACAACATCAAGAACTTGGTTGCGGGGCAGAGGAAAGTCGAGGGGCTTCTTGCACACGTTACAGGCAATAGTAGATATACATTGAAGCGAAACAAGACCCGTGATGAGGCATACAATCAAACCAATGCAGAGAGCTGTCACGATAGCACTCAACCATCCCACTCCGGCAGCCAGCTCCAGAGGGCTGACCACCAATGGGGCAATACATCATACTTTAGACTGGATACAACTTTTTTTGCAATTCACGCACTTTCATATGAATCAATTGGGAGGTTATCAGAGAGATTAAAACAACACACATATTATGTATACATTCTCACAACCTTGAGTGATGTAGTAACAACAAGTAATCAATAAGCTTGATTATCTAGGGTAAACAGCCGAAGGATTCCTGTTAGCACCGGAGGCTAGGGCATCCAGAGCGGTGGAGAGTAGGAGTGATGGACTTACTTAAAGACACAGGCCAGCCGGCCCGTAAGTGCCAGCATTGTAAGAGGTGAGTCCAGGGACTCCCACTGGGAGAAACCGCGAGGGAGGCGATTTCGGCTGTGGAGAGGGAGACAGCAGCGTCGCTCAGGCAGGAGGAAGGGATCGAAAGGCAGAGCGGAGCCGAGGCCGTGGCAGTGCCAGGGCTCCTGGGGCTGAGCCTGAGGTAGAACAATGGTGAGGCGGCTGAGGCAGCAAGAAGGGTCCCAGTAGAGAGCAGGGCGGGGATGTAGTTGAGGTTTGCTTTCCCCGCAGGTCCAGAACCAGCCAGCAGGGAGCAGGATGTTCCCAAATGCAGGAGGAATGTCCTCAATAGTACAGTTCCAGTTAGCCCGAGCAGCCGAATGGGCCTGGAGTCGGCTCCTTGGTTGTACGCCGACGATCTGGCCGCAGGTGTTGGACTTCGTGGATTAGCGACAGTCTTGGTGATAAGGGAGAGAGCGCCCGGCAGGAGGGATTGGGCAGCGGGTCCCCAGTCAGCGCTCATGGAATACCCTGATGGATGAGGCATTCATGAAGGGGACTTAAGCCAGACTCCGTAAGGAAGTCTCCAGGGGCTTTGCAAGCGGGGAGCAGGCAGGAGCTTAGCAAACTCCCGACTCCTAGAACTGGCCCAGGCAGAAAAGATGAGAAGGCGTTGGCGGCGGCAGCAAACTGCTCCCAGATGTTGGTCTGGTGAAAGCTACCGTCAGGGGGTGGCCGGTACCTGCCATCGGCAGGAGGCAACAGAGCAGGCAACAGGATGAGTGGCCGCCCGAGTTGGCGGTGATGATTGCAAAGAGAGCGGCACAGAGGTTCTCGGGTGTCACCGGGTGACCTTGCTGGCGCTGGCAGCTCTTGAGCTTGGCTGGCGGTTGCTTTGACGTTTCCCCAGGTCATCCGGGTCTTTGGACCGTCTGGGCGTTGGCGTCGGCGTTCCCGTTGAGGAGCCGCCTGAAGCGGGATCGCCTCAGAGAGATGTGTTCCATCTCTGGGATGAGGTTAGTTTCCCTCCTGGCGCCATTCCATGGGCTGGCCGGTCATGGCGAGTGGCGGAATCCCACAGGAGCCTGTAGGAATAAGGACTGAAACACACCCCCCCTCCCAGGTTATGGGAGGGGGCCGGGTCCCGCCAGGCTTCGGTTCTAGAGCGGAGTGGCGGGAGATCAGGATCGAGTTTTTTATTTGAGTTTGAGTTAGAGTTTAATGTGTGCAGGCTATTTTGCAGACTGCGTGTAGTTGAAAGGTTACTTTAATACTGCAATTCTGCTGGAGGCCGCCCATCCCTCTTTCTTAAAATTATTTGACAGGGAGGGCAGGGGGTGGGCGGACCCGGGGGAATTGTGGGTATGCATGCTTAATCAGTAGTGCGAAAGGGGCTTTTGGAGCTCTTTTGGGGGGGGGATGGGTGCGTCAGGGGAACAAGGCATTCCAGGCGGTTGAAGGCAGAGGACTCCACATGCAGAGGGGTTTTTTTTTCCTTGTAAGGGAAATGTACTTACCGTGACCTTGGTGGCCAACGCATGAAGGGCTGGATGGTGCTAAAATTTTGTATTCGAATTATCTTGAGTAAATGCCGCCCGCTGAAACCACTCCTTAAAAGGCGTTTTAGGCCAAGCGTCTTAGAAGTGATGATGATTGCTATAATACCATGACCACTGGAGGCGCCCTAACTGAACAAGTGAGTGAATTTGGTGCTGACAGCCTCCTTTTAACCTGGGAGGCCTATCCTGGCAGTGCTGCGGTACCAGGATGGGCCCAAGATTTTAATCCAGGGAGAACCCAGTCAGCCAATTGGCCCTCCTCCACTTTTGGTTGAAGAATGGAAGGGAGAGGAACGGGAGGGGGGTCACGGCTTCCTTGCGGAGGTTTGAAGGCAATTCGGAGGTACAATCAGGATTATGATGATCTGCGTGATGGATTTATCCATCCCAGACTAAGGTCGTTTTGACCACAGCTCATGAAGTCTCTTCCCAAGAGATTAACATGGATGTCCAAGGCGATGAAGGCGTTACCGTGAAGCTGTCGCTCCAGTCCTGGGCTGTGGACCGTGTGCGGCCGAGATGCTCCCGTCTCTGGTTTGTTTCCCCACCCCCCCCCAGATGTGCGGGCAAGCCTCGATTGACCACTGGTCCCAGGCCACTTTCGGCTGTCCTGATGACAGTCACATCCAGCCGGTGTCTACCGAACCCTTAAACATGCATCCCTCTATAGCGAGCTCCAGATGCAGGCGGGAGCTTCCAGTGGAGTGTTTCCACCGCCCTTGATGGTGGTGCTGGCTGCATAATGTTGGCTGCTGAGACTTTATGCATGCTTTATTAGCAGATGCAGCCCGGGCAGCGCATGGGGCAGGAGGATCCAGCTGTGCGCAGCTGGTTCCGGTGGGCAACTCCTGCGGGATGTTAGGTCCAGATCTGGAGATGGATGGGTCCCTGGTGCGTGGAGTCGATTACTCCGGGAATGATGAACACTCCCTGCTCAGCGGCGGAGGCCTTAGACAGCACCTGTGAATAGTCCCGAGGCCAGGGATGGGGTCGCCATACTGGGTTGGGAGGCGACAAGGACCTCGTGGGGGAACTTGAAGGGGAGATGGGCTGGAGTGCACGTGAGCGAGATACCCGCGAGTGGGGGGCGGTTTGGGCGTGGGCCTTGGTGTCTGGAGTCTGCTCTAATATTCTCCTCCCTTGGTCCTGGGCTGGGGAGAGGCAGCCGGTGGGAAGTTTCCCGACAGGCAGTGGCACTCCAATGGGAAGCCTCTCTCTGGCATCGTGGGCACCCGGGTCTTGGGCTGACCTTCTCCTCTTGGGGGAGGACCCTCCTCCATCGGGGTTATAGGCCCCCCCCCACGAATACCTACATTCCGCCGAGGAAGTGTCCGGGTCTGCCGCAGTTCAAGCAATCATCCTGAAACATCCCCTGGCGGTGGAGAGTGCTGCGGCGAGGAGGCTAACTTGGTGGGCGGAAGATCCGATGTCCTAGCGAAGCCTTAAGCATGTCGGCCAGTTGGGGTCTTTGCCCAGGCCCGTGATTGCTCACGGCACTCCGTGGAGGCGTTCTCCTTAGCGAGGCGCATGAGAATTTCGTTTTGGAGCCTCTTAGCTATCTACCTGCCTCTTGAGCGCTTCCACACCGGAGCCTGTTCCTGAAACTTGGCATAGGGCTCTTGGGAGCTTTTGCCATTATGGCGGAGAAACTCTGTGTGGAGCTAGCCAGGAGTAGGGACCTTGACAAACGCATTGTAAGCGCACTCAGAAGGCGACCGTAAGAGGTGGCCTCCAGGCAGGACAATCTGATTGTTGCAGGGTTACAGAAGGCATCGAAGCCGTGAAGCTGTGCTTGGTGTAGGCGCCTTGAGGCGGCTTCCCTGCTAAAGCATTGCCTGGCCGGAACTTCGCTCTCCCAAGATCACAAATTGTGCAGGAGCTCAGGAGACATCTCACGGAGAGGTGGTCTTCCAGTCGTCCGGAACCATTAAGTGATTCCCTCGCCGATTACCTCTAGCATGCCTCTCAAGTAGGGAGCTAGTGATTCCTACGTCCTTTGCCTTAAACTGCGGAGCTCAGTGAGGATGTTATAGCTTAAGAGTGATTTACTTCGACTAACCAGCCGAACAATACCATCCTCCTAAATTGTTATCTGTGTGTGAAATAGATGAGAGGGCACAATCACGAGAATACTCGACATAGTCTTCCGTCAGGAGTTTCTTTCTTTTTCAGATGGAAAAGCTATCTCGCTCACGAAGATTTTTAGAAACCAACGCCATTACGTGGCGCTGACGGAGGTGCTTGGCTTAACCCGGAAAATGAAGACGGAGCAAGGGGGGGCGGCTTCAGAGCCGCGGGAGAGTTTGAAATGGGCGGAGGAGCAAGGGGGGGCAGAAGGAGGACAGGCGTCCAATTTAGCGGATAGAGAAAATTCCGGGGTTGAAATTGAAGGTGAAAGATCGAAAGGAGAGTGACCTGGCAAGGGGAGCCATAGGTCACAGGCTGATGGCGACATAACGTTGTCTCCGCGTCAGTAGCAGTGACATCAGCTAGCGAGGCTCTGTCGCGAAAAGATGCTTGATGTTTTCCCAGTCCATAAGATTCAATGTCCCCCCTTCTGGGTACCATAGACATTGAGCTTCAATCTCCTCAACCAATTTGCCCAGCTCCCCTCTCTTCTGAGGAGACCCTGCCGCATTTACATGCGCTTTCAGTTAGTTAGCGTGCTTGTCATAAACCCTACTTTTGCAAGCTCCCATACTCACCGGTGTTCCGTCCCGGACCGAGAGTGTCCTAGGACTCCCGAGTCCCCTGGATGCGCCGATCCAGAGGAGCGGCGATGCAGAAACGGTGGTCCCCTGGATGCGCCGATCCAGCGGGGGACCCCGGTACCTTGGCCACTGCAGTGGTGAGCAGGGTGGGAGTTCGAGGGATTCCCGGGTTGCGGCACCAGCTTGTAGTGGAGCCACGTGGTCAGCGCAAGAACGAGACGAGCGGCGGAGATAACATCTGGTGGAGATCGCTTGTAGCGGGCCTTGTGGAGGTCCGTGTTCCCTAGCCGAGTCTCGGCGTGCTGGTTCCTGGCACCTTTTATTGTAATTCTAGAGGGGGCGTGTAGAAGGGAGGAACGGAGGGAGTTCAGGCTTGAGGAGGAGTCCGAGGAGATCATCATGTGATACATGATCTCACCTGGCTTCGTCGCGGAGAGAAGGCGTAAAGCGTCTAGGCCTAATCCTCACCTGGGGGGCAAGACCAGCTGTCCCTGCGCCCGGTAACTAGGCCAGACAGTTCATGACCCGTGACTCATAGGGGGATGAGGAGTGGGGAGATGCCAGAGATGCGAACCAGAAGGCAGTAGGAAGCATTAGGTGTTCTGGCCTTCGACCCGCGGTGCTGCTGGGTCAGCGGTGCATTACTACAGGCACAGTCTCAAAACTTTCAGGGTCTCATCATGAGACTGCCCTGATGATATCCCCCCAAGTTTGGTGCAGTTTGGTTCGGAGGGGCCAAAGTTATGGACCCTCAAAACTATAGCCCCCATCTCCTATTAGCTCCCATTTGAAACAATGGGGGATGGGGCACCCCCTTTGGGAGTCCATAACTTTGGACTCCTTGAACCAAACCTCACCAAACTTGGGGAGTAGCATAAGGACAGTCTCCTGATGATATGCTGAAATTATAGTGCTGATATGTCTAAAAAGGCACCCCCTGCAGGTGCCAATGTCCTGGTGCAAAACAAATTTGGTTGTGGTGGAGTGTCCGCCCTTGGGGGGCGGGGGGCATCCAACTCAGGTTTTGCCCAGGGCTACAGTTTGCCCAGGGCTGCCTCGTTACGCCACTGCTGTGGGGGTTCATCTTTCCAGGCCTGCATAACTACACATGTTTTGCCAGAATTTCTTTTTTAAAAAAAGTCTCCGTGCAAAGCATGAAAGCAACCCGAATTGTTTCCATGGCCTCCAATCGCTGCCTGCATGGAATGCATGTGAATGGGAAAACAGGAAAATGGGTTGCTTTATCATAAATGCAACCTGTTATACATTTGCTGTGCGGAATCAGCCTATATGATCATACATCCATGTGACAAATTATATGTGAGTAACGCAAAAGGTGAGCATTGGGGAATATAATCATAATATCTAACTTTTAAAAAGGTGCTCAATTGGTTCAACATTTTTTTAGAACTTTGTAGTCTTGCCCACGAGGCCCCAAGGAAGAGACGAGACGTGGAGATTCCATCTGGTGGAGAGCGCCAGCGGCAGGAAGCGCGGGATTCCGTGATCCTGGCAACTCTGCCGTGTGCTAGGCTCTGCCTCCTTTTATTAGGGTTTACAAGAGGGGGGGCAATGTGGGCAGACCGGGAGGCGGGAGAGCGGGAGACCATCATGTGATGCATGATCTCATAGGGCTGCTACGTGCAGGAGGAAGCATCAGCGTCTGGATCTAATCCACACCTGGGGGCAGGAGCCCCTTTGTCCCTTTTTCTGGGACATCTGGTGACCGTGAGTCAGGCATCTCATGACCTGTGACTCATGGGGGAACGGGGGTTGGGGGAGCGAGTGCGCCCAGAAGGCCATAGCCGGCACCGGCATGCCAGGCGCTCCTTCTACGGTTCTGCTGGGTTCGCGGGCTCATCCCTACAGAACTTAATCATGCCCCAACTAATTTTTTGTTTGGGATTATATATACATCTGATAGATTCTTCTTAGAAGGGAAGCTGAGTGGATTCTTAAGAATGACTTAAAATATTTATTTTATATTTTTTATAAAAAATAAAATATCAAACATTTTAACTTTTTAAGGAACATTTGACAATATGTGACAGCAGTCAGAGGAAAAGTAGTCAATTGACCATAGGACTGCCAGTTACCAGAAATGACACTTTGTGTACCAATTCTTCCCATTTCCTCCTGCCAACAAATCTGATGCTGGTACACAAAACAATGGATTGCTAGAATGTCTCCAGATGGGAGCTCCAGTTGGGACCTCATCTCCAGGCTACAGAGATCAGTTCCCCTGGAGAAAATAGCTGCTTTGGAGGATGGACTTGGAGATCCCTGCCATCCCCAAGCTCTATCCCCAAATCTTAAGTAGTTTCCCAACCTGAATCTGCTAACTCCCACCAGTGGCTGGGGAGAGGGGACCTGACAACCCTGCTCCCCCAAACCACTCTCCCCAGGCTTGAAGCACTAGCCCCAAATCTCCAGAGTCGGCAATCCTAATCCTGGGCCATGTGGGAAAAAGTGAATGGAAAGAAGGGGCTTAGGCTACTGCCTTTAGATTCTAGTGGGTGGTATCTTGAAGACAGGGAACCATTCTGCTTTTTATACTGTTCAGTTGCTGCTAGCTTCTTTCTTAATGGGTGCCTGAGTGCCAGTCCATGTGGAGGAATTTGAGTGTTCCCCTACTCTAGCACAGCCTTTTGAAATCAATAACTTTACACGAGGCAGCTCTGCATAGGATTGCACGATAAATAGTGTAACTACTATATAACTAATACAGATTCCTCCAGCTTTGATGTATACATTTTCCCTTGCTCCAGGGCACTGGAGTTCAGTGGCTTTCCCTTCAACAAGGCAAGATTAGATTTGGTACAGAAAGCTGTTGGCAGTTGGCCTGTTATAGTAAGCTTATCTTTGATGTATGGTACTCATGAAGGGTATTTGCTTATAGTATATTTTCCCCCTCAGTTTTAATAAACCCTGGTGTGCTATAATGAATGCATTTGTTTTTATATCACACTACATGTTTTCTAGTATCAGATGAAAATAAGGGTGTGCGTTATGCACCAGATTGTATCATTGTGATAATTTTTGGCCCAGCAGGGATCAAAACAATCTTTCTGTTTCTCAGTCAAAACATATGCCATTTCAGCTAGTTTCAATTAAAACTATCAAAGAGCTGTGAAGAGGCTTCCCATAAATTATTTTAATGAGGGCAAACGTTTCTTCAACAACCATAAGCATCCCTCTTTACATCCCTCCTCAGTAACAGCCAACTTACAGCAAACCTGAAGGTTTTTAAAGACAAGAGGCATTCGTAGGTGGTTTAGATTGCCTGGCCTGTCATCACACTCCTGGCATTCCTTGGTGGGCTCCCATCCAAATACTGACCAGAGCCTGTCCTGCTTAGCTTCTGAGTATCTTTCCCTCACACAGTACCCTTTGATACCCAAGTATATCTCAAAGGGAAATCTTGAGGTTTCCCTTCTAGGTTTATGCCAAGTTCTTGATTTAGCAATTCTGGGATGTTTCTGCGTTTTGCTTCCAGGCCTTCAATTAGTCATGGAGAAGCTGGGGGAAATCAGCAGAAGGGGGTGAGTGGCCTCATAGACAGTGGCCTCATAGATGCCATCATTTCAGCCAACCATCAACCTCAAGCATGAGGGATGGAGAAAGTGATAGAGAGATACTGTGTCCACCTGCCTGTTCAAATCTCTGGACCACCTTACTTAGATAGCTTCACCCTGGGCAAGAGAGCTACACTGTACAGCCAGCTTTTCTTTCTTTTCATTGGCCACTAGAAGTATACAAAAAATGGTAAAATTTGGATTCTGGTCTAATGAACCTGATTTTTTTTCAGGAAATCTAGATATTCCCAAACTCCCATATTGGGAATATCTGGAATCCCACCCCAAATTCAGATCAACTAGACCTGAATTTTACCACCACCACCCCCATCTGCTTATCCCCCTCTGCACTTTGCAAAAATAGAGAGGGTCCAACTTTTTTTCCTTTGCAGCATACAAAAAACAGCTAACTCTACTACATCATGTGCCTTGAGGTCTGCTAACCTAATATTCCTTCAAAAATAGGATATGGATGGTTTCTGTTAGAGAGATATGTTCCTACCTAGCCCAGACATATTGCATATTTGTGATAATCTTCTGCCATTTTTATGGGCCATCAAATCCTAGAGAAATGTGACAGGAAATGACTTTCATTGCATCTCCCAGCAGCTGTTGATCTGTTTTGCTACATTGCTTTGTGATTGATTGACATCTCTATAATCAACTTTGGGTAGGGTTTAGTGAAGTCACAGTCTTCTGTTGTTCATTATTAAAGGCATCTATTTCTTCCAGCAGAAGTATGTGTGGTTATATGGATATATGGGCAGTCTTTAATGTCCCCTTCCGCAGCCACTGGGATAACCAGAGACTAGAGGTGGGTTGAGACCCTAGCCCAAGGGTAAGCTCTCTTTTCTTTTCTCCATTATAACTGACAGGTTCTCACTCATGCCTTTGAAGGACCTATACAGGGTTGCACTACAGGATTTGCATAAGAGACAAATCTTAAGTTTCACAAATTTCATTGGAAGTACATGGATGCAGTCTTTGTGTACAATCAAGTACTAAAGTCAAGGCCAGGAACATGAGCTTCATAAACATCCCCTCCCTCCACCCCATTTTGGTGATGGAAAGGCCTGAATATGTTCATGTGGAATTATGGAATTTTTAAAAAAGTCCTGATGTTTACATATATCCAAGCATAACATTTTGGTAAAAATTGTGTGCAAGACAAAATAGCTAAGAGCTCAAACTTCTAAAAATGTTTTATGGGTATCTTATAAACTCTTGCATCTCTTCCCCTGAAATTTTACAGGAATATTAAGTAGAGGTGCTGCTACATTTCCTGAGATTTTCATGCACTGCAGTCCATAAAAACTTGTCAAGACCACCATACATTTCTTACAGTGCATTCCTAAAAGGAGTTACACCCTTCTTCATCCCTTGAAGTCACTGGTTTTAGAAAGGTGTAACTCAAGGATTGCACAACAAATTATCATGCTTTAATTATGCTTAGAATTGAAATCTCGGCATCTTTTTGGCTGAGATGTTTAAGCTTCATAAGGATAATATGATGGAAAGTATCACTTCTAAACCCTAATCTATGGGGGCGGGGTTTTCTTTGAATATTAAAAATTTAGGACAAACTTAAAAGCTCACAGTGGCTTCCTGTTTCCAAATTCCTCTCCTTTATTTTTCAATAGTCAACTCACCTTTTCAGGTGAGTTTGGGGTAGGGTTGTGGCTCAGTGGCAGAACATCTGCTTTACATGCAAATGACCCCAGGTTCAATCCGTGGCATCCTCAGTTAAAAGGACCAGGCAACAGGTGGCATGAAAGACGACGAGGCTACAGGTGGCCTGAGGTTCTGGAGAGCCACTGCCAGTCTGAGTACATAATAGGACCTTGATGGACTGATGGTCTGATTCAGCATAAGGCAGCTTCATGTGATAATGTATATCTGGGTCCAGCACAATCTTACCCTTCTGATCTCATTGGCCCATTCTGCACGGGCCAAAAAACATGGGTGTAGGATGCTAATCAACCCATTTTGGGGGGGGGGACTTCTCATGAGCCCCGCCCCCAGAATGGGTCTGCCCCATTTTATTTTCTCTAACCTGGGTTTTTTGAAAATTGCTAAACAAGCAATCTTTTTGAAACATTCCGGGTTGGAGCCACTCCTGAGTGAACGGCCAGGCAGGAGGCGCTTTATTTCCCTCCCTTTGACCCTTTCCTCCACAGTGTGGGGGAGGCCACTCGCCATTGCTCCTTTTCCTTTTTTTTTTTCAAATGCAGTTTGCAACTGCGTAGCTACTTAGGTGCAGCCGGCCATATCTTGGGACATCAATATGTCTGTGGGGGCTCATTTCAGCCTGCCTGTGTAGCTATGCATGTGTTGTCAGATTTTTTTAAAAAAGAGAAGTGCCTCCAAGCACAGTAAAGTTCTAAAAAGCCAATTTTTTTCAGCTTATTTGGGATTTGGGATTTTTCAGCAATTGTCAAAGGGCACAATTTTTTCAGCTAAAAATGCTGAAAATACTGAAAAGGTATTTATTGGCTTTTTTCCGTTCAGATCAGTAACCAATAGAGCATCTGCAGAGTAGTAGTGACAAGCTAAAAGTAAAACTCTTCTGTCACATACAGTGTTGCTTCTTTTATGATCAAAGTATTGAAGAGGTATGTGCGCACCAGACTTTCAAAATAGATGCAGTTATGTTATTTGCTTTGAGGTGCTGTTTTCTTAGTTTTAAGTTCAATTTTTTTTGTAATCTTACAATTTAATATTATTGCATGCTGCCGTATTTTAATGGTGTTAAAGTCTGTAAATACAACATCTAATAAATATCAACTACTACTAATAAATTGGTACAACATAAATAAAACTTATTTGACAATAAGTAAAATCTGGTTTGGAACTAGAAGAAAAAGAGTCAATGAAATTGATTTTTTTTTTGCCTATTATAGGGCTGAACCTCCTGAATGGCTGTCCTCATCTGGATCACTTTTGGATCTTAGTATACCAGCAGATGACCGCAGTTGGATATCTTCTGAACCACAGACCTAATGGCAATCAAGTGGTGAAGCCAGAGCTCCAATTGTTGCACATTCCAAGCTAGGACATGATGTGACACTGGCTACATCCCAAAGGTTACGTTGTTCCTAAGCCATGTGGATCCTGAAAAATCTATAAATGCCTTATGGGTTATATCAAAATACTTAACATTTGCTGTTCCTTTATCCAGTTGCAGCTACAAAACAACCCCAAAGTAGGGTAGAACATAACAAAAGCCAACTGATCCAGGTAAAATCCTCCTGCTCCCTTGCCTTACATAACTTTGGTTTCCACCTCATATAGACAAAGAGAAAACAAATCTATGTCTGTTGTAGACTGGTCACAAGCAAATACTGGAAAAGGGAATATGTGGCTTTCTTTGGCACTGAAAGCCTTGATCAATTGAATCTTAAATGCCCTATCTGAGAATTTAGTTGGGAGGAGCACAGCTCCCAGCCTACATACCTGAAATGAAACTGACCTATCATTACTGCTGCTATTGTTGTTTTCAGACATGGATGTGCTTCAGGATATGTAGAGTGTTTAATTCAAGCCTCAGTTGATGTAACCTCTATTTTGTCTCTTTCAAGGAGGCATAATTTGTCTGCTTCCTGGTTCCCAGTTTCTCAGATGCAGGCATTGTCCCTTCGCTTCCCCACGCACACCTACTTACACTTCACGTTTGGGGAAGTGAAGCTGAAAATCAGCCTCCCAAGTGCTGTTTCCTTTGAAGTTCTGAACTGGAATGAGTGGGAACAGAATTTGATCACATTCGTGATTGGCGTATTAACATAATCGTCCATTATTTCAAAGCAAGTCACCTAGCAGGCAGTCGTAGTTCCGGACCAATGAGTGGAAGCTGCCTTGGGCTGCCTTGCCAACGTCCTTCAGTCATCCTAGGCAGTTCATTTAGCAGTTCTTTGGAACCTTTAATGGGCTGACACCATTTGTAAACAGCAATTGCCAGAATGGGAGGATTTTGCAGTGGTTTGAGAATGAGGGCCTTCTGGGGGGTGGGTAGAACTATCTTGGGTGGTATCATTGTGAGGGGGAATGTTCTGCAGTCACTTCAGATCTGGCAGTTTGTTTTTCTCTCTACATCCTCTGGTCCTTTTTCACTGGAAAATTTAATTAGTGCTGGGATGTTTGTATTTTCAGGAGCAGGCCAATTATTTTTTTTTAAACTTGTCCCAGCACACTTTGCCCAGCTCGTAGTTCTGCCGGAAATCTGCACTGAATGGTTGCTTGCATTCCTTTCCCACTGCAGCATCCCTACATATTGACTAATAAAAGACTCCAGAATGACACAAACCCTTGAAAGAATGCCAGTACTTTGAAAGTGGACAGGGAAACACTTCACTGTTCGTGGATGGCAGAAGCCTATAAGTGAAGGGCAACAGGTATGTTTGGTATATATAATCCTGTCAAGCAAAGTAACGAGTGGAAATGTGGATTGTGCGGCACATCCAATTAGAATAGTTATCTCTCAAAAGACCAGCCGTTTTACCTCAGAAGTTCATAAAAACATAAGGAGAACTTTGCTTAAACTGAGAGAGAAAACATACATCCCCTCCGGGGATAGGGCGGTATAGCAAGTTTAATAAATAATAATAATAATAATAATATATACATTAACAAAATATCACAAATATATAGTTACATGCATGACTCATGGTTTGTTACAGTTTGGTTGCATTATAATATACAGTATACAGAGCACAAAGAAACATCTTTCCTCTTAGTTGGTCAGGGAATCTCAGAGAGTGTGTGAGGGAACAGAACACCACCAACGGATTCTAATTGTCACCTTTAATATGTTCGTGCAGCTTCTCAGAATTCCCTGCTGTTTCTGCTGCTGCTGCATGCAAGCAAGGCTGGAAATTCCAACAATAAGTTCCCCCAAAGAAGAGGAAAGGATGAGCGGAAGCCATTGGAAATTTGATATTGGGAGGGATGGAGTCAGTCACACTGATAAACTTTCTTGTGAGAAGTGTTGTCTGCCTGGGGCAAAGATCTGAGATGCAGTGGAGCACTTGCCAAAGATAATTAAACCCACAAATAAATATCCCCTCCTGCTTCTTCATGTGAGCATGAATGACCCTGTAAGAACATATTTTCAAGAGCCATGACACCTGGGCAGGGTTACAGAACTTAGGCACAGCTTGTTTTTTCATGACATTATCCTGTGGTTGGATGGGTAGTGGAAAGGGCAAGGACGATAGTGGAAGTAAATAACTGTTTTCTTCAGTAGTGTCATTGGGAAGGGTTTGGTTTCTGGGTAATGGGTTATACTTATGGTGGGATGGCTATTTGGTGCTTGATGGGCTGCATCTTATTACAGTGTACACTTAGCTGGGAGTTGTGCATCTAATTAATAAGGCTTTAAACTCAGTTGGATAGGGAAGAAGGTGATGACCTGGAAAACTGTGCAGAATGCTGTGAGGTTGGAGGTGGGTGAGAAAAGCAGAGCTGGAAAGTGGGGTTGCATTGCCTGTGATCTTTGCTGTGTGCCTGTGTCTATACTAATGCACAGATATTGGGAAACAAGCAAGATGAGCTGGAAATCATAATAAGAGAGGGAAATTATGATTTGATTGGAAGAACTAAGGCTTCACAGGATAGTTATAAACTGTTCAAAAAGCAGGCTTGTTAGAAAAGGAGGGGGAGGGGATTGTATGTTAAAGAAGTCTATGTCTGTGAGGGAGTTCATGGTATGGAGGGAGAGGAATTGGTTAAAAGTGTTTGAAAGAAAATAAAAAGCGAGGGTAGGGATGGTGATGTTGTTGTGCATGTTTATTATAGCCCTGCAGAAATTTCAATATAATATATAATAATAAAATCTTAAATCTCTGTAGTGGTTCCTTAATCTTTTACTTGCTTCAACTACATCAATTCATGCAGAAATTAATTTGCTTGCATTGATATATTGACACAATTCAAACAGAAATTCAACTTGCTTTCAGCCACTAGCTTTCATCAGTACCAGCAGAAATTCAACTTGTTTTGAGTCAGACACAGTACAGGCAGAAATCCAATTCATTTTCAGCTGGATAGGCTCCCATTTTAGACCTGTTTTAAAATCTTCCTCAGTGACTTTTTATTCTACAAAATAATAGTCACTGGGATGTTACATTTACATCAAATTAGTGGCATTAACATACATGTAAATCACATTATTCCTGTATCTGTTCATATTACAAAATGGAAAAACAATTACAATAAAGAATCCACACACCACCATCAGACTATAGAGATTTTTGTGTGATAACCTTCTGCTACAAACACCTATGGTAATTCCCCCTTAGAGGGTTGGTAATTTAAAATTGTAAATAATTGCCTACTATTTTAAGAACATAAGAACATAAGAACTAGCCTGCTGGATCAGACCAGAGTCCATCTAGTCCAGCATTCTGCTACTCGCAGTGGCCCACCAGGTGCCTTTGGGAGCTCCTGCGCAGGATGTGAAAGCAATGGCCTTCTGCTGCTGCTGCTCCTGAGCACCTGGTCTGCTAAGGCATTTGCAATCTGAGATCAAGGAGGATCAAGATTGGTAGCCATAAATCGACTTCTCCTCCATAAATCTGTCCAAGCCCTTTTTAAAGCTATCCAGGTTAGTGGCCATCACACCACCTCCTGTGGCAGCATATTCCAAACACCAATCACACGTTGTGTGAAGAAGTGTTTCCTTTTAGTAGTCCTAATTCTTCCCCCCCAGCATTTTCAATGAATGCCCCCTGGTTCTAGTATTGTGAGAAAGAGAGAGAAATTTCTCTCTGTCAACATTTTCTACCCCATGCATAATTTTATAGACTTCAATCATATCCCCCATCAGGCGTCTCCTCTCCAAACTAAAGAGAGTCCCAAATGCTGCAGCCTCTCCTCCTTAAGGAAAGTGCTCCAGTCCCTCAATCATCCTCGTTGCCCTTCTCCTGCACTTTTTTCTATCTCTTCGATATCCTTTTTTTTTGAGATCACGGCTGACCAGAACTGAACACAGTACTCCAAGTGTGGTCGCACCACTGCTTTATATAAGGGCATGACAATCCTTGCAGTTTTATTATCAACTCCTTTCCTAATTATCCCCAGCATAGAGTGTGCCTTTTTCACAGCTGCCATGCATTGAGTTGACATTCCCATGGAACTAACAACTAAGACGCCCAAACCCCTTTCCTGGTCTGTGACTGATAGCACTGACCCTTGTAGCATGTATGTGAAGTTTGGATTTTTTGCCCCTATGTGCATCACTTTACATTTTGCTACATTGAACTGCATTTGCCATTTCCTCAAGCCCAATCACCTAATTTATCAAGGTTTGCTTGGAGCTCTTCGCAATCCTTTGTGGTTCTCACCACCCTACATAATTTGGTATCATCTGCAAACTTGGCCACGACGCTACCCACCCCTACTTCCAGGTCATTTATGAATAAGTTAAAGAGCACTGGTCCCAAAACGGATCCTTGGGGGACACCTCTCCCTACATCTCTCCATTGTGAGAACTTCCCATTTATACCCACCCTTTATTCCTGTTCCTCAACCAGTTTTTAATCCATAGGAGGACTTCCCCTCTTATTCCTTCATTGCTGAGTTTTCTCAACAGTTTCTGGTGAGGAACTTAAGAACATAAGAACATAAGAACAAGCCAGCTGGATCAGACCAAAGTCCATCTAGTCCAGCTCTCTGCTACTCGCAGTGGCCCACCAGGTGCCTTTGGGAGCTCACATGTAGGATGTGAACGCAATGGCCTTCTGCGGCTGTTGCTCCCGATCACCTGGTCTGTTAAGGCATTTGCAATCTCAGATCAAAGAGGATCAAGATTGGTAGCCATAAATCGACTTCTCCTCCATAAATCTGTCCAAGCCCCTTTTAAAGCTATCCAGGTTAGTGGCCATCACCACCTCCTGTGGCAGCATATTCCAAACACCAATTGTGAAGAAGTGTTTCCTTTTATTAGTCCTAATTCTTCCCCCCAGCATTTTCAATGAATGCCCCCTGGTTCTAGTATTGTGAGAAAGAGAGAAAAATTTCTCTGTCAACATTTTCTACCCCATGCATAATTTTATAGACTTCAATCATATCCCCCCTTAGCCGCCTCCTCTCCAAACTAAAGAGTTCCAAACGCTGCAGCCTCTCCTCATAGGGAAGGTGCTCCAGTCCCTCAATCATCCTTGTTGCCCTTCTCTGCCCTTTTTCTATCTCTCCTCAATATCCTTTTTTTTTTTGAGATGCGTGACCAGAACTGGACACAGTACTCCAAGTGCGGTCGCACCACTGCTTTATATAAGGGCATGACAATCTTTGCAGTTTTATTATCAATTCCTTTCCTAATGATCCCCAGCATAGAGTTTGTCTTTTTCACAGTTGCCATGCATTGAGTTGACATTCCCATGGAACTATCAACTAAGGCCTTCTAAATCCCTTTCCTGGTCTGTGACTGATAGCACTGACCCCTGTAGCGTGTATGTGAAGTTTGGATTTTTTGCCCCTATTGCATCACTTTACATTTTGCTACATTGAACTGCATTTGCCATTTCTTAGCCCACTCACCTAATTTGTCAAGGTCCGGCAGGAGCTCTTAGCAATCACTTTGTGGTTCTCCACCACCCTACATAATTTGGTATCATCTGCAAACTTGGCCACCACGCTACCCACCCCTACTTCCAGGTCATTTATGAATAGGTTAAAGAGCACTTTGGTCCCAAAAGCGGATCCTTGGGGAACACCCCTCCCTACATCTCTCCATTGTGAGAACTTCCCATTTACACCCACTCTCTGTTCCCTCTCTCTCATCTAGTTTTTAATCCATAGGAGGACTTCCCCTCTTATTCCTTCATTGCTGAGTTTTTTCTCAACCTTAGTCTCTGGTGAGGAACTTTGTCCAAAAAACCTTTTTTAGATCCAAGTAGACAATGTCCACCGGTTCACCCCTGTCCACATGCCTGTTTACACCCTCAAAGAACTCTAGTAAGTTTGTAAGACAGGATTTGCCTCTGCAAAAGCCATGCTGACTCTTTCTCAGCAGGTCTTGCTTTTCTACATGTTTTATAATTTTATCTTTAATGATAGATTCTACTAATTTACCAGGAACAGATGTCAAACTGACTGGCCTGTAATTTCCCGGGTCCCCCCTAGATCCTTTCTTAAAGATTGGTGTGACATTGGCCATCTTCCAGTCTTCAGGGATGGAGCCTAATTCCAGGGATAAGTTGCATATTAAAGTGAGAAGATCAGCAATTTCATGCTTGAGCTCTTTAAGAACTCTTGGGTGAATGCAATCTGGGCCAGGGGATTTGGTAACATTTAGTTTATCAATGGCTGCCAGAACTTCTTCCTTGTCTACCACTATCTTCGCTAGTTCCTCGGATTCGCCTCCTAAGAAGCTTGGTTCAGGTGCAGGAATGTTCCTCACCTCCTCTTGGGTGAAGACAGATGCAAAGAATTCAAAACTTTGTCAAAAGCCTTTTGGAAATCCAAGTAGACAATGTCCACTGGTTCCCCCTTATCCACATGCGAATTTTAAGTTCATCATTCACCTGTCTCCAAGTAAACAATTCTTAAAAGGGACATGCTTCTTACATTGTCTATTCTTAAGGTAATTACTACTCCGTTTCCTGCTTGTTTAAACTGCCAAGCTGTAATTTAGTGTATTATAAGCATCATAGTAAAATTACTAATACCTTTAAATTCAACTTGATTTCTTCAACCAAGGAGGCATTCAACTTAGTTACAGAAATACAAAGAGAAGTTCAGTTTACTTTCATAACACATTACCACAGTACTAACAAAAATTTGAATTACTAACAAGGCACAGAATAATGTTTCATTATACAGATAAATTAGCAATACTGAATAATGACTTACGGCAATAATAGTTACAAAAAAGACAGATCTAAAGTTGTATTAAGTTCATGAGGTATTAATGTTCTTAAGGGATAAATATATCTTGCTTCTAATTGTAATAGATTTAAAGTAACATCTGTAAAATTATACTTCTGAGGTTGGAAAATAGTTAAAATCAAAAAGTCTGATTGCTTTTCTTTTCTTTTCATTTCTTTTTAAGTAAGATTGACTATGAAACCTCATGAGCCATAATTCTAGCCCATCTAATTACCCTGTCAGGGTAGCCATGTTGTAACAGTTGTTTATGCGGTTCATCCACAGCCCCCAAGTATTCACTAGTTAGGGAATAAATGTTCCAGTAAGGAATAGGTGACACCCCCCCCCCCCCACAACATATACACTTCTTGCGAAATTAGAAAAGTCCTGCTTCAGCAGCATTACTCTAAGATGGCTCAATGTTTATCAGGATTCTTCTGTAAGAAAATCATCAGTGGAGGAAAAGCTGCCTTGGACAATGGTTTGCCTAATGACTCCCCTGTAATGTGTGGCTACTGGAAAGAGTTGGATTTGTTACTGGACATACATTCAGTTTGGCAGATCAATAAGAGACCCACCAGACCTGGTCAGTTCTCCACTAGAACAAAGTTTCTTCAGGCTCAAAACCCAGTGACATTCTGTGACAGACATGCAGGGATTATTATTTTCACAAAGTCAATGTGAAAAGTTAATTACCTGAAAGGCAGAGCCTTTGAAAATTATTGCTCTGAAGGAGAAAGTGCCTTAGTCAGCAGTACAAAATGCTGTGTGTAAGAAGAAAAATTCTGGTCCTCTTGAGATTTGTCAAACTTGGGCAAACCCAGGCTACATTTGTCATTTGGTCAATGGATGCTGCCAATGCAAATTTGAAATAGCATGTCTTAGAAATTGCCAATCATCTGTATTGTATCATTTGTTCCATATTATACCACCACACTCCCTCTAATCATCCTGTAAGGGCCTTTTATAGATACCCTGCCCCAGGGCTGATTGGTTAGCTGCCACCAGAAGAAGGGTATTCTCAGTTGTGTCCCTATGAAATACAACCCTCTCTGACAACACCTGTGCTCTGCTGGACTTCCTCAGGGCATGCAAAGCTGTATTCTTTAGTTACATGTGGAGTGTAATCCACATGTTTGGCTTGTTTTGTTAATGGTATGGTACTAACCACATATTTTAAAAGTTTAACATTTTAAGGTTAATATTTTATGTTTGTTATCAGCTTTCATGCTGATTTTAACTCATTTATATTGTTTTTATGCTATAAATTGCCATGAGACCTTTTGGGTGAGCAGCAACTGAAAACTTCTAATAAATAAACACTTATTTGACATTGTTCCTAGCACGAAGAAGATTGTAAAAGATATTGTGGAGTCCAAGAAGCCACTGAAATATAAGCTCCACCTGTCAGTAGAGCTTTGAAAATAGGACTTGTGATGATGTGCCTTTAAGAATTTGAGTTGATGGGCAGAGTTAAGTGACCCAGGAAAAACAGTTGGAACTGAGACCTGGAAGAGATCAGATGGACAGCTGTTGCTAGCTGTTAACTGTTCTAATAGATCTTATTGTTAGATGTAAATAAACCTGTTTTAAACCACTACAGTCAGTCATCTTGCCATCCATCACGACAGGACCTCTCAAGGACTGAAGCTTCATAGAGGGAACCTTCTACAGATAGGGGGAAGTGGCTGTGGGCTGTCTGCTGAGTGACAATTCTGGATCATTTAGGAAGACAGAGTGATGCCCCTGTGAGTCCTGAAGCAAAGAAAGTTGAGTTGAACAAGACGTGGGTGGTTGGCAATACAGAGTATTTTAAGCCACTGCCACTATCTTTGAACAGTGACAGTTTCCCACATAGTTTCACAGAAAGTGAAGTTAGAACTGAGACAAACATTTTTCAGGATCAGTTTTGACCTCAAAAGCAGCATTTTCCTGGGAAACATAAATTTACCTCAGCCCCAGCTCCAGGACTTTTCAGCCCCCTCCCATGTATGTTTTGATGCCCATTTTGATCTCCACAATATTCCTCCTTACGTGATCCCCACCAGCCCAGAATCCCATACAAGATGTGATACATCACATTGCAGAGTCAGCAACTAGCTAAAGGTAGTACATATTTAATGTACTGGTCACATATGTGCTCTTAGCCAATTTCTCAGTCCCTCCTTAATGATCCCAGAAAAAATTGGCCAACTTTTTTACTTTTGAGTTTTGAAATAGTAGCCATTGACTCAGCTCTAACTTGTAAGGATGAACAAATCTCTCCTTGCTGAGCTCTTTGGGGCTTTGTTTACTTTTGAGGAGGTCAGTTTCATCTATCCCTTAGTACTTTTCCCAAAACAATCCCATTTCAGAGGATTTCTTTGTGCTAAAATATAATTTGTTTCACACTTGTGATTTGACGTCTATTTTTTGTAGATCCTTTGTCATGTTTTCATATTAAAAATTGATTGAAATGTGTTCTGTTGTGTGATGTTTTCCTCTTCCCTGAGTGTGAAGAGGTTGCTTCATTTTCAGCAGTACAGTTGACTTGTGCTCAGGTGGAAAGTGCAGCTGTTCACAATAGCATATCTAGAACAGAGCAGAGCATCTCAGCAACACCTAGCAATACTTCTTTTACCCTGTGTGATGCTGCACACAGACACAGACCGCACACAGACATTGTGTAAGGAATTCCAAAGAGCAGAAATAAAAGGCTTTTGGATGTAAGACCGTTTATTCAGACATCTTAGAAAGCACACACACACGACATGACAGGAATGAGACCTCCCGCCCAAACTTCAGGTTATAACGTACTCAATCCCTTCCAGCTCCCTGGGCCATCCAGGCCCATCTCATGGGAACGGAATGCTCATCCTGGACAGCAAGATAAGCCGTCCACCAAGGTTGTTGCCGCCGATTCTGGCCCGCTGCCCGGCTGGAGGCATTCCGTCAAGGCCAGCTGGCTGGGAGAGAACCAAGCAGAACTGCCATCCTTACACATTGACTACATTGCTTTCAAATCAGGAACTTCAGCATTTTCATTCATGGTGTATATAATCCCACCTGGAGAAATAAGAACACCTGGAGGTTAGGGGGGAATAATTTCTACCTCAGTAAAAACCTGGAAAGCAATTATAACTACTACACAGCCAGGGCCACTTCCCCGTGTAAGGATTTGCTTCCTGTAATCCATTTTGTGTAGCAGTTGGGACTGAGATGAACTCAGGAAACTTGGTTTCATGAAGGACAAACATTGTTTTGCTGATTTTGTTACACTTGTATACACACATACTAGAAAGAAAATCACTTTTCAAGAGCTGTGTAGAATGGTTAATCTTTGAAATAAGAAACTCTGGTACTTGAATAGGTTCTGGGGACATTCATATGGGCCTCTAAGATGAAGCCTTTAAGACATCCATGGGCACAGCCAGTGGTGTATCGGTCAGCAGCTATTGAAAGGTCAGAGTGTGACCCCAGCACAGAAGGTATATAGCTGAAAAAAGTAAAACAGCTAAGGAGAAAACAATCTTACCTTCAATCTTTCCACCAAGCAGCCTGAAAACAAAGGAAAAGTGTTTTTATTTTTTTCCCCCTGGTAACTTAGAATTTAGTTTCAGAGCTCTGAAGGCCTCAGTTTCATGGACAACCCCAGAAAAACATGAGAAGCCTCAAGAAGAAAAGGGTGAATGGAAGCTTGATGGAAAAGAATGGGTTTATATTGTTAGAAATTAATATGCATATTTAAGTTTTTAGTATTGTTTGATAAGCATTAAGTAAGATAGAGTTAAGATAAGCTGTAAGTTATAGGTTACAAGTTAAGATAGAATATAAGGATAGTGTTATTTAAGAAGAAAAGTTATACCACAAAGTGTTTAGTCTAGTTAAAGGGACAGGGAAAATTGTGTGTGATGCTTTGATGCATTTTATGCATACAGAGAAATATTTCCTCCATTTCATTTTCTTTGAAGCTGCAACTCCTAGAATGTTGAAATCACCTTAACTACTTATGCCTTCAGTTCATGTGGAACACACCCCATTGTCACACATGAACAGAGAGTAAGACTCACCCACCAGTCATGCAGGCTGGCTGTGGAGGGCTGGCTGTCTTTTGGGGAAGCTCATCTGTCAGTACTAACCTCATCAAACAATTTCTGATCCCAGCATTCTCTAGAACATTGTTTGAATAACATTGTTGGCTGATACATAAATTCACAATGCAACACAAAAACCCAGCATTGCAGTATACATTAATTAGCACCTCTGGAATGATAGATTCATGCAAGAAGCAGAAAGTCCTAATTGGGCATGAGAAGTCGTGCATTTCTGTGCTCGATGTTCTCACCACTCTATGATCCTTTGACAGGAATGTGTAGATGGAAATTTGTGCTTGCATAACCCATAAAGCACCTGTTCCATTTCACCCAATTTCATCAGATCTAAGCTTGCACACACAAAAATAGATGATATGCCGTTATACCTAACAGGCTTATTATAAAACAAGTGCCATTACATTTGCATAAAGTTTCAGAAATTTTGCTAAACCACACTAATTGTCATATGCAGCAATCCTCAGTGGAACTGGAATGCTGCAGTTAAGGAAAATCCTGTCATAGGAGAAGCTTCCAATTACCATAATTCTTTGCCTACCTTAAATTAGCATGATTATTCTCCAGCACAGCAGGTTTATCCTAGAGTTTTAAAAAATCTCAAAATGGAGTCCAGCATTAAAGCTTGCAAATGAAACACAGGCTATGAATGTAGCCTAGACTTTGGTACTTACACCAAAACCTTAGGGAAGCCAGAAATACCTAACAAGTGCTCCCCTAATCAGAGTTTGTTAACTAGGTAGGACTATCAACTAAGAGCCAAACCTACTGTGCTCTTCCTGGCCAAGTAGGGATGCCATGAAATAATCTTAATCTGAAAAGGTGCTGTTTTGGCTTTGGTGGAGTCCTGCATGATGTCAGGTGGCCTGTCCATTAGACCAACCAGGTGATCATGTATCGACTAGAACTAGGGGTTGCTAACAAAATTAGAGGGCCACAGACAGCTTCAAGACTCCTGGATACATGGCAGGAAAAGAACCAAAATGGGAACCAAAAATGGAATGGAACCAAAATAGGAAAGAAATTGCAAACTTATGCTGCTATTGGCAATTTTTCATATATAAATGCAATGTGTGAAACTTACAAATATATACTCCAGATACCCTTCACCTAGAGCAGGGGTAGGGAACCTGCGGCTCGAGAGCCGTATGCGGCTCTTCTGCCCTTGCACTGTGGCTCCACGAGCCGAGCCGCCGGCCCCATCCTTGCCCGCCCTGCAGGCGGCAGGTGGGCGCACCTTTTGCCTACGATTAGGCTGGGCCGCGCCGTGGGCTTCCCCTCTCGCCCGCCCCATTGGAGAGGGGCGGGTGGTTTCCCGGCGGCCGGCGAGGCCAAGCCGCCGGCTTCATCCTTGCCAGCCCTGCAGGTAGCAGGGCGGGAGCATCCATGTGCTTCTCAGAATGAGCGGAGTAAAAGGTTAAAAAAACCCCTATATATATAGTGCTATCTTTATTTTAAATGTCAAAAATTATTTGCGGCTCCAAGTGTTTTCTTTTCCCGTGGAAAACAGGTCCAAATGGCTCTTTGAATGTTAAAGGTTCCCTACCCCTGACCTAGAGTGTGTACTAATAAAGCTTAACAAAGTATAAGAACAATTAATAAACACAGTACTACATTAATATCAACTTCATATGTATCAGTGCCCCAATTGTTCTTGTAACGCATTTTGGATCCTTGACAATGTCAGATGTATTCACAGCTCAAGTTCTCTATGTGTGTGAATCCTGCCGTGTGTAATCAGTCATACCTGGTGCTCCAGTCCGTATACTCGACTACCCAGTGTTCCAAATTAGTCCTCCGGAAAAGCCAGCCTGCATGGAGGCTAGGGTCAGGGTTTGGAAGGAGGCCATACCCCCGAGCCCCCCTGAGTGCGGGGGCACAAGCGGGCATGGGGGTGGGGGGTGCCCAGAGAAGGAGTTTTCTCTGGGCACAATTTCCCCCCAATATGCCTCTGGAGCTGTCTAAAACTTTAGGCTCACTGTTGGACTATTTTGGTACACTGTAGGATCTATAGCACAGGATAGCAACTAATTCCTCTTCATCAGCTTCCAATACTCAAATTTCTAACTTGAATAAGGTCAAAATGTAATTACTGTTTCCGCCTTTCATTCTCGTTAGAAGCAGCCTGCTCTGCATTCACTTTACTAGCATTGTATCAAGCAAATACTAATCTAATTTTGTGTCTCAAAATAGCAGAGCATGAATTTCAGCTTTAAAAAGGTCACCTGATTCCTAGCATATTGAGCAGAACACTTGAGACAGCCAGATTGTGTATGAGAAGCTGCCACTTATTCTGTGATAAAGCTTGCTTATTGTTTACTGGAGAATTCCAAATAATCCTTCACTCCCAGTGAGAGTATCCTACTACAGTCATTGGCATGTGAAATTCTCTGAGTGACACTTTTTCATACATTCATTCCCTCTATGCCTATGATACAGAAGTCCATGAAATCATCCTCTCCTACATTCCATCCAAATTGTCTCTTTTTTATTGGGACAACAGAGCTGAGTCCCTTGCAAAGCTATATTGAAGCCCTGGACTATGAAGGTAGAAATGCTTGTTCTTTTAACCTCATGGAGTTTTCTTTGCTACATGTTCAGGAAAATAAGGCATCTGGAAACTGATGCAGTAAAGTGAGTAGGGGCGCGTTGACTGAATGCTCCTCTATCCAGCACAAGTTTTCTGCAGGTAGAAAGCTGGGGACCAAGGGAAGAGGTCCTTCTCCCTGGCTTCTAGTTTGCTATGCAGAGCTTTAAAAAAACAACTGAGATCCATTCAATCCTGTGGGACCTTTCTAAAGTCCAGACACAGAGCCACCCCCTCAATGGGAATTCAGCCTTTGTTACCAGAAGCGGTTACATTTTACATTAATAAGGTAAGTAAGTTGGTGGTTTTCATTGCCATATGATTACTATCTCTTGCAGATCAGGTTTATCAGCAGCAGCAGCCACATAGACAATGATCTCAATAAAGCCTTGGTAAAACATCTCCAGATGTCCCAGAATACCCACCAGATCCCTTCCACTATGTTAGCACACCGCACTATTCCCTCAATGAAATGTATTTAAGGTCTAACTAGTCAATAGACCAGGTCTGTTTATTATGATTCAAACCTAACCCAATGCAGGAAAAGGGACCCACTCCTGATCATTTTGAAGGAAATGTTCAGATATCTCACTCAGGTCCAAAGAGTGCCTTGCTAGAAGAATAAGGTGGGTGAATGAGGTGACAGCTGAGGAAACCATGGTTACTAGGGGTGGAGCTTGTCATTCATTTTGACTCTGGCTATTTGACTTCTGATTTGGATAACCCAGGCTAGCTTTATCTCATCAGGCATAAAAAGCCAAGAAGGGCTGATCTTCAAGGAAGTCCAGGGTTGCAACACAGAGGCAGGCAATTGCAAACCCCTTTTGAATGTCTCTTGCCTTGAAAACCCCACAGGGTCACCATAAATCAGCTGTAACCTGATGGCCAATTTAAAAAAAAACAACAATTGGCTGATCTGCACAAGGCTTCTGTCTCCACCCTGCCACTTCCCTGAGGCCTCATGATTTACTTTGAATAGGATTGTGTACAAATATCCCCCTAGCAGATGCAGAAGTGGATTACATTCAATTGGAAGGAAATGTTTGGTGGTTAAATCCCAGAAGAACCTAGGACCTTCTCAGTAGGATCTCCTTTTCATTATAACCTTTCATGAAGACTGATGTTATTGGGAGACCCTGAAGCAGTTGCCAGACCTTTCCCTTCATGTAGAGGATGCTGTCAAGCAACCATGACGGTACATTTTGATATTGATTGGAGTCATAGCTATAAATTCCTTCTTAACTTACATCCTTCCCTATCATCACAAGGATGTAGGTAAGGGGAGGGTTCTCAGGTTCAAGCTCCCCACTGCATGTCCGAAGCTCTGCCCCCGTTTGTGGGTTTTTTTGTATTTTAAAGTGGTTTTTTTGGTTTATGGCCTGCAGGGGGTGCATTTTTAGGCTAGTGGCACCACAATTTCAGGCTATCATCAGGTGACACTCCTGATGATACCAGCCAAATTTGGTGAAGCTTGGTTCAGGGGTTCCAAAGTTATGGACCTCCAAAGGTGGTGCCCCATCCCCCATTGTTTCCAATTGGAGCTAATAGAAGATGGGGGCTACACATTTGAAGGTCCATAACTTTGGACCCCCTGAACCAAACTTCACCAAACCTGGATGGTATCATACAGAGGGTCTCCTAGAGATACCCTGAAAGTTTGGTGCTTCTAGTTAACAATTGCACCCATGAAAGCAGGAAAATTAACCCCCCAGATTTCTCCAGATTCTCCTTTTGAATCCAACCCCTTTGGCATGGATTTAAAGGGAGAATCTGAGGTCCCCAGATTAAACCTTGAAAGTGATGCTGTTTCAGGGTGGGGGATAATCCACCCCAAGACAGCATCACTTTCAATGTTGTTTTAACTGGGGATCCCAGATTCTCCCTTTAAGGTGGATTTAAAAGGAGGATCTGGGCTGCCTAATTTAAACACCATTGAAAGTGATGCTGTCTGGGGGTGGATTACAGCATCATAGCAGCAACCCATGGGGGGCGCAGGTTTTGCACCAGGCTCCATTTTCCCTAGCTACCCCTCTGCCTGGAGGGGAGGGGGAAGGGACTGCTGGCTACCAGCTGGGAGCCCAGCCGATGTGGGGGGGAGGGCGAGGCAGGGCAGGGCAGGGCAGGCAGGGCAGGGGAGTCTGCCATCTCTGGCCACAGAGAGCTGCTTTTATAAGCACTGAGGCCAGGGGCATGGCTTGGGGAGGTGTGGCCACGCCCCCAGGGGGTTGGGTGGGGGTGGCCTTGCCCCAAACCTCCCCTAAAAAATCTATAGCTACGTGCCTATCGACATATAAAACTGGGACCACGTGCATTGCTGTTTTAAAGTGTGTTTGTATTTAGTGTGAACAGAGGGGAGGGGGGGGGGAAACCCAGGATGAAAGTTCCCAGTACACAAATGTAACACTACTCAAAGTGGTCTTGAATTTGAACATAGAGTGAATCATTGAGACAAATCACATGAGGTTCTTAAATTGACAAAAAAAAGGGCTGCAGACAAGGTTTGTTTGATTCTCAAATAGCTGACATTGAAATATCCCTGGCCTAATGGTACTATCACCCCAGCTGACCTCCGGACTGGGCTGCTGGTTTTGACAGGCTACATGTTTGGATCTCCTGTTCTCACCCGTGCCACATCCTGGACTTTGAAAAGACAAGATTTGAAATTCTGGAGATTTGCACTCCACTCCACGCTGGAGATTCTTTTCCCTCTTTTTTAGAATTTGTAGGAGAGCAATGCCAACCACACACACACCGCATTAGATGTGTAAATCAGTTTATTAAGTACACACTTATGTTAGCTATAGCAAATAACTCAGTAAAAGCACCCAAAACATGGGAATTAAGGTTACCAGCGGGAGCTACAGGATGGCCAGCCGGTTTCTTCAGAGGCTGAAATCACGTCTGGTCTTTTCAGCTCCTGCTGTGGATTGAGAATGTAGAAATTAGTCCTGGGTTATAAAATTCCTGAAGGAAAATGAAGATATATCTTTATGCATGGTTTAACTGTTTTAATTGCTTTGGCTCAGAGAAAAAATGATAAGAATTTTATACCAATGGCGCTTGTAACTGCATCAATTGTCTAAAACACGTAGAGATGAGCGTAATAAAAGTTGGTGCTATAAACAGATTATTTATACTATAATAATTTGTGTTATTTATACTTGTGTTAGACATGTGGTGGAGGAAAAATTTATTGGTCCTCAGTCATGGAATACTGGAAAAAAAGATTTTGATGTACACTTCCTTTTAAAAAAAAGATTAACACCCCAATCCATAGTTGTGGGGGGTGAAGGGACTTGTGGAGGCAGGGTAGGACTATACCAGTGGCTTTGCCCTCTATGGGGCACCTAACCTGGTAGTGGGAAAAATATGCCAGGGGGCAGCCTCCATGGTACTCCAGGACAGCCAGATGCAATGCCAAGTGCTGTGTTAGTGTGCTGCCACATCGCTGCCAGTCCCATGGGTGGGGGGGGGGACATGGCAGAGGTTTTCTCAGGGGTGGAGTCAATCTTAGTTGGCTTCCACCCCGGTTTTGCACCAGTTCCATGACACCCTTTTGTGTGGTATAAAGCCATTAAGCCTTATGGAGGGCTTTCAGGTGGCTGGGCAGGTTGTTTTATTTTTACCCTCCCCTTACCACGGGAAAGCCCTCTGGGGTTGGCAACGCCATCCCACCCACCCCTGGTCTCTGGACTGGGCTGCCCATATATGTTAAACTACACTACTACGATTTTGAAAGATAAGCAGAATTTAATTTCTCACATATTAATAGCTGCTAGATTAGTATTTGCATGGAACTGTAAATCTGATTTAAGCCTTCACAGTTGATGAGTGGATCCTTCAATGTAAGGAAATCATTCTGACTTATGTGAAAAGAGGATATGATGTGTTGAACAATAGAAAATTTGACAGTTGTTTCTTGTAAAAACGTTATAAGGCATAACTTCACAATGTTATTGTAATGGATTGTTTAAACTGCAATAAACTGTTTTGTTTTGTAAAAAAAATAGCCTTTTTAAAAAATGGTATTTTTCTCTCTGTCTCCCCTGGATTGCTAATGGAAGCTGAGAGCAATTCAAGAGAGACAAAGGCTGGGAGGAATCCACAACAGGAACAAAGTTTAGCACAGATACTGCAGATCCTTCTGTCTTCCTTACAGCTCAAATAAGAGTAGTGCCAACCACACATACACAGTTTTTGATATATGACCCAAAATGATCTATTTAGCCAAATAACACACCTACACTTGCAACAGCAAATAACTTAGTAAAAGCAAAATGTAGTATTTCCTAGCCACTTTTGCTTCACCTTTTCCCAGACTATCTTTGCATTTTGCTTCAATATCTGTTTCTATTCTAAAATTACTTTACCTAAGCTATTCCCCAGGTTTCTAGACATTCATGCCACTGACTCTCCTAAACACTTCAGCCAGTTTACCCACAACTTCTGTTTTCCCAGAGATACTTACCAGAGGGTCATTCAGTAGGCACAGTCACTTTCTTATTTGCAGTTTAGCAACTTCTGTTTTAACACATGAGCTTCTGTACAACCATAATCATTTTTTTCATTTTCTCACCTGCAGCCTCTGAAGCTGTTTATATTCCTAAGCCAAGTTCTTACTAAGATCTGGGGTGAAAGTTCTTGGTACGCAAATAGTGCTCTAGAGATCTTATGTCACCTCAGAAAGATTTTGCAGAAGTCCAAACTTGGCTTCTAGGAGAGGGGGACCACTAAGATAAAGGCCAGCAGCTATCAGGCATGAATCCTCATAATTTAAACTGCAGTTAGTCAACCACTGGGCAGAAGGGATGTAAGTTTGGTTTTCAGCCTGAACTACATTTGCACTGGTGATTTGTCGTAGTCCCTCCCAAGATGAATAGGCTGTCAGTTTAAGTAAGCCTGCCCCATCTCTCATCAATTTGGGTGACACTGTGTTATTTAGGAGGGCTGTTGCTTGAATTGGTTTTAATGGTATGTTAATTGGGTTAATGTTTTGATATGTCAGGTTCCTGGTTGGCTATAATTTGCTTGTTTTATTGTAACCTGATTTGAGCCATAAAGACAAGTGGCATAGAAATATAGTACATAAATAAGTATATCCTTGAATTAGAAACTTGGCTGTAGGTTGCTAGTGGCTGTTAAGAGACAATTGTTAGACTACAAAACTGAGATGGTTCTATCCTCAGACATTAATACCTAACTAGAGTCCCCTGAATCAATTAGTCTGAACATACAAAATACAGTCTCGAAGGATTTGCTCCAGGCCCTCATCTGCATGTGGATATAAGTCTCATGTCAACCATGGTAACTTCATTTCAATCAGGATAACCCTGACTGCTAAATTCAATCAGGATAACCCTGATTGTTAATTTTTAATTGGAGATGAAAATATGCCTCTGATAAATCAGCAGGGCTCATATTGATGGACACATCTCTGTATAGATGGAGTGCTACATTTGAAAAAAGTCACTGACCACTGGAAGACTGTGCCCAAAATGACATACCTCCCACAAGTCCCTGTGGGTTTCAGATTGTGATGTATAAAACTTTTATCACATCTACCAAGTCAACAGCAAAAACAAAGAATCTCAACATTTAAGAAGAATACAAATTAATATACCACATAATTAAATATTGATTTTAACTAGTTCCATTTCAAAGCTCATTTTTGTTTGACTATACAACAGGGAGTGCATGTCACTTTAAGGAACAGATTCCCTCAGTGGCAGTTGCCTGGCAACCACAGCTTTCCAATAGTTATATCCAGGTTCTTAGTCATCTTGGAGCTCACAGACAAAATGAAAGCAGATAAATCCCTAATGATTTTTCATTTAAGAAAGCAGCTTACACAGGGAAAATAACAAACTCTGCTTTATTCTTGCACTATGAATTAGTTATCAGTCTAGACAAACAAAGATCTTTGCAGATCATATTCCATTAGTAATAATTTGGCAACAAAATAGTGGCAGAAGGAGAAGATGGAGATTAAATAACAATCTTCTATTATAAGAAGACATAACTAAAAACATGTAGAAAAGATCTAGAAGAATATTTTTAGACTAAACAACACAGCCGACATTCCCATTGCAGTGATTTGGTAAACCAGCATGGCTCATATGAGAGGAAGCTTAATAGCCATTGCTTTGGTGGCAGCGGGAGTTGGGGGTTGGAGAGGATAAAAGTTGCATCAAACCACAAAAATAATGGACAGAATTCAAATGTTGGGGAACAACATAAAAGCTACTTTAATAAAGCAATTTTAATTGAGATTAAGCAATTAAGAACTAGACATGCTTGAAATGGAGATGATACAGAAGAAATTAAGATTTTTAAGGTAGAAGCATTTTGACCATGAGAATAAACCTGGAAGCTATCTGGCACATTATTTAAGGAAAGCAACTGAAAAAAACGAATAATGGGAGGGATGAAAGGAGATCAAATTACACATGCAGGAAAAGAAATACAACAGCAGTTTGCTCTCTTCTTTATAGAATTGTACAAAAAGGATTTAGTAATGGAAGATAGAATAAAGGAATATATAAAAGGAATACTGATAGCGGAGCCAGGAGAGAATCCCGCTCCTGGAATATGTCTGAACTAAAAACGATTGGAAAATTTATTCTGTCTTGTATTTGTTTAGGTAGAAACTGATTTGTATTAGGTAGAAATAGGATTTGTAAGTTTCCCTGTATTTGTGCTTGTATGGAACCTCCTTATTTGGGGCAGAGCCATCTCTGCCTGTTTTATCCCATTCCGACCAAAGTCCCCTGATGCCGGGACAAGGGGAAACCTCCGTCGGTATGCCCTGCCTAATCCCATCAACCCAGGCAGATAAAGGGGGGGTGCGATCGCCGGCTCTACCTCCTGACCCTGGACACCTGGAGAAAACCTTTGTGTTTCCCCCATCAGTGAACAACGTCGCTCGCCTAGCCCTGCTCTGGCCTTGAGAAACTTGAAGGGATATATCCCGGACATTGATTGGTTTACCATGTTGCTGTGTATGATTGGTTGTTTTGAATTTTGTTAATGAATGGTGGTGGGCTGTCTTTGGTTCTCCCGGTCCCGGCGGAAGTGTATAAGGGGTTACAAAGCTGCTAGGCGGCAGAGCTGTTGTGCGGAAGGGGAGGTTACTGACACCTAGGTCAACATCTCAATAAATCTCTTTATTTATCTGGAAGGCCTTGTGGTCTTGCCCGGGTTCCTAGGCTGCAGCTGAATTACCTCTAGTAAGAAAGTGTTATCCTAGGCAGCGGTAACAGTTAAGGGGCTTCGTCAGGTTTTCTGGACTCACGGGAGAACGGTATTGCTCTCGAGGAACCGACCCGACTGGCGGAGTGCAGTTCCAGCGGCAGTGGTTGCAGTGGTTGGAGATCAGAGGTCACCAGCTTGGTCCGGAGGAGGTTGTGGGCGCCCTCTACCAAGACAGGTGAGACAACAGACCTGCGAAGGGGAAAGAAGGGGCGGAGATCCCAGAAGAGAGAGAAATTTTCCGTGGGAGCCATAAAGAAGGAGCAGGAGGGCCACCAGTACGTTAAAGGGGTTGGTCGAGGGAAAGGGACAAAGAAAAAAAGAGAACCAGGCCAGGTTAGAAGCCAAAGCGTGTCCCTTGGAAGCTCAGGAATTTGGCAAACAGGTTTTTGTCCAGGAAGGACTGGAGCGGAAGCCCAAGTCCAGGCATGCGCCATTACTTTGAATAAGTAGTTATGTGCTCAGTTTTGCAAGGCAGAAATGGGAATCTGTGGATCTAAGAATGGAGGGTTCTAGTCTCTGCCTAGATCCCACCCGTTAGCTTAGTCCTGTATAACTAGGATATAGCTCGAAAGCCCACTTAAACCCCAGTGTCTAAGAGAAAGTTGGAGTAGGTAGTTGCAGGGGCCCGAATGGACCAATTACAATTTGTCCGCCCGGCTCTTGAGCAGTAGCGAGACTCGTTTAGCCTTGGCCAGTCCTCGGAACATGTATCCAGGTCCTAAGGGTACTGGGTTTAAGAAACAGGCTAAGGCACTGGAGAGGACTTTATGGAGGTTTTACAGAAACCCCAAGGTTATGCCTGTGTTCAGGGAACCAAGATTATGTTAGTGGTGGAGCCAGTCCACGGGAGTCCAGTACAGTTTTAGGGGCTGCCCCATGGATATTCTGCCCCTCCCCAGATGATCTATTAGATTTCCCAGTGGCGCCAAGCATGCCCCCCAACCCCACCCGAGAGTGTGGCTAGAAGCGAGGAAGCCACTCCAGCATTTGGACAGCCAGTTTGACGTTTCCCAGACTCTGACTGATAGCCCGGGCCTCCGAGGGTGGTGCCCTCAAGCCTCCTCCAGATGGGGGCGGCCCCTCCCTCGCCGGGTTCCCACAGCTCTCTGCAGCGACTCCAGCCCTTCCCAGGAGAGTCAGGCCCCTCATCCCAATTGAATTCAGGTTCCTCCGGGACCTCCTGCAGGAGGACCCCAGCAGGGCAGCTTGTCAGCTCAGATGCTGGAAGGCGTGGCCTCCCAGGTGCCTGTAGCATGCAGTCTGCCCTCAGGAGGTCCCGGGTCTGGCCCCAGCCTGGTCTTCCCCCGCGGTGGGATGCCTCCCACTCTCCACCGAGATCCGGTGAGACCCGTCTCTCCCATCCACCCCATCTACAAGCTCAAGAGAAATGGCAGCAGCGCTACCCGGCCGGGCACACGCCCCTCCCGGCCCATACTCTCAGGTGGGGGGGGGTTGAATCAAAGAGTGCAAGAGGCGGCATCCCGGCTTTATGCCTTATCCCATCTACACTCAAATGGGGATGGCCCCAAGCATGGCAGTGTCCCTGTGCGTTCATGTCCCTTTACTTACCTCAGATTTGTATAATTGGAAAGAGGGTCCCTTCATTATACAACTGATCCATGGCTATGACCCAACTGGTGGAGTCTATCTTAAGCTACCCACTTGCCCACTTATGCAGAGTATCCAGCGCGCAATTGCTGAGACTTCTTCTGACTGGGAGGGAAAGGGCCCTAGTTGTGCAAGCAGCTAAGACAGAAGCCTACCCGAATGCAGTAGATGATCACTGGGGAAGCTGAAAACTCCATGCAGCTGGACCAAGGTGTTCCCGATGTAGACCAGGGTGGAATGTTAACTTAGAGGCAAGACCCGAGACAAGTTAAGGAACATTTATTATCAGGACTCGAAGTAGAAACCTCACGCTGCCCTTCATGATCTTTGAAACTCCACCAGTTAGTCCAGAATAAGGATAGGAGTCACCCGCAGCTTTTATGGGCAGCATCAATTCGAGTACGCGATAAAATGGACACGGTGATCCCACGGTCTGGTCTACCGCCCCCCCCTGCTCAATAGGTGTGTTTATTGGGAGGAAGCTCCCCAGATATCAGGAAAGAAGTTAGACAGGATCCCAAACAATACCCTTAGGGATTGTGGAATCCGCCTTAAGGCTACCAATAGTATGTACTTTGAGAGGGAGGAGGAGGTTCTTGGGATCACGAAGGGAAGACAAAGGACGCATACCGCCATGAGTGGTGGGAGCCTGCGAGGCAGCTGTGAGCACTAGTCCCGAGGGACCCTGAGGGGTCGAGCCACATTATGGGAATGTACCCAAGACCGCCCCATCCCGTTCTGATGAAGCCAGCCCCTAGATGAGATTCAAGAGCATCTCTACGGGAGGTTGTAGCGAGCGCTGAAAGCCACTGTGGGTGGGGCTCGGAGATTTGGCAAAAGCCTGGGTTTCAGGGGACTCTCCCGCCAGTCCACCACCAGTCCCAGCATTAAAAGCCCCTTTAGATGGGGACCAATGTAGCTAGTACCACCAAGCCCAGCGACCATTGGCGCCCAGAGGGTATGCTAGGTTGGCAGCCGGAGGATGCGCCCGAGAGCCCGCGGTGAGGGGAAACAGCTGCCAGCAGGCTTCACCCCGCCCCTGGTTCTCCGACCTCATCTCTGCACAGAATCCCAGCTGCAGTGCTCCCCAAACCCCAGCTGGGATAGCCAGGAGAGCCCCTCTTGCCCTAGGCGTGGGCCCCCTGTTTGGGTTGGGCACTGGGGACCTGGAGACCCGGGCGGCAGGCGAGGCTCACACAGGATCTTTGGGCTTGAACAAGCATGCCAGTTCTCCCCTTGCCGGTTGAGAGGGACTCCCACCGCGTTTGGGAATGCTCCCCTACACAAAGAGCCCAGCAACGTGGTGGATGGGGTTGGAGTCTTGCCGCTTGGCACAGCTTTTCGCCCAGCCAGCTGCTGGCGTGATTGCCCCACCAACCCGTTTCCAAAGCCCCTGTCCCGACTCCCTAGATTGCCTTGGTGGCCTGCTGGGGTCCTCCAGCCCACCCTGGTCCCGGAGGCTGCCCAGGCCTTTAGTGCGCCTCTCATGCATCCGAGGAATTGCTCCCACGCCCGGCTCTGGAACTTCCTCCCGTGGCTGATGCCCTTCCACGGGCTGCCCAGCCCTCCTCTGGTGCCTTGGAACACATGCATAGTCTGTCTCCTGCACCCGTTCTCCCCTCTCGGTTCCCCAGATACCCCATCCGCCCTAGTAGACCACAGCCATGGACTGCGGTGCCTGTGCAATGGCCGAGTGCGGTGGTGGGGGCCTCTACTGCCCATGAGATGGAGGATTGCTTTTCTGTGATGGCCCTGAGTAAGCCTCGCTCACCCTATCTCCTCCGACCCGGTGATTTCTGTCACCGGTGGGGGGGGCATCTCTATCCCCATGTTGGCGAGGTGGATCACGGGGCCTCCTATTCTGTTTCTGAGTTCTGCGTCCAGTTCTGCCTTGCGGGTGAGGAGGTGCTGTGGTGGGGTAGAGACAGAGAGTGGCAAGATGCAGCTTGTTCCCCACGCCTGGCTCCGACCCCCGTTTCCATTCACGGCCCTGTGACAATCAAGCATTCCTTCCCTTAACATGGAGGATTGCCCGATCTACCAGCTGTTAGACTCTGCGACCTGCTCTGAGTTAAATGCCTCCATTTTACGTTTTGAGTTCTGGCTGCTCATTTGGTTTGGATTCCGAGAAATGGAGGGTTAGCTTTGTTGGTCCCGATTTTGGCTGCCCTGTTCTGGAGTCCAGTCCCTGCAGGCTGTGAATCCGGTTGTCTCAGACTGCGAAAATATTATTCATGCTCTCACGTGCCCCTGTCCGTGTTTGCTTGAAACCAGATGCCTACCCAGTGCGGCAAAAGCAATGTTCCATTGGCTTTCGAAGGTGCGCCCGTGGCTTATAGCCTCACAGCCTGATCACCTTTTAGCGTTTGGGACTTTTAATGGAATGTTCCCTCCCCTTTTCGCACCCTACTCTTTGGAGTGCTTGGCGACTATTGCTCCTTGCCACCGCTTGATGCATGTGGGACTGTGGCCTCCTGAGCCGTGTGGAATTTTTCAGCCTGGTTTGGCCTCGGTCCCGATCCCTCCGCTGCCTCTGAATGGCCCTGTTCCCCCGGCTGCTGTTGTGAGCATCTCCGTCTCCATGCTTGAGGTCCGCGGAGGCTCCCTACTCTGTCCACTTGCCCCGAGTCCCCATTTTTTGGCTCACGAGGAAGGCGCTTGGCCAGGAGTGGCCCGGATTGCTCAGTCTCCCCTTTTGGGTTGCGCTCCCTTTTCTGGCTTACACGCCCACCCCGCTTCCGTTCTCTGTATGGGTCCTTCCCTACTGCTTTCGACCTGGAAATGGACGGTGTTTTGCATTGCTGTCTCCCCACCGCCTGTGGTGTGATCTCACCATCATTGGACCTCCGGTGAGTGGATTCTAATGTGGAATGTTGCCTCTGTTGCTCAGGCCCCCCTCCTGCCCTGAGTATTCTGGAGGCCGCGTTCGGAGGCCCTGAGAAATTTGTCAGCCAGCGGCAGCCCTTCTTTTCTCCCTCATGGTTTGGAGTGCATCTACCATTAATTTTCCCCTGGAGTTGGCCGGGGAGCCTGTGCTGGGTGGTTTGCTGTCTGCCTTGTTTCTGTCTCCTCTCTCGTCTCTTCCTTCACTGCTCCCTTTCTATCCCTTCCGCTTTTTTTGGGGTGTTTGTGACATGTGGTTCGGTTTGCCCGGGCCCTTGCGTTGTCTCTGAGATATTGCCTCCAGAGGGGGGGGTAAGAGAATCCAGACCACATTTGAAATGGGTGCACAATGTCTCAAGATCAACCAGTCAATTTTTCCTGCGCTTTAATAGATCTTGCAGCCTCTCCAGAGCATGTGCCAGAAGTTTCAGTTTGAACCTCAGCTAAAATCTTTAGACAAAGGGACCAGTGGCTGCGGGGTCCCCTGATAGGAAGAGATCTCAAGGCCTGACACGTGTTTGGATTTAGCCAATCCGACACTCAGCCTCCAGCCCAAAATAGAGGCCTCCCTTGTTGAAGCGCTGAGTTAGGCTCAACAAAATCTAAACAGAGTTCTGCATATCCCACAATGTGCTAGGAATATTGGCTGGCATGCCACTGAAAGACTTTACTAATGGGGGGCCAGGGAGGTGGGTTCCGAGGCATCCACGGGGACCAAGGAGACGGAGCCACTTATATGTTACTTCTCTTGCTTGGGTGTATGCTTTTGTTTTGCGACATTTGGAAGGCTCATGCAAGCACTAGACCCACATTTGTCACCGGGTTGCTCGGGACACGTTTATTTTTGGCACATTATATTTTGGACCCAGATGTTACAGACCCTGTTTTCAAACGGACCTTCCCTGCAGTGAAAGCATTGCTTGGCAGGAGCGAAGTGCTTAAAGTGGAGTTGGTGTGATCTATCATTATGGCCCTACTTACCATGGCATAGGTCTCCTAATTTGGGAGATTCCTAATGTCCCCACTTCTGTTAGAAATCCATCCCACTCTGTGTAGAGTTGCTCCTCTGGGTTTTGATTCTGTCCTCTGCCAGCCCAGGTTGTTAGGCAAGGTCCCGAACATTGTGGAACCTGCTGCTTCACGCTACTGGCGCTGCTCGCCCTAGCTAGGCTCATTCGTTTACCTAAAGATTTCTGCCCCGTTCTGGGCCACTTTCTCCCGCTTCGATTTGCATGCGGCTTACCCATTCCTACATTATGTTTCTCACGGAATGTTTGAGTGTTTTCCTATGCAAAGGTTGTTTTAGCAAGTAACATGGGAGAGGTCTCCAGGCACTTTACACCCCTCATAAATTATGGACTTTTGGCTGACCCGGCGTACTGGGACTTCGGACTAGAAGTTTTGACAGCAACAGATCTGGACGAAGCGGCGTTTGGCGTTCAAATTGCCCTTCTGCGCTGGGATGTCTCTCCGAGAAGATCGCGACCTGGGATAGATACAGCTTCGCCTCTGGTGATGAGGAGCCTGGCCCGAAAGATGCCATTGACCTGCCGTTGCCAAGATGTGAAGAAGCGGTGCGCCATGCCAGTTGACAGCCACCCGGCGTCAGAATTATATCGAAGGGGTGCAACCTCCGTTGGCGTTCGTGGAGCCCGGTGATCGATTACCCAGCGTTGCCCGGAGATGCCAAAGATTCTGCAGGCGCAAGCCAGATTCCCTGGACTGAAGCGTGTGTGTGTCAATCGCGTTTGGGTTTTGGTGCCGGGGCTTCACGATCACCAACCGTCTCTTCGCGAGATCCGGCTGTGTGTTCGAAAGCGGACCCTGCGTGTCTCCTAGTCCTCCACGCAAGACTTCCATCCCTAGACCCGACGTTTCTGCCTTCCATTGGTGTCTCCAGCTCAATATTGAGGTCTCTCCGATTTGCAGGAATACCTCCATGCGCCCTCCGCCTGCTGATTCGACTCAAAAGTGCTACCGGATTACCCCTTTGTTCCTTCTTTAGTTGGGTTTCACGTGTATGATCTCCCTGGTTTTATAAGGTTGTACAACGATGCTCTGTTTTGTATGTGTATGATGTGTTCTTAGAAGGTCCCGATACTCCCGCTGTCTACCATGGGACCTCTTATTGCTCCCTCAGCGTCTCTGGGATTACCCGGTTGCTTCCAGGGCCCCTCCCGAATTCTCCGGTTGTGCAATTGTCAAATGGGCATCCGTACCATGATGGCCATGGCATGAAAGCAGAAGGAAAGTGATATTAAGAGCCAGGAGAGAATCCACGCTCCCTGGAATATGTCTGAACTAAAAGCGATTGGAAAATTTATTCTGTCTTGTATTTGTTTAGGTAGAAACCCAGTTTGTATTAAGGTAGAAATGGAAGTTATGTAAGTTTCCCTATATTTGTGCTTGTATGGAACCTCCCTTGGCCCCAGGGGGCAGAGAGCCATCTCTCTGCCCCTTGAACCGGTTTTATCCCATTCCGCATTATGCAAAAGAGTCCCTGATGCACCGCTAGCGAGGGACAAAGGGAAACCCTCAGTATGCGCCTTACCTGCCTATTCCCATCAGCTTGAGCCAGATAAGGAACCGTCATCGCTTTCTCACCTCCCTGACCCTGGACACCTGGAGAAAACCTTTATTGTTTCCCCATCCAGTGAACCGCGTCATCGCCTAAGCCCTGCTCTATGGCCTTGAAACTTGAAGAAGGGGATACCCTATCGGACATTGATTGGTTCCTGCATGTTGCAATGTATGATTGGTTGTTTTGAATTTTGTTAATGAATGGTGGTGGGCAGTCTTTGGTTCTCCGGTCCCCGGCGGAAAGTGTACTTAAGAGTTTACACCAAAGCTGCTAGGCTGACAGAGCTGTTGTCGCGAGAAGGGAGGTGCTGACACCTAGGTCAGCATCTCAATAAATCTCTTTTATTTATCTGAGCCTTGTCGGGTCTTGCTTGGGTTCCTGGGCGCTGCCGAGAGCGGGATACCTCTGAGTAAGGAAAGTGTTATCCTGAGCAGCACGGTAACAATACATACCAAGAAGTTTATATCTGAACCCAAGGATATATTGAATCAAACCATTACAATTCAAGAAATATCTCAGGTAATAAAGGAACTGATAAAAGACAAAGTGCCAGGCTAGTGGGACTTATATAAATGTTTGGGCGAAAATTTAATATTAACCACTGCAGAAAGATCTGAGTGAAATAAGCAGAGAGAAAATATTACCCTCATCATGCCAAGAAGCTTACATAACATTGATATATAAAGAAGGCAATGATCCAACACAATCTTATGGACCTATCTCACTACTGAGCGTGGATTATGAATTTTTTGCCTCAATAATGCAGAGAAGTAGCTAGGAAAAATGGAGCCTGGGGCAAAATCTGAGTTTTGCGCCCCCCCCATGTAGGTGACCACCCTCCCCCACCACAACCAAACAATGATTTTTTACACCAGATCACTTCAACGTCACCATCACATTAGAACATGCCCCAACTCACAAATCTGAACACAGCAATGGTCCTGCGATCCATGGGCAAGGAGGCATTCTGGGGATGAGGGGGGGAGGTTGGGAGAGCTTGCTCTGCCCATGGATTCTGTGATCCATGGGCAGGGAGGCATGCTGGGGATGGGGGTGGGGAGGCTAGGAGAGCTTACTCTGCCCTGGATCCTGTGATCCATGGGCAGGGAGAAGTGCTGGGGATGGGGGGAGGCTGGGAGAGCTTGCTCTGCCCATGGATCCTGTGATCCATGGGTAGGGGAGGCTGGAGCACCATTCTCTCTCTGGGAGGGTCCCTCTTGGAGAGAGAGGAGTGCTCCAGCCTCAGCGTTTGTTTTTTCTTAAAACGGACCCTTGCTTTTTTAAAAAGTGCCAACCCTGAAGGCTTGGAAAGGGGCTCAGAAAGGCCCCTCGCTTGCCTTTCCAGGGAAGAGCCAGCAATAGGCCTTTCCAAGTCTCAGAATGCTCCAGGGCTTGGAAAGACCCTTTCTTGCTCTTCCAGGGGACAGTCAGCAACAGGGCTTGGAAAGGCCCCTTGCACACCCTCCCTGGTGGGATTCAGCTGGTTAGCTACCGACTGAATCCCACCACTGGCCACGCCCCAGCATGCCCCACTTACCTTATCTAGTGGCTGGCTGACCGGCACAGGCTTCGTCCCAGACTTGGCTCAGCCATGCCCCTCCTCCTTCTCAGAAGTGACTGGGAGATTTTCCCGCCACACAACATGACTCCCCCAGAGGCACCCTGGATGTTTGTCTCTGGATGTCCCCGTGGCAGCTACACCACTGTAGTAATGTCAGAGAGACAAAGGAACTGTTTATTGTTTATTATATAATTGTTCATTGCATATGTGTGTGTGTAAATTGTTTTGATATAGTTTTAATGTTTTCTTTACATGTTTATATCTAGAAACATAAGATCTTTATAAAAAGAAAAAGAAGAAAAACCTCTCTAAGTCTAGGAGAGGAAGGGTGGTATAGCAATGGCAAAAACAAAGAAAGAAAAAGAAGAATGCAGCTTGTACTAGATACAGGAAAAACAACAAACTCTGCTTTATTTTTTCACAGTGAATAATGGGTGATTTTTAATGTTCAAAATATGGAAATATTCAGAAAATACATATATTCAAAAAATAATGAAAGACAGAAATTAATGAAATAGATATAATCATATAGATCACGTGCTTTCCAAAAGGGGAGGGAGTACATTCATCAAAGATGTCAAGATGTGCTCAGAGTTAACAAAAGGGGAAATAAAGAAGGAACAGTGATTAATTCATAATTTCAAAAGGGCTTTGATAAAATACCCATTCAAAGAACTTGGTAAGCTAACCATGGAGTGAGAGGTAGATTTGTCAGATCAAAACCTGTACAGCACTGACGGAGAGTAATGCCAACTCTCTGTCAAGAAGGAGGTGAATAGTACAGTGGCCTAGAAAGCAGTGCTCAAGATCACTGCTATTTAGCACAAGCCAAGTCCTGTGGACCAACCGAATGCAAACATTGCTGAAACCAGCTGGTAGCCCTGGAATAGAATCAATGGAGTGAAGTTCTCAGAAAGACTCAAATAAAGAGGGAAGGATTCTGCCTTCTATCCATTCATGATTTCGAAGATGGATGGAACAGGCAAGACACTTGATTTTTTTTCTCTGCAATGAATACTCCAGAGACAATTGGGCAAAGATATATTTTTTACTTAACTCTCTCTTTTTCTTCAGGCAATAGTGCCCTAAATGTTTTACAGGGGCTCATTCTGGACATGCAGAATAATGCACTTTCAAACTGCTGTCAGTGCTCTTTGAAGCAGTGCAGAATAGCAAAATCCACTTGCAAACAGTTGTGAAAGTGGTTTGAAAACGCATTATTTTGCTTGTGCGGAAGGGGCCAGTGATTCATCTTTTGTAAGAATGAATGCAGTTGGGGGATAATTGCTTTAAAAATGATCATACCTTCTAAAGAGTGTCTGTATTAGCCGGTAGTAATGTAAAACAGAAATCAAGTGGCATCTTTAAAAACTTCAGGGATCCATGATGTTTGTTTTGCTTTTCAAATGATGAAAGATCTGTGAAGGATCATTGCCTGCCAGAAGGTATGCCTCTCAACGTGCCTTTCACTAATTCTGATCTTTGCAAGGTGGTTGTTTATTCCATGACAAAGTATTATGATCAATTACACAAAGTAATCCTCAAAGTGAGTTACAAAAATTTTTACACGAAGCCCCCTGGACGTATATAATCTATACCTGGACTTTACACTTCACCTTTCATTAATACCGTCTACAGAGAGTATATCAACATAAAAGTCAAAAGTGATCATGCAAAAATCCAAAATGTGAAGAGAATGATGAGAAAATAAATCAGGGAATTTCTAAAATAAGTTGCCCTGGATTCAAGTCTGTTATGCTAAATATTTCGTTAAACAAATTGCCAGGAACTGTATGTAATGCCAATTCTAAGGTGAAGTGTAAAGCCAGTTATAGATTATATACATCTAGAGGGCTTCGTGTAAGAAATTTTGTAACTCACTTTGAGCCTTCGGAATATAATGGGGTAAAACTACAAAAAAGCAAAAGCACTGAAATAACATCTAAAATGCTGGAAAAGGACACAAAAAAATCATGACTGCGTTAGGTTTGCCAGGTCCTCTCTGGCCACCAACAGGAGTGAGTGGAGTTGCAAACTCCAGGTTGGGAAACTCTTGAGATTTGGGGGTGTAGCCTTGAGAGGCCAGGGACCCCAGTGGGGTACAATGCCATAGAGCCCATCTGCCAAAGCATCCATTTTCTCCAGGAGAACTGATCTCTGTAGTCTACAGATGAACTTTAATTCTGGGAGATTCTCAGGTCCCAGCTGGAGGTTGGCATCTCTGTTCTGGGTACACAACAGATCAGAACATCTAGAAGACCGGGCCACAGTGACATGGGTATAGATTTTTATGGGAGGCATGGTCACGCCTCCCCAAACCCTGCCCCTGGCCTCAGTGCTTATAAAAGCAGCTCTCTGAGGCCAGGGACGGCAGACTCCCCTGCCCTGCCTACCATCGGCTGGGCTCCCAGCCAGCAGCCAGCAGTCCCTTCTGCCCTCCCCTCCAGGCAGAGGCGTAGCTTGGGAAAATTTTCAAAGGCAGATGAAGAGGCAGCAAAAAAGAACAGCAAAAATTGTGCCGAGCCTGGATCAGCAAATTGTTTTTCTGCACTAGAGGATCACTCTGCAGAGCGATTGCATGTAATGGTAATTTTATTTATTTATTAAAACCTTTATGGCTCACCTTCCTGGAAGTGGCCCACTGGGTGTTCCATGGTCACAGTTGTTACTCTTCTCACACCCCTCTGGTGCCTTTTGGTTGACAAGTGGGAACCCTGTCATGCAGGATGTAGAAGGTCTCACTTAAGGGAAGAACAAAGGGACCCAAGTTTTTAAAAAGGCAGCAATTCAAAAGGTGACAAGCAACCCATTGTAATGAAGTAAATGGAGAACTGCTGTCTTTCAGCTCACTAAGGTAATTTCTTGGTATGGAAAGAAATTTCACTGACTGAGAGGTGAACCAAGGCATTCCCCCCCCCACCCCCCAATAACCTTTGCAGTGTATCTTCCTGCAAAAGAAAACATGACAGGTTTCATTTTCTCTGCAGTAACATTATTTTGTTTGAATTTGTGCTTAAGAGAGATTAAAGTGCTAAAAAGTGACTCCCTAAGCACCTTTTGTCATCCAGTCTGTATCTAATTCTTTCTGCTTCTTGTACATGGCTGATAAGGGACATTCTTGACTTAAATAGAGATCAAAGTCATGCCCTACGGCTGATCAGAAGAAAGGAGAAGTTAGAAACAACAACTTTTGAAAAATAAAACCCCAAACCAATATCTTTTAAGCTGAAGCGATCTTCTAGTGTTTTCCCCATTCATTTTTTAAAGATAATTTCTTCATTCAGTCATTACACATTAAATAAACATTAAACATATTAAACCAATATTGAAATAGTTGAAAAAGAACAAGGATAGATGAAGGGTTCCAACGTAAGGGTTGAACACATGAAGTACGTGCCAAGACCCACTTGGTTCAGATCTGATGAAACTTTGTAGTCTTTGCCAAGTTCTCCCTCCTGCTGAGCATGATCCCTACATGATATAAGTGTGGAGATAACAATACCAGTCTACTTTATAAAGCTATGTAAGCTTTTGCAACATGGAAGCTGTTTTTCTGGGGACTGCTCTTGTGACATCCAAATAATGCCTTCAGAAGTAGTCATGCAGGTCAACTGAATGCCAGGATTACCTAGCTTCAGGGATGACACCACAGTCAAAAAGCTGTCCTTGTGGCAATTTCATTTCTGCCACACAAAACACCAAATTCATCCCACAGAGGCCCTTCCAACCCCAAATCTCCAGGATTTTTCCAACTTGGATATGGCAACCCTACCCTCCATCCCCTCTGGTGACTGGGGGGACCTGCCAATCCTATTGTCAACGCTGAGTTGAAAAATTCCTGGAGATTTTGAAGTGATGCCTAGGGGAGGGTGGGATTGGGTGAGGGGAGGGACTTTAGCATCAATGCAGCACCATAAAGCAGTCGTTTCCTTCTGGGAAACTGATCTCTGTAATCTGGAAATGAGGTGTAATCTGGAAATGAGGTGTAATCTGGAAATGAGGTGTAATCTGGAAATGAGGTGTAAATCCAGGAGTTCTCCAGGTCTCACCGGTAGCATGACAACCCTAACTGGGCCCATTGAAGAGACTCTAGCTTGTTTAAAATCTGTTTTAATTATTTATTTTAATGGTTGGTTAATTATCTCAATAGATTTTATTATATTGCATTTATTATTGTTATTGTCATTGAATCCTATCTGCCAGGAGAAAAGTGAGGTATACAAATGCTCTAAATGAATAAAGGAATATCTTAATCATGTGCCCAATCCAACATTCTCTCTTTGACTAGTAGGGCTAGGAAAATGGTAACAGAATGTGAAATTACTGGAATTTAGTCAAATGTCAATGAGCCCCCCCCCCCCCTTTAGGGGCAATTTGTAAGCATTGCCATTTTCCCTTTTGTAACTCCATTTGCTGATCATTCTTCTCCAGACATGGTGTTTCCTTAGATGTCTGGATGTAGAAGGTCTCATTGTATTCCAAACCTACTCATTTTTTATCTGAATCAGAGTTTCACTTGGTCTTTTAAAATATGCAAAAAAGCAGCCTATTAAGGTCTGGAAAAATAGGAACAAAGACAAGATCAAAGAGATTTTGTTAAAGTGAATTATCTGGTTTTTGCTTCCCATACAGGAAGTAATAGATTCACAGATTTCCCACTTCATATTCTTTTTAAATGTAAATTTAAAGACAGCTCTTTCACATCCCTAAGTGAAGGTGTAATCTCATGACTTTTTGTACATGCCAAAAAAAGGAGACTCAGTTTTAAGGATGGTTAGGCAAGAATTAGAAATGTATTAATCAGATTGTTATTAGTCCAGCAGGTAAGGCAACAGGTAAGACAACACCTAACATTTAGTTGCCTTTGAAGCAGAAATACTATGGAATGAGGAATAGTAAAGGCACTGAAGATTTTCAGTGGCAGCACAATCTGAGACATGGGAACTGTCCTATCCAGGACTAGCTGACATTTGTAATGTGTATACATGCTTAAGAAATAAGAAGACAACACAAATTAAGTCGTTCTACTACCCAGCTCTTTCTTCCGGGGAGATGCAGAAATTATTATTGTTCTGCAGCACTCAGGCGGACTCCGCACAGGTGGGGCAGCAGCTTTCCTGATGGAGCCCTGGGGCCATTCACACGCTGAGGTGCAAGCGGCCCCAGAGTAAAGGCACCTCCATTTCCTTTCCCCACACTCACCTTTTCTCCTTGCCAAGCTCCACAGGGGCAGGGAGCCATGCCCATGCTGCCCTTCAACCCCCGGGGGAGTTTGGCAAGGAGAGAAGGTGAATGCGGGGAAAAACGGAGGCGCCGAAAAGCAGCGTCTCCAAGCCGGTGCCGTGCAGAGAAACGCTGTTTCCCAAATGCCTCGCTCATCAAGCAAAACAGGGAAACAGTGTTTCCTTGGGAAAAGCGCAATGCTGCCTCGATTCAGAGGCAGCAGCCATGCAAACAGTTCCCCTGGAATGGTGTTTTTACCGTTCCAGGGGCGCTGTTTTTCTCCCATGTGGAATCCTCCTCAGAGGTGGCATGAAGATGAAATGTGCATTTTCCTTCCACAGTGAAGCAATCTGTTCCCACTGCAATTGCAAGATTTAGTCTGGAAGCCTTGAAAGCTTTTCTTGCCAAGACGGGGGGATTTTAATCAGTGGGGATATGAATTCAAGTCACACTTTTCTTTTTTTTTATCCCAGTGTGTTATTTTAATAGGAGTGAAAGTGACAGTAGTAATAATGACCTTCCCATTCAGCAATGAATGAAAACTTCTGTTGTTAAGTGGAAAGGTCATTTATACTTCCCTCAACAACTCAAATGATGTGACTCTTCACCTAGGGATCAATTTTTAAAAAAAATCCTCTTCTCTTTGGGAGGATTGGGTTCACATTCTGTGAATGTTCAGAGGTTAAGATGAAACTGGACATTACATGTTGTCTGGTCAAAAGAAAGAACTTGTACCCCCATCCTAAAATATAAGTACATAGAAAGAGCCATGCTAAATCAGACTAAAGGCACATCAAGTCCAGCATTTTGTTCAAACAGCATCCTTCCAGATGCCTGCAAGAAGTCTGCAATCAGGATGATTGCAAAAGCATCTTCCCACTCATGCTTTCCAAAAACTGATACAAACAGGCATGCTGCCTTTGGTACTAGAACAGGTAGATGTCCACTGTGACACGAGTTGACAGCGTAGGCGCAACTGAGCATACACAGAGTGCGGCAATAACCACTGGAGCCAAGGAGTTCACTCAAAGAAAGGATGTATTGGCATTGATACAATATATACGGTTTAAACGGACAGAGCCTTCGGCTTTGGTCCTGTCCTCAGCAAGGAACATGCTTAACTGAGTTAGCTTACTTATATACACTATGATACATTAATTAGCCTATGGCTAGTACAGTCAAAGGTCACATGACTCATATATTTAGCTGATGCAATCATGCTTAGTCATTCCCTTTGGCTGACTGCTAACAGGTGACTGTAGTTAGTCCTTCAGCAGTCCATTAAGGCAATCAAGGGTTTTGCCATGCAGCTGTTATACCTTCAGCTCCTGACACACTGTGACCACTGGCCATTGGTAGCCACATCTGCAAGAATTTGTCCAATTCCTTTTTAAAGTTGGCAGCCATCACCACATCTTTTAGCAACGTGTTCCACAATTTAATTAGGACCTCTGTGGATGAAGTACTTCCTTTTGGCTGTTATGAATCTCCCACCCTTCAGCTTCAGAGGATGTCTCCAAGTTCTAGTATTATACAAGAGGGAGAAAAGTTTCTCTCTGCCCACTCTCTCTCCACCATGCATAAATTTAGAAACCTCTCTATTATGTCTCCTGTTAACTCATCTTTTTTTCTAGCCAAACAGCCCTAAGTGTTTTAACCAATCCTCATATGGCAGTTGCTCTAGCCCCCTGGTAATTTTCTGCACCTTCTCAAGCTCTTTAAGTGTGTTAATGAGAACTATACTCACTATTCCAGGTACAGTCTCATTACAGATTTGTATAAGGCAATTCCGATAGTAGCAGTTTTGTTCTATATTCTTGTTCTAATTATGGCCAGCATGGAATTTGTCTTTTGCACAGCATCCATGCACAGGGTCAACATTTTCATTAAGCCATCTGCCAGCTCAGATCCCAACAGCGTACATGTGAAGATGGGATTTTTGACCCCAATATGCATCACTTTATACTTGTTCACATGGAATCTCATCTGCTATTTTAATGCCCATTCCCTCAGTTTGAAGAGATCCTTTCACAGCTCTTCATAATCCAAATATTTTGATGTTGTCTACAAACCTGGCCCCCTCACTACTCATCCCTAACTCCGGGTTATTTATGAACAAGTTAAAAAGCACTAGCCACAATATAGATACCTGAGAGACCCCACTGCATACATCCCTCCACTGCAAGAATTGACCATTTATGCCGACTCTCCGATGCCTGTTTTTAGGGACTTTCAAATTCATTAGAGGACTTGTCCTCTTAGGCCATGACTTTGAAGTTTGCTCAGGAGTCTTTGGCGAGGGACTTTTTGAAAAGCCATTTGGAAATCCAAATAAACCATGTCTACTGGTTTGTGTGTGTCAGCAAAGCTGAGATCATTACTGTAAGGAGTTTAGATTCTGTCAAAAGGTTAATCCCTAGCAGAATCACTCACAGCTGTGACAACAAGCTAAGATGCATTTGTCCCCTTCAGTGGCCACATCAGCAGAAGAGACAGACCATCCAATGGTGATGGGGTGGAGGAATCCTTAAAGGGTAGTTACTGAGCAGCAGCAGTAGTGGAAGGTGACCCTGGCATGGGCAGTGTTGCAGTGACACTCCAGTAAACCCTGTTTAGTACTGTATGGAAGAAGGTAATAGTTAAAAATTTTCTGATCTTCTCATACATTGAAAACCTACGATGAGATAAATCAAAATGAAGAAAAGATGTACTGGCAGAAGACAGGATCCCCAAGGTTGGGTGCCACTCACCTAATGAGGAAGAGCAAAGGACAAGTACAAACAGATGATTAATGATGACACAGGGTTAAAAAAAAATGATGACACAGGGTTAAGGCCAAAAGGGCATTCAGTTGTTGATGTGAATGGATGCAAAAGGAAAGTCCAAAGTTGTTCAGCATATATAATAGGAACATGGAACACAAGAAACATAAATCAAGGTAAGCCTGAAATTGTAAAACAAGAAATTGAATATTTAAACATTGCAATCCTGGGAGTGAAGTAAAACAGAATGGGACAACTGAAGAGCATCTCCCAAAATGTTATATATTTACAGAAAAGCTGACCAACAATGAAGAAAATAAGATATTAGGAGAATTAGGGAACATTCATTGTCTTCAGGTATTGAGAGGTGGGAGGTTTTTTCTCCTCGTGATCCCCTGCCTTCACAGCTGATAAACATAGGTGAATGGAATGCAAAAGTAGGAAACAAAGTGGAATCAAATATTGTAAGAAATTTTGGATTAGGAGCATGAAATGGAGCAGGAGAGCAACTCACAGAATTCTGTGAAGACAAGTCGTGCATTGTGAACCCATGATTCAGGCAACCAAACAGATGATTGTATGCATGGGCATCATTGGATTGCCAATGCAGAAATCATTGGAAGTAAATAATAGAGAAGCTTTATTCTCTCTGCTGATTGTGATATAAACAATCAATTGTTAATATCGAAAATTAGAAGAAAATGGAAAAACAGCACAAAAACATTCCTACTGCCAAAATACAATCTAAACAACATTCCTGAAGAGTTTAAAGATCATGTAAAGATGGATTTGCATTACTAAGTTCAAGAGAACAGGAACAGGAAGAACTATGGGTTGAAACCATAGGTATTATCAAGGAAGAATACTCAAAGACTATTCCTGTAGCCAAAAAGCAATTAAAGGCCTCTACAGATGACAGATGAAACTCTTAAAATTGCTGAAGATAGACAAGAAGCAAAAATAAAAGGTGACAGAAATAAAAATGTAAGTCTAAATGCAACTTTCCAGTGCCAGGCATGTAAAGACAAGCAGAACTATTACAGTAACCAGCGTAAACAAGTAGAAGAGAACAACAACAACAAAGAACGAGAGATGTGTTCCACAAGTTCCAAGATATCAAGGAGAAATTTAAAGCACAGTTAGGCACTCTGAAAAATCAACATGGAAAAACATTAACAAAACAGGACAAAATAAAGAAAAATTGGAACAATACACTGAAGATCTAAGCAGAAGAGATGAAAGGATGACAGATTTCTTCAAACAAGAATCTTTTGAAGAGAAACCTGCAATTATAGAAAGTGAACTGAAAGTTGCACTCAAAGCAATTGGGAGAAACAAATCACCAGGAGTAGATGGACAAGAATATGCCTACAAATACAGAAAAGAAAACAATAGTCTGCAGACTGGAAATGCTCTATCTATATTCCAGATCTTTAAAAAGAATATATCAAAGACTGCAGCAACGATTAGTTTATCATGCAAGCAAAATGATGCTCAAAATCTTATAGAAAAGACCATATGTGGAACAAGAAATGCCTTATGTTCAACTGGATTCAAAAAAGGAAGATGCTCTAGAGATCATATTGCCAATTTACTTTGGTTACTGGAGCATATGAGAGAATTTCAGAAGAAAGCCAGCTTGTCTTCATATATTGAAGCAAAGCTTTTGACTGTTTGCATCATGAATAGCTATGGCTGGTTTTAAAGGGAATGGGTGTGCCACAGTATCTGATCATTTTGATGTGAAACATGCTCTGAACAAGAGGCTATTGTTGGGACAAAATATGGAGAATGGAAAAGGTGTCAGACAAGGATGTATTTTGTCTCCCTGTCTGTTAATCTATATGTAGAACATCTCACAAGAAAAACTTGATTAGATTTAGATGAAGGTGGAGTGAAAATTGGTGAAAGCAACATTAACTATTTGAGATATTCAGTTGACACCACATTACTGGCAGAAAATAATGAGGATTTGAAATGACTACTGATGAAAGTTAAAGCAGAAAAAGCCAAAACAGGACTACATCTCAACATCCAGGAGACAAAAATAACGACTGCTGAAGAATTACAAAACTGTATAAAATGGATTATGAAGAAATGGCAGTTGTTTAAGATTTTCTATTCCTTGGACTCAATAATCAACCCAAAGGGAAACTGCAATGAAGAAATCAGAAGGAGGCTGAGACTGGGAAGCACAGCCATGGAAGAACCGGAAAAGATCATTCTGTGTAAGGGTGTGTCACTGGCAACCAAGATCAAGATAATGCGTGCTATGCCATTCTCATTTATATGTTCCAGTGTGAACGTTGCAATGTAAAATATTATGGTAGAACAATATTATGGTAGAACAAAAGCAATAAGAAATGTCAACAGTGCAGCCAGAGGCAAAACAATGCAATTCCTAACAGTGCAGTGGATTTTAATAAATGCAATGTGCAAATCAAGTGCAGTCCAAAGAATCACATACAATGAACAACAATAAATGTAAGATAGTTCTTATTTTTCTTAACATCAGTCTTCTCAAAAAAGATATGGCTTTCTTCTGTATGTCAATGTTTATAATTTATATGTTTTCATTATCTAATAGTAGTTTGTTGAACTCTTCCAATAGTATCATTGTACATACTTATTGTATATATTGTTTATAATTACATTTCTTATATTCTAGGGTTACGATCAGTTACAAAGGGGGGAGGAAAGATATAGAACTTCATTATATGTACATAATTACATGTCATTTACAAAAAGCAATAAAAATTTGTTTTTTAAAAAACCAATAAACATCCAGAAACAAAAATATGACACAGCTATGCTCCAAGAATGTTTGTAATGGGTTCCTAGGTATGTCCCCTGTTTTGTGGCCCTATGTCCACTTCTTCAGCATGCAAATGTGTACTTGCCAAATATGGGTACACAATAGTCATATCTGGTTTGACGTGTCCCTTCTATTTTGGCTATGTTTCAAGCTGTCAAGAGAACATGACAGAAGGGATACTTCAAACCAGAGAAGCTCTGGTTTGAAAGCTTCATGGTACTCAGCCATACCAGCTCATTCCTGTCTACACGTGTATATTGACACTTTCAAAGAACTCCAAAAATTTAGTGAAACAGGACTTACTCAGCAGGGCTTCCCTTCTGTATACTGGACAAGTTTACCTCTAATCATTCTTTCCATCAGTTTACCCTGAACTGGATCTTTTTTCAAATGGGTATAATATTGACCAATCTTTAGTGTTCCATTATAGCAGGTGATCTTTGGAGCATGGTGCATACCCCTTTCCACACATGGGTGGAAACAAGCCTCCACCAGCATGATTTATGGCGATGGAGGCTCTGGGACGGCCCCCACTCCCCCCCAGCTGGAGAGGCGGAGCCGCCTCTCAGTCAGCCCCCTCCACTCGCCGTCATGTCCAGCGTCGCCTTGGAGGGCTGCAGGGACCCACCCACGCTGCTTTCCGACTTCCAGGGGTCCGAGGGCAGAGTGGGCAGGTCCCTGCAGCCCTCCAGGGTGACGCTGGACATGATGGTGAGAGGAGGCGATGGGGGAAGCAGCGTCTTCCCAGCAGTGCAGTTTGCACCGTGCTGCTGGGAAGACGCTCCTTTGCAAAAAACCTCGCTTGTTTTGCGAGGTTAAAAGCGGCAGCTTCACACCACTTTCGGGCGGCCAGGACAGCACTGCTGCGATGCAGCAGCACCTCCTGTGTGAACAGCCACCCCAGGAACGGTGTTTTTGCCATCCCTGGGCTGCTGTATATTGCCCGTATGGAAGTTAGAAGATTAGCAATTGCATGTTTGAGTTCTTTAAGAACTCCAAAATGGATACCATCTGGCCCTGTGATTTGTTAGTTTGCCGTTTGTATGTGCTAGAATGTCCTCCCTTGTCACCAATGTGTGCCCAAACTCCCCATCTCCCCATCCTGAAAACATTAATTTAGGAACAGGTATCCTCCTTATATCTTCAGCAGTGAAGACATGTGACAAGAATTCATTTAGCTTCTCAGCAATCACTTTATTTTTGTTTAGTACCCCATTAATGCTATTGTCATTCCATAGCCAACTGCTTCTCTAGCCTGTTTCTCATTCCTGGTGTATTTAAATAATTCTTTATTGTTTTTAGCAATATGTTCCTCAGAAGCCTTTTTTTTAAAACATCCCTAATTTTCTGCTTGCATTTTCTTTGTGCAAGTTTGTGTTCATGTTTGTTACTTGCCTGGGCATACCTTATGACAGAAGCCTTATTCAGTCTAACAACTTCCCTCACGCTGCTTGTTAGCCACACTGGTGACCTCTTCAATTTTGTACTATCTTCCCTGCCCTGTGGCACACATTTTGTTCTATCTGAGCCTCTAGTATTGAGATTTTGAGGGACACCTGTAGCAAGAAGGGCCCACCACTCACTTGCTGCTTCTTCCGCCCTCCCCCCTCTGCAATTGCTTCCTGCTTGCTCCGGGTGGGTGGAAGATAGTCCTTGTCACTGGCATAATTTTCTCTATGCTTTGTTATTTCCTTAATAAATTAATATTTCAAAAATTCTTACAGAGGCTGTAATTAGACCATTCTTGAAGAAACCCCTCTTCAGATAAAGAGGATGTGGCAAAGAATCAGATTTATTCATGTAATACTGGTGATTCACACTTTTTTGTTGTTCAAATGAAGAGCATGTCTGAGAACAAAGGCCATTCCACCTTTAGCCTTCTGAGAGTCAATTGTTTCACTGTTTGCTTCCTTAGTCTTTATAAAGGCTGTTGAAGAATTGGCTTTTCTGCTCCAGGGATATTTATGTAAGCTGTTGATCTTATATTCACTGTAAAATCAGTGGTAAAATTGAAAGTATATCTCAGACAAATATTTTGTACACAGTGCTGATTAAAATAATGTGTGCTCTTTACAGACTGGGTATGCAGTTCAGAATGATCACCCTGTATTTTAATGATACTGTTCATTTAGCTTACAGTCCTTGAGCAATGTCACACTAGAACAACAGCTCTAGATTCACATTAGAACTAGTGTGAATTATTTATCCCGTGTAGATCCTTGCTGATTGTGGTCTCAGGAACTTCAAGACTTGTTGTGATCATAGGTGAATCTATGATTTCCAGGTCTGGGTTGGGAAATGCATGAAAATTTTTGTGGCAGTGCTTGGAGCTATGGTTTGGTTGGGGGAAGAACTTCAGCATTGTATAATGCCAGAGCTTACCCTCCAAAGCAGCTGTTTTCTCTTTAGCCTGGAAATCAGTTGTAATTCTAAGAGATCTCCAGCCAATACCTGGAGGTTGACAGTGCTGGGTGAATCATCCACAATTCCCCAGCTCTAAGCAGTCCCACAATGCCTCTCTCCAAAATATCTTCTTCAACTTAGACAAGTTCTAGCCCAGCTTTTTCCCCCTATACTCAGGGTGCTGAGAGCCACCAATGGGCCCAAACAAAAATTCCACTTGCTGCCATGTGGCCCTGATCCAACTCCAACTTCATAACAAATCTCTTGGGGTCAGAAAATGCCTAACTTGACTTCTCTGTTATGTCATATTCCTCCCTTCTGAACAAAAGAGAAGCAATTCTTTACATATTCATTTATTTTAAAAAAATACAGTCCAATCATGTGTGATTCTATGTATTATATAAAGAAATGCCAAATTACAAAAATGACTCAAACTCAACCAGTCCAGTGAAAATAGTGGTTGGGTGTTGGTGGATGCTGGTGTGTCACCCAAAACATCATGGCATGTCAACTTTGACACGTGCGTTATAGGTTCACCATCACTAATCTAGTGTCAGGTCAAGGGTTCCACACAAAGACCACTCTGGATTTCATCAATTGGAAGTGTTTATTGAACTGGACACCTGAAGCCTGGCTTTGCAAAAGCCAGTTCTGAAGCAATCCCCAATTTCCCCCCAGTATAATTCCACTGTCACCACCCTCCAACCTGCCCCATTCCCATGTATGCAGAAAGCGGGAAAAGGGTGTGAAAGTTGATGTCTCTCTCCCAAGGACAAGAGGAAAATAGGGAGCCATCTGGCTAGAAGAAGAGGGCCAGAGTTGCTACTGTTATCTATGCCTCAACCAAGCAAAGAGGAACAGCAGAAACAAACAGCAAACAGCAGAAAGGCCCCAGTTCAAGATGAGTCATAGCATTCCCAGGCACTCTAACATCTAGATCAGTGGTTCTCAACCTTCCTAATGCCGCGACCCTTTAATGCAGTTCCTCATGTTGTGGTGACCCCCAACCATAACATTATTTGTGTCTCGATTCCTAAGACTAGCAGAAATATGTGTTTTCCAATGGCTTTAGGCGACCCCTGTGAAAGGGTCATTGGACCCCCAAAGGGGTCACGACCCACAGGTTGAGAACCGCTGATCTAGATGGTGTTCTTCTCAAAGCCAGATATAAGTCAGAATAGCACAACTTAAATCCTTTCCCTCTCCAGATACATCTACTTTATGGTATGATTTCCAAGTTTATAACAGTGTGATCCTCTGCAGAATTACTCGGATTTAGAACACTGAACTCTCCACAGGATTGCATTGCAAACTTTAAAACAATGAATGTGTAGTTGTGGAGACGCATAAAGCCTGTTAAGCTTCTCTAAACCTAGACAGAGCCCCTAAATGGCAGCAGTTTTGACAGCAAGGGTGATAATATGAAAAGTAAGCTCATTTGGAGGCAGTAATTGGTCCTGCCACTCACTAGTGGTTGACAGCTGCTCTTTTTCAAATGTGGCTGGCTTTATTTCTGCAATCTTCATGATTGACTCTGGAATGCATCTCTTTCATGTTTAAAGGTTTGCGTGCAACGTTAATGAGTTGAATTCGGCACAAGCAAAACCAAAAATTGCTTCCTCTTGTCATTTATGAAACAGAAGTTCAAAGTCACCTTTCAAAATTGTCTACAAGTTGCACAATGTTGTGTGCATGTGATGATGAAGCCTTTGACACTGATTGGCTGAGCTGGCATGGTCACCCAGGATGCTCAATTGTTCAGGGAACTCAATCATTTGCAGACAAAGGGAAGAGAAGATATAAGAAGGAAAGGAAAGATCTTAGTATGGGTGGTGTTAAAACTTCACAAAGAAGCATAGTCTTCCCTGGAAAGAGTTCCCAAGATGTTGGGAAGCTATGGAGGAGAAGTCGATTTATGGCTACCAATCTTGATCCTCTTTGATCTCAGATTGCAAATGCCTTAACAGTCCAGGTGATCGGGCACAACAGCCGTAGAAGGCCATTGCTTTCACATCCTGCATGTGAGCTCCCAAAGGCACCTGGTGGGCCACTGCGAGTAGCAGAGTGCTGGACTAGATGGACTCTGGTCTGATCCAGCTGGCTTGTTCTTATGTTCTTATGTTCTTAAAACATAGGAAGAATAAAGGGCATCCCCACTGGCGCAGGGAGCAAATGTGCTGGTGGATGGCACCCCTCAGCTCCCTGGCAGGTAAACCTGGAAGTCCAGGCTACTGTGGAGCTGTGCTGGAATCTGGAGTGGATGCCAGTGTGTATGTGGAGACAAGCTGGGGCATTCCTGGGGGTGACGCCAACATTAATTGGCTTCCACCTCAATTTGCAGCCAGTTACACTGCAGCCCCAGTTCTGGATTTATGCCTTTTGAGTGACATAAGTCCACTGGACCCCATGGAGAGTTTCCTGGTGTCAAGGAGGGATTTTGCTTTGTTCTCTCTCCCTGTGCCTCTGGAAAGTCTGTGGGAGGAAGTACAGCATTGCATTCATTGCGCCACCTCCAGCTGCTGCAGAGGATCTGGATTGCGCTCTTAGCATTTGATTGGATTGGATTTCTATGTTTGCTCACAAAAATCACAATAAGGCAATCACATGGAAAGCTCAGTCCAACAGTGGTTGGAAAAAACTAGAGCAAATCCATCGAGGGACATTTCTTACCCTTTCATTAAAATTAGTTCTGTGCCTGCAGGAATTGAAAATGGATTTAGCTGACCTGTCACTAGGACTGTGCATTCAGGTAAAACTGAGCGGAAAATATATCCCAAAATGCTTTATCAATATTTTCCAGGTATATTTAGCTCTCCCAAATGTTTCTGGGATTTTTCAGGAAACTGAAAAAAATATCCCAAATAATCCCATAAATATTTGGGATTTACCAGGAAGATTGGGAACCAGGGTTTACAGACTCCTGATAATTCTCTCTCTCTCTCTCTCTCTCTCTCTCTCTCTCTCTCTCTCTCTCTCTCTCTCTCCCTCCCTCCCTCCCTCCTCTCCCGCTACACTTTTTTCTTGCGTTCCCTTTGTTTTTGCATCGTGGGTTCAATGGGTTTACCAGGCTGCCTCTGTCAGGTTTCTTTGTCAATTTCATGATTTTTTTTCCTTTGCAAGAGTTGCTTTGTGGACCCTTTGTGGTTTTCACACTGTTGTTCAGTCAGTGCTTGGATTTGTTCTGCTCTGGTTTGACATTAGTTCCGTTGAGCTTTCACTGCCAGAATGGCACTGGGTTTTGCTTTGCATTCTGTGCATAGTTATTGGTTCTGCTAGACTTGCAAAATTTTCACACACACCCTTGCTTGAATTTGTTTTGCTATCTTTGGGACTCTGGATGCATATTAGTTTTCTTGAGCTTTCACTGCCAGAATAGCACTAGGGTTCTGCTTGTTAAAGCTAGGTCTGGTTTTCTTTGCTTTGATGCAGTGCACTCTTCATCAGCACATTTGCTCACTGTATGCCTCCATTTAAGTTTGGCTCTCAAGTGGGCTAATAATTGTCCCTCTGACCAACTGCTGGTGCCACGCTCTGAATCAATTTTTGTGATTGCATTTCTTTGCAAAGTTTGCTTTCTGTGTACAGGCTTCCAGAGAGTACAAATCATGGTTCACAGTTGTGATTAATTCACCTCTCTGTCTGATAAAACATCTGTTTCCAAAAGATGCTATCATTCCTTTGTTGCCAATGCTCTCACAGAGATAAGGTTATTTGCTAGCTCAGCAGATACAAGCAACTAGTGACAAGGACTTCATAGGTTTAGTTGCTGGGAAGTTCATAGACATTTGGATATTCTCTAATCTTTTGAATTCCCACCTATTGAATTCTTCTTCTAATTGATTTATAATGGGTAAATTATCTTTAGCATCATTTGCATGGACAACATTCTTATAGGATTCCAGGAAGCTGATTAAAAGCAACATGAGCATATTTTCATCTGGAATTTCTTTTTCTACAGCTCTCAACTATTCAGCTAAATCTAGCATTCTGTTGGGGTGTACTCAGAGATTCTCTGTCTCTTGCATTCTCACAATAAACAGACATTTCTGAAGATACATCTGACTTTTTAACAAGGATTTCATATGCAACATCTGTAATTCACCTGAACAGATTTGGAAGTTGACATCTTAAGGACCCTTAATAGCTGTCTGCCTAGTAAGCCAGAAATAATCATACCTCCTGTTCAAGTCCCATGGATTCCATGCAGTCTGTTGCTCCACACCTTTGGCTGGACACTCAGTCTGGGTTACAGACCACAAACCTTTTTCAAGTGAATGGGTCCTTATTATTTCTGTCTAATTTGATAGTTGCTCTCCATGAGCCTATCAATCCAGCAATCATGCTGCATACCACAAAAGATCACAATCTTTACCTCCTTAGGCTTATGTGGAACCTAAGAGCCTCTGGTGGATTTTCTACCTTTCATCAGAGATGTGCTTAATCTGGCCAACCATAACCCCTGTTGCCAGGGTAGTTAACACAGCAAAGGTGCACAACTAGACAGTGGCATAACTACTTAAAATGGCACCTGGAGCTAGCCTAGGTGCTGTGCTCCCCACTTCCCCTAAGGAAGCAGCTGGGGAATGTCTTCCACCTGCCCCTTTCCATAATGCCGTTACCTTAGGGAAGGGAAGGATGGAGGAAGCATGGGGAGAGGCAGGGCTGGTGGGTTGGCTGGCTTTTGCAGAGAGGGTGCCCCACCATGTGACCCAAGCGAATGGCGCCCAGGTCGTCTGCCCCCTCTGCCCCCTAGATTAAAATGAAGTTAAAGCTTTATTTCAGGAACTATATTCTGCCACACTGAAAGATATAAGTAGAATTGTGAATTCATCTGCTGCTGCTTCCTCCCCCTCCAACTCTCCCCTATCCCAAACACCAAGCTCAGCCCAGTTGGGCAGTGGCTGCAAGACAGGCCAGGCTCAGCACCAGCTCTCCCAAGACCCCTCCAACCCTCCCCCACCCCAAACACCGAGCCAGCCCTGGCAGGGCAATAATGGTCAAGCTGGGCCTGGCACCAGCCTTTCCAAGCCCCCTCCAACGCCCCCCCCCCGCCCACATTCAAACACCAAGAGACGATTTTCTACTGAGGAAGTATGGTACTCTCTTTTGCTGAAGCACTGCTGACAGCAGTTAGATCTTTCCATGGGAAAGATTATAACATACTTGATAGTGAAGAGGAGAGACAGAGATTGTGTCTGAACTACATCACTAGCTGAGAGAGAAAGAAGCAGGATATTGCCCTAAGAGTGGTAATCTGGAGACAGACAAGGACTGACACTTAACAGGAAAAAAGGTGCTGACAACACTATTCTAATTGTCTTGTTGCTTCTCCCTGCAGGGTCCTCTTCTTTTCTTCTTTGAACACCAGACATTTACTATTCTAACAATCCTGTGGGCCTAAAATGGTATAACTTGCTTGGATTTAGAGTACGTAATTTGAATCTGAACCAGGAGTCTGATCCTGTCCACAACATGATGGATTCCTCCTTCTTTCATCTAATTTCTAGGCAGATATATCTTTGCTCCCTATCTTATTTGTCTCCCTTTTTTTTCAAACCATGCTGCACAACACAGATAGCTGGCACTTTGCTCTTCTCCGCTATTTAGGTCTCACATCTGGCAACCAGGGACAACTGAGCTCAATAGATTTCGCTTCTCCTCTGTCCTGTTCCCCATTTCCCCCACATTTATACTTCTAACTGAAAAATAGCTCCTGCTCCAAACTGGAGTAGCTGTGGTTTATATTGGGCTGATTTTATATTGTTAGTTTGGATAAGGAATGTGGTATCTATAGTATCAGTGCATCAATTTAGTAATTGCTGGCATTTGCTCAGGATAGGTTCACCACACCCACCCACCCACTATCGTACCAAATCACTCAATAAATTCTATATACGTATTTAAATCTTTAAATCAAATCTCTGTCATGCTTTTCCTACTGAAAAGTTTCACAGCCAACTTTAGGTAAAGGATCCTAAAGGTTTTCCATTCCCTGCATACACAGGCAAGTTAATTCCCCATGTCAGCCTAAGCTCCATTTCAATTCATCTGTTGGTGGGACTATGGTAGAGAAGGACTTCCCTTCTGAGCATGGAATCGGAAAGAAAGGATGATGTACCCATTGTTAGACAAAGAACTTACAGGCATTTTAATTCCTACCTAGGATGACACTATAACTTGTAAAACTCAGAAATACTCTGGTTTCTCTTCAGATCGCATAAATCTTTCGCCTTGTAAAACTCAGAATTGGGTTAAATTGGGGTTTATTTTTAATGGGAAAGCTTTGCAATGATTGATATATCTCTGACCTTTAGTATGGGTTTCCTTAAAATGCCCCAGTACAGACCTCCATGTTTGGCAATCTTATCTGTACTCCAAACTTGGCTGAGCAATACTACCATGCCTCATCTTTGCCTTCATGCAAACCGGAACCAGGAGGAAATCACTTCAACTGTTCTCCATACTGGTCTATGTGAGGGAGCAAATGATGGTATCCAGCTTTAAAGGGGCACCCCAGGCTGATTTTGCTACCTTCCCCATCTTCAAATGTCTCAAGATATTTGCTAACATGCATTAAATGCCTATCATATAACTAGCACTAATCCTGTCATTGCCTTAGTTAATGCCTGGATCAGATATAATGTGGAGAAGGCAAGAACAGATGCGGCTGCAAACCTCCAGGTGGTGGCTAGAGCTCTTCTGGGATTACAATTGATCTTAGAGCAATAGAGATCTGTTCACCTGGAGAAAATGGCCACTGTGAAAGACTCTCCCCTCACCAAACCCTGCCCTGCTCAGGGTCCACCCCTGCTCAGGGTCCACCCCCAACATTTTCAGGTATTTCCTGGAGCCAGCAAGTCTAGCAAAGAAGAAGAAGAAGAGTTTGGATGTATATCCCCCCCCTTCTCTCCTGTAGGAGACTCAAAGGGGCTTACAATCTCCTTGCCCTTCCCCCCCCCCTCACAACAAACACCCTGTGAGGTAAATGGGACTGAGAGAGCTCCGAGAAGCTGTGACTAGCCCAAAGTCACCCAGCTGGCATGTGTGGGAGTGTACAGGCTAATCTGAATTCCCCAGATAAGCCTCCACAGCTCAGGTGGCAGAGCTGGGAATCAAACCCGGTTCCTCCAGATTAGATACACGAGCTCTTAACCTCCTACGCCACTGCTGCTCCCTTCCAAAGGCAACTCTGAGCCAGTCTGAGAAGAATACCCAAAATGTCTTGTTCTGACTGAAAGGTGGCCAGAGCTTCTGGCTAATTCCACATTGCTTCTTTGAAGCTGGTCAGCCACTTTCCAAGGCACAAGCCTGCTACTTAAGAGTATGTTGGTCATAAACAGTCTACTCTTCCTTTGTTCTAGCTGATGGGCTTCATGAGGGCTGGAACTGCACTTCTGCAGAGACTGCACTTGACTAGAATAATGCACTTTTCTTTAATAAAACAGGAAATAGTTTCAATTCAAAATGATAGAAAGATTCTACTACATTGCAAACGATTAAAACCTGCCATTGAATCACATTTAGGAAGTAATCTTTTGTTATCATATGGCTCTCAAGAAAGTTGTTGTGAACTGCTCCATATTTTCTGGTTTTCCAAATAGCACCTGAACTGCCATTCTGTGGTCGATAAAAATTGCTTTGCAAGAAGTTGTGTCTCTTTGGATTTATCATTATCAGCATGTGGCAATGTTTGGGCTCCTAGCACATATATATTCAAATGGAATTTTACAGTATTTGCTTTGGGGCTTGAGTGAAAAACTGCTCAGTAAGCAGCTGCCAGGTCCCTTGGAATACCCATTTTGTTATATCTTTTATCCAGTTCTTCTGCTCAAGTTCGTGCTAGTATGTGTCGATAGATATATTTTTATTTTCATACACAGCTAAGCCTTTATTTATTTAAAATATATATACCCCCCCACTTCCAAAAAGCTCAGGGCGGTTCACAACCCACGTAAAAATCAACAGTCTTAACAATACAAAAAGCAATTAAAAGAAGACAAATATCCTCACAACGCTGACAACCAATAACATCTAAACGGTCAAGTACCTGCTTCAGCTTCCATGGAATCATCAGTCCCAAAAAAATCCATGAAAAAGTCCCCAGGGAAAAAAAATCTGTGTTTTGATGGTTTTGCTAAAAGCCTAGAGGGTGGGAGTCTGGCAGGATGCCAGCATCAGTAAAGCCCCCAAGAGGACAGGATTGTTAGCAAGAATTGCTGAACGAACCTCAATGGGTGCACAGATCAAGTGAGGCAGTCCCTCAGATGTGTGGGCCTGAATCCAATAAGGACTCCTGTGGTAATATTAAATAGTACTTTGAATCCAGAATCTTTCAAAATTGGTAATTTCAGATTGACTCACTCCTGTAAACAATCAGACAGCTATATTATGTGGCAGCTGAAGCTTTTGCATTGTCTTCAAGAACAATCAGAAGAAGAATTTGGATCTATACCCTACCTTTCTCTCCTGTAAAGAGGCTCAACGTGGCTCACAAACTCTTTCCCTTCCTTTCCCCACAACAGACACCTTGTGATGTAGGTGCCCAGGCTTCATGTGTAGGAGCGGGGAAACAAAATCCAGTTCACCAGATAAGAGTTCATCATTCATGTGAACAAATGGGGAATCAAACCTGGTCCATTACTCTTAGATTAGAGTCCACTACTCTTAACCACTACACATACAGCACATTACTTGAGTCAAATATAATGTTCATGGTGGCATGGATCAGTGTGGTTGGATCAGATGAGTGTAGAGGGATCCCAGTTTTTTTTTATAAACAGGTGCTGATGTAGAAAATAAACTTTGTTGTGGCCTAGACTCGTTTTTCAAAGGACAAGCAAGGTTCCACTAACACCCCAAAGGCCCCAAAGGAACTGAGGCCATTTCCGCACGGCCACACTGCAAGGCCTATCCTGGTAGGGGTGGGGAAGACGGCGCAGCCTGCGCAGAGGCTGCACCGTCCCCCGAATGCCTTACCATCCCATCCAGCCTTCCGGCGCATCGCACAGGCCAGAGGACAGGCTCGCCCTGCCCTGCGTGACAGCTCTGGAGTCGCAGGATGGGGGGGGGGCATGTCCCCTAGCCTGTGCGATGCGCCAGAAGGCTGGAGGGGACGGTAAGGCGTTCGAGAAAGGGGGTGGTGCCTTCCAGCTGCTGCTGTTCGCAGCTTCCAGCTGCGCCGCTCGGGGTTTGCGAGGCTGGTGATGCTGCGATGCAGTGGTGGCAGCCATGCGAACCCCTCCCCAGGGACGCTGTTTTTAGCGTCCCTGGGGCGCTCTTTACAGCCCGTGCGGAAAGGGCCATGGAAAAAGCTTCTGTCTGAGACTAGAAAGTCAATTCCCTCCAAAACTTCACCTTTCCCAACCTACACTATGTCTATCTTGTTTGGATTCAGTTTCAACTTGTTTTCCACCAGGGATACTCCAAAAAGTCCTGGTGCCCTGAAGCCAGGAATTCCATGTTGCTTATGTAGGGTGAATAACAGATGGAAAACCCCTGCCTGGAGGAGGCAGGGAGAGTCTCTTATGTTCTTCCCTCTAGTCAATCCCATAGTTGGGGCAATGAACCACTCCATTTTAAAAGTGGGTAATTTAAGGATATTCTGGGAAAGATGAATGAGATAGACTGAAACTAACATTATGGTGGCAGCTGCTGTTGAAAATGGGGTAATAAATAAATGCCGTGTGCCTAAGGGGCCAGAACAACAGGCATTAATGCATTTATGTCTCTTTTTTTGTTTATTTCTAATGCACATTTTAGTGTGTGCCTGCAGCAAGATTATTTGTTGTGGCATTCCACTACCCTTCATATTTACTTGTGCAGATTGATATGACACTGTTAAAAAATGCCAACATGGTTCACACACGGTTGTACCATACTTTTTTCTTTGTGCAAGAGTACACGCACATCTCAGTAAAGTACTGCAGGAAACAAATCTCCAGGCAATCCTTTTCACAATCACAGCAATGCTTCTTTTTAGCAGTATTTTATCAATTCATGTGTGAAGATAAACTCAGAGCAGGTGGGTGGTAACTATATGCCCAAATGTGGAAAGCAAGGTGGGCTATGGGAGGAGAGAAAGATTAGGAGCATGACGGACAGTTTACATGTCTTCTTAACCTAACCAATGGGCAGAGGGCAGGGTGGGAAGTTTTGTGGAGGTATAAATTATGTTACACAGACACCCAGCCCTTTGAACCTCCTCCTTGCCTGTTTGAGAGAGAGAGTTCCCTTTCTGCCCTGAATTGAAAGAAAACAACAATAAATCTTTTGAACATTGAAGAAATCTTTATGGGACTGGGTTATTTTAACCAGGGCAGAGTGAGCTTTGCTCTTTACCTATCAATAATGAAATGCATCCCGAGTGCCCACTGTGGGAAAGAGAATTCTTTTGTCAGTGGTGTGGAGTAGACTCACACAACACTGGTTAATGTGTCATCTGAGGTTAATCTTCAGTTTGCTAGTATAAGAACACATTTTCCTTCCTTCTTTTCTCTGTCTTAAAAGGAACCTAAGTCATCATTACTAGAGGCAGATCAAAATAGCTGCTGGCTTTTCAGTGTTCAAAGGAAGAGCGGAGTTTCTTAAAATCTGCTGAAGATCTTTTGCACAGGACATTAATGGGGGGGAGGGGGGAATCCTGAAACTTAAGACTGTCACAATATTAAGGCTTAGGCTTTCACTGTAACTTTGTCCCTAGCATCTTTCCCTCCCCTGAGAGTTGGTTTGCTGCGATAATAAGGTTTTCATCCTTCTTTTTAAAAGGACCTGAGAACAATTGCTTGGCTAAATTACAGTTTCTCGTGCTTTCCCATATTTGATGCAAGATTTTAAGTGTTCCTTGAAGTTACCAAACTGTTGGGCAGGAACTTCTGAAATCTCAGGATCAGCTCTTTTGTACGACAATCTCTAACTGGGCAAAGCTGCCAGCTTTCAGTGAACAGCATGCTAAGGCGAAGCGATATACAGAAGAACAATAACTGTTTGAGATGTTATCATTTGGATTAATGCACTCAATTTAACTGTGCTAATAGCAAAAAAGAAAGAAAGCATACTCCCGGGGAAAGTATATGATATGAATATCCATTCAAGCCTACAGCACTTAAAACTTTAAAGAGTTATCTAAGTTCTCTTTCCCCCTGGTAGTTTGCTCCAGCCTGCAGTGCAAGCTTGCTCACAGTTAATTTGCAGGGCAATCCTAGAGCCACCCTGGAGTTGCAAAGGATTGTTGGGCCCCCATGCCAGTGTAACTTGGAGATGTGCCAGTGTAACCAATCACCAGTATCAACTCATGGCTGGTACAGCTGCACTAGTTTAATAACCAGGAGTGGCAACTGGGCCATGCAAGGTAAGGTTGGGTCTTAGCATCCAAAGCCTTCTCAACCTACCTCTGATGCCCAGGACCAGTGTAAGTAAAGGCATGTGGCTGAAAAAACTGGTGGAAGTATCAAAGTGTCATGGGACTACATCCCTCTAACTTCATCTTGTGTGCACATCAAATATACGGGGGCGGGGGGCGGATACGGGGGGGGGGGCGTTCAGAAGAACAATCAGTAATTCAGGAGAAAAGTCACTTTGCACAAATAGCCAAGAGGGAGAACACGGATACAGTACATTGGTCACACAGTTTTGCTTAGACCCTTACAAGTGGTACGCAAGCTAATTAGGGATGCATAATGGGGTAAGAAAGTCAGTAAAAATCTGGATCTGAATTTTGGGCACTGATACCGTACCCCATATTTTTGTGTATCCTAGTGCCATGTCAGCTTTTGGTGGGCTTTGCCTCACCCCACCCCAAGATTTCTAGATTTTGGGTTCCATTGTTTCCTATAGGAGAATAGGGTCTCTTTCTGAGAAGTAGCACAATATTTATTTATTTGAAAAAAAATTGTATTCCACCTGAAGCAGCTTACAAAACAAATTATCATTGTGAAGACCAGAGCTATTTTTTCCCTGGTATGGGAGGGGATGCATCTTGGGATGGATTGAGTGTTGGGAGGAGCCCATTGGCCTCTGGAGGAATGACTGGATGCATGATCCCCTTGGCTGGTAAGTACCAGCACTGATGAGGACTGATTCTAGAATGGATTATCAGACAAAATACCTAAGGATTTTGCATGACATTGCAGACATTCTGATTAAACAGATGGCATTTTTCCAAATGGTTTTACTTACAACCATGTAAAACCCTCAGGGAGCACAGCAGAGTTTACTGAGAAGATCTGGTCTGATTCTCTTCCATTCAGTTTTCTTTGATCTGGGTGATAGCCTGATCAGACCCAAAGGCATTACGCTGCAGTGGTTTGTACACTGCTTGGCATCCTGAGACATTGTTCTGTGGAATTCTCAGGTGCAACCAGGTTGCTAACATGAGCAACAAATGTGAGAGTATGCAGAACTTTTTGCAGACCTCACAAAATATATGAGAAACAAGAAACAGCAGAAAATAAATTTCACACTTCAGTGAGTTGTTCTTGTTTAAGTATTTGGCAGTCATACATGAAAAGCATTAATGCCCTGCAGAAAAGCATCAATTGTGTCTTCCAGCAGAAGGTAAAAGGATAGGTAAATTCAGTCAGGTGCATCATATATGCACGTATTTGAAATCCCACCAATGAAAAGCAAGAAAGAGAAATACCAGGTAGACCCAATCTCACTTAAGGAGAAAAAGGAGGGAGGGAGAAAGGGAGGTGCTTGATATATGAAGGATGGATATGAGGTTCACACTTGAAAGGCTGATAGTGTAATTCACACCATGCTTTGACTCCTCCCTTCCCCTAACCTTTCCCATAAAAAACACTCCAGTAGGATTTCCCATCACATATTTATTCTGACTCAGAAAAGCTCATTTGAAATAACTGCTGTTACTCTTTTAGGTGTCACTGACATTAGTATTATTTTGCTACAACAGACTAACAGGGCTACCCATCTGGGACTGCCTCTTTTAAAACTTGCTGTGTTGTATTTGAACCTCCCAAATGAAGTGCTGTTCTTCAGGCAGGCAGCATTCATGGGTCCCTCTGTCCTTCTCCTGCTTCTTCATAGCTGGATCCTCCCCTTTGCTTTGTTCTGTGCTCTCTGGCCTCCACTACAAAGAAGGTCTTGATTAATTTCATTTTCCCTAGGCTGAGAGTCACTTATTAGTCTATCTTCTGAAAGAGAAACAAACTAGAAACAAAAACGATCAAAGGGCTTTCTTAGCTGCCCGTAAGGAGCACCTGAGGTTTGCACCTTTTGGGGAAACGTAGATTGTCATAATCATCATCAACAACAAGGATTTCTTTTTTGGCTGTTCAGAGTTCATCCACAAGTGTTTTGTAAATTGATATTTTTCCTCCCTTCCAAAAAGTTAATTGGTACCTTTGGTAGTCAGATGTGGAGTGAGTGAAAGAGAGTACAGGGCAGCAAATCCTTGATTACAAATGTGAAAATTGTTTACAATTCAAATCCAGGCATTTCTGAAGTCCCAGAAGGCCCTTTATCTTCTCTTATTTTTTGTCTTCCGGGCAGTTGATTGCAAATTCACAGCAAATTGTCAAGGGCAAATAGAGGCAATTGAGCCTTGTTATCCACATGTGTATTCTGAGATGGTTCAGTCCTAAGAGAACAGTAGCACTTCCCCTTCCAGAACATTGGGGGTATTGATATGTGGGGTGTGTGTGTGTGTGTGTGTGTGTGTGTGCGTGCGTGCGTGTGCGTGTGTGTGTGTGTGTGTGTGTGTGTGTGTGTGTGTGTGTGTGTGTGTGTGTGTGTGTGATGAACTGCGAGCCTGGCACCAGCATAAATGCCACTGAATGTGGCTTAAAGTGGCATCTACAATGGCACTGGGGCACCTATCCTGGTGCTGGGGAGCTAATGCAACTGTGCTAATGCAGCGATGCTAATGCAGCTGTGGTGCCAGCATTCCTCTAGGGCAAGAGCCTATGTTTGTGCTAATGGGAGCATTCCTGGGGGCAGAGTTGACTTTAGTCGACCTCCTGAACTCTTTCAGCCCAAGAATGCCCCCTTTGCTCATGTGGACTTATGTAAAAAAAAAAAAATAAGGTGGCCTAGCCAATTGGGGCTTTTCAGTTGCTGTGAATGGAAGTTGCCTGTTTTCTTGCTGAACTTGGTGCCACAAACCTCTTTGGAAGCAGTGAGGCTGTGCCATGCCCAACTGACATGAATCTATCCCCACCCCCACCCCAGGACTGGGCTGCCCATTCCTCAGTTCCAACTAGTTTCAATGTTGGAAGTTTATTAAAATATGGTAGGAAAGAAAACACTTGCGACCTAGAGAACATTTATTTCTCTTAAGATCATTGTTTGTTGAGTTCATGTAGGGAGGGGAATAACAGCACAGCATTCCCAATGGGAGGGAAAATTAGAAATTTGTTATAGCTGTTGTGCACAAGTGACTACTGCGGTGCTTATATAAATGTCACATTTGGTGGCAGGGGGGTGGGGTGGGGAAGCAAAATAAAACCTACAAGTTCACAATTCTTCAGGAAGCTGCAGGAGAGATCGAGGTATTCTTAAATGAATGCCTCCAGCCTTATGCACATGTCAAGTTGCTTTGCACTTAATCACACCAAAGGTCCACTTTAGTCAGACTGGCAGTGGCTGTCCAGGGTCTCAGGCAAGGGTGTTTCCAATCACCTACTACCTGGTCCTTTCAACTGGAAATGGAATAGAAGACCTTCTGCGTGTCAGGAGGATGCAAGATGAGCCACAGACACTTCCTTATCCCAGGCAGAGGATTTCCTGGACATTAAATACTCTAATTAATTGGTAAGGCACATGGGGACAGTGCTGATCCCTGACCCAGTTTAGGGGACAGATGGGGAGTATTTGTGCAATTACCATATGAATGAGAGGAAACCACAGTCCAAAATCCCATAGGATCTTGTGTTCCTGCCCATTCTCCCTCTCCCTGCCTGTATTGCTCCTCAGACTTCCTAGCTGAGCATTCGTGCTAAGCCTGCATTTTTCCACAACAATTTTCCTGGGCAGTCTTTTAATCCTTTTAATCTTATCAGGAGATCAGTGATCTCTGACATGTTCCTGAAATCCAGCTTATCTGCCATTCTCAGTCTTCCCCTGCAATGTCCAGTTGCAGGACAGTTTGCTGCAGGGCTATACCCCTCCTTCACTAGCCCTATAGATTGAATTGCAGCCAGTCAAGTGAAACTCTAGCAGATGATGGCTTTCCAAGCATGGCAGTAAGTGGGGAAAGCTCCAGCTACTAAATGTTCAGCTCATCTGGCTGCCTTTAAAAGCAGAGGAAGAGAGCTGGCAAAAATCAACTGGTTCCAAGAGGCAGTCTGTGCAAGATGATAACTGCATACCATGGCATCCCTTTCCAACCAAGAAAGCATCATAGGATGGGACCACAACAAGATGTGCCAGTGTTTTGCAGCAACCTTTTGCCTTGGGTTGGTAGTCTCCTACCACCTGTTCTCCAAGTCATGCTGGGGTTCTTTGCTCCAGCAAGAGAAAACCTGGGCAGAGCAATGTTGTGATGTCACCTCTGGTTGTATCTGGAAGTGACATCATGATGCTATAAAAATCCCCCAAATCTTTAATGTAAAAAACCTTGGAGATTTTGAGAATTTCTAGAGTTTCATAATGTCACTTCCTGATTGAACCAGAAGTGATGTCACAATGTCATATAACATTGCTGTGCTCCCCATTTTTGCTGCCGCCTCAGTAACTCTAATAATATAGCAAGCTATATAGATCTATTCCCCTGGAGGTAATGGCAGCTTCAGCAGACTGACTATACAGTATCTCATCCCCTTTGGAACAGCAGTGGCGTAGGAGATTAAGAGCTCGTGTATCTAATCTGGAGGAACCGGGTTTGATTCCCAGCTCTGCCGCCTGAGCTGTGGAGGCTTATCTGGGGAATTCAGATTAGCCTGTGCACTCCCACACATGCCAGCTGGGTGACCTTGCGCTAGTCACAGCTTCTCGGAGCTCTCTCAGCCCCACCTACCTCACAGGGTGTTTGTTGTGAGTGGGGAAGGGCAAGGAGATTGTAAGCCCCTTTGAGTCTCCTGCAGGAGAGAAAGGGGGGATATAAATCCAAAACTCCTCCTCCTCCTTTGAGCTCCTTCCTCTCCTCTCCCCAAATTCCACCCTCTCCAGGCACTGCCCCAAGCATCCAAGAATTTCTTAAGCTAGAGTTGGCAACCCCACTGCAAGATCATTGAAGAGGAGAAGAGGAATCCCCCCCTTTACTTGTAAACACTGGGAGACAAAGGTGGGAATAGAGACACCTCCACCAGCAGAGTATAAGCCCAGCAGTGCTTTCACTTGAGGGAGTGGCTATCCAGAGAGCAACTACACAATAGGCACAGGGCTGGCAGGGTGCCCCTGTCCTCTATTGCTTACAGAAAAGGGAGGAAATCCCCTTCCTCCCTCAGCCATCTCGAGTAATGGCAGTGATCCAGACTAGCAAACATTTTTGCCAACTCTGGCTGATTAACCCTGACTGATGGGATTTAAAGCCAAGCCTACACAGAACAATGAAATGTGGAAAAGAGAGATAGAGAAAGCATGGGCAAATGATATTTTAGGAATCAAGAGATGCAAGGGCACTTGTACAAGCACAAGATAGGGCATTATTTGTAGACCTAGTTCCATGCTACTATTCAGAGAAAGCAACAATTTCATTTTCATTGGGGGAAAAACAAGAATTAACAACTAGACTCCATGAAAAACAGCAGTGAACCCCATTTCTCTGAACAACAGGAGAGTTTTCTAAATTAGTATAGAAAATGGTTATTGAGAAAATCAGTACTGGCAAGGAGGAGTCTCAGAATTGAAGTGAAGCAACTCCTTCCAAGTAGCTTTAGGTGTGATGGAAGAAACAAAAGGGAGAAACTGCCAGTTGTGAATCCTTCCTGTTACAATGCTACTTTGTCAAATCCAAAGTGGTTTACACTTTACATTTCTCAGTATGGCCAGGGGTGAAATGTATGGCCACCAGCTATCCATTCTTGATTTAATCCAACTTACCATACTATCCTCATCCAGACATGGCCTTGCTTGTGGTATGCAAGCCTGCCTGATTGGGAAGAGTTTTTTAAAACTATCCAGTTGGGTCAAGCAAGCAACATGCTACAGAAAGAAGCAAAAAATACCTGAGGGAAGAGGTGTATTTTTTTCTGAAATATACTGGAAAAGGTTAGATATAGCAATTCATTTCCAATCACAGGAAACTCAGATGCCTTAAGCAATCAACAATAGAGGAATTAATTCCTTCTCCCTGTCCCTCTTCCCCCTCCTTCTTCTTCTGGGGAAAAAAATGGGAGGAACTGCTATGGCATAGGCAGGGGAAGTCAGAAGGAGCAAGAAAACCTGAAGAAAGTATGACACATATGGATCTAGGGAGAGGAAAAAGTCACACTTTGAGAGCTTTTGGTAACTGCAGGGATTCTCTGATCTGAGAGTGTGGTGAGTTTTGAGGAGGGGAAAACATGTGTGTAATCAAGAATCCAACCTGAGGAGAATGTAAACTCAACGCTAAGGGGACCACAAGTGCTAAACAGCCAGTGCCTTTTCATGCACTGGGAAGCCAGAGCATGTCAAAGTTTCTGATTCCATCTTCTATATATATAAAAAGCTAACCGTGACTTTGTTAGTCACGCCCTAACGCTGAAACGCCTTTACCAAATGCTTTGAAATTTTCACAGAACGTGGCTTTCCATTGTGGGTGGGTTTTCGGACATTCACATACCTGACGTGTTACATATGAGCCAGGTAAAACATCCATTTGTCCAAACCCCGCATCGGACCAATGAAGGGCCGCCATGCGGGGGGGGGGCTGCCTTACCCGCGCCGTGCGCATGGATGCAAGTTGCAGCGGCAATGTCACAAAAGGATCCGCCCCTGGAGCCGCGGGAGTCAGTGGCCGTGGGGGCAACCCTTTGAGCGAACGACCTACTCTCCCCCTTCCCCTCAGACGACCCACTCATTGCCCACGGCCGCCCTCCCCAGCGCGCAATGGCAGGCCTTGCAGAGCATTGCACTCCTCTCGTCACCCTGGGCCCTGCTGGCATGCTCGCCAACTGAGACCCCTGTTGGAACTCGTGGTCAGACCCGTCTGTCACAGCCAAAATTGTTTCCTATTGGCTGAGAGGCGGGACTTGGACGGGGATGGCCATCAATAAGTCCTTGCCTGGGAACACTCCTCCTTCCTCTCCCTCTGTCTCATGGCCACTTCCTTTCTGGTGGGCCCTGGCACTCCAGCCTGTCACATCGACTTCACTCTCTCACCAGACTCTCTAGGTAGAATTGCAAACTGAGCAAGCTTTTCCCTATCACAAACAAGCATACAGCGAGCCCATTCACAGGTAACGGATGGGGTTCTACTACTTGGTGGTGTAACAATGACCTTTTTGCCCTGCGAAACCTCCTCATTTCCAGCAATGCCTCTCCGCCCCCATTTCTGGTAGGCTGCTCTTGAGCATCAGGCTTGCTGCAGAGGATACCATTGACAGTCTGTTACAGGTTCAGTTTCAGGAATTTGCTCTGCCCACACAGAGATGGACCACTGATGGACCTTGAGGGAAAGGGGTCAAAACTATTTCCTCCTAGGAAGGATGGTTCCCAAGTATCATGCAGCCAATGCAGCATCCCTCGAAGGAACCTGCAGGTCTCCCTAGCCTCTGGTATCAACATCCAGAACTGTAGCACTTATTCCCAAGGAAGGGCTAAGCCCTAGCCTGGTTCCCTCAGCTGTAATAATCTTGGTCAAATATCACAGGAGAGCCTGGTAGATATTACATTGACTTTAAACACCTCTAATACCTCCCATGATATCTACTACCTACCATGCTGTTCTGCCTCACTTCGCCACAGCAAAGCGTGGCCGGGCCACTAGTATATTCATAATTAAACACACACACACACACACACACACACACTCCATTTGTGTTACGATGAACATACTATACAATGAAGTACATCTACAGCAATTCATGTATTCAAATACAAGCAGTATTCATGAGGAAGTAACTGCATTCTAATTCACAACAAGTTAAATCACATTTTCCCATGACATCTCAAAGCTGCCAAATGTATATAGAACACTTTATTATACTGCCTCTTCCATCAAACTATTTTGCTTGCAGCTCTGAACTGCAGAAACCATCGCTATGTGTCGAAGTCTTGAACAGACAGGCAGATGCATTGTGAAATGCCCACCTCTGGATCAATACCTTAATACAGTATAGCTGCTTCCCATCATCCATAGTTTTCATTCATACAGACATAAATAAAACAAATGAACTCCGTTTCTCATGTGCAAAGCCTACATTTTGGCAATGGACAGCTTTAACGATTAGGAAAGAATTTGAACTGTGATCTCCATGTGCATTCGAGTGCTTGGGGGAAAGACTTAAAAAGATACAGTGATATCAAAGACTACTACAAGTTAATTTAGGCAGGAGAGGGGAATTCAATGAAAAACTTTCTAAAGATATTGTGCGTGACATACCAAGGTGCTATGAATATCCCCTTTAGTTTCCAGATTCTTTCTGGACCTTGTTCAGGTGAAATCTTTTTTTCTCTTTCCCCAAAGAAAAAGATTGCTGCATGTCTTCCAAGCCTCTTTTGGGGACACTTCTAATGAGACTGTATCCGGTAATCCTGCTACTGGATTTAGGAGAATTGTGTGATGTGTGGAATTACGAGTTGAGTATAATAACAGCAAGTCATATTGTTGTGGACCTCCATAAGAACTAGCCTGCTGGATCAGACCAGAGTCCATCTAGTCCAGCACTCTGCTACTCGCATGGCTCCATGAAGATAACCTAGTAAGGACTTCACATGGTGAAGAGGAAGGAAGGATGCAAAGAGACCAAAGTCAGAAGCAACTTCTCAGCAGAGTTGGTACACTGCTGAATTGCACAGGGGACACTTACTTACACTATCTGCTCACATTTACTATCTTGCGATAATAAAAGACCACCAAACTGGAAACAAATTCTGAGTTGCAATTCATCATTGCTGTAGATGGTGAGAGACTCCTGCTAAACAATGAAGTACACCCTGGCGAATCTATTGACAGGTTGGAAAGAGATGTAACAAAGCCGTATCTCGTTTATTAAAACAAACAAACATATAAACAAGAACTATATACATCCAGAGCTGGTGACCAAGCGGGTCGCATCAATACATCCCAATGAATGGGAAACTGGCGGGAAGGGAAGCCCAGAGATCATGCTTCCCTGAATGCCTTCTGTTACTTCCCGCCCTGCTGAGGAGGCGGGCACCGGCTGAGCCCCAAGGCGTCAGCCCCCAGCCCGCTCTTTCCTCCTCCCCGTGCTAAACTGGGGTACCGGGCACCCGGCTAAGTTTCCCATGGTCGCCCTAGCGACCCACAACCCAGCCCTTCACTCCCTGGGGTGTCGGGCAGCGGTAACCCGGCCTGCTACGGCCATGCCAGCCTGCCCGCCCACCCCGACCTCATAGAGCGCAAAGCCTGGGAGCCCAGGTGTCGAGGAAGAGTTTCCTCGTTCTCTCCCCAGATGCGACACCGCTGCAACCATTGTAAACCACGGGCCGGACTCATGCGACAATGGTGACCCAAAATCCCGGGCCAATACTGAAGTTACACAGGAAGGGTGGGTGGGCACGCCACTACGTTGGTTCGCCGGGCCCGGGAAGGGCGCCCGGGGACTTTAGGGCGCTCTAGATATACCCAGGCTCCAGCTCCCGCCTTTTCTTTCAGGGAGCCAATCATTGCACCGGTTCCCAGAAGCTTTGCCACTGGTAGGCTATGCATGCCTTCTTTATCTTGCTGCGTTGTTCACCACGCGGTAGCTTAATGAAAACTGCCCCTGGATATTATTCAGGTGCATCTTGTTGCTTGTAGATGGTGAGACTCCCTGCAGCTCAATAGAAGCATTACACCACAACGACAGGCTTGGAAAGGAATGGCCGCGAGCCCGCTTTATTAAACAACAAACATATAAACAAGAACTATAGCATCCAGAGCTGCCCAGGCGGCAAGCGGTCGTGCGACATCACATCCCAATGAATGGGAAGCGGCGGGAAGGGAAGGGCTTCCAGAGATCATACTCCTGAATAAAGCTTCGCCATTTCCCGCTTCCCGCCTTCGCTGAGAGACGCGTGGCACCGGCTGAGCTCCCAAAGAGCAGTTTTCCCCAGCCTCGGGTTTTTTTCCTTCCTCCTGCGTTCTCGCTAAACTGGGGCTGGGTACGGGCACCGGCTAAAGCTCCATGGTCACTGCCTAACGGCCCAACCCCACCCCTGGGGTAAGTGTCGGGCAGCGGCCGATACGTCCGCCAGCTCGCCAGGCCTACCCGCCCCCACCTCCGACCCTCATAGGGCGCTTAAGCCTGGGAAGCCCCAGCCGGAAGGCTTCGCTTCTCTCCCCAGATGTGCGACATGGCCCGTTACTCAAACCTCGCGCTTAATGAAGCTGCTCCTCCCTTGCAGCTCTCACCACCCAAAGCTCCTCAAGCCTCCGAGCCTGTCACAGCAATCTAACCACCGACGAAGCGGCGTAAACTGAACTGACTGAAGCCACAGGTCCATGCCCCATTGGGACAGGCATGGATCGCCATCCGGCTGGAAAAGGTCCATGACGCCCCGGGTGATTTCCTGGAGTGTTCTTCTGCCACCGGCCCCCCTCGAGGGAAAGCACCACCTGGCAGCTACGCCTTTATTAACTTTTTTCTGCAGGCCCTATCCACGGCCGAGGGATCCACCGCTCCGCCCAATGTGAGCCCGCTGCACCATCTCGAGGACCAAACCAAGGTCATATTAGGCCGGGTGCCTGGCAGAAGCTCCTGAGCGTTAGGCGCAAGCCACCGCTAAACGCGAGGTCTTTCCAGCGCCTGACTCTGGCAGGAAGATTCCTTTTCCTCCTCAAGGATTGGATGACCAGCAGGAGGTCCGGGTGTAGCCAACGCTGAAAAAATGTATTCAATGACCTTTGGGCTCTAGCTCATGCCAAAGCCATACGTGCCCCTGCCTCCAAATCCACAGGAAATTCTTCTACGGGCGCCCGAGTCCGGAGATGCCGGCCCCATTCTGGATTCTTGCAGGCGTAGTCCCCGACTCTGTTGGCGATTTGCTGTGCCCTCGCTCTAACCCACACCTGCCGAGCAGGACAGTCCTCAAGGCGGCGTCCCTGGAGGCACAATTGAGGAGGGAAATCACAAGTCAGGTGTGGGCGAATCGATAATACGCCCGAGCGCCTCGACCGGGCCACCTGCCCAAACAGCCGGATATCCTCCGGCCCCTGCCTTCTGCTGCCGCGTGGCCGTATGCCCCTATTCTGAAACGAAAGTGCAAGGCTGAACTCCGCGGCCGTCGGTAGCCCGGCATGAGCCAAGCATGCCTGAACACCGCCAGCATTTGGAACCTGTGGTGAGGGGGGGACTCCATCCTTGTTGTAATTCAAGAGCATGCCACTCCACCGAAGGCCTGTGCCGTAGCCACTCCAATAAAAAGGGAGGGGAGGGCAGGTGGCAGGTGGCAGCCCGGTAGGGCCGGCATAGCGGAGACCCACGGCCCCACGTCCCTCTTGGTCGGTTTTTTTAATGAGCCAGTTTCAAAGCGTGCGGACCATGTCCTCCGACAGGACGAAAGGTGTTCCCATTGCAGCTGCGGTGCTGGAAGTTGTCGAACCCTGGTAGGGGCTGACTCCAGTTCCCCAGGCCTGAAAGCCTCCCGTGGTGAGCCAGGTGGAAGGCGGCGCGAAAAAGCAAAGCGCTCATAGCTGCGTTAAAGCACACACCTGCGCCCTAGAGCCCCAGTGACCGCCCTCAACACTTCCTTTGGTGACCGGGAGCTCTTGGAGGTCCCCTGTCTGGTGCTCCACCCGCCGCCATCCAGCCACTAGGCGGCGAACGAACAAAAGCGCCTTGGTGAGTCGTCAGAGGAAAACCCGAAACCTTGCGGTAGAAAAGCGATGCCCGGCCTGTAGTGGTGCACTCCCCATAGTGCAACGGGTGCATCCCCTGCCCATGGAGTCGGACCAAAACTCGAGGAGGTAGTGGCCAGTGTCCACCCCACCGGCAAAACCGGAGCTCGGAGGGAGGGGCGCCAGCCGAAGCTTCAGGAAATCGCAAGCCATGTCGGCTCAAGTAGTATTGCTCTGCACGCGGCCGGGTGCCAACGAAGTTCAAAACACCTGTGATGACGCTCCTCGCTGCCAAGGCTCCAGGAGGGAACGCCGGCACTTGTCGCCCGAACAGCTCACCCGGGGCCAGGCCGAAACGCATCCCACCTGCTGGCGCAAGATAAAGCACACAGCAATCTCATCTTCTGCAAACCTGGAACAAAAGCAGCTTTGGAAAGGCAGATGTTATGAGGTGAGGCAGGTAAGAACTAAATTGCGAACCACAGGCGCGATGACCCGAGTTTCCGCATTCTGCTTTCGGACTCGTCTGTTTACCACACGCACCACCGCCTGGCTGTTACGCGACCAGAAAAGCAACCCGCTTGTTTTGCCAGAGGTCGTGCCAAATGTGCACCGCCACCAGGATGGGGAACAGCTCCAGAAGAAGTAAGATCCCTGGTGATGCCCCTCGCGCGTGCCACTCTGGGGACCCAAAGGCCCTGTGCCCACTGACCCCCTGAAGAACACGCCCGAAACCAAAAGCCCCAGAGGCAATCAGGAGTGCACCTGCACGCTCCAGGCCAGGTTCCAAAGCAGGATTGCCAAAGGGAGATGCCGCTGAAGTTTCTGGATGAAGGGACCAACCAGACCTTGTAGTGGTCTTCTTTCATGCCCCGGGAGACCCTGATGTGATGGTCAGGGGACTTGCAGCCCGACAAGGACCTGCGGCCAGCCGGGGAGCAGAAAGCCTCCTGCCCGGGGCCACCACCTGCTGCAAGAAGCAAAATTAAAGGTGGTCTGCAGTGCAAGGACTGGACCAGGCGCACCCTGCATTTTTTGGAGGGGAAGAACGGACTGAAGCAGGGGCTGAAAGGGCTGTAAAGCTTGTCAGCCGGGAGTGAGGATCGTGCCTAGCTCAGAACCCGCAAGTCTCAGGTGGAATGCCCAGGTAGCTGAGGGCAGCGTGGCCGGGCCCCTCCGGCCTTGTTGTGGGGAGCCAAGGGAACCCCCAGCTCGGGCGGCCAGGGACCTGAAAAGCCTGGAAGGGCCAGCTCACACTCCCCGTGGGTGCCCTGCCTGCCGGCGATAAACAAGAAATCATCAAGGTAATGAGTCACTAAAACCGGGAGGGCACGCCCGGCTGCCTAAAAGCCCATTCGAGGAAGGTGCTGAAAGTCTCAAAGAAGCGGGCGCAGGCAAAGGAAGCAGCCCTATGGGTGCATGGCCTTGTCCACATACCAATTTCGCTTGGAAGCTGGATGCCCAGCAGCCTTTCACCAAAGTCCAGGGGGGGAAATGGGCAGGAGCCGGAAGGCGGACTGAATATCACACTTTGCCAGGGATGCTCCCGGACCCAGCCTGCCTGGATGCAGAGGATGGCTTTCAGTCTGGCAAGGTGGCGAAGCGGACTATGAACAAACCTCTGGGTCAATGAAAAATTCACGGAGTCAGCCTCGGGGTAGGAGGAGGTGTTGAATTAAGCGAAACTCCCCCGGGGCTTTCAGTACATTTACGCGCAATAGGGGAGACCCTGAGGTTATTGGGAGGGGAGGGTAGACAGAAAGGGCTGCAATGCGCCGCCTGGATTTTTTGCTGAGTTTATCAGCCACCGCAGGAGATTCGCGACAGATTTTAGACAGTTTGCATGGTACATCTACCGTGGGCCTTTGGTATGGAAACGCGGAAGCCAGAAGAGAAATCCCTCCCCCAGCAGATGCGCCAGCCCCTGGTTCTGGGTAGAGCTGCAACCACTCCAACAGCACCCCCACTTGACAAACGGGGAAAGGGGCCAGAGACTGCAGCTGAGCCGGAAAGCACCTCAGCAGTGTTTTGGCGGGGGCGGCGGAAAGCTAACACTGCCCTGGCCACCGGCATCAACTTTGTGCACGGAGGGCCCGCACCGCTTTTACCGGGCCTGCCGAAAAGGGGAGTGGCTAAGCGTCCACTGCCCGGCTGGGGACAGCCTGATCGGTCTGCTGTGGCTGCCGGAACAAAGGGAGCAAGAGTGCTCATATCTATACATTTTGCCGCTTCGGCAAAGCACCTTTGTTGAATTCCCCAACACAACCCCTTTGGCAGCCCCACCGCCCCGGGTAGGCTCTGCCGGGTTTTGTGGGAACGGAGGATCCGCCGCCCCTCCCATGAAAGCGGGAATACTGGACCACGCCACCATCCAGCGGTTTGGTCGTGCGATGAGGAGTCCCCAAATTGCGAAAAAAGCTGCACTTTGTTAAGGCGCTCTGCCCGGATGAAAGCGCTTCGTGCAGTAAGCCGATGGCCGCCAGTCTCCCCAGCCAAGGCGCCTCGGAGCCCGCCAGAAAGCACACATGGGCCATGTGAGCTTTCGCGCAGATGCCAGGCTCGCAAGGGATCACGGGCTTGCCCCAATGAGGGCCAGGAATTCGGTGAAGCCTTCGGTGCAAGCCAGTTGTTGAAGTCCATTCCGCCGCCGCTGCCTGGTCCTTTTTTTTCCGGGTTTTTTTGGTGCGGCCTTCCCGCCCCTCGGACAAACCCTTAATTCCTCCCGGCTTCGCAGGAACTTTAAAGATATCCACATAATACTCCATCCAGCGCCTCGGCCTTCCCGGAGACTTCCTGGGGAGGTGGGACCTGGGCGGGTTGCCGCTGATGCGCCCTGAGCTGGTTGGGGGGATGGCGCTTCCGCCTCAAACATACCTGGCGCTTTGCAGTAAAGCCACTGTGGGAGAGCAGGCACCCTCTCCCCCGCAATCTAAAATTCCCCAGTAACCTGCGTGACAATCATCATCCCTCAGTAGACTTCCAATTCCCGGACGCATCGAAGAGTCTGGGGGGATACGCTTCTGGAGGAGAACGTGGAACGCCTTTATTTCGACCCGCTTCCTCCTCCCCTGCCCTCTACGCGCCCGAGGAAGTTAACGGACCGCAGATCCACCGCATGTGGACGCGCTAACTGAGTGCGCTTTAAAGTTGCATGCACATCCGCTTGCTCTCCGCTCGAGGCCTTCCGCGCCCGCACCGGCCTCCGCCGGCGCGGTGGAGCTTCAGGGCCAGCCGACCCCGAAGGTGGGGCCCGACTTCGCCGGCCGCCTCCGGCCGAGGACTTGACGAAAGAGTGTGCAACAGGGTACGTCACGGGCCAGGTTGGCCGGACCAAAGGCAAGTGACATCCGGTGCCCATATGGCCGCCGTGTTCGGGGCGGAAGATGCCGGGCCGGCACCCTCCAGGACCGCTGGGAGGGCCCCTCCCAATGGAGACTGTCCCGCCAATGCCAGACCGGCCGGCGCCCCTGCCCGATGGGAGAGTAAATGCTCGAGCTCAGCGGCCGCCTTCCGCCCGCTGCTCTGATAAGCCCAACGCATCGGGCCGTCGTCCGACGCTCCCCGGCTGGGCCAGCGGCAACTGGAGCCCGGACCCTGTTCAGCAGAGCACGCGCCCTGCCATGGCGGCTGCGAGACCGGCCCAGAAAAGTGAAAAGGGAAGAAAAGGATTGAAACGAGAGAAACAAAGGATGCAGCCAGAGGAAGAAGGAAAATCAGCTAAAAAAAGGAAAGAAAGAAAAGGCCAGTCTCCCTTCAGCCTTGTAGCCTTGCCTTGCCCAACCTTGTAGCCCAGGCCTTTACCACGCCAGACGCCAACGCCGACTTCACGCTTCTTTGCTGGTTCTCGCCAGCCGGGAAGGAAGCTGGACCGGAAGGCGTCTAGATATACCCAGGCTCCTCCCGCCTTTTTCAGGGGGAGCCAATCATTGCACCTGGTTCTGCAGCTTGCCACCAGGCCATGCATGCCCCTTATCTTGCTGCGTTGCTCACCACGGCAGCAATGGCTGCCCCTGGATATTCAGGTGCATCTTATATCTTGAAGTGATTAGGAAATATACACAGCACACAGAAAACTTCTCAACACACATCGTTTACTTACTGAAGTCCAATGTTCAAAAGCAGAAGTGTCTTGTGACAAGTTGGCACACCCAAACACAGAACTGACCAGGAGATCTGAATTTTTCACACAAGGCCAGGGGCAAAATGGCACTGCTTCTAGGGATGAATGGGGGGAGCCTCATCTGAATGCTTGACGGAAGTTCAGAATTCAATTGAAGCTCGTGAGCCCCAGCTGAAAAAGCTGAATCACGTTTTGCTTTTTTTGCACCAAGGTTATCTGTTTTTTTTTTGTTTTCAGGTTTTTAAGGTGATTTATCTGATTATCATCAGATATCAAGCACAGTGGCATTAAACTGCCTAATTAGTGGGAAAAAATAATAAATAGGGAAGAATATCATGCTATAGGAAGAAATCCATGGGGCCTATTACTTTTCCAGTACATGACTAGGACAGGCAGATCAAAATGGAAAGCAATAAAGGCGCTCTATCTTTCATTCAGATATGGTTACTTTTTGCTGATTGCTCTAAAGCTTGTATTTTCAAACTATGGGAATGCTGGGGGCCCTCAGATTCTTGCCAGGTATTCCTCCACAGCAAATAAAATAAACAAATAAAATAAAATGTAGTAGTAGAAAAACTTACTGCTTACCATCCCTAGAAATCAAAGGGGAATTTGGAGTTATGCACCAGAGTACACTTTCCCAGCAACAATGAGGCCAATGTGTCTTGCTAATCAAGTGAGTGTGTTACTTTGAATATGCCCCAGGATCTTTTGCCAGGCACATGTTTGTCATCAGATAAGTGATGAAGAATAACTTTCCTCACCCTAGAAAATGATGAAAAACCCCTGCCCAAAGCACTGATACAATCTTGCTGTCTGCTTTTAAAAAAAAAAAAGCAGAGAAAGAGCCAGATTTGGTTATTTTTGCAATTTAAAAGGGGCTTTAATCAAAAGAACCTTCAAGACAAATAAGTAATTTGGTCCATGCAGATAAGTTTCAGAACTGTAGATAATTACCAGGAGAGCTTGAAAATAGTGCTGCTGAACAAGTTTTTAAAAAGAATGGATGATTTGGGTGGAAATTTTCACTTCTTGTAAAGTTTTGGGTATTATTGACAGCCATCTGATCTGAAAACCAAAACTAGTGAAAACTTGTTGTAATTCCAGATGAAGTCAAAGCAACAAAAACATAAATGATTATGGAGGAGAATTACATTGGAGGAGTACATTGCCAACTCCAGTTTAGGAAATTCCTGGAATTTGGGGGCAGTGCCTGGGAAGAGCTGAGTTCAGGAATGGGAGGGAGCTCAACAGGAATGTGTTCCCAAAGTTCAACCCTACCATTCAAAGCTGTCATGTCTTCCAAGGGAATGGATCTCAGTAGCCTAGAGATCAGTTGTCATTCAAGGAGATGTCCAGGCAGTGGTGGGATCCAAAAATTTTAATTACAGGTTCCGATGGTGGTGGGATTCAAACAGTGGCGCCGCCGCACACACGCACCTCCAGTCCCTATTGGGCAGGGAGGTTGCTTTAGTAACCCCTTCTCGGCACTCAGAAAAAATTAGTAAACACTTCTAGAGAAGTGGTGAGAACTGGCTGGATCCCACCTCTGTGTCCAGGCCTCACCTGGAGTTTGGAAAACCTACATGCAGTTGTTTTGGCATAAATCAATTCAGAGCAGCTGATAGAGCTGTCAATTTTTTTAAAATGATGCTCTTAAAAAGAGGCCCTTGAGCTGCTCTCCCAGGACTCCCCAGGATATGCTTTGCTAGTTCATTACAAGCAGCAGCAACCAGCCACCTGTGATTTTGAATCACCTAATAACTATTATCCAAGTTAATGGGTACAATAAAAGGCATCCTTGCTGATGCTTGAATGCTATTCTTGATTTTTAATAGACCCTTAATGCAGCTCAGCAATAAACAGATATTCAGCTTTCATTCACTCCAGACGTAATTCCCAGAATGTCCAATTTCCAAATCTTGAAAGGAAATAATGAACACTTTGGTCTTCCTGATAGCCATTAAATGTGCCAAATAGCAGGGTGTCTCTATTATGGAGCTAGGTTGGAGATTTCAGTGCATCTCAGGTAGGAAATCTCCACTCTTGTTGAATGTCAGCTGCTATGTCACTCCTTGTTTTATGGGCAAGAAAGTGGCTTATTGGAACGGCCATCCAATCAAGCTGGTCCAAGAAGGGGAGAGAAACATTACGAGGTGTTCGTCAGTGGATGTTGTCATCTGCTAGTGAGCCACTGATTGGCATTTTGCAGATTCCAATGGCTGCTTCAAATCTTCTATTTAGGCAGGGGACATCTGCCATGGCTCTCCCATCCTTATCCAGTCCTTTGGTCAGTCCCTTCCATTCCTGGTTGCAATAACAAATGTACTGATAGAGCAATACAAAAAAGCAGGAAAGAGGACGTGGGGAGCTGTGGCTTCTTTGTTATGTGATTAGCTGGAAAGTTTCAAGCTATGATAGACATTTCTAGGCAACTCCAGATGGAGTAAAATTGTAAATGGTGGCTGTTCAGGCCTTGTGATCCTGTGGTCCATTTACTCCTGCCATATCTAGACCACATCTAGACCTAGCTGAAATGTAGGCTAATTTATGAAAATCATTTCATAAATGACCTGGAAGTAGGGGTGGGTAGCGTGGTGGCCAAGTTTGCAGATGATACCAAATTATGTAGGGTGGTGAGAACCACAAAGGATTGCGAGGAGCTCCAAGCGGACCTTGATAAATTAGGTGAGTGGGCTAAGAAATGGCAATGCAAAATTCAATGTAGTTAAATGCAAAGTGATGCACATAGGGCAAAAAAAAATCCAAATCACATACATGCTACAGGGTCAGTGCTATATCAGTCACAGACCAGGAAAGGGATTTAGCGCCTTAGTTGATAGTCCTACGGGAATGTCAACTCCAATGCATGGCAGCTGTGAAAAGCAAGTAAAACTCCATGCTGGGGATAATTAGGAAAGGAATTGAGAATAAACTGCAAAGATTACCGCCCTTTATAAGCTGTGGTGCTTAATCGCGACTTGGAGTACTGTGTTCGCCCTTGGTCGCCACATCTCAAAAAGGATATTGAAGAGATAAAAGTGCAGAGAAGGGCTTAATTTAGGATGATGGTTGAGGACTGCAGCACCTTCCTATGGGGAAAGGCTGCAGCGCTTTGGGACTCTTAGTTTGGAGAGGAGACGCCTGGAGGGGACATGATTGAAGTCTATAAAATTATGCATGGGTAGAATGTTGACAGAGAGAAATTTTCTTCACAATACTAGAACCAGGGGCATTCATTGAAAATGCTGGGGAAGAATTAGGAACTAATAAAAGAAACACTTCTTCACGCTAACGGTGATTGGTGGTTGAATATGCTGCCACAGGAGGTGGTGATGGCCTACTAACCCGATAGCTTTAAAAGGGCTTTCTGACAGATTTTATGGAGGAGAAGTTTCCATTTATGGCTACCAATCTTGATCCTTCTTGATCTGGAGATTGCAAATGCCCTTAACAGTCCAGGTGCTCGGGAGCAACAGCCACAGAAGGCCATTGCTTTCACATCCTACATGTGAACTCCCAAAGGCACCTGGTGGGCCACTGCGAGTAGCAGAGAGCTGGACTAGATGGACTCTGGTCTGATCCAGCTGGCTTGTTCTTATGTTCTTATGTTCTTATGTAGGCTGTTTTCTGATTTTATTCATTTTGCCCTTCCACTGTCCAACATAAACTTTCTCATCACCTCTAATATATTGAGACAATGGGGAAGGCTTGAGTCAGATCTCTCTTTTAGTCCCCTGGAACAACTGAGAACAGGCAAGAATATCATTACAGTGGAACCTCGGTAATCGTCGTCTTCGGTTTTCGCCAATTGCTCCCGGTCGTTTTTTTGCCTCGGTTTTCGCTGGGTGCCTCCATTTTCGGCTACGCCATTTGCGTAAATTTACGCTTTTTGCTGTGCCATTTGCGTAGCGCATGCACAAACGGCATAGCTTCAGTTTTCGCCGGTTTCAGTTTTCGCCAAGCGTCACCAGACAGATTACCAGCAAAAACCAAGGTTCCACTATATAGATTCTGAGAATCATGAGAAATTAAATGCCTATGTACAATTCTATAAGTGTTCACAGCAGCATCTGGGGGACCATACATGTAGCTTGCCAAGATAGCTACATTTCCTTGAAACCAATATATCTGGGGGTGGGGTGAAAGTGGGTGGATTCCACACAGGGCAAACATAAAGGGTGTAGGATGCAATACAAACTGTTGGGGTGGGGGGAGTTGCACAGGCCCCATCCCCAAAATGAGTCTTCCCCATTTTATTTCCCTCAACCCGGGATTTTTGAAAATCACGAAACCAGCGTTCCTTTTGCAAAATCCTGGATTGGAGCAGCTCCACGCAAACAGCCAGGCAGGTGGCAATTTATTTCCCTCCCTTCCACTGCACTGTCCATAGTCAGGAAGAATCCACCTGCCATTGCCCTCCCCATGTAGTGAGGCCCCTTTTCCTTTTTTTAATTGTGTGTGTTGCACATGCACAGCCACACAGGAGCAGCATATCTTGTTGTGGGACCATCAGCATGGCTGCGGGGGTTCATTTCTGCATGCCTGTGTAGCTACGCATGCGTTGCAGGAAAAATTTTCAAAAGAGAAACATCTCTGTGTGGAGGCACAAAAGCAACCCAGATTGTTTCCATGGGCTCCAATCTCAGCATTCATCTGGATGGGAAAAAGGAAAACAGATTCCTTTATAACGACTGTAACCCATTATACTTTTGCTGTGCGGAATCGATTTAAGCTTTCTGGGTGTTATGAGACATTGCTTAATAAGTAAGTTTAGGACTGCACCCTTAGCAAAGTGCAGTCATCAGCAGTGAGTGGACTTAGCAGGATTGCACTGAACGTATTCGGTAGGGAATCAATAACAAGGAAAGGGGTTAGCATTAGAACTGCACACGGCACATTCCTAGGAATATGTAGGATCTATATTCATACCCAGTTGCTAAGTTAATTTAAAAGTCAACACAGAAAGCAAATATTATGGTATTAAAATGATATTTGTTCCAAAATCAGCCCATTTCTTCTACACGATTTATTGTATATCTGAGTCAGACTTTGGTTTCATTATTTGAAATGTCAGATGAAGATGCTATCTTTGTAAACATTTGCACAGATGAAAACAAGCATAAAGCAAAAATCAGTCAATCCTGATGATACTGAGCATCACAGCGGCAGCTCCTCAAGTAGAACTTATTTATAGTCAAAAAGAATAGAGTCAATATTGAGGATTCATCAAAACCCGTCTGTTTTGTTTATTGGGGGGGGGGGTGGCTTTGAGGAAATTAACACATTCTCCTTTTGGTTCAATGCATTCACCAAGTTTGATTAATTTCCAGAAAGAAATACGAAAGTAGATGTAGGATGTGTCCTGTTGCTTCAGAATTCAAAAAGACCTTCCAGATTTTTCCCGAGAGCAGAGCTATTAAGATCCATATTGCAGACCGAGTAATTACAGATATAAGCAGCATTCCTTGTATTCTCTACTCACATTTGCCTGGAACATCCATTCTGATCCAGAACAGACACACTCAACACACACAAATAGACCTGACTCTTATTTTAGAGAAAGAGATGGTACATTCAGACCTTTCAGATCACCTTTTGCAAGACTGATTCTGTGCATTAAACGCTAACTGTTCTTCCGACTGTAGTACAATGTAATTCTGCTGGAGACTTCTGATCCCTTAACAAATCAAAGGAGGACTGAAAACCCAGAGGTACAACTTCTCTCCACATCACAATGAAGTGATGGGGAACAGCCTACAGCAGTGATAGTGAACCTTTAGCACCCCAGATGTTCATGGACTACAATTCCCATCAGCCCCTGCCAGCATGGCCAATTGTAGTCCATGAACATCTGGAGTGCCATAGGTTCGCCACCATGGGCCTACAGAGTTGATAGAGAGAATATCTGTCACTGTTTGGAATATGATCAACATTTTAATAGACGTATAAATTGGCAGAACTGCCAATTTCAAGGCTATATGAGTGCCATTCAGATCCCAGAAAATGAAGCCTGATTCTAAGGGCTCGTGCAACTGCCAAGCATTAATAATTTGTACATTTGTACATTCCTATCAGATTCCAGAGATGCATAAATCAAGGTTTCAGTTTCTTTTCATCCAGCTATGGGGAGGGCTACCTTCTGCATTTCTGAGAACTGATTTGCACTCAGTTACAGGAATCCAGACCCATGCTCAACATTCTTCATTAGAAGTGACGGAGGGATCTCAGGGGGGCTCAACCTCCCCCCCTCCCAGTGGTGGGATTCAAATAATTTAGCAACTAGTTGTTTACAAGCACCATTTTAACAACCGGTTCTGCCGAAGTGGTGCGAACCTGCTGAATCCCACCACTGCCCCCACCCCCATATTGTAACCGTTTCCCCTGAAAATAACTGGGAATAAACCACTCTCAATCCAAGGAATTCAACCTCACTAAACTTCCAAAAGTGATTAGAAACATGTTTCACTTAGATTTGAGAACACTGGTATTGTTTACTGGCAGCTGTTATACAGCTCTTGACAATATTAATTGATGGATTGATTGTAGAGAATTTTTATGCCGTTGGTTTAGGGCAGTGCCAGTATGAAGCGTGCCTAGGGTAAATCAGTGCTGAAAGCAACCAAAATACCTAATGTGCTTTCTTAGACAGTCCCCAAGAGCTCCAAAGCCAGTAAGATAGACCACTATTATCTTAACAGCCACTGAACAAGTAACAGATGCTGCCTTATTACAGAATCTTCAAAAGTCAAGTATCAAATCTCTCTCAAAAGCATTGAAATAGCTTGGTTCAATGGCCTAAGTTAAGCTGGTATTGAAAGATTTGCCATACTGGGATTTCATGAAGTTTTTATCGCATTGGTCTGTAGGTGACAATGTCAGAATTTATTTTTAGGGTATTTGAAGTGTTGCAAACTCTTTGGGTTAAGGCAGGATTAAAATAAAGAAATATGAAGTTCAAAGTATTCCAGAGCCATTTAGAAGCATGAGTCTAGTAAAGCCATACTGCATGTAAGAATTATATTACAAAAGAGTTGCTGAGCAAAAGCTGTGGAAATAAGCTCTATTATCATTTAATAGCAGGTAATGTAATTAATAGTTGTAAATCATGACATGATTGCGGTAATTTATTTAATGCATGTAAATATTCAAAAGGCAGTTAGAAGATGACATGAGAAGCAGGCTTTTTATTTGAATATTTTTGTCATTTAAACTGATATTTTAATTAAATATTAAATTGATAATTAAATAAAAATGATAATTTTAATTAAATATTTGCATATAGGTCAATTGATCAATCTACTGATTTATTCTGAATATGATAGTCTTATTAGAACAACCAAACTAACACCTACATTCATCAATTGATTTTATTATACCCTTCAATTGATTTTATTACCATATCCTTAGCTACAAAATCAAATGAGTGAAATGCTATTATGAAAATATGAAATTTAACTAAAAAAATAATACATCGTTGCACCTCTTTCTAATGATAGGTAGGGTTTTCTCTATCAATGAGCCATTAAACTGTTCTAGTGCTAAAAATATTTTATTTGATTAAAAAAGTGGTGACATTTCAAAATAGTTTCAAATAGCATATATGCCTGTGTACAAGCATTTTTTAAAATGGGTCCACTCAACAAATTTATCAACATATGGGCAATTTTGCCCTGGTTCATAGCACAGAGTGATAGCTAAGTTCCTCGTTTGCCTTTGCATACACCAAAGTTTTGCTGAGATATGGTGCTTACTAAGGCTATTCCCTTGTGCCAGTGAGAGTTCTGACTTTGTAGACCAGGATCAATAAAATTCTGTTGGGTTTTGTCTTTGCAAAGAGATATACATAGCAGAGTTAGGAGATTAATGAACCAAGATGCATGAGTTGCGAAGTTATATTAAGTTTACTATCCAACTAAGTAAGTTTACATGTAGATAGAAAAGAAAATTTTGAGAAAATGCTAATCTGTCCTGTTACAGATATTGGTATCTAGCTGCACACTTAACACTACGTGTAAGCAATGGAGATTCAACTAACCAATAGTTAAACAGCTCAACTCATCACAACATGTCATCAGCAAGTTGTTTACATACAAACAAATGGGACTCACTTCTGAGAAGACCTGGTTAGAGTGCTCCCTGTATTACTAACCATATTATATAGTGCTAGATGATAAAAATGGAAGAAAAAATTCTGCAAAGGATATTATGTGGCATAATTTACAGTGCTGTACTAAGAAGACTTACACTTTTCTAAGCCTACAGACATCAATAGGCAACAAGGGTATAACTCTTCTTGGGATTACACTGTAAATTAATTATATGAAGTAATATAATGGGAGGGCATCTTTGTATGTATTTTGTCATTCTCTGTGTGTATATAGGAGCCATTTAGAGCTTCTCAATACAGGTGAAAACAGTAATTGGTGTGACGCTATTAAAAGCAGTAGTCTCATGGCCTAGCAGGGAAAATCTGTACAGCTTTGCTTGATCAACAATTTCAATTTTCCCTACTTATTCTTAGCTGTTAGAGCACATTCATATATTTCCTGTATAATGGTTATGTCGATAGATTCTGCTAGAAACCAGTGGAGAGGAGGTTTAGGTTATGGTTAATAAAGGGCAGGAAAACAGCCATTCATCATATTCAGGTTGTTTTTGCTTTGTTTTGGGGGGATTTTTTTGTAAAAAAAATAAAAATGCTAGCATTCATGTATAAGGTTGCATTGATTTCCACTACCCTTCTCTCTGCAGAATCCCTACTAGGCTGTTCTGGGAGTCCAATCTCAGAATTATTAATCCCTTATGGATTTTCAAGGCTTTCACTACATTTGAGCTGCATACTGAAATGGAGAACACTGCTCTTTTGACAGATGGGGCCCCAGAAGGCTTGGCCTAGCTAACATGTAAATCAGTGAGAAATTTCTTACAGATATGGGCAAGCAAAGGCCCAAAGATGGAATCACTGTGAGAAAACCAGGGATGCCTGTCTCCATGTGGGGGACCTGGGGACCCCCTGGAGTTACATCTCATCTCCAGACTACAGAGATCCCTGGGAGAGCATGGATGCTTTGGAAGGTGGACTCTGAGCTGTGGCACTGTGCCCCACTGAGGTCTTTCCTTGTCCTCCCCAGGTTCCACTCCCAAATCTCCAGGAATTTTCCAGCCTCGATCTGGCAACCTTACCACCACCCCCATCCCAGGCCAGTGGCTGGGGGTGGGGGAAGCTGGCAACCTTAGAGAAAACACAAAAGTGTTCCAATAGTGTCATAACAAAATTCTCATTAAATGTAAATGCAAAAAACACATAAAACTGTAGAAAAGCTGCAAAAAAAGTGCAAATGGGCAATTTGCAAAAGAAGTTAGGAAAACAAAAATGGCCATCTAAATGATGCACACAACATAAAATGAACAAAAAGCTGCATAGTAAAGCTACATCCATTGCCTTATCTCCTTCTTCAGCAGTAGGTTTAAAGTCAGGTATTAAACTCCAGTTTGAAACATTACAATCCTATTTTTGTGGGAATAATACCAGTCAACTTGACCACACTTTTAAAGATAATGAGAGGTACATGCTTTGAACACTGGGGAAAGTGGTGTGTTAATGCTTACCATCATCGTCATCATTAATGTGATAGTCCTGTCAAATGGTACTAAAAACTAGTTGCCACTATGTGTGGTCTGGAAGACACATGTCTGTGTGAATGGTCTGCTTTCCAATTTGGTCCTGTTATGCTTTGCTCTTTTCTGAGACTCCTGCTATATAACACCTGTAAAGGCACCTATCTATAGTGTTCTGATGAGATACATTTCCTTGCCTTCCTTAGCATTTCCTACTTACTTTCACTGCCGCCAAAGGATCCTGCCTTAGAATTTTTGGTTGGACCCAAAGAACAGGATGATTTAGGTACATTTGGTAGAATGACAGAAATGGGTGTGGCTCTGAGGTAAAAAGGGATTGTATACTCTAAACAAAACAGGTCTTTTTTCTTAAATATAAATAGAGTTTATTTACAAGTATGACACCATAATGATTTCATAACTTTAATGGTTTCAGATAGGTACATAAGTGTAATGGTTTCAAATGGGTACAGTTCTTCTTTCTCTAAAGTACCTTAAATAGACGTAACCACATAAGCTTATTTTCCTTGCTTGCCTCTTAGGCTAATAACTTCCATAAAAGCTTATTTTTCTCACTTATCACATTGGGTAATAACTTCCACAAAGAACCTAGATTTCTATCACAGCACCTCACTGCATCTCTTCATCCACTCCACTTTCCTCACACACTGAACAAATTATTCACAAACTGAACAAATTATTCATAAAATTATTCACAAACCTAGGGTACAGCTATCATCAAGTGATAACACACCTTAAATATCCAACCAGCCAGTGGTGGGATTCAAATAATTCAACAACTGGTTCTAGTGGTGGGATTCAAATAATTTAACAGGTGTTTGTTTACAAGCACCATTTTAACAACCAGTTCTGCCAAAGTGGTATGAACCTGCTGAATCCCACCACTGCAACCAGCCCCCCTCCCCGAGATGACATTTTAATCCACAGCAACACACAGAAAACCTCACATTAAATCACAGAAATAAAACTCACAAAAATTTTACACAGTGATAAACTACATATCCCAACTTTATGCTCGAAAACCATACTTGGAAGGTTTCCAACACCTCAAGCTTTCCTTCCAACATCTCAAAACTCCAGAGAATTGCAGGCTTGGGAACCAAGCTATTTAAGATTTTCTTAGTCCAAATAAGCAAATATACTTGTATCCATGTGCAATGAGAGGCCAGTGAAGATCTTGGAACCTCCACATGATGTGCTTCTGGTGACTGACTATTTAGCATTCCTGAACAACTTTCTCCACATGGACATGGTTTCAATTCTATTAAATAGGACCTTAGATCCATGTCAGGCTTTAGCCATGCCCTGATTTATGCACTTAGGTAGCAGTGTGTGCCAAAAGAGTTCCTTCCAAGCATCCTCTGCATTCAGCCCCAGTCTGTTGATCTGCTGAAGTGATGCAGGTTACCTTTTTTTTCTTTTGCTGATCTTTTCAGTAATTAGTTTTTGAAGGTTAATCCCAACAGGCATTCCCAGCATTTAGCTCAGTGCCTAATGAATTGCTGAGCAGCCCAATAGATGCAGTGGATGGGCTTTAAAAAGTTTGCTCCGGACTCATCCTGTAAAATAATGAGCAAACCTGGGTTTTGCTGAGCACCCCTTCCTCTCACTGTTCTCTGCATCACAGCAACTGTCAGAGGCCTGTGACACAGATCAGGGGACCACTTTCATGATGAGGAAGACAGGAATAATCTGAAAACAGAAAATTCAGCCCTAGGCAAGGAGACATCCATCGAAGTGATAAAATAGTTAACTGTACCACAATCAACATGCAGGAAAACTTCTTATCATGTTTGCGGGCGGATGGAACAAATTTCATTTTTTAATGATAACTACTTTAGCCCTAGGATCACTTAACAACCCATTTTTATGCATCACATCCCCTTGGCTGACCACCCCCAGACACTACTCCATGTAGAGTGTCCTAAAACACTCTATTGGCCAATTGGGCAGGCTGGCAGGGGCTGATGGGAATTGTAGTCCATGAACATCTGGAGCACCATAGGTTTGCCACCACGGTCTTAGTCTAATCTACCTCACAGTGTTAGTCGGCATACAAATGGGTACAGGAGATTAATGTAAGCGATTATTTAAAATAAAATCCTGAAAACAGGACAATTTGCATAGCTGGAACAAAAAAACATCAAAATGATATACCCATAGTGAAGTAGTGGAGTAAAAGATGAAAAGTAAGAAGAAAAGGTAAGTACAAAAAAAGCACTTCCATATAGAAATTCACAAATCTCTGTCCATTGTTTCTTCTCAACTCAGTTGTTGGTAGTGGTGGTGGTGGGGAATCAGTCAAATTATTATTTTGTCTGTTTGGCTGTTGGAGGGGAAGGAGATCTCCAGGTTAGAAAATATTTAGAGATTGGGACTGGGGATTGGAGCCTGGGGAGGTATTATATCATTGCAGTCCATTCACAGTTCACACCTGAACATTTAACCTGTGGAGAATTCCTTAAGGCATGGTTTCCACTTTGGAAACAAGTCCAGGTACTTCAGAATCAGGACAAATTGAAATGAGGAGAAATTTGGAAACTATGAACAATACTTGGACACCTTTCTTCTTTGTATTTGATCCCTTTCTTATTGACTTTTATAGCACTTGCCTAGACATACATTTAATATTCACAGCACTTAGTAAACTTTTATGCCTGATGTGGTTCTCGGAGGCATCTCAAAGTACATGCCATTTAGACCCAGTAAATTTTCTCACAACTTACATTCTATAGCACCGATGCCCTTTGGCAGCATCGTGAAATATCATGCTGAATGCTAGGTGCGTTATTTGGCTGGTAGGTTTATTTTAAAAGGGAAAGAAGAGGAGGATCTGGCAAAATGAGATGGTACTTCTTAGTTTTTAACCCAATGAATTTTTTATTCTACAAATAAAACTTCGATATTTCAATCAATTCAGTCTAATAATTATATTTAACAAATCAGTGGGTTAACTATTTATTACTCTGAGGAAGGCAGCAGATATTTGACCTGAAAATCATTAGGGCAAAATACGCCTCCTTCTCTTACCCACATGGATCAGTTCCCCTCAAAGGCTTGGGCCAGACAAGTGGGATTCAGCTCTGGAACTAGGGGTGCTCTCTAAGTTTTCATTGTTTTTGATTTGTATCAAATATTTCTTTTTTACTTTGTACTGTATCCCTCAAGATATTTGTCTAAAAACCTGAATTCTGTGCTGACATCAGGTAATTTTTATGCTGACCTGGATTTATTCAACTGACCTGGATGGTCCAGGCTACCCTGATCTTGTCCAGTCTCAGTAGCTAAGGCAGGCAAAGATCTCTATTCATCTCTTGCCTTGAAAACCTTGTGAGGTCATCCTAAATTGGCTGTGACTGGACAGATCTTTCTGTCACCATTGCAAAGTAGAGACTCATGAAAACAAAACTTTTTGAATCATATGGATTCATCCTCCCACAAATTATTTGTCTAAAAAGTTGAATTTCATGCCCACATTGAGTCATAGTAATTCTTTTTATCCTCCTGCTTTATGACTCTTTCATTAATTTAAATGAATTTCTTTATATGAAGTGTTTAAAAAACGTTACTGCTTCCCAGAGTTGTGAGTAGGCAGGAATTGTGTTCCATTGTTTCAGTCCTGATTCTTTCATATCATCCTATCTATGGGAAAAGAAAAAAATAGATGTCAAAAATCAAAGTTTGTATATTCATGAAGAATTTATTTATGAACCAGATTTTTTTATGTCTCTATCCCCCATCTTTAATGAACCACCTGGAAAGAGGATGTACACTAACCATAGACTCATTGGCCCCCATCTCCCAGTAGCCTCTGCACAAGGAAGTAGGAAGACATTGCTGATGAAAGGTTTTCAACAGCTACAGTTGAGCCCATTATTTATTTGTGTGTGTTTGTGTGGTCCCAAACTGAATACAAAGAGGGACTTGGGAACCAAAATCCATGGCAACATATATATGTGCAATGTTCTGTACAAGACTCAGGAAAAACACAATAGAAAACACCTACGGTAATATAAATCTGGGGAGAATTCAGAGGAGGAAATTTCTGAAGCATCTCTGTTCCAGAATTAGACATTGTCTGTTGGAACTGCTGTATAAGAAAGCAGTTGGTGACATGTCCTCTTTGGTAATCCAGCCCTTGCAGATGTGTCATCTTTCCCTGTGTAGGTTTCTTAAAGTTAGTTTGTATTCAAAGCTTGCAGACCCAGGAATTATTTTAACAAGGTATTTTGCCTATTATAATCCCTTCATTGACTTTCATATGACAGGTTAAGAATGACTTTGTTCTGAGCTTTTGCTCGTAATTTGTACCACAAATATCAGCATGAGAGATTAGTACCAAGTTAACATGCCCAGGACAAAAAAGAATCTGTCAAAAAACCCTGTCGGTAAGATTAAAAGCACCTACAAAGCACCTGTGTCAGAAAATGAGATGCTTAATAGGCAAGAGGCAAAGGTCAAAAAACAGCTTGGCAAATTAAATTTGCAGAAGACTCTGAACTTTGTAACACTGTATTTCAATTAAACCCAGTGGAGAGATTTATGAGGGCTGTTTCCACAAGATTTCCTGTTCTGCACTCACTGTCACAGAAAATAGAGACATCCACATGGACAGGGTTCTGTTCCTTTCTTGGTACCCCTTTGCGCCCTCATCTGGAGGGCTTTTGGCCAGCTTTAAAATTTTAGTACTATCTTTATTGCTGTGGTGTTATAATGCTAAAGCAATATAGCTACTGAAAAGCCCTCCAACAATATGGAGGAGAAATCTGCATCTTCTCATATACTTGGTGGAATGACCTACTTTGACTGATATCTCTAGAAATGTCATGGCAAAACAGAGGAAACTATGAAGGAGACGGATGAAGAGTGTTTGGAGGACACCATATGTGGATGTTCTGGAAAAGACCACCCTACTCTGAGGGCCTGAGTAAGTGAAACACACATTTGGAAGCAACCATAGTTTTTTTCCTGAAGAGAATGATCACAGAAAAACTTCTCAAGCTGAAAAAGATGCAACTGTGAAAGAATACTTGATAGCAAAAAAAAAATGAAGATCTTGATGACAGACACCATATTTTAGTGTTCAAGGTACCATATTTTAGTGTTCATTGCAAGGATCGTGGCTCAATGGCAGAGTATCCGCCGTATATGCAGAAGTTCCCATTTTCAGACTGCAGCATCTCAAGCAATTGAACCAGATAAAAAGTGATGCTCAGCCTTCTGGGATCTTGCAGAGTCCTAACCAGAACAGAAAAGGCTGAGCTTGGCAGGCTAACTGTCTGACTTTCTAGAAACATGGCAAACTAGAGGAAACCATGAAGGAGATGAATGGAGAGTGTTTGGAGGAGAGCATAGTGTGGATGTTCTGGAAAAGCCCACCCCAGTTTGAAGACAGTCGTTTCCAACAATGGTGCCATAGGGAAACATTTCTCTCTTGTTTGACCCAACATCCTTGCTAACGTGGTTGGGAATGGGTGGGGTATAAATTTAATACAATAAAATAATAAAATAACATCTGATGATAACATCTGTACTTGTCTGATTCTTTTCAAAACAATCTATATTATTACTTTTGCCAGATATTTTGCCAGTTCATTACAGAAGTACTGACTGAGTCTAATGCTAATCCAAGTTCCAGCATTATGAAAAGGAGAGAAACATTTCCATCTCTCCAAACCGTTCATATAATCTGTCATAAACACAGTGGCATACATGGGACAGAGAATAAAGGCAGCGTGTGCTATTTGAATCCACAGTTTCACGTCTTCAGTCACAACTACTGGAAGCATGGCTCAAAATTTCCACCTCTAGGACTTGCTTTCCTTTAAAAAAATATCTCCCCTACTCCTCAGACAGTCCCAGCAACTGTTATCATGTGAAAGCACTAGAAGGAATAATTTGCTGCAGATGGTGAGACTTACTTGCACAATAAATACACCACGACGACAGGCTGGAAAAGGAATGGGCCGCAGCCCGTTTATTGAAATATCAAACATAACAGTAATAACTATATACAAAAGAGCTGGGCGGCAAACAGGTCGCACATCCCATCCCATCATATGGGACTGGCGGGAAGGGAAGCCCCAGAGATAACACTCCTTGCTTCCACCCTCTTCCCGCCCATGCTGAGGAGGCGGGCACCGGCTAAGCCCCGAGGCCGCACACAGCCCGTCCTCCTGCCTTGCTTGCTGGGGTTAGCCGGGCACCGGCTAAGCCCGCATGGCAGCCCTAACGGCCCGACCCAGCCCCACTCCCTGGGGTGCAGCCGGACAGTGACCCACGACCTGCCTGCCTGCCAGCCTGCCCGCACCACCCCCCCAGCCCATAACAGGGCACAAGCCGCAAGGAGCCCTAGCGAGGAAGGCTCGTTCTCTCCCCAGGTAATGCGACACCGTTGCAAACCCGCCACGAGCTGCCCTCCCTGCGCGGCTCACGGCCCAAACTCCTCAGGCCTGAGCCTGTCCCTATCTCAACCATGCGGAGGAGAGTACCAAGTTGAATGGACTGAAGCCACATGTCCAAGCCCCATTGGGTCAGGCGGGGCGCCATCCGGCTTCGAAGAAGTCTCTGTTGTCCCGGGAGATCTCGAAGTGGTCCGCCACATCCCCCAAGGGAGAGGACCACCTTAGCGGCATGTTGACCTTTCTTGCAGGCCCTGTCCCGCGGCGGTGGGATCCACAGCTCCCCTCCAGTGGACCCATGCAGCTATCTCAGACCAAACCAAAGGTCATGACAGGCCAGATGCCTGGCAAAGCTCCGAAGTGTGGTGGCCATCGCTACCGCCGGAGTCAAGGCCCGACCTGGCAGGGAGGTCCTCCTCCCCCAAATGAATGATAATAGGTCCGGTGTGGCCGACTGGAAAATATACCAATTATTTTGGGCTCAAGCTCATGCCACAGCATGTGCCCCTGCTATCCACTGGCTCTCGTGCGCCCCGAGTCCGAGATGTGGAAGCCCCAGTCCGAAGTGCAGGCGTATTCTTCAACGCGGTTGGCCGAACTGTGCCCCACGACCCACACCTGTCGATAGACAGTCTGCGGCGGCGTCCCTGGAGGCACTGTGGAAAGAATTAACAAGTCAGGTGTGTGCGAATGTACGCCCGAAAGGCCCCGGACCGCCACCTGCCCAGCAGCGCAAATGTCTTCCCTCGTCCACCACCATCACCAATGCGGCCGTGGCGGCTCCTATCCTGAAGGAGTGCGGAAGGCCAAATTCAGCGGCCGGCAGCCCAGCCCGGGCCAGGCATGCCCGGAACACCGCCAGGAACTGGAACCTGGTGAGGGGGGACCCATCCTCATGCGCTAAAGGCATGCCGCGGACCCGTGGCCTGTGCGGGAGCCACGCTATGAATGGAGGGAGGGGGCAGGAGGCGATGCGCCCGATAGGGCTGGCGCGGTAACCCGAGCACCGCGACCCTCCTGGTCGGTTTTTGAAAGAGCCAGCCGCGCGCGGGCCCATGTCCCCCCAGGACTAGGTGCTCCCTTTGCAACCCGATTGCTGGAAAGCCCGATCCCTGGTGGGGGCGACCAATTCCAGACACAGAAAGCCCCATGGTGTGCCAGGTGGAAAGCGGCTGTGAAGAGCAAGCACCCCATAGCGCAGCGCACACCCGCACGCAGCACCGCGGTGACTGCCCGAAGCACCTCCTGGTGACTGGGTTTGAGATCCCTCTGCCTAGGGACTCCGACCCTGTGCTTCAACCAGCCACCAAAGCCCGGCGCGACGACTTAACGCCTTTGGTAATCGTGTCCGGAAAACCCGAGACCCTGCAATAGAAGGCGATGCCCGCCAGCTGCATCTCCCCCCCCATGGTGCAGGGGTGCATCCCCACTGCCCATGGAGCCGGACAAGGTACTTTCGAGGAGGAGGCCCGTGGTCCACCCGCCCGCGGACATTCCCTCCCGGGTAGAGTCACGGCCCGAAGCTTCCTGCGAAGTCCTGCACGGCTCCGGTTACGTACTCGCCTGCATGTGGGTTGGTGCCAGCGAAGTTCAAAACACCTGTGATGACTGCTGCGCTGCCAAGGTTCCCAGAGGGGACGCCCGGCACTGTCGCCCGGGAACAGCTCGCCCGAGGGGTGAGCCAGGCGCCGAAAAGCGATCCACCTCGCTGGCGAGATAAGGCATCAGCAATCTCATCTCTGCAAACCTGGAGCGAAAAGCAGCTTTAAAGGAAATGTTAAAAAGAGAGGCAGGTAAGAACCAAGATTGCGTAACCAGGCGCATGACCCGTGCCCGACTTGGAGGGACTGTCTCTGTTCGACCTCCACAGAACCACAGCCTGGTTATCACACCAGAAAAGCACCCTTCCAATTTTGCCAAAGGAACCGTTGGCCAGGCGTGCACCGCCACCAAGATGGGAAACAGCTCCAGAAAAGTGAGATCCCCTGGTGATACCCTGTGAATGCCAGGCCGGAGGCCAGAAGACCCTTAAGCCCACCGGCCCTGAAAGTAAACCCCCAAAACCAAAAGGCACCGGAGGCGTCAGAGTGCACCTGCAACTCCAAGCCGGCGTTCCAGAGGTGCCTGCCACAGGGAAATGCCGCTTTGGAAAGCCCCGAAAGCGAGCGCCAGCCAGACCTGCAGGAATGCCTCCTTCCAGGACCCCGGGGATACCCTGATCTCTCGCGGGTGATCAGGGGGCTTGCCGAAGCCCACGACAAAGGACCTGGCAGCCAGCCAGAGCCGAGCAGAGAACGGCCCTGCCAGGCGCCACAACCCTGCACAGCGAAATAAAGGTGGCCCAGTAAGGATTGGACCTGGCGAACCCTGCATGTTTTTAAATGGAGCACGGAGTTGCAGCAGGGATTGGTGAGGGGCCAGGAGCATATCCAAGCAGGGAGCTGCAGGAGATGCCTTGAACAGGAAGTCCAGGTGGATGCCCAAATAGCAGAGAGGGGGGCAGTGGAGGGCCCCTCTGTCTTGTTGGGAGCCAAGGGGACCCCCAGCTCAGCCGGCAGGGCCTGGAAAGCCTGCAAAGGCAAAAAAATCACGCATTCCCTGGTGCCCTGCCCAATCCCGATGAACAAAAAAATCACCCAGATAATGAGTCACCTGCCCGGAGGGCATTTCCTCTGCTGAGCAGCTTCCATTCAAGGGAACAATGCGGTTGAAAGTCTCAAAAAACTGCACAGGCAAAAGAGCAGCCCATGGAGGCATGGCCTTGTCCACAAACCAGCTGCCTTGGAAATGGATTGCCCAGGCAGCTTCGAAGTCCAGGAGAAATGGGCAGGAGCCGGAAAGCAGATTGAATCGTCACATTTTGCCAGAAGGGGCACCCAGTGCCTGCCTCCGCCAAATGGTGGAGGTGATATGGCCTCGTCCAGGGTGGCATACCGAGCGAACAGACCTCGGGGTCTGTGAAATGTCATAAACCGAGTTAAGCCCTGGGAGTTGGGAGAGGTGTTAGAATTAAACGATACTCCCCCGGGGCTTTTTTGGGCAATTCATGCCCAATTGGGTGAGACCCTGAGGCTTGAGGGGGAGGCGGGATTGGCTGAAGGGGCCCGCTATGCGACCGGCCCTGATTTTCTTGGCAAAGTTTGTCAGCCACCCTGCGCCAGGGGAGAGTTCTCGAACCGACTTTAAGTTGTCGCGTACTGGTAAGCCCCTGGCTTTGAGGGCCTACCGGTAGGGGATTCTGAAAACCAGGAGGAGAAACCTTCCCCAGCGAGGCACGCGGCGACAGCCTGTCTGGGTAACGCTGCAGCCACACCTCAGCAAAGGCTGAAGGTGAACAGGTTATTGGGAGCCAGCGACTGCAGTTGGGAAAAGTCGTCAATGTTTTCGGCGGTACGGGGCAACTGCCTTCTGGCACGACCACCGGAAACTTTTTGTGTGGGCCGGCGGGGAAACCCGGGCCTGCCGCCCAAAGGGGCGCCCGCCCGTGGCAGGGGCAGCTTCGGCTCTTCGCCATGACTGCCAGGAACAGTTGGAACAAACATGCGTAGCAAACCTGCACTTGGGCCGCTGGCAAAGCGCCCGGTTGAATTCCCCTTAACAAAGCCCCTTTGCCCCTCAGCCTCCGCCCGGAAGGAAAAGCTCTTGCCGGATTTTTTTTCGGGGGCAGATGGCTCGACGGACCCCTTTCATGGCCAACCCGGCTGGGCGACGACCATCCAGGTTTGGTGCGTGGATGAGATCCCAAAGCCGAAACCGGCTCTTGTGGGGCCAGCGTTCTTCCGGATGGCTTCATCGTGAAGGCAATGGCTGCTGGCTGCGCCCGGCCAAGCGCCCGAGCTTCACGCAGCTTATGCGATGGGACATGTGGGCCGCCAAGGTACCAGGCCCGCAGGGGGTAGGCAGCCCCGACGACGGGCAGCTGACCAGGAATTCCAGATTAGAAACCCTGCAGCCAGTTGCTAAAGTGCGGCTTCGGCTGCCGCCATTGAGTCCCGCCGCTTTTCTGTCCGCTTTCCCCGACAAGCCATAATTAGCCCTCCCGCCAGGGAAACTTGAATATATCGACACTTAGTTTACCCGATGCGAGGTTACCCGCTCCCGAGGAGCTTCCTGGGGAGGTGGGACCCAGAAGCGAGGTTGCCGCGGGGTCGATCCTGAGCCGGGCTGGGAAGGGCTACGCCTCGCACCCTAAAGCATACCCTGCGTTTTGCGATCCAAAATGGGAGAGCGGGCACGTGTTCCCCTTGGAACCAAAAAATTCCCCACAACCTGGGCATCGTCGTCCTCCGGAGTGAGGACTCACCCGAAGATGAAGAGCTGGGGAGACCGTCTGGAGGACCGGGAGCGCCCTCGACGACCGCTTCCTCCTCCACCTGCTCTCTCCCGAGCGGAGGGGGCCAGCGGATAGCGTCCACTGATGTGGCCAGCAGCTGACTGGCTTGGCGAGAGCTGGAGGGCCTCCGCCGCCTCGCTCCGAGAGTCCCCGCCCGATTTCGGCCCACGCCAGCAACCGCTGGCGTGGAGGCTCCGGCTCCCCTGCACCCAGCGAGGGACGAATCGGCTGGCTCCCCACAATTCGCCCGAGGGCCTGCGAGAGGTGCATCAGCGTTATCCGGGCTAAGTTAGCGTGCAATTTTCAGGAAAGGATCAGGGAATTGCCCGCGCCGCCGTCGCCGGTTCCGTAGTACCAGAAGGCAGCGGGAGAGCCCTCCCGATGGGAAGGGGTGCTCCACTGGAGCCAGCGGGCCTGCCCCGGCCAATGGGGGACAGACCCAAAGCCGCAGCCGCCCGCGTCGCTGCACCAATCCGCCCGACCACCGGGTCAGCCTTCCAGCGAAGACCCCGGGCGGTCTGGGCCCGAACTCCTATAAGAGGGCTGCGAGCTCTGAAACCGAGGTTCCTTGCTCTTTGGCCGCTTGGGACCCATGCGAAGCCGAGACCCGGTCACCGCGACCAGCAAGGAGAAAGAAGAAGGAATAAAAAGTGAGGAACAAGCAAAGGTGAGGAAAAGTGGCGAGGAAAAAAGAGGGAAAGAAAAGGCAAGTTTAGAGGCCGCAACCAGTCTCCCTTCCAGGCCTTATGCGAGACGCCAACCACACCACCACGCCTTGCTGGGTCTCGCCGCCGGGAAGGGCGCGGACCGGGAGAGGCATCTAAATATACCCAGGCTCCTCCCGCCAAAGCGGCTGGGAGCCAATCAATGCACCCGGTTCTGCAGCATGCAATTCCTACCTTGCAACCCCTTATTTTGCTGCGCTGCTCACCCCAGCAGCAATGGCTGCCCCTGGTTATTCAGGTGCATCTTATTTGTTGCAATAGGCAATAAACAACTTTAACCATGAATTGTCTTACAATAAATTATCTTACATCTAGGGATGGGAAATTTTACCTATTTGTAATAATAACTGCAACTCTAGTGGAAATGGGGTACTTTCAAAAATGCAGCTGCAAGCATTCAAGGCCTAAAATGAGGGAAAGGACTCTCTACACCTTGGGGAAAATGTGAAACTGGAAGAGAGAGTAAAAGCGCATACAGTGCTGATGGTCACTCACAGCAACTGAAGATTCCACAGAGCAGCTTTCCCCCTGCCCTGCAACTGCCAACTGAGAAGCGCAAAGAAACACATGGAGGTAGCAATCACTTTTACTAGCAGGTGTGGACTGGGATGGTAAAGCTGCCCTGGAGCCAGTTACTAGGAGGTGTGGACTGGTAAAACAGCCCTGGAGCATCTAGGTTAAATTTAGTTGTATCCTCTGGGAATTTCTCTGTGCAGGGGTGCATTCTGGGAAATTTCTCATATAATCAAAGGAAGTTAAATTTTTTGTTAAAGCTTATGTATCAATAAAATCTCACAAAAATCTAAAAACTGGTCAGATCTCTTTTTCCCTGGAAGTGCTATTTTTTGCATAAGATTTAAAAGATCCTTCTTACAGTGCAGGTTTAAGCCTGGAAATTACACAGGCTAACATTGTTTTGGGAATGATGCTTGGAATGAGGTTGTATTCCAGCTATAGCCTTCAGATCCATCTCCAGAAACTCCTCAGCACTGTTCATAGAGTCCATAGTCATGACTTACCGTCAGAGTGGGGCGGGGTAAGCAATGTCCTAGTCAAGACCAGTATCTCAAATATTCTCAGACTTATTTGGTACTATCCTGAAATATAAGGGGTGGGTGTTTTAAAGTGCCAAATTTGGGGGGGGGGGGTTTAAAGGTTTCCCAGACAACAAAAGATAAGGGGAAGGGAGGTAGTTCTCATAGGCAAATAGGATCACACTTTATTGGGAGCAGCTGGGCTTATATGGTTTGGCATTGGTTCTGTTGGACTGGCCTCTCTTTCCTTGCTTCAGATGCTTCGGCTTGGATGCTGTGATGTGACAGTGTATGTGGTGAGCTGGCCACATTTGTTTGTGGGTTGGGGGGCGGGATTATCTGGTTTGATGTTGGTTTTATGGGGCTTGTTGGTTCTGTTACTAGAATTCTGTTTGGCTAGGAGTAGTTTGCTCTTGCGTTTTTTGCTTATTCTTTTCCCTGGGTAAATCACATTTTTTCCCCTTATTTATAGGGAAAAATGGAGGATGGCTGAAGGCGCCTTATTCAGTAGCCCATAGAGTTGGACTCTTTGGTTCAGTTCACATGAGACTTGTTCTTTAGTGAAAAGGCAGCACCAACTCAACTTCAATATTGGTGTTATTTGCTCAGAAAAGTGCCCCTCCAGACTTCCAGAAATATTCCCCATAGAGAATAATAGCATTAAATAATTTCAGAATTCTCCCCCCCAAACCCCCCCCCCCCAATCAGGATACTGAATCAGTATTGGAGAATCAAGTAATCCGACATGCTACTAATCATGCCATCCATGAAATCTGGATCCCCAAAATACCAATTCTTTTCTGGTCCACAACCTTAGCCACAAAGCTGTTTTGGCAGCTGCTAAGGCAGATGGTAGCAAAGCAAACAAATCTGATGCTCAGCTCATGAGGATCATGGCTGCCAAATATAGGATGCTCTCCTACCAAACATGTTCACTGCAAAGTCTACGTTATCACTAATGCTGTCCAGGTTTGCTGGGTGGCTTTACTGAATTTTACTTTCCAGGCAGCATAGACTTGGTGTCATGACTCATGGCAGCTTCTGTAGGCAGCAGATGGCACCACCCAAACAGTAACCAAGGCCAGAAGGCCTGCACCCTCACACTGCCAGGGATGCCAGGTTGAGGCAGCAGCACACAGGCAAAGAGTCTCCACATGTCCAAATGGTGGTGCTGAATCTTGTGCTCAGAAAGGAACAAGCTGCCCCTCTGCTCCCAGGTTGTTTCTTTGAAAACAGAACTAGAGCTTAGGTGCAATGGAGACAAAAGCGAAAGGCCTTGAAACCCTGCAGATCCACAGATGGGTGTTCAAGGTTGGAAAAGAGACCTGGCAATACCATGTTTTAAAAAGATCGCACCCAGAGTCTTTATTTTAAACACACTGGGATATAAGGCTGCATTCCTATGTACTTTTACGTTGGGCGCAAGTCCAACCAAATAAAGGAGAACTCATTTCTGAGCTGTAACATCTAAACCATAATTTCCAGATTTTCTTATCTGAGGATGTAAATAATACACATTTGAAGAAATACTCAATTTGTGGGACCATGCAGTGTTGCACAGAGCTGTTTACATGTGTACAGCGTACACTTAATTTTTCTTCATATATGTGTTGATATAACAATTCTCATGCTATATTCAAGGTGTGTAAAACTGAATGTGTGATTTAAACCCCATATTTGTTGGTTCCTAGTTTCATTTTTCAAGTGAACATTGGCTCTGTCTTACAAATGTATGTGTCAAACAAATGTATGTGTGTACATGCAGGATGAACATGCATTTACTGTAACATGTGAATAGGGCTTAATCTAGCATCCAAGTAAAATTCTGTCTGCTTCAGCTCACAAGTCAGTCAGCTAATCTCTAATATGATGTTCACAATGCTGGCCTACAAGCAGAGCCAAAGTGAGGGGGAACTGCACCCCTCCCACGCCCCTGCTCACCCTGGATCGCCTACTCTCCACCCCACCCCCACCCCTGCACTGGTGTGTGTCCGGGGCAAGATGCCCCTCGCCTCCTGGGTGCTATGCCACTGCCTACAAGGCAAGGTTACTCATACCTATGGGACCGTGTCACCCCATATGTCCCAAATAGGCCGTTGCATTCTTCGACGGCGGAGCTACTGGAGGTCCCCGGCCCTTCCATGATGCGGCTGACCTCTACCCGCGCCAGGGCCTTTACGCCCCTGGCCCCTGCCTGGTGGAACGCTCTTCCTCCAGCTGTCCAGACCCTGCGGGATCTTGGTGAATTCCGCAGGGCCTGTAAGACCGAGCTGTTCCACCGGGCCTTTGATGAGGCTGGCTGCGGATTGATTGACCCCTCATAACGCCCACCACATTTACCATCTTTGGCAGCGCCTATTGCTTCCATCTCTCAGCGCTGCCAGCCCCTCTCGGCCTTTTAGATCAGGTGCCTCTAATCCAATCATGCATTGTACTGTTGTGATGAAGTTATCTGCTGCATTGCATTTTAATTAATTTATTATTGTTTTTAGATGGTTTATGTATCCTATTTGATTTACTGAATTGTTATGTGGTTGTTTGGGATCGTTGTGAGCTGCCTAGAGCCCTTTTGGGATGAGGCAGCCTATAAAATTGAATGAATGAATGAATGAATGAATGAATGAATGAATGAATGAATGAATGAATGAATGAATGAATAATGCATTGTGCTTTAAGTACTTCTCTTTGGAAGCACTACATAATATTATTAACTCAGTTAGCTCTTGTGGGTTTTCTGGGTTGTGTGACTGTGGTTAGTAGTTGTTGCTCCTAACGTTTCACCTGCATCTATGACTGGCATCTTCAGAGGCATGTCACAGTGAGATGTATTTCTCTCTGTGGCATATTGTGGAGTGATTGTGCAATAAGGTACATGTTTTGTCCACTTCACAGGGAGTGAGGCATGTTATTTAACACAATTAGCTTTTCAACTACATTAGTTTTTCAAATCAACAAAAGAGGTTGCATAATAAAGACATTATTGTTTCTTATAACAAAATTACACTCAATATCTGAAGCATTTGATCCATTAAAAGCATGTAATTTTTCTTCACACTCATATATCACCCCCCTGTAAGCACTGCAAACTCCATTTTGCAAGGAGAAAGTTGAATGTTGTTCTGAAGGATTGCCCATCTAGCCGAAAACTGTGTGGTGAAATTCAGCTTTCTTTTTGTTTTGCAGGATAACACCTGACTGGTATAAGGCTCACAGATGGCTGCCAGATTTATCTCTAAATTCCATCTCAGCTTGCCAAATCTGTAACTGATCTTGTGGGCTGAAATTCAATCTGCATCTTTATTGTTGGAAAAACAAAATAGTCTACAATGGTTCCTTATTGTCAGCTGGGAGTGTCATTTTATGATTCGGCTCATCTTTAAAGCCATATGTTTCCTCAAATATCTCAAAATCATAGAGGGGAAAAAACTTTCTAAAAATAAAACGTTATGCCTTGGATAATCTAACCCACCACCATCCAGAACTACTAACATAGTAAAGGACCAGTTTAAGGATCTTTAAAATAGACTCAATAAATGTACAAACAATAGAAGTAACATTTTATCTTTATATTAGCATTATTTTAATGAGATCCACATATTATATATATATATTATATATATATATATATAATCTACAAAACTTTTCTGAGTTTTAAAATACATAAAATCAGTGGCGTGGCACCCGCAGGGCAGGAGGGGGCATGATGATCCGGGCAGAGTAGCAGTGGAGGCTTGGCGGGGGCGTTTCGGGGTAGGGCGCAGGGTGCGCATGCTGGGTGCAGTTTCCCCTCACTTCACCTCTCCATAAAATCTATACAGTGTGCTTAAAGTGGAAATTCCAAGCAGACTTGCTGGAAATAAGTTTACTTGAACTCAATGGGATTACTTCCAGGTAAATATGCACAAGATTGGGCAGCATGAATCTGTTTATGGCAAACATTCACATATGGACAGTGAACCACAAAGACCCTGAAATCTGTCAAGCCTGATTCCACAAAAATCTGTGCATCATGTTCCTGTGTGATCCAGAAACTTGGCCACAAATTCCATGAAAATGCCCTGGTTATTGAAGATCACCTGAACATTAAAAACAAGGCAGTTTCTGTATACCTGCGGCTCCATACAGCACAAATATAACATCTTTAGGATATTATAAAAAGTGTTTGGAGGAAGAACTTTGCAAAAACTCTCTTCCCCAAAATTAGTTCAGCCTGTTTTATTTCTCTCAACCTGGGTTTTCAACAATTGCTAAACTAGCAATCTTTCCCCCACAACTCAGGTTGAAGTTGATTCCTGCCTGCTGAGCAAACACGAGCAGGCAGGAAACACTTTATTTCTCCTGTCCAGACCTCTTACTTTCATTTCCACCACTTGTGCCCACCATTTTATGTGCAGCCGCCAATTCCCTGTGAAGATTCCCCATGGAGATTTCCTCTGCTTGCAGTTCATCTGTTTGCTATTTCTCTGTGCAAAGTAGATGAGTAAAGTTTCTTGTGCCTAGCAGTCCTGTGCGCTTGTCGTCTTTCCTTTTAGAGAAGCTGCAATATGCACACATTTGTTGTCACGGTAGCTTTGCAGATATTCCCTTCCCCCACAAAAAAGGAAAGAGAAAAACTACACGTGCACAGGACCACTAGGCACAACAAACTTCATTCATCTACTTTTTACAGTGAAATAGCAAATGGATGAGCTGCAAGCAGAGGAAACCTCCGTGGGGAATCTTCATGGAGAATCTGCTGTTCTCCCGCACTGATGCTCTGTATGAGGTTAGCTTGGGCTAGTCACAGTTCTCTCAGAACTCACTCAGTTCCACTTACTTTACAAGGTGTCTGTTGTGGGGAAGAGAAGGCGATTGTAAGCTGCATCAAGACTTCTTAAAGGTAAAGAAAAGCGGGGTATAAAAACCAACTCTGCTTTGCGGGGTATAAAAACCAACTGCTTTGCTTCTTCCTGTTGCTCTGTCTCCTTCCTCTACCATTCTTTAATCTCTCTCTCTCTGTGTGTATCTGCTGAAAGGAAACTGTTAAGAACAGCTAGTTGGTGACAGATTGTTTTTATAAGGGAGGTGCAGGCAAGATGCTCAGAGCTTCTGGGGAGTTTATAGGGGGAAAGAATGAAAGATGACGAAGCAGATTAATATCCTTGTGTCAGGAGAAGGCCTGCTTTGAACATAATCTCCTTTCACTTTGCTCTAATGTCAAATCTTTAAGTAACACACTGAGCTCCACCCCACCCTGTTTTTCTCCTGTCTACACTGAAATTTGTATCTGATAGGCAGGCATCAGGAGAAAGGGCTATATGGGATTAAAGATACAGGCTATAAAGAGAACCCCAGGAGGAAAGGGGATTTAAAAAGAGGAAAGGAGACAGAAAGATACCATACCACAAAAGTTGCCTCCTGCCTCTTCTATACAAAGAATCCTTGCTTTCAGAGGAGGAAAGGACAAGGCCATCAACAGTCATACAAAGCAGTGTCCAAAAGTGTTTCAGTGTATGTTGTCAGCATTTTTAAAGAGCACTGGGGAATAAGGAAAGAAGAAGAGGAACTTCAGGAAAGAGAACTTTGCCTAACGCTCCCTGGTGAAACACTGCATTTTATCCTGAGCTGTGCATAACCAGATGCCATAGTGATTGCCAAATCAAGGGGGAACTGCCTCGATCTTCTTAAAACTAAACAAAAAAGTCTCTTTGTCCACTTCTAATTTAGAGGCCTATTTAAGTATATTTGATAGAGCATTTTTAGGAAAACTTCAGCATTCTCTGTAAAAAAAACCCCACCCCTCTGTATTGTTCAATGTTGCCTGTTTGGAGGTTCACAAATATCAATAACATCTTTGTAGTATTTCACCCTTCAGGTTTACAATATATGCTACATATTCTTAAGTTACTAAAATGCTTCAGATTTGTTTGAGAAATATCTTGAAGAGTTTTTATAACTGCTAATTGATGCTATTTAAACATTCCTCCTCCAGTTTCTCAAAGCCCCATGAGTTTTATTGTAGAAATACTTCAGAAAAGAAAGGATTCATGTTTCTTAAAAAGACTGTTGCTTAAAGCCCATTTGAGACCTTCTAATTCCAGTGTACTGGAACAGCACTGCACCACTGCTGAGATTCCAGGGCCCCACTGGATCATGCCTTACCAAGGGACGCTTCCCATCAGATTGAAGGTAGATTGGAGGAGTCCTAGTATTAGATGCAAATAAATATCTCACTTGCAGAGTGAACATGGGGGATATTTGGTACTTCAAGAAGTGTGGGCCTAGCAGCCCCTGTCTTGCATCAGGCACTCAAAGTAGGCAGGCAGCAACGGAGATGGTGAAGTTGGAATTTCACGTGTGCGCGCGCGCACACACACACACACACACACAAGATGGGTAAATTAATTAAGTGACAGAGAAGAGGATGCATTATTTAAATGAGTGAGTGTGAAACCAACACCCATAGATCAGATTTCATCCGCTACTTTAAATGCTGCAGGTCCAATTCATTTTGAAACTATGAGGGAGAAAGATAGAGTTTAACCTTTCACCTCTACATGATTTCATAAATGCAAACATGACTGTCTGCACTGATAAAGATTTTTAACAAAAACAGGCAAGCAAAAAATATCTACCAATCTCTCCTCCCTACCCTCCTTTAAAGGACTAATAGCAGCACCAGGCCCTCATTCAGATTAGCAAAGCCATACGGGGTGGAATGGTTAACCCCCTGTATCATGCCCACAGGGTCTTGAGCTAAACCAGGGGCTCTCACAGCTGTCATTTCTCTTTTAAAAAGACAAGCCATGATCCAACATTTCCATTATATCTATCAGAGCAGAACTGACACAGGCAAAGAAACAGCATTTGTCTGAGAAAGGCTTATTTGATTTGATATATTTCTATTGCAACACACTTCAGCATTTCCTTGTGGTAGTTTCCAGCTTCAAATGACATCAGAGAACAAAACAGTAGCTATAAAACTGCATTAAATTTTTAAAACAATATCATCATTGGCGGGGGGGGGGGGGAATCTGAACTTGGCCATCTCCCACCAAATAACAGAATTGCCTGGAGAATAACAAAGCTTTCCCTGGCATCAAAAAAGTACCAAATTTGACATAAAGTCAAGGGTCAGTGGGGAAGAATTGCACAAATAGGGTGCTACAACAGAGAAGGATCTATCTTTGGTGGTCACATACCTCTGTTCTGATGGTGGGGAGCACATGGTCCAGGGACTCAGATGATGATCTCAAGACGTGGACAAAGAGGTGATTCTTTGGTGCTCTGGTCCTGAACATTTAGGGCTTTTTGGAGAAGATTTTTCTTCTCCAAGACAATTCATCCCATTTGCCAGTAAGCAGCACTGATAGGTGTAAACTATTGATTCTTAATGTGCCTCCCATGGATGCTATTCTGCCTGCCAATGAGGTTCATAGTACCACTTGCTTCTTCATCAAAACATCTCTTTCCCCAAACAAAAAGCCATTCTGAGCTTTCCTCCATCTCAGTTTAGCAGGAGGTGGTTAGAAGAGCCCAGGAGAGAGTCCCCCACAATTTGAAAGAAGCTATTTCCCTCCTAGGAGGACATTTGATTTGGGACCGCCACACATTCTGTGATTTTCCACTTATTAGAGCCATGTAATGGTAGTCGCACTACCCTTTTTCAAGATCACAAAATTTAATTACAACAGGCTCAGCAAGGCTGGAAACTCCAGTTGTAAGTAGGATACAAGCACCACAGAACAATTCTTTTTTTGTAACAAAAAGCTAGTGAACTCTGCCGAATCAAAAACACTTCTGCCAGTTAACATTCTCTCCAAATTCTCTTTCCCTTTTCTGGAGCCTAAACTCTATTTCAGGGGTAGGGAACCTGCGGCTCTCCAGATGTTCAGGAACTACAATTCCCATCAGCTTCTAGCAGCCAATGGTGGCCATGCTGACGAAGCTGATAAAGGGAATTGGATTCCTAATTTATCTGGAGAAAACACAGGTCTGAACTCTCTCAACTCAAGACATTGGAACAACAGAGAGACTAGCTGTTCTCTCTCAACTCAAGACATTGGAACAACAGAGAGACTAGCAGGGGTCTGCAACCTGCAGCTCTCCAGATGTTCATGGACTACAATTCCCATCAGCCCCTGCCAGCATGGCCAATTGGGATTTGTACTCCATGAAGATCTGGAGGAGCAGAATTACGAATTGGACTATATGAATGAATATTACCAGTGTCAATTTCTCAATCTGTACTTGCCAAAATAATGACATTATAACAACCGCAGGTTACTATTCCAATCTAATTTCCCTGTGCAGTAGTTGATCATTGTTAACTGGCTGATTCTGTCAGCTGACTGCTCTGAAGTCTATTGCATCTAAGAAGAACTCAGGGGCTTTAGAAGCTCTACTGTGAATGATCACAGCTCATTCACACATGCAAAAGCACTTGATGTTGCATTCATCATGTGAGGAATGTCTGTATATGAACTCAAGGCTAGACTAAAATAAAATGGCATGCTGAGAGCTCAGTCATTCATCTCATTTCAAGCCATAGAATTTTTGTTAAAAAAAATTAATCCACTTCTGATTACATCTTCCAGAAATCAACTTAGTTCTCTTGGCCTAAAACTGCTCTCTGTGGTTTTCATATATTTATCCAGGATGTTCACATCTCTGTAATATTCCACTATGCCAGTTATTTGCTCCACTTTTCAACATTTGGGGCCTCAAGCATCTAAAGCTGACCTCATTGTTGCCAGTTTCTCTGTTATTTCATTAGTGGGAAAATTCATTAGCGTTTTAAGCATTTTTCCCCTTAGAGGCAAGGCAGCATTGCATTAGCCTGGTTGCCATAGTAACTGAATTCTCACTCTTGGATAGTGCTGCCACATATCTCAGACACTGGGAGCTTGCATTTATCAATAATATTCTGCAAAATACCTACCTTTTGGGGCTGCCAGTATGTGAACTCATTGAGTTTTTAATAGATCTTGGGAGTTCCTTCTTGAACTGAAACCCACTGATATGTAAGTCCTTTGCACAATTGCATATGTTTCCAGGTTTGTTGGAAGATTATTATTCTTTGATGTGTTCTAGCCTGTCCAAGATACTTCGGGTTTAATTGTTGATATGTAGACACCTCAGCATTCTCTGCTGCTGCTCTGAAAAACTTGCAATTAACATTTAGTATTTGGCTCAATTCTTTCTTTTCTTTTGCATTATTAGCAGAATTTCTTCATCTAGCTTATCTTGCTTCAGGATCATGGAGAAGTGTGTTAATTATTCTACCCTGTACCTGACCACAAAAGACAGCTTTGAAAAATATCTTTTGGCTTGTGGAAGATTCATTTTGATCTTCATAGTAAGAGATTTTCAGAGTCATTCCCTGAGAATCCCTCTCTTGTGGTTTTAACGTTCTGCTTGTGTAACATAAAGATGGTGCACCTGGTCAGTCAGGGCGCAACACAAGGCTGTAGGTTGTCTTTCAGGTAACCTGGTCACACATGATTGAGGATTTTGTATGTCATTATTGAACTCAACCTGGAAGGCAACAAGGAGCTATGAAGTCAATGGATCTCACATACTGTATAATAAACTCCCATGCAAAAGACAGGTTGCAGATTTGGGTAAATTCCTGTGGTATTGTGGTGCCTCCATTAGGTATGTCACCTTCTATGCAGAGACATGCATCGACCCTGACAGCAGCAGCAGCAGAAGAGGAGGAGGAGGAGGAGGAGGAGGAGGAGGAGGAGGAGGAGTTTGGATTTATATCCCCCCTTGCAATTATATCCTGTAAGGAGACTCAAAGGGGCTTACAATCTCCTTTCTCTCCCCTCCCCAAACAAACACCCTGTGAGGTGGATGAGGCTAAGAAAACTTAGAAGAACTGTGACTAGCCCAAGTTCACTCTGCTGGCATGTGTCGGAGTTCACAGGCTAATCTAGTTCCCCAGATAAGCCTCCAAAGCTCAAGTGGCAGAGAGGGGAATCAAACCCGGCTGTCCAGAATAGAATGCACCTATTCTTAACCACTATACCACTACTCAGGATGAGGAGCACCAAGTCCCTGAGCATAGTACTACCCTTGCTGAACTGCAGCACAAGAAAAAGTGCTTTTCACCATATCTCTCAAAGGATATGCTAGTACTGATTGTTGTGGCTAGGATGATGGGAGGTATGATGTAGAGCTGGAGCCAGCCTCCCACATGAGGAAAACCGTGGGAGTGACAATCTGTCACAGAAGCAGGGACTCACATTAAAACCTTGCTCTGTTGCTCCTCAGAAAGAATGGAAAGAACTGAGGAGACAGGCGCTTTATCAGCCTGACTAAACAAATTCCAGGGAATCCCAGATTCTCAGCATTTTGTCAACAGTGCTCAGGTCAGTAATGATTCAATGTTTACAAGCAGGATATCCCCACTTACCGTATTTAAGAGCAGTATTGTAAATAGCTTTCTAACTGTGTAATGACAGTAATCAACAGTTTGAGCCAATCTGATAACTTGCAGAGTGTGCAAGAGCGTGCAAAGTTTCAGTGGACAGCAAGAGGTGAAACAAAATTATGCCGGCTTGTGGAGTCAAGCAGATAAAATGAGCAAATCTAGAATACTCAAGCAACAAGCCACAACATTTGCCAGGTATCCAACAAAGACAGCTATGACCAGGGCTGGATTTAAGGGAAGGGGAGGAGGCAGCTGCCCCAGGAGTCAGGCAGAGAAGGGGCAGTGGCAGCCAAGTCAGAGACTGCTTCTGCCATGTGCTGCTAGACTGGAGTGGCTGAGCATGACTGTCTTCTGGTGGTTGCCTTTGTGTGCTGTGATGCTGCTGCTGCACTAGCCCTGCTTGGCAGTAAGCTCCGTTGACTCTGAGGAGTTCTCAAAGGACATGTAGTTACTCCTTGGAAAGTGTGACCACCAAGGCCCCATCACCTGCCTGGATGGGCCTGGACAGGCCTGGGACATCTGGATGGGCCTAGGACATCTTCTTTGGGAAGTCTGATGGGCCAAGATGAGCTGGAATGAAAGTGAGAAGAAGACCTGCTCATTAGTTGGTGCAGATAGAGCACAAGAGCACTGCCAGAGAGATCAGTGACTGAGCTCTGAGCACCAATGGGCTGGGAGAAGGGAGGGGAGGCATCCCCTAAGGCAGACTGGGGGATCAGGCTGAGCTTCAGACTCAGTACCATGTGAGACTGCTGGAGCCCAGGTGCACCACACTCACTAAGAGAGCTGTGCCCCTTCTCTGCCAGACCAGATGGTAGGGAAGAGGAGGGGATAGAGATTCCCAAGCTGGCCTGGAGAAGAGTGGTGCTCTGGCTGCAGGACGAGGGCAGCACCAGATGCTAGTTTTTCCCTGCCCACCTCATGCCTGGTGCCTGATGCACATCCTTCCCTCCCTTCCACATCCCCAGCTACCACAGGGGGTTGCACGATGGCATAGAACAGCTCACCTCTTCGGTGCTCTGACAGCCCTACACATCTCCACCCTGCACAATTTAATTTAGCATCTGCTACAGAGGTGTATCTAGGGAAAATGTAGCCTGGTGCAAAATCTGGGGTGGGGGTGGGAGAGAAAACAAGGCATTGCTACCATTAGGGGGCGGGGTTTCAGCTGCAGCATCCGAGAGAGATGCAGCTAGGAAGGCCTATGTTCATCTCCCCACCCACTTCAGGGCTACACTCACTCCCTGGGCTGGGCCCCAAGGGCTGCTGCAACAGAGCACTGCTTGGTGCAGGCTGAGCATAGGCGGGTTCCTGCTGCTGATGCAGCGGTTCCTCCTAGTAGCACTGCTTCTTTTTCTGCCGTTTCTTTTCCTTGCAGAGCTGCAGCTTCTCCTCATGGGATAGTTCTGCACTGGTCACTGCAGAGAGACTATTGGGTTAGACAGAACAGAGCAGTGCCTTCCTTTCTTCCTTCTTTTCCTCTCTGCTGCCGCCACCATCCACCCTCCTATACCTGGTTCTGCTCTGCCCCTGACAGCGGCTGTACATGCTCCCCAGCCATGCATTTGATACACTCTGATGCCATTGCCTCTCTCTGTCTCGAAGCCTCCAACGTTACCATCTGGATGGTGCAGTGCTGGAACACTGTGGCAGCCATCAAGGGGGTGAGGGACAGAGAACAGGGTTATGTACATTTGGGAGTATTTTCAGCAGCCGAAACACTTTCATTTCCTCTGCATCATGAACAGCTACACTTAGATCTTTTGGTGGAAAAGGGCATAACATCTTTCTGTGAAACAGAGTACATACAGTGGTGTATCTTGGGGGGAAGCAGAGGGGATATTTGACACAGGCACCATTTTCATGTGGAAGTGCCTTATCCCCCTTGGCTCCCTCTCAGAACCTCCTGCCCAGGGCCTGCTATGCTGCCACTGCCAGCCACCTGCCAGCCTTCTGTCTTCCTGCTGCCTCTGCCACACCCACAGGCAAGTGCCACAATAGCTGAAGTCATGGCTTGCAGGCCCATTCCTCACTGTGACAGTGTAACCTCAGCTTGTGGGTTCTGTGGGGCAGAACTTGGAATGAGTTTGCAACAACAACTTTTAAAAACAAAATGGTTTATTTTCTTAACATATAACATCGAACATCAACATTTAACATCACACTTCAAGGTCCTGTTCAGATTTCACTTCAAGTCCTTCTAGTTACAGTCTACTGAATCTGCCAAGTCCAATTCTTCCTGCAAGTGAGTTGGCTCCTGAAGACTCCAAGGGCTTGGTGAACAGGATTCAACATGATGAAAGGTTTTGGGAGAACTCTCACCCATTACAAACACAAAAAAGGAAGCCATGACAAGGTGTTGGGGCTTATACAAATCAAGGCCTCGAGGTCTGTCCTTGTCTCCTCCAAACTACATGAGCTCTGAAGCTTTGAGTCTCCACACCCCTTTCTGGGTCAACCCATTCTGAGCATGGGGGTTACAACAGCAGCCCCAGAAAGGACAGAACTTGCTGTGGAGCATGGCTTGCACTTGGCGGCGGTAGAGAGGTAGGAGGTGGGGCACATTTTTGGAAGGGAGGGCAAACTTTTGGGGGACCCAGAGGGCAGTGCAAATTCAGTGCTTGTCCTGGGCACCATTTTCGTCAGGTAAGCCACTGAGTTTTTTCAGGTATGCTGCTGTGCAATTTTTTTTCAAGTATTACAGGCTGCTTGCAATTTGTTATCAAATTGTGTTTGAGCAGAGTGTTCTCCCACTCTGCCTCAGTATGTAGGAGGACACATGTGATGAAAGAAAGCTGCCAGAGATAGTTGTGAGACCTAAACAAGCAAACTCAGAGTCCTTCTCTTTTCTTGTCACTTTTGTACTTCGGGACCAGGCCTTTTTGTTAGGGGGCATTGTTGGGTTGCCAGCCCCACATTGGGAGATTTGTGGGTGGATTGTGGGGAGGGTGGGGTTTGGGCAAGGGAAAATCCTCAGTAGGGTATAACACTATACAGTCCACCCTCCAATGTAGCCATTTACTCCAGGGGAGCTGATTTCTGTAACCAGGAGATCAGTTGTAATTCCAGGAGACCCCCAGGTCCCACCCAGAGGTTGGCAATTCTATTCCTGTGGGGTATGTTGAACCTCGACAATCATTCTGTTTCTAACTCATAATTGCTTATAAGTTTCAGAAAAAAAGTGGTGGCTGAACAATCCAAAAAATGAAAATGATTTAATAGACCCATTTCAAGCTGGATTCGGACCTAGGCAGTGACGAAGGGAGGGGGAACTGCGCCCGGGTCATGAACTGTGAATTGTGAAAAAGGGCTCTGGGCTCTTTTAGAGACCTCAGACAAAAGGCAGCATCAACTAAACACAACCAGTTAACCCAAATAGATATCAATATTTCAGCAAGTCTCCATCAACTTCCATTTAATATTCTGGACAGATGCAAAAATTACAGCCAGAGATGATGAATGAAAAATGGAATCGATGTACAACTGTGAGCTATTTGGTCCGTTATTTCTGAACGTTTGCATTTAAATGCAGCTTATTCAGCCTGCATTTATAAGCATGTTCCTGAATAATGTAATGGGCCTGGTCTCAGCCAGCAAGGAATCCTCAGAGGCACAATATTGTCAAGATGATCCAGCCTCAACTGGATGAAGTCCTAGTTCAACCAGAGCCTCACCAGGAGGTAAAAGTAGCTCAGCAAAAGGAAGCTGACCCACAGAGACACTGGAAGAAGGAAGCCAGAGTGCCTGTAGAAACTCCTCACTTCCCCGATTCAGCTCCAGCTGCAGACCCTGTCCCCAGAACTAATAGCCCACCCAGCTCACCTGAACCAGTCAGAATACACAGCCATGACACAGTGCAAGACTGGAAGGCCAGCAACTCCATATTGAGCATGCTGAGTTTTCCCAGGATGAAGACTAGGTAAAAGGAAAGCATCATATAGCTTTGCAGAAGCAGCTTGGCAAATAGCCTATGCCTTTTGCTGCCGCCACTTGCTGATTGTTATTCATGGACTTCTCAACCCCTGGTCCGAACTGACTTACCTGAACTGCGCTTTATGACCTTTGGCTTCCCTTCCCTGCCTTGAACTGAACCCATCTTGCTCTGAATTTCAGCACTTGACATCAGTGACTTTCAGTAAGCTTTCTGGACTCTGTCTTCCCCTCAGCACCACAGCTGCCTCGTGCTTGTAGCAGTCCCCTCACAAGGCTCCTGACAGGCCCCAAAAGCACAAAGTATTTTTATTGGATTTATCTTGAAGACCTGGAAATGTTTAATATTGGTTAGATGTACTCTCCACTTCCATGTTTTGCTAATGCTTTACTGCTGGTGCCATGCAAATCTTTCACTGAGTTTCGCCATGTCTTAATTTCCTTCATAACCTCAAACAGTAAGGTCAAATGCAGTTATTTTACCTGTGTTTACCTACATTTGGCAGTTCAAGAAAATGTTAATAACAAATACATTCAGGCTTGGTATGTTTCCTCAGGAACTTCAGACATTGGTATTTACAGCTTTAGGGGTTTTGCCCAATTCACAAAGCAGGGTTTCTTGTCATTTGCCAGTACTTGCAAATGCACAAGTTTCTGATCAAAAACCTCTTTGCTAGTAAGGATTGCAAATCAATCTCCTTTTATATTTTATTCTCTCCCCTGTGTCAATTTAACCCATGATTAATTATTTTCATGTCATTTGCTTTTTCTCCTCTTAGTGTTTACTTAAATGTACTCACACACACACACACACACACAGAGTATAAATCAGTGGTGGGATCCAAAAATTTTAATAACAGGTTCCGATGGTGGTGGGATTCAAACAGTGGGCCGCCGCACAAACGCACCTCCAGTCCCTATTGGGCAGGGAGGTTGCTTCAGTAACCCCTTCTCAGCACTCAGAAAAAATTAGTAACCGCTTCTAGAGAAGTGTGGTGAGAACTGGTTGGATCCCACCTCTGGTATAAATGGTATATGAAAATCACACTTGTATAGCACAATACAAAGAATGTGAAAAGTGGAAAAGTCCACTGGCCTGCCTGAGCAGGCAAGGGGAAACTTTGGTCCCTGGAATTTTCAGAAATGGAGAGTGAGGTTTATTAGACAAGAACCAACACGTTGCATTCAAGTGGAAGAGGCAGGAGACATGGCTTCCATCACAACTGATTGCTTTATACTCATGAGGAACAAGATAGGGATGCTCACGCATCTCTACTGCTATGTAATTCAATTCTTAACCAGACAAATCTGAGAGATGGTAACGGTTTAACTACAGAGAGCTTCGATCTTGGGTCTAAATTGTTATGCAGCAAACCTGCCCAATTTGTTGACATTTGGGCAGGAGCTTTTCAATGCTGGACTCACCGTGGGCAAAAGGCCAACTGTCTGTGTCAGTAATGGCACCTTCCAAGCACCTCAGGTGGTAAAAATTGTTGACTCTGTTCATTTCTGGTCAGGTGGAACTTAACAGGATTAGTGAGGGCACTTAAACTTAATGTTCGACACTTAGGCTTGATGTTCCAAGCCAGGGAGTGCTAGAGATAACTAGTTTTTTTAAAGAATGGAGGTGATTTAATAACAGCCTTGGGAAAATGCCGCCGTAAATTAAGATGGTCTTTGGAAGGGTTAGTCAGGAAACTAAAAGGTGAGATTAGTGGTTGGAAGACCTGACAGGAACTCTTGATAAAATCATTTTAACATATCCTTTGTTTCATGGAGGCAGGTAGGCTGGGGCTGGAATGGACCAAGCTGAAGGCATTGTCTTTTCCTAATCACTTTAGGAAAAGGTGCAACAAGCTGTTTTGCAACTTGATATTGGCAGGAGGCTAGTCTAGGCAAGTTTCTGTCCTTATGAGTTACACTGAGCCAATGTAGGGGATGGCACTCCATCTTGCCACTGCATTTCTAGGCTGCCTCACAAGACTGGCAGAATAGATAGGGGCATTGCAGTCTTTAAAAGAGCACCCCCTGCCCACCATGGGTCTGTCTGGTAACAATAGATGTGGAGAAAAAGTGCACCCGGACTTACCCGGAGCGCTGTTGCGGCAGGGGAGGATTGAGCGGCTGCTCTCCTTCCCCTTTTGTCTCAGATGGTGGTCATGTGATGGTTGGAACCGTCATGTGACAAGGGAGCCAGGCAGGCTATATAAGCTGGTGCCCAGGCTCAGCTCGGCCTCTTCACAAGGCTGCAAGCAAGCAGACCCATCTTCCCTCCCTAAGTGATGTGGCAGTGTTATGTATGTTATTTAATGTTATGCTTTTTGTCGCAGTCTGGACGTTTTTGGGGGGCATATCCTTATCAGGTAGGCAGGCTTGCATGCCAGACCTTCCCGCAGCGGGGGCCTCAATAAGAGGTCTGGGGGTAGTGGAGGGCTTGAGGGTGCAGGCCTGGAGGTCCTGTTTCGAGCTTGCCATCCCCAGCAGGAGGGGGTGTGTCAGCAAAATAGATGGCACGCACTCCAAGTGGCATCTAGTGGGAACCTCCTGTCCCGACTCCCCCATTCTGGGGATGGTGCGGAGTTCACAGGGCCAGCTGCCCGAAGAATGAGGAGGTCAGCAGTGAGGCTGACCATGACCAGGTTCAGCAGTACGCTGCCTGGTGGCCAGGATATGTCCTGTTTATGCTCACCCAGCTTCCTACAGTTATTGTTACTAATAAACCAGGCTGCGGCCATTTCTATTCCAACAAATAAGAGTTATCTTGTCATTACTGGGCAAGGCGAAGTCCGCACATCTGCACATAAGCACATACAAATAGTGGTTGGCTGCTGTGTGAGACAGGATGCTTTGCTGTCAACAAAATCAGGGCTGCAATCTTTTATCTATTATTCTGAATAGCTGATCAACTGAAGTTTTAATCACAGATTAGAAACTCCTTGCTGGTCTAGCAATATCCAAAGCTGTGGGGTTCAGTCTCGTGAGGAATTTGCTATTGTATAATTGAGAAATGCCAGCTTAATCCTTCCTGAACCCTGCAGATGTTAAAATATTAGTGCCTGAAATTGCTATAACCTTTTCTAACATAAGAGATTTGAGAATTTATCCACCATTTCCTGGACCATCTTTGTTCTAGAAAGCTCCTTTTGGGTCCCAGTGCCTTGTGGACAGAACTAGGTCTGGCCTCAGCAAGTAAAATTAATCTCTTTGTTGCAAACTATCAGTTGACTGACAGGCCAGAAAAGTAGGTCAGCTTCTATGGAATTCCTTGACGTTTTTCACTTAACATTACTATGTCTGAAACAAAGTTGCTTTTCTTTTTATTATTAGTTTATTTCTATCCTAACTTGGGCCGTTTCTGCACGGCCCTGCGGCGGGAGTTCGCAGCCGGCGTGGAGTACAGGCTCTGCCATGGCGTCGCGAGCAGGCATAGCGAGGTCGAAGGCAGGGCGGCTCATACGAACGCCCTCATCCCGCTTCACTACGGTGTCCTCCTGCATTAAGCCAGCGTCGCGGCCCATGCGCTGCCCTCGACCCCTGGAGGTGGGAGGACGAATTAATGGCCCGAAGTCTGGCACCTTCCAACAACGACAGCATTACAAAATGGCGAGGAAAAAAAACGTCTTCCAGCGGTTCGCACAGCGCCGCGGGGCTTGATCCCTCCCCAACAACAACCCTTTAAAGGTTGTTGTTTAGGGCGGCTTGACGCCGCCCTGCGGGGAGGGAAGAGGCGTCAGGTCGCCGCTGCTGCGTTGCAGCAGCGGCGCCTGTGCGAACGGTGGCCTGGGGGCGCCTTTTTTGGCGCCCCCAGGCCGTCGTAAATGGGCCGTGCAGATACGGCCTTGGGTAGCCAAGTCTAATGAGATCTTGGAGGCTGAGGAGGATTGTCTCTGGTCAGTATTTGGATGGGAGATGACCAAAGCAGTTAATGGCAAACCACTCTGAATGTCTCTTGCCTTGAAAGCCCTACAGGGCTAGCATAGACAGTTGTGGTTATAATTATAATTATATTATCAGTTATAGTTTTGATAATATACAAGTTCATGTACATTTAATAACATATTGATAACTTTTTAAAATAGAACGATTAATTCAATATGTTTTATTGACTGATAACCTGAATTTAAAAAGCACATACATTTTGTTATTAAATACTGTCATGTTGGCCAGAAATTACAGGTTCCTCAGGAATATGAAAGACAGAGCTAGGCTTTTTCTTGATGTTGAACCCCAGCTAATTTTACTTTTTCTCCCCTTCCCTCCCCATTCCCTCCCACTCTCTCACACCCACACAGAACCAAAAACACAGAAAGAGAGAGGACGGCTCTTCCCATTATGCTGTAATCAGCATCCATGACACTGCTGTTCTCCACAGCAAGTGCATGAAGCATGGAGGCTATAGTTGCCAACCCCAGGCTGGGAAATTTCTGGAGATTTGGAGGAGGAGCCTGGAAGGACGAAGTTTGGGGAAAGGATGGAGTTCAGCAAGCATGTGATGCCATCAAGTTTACCTGATTATGCTGCCATTTTCTCCAGGGGAAGTGATCTCAGCAGTCTGGAGATAAGTTGTAATTCTAGGAGAACCCCCCCCCCCCCCCCCCCCCCGAGGTTGGCAACCCTACACCATACACAGTCATGGTATAAGGTAAAGATATTCTCCCGTGCATGTTCTTGGTCATTACTGATCCATGGGGTGACATTACAACATTTACTAGACAGACAATGGCTGTTTTCCCACTTCAATTGAAAGCGGAGGCAGACCGTGCTCATAAGAAACGGGTGTTCTTGAGCGCGGGTTAATGCCTCCCCACCCCAGTCAGCCTTCACCCTCCCTCCCTCCCTCCCTCCCTCCCTCCTGCAACCGTTCTTCCCTCACGTGCTCTCCAGCCAGCAGCGCCGGCGACTCAACCCAAGGGGGGGGGGGGGCGGAGGGTGATTCAAGCCCAGAGCCAGCAGAGGGGAAAGGCTCTGCGCGGGGTTTTCCAAAAGGCGCCCTTCCGTGCAGGAGCGGAAAAGACACGCGCTGAGGAGCCAGAAGAGCGGCAGAATCGGGGTGGCTGCGTTGTCACCAGTGGTGCAGTGGGGAGTGCACCGCAACCCTGGGTTACTTGCCGTGAGTACCCTGCACCAAACAGTGAGTGGGGAAATGACCTATGTTTACAGGGTGGTTTCCCATTGCCTTCCTCAGTCATCTACACTTGACCCCCAGCAAGCTGGGCATTTATTTTACCAACCTTGGAGGGATGTAAGGCTATCAGCCAAGATGTAACTGTATAGCTGAGTTTGCTCTGCAAAGAGTTGAGCCAGCCTGAATGCCCCCAGACTTGCTTGGGGGAAACAGCAGGATACAAATTGAATACATTCTCCACCCCTCCCCACCCCACACACACTGTTTGTTGAACATTCATACAAGGACTGAGCTCAGTAAGTGATCCTTCCCCCCCCCCCCCCCCCCACACACTTTCAATAGCTTTCACACAGGTAGCTATCTAGGCATGTGTGTGTGTTTTTTTCCAAAATAAGAGATACGCTTTGGCAAATCTGAGATCCGGTATTCTGCATTTTAATTTTCACTTAGTAACAGCCAGGGGGGCAGGGCTCCTGATTTGACTGCATACGTAGTGCTGAGGAGGGGAGAATCTTTTCCCCTTTCCCTGTTGCCCCCACCTTCATGAAGCTACTGATAACTCTGCTGAAGAAAAGAAATAGATGGAGCCAGCTTTTATATCTGAGAGGTCTATGAACAAGCAGGCTAGCACAGAAGTTTTGATCTAGCTATGGAGTAGCAGAAAAAGAATAAACCTCTTCCCCCAATGCCATTGTTGACCAATCAAATTAGCAGCTTTTAAGTGAAAATGAAAATTGCTGTCTTCTTAGTTTGCACCTTCAGAAAACAGTGCAAAAACCAACACCTCAGAAAGTTTGCCTGCATAATTGCTCCCATGACAACAGTGTAGATGCAGCAATTGTGTCTGGTGCAGAAAGCTCAAAGTTGTTCTTAAACTAATGAGAACATTGTGCAGTCTTGTGATTGCAGGTGGCTGTCTTGGTCCAGAACAAATTCCAAATCCAAAAGCCATGTCAGACCTTTAGGACCAAAAGAAATAGCACAAGACACTGGGCAAGACTTTCGACAGAGCTTTTCAGCAGACTGGATATTATAAAGAACAACAGAAGGAGGTGCAAAAAGGCAGATTCTTCAAACCCTGAGCGCCTCCATTCTGTGGGCAATACCGGGCACTGATGAAGTGATGGTAGATGGAAGTGAAATAGGGGTAGCCCCATTTTAAAATGTTCTACCATATTAAAATTACTACAGGGCTGGGTTTTTTTAAATAAAGAAAAGAAAACTAGCACATCAAGAAGGGTTCTATCCCTTGCTGTGCTTCTTGTTCACTCTACATAAGCAAACATTAAAACAGTGATCCCTCGGCTATAGTTTGGTCCCTCCTACCATCCCCAAACTCTATTTATCTTGTTCTGCTGCTCACCTATATGAGGTACCCTTTATTTTTCAAAGAAGAACCCAGACATGAAGCCTAACTGTTTCCCACTCCCATGGGGTTGCCAGTTCCAGGTTGGAAAATTCCTGGATATTTGGAAGAGTTTTAGCATGGTGGAGCATGGGGAGGGAAGGAAGTTCTGCAGGGATTTGATGCCATATTCACCCTCTGGACTTGCCGTTTTCTCCAAGGGAACTGATCTCTGTATTCTGAAGATCAACTGTAATCCAGGATAGCTCCAGCTCCCACCTGGCAGTTGACTACTACTTCATCTTCAGAGTTGGTGAAACACAGCTGGCCACAACATTCTATTCGACTCTTCAGACACATTTAGCCCACTGCAAAATGAAGCATATAGAAGACACTGTTGGAAATTTCCAGCAGGATCTGGGAGCCCCCTTGACAATAAACCCAATATTCCTGGCATCCTGTACCTTCATTGAAACCTTCCTCTATCTTTAAAAGCTGAATAAAACTAAGCACACTAAACAAAGGGCTGCTGAAATATGATTAATTAAAGCTCTTTATCTTCAACAAAGGGAAATAGCTTGCTGGAAAAAAAATGGAAGGAACAAAGCCCATAAAAACAAATCATGTTGAGAAAAATCCATTTAAAAAACTATAATGTATACACCAGATAGGACCGCATAAGAGATATGGCTCCTTGGCAAAAGACCAGTGATATTTTCTTTTCTCCCTATTTCAAAAGACTTGTCAAGTGGGATGTCTGACTGCAGTTTGACCTTACTTTTTAAATAACTCCTAGGTTGTCAATGCCAAATCATTTTGATACCAGTATTTGCACAACTACTCCCAGAGGCTCAGAGTTAGTTACATTATCAAGTGTTATCCTCATTACAACCTTGTCAGGTAAGTTGAGATCTAGTTTCTAAAGCAGTGGTTCTCAACCTTCCTAATGCCGCGACCCTTTAATACAGTTCCTCATGTTGTGGTGACCCCCAACCATAAAATGTATTGATTTTACAGATGGAGAACACTGATGCAGAGAGTCTTAGGCGACCCCTGTGCAAGGGTCCTTTGACCCCCAAATGGGTCCTGACCCCCAGGTTGAGAACCACTGTTCTAAAGTCCCCTATTGCGGTTCATGGTTGCACTTGAATAGAATGAATAGACACTGAGCTCCTATAAACAACACAATAATTGTTTATCTAGAACCGGTTTCATTGGAATGGAAACCACACAACCACACATCTCACACCCTCAAACGATTATCTCAGTAATCTTTGCAGGCTGCCTATAAATAGAGAATTGCTATTGTTCTCATCTATGAGGGAGATAGTGGCTTATCTAAGGCCACCCAGTGAATTCATGACTCAAGTAAAAGTAGGATTGTCTCATCTAGTAGCTTCTTGAACAGTCACATTTACTTAGAATGGAACCAGTTACTTGGAAGGTTCTAGCAGTCTGGTCAGCCGTCTGTGGGGAGAGATCCTGCTTTGTCTTTGCTGCACTGAACATTGCTCTAGATAAGTGGTACTCACTCTGTGGATCATGGAGAGCCACCTTCATATTTCCCATCAACCAAAAGAGCCACATGATTACTGGATGCTCTGCATATCACCCCAAACATGCAAAAACAATAAAGTATAATATTGTTTTAACTATAGAGCCCTTCTGAAGATCTAGAGCTGTCTTTCTTGCTATTGAGAGTTTTGCTTTATGGGCTAGTACCCAGTGGTGGGATTCAGATAATTTAACAACCAGTTCCAGTGGTGTGATTCAAATAATTTAACGACTGGTTGTTTACAAGCACCATTTTAACAACCGGTTCTGCCGAAGTGGTGCGAATCGGCTGAATCCCACCACTGCTAGTACCCAACAGTGGTGTGTCCCATACCTCCCCCTTATTCAGCTATATATGTTGGCCCTGTTGGGTTTTACTCCCCACCCACTTCACAGGGTGTTTGGAATATGCTGCCACAGGAGGTGGTGATGGCCACTAACCTGGATAGCTTTAAAAGGGGCTTGGACAAATTTATGGAGGAGAAGTCGATTTATGGCTACCAATCTTGATCCTCTTTGATCTGAGATTGCAAATGCCTTAACAGACCAGGTGCTCGGGAGCAACAGTCGCAGAAGGCCATTGCTTTCACCTCCTGCATGTGAGCTCCCAAAGGCACCTGGTGGGCCACTGCGAGTAGCAGAGAGCTGGACTAGATGGACTCTGGTCTGATCCAGCTGGCTTGTTCTTATGTTCTTAAGGAAGTACATTTAGGATAGGAAAGAGGGAAGGATAGCATGCTGCTATCTTCGTAGCTAGGAAGAGTCTCTGCAACTAACTTTTGAGAAGAAGCAGGATATTAGACCTGTAATCTGTAATGTGTAGATTAGGGTATCAGTCCAAGAACAGACAAGAGGTGACACAAAAGGACCAGAGAGGTCACTAACCTTACAGCCCCAGTTAACTGACCACTTGTCTACCCCTTGCTGGCTCTTCTTCTCAGTGCCTTTGCAGATTAGACATCCAACAGGCCCAAACTCAAACACAGAATCCTATATTTGCACAATCCTGATATAATCATCATAACACTATCGCTGAGTAGGGATAAATGGGCAAGACCGCAAATGGCAGTGTTTATTGCAATGGTTGTTAAGACTAAGATGAAGGTAAGACCTTTTGATGTAATTCTTACTGATGAATGGCTTATGGTGTAGTACTAGTTCACTGTTATGGAAGACATTATGAAATTAATCTGTTATTATGGTTGTGAATTTTTTTACTATAGCTGGCAATATAACCATTTGTGTTCGTTTCTGTTTGTGCCGAGATTTTATGATTCTGAGTTTATTTGCTATGACTGAGTCAATGCAATAAAAGTATTTGATATGACATAATCATCACAGGGAAGCTGTGTTGCACTTTAAAAATAAAATGGGTTCATCTTGAGTCCACAGTAATGATGACATAATTCTAAATTTCTAAAGAAATTGTCCACTCTCCTTGAAAATGAGGCATGTTTCATATGGAACAGCACTCAGTAGAGACACGGGTGGCAAGTCAAACAGTCACATGTGGCTCCTGAGCCAGTATCACAGCTTTAGATATTCTTCAAGGCTCCTTGGAACACCATCCTAAATAATAATATAATCCTAAATAATATTCAAATAGGTACAAGAATTATATATGTATGCAGAGAGAAGAAGAAGAGTTTGGATTTATACCTCCCTTTCTCTCCTGTAAGGAGACTCAAAGTGGCTTACACTCTCCTTTCCCTTCCCCCCAAAACAAACACCCTGTGAAGTGGGTGGGGCTCAGAGAGCTCCAAAGAGATGTGACTAGCCCAAGGTCATTCAGCTGGCGTGTGTTGGAGTGCACAGGATAATATAGTTCCCCAGATAAGTCTCCACAGCTCAAGTGGCGGAGCGGGGAATCAAACCTGGTTCTCCCTATTACAGTGCACCTGCTCTTAACCACTATGCCACAGCTGGCGTAGTGGTTAAGAGAGAGAGAGGGAAATAGAGAGGTGACCAACATGTCTAGTTTTAGCCTTAAACATGCCCCCCCCCCATCCTTTTACCATACTGGGCTCCACCTCTGAATCTCACTAGCTCTATTCTTGGGTGGTTGGACAATAAGCCAAACTCTGCTGCAGGTTGCACTCTGCCGCCTTGCCAGATTTGTGCAGTTCAAGAGCTGACAACCTTGCAGGCGCTTATTAGCTACTTCTCAAATGCACCACAAATGTTATAAGGGGAGCTTTGCAGAAATGGTCCTCACCTGTACTCTTGAAAATGGGGAGAGGCTAATCAGGAGTGCACCTGCTAGACTTCACCCCATGCTTACATGCTAAATGCATGTAGTCCATCTTCTGTAAAACCTGAGGACATGGATAAGAACTAATGATCCTCTTCAAAATGTTTCTGCAAAACAGAACACTGAATATGCAGAGGCTATGGTCAGGAAACTCAGGTGTAATCCCATAGACTCCATTCCATGTGTTCACTTCTGCATTGCATCCTCCATACAACTAGAAAAAGTAAACAATGTAATAAGATGATCAGGCCGTAAAGTAAAAATAGCAGCCACAAAAAATATAAATTATGCTACCTTCCCTACCAAACCCTAACCATTACATTTTGGGGACCAGCTGGCAAAACTGTTTGATTGTGCAGGATTATTTATGGCAGCCCATCAAAGTTTGGAAATTGTCTGTTAGGGGCAAAGAGCCAAATACCAAATGCCTGGTGTTTTTTTTTTCTAAATTCCATACTTGTCAGAATTTCAGATTTTACATTTCAGGATGTGTCACATTTTATTTTTATTTTTATTTGAGAAATGCACTAAAAAGTTAAATCTTTTGACAACTCTGTACTGATTATCTGTTGACTAAAAGCAAGAAAACTTTAAACATCACACCAATTCAGCACTTTTCCATTGTCCTGTTTTACATTCCTACAATTCTCCAAATTTCATAATGTACATCTTAGGAAATACTTGGAAGAGAAACAATCAAGTGAGGAGTGATATATATTCAGATTTATTGATACACAACACAAGCCTTTATTGGCATATAAAACAGGACAAAATTTTAAAACAAAACAAGGTAAAGAAATACAGTTAAAATTACTACTTCCCAGTATAAAATTTGCAGCAGTTTTCACAAAAGAGTACATCAGAGCTGTTCAGGAGATTGGGTATCTTATAACACTCATGCCACTGAGAACATTGCAAGAAAATGGGATTCATGTATTTCATGCATATCTTATTGTATTCAGGGCATAGAAACAAAGAATGGTCAAGTGTTTCAATTGTAGTCATATCACATGAACAAACTCTTTTAGAACGTTCCATATTCTTAAATCTTCCCTCCAGCAGAGCTGATGGCAGCACATTTATTGATACAAAGAAACAGTTGGAAAGCTTGGTGAGTACTGTTTCCACAATTTTATTTCATCTCAACAAAGGGCAGACTGATTTCAGGAATGCAGTGTGACTTTTTCCCCATTAGAACCTAATAAGTCATCTACTATGGCTACCAGTATTTGAGGCAGCACTAACCTGGTTCCAAAACACTTATTGTGTTTATTTGGGGGGTTTTAACTGAAAAAAACGTAGATGGATTCGGCAGAGTCGAATTAGCCCAGTGTCGAACCCAACAAACATGATTCAGCTTTTTCGGTGGGGGTGGGGGCGGGGGAATGAATGCTGCTCATACTGCAGCTGAGGGCAGTATTCAGTTGTTCACCCTGTTGCTACTGCTTCCCAAGCCCTGGAGTACCTGGGAAGCAGCAGGGGTTGGTGGTGGAGAGACAATTGAATGCAGCATTCAATCGCAGTTCTCCCTACTCAAATCTGCATGAATTTGAGAAGCGGCGATGAGGAGAACTGAATTGGGGGGGGGGGGTATGAATAGTAGAAACCAAAAATGTTTGGTAAAAGCCAAATCAAGCCGATGGACTTTACTGAAAATGTCTGGGTTTTTATTATCTACACCTGAGGTTACTTATAATTTTTATAGGTGCTCATTCCAACCTTTGTCAGTGTTACCTCTGCTGTGTTTATCCACCTGGTCCTTATAACAGTGCCAAGAGACATTAAACCACATCTCTCCCTCTTGACATGCCAGTCCAGGCCTTGAATGATGCTTCTCAGTACAAAGGATATACTCTCCACAATCTACCGCACCATTACAATACATGGTGAACAGTTTTAAGGGTAGCCATCTAACCTTAGGCCATTTCCGCACGAAGGCGGAAGCGGCCGGATCGGCGTTTACGACGCTGACCCGACGACGCTGGGACCATCCGCACGGACGGTCCTGGAAACAGCCGGGCAGCCGGCGCCACGGACCGCCGGCGCCCGGCCGACCTGGCATGTTCCTGGGCCTCCGGCGCGTCACCGAGGCCTGGGGACACACCCCCTGGCCCTGCGCACCTGCTCCAGCGGCGCAGGGCAGGGGGGCGTGTCCCCAGGCCTCGGCGACGCGCCGGAGGCCCGGGGACAAGGTAAGTGCCGGGTGGGGGAGGTGTCGCGAAGCCGCTGCCGTTCGCTCAGCAGCGGCTTCGAGACGGCATTTCCCCAAAAAGAGCACTTCCAAGCGCTCTGGGGAAACGCCGGCTCCGCGACGGGCGGGCGGCGCGAGGGCGGCGCGGCTGCGATGCAGCTGCGCCCTCTGTGCGAATGGCGGCCTGGAGACGGCGTTTTTACCGTCTCCAGGCCGCCATTCATTGCCCGTGTGGAAACAGCCTTAGATAACTAAAGGGCCTTGCCAATTGCCCCTCTTTGTGCTGTAGTGACTCACAATATTCTTGCAATAATGGTGGGGAAGTGGCATAAACAGCTGCTCCAACCTGTCTCCTCATCTGTTGTTCTATGTGAGGTAATCAGTGGTCTTACTGACCAATGCCAGTATCATACCTCATTTAAAATTGGTAGTACCACAAAGCCCACACAGGCTGGCAGTCACATTTTAAAATAAACATACACCATGACAACAGAAACATCACCGATTCTCAATAGAAAAGGGATGCCACTGTTTTTAACAACAGGCAATATGATATGACAAGGTTAGCTGTCTCCATTGCTATGCTAGGAAGCAATTAATCATGTCAGAATGATTGTTGGAAGGAAGGATTTCTGTGAGCTTTTACTAAGAGGGAGTTATGGTGGGGCTCATTGCCTCCTTCATAGCTACGGGTGTGCACTTGTCTTCCTCAATTTGTCTCTGTCAGTTAGAAGCAGAATCACCTCCTGCAGCTACAGGAGCGGAAAACTGTGGAGCGGAAAAATAAGACATCCCCTGAAAATAAGACATAGCGCATCTTTGGGAGCAAAAATTAATATAAGACACTGTCTTATTTTCGGGGAAACATGGTATTGCCTAATCAGACCATTACACTTTCCAGATTCAAATTAGAATAACGTACTTTCTAAAGCTTTTGCCAGACATATTATATGGTTTTCCAAAGGGAAGGTCAGCGTAAGTATTAAAAATGTCAGTATAAGTTAGGTAAAGTTAAAGTATTTAAAATCACATTCATTTTAACAGCAGGTGCTGAATCCTCTCATTAAAATTATGCAATTTTGGCAAGACAAAAATTTTGGCTGGAAGGACTGAGTAAACCCCTAATAAATGTGTGTAACATAACATAAAGTCCAAAGCTCAGTTGTGGAAGGATACTGTCTTAGCATGTCATCATATGGGCAGGGCTCCGCTACACCTTAATAGCTCTACACAATTTGAGATATTTGCAAATAATGCCAATGCAGTCACATGGCACATTTCAACATTCCATGAAAAATAAACTGAAATGTCCTTGATTTACAAATGACAACAGGGAGATATTGAGAGCTAAAATCATGAATGTTTCAATACAAAATATCTGTCCAATTTGGAATAACATACAGTTTCAAAGGAACTATGAGGAAGTTCATGCTACCTGTGTGGGGCATGTTTTATCAAATGATGAGTGGATTAAGGTGTTTCTGTTGTTGGAATCTATGAATATATGAGAAGAAACCCCTCTCCATGGTGTTCAACAGCCTTAAGGAAAAGAAATGTGTTTCCATTATTTTCAAAAGAAAGCTGACATATTTCAGGATGCTAAATTCTGCTCCAGTTTTTTTAAAAAAATTCTCATATATTGTACAACTCCTTGTGTGATGGCAAAATTCAATATAATTTTGGAGCAAGGCATTTGTAAGATCTATGCTTACAATTAAGTCTGCTAGCCCAACTGGCTGGACTGGGTTAGATAGTAGGCAGGAGAAAGAGGAGGGAGCTAGGACCAGCTCGTATCCCACATACTTGCACAAAGTCCCACATAAAAGTCCACGTACAGCAGGTGGGAGGGCAAGTTTTCTCACATCAATGCATGTTCCTCCACATAATGTGACAGAACTCTTTTTTATGTATCTGTCTATCCCTCTTTCCAAGGGGAAGAGCACATGGGTCAACTCAATGAGGCAGCAGAGGAAAAGAAAACTCTATGCTGAGAATTATTTGAAAAGAAATTGAAAATGAAACAGCCAATATTACAATGCCCTTGTATAGATCTATGGCTCAGCCTCATGTGGAATACTGGATATACTTTTGGTCACTGGTCATATTTCAAAAAAGTTATTGCAAAGCTGGGAAAGTGCAGAAGAAAGCAACAAAGATAATTAAGAGGTTGAAACACCTTTTCTATGAAGAAAGACTAAAGAGTCTGGGACTTTTCAGTACAGCAAAAAATAAACGGGGAACTCAAATAACTTGCCAGAAGTGAATTTCCCATACCCCTGCCTTTGTTTCCTTCATTCACCCCTTTTTCTCTCAAGCTTCCCCCTTTTTCTCCCCATCCCCATTTCTGTCAATCTCTACCCTCACTTTCTCCCTTCTCCCTTTCTCTGTTAATTTCCTCATTTTGCTCCCTCCCCCTTGACTTCCTTTCCCCCCAGGAATTGCTGGTCTCTTTTGGCTTTACCATAGAATTTCTAACAGAGTGGATTCGCCCTTCAACTTGCTGGGAAAGTCAGTGGTGGAATGCTGCCCTGGTAGGACTCTGGTGATCAGAAACAAATCGAACAAGTTACAGTGGTGTTACCAGCTTGGATCTTGCTAGAGGGGGTTTAATGGGCTTGACTGTTGCATCCCTCAGTGCCACTACCAGCTGGGTTGGAACCATTTGGTTAAAAGCATTGGATGGAGTTAATAGGCAAACTAATTTTCATCATATTACTGCCAGCCAAGTGACCCTTGTTCTAGGGTCATTTGGGTTAACTCGGGTTTGATTTTGGGCAGTTTTAATGGTCCAGTCTACCACTACTTAGCCATGCACTGACATGAACCTGACTGCTAACTCATAGTTGCTGATCTATGCACACTGTCATCTTTCTGTTCATTGTCCTACAGTGGCAGAGGGTGATTCTCCCTAGCAGAGTGCCTCACCAACTATCACCGTCCTCTTTTGTTCCACAGACTAGAGAATCCGGGCACATTTCCCCCTTGCCTAAAGATAGCATGACAGGAGAAACATAGTACCAGGATTCCGCAGTTTCCAATCAGATCTTCCATCTATAGAGGGAACTCAGCTCATCCACCCTTCTCTTTCCAACTGATTATGGCTTTCAAAGTCAATTTCTGCTGTATCTCAAAAAGTGAGTCTTTAAACAAAACTAAAATAAATTAATTTTTAATTATGTCATCTCCCGTTTTAGCAGAAATTGCAGCTCCTATATATATATATCTATATGGAAAAGATCATATTGGATTCATATATATATATAAGCTCAAGATTTCTGTTATCCTTTGGAATGTTTGTTTAAGCCTTTAATTAGTTCATAATCTTTGCCCCAACCACTCCATAATACTGTAACCCAATATTATTCACGCTTCTTGGAAATGTCTCCCTAAGTTCTCAGGCGTTTGCTCCCAAGTAAGAATTCATAAGAATGCTGTCCTGGAGAAATTTCAAGATAAAAGAGTGGTTTCGAAATGCAATGCACAGGATGGCTGTTTCATGCTCAAAGGAGGCACTACAAATTGCTACCTCAGGCTTTGGAGATTTAAAGAAAGTACTTCTTTCCTTGCATGTATGATGATGGACACAAGTCAACCCATACTTAACTCAAAATTCTGGCAGCACTTCACCTAATTCCTCTTTCAGGACTTTGCTTGTTGGGCAGATTTATTCTGAATAGATACTGCTGGCCAACACTATGAACCCACTGTTATTTCTTTGCACTTCAAAGGACTATGGACATGCTTGTGCTCCTATTGAAAACTCCACCATAGTTTGCCAATTAGATCCCAGCCAATCAGATCCCAGCCAATTAGATCCCAGTGTAGCATAAAGAGAGATGTTCTTATGTAAATAAGATAGAACTCAATATGTTTAACAAAAATTGAGCATTAATTGAATAGCAGCAAATTCTTCTTCAAGCAACTCACCCCTGCTTGCACTAGACTTGCACTAGACTTCATGGACTTGCTCTTTATTTTCTCTATTCCCCGCCCCCATTGCCCTACTTGTCCACTTCATTTGTGTGTGCCAAGTGCCCTGGCCTGGCTAGCCAGAACTTATCAGATCACAGAAGCTAAGCAGGATCAGTCAGTCCTGGTGAGTATTTGGATGGGTGGCCTCTAAGGAATGCACAGAGGAAGACAATAGCATTAGCAAACCATCTCTGAACATCTCTTAACTTAAACTCATTTTCTGCTGCCTTCGACTTTTCTAACATTATTGTTTTTTCCAGCGACTCTTGTCTCAGAATGTGACCAAAGTATGATAGCTGCAGTTTAGTCATTTTAGCTTCTAGGGAAAGTTCAGGCTTGATGACGGTACTCCCATGCATATTATTTGCTTTCATTTTGGATGCCACTGTAATGTAGGGATGAGCAAAAGCTTCCCTATTATCTCTGCAGCTATTTCAGCAGTGTTGCATGTGAAGGGCATTTGTCTGCACAAGCAGGGACATAATTTTGATAATGACTGAATTTCAAGTTCTGCATTTTGTGCTCCGGTTGACTTGGTAATATTCACCCTACATTCCTTTCCAAGGACCGATCGGCTTCCTTATGTGACTGGTACTGACTGATCTCAGTGGTCCAGTCTTAAATATGCCTGTTTCTCAGATTCCCCATAACTGGTCTAAAATATGTTACTATATTTAGGACACTAAATATTTCCTATCATTCACTGCAGTTGTGAATGATATTCACTTCTGAAAATAAAAATAATGGATGTTAACTGCTTCTCAACTAGCAAAATCAGGACTATGCAAAGTAGTAAATATGGCTAAATAAATTATGCTAAACTATAGACTATTTACAAATTTGCTTCATCCATTTTTTCTTGATGAGCATTTCAAATGATAGTGTCACTACCACAACATGCTAGAAGTGCTGCTGCACTGACTTTTACTCTCTAACGTTTAATGGGTTAAAGGGGCACAATCTCTCCTTCCCAGAGGTGGGATGCAGCCTATTCGCACCTGTTCAGTAGAACCGGTTACTAAAATTTTCTCAGTTCGGAGAACCGGTTATTAATGATTAACTCCACTAGGAACAAGGGGGTAATCTCTGTCCCTGGGTACAACAAATCATGTCAAGTGGGGGGTGCAAAATCGCCCCCTGCGGCCCCCTGCCCCCCATGGCACCCCCCATGTGTGTATGAACGGTATGAAATAATACAATATATAGTCATTCTATTTTTTTTTTGTTCATTGGTATAAAGGTTGGGAAAGTATTATAGCTTAAGATTTAGATTAAGGATTTTGGATCTCTCCCTCTGTTAGTTTTCTTTCAAGTGGAATAGATAAAGTAGTTATAGGAATCTGAAGGGGAAGTAGAAAGTAGGGAGGCAGGGAAATATGGGGAGGAGGGAGGCAATATAGGTTGTTTTAGTTGGGGGGGTTGAGAGAGATAGACAATTAGATATGTTTGTAATATGTTAACAATTGTAAACAGTTTTTGGTTTCTCTCCTTACTTATGTTATTATTTAAAATCAATCAATATAATTATATTAAAAAGAAGTAATACACTACCTTTCGGTATATTGCTTTTTTAATACTTTAAACAGTCATTATTTGAATCTAGAGGCGGGGCAAAAGGGAACTGCACCTGGGGCGTGCGCACCCTGCGTCCTTGTCACAGCCCTGCCCAGGAATGCCCTGCCTCTGGAATGCCTGACCACGCCCCCGTCGTGCCCCACCCAGTCCCATTGGTGCTACGCCACTGTTTGAATCACACTACCATCAGAACCTGTTACTAAAATTTTTGAATCCCACCACTGTTCCTTCCCTGAGTATGATTTTCTCTGCTGTTTGCGGCAATTTGTAAAACATGTTCTTTCCTTCGACTTCTTCTTTGTGCCTTTTTCGGCTGGATTCCTTTATCAAGTGATCCCAGTCAATCAGGGATCATAATGTGGGATATGGTTACATCATGATGCCACACAACCAGTCATATTTAGCTACACAAGCACAAATGAAGCAGAGCTTTGTCCTTAGACTGACAACAAGCACTCTCCCTCCTCCCCACAAAACTATTGCTGAGGGGAGATTTCTTTATGGGAACCAGAATATATTTATCAAATCTGGCTTCCTTTCCAGTTCAACTGTAGTTAAGAAAAAAAAATTTCAGACTGAGACAATCTTCTCTTTAATTTGATTTTAAATGCTTGGGGAAGCTTTTCATTTTGATTGTGTGTGTGTATATATAACCACTATCAAGGGATGTTGGTTTAAGAAGTACTTTTAAGCGAAGAAAAACAGAGAAGAGCTTCAGGAGTCCAGATCAGTTTTTTAAGATATGAGCAAGATAATGCAAACTAAAACTATAATGAATGAAAGGGCTTTGATAAAAAGGAGCATAGTTTTATTAATGCTCACCACCCTTCAGAACTGGGCAGTTCAATGACAGTTTTAAAGCGATGTACTGATAAACAATTTCCTAGTAGTTTCATACAGTCTGTATTGGTTTCAATAAGCTTCTTTTTTAACAAAGAGCACTAAGAGACTTTGGAAGCCTGAATGGATGAATGACAGTTTTAAGCTCCCAAAGGCAAGATATTTCTCAAGCCCTTTATCAGCCATCCACCAATCGAACTAATACCTGAGCTGCTGTCTAAGCAATTTTCTTCGTAACAGAAACAAGTGGCATTTAAAAAAATGTGCAGAAAGGTTATGATATTTCAATTCCATTCATCGTTGGTCTTTTGAATAGAGCTTCAGCCTCAACATAGACCATTCATTGCTCTGTAAATCTAAACGAAATGTTGTGGTTTTGGATTTTGCTTTGGTTTTAAACTAAATATTTCATGAGTCACTTCATACCAAAGAAGCATGATTACAAGCCAACAGTTAGGGCATATGGATTTATCACACTTTGGTCCTATATAAAAGCAACTTAGCCATGCCATCCTAGGCTGAGTGACATCCTTCTATCCCACTTATAGATCTTAATTTATTAACGTTAATAAGAGATTTAAATTGTACCTAAAACATGGCCACCTTCCCATAGAAAATGAACGCTACCAAAAAGTAGGTGAGATTAATGCTTTCTTTGTTCTATAGCCTTTCAATATCTTTGAGAAATCTCTGTCTTTTCTCTCCATACTTTGAGGCAGTCCTCTAGATTTCAAATTAGGCTTTCTTTTTGGTTGGGAATTCCTCCAGCTTAATTTCATGTTTTCCAAAATCTAAAGATTAATTTCGACCTTTTTTTATTAAGATCCCTATGTTTTCTGATTTTTAATTCTTTCCTCCAATAACAGACATTTGTCTTCTGGATCTTCATCTATTTTTTTAAAACACTTACTGCTTCTTTTTCTTTTTTAACTTAAAGCTTCCATCTGAGTCATAACTGTTATATTTATTTATCTTATATCTCCTTTATCTCTCCAAATTCCACCATCCTTTCTCTTGTTCTTGTTCTGATTCATCCATTTATTAGTAACAAAGTTTTCAATAATTCTAAAAACAGGACCTGGACAGGCCAGGTTACCCAGATCTTGTCTGATCTTGGCACCTCTGAAGGGACAGCCCTGGTTCTATTTGAATGAAAGATTACCAAGGAAGCCCAGAGTTGCTACACAGAGCTAGGCAATGTCAAACCAACTCTGAAAGTTTCTTACCTTGAAAACCCACCTGGGTCATCATAAGTCAGCTGTGACTTAGGCCCCTTCCGTACACACAAAATAATGCATTTTCAAACCACTTTCACAACTGTTTGCAAGTGGATTTTGCCATTCTGCACAGCTTCAAAGAGCATTGAAAGCAGTTTGAAAGTGCATTTTTCTGCAGAATGAGCCTTAATGCCACCTTATACACACACACAAACAGGAGGTGTTACCAAGTTTTTTCATCCCTAACCTCTTTTAAAAGCTTCTTTCAGACCCTAAATAGCAAAGAAATTTTTTATTTTCCTTTTATCCCTGATTATTTCCATGAATATTAATACATAATTATATCTGCAGGAACAATTCACATGAGAAATACTAGCTCGCAGTTCTCTCTACCAGCCTTGCTGTTTAAAAAATGCATGAAGTGGAAAAAATTCAACATATCACAGTGACCAAGTACTATTATTCCGCTGCCTTTAAAATATTATGGCTGCCAAACAAAGTTATTAAGTGCTTAGATCCAGGTTTCAGTAATATTTTCCTATAAAATTTAATTTCTAATATGATTGTTTCTATAAATATTATCTGTGAAAAGCAATAGCAGTCAGATGAAGTCAAGAAGTGCTTAAATGCAGTAAATAACATGTGAACTTCAACAGAATGATACCCCGTGCAGTTTATTTTCCAGTATAATTAATCTTAATAACTATTATAGTCCAATGTTAAACAGAGTTAAACCCTTCTAAGCTCTCTTTAGGACTGCACTGTTAATCTGCTATTTTAAAAAAACATAATAGTGCTAAATGACATTATACAGTGTATCGATGCAATGAACAACACAAACTTCAAGTGAAAAAAATTCTATTGATTTTCCAACATAGTTAGTCTTAATACAAATTACTACATTCATGCACATAATCTTTTGTGGCAAAATGAGTCTGGGTTAGACTGGATTCATTACACTGATAAAGTGTAGGATTAATAATACATCCAATTGCTCAGCAGAATAACATGTCTGAGATAAATATGTTCATAATTCAGTGCAATTAAAAAACTGAAATACGCTGTTTAGTGCTTCACCTAGATAGTAAATGAGATAATCTTTAGGTGAGCTACAAGGATTGTTAGTGAACTGGTCAAATGTGCTGCAGACATTAGGGCCCACCCTGATTGTTTATGTTGGCTTAGTTCATTAGTAAGCCATGTCATTAAATCAAACAAAGATCAGAAACAGAAGAAAAAATGCCTTATCCAAATCAAATAATGAGAATTCCAGAAGAGGTGTAAGTGCATTAGTCCCACAGCTCATGTAGTTCTCCAACAGAAGCCTTGATATAACAAAGAGAGCCCAAGAAGAAGAAAAGAGAGAGTCGGTCCAATCAAACTTCCATCTGGAAAAGGCATGAAAACTTCTCCACACTGATGAACAAACCACCTCCAATTAAAAAAAATCTGTTCCCACTCCCATGTGTGGCTGCTAAGTACATGTAAGCAATTACACTTGGCACAACTGCCACAGCATACATCACTGCACCACTTTTGGCTCCTGGTTCTTTGGAGATAGTGTAATAAATATGACCATCTCCCAGTGGCATTGCGTCAAGGGGGCGGGGGGCACGACATACTGAGCATGCCCCAGTGCAGGGGCAGGGTGGGGGCGTTCTGGGGCATGGCGGGTGCATGGCAGGGGCGCGGGGCACACGGATGCCCCAGGCGCAGTTCTCCCTTGTTCCAGCCCTGCCATCTCCCAACACGTGTGTTAGATCAAAGGTGTGTTAGATCAATCCCATAGCCATCCCATAGCTCTTTGGTTTCCGTACAAATATCACGTAGCACAAGCTCAGGCAGCCCTGTTGCTCTCAATTGTAATGCGTCATAAAATGAATGAAGTGCTGTGCTTTCATGTTCAATATGGCTAATAGAGAAAAGGAGCATTGGAAAAGGTCACCTGTTCGTATCATGCTATGAAGAGCAATTATCAGTCTGGAGTATTACATCCCACTTAATCAACCTTTTCTACAGTTTGTTACCCTTCGTAGATGTATCAAACAGTCCCCTGCACTCAGGAGTACAAGGTTGGAAGGATATTTTTAGCTGTATCTTTGCTTTCAGCTCTGAACAACTCCTTTGGCCATTGAGGTGTGTTACAGTACTGTTGTTGCTACACTATGCTCCAGAATGTTTCACTAGGGCAGGGGTTGGCAACCTTTACCACCCAAAGAGCCATTTGGACCCGTTTTCCATGGCCCCGAAGATCTACCGAGCCAAAGAGGCTCTGGTTCAGCCCCTCCACTCACCTTTCCTTCCAGTGCTGGGAGGCAGAGGAGCCAGGCAGGGAAATGGCTGCTCCGTGGGGCACAGAGGGGATGGCGTCTGCAGCCTGCCCAGTGCCGCTTACTCTCTCGCATTGCAAAAGGTAGTGGTGCCAGGTAGGGAAACCCCCTCTGCCCACCTGCTCCGGGGGGCAGAGGGGGGATGGCGTCTGCAGCCTGCCCGGTGCCACCGCCTGTCGCGCTGCGAGAGGCAGAGAGGCCAGGCAGGGAAACTCCCTCTGCCCGACAGAGCAGGCAGCCGCCTACTCCATGGGGCAGAGGAGGGATGGTGTCTACAGCCTGCCTGATGCCACTGCCTCTCACGCTGCAGGAAACCCTTTCTGCCTGACGGAGAAGGCAACCGCCTGCTCTGTGGGGCAGAGGGGGGATAGTGGTTGCGAGGATGGCAGAGGGGGATGGCAGCTGCTGTCGAGGGACATGCCCACACTACCCTACGACCTCCAGGCCAAGCAGAGCCGCAGTATAAGGCTGAAAGCGCTGCATGCGGCTCCAGAGCCGCGGGTTGCAGACCCCTGCGCTAGGGCCTTCCTCTTTCACTGCATTGCACATGCCATGATTCCTTTGTCAGTTGCTCCATTAGATTTCACATAGAGGTTGTTGTGTCTGTAGATCTAATGCCATCAGTTGCGCATAAAAGTGTCTTGACTCTGTTAAAGTTACAGTTTATATTTCACAAATCAAAGTGGACATGGAGAGACATGTATCACTTTAGTCAAGGGTGGTCACACCGTGGCTTGTTAGCCACGTGTGGCTCTTTGCCACATAATATGCAGCTCACAGCTGGGAAGGCTGTCTGGGGTCTCCCCATCTCCTGGCCTCCCTTCACTGCCCATTAGGATTCTCTCATCTCTCTCCTTCAGGTTGGCTTTGGATTCTCCCATTCTGAAAGAAGAGGGGGTGGGAACAGAGGTAGCAGCCCTAGAGACATACTACTAACCAGCTGTGTAGGGAGTTCAGCACAAAAATACTTGGACTGCTTTTATTTTTTATTCTAGTACAAAGTGATGCAGCAATATCTTGAGAGAAGGAATTTTTAAGTAAAAAGTTATACAAAGTTTAACAACTGAAGTGACTGAACTGAGCTACAGGTTAAGAGAAATTGGGATAACAACTCCTTTCTCCCTCTGTTCTTATCTAAACACCAGTGGAGTAGAGGTCAATTTAGAAGTGCAGGTTTTCTTCCTGATTTACCATGGCCATGCCCCCAATCACTCCTACAGAAAGTGCTTTTTTCTCTATTCTACTGGGAAGATAAAGAGATAAAGCAGCAATACATACAAAGACATTTTCCATGGTTGCCCAACCCCCCCCACCCTTAATCCCATCCACCTCGCCTCCTGCTGGGTTCTGTTCTAACAGATTAAATTCAGTCTGTGGGAAAGAACCCTTTGATGGCATCGCTATCCTGGCTAAGAAAAAAATATCTGGTTATATGAACCCTCTCCACAGGGCTGGATTAAGCTAGTGTAGGGCCTGTGGCATCCTAATACATAACTGAGTAAGAGACGGAATGTCGTGATGACTCACTTCCCACCAATGGACCATTGGTGGCAAGTTTGTCATCCTGACATTCCAACCACTCCCCCACCTGCCCCCCCAAACACAAACCTAAGCCTGCCGAGGCAAAAGTACTTTACTGTCCACTGCCCCACCGGCCCCGGAAACAGCCTCTCATATTTAACTAATTCAATCAAGTTAAATTTGAATGAAATTATGTATTCATATCATGATATTAAATACCCTACACTACCACACTTGCAAGTAACAAAGTGATCGTAATTGACAGTCACTGATATCTGACTGCATCCAACCCAGTTCTGAAGTTGCACATTGCTTTGCACAGAATTACCATAGAGACAAAGGCGTAACCTGCAGCAGCATAACAGTGGTGAACAGCGCAAGCTGCCGTGGCTTTGGAGCATGGAAGATGGCACAAAGGACACCATGCCTGTGCGTACAAAACAGCAGGGAGCCTATACATGCCTGCACACATGCGGGGCCCACAACACACGCTGTGTAGCATACAGCTCCCCCAGCTGCATTGCCAAATTGTGAGAATATGGTGAGATGCCAATTTCAAGCCTTTATTGCAGGGCCCTTGAAAATGTGGGGCCTGTAGCAGATGCTACTTTTGGTATTAGGTTAATCACTACACCACTGCTAAATAACATATTCCTGCAAACAGATATTTTGTTTGTCCACGCCTTCAAGGAACCCTTTGCAAAGGCAAAGCACAGTAGGTGCCATATTTTCAGGCAGGCAAAAACTGTCTCCAGTAGGTAGCACTGGCTTCTTCCTTCTCAGCTCTTCAGCACTGGCAACACAGTGCTCTGATATGTATCAGGGATGGCACCTGCCCTCCCTGGAGTCGAACCATTCAGAACTCAAGGCCACACCTGGCCAGGGGAAGCATCTTTTCATATATCTATATATCATATGTGAATTGACTTTTTGTTCTAAATCTCCGTGCTTGGTAACATAAGAACATAAGAACATAAGAACAAGCCAGCTGGATCAGACCAGAGTCCATCTAGTCCAGCTCTCTGCTACTCGCAGTGGCCCACCAGGTGCCTTTGGGAGCTCACATGCAGGAGGTGAAAGCAATGGCCTTCTGCGGCTGTTGCTCCCGAGCACCTGGTCTGTTAAGGCATTTGCAATCTCAGATCTCATAGCTAACTAGGTGACCTCGTCTAAGGCCTCCGGAAGGGGGAAGGGAGGTGCGGAGGCTTCGGGTAGAAGACTATCGATTTGACCTTGAGACACTCAGAACTCCATAACAAAGTTTTACACACCTTGTTATTCTATTAATCTGTGGGAACATGGGAGGAGGTGTTGGAGTGAGAAAAGAAGGGAATAAATGTGTCTGAAGGAACCAGTATCCCCAGATCTGGCTACCTGCAGTTTGCCAATCCAATAGAGGCTTCTTATTCTACATCCAGAGTCAATTTATTGATCGCTGTGCGAAGACCTAACAATATGATTGGTCCCAACCCTCATTCCATCTGTTTCTGCAGCATCCTTCATCTCTTATTTCCACATAAATGTGTTTATAGCCTTCTAACGCTTAAGTAGTTCCATTTTGTTCCTCAAAGCCTTTATGAGAGGCATCTCATTTTTTCTTGTTTGGTGTTGAATCTGTGTGCCCTCTGCCCCTCTATGTTTGTGGTAGATCTTTCCAATAATCAGAGTGCTCTCACATCTGGAATCAAGAAAGTGAGATGCCAATTTCAAGTTTCCTGCATCTTAGCTACAGAGCAAGTCGGAGAAGTACTGAAAGCCTGGTAGGTGAGCCCACTCCCTACTCACATCTTAGGGAAGACAACCAAACTACTATAACAGCAACTGCAGCAAAGTATCATACTGTATTTCCCAGGACTCCTGATGTCTTGTTTCTGTTGGTCAATATTACTTTTGCTCTTCCTCTATCCTGGAAAAGAAGGTTTCTATCACATGACTTAATTTTCTGGACATTTCAGTTTTGTACAGGGTCTTCAGGAAGGCAATACCTCAATAACCTCCAAACTGGGGCTTTACTGGTTGAATTAGGGATTCTTCCAGTCAAACTGAAGGAGAGTTATTATAGCCAATATAATTAAGTCTGAGACTGAGACCTTATTAAAAACACAAGTTCCTTGTTACAAGCAGCAGCAATGCACTTTTTAAGCAGCCATTGTATAAAGATCCTCCAGCAATCTCTGTTTGACTGTCACAGTACATATTAACAGAATTTTAAACATATTCGAGGGGGTGGGTTAGAATTTGTCACAGAGGAAAAATTCTAATCACCACAATGATAGAATAAAAGTTTTTGCAGGGGCATAATCTCATCCCCAAGTAATCTGAAGTGAAACGTTTCCTTACTGCCCACATTTTAGTGAAAACCAATTGTCAGCTGAGTGTCCAAAGAGAAAAGGTGAAGACCAATCCCAAAGAGAAATTCATGAGAGAAGTTATCAACAGTTTTGGCCAGAATCTTCAAAGACTCCAGTTTTTGTTCAAAGAATGATCTCCTTTTTATTATGTTTCCTTACAGTAAGACTTTAACAAAGAATTCAGATTATCTTCAGACATGCCTTGCTTCTAACAGCAAAGGCAGATTCTAGGTAAAAGCTATGAAATGTAATGTTAGGAGCATGGCTTTAACTTGGTTTAGAATCCTAAAATCGTGTCATTCATTAGACAAGTGACAACTATATGCCTTTCTAGTTCCTTACCCTTTCATCGTTTCATGGAAAAATAAATGCATTTTGTCACAGGTGAGTTTGTAAGTGTCCTATCTCATTCAATACAGTAAATCACCTTCAGCTGGAAGAAGAGAAGACTGAGGAACATGGATTCCTCAACTGTCTTAACAGCTGTCACATGGAACAGGGCTTGTCCTTTGATGCTCTAGATGGCATGACTAGGTTTGATGAGCTTCAGTTACAGGATGGCATAATTTGATTGAACATTAGAAGAAACTTGATGAGACCAGTTGGATACAGATCCAGTTACTTTAGGCCCTGGAGGTCTTTGGGCAAAGGCTAGACAACCATCTCTCAGGGGCCAGGGGCCCTAAGGAATCCTTCCAGCTAGAATTCTCCTGAGTGGACTCCTTAGTAAGTAAATTACAAACAAAGAAATCATTGCAAGGGGAAAAACAGTCTTGGGAATTAGTTGTTAATATCCCATGATCATTCCAACCACCAAGTAAACAATTCACTCTTTGGACTCCATTGGGTTTTAATGAGGCTTGTAAAGAACTTCTTGCCCGACCACTTCTGAATGGTCCAGAATATGTTTTCCCAAAGTCTTTTTTGTCCTGTAACTCCCCAAAAAACAACAGAAATGTGTCTGGCTGAGATGCTAAAAATGTTTGGAGACTAGCAATATTTGTGGTGGGATTCAGTGATGTAGTCTAGAGGCTGATGTTCAGCTAGCTGTGCAGAGTGAATCTAATTTATTATCATCACTATCTCTGCGAATAGCACTCTGTAGGAGGTGACCAGCTGGTAAAAATACCTGTAGTGTTTCCATTGTTTATTTGGATCTCTTGCTAGGAATTTTAAGGGAGTGGTTGCCTTGACAACTGTAGGCCTTGCATGACTAAGGGGCATATGGTTTGTAAGGTGCTTCTCTCTCACACTTCAGACTTACATTCCGAACCTGAGAATCACAGCTTGGGACGCTTATGAAATTCTCCCCATCTGAATTACTTCTTGGTCTGGGGGATCTGAATTACCTGACTCTTATCCCAGACTGGCATCATGGCCTTAGAAATCTGCTTGTCTTCTGTTTTAACTTCTGGACTTGGCTCAAATTGTTGTTCATGTGCATGTCCGGTTGCCCACTGTGTTTTGTTTGCATTTTTTCTTACATACTACCAATGCTTATCAGCATGAAAGCCTGAGTTACAGCACAATAAAGTAAGCCAGATGGGATTATGTGATATGTCAAGGTTGCATTATACAATTTAGTCCATGTGTCTGCGCACATAGATAACCTATAAGCAAAAGAGAAATGCAAATTTAAAACTACGGCAAACATTGGGTGTATTAATTCTGGGAATATTTTTTTGAATTGTTCAAGTTAAATAAAAAACAAATGGAATAGAATATAGAGCAGAATAAACTTTTTGAACAAGAATAGAATAGGGAAAAGTCATTCACCTCGAGACTAGAGCTGTACAATTGCCAGAACTTTTGAAGACATGAGGGAAGGATCTTTTCTATGGGATGATTGGAAGGGAGGGGAGTATAAATTTTGAAGAAAGTAGATATGCAAGGCTTACTTGCAAACATATAAAGTTACTTGCAAACATATAACCTAGTTAGCACAACCATCATTCCGTATACTAATAGAGACGTCAGATGAATCTGTGAATACTTAAATCTGGTAAGTGGAGCTATAAATGGGGCAGATAAATGAAGGCTGGCTGGCAAGTAGGAAGGAGAGAAGGAAGCAGAAAAAGGGAAGAGGTTTTGGGGCTGCCAGGGAAGGGGAAGAAGAGATAGTAGGGGAAGGGAAAATGAGATGCTCCTTGCAAGTCCTTGTGGGCTCCTTGTTTGTAATTATCTAATATTACACATTATATTACATAAAAATATTCATATTACATTGAGTGAATAAAATTGGCTCAAAACACATTTTATTCATTCCAGAAAATAAAATGTTTCATATGAGATTTTTTCCCAATGCTCAATAAAATTTTCACATTTCTGTTAAGCAAGATGAAGCAAAAGTTCTAGGGAAACAATAGAAAAAACACTTTTAAAACATTTCCCATTTTTCCTGTTCCTCAGACACAACAAAGTAGTGTTTAATCTCTTTGTAGGTGACAATAACCCAATTGTTATGGGAAAAAGACAACAGAAAACTTCCTCAGGTTGTATCATGAGCAAGGAAAGAAGTTTGAGAACAGATCTTGTGAAAATAGCTAAGGTCCCTTCCGCATAGCACCGGGAGAGCAGGTTGCAGGTGGGATAAAGTAACCAGCATTCCTGCTGTCCCATTCGCATGCCTCTGTGTCTTTAAAAAAAACCCCTCACCTTCTATGATGCATAGCTGAGCAGGGAGGACCTTTAATGCAGATTGCGAGTGGCTACAATCCTCATTAACACTACAGAATTGCTGATAATGCGATTCTTGAAAAACCAGGGTGGTCGGGGGAACGCAGGGCAGACTCACATTAGGAGCGGGATCCATGCGAAGTTCCCCCCCAATACAGGTTTTGTACCATGATTAGCCTAGGTTTATTGACACTGCCGTAATTCCCATTGGGCAAGGTGGGCAGCTGCCCAGGGCATCACCTTGTGGGGAGCATCAAAATGCTGGGTTCGTTTTTGGGTATTTTTAGTGGTTTTCCATTTTCAGCCTGCAGGGGGCGCGTTTTTAGGCTAGTGGCACCAAAAGTTCAGCGTATCATCAGGAGACTGTCCTTATGCTACCCCCCAAGTTTGGTGAGGTTTGGTTCAGGGAGTCCAATGTTATGGTCTCTCAAAGGGGGTGCCCCTACCCCCCATTGTTTCCAATGGGAGCTAATAGGAGATGAAGGCTACAGTTTTGAGGGTCCATAACTTTGACCCCCCTGAACCAAACTGCACCAAACTTGGGGGGTATCATTAGGGCAGTCTCCTTATGAGACCCTGAAAGTGTTGAGACTGTGCCTTCAGAAATGTGCCCCCCCAGCCTGCAACCCCCATTGACAGCAATGCAGAAAACTCAATGCAGAACAAAGATTCTTGAGCAAATTTCGAGATGTTCTTGCAGGGAGGGCATTCTTAGACGTATCATCACCAAAATTTCAGGGTATCATCTGGAGACTGTCATGATGGCACCCCCAAGGTTTGGTGCAGTTTGGTTTAGGGAGTCCAAAGTTATGGACCCTCGAAAGGGTATCCCCCTTCTCCTTAGCAAAGAATGTGGGATGGGGTACCCCCTTTGAGGGTCCATAACTTTGGACCCCCTAAACCAAACTGCACCAAACATGGGGGGGGTCCCATCAGGACAGTTTCCAGATGATACCCTGAAATTTTGGTGCCAATACATCAAAAAATGCGCCCCCTTCAGGAACATCCCAGAAATTTGCCAGAGAATCTTTGTTCTGAATTGAGTTTTCTGTATTGCTGTCAATGGGGTTGTAGGCTGCGGGGGGCACATTTCTGAATGCACAGTCTCAAAGCTTTCAAAGTCTCATCAGGAGACTGCCCTGATGATACCCCCCAGGTTTGGTGCCGTTTGGTTCAGGGGGGCCAAAGTTATGGACCCTCAAAACTGTAGCCCCCATCTCCTTTTGGCTCCCATTGGAAACAATGGGGGATGGGGCACCCCCTTTGGGAGTCCATAACTTTGGACTCCTTGAACCAAACCTCACCAAACTTGGGAAGTAGCATAAGGACTGTCACCTAATGATATGCTGAAATTTTGGTGCTGATATGTCTAAAAATGCACCCCCTACAGGCACCAATGTCCTGGTGCAAACAAAAATTGGTCATGGTGGAGTGGCCGCCCATGGGGGGGGGGCATCCAACTCAGGTTTTGCCCAGGGCTACAGTTTGCCCAGGGCTGCCTCGTTACGCCCCTGTTTATTGACCCGTGCAAAAGGGGCCTAAGACTTGCAGCATTCATATACTATATAAACCTTTACTGTGGAATCTATTCTCTTTGAATTACTAGAATAGTTTTCATATATGCAGTACATAAATTATTTATTTATTTATTAGATTTTTATACCACCCTTCCCCTTACCAGTGGTAAGCTGCAGTCAAAACTCTGCTTACGACCTGAATATGATCCCAACAGAAGTCGAGCTGGTTCAAGGTTGACCCAACCTTCCATCCTTCCAAGGTTGGTAAAATGAGTACCCAGCTTGCTGGGAGTAAAGTGTAGATGCCTGGAAACAGCAATGGCAAATTACCCCTTTAAAATGGTCTGCCTAGTAAATGTTGTGATGTGACACACCGCATGGGTGAGCTATGATCTGGTACTTGCACAGGGAACCACCTTTACCTTTTACACAAGCACTGGACCTAGTCAGTATCATGAATGGCTCACTAACTTGTGCAATTGATATCTTTCATTTGAATCAATGGAAATCAATCTGTATTAATTTTGCCGGGATCCTATTCTGCAATTATTAGCGTCGTCGTTAATTAATTAACAGTGGCTTGAAGTTTTTTTCCCACTTCGCCTTTTTCTATTTGTTTGTTTAGATGATTTCTATGCTTCCTCTCCAGAGAACCTGCCAAGGATAAAGACATTAAAAAGAATAAAAATTATGAAAAACAAACCAACTTTTAAAACCTAGCCAGAGCATAAAATCCACATAAAGCATTGAATGGCTTAAAGCAAGTCTCATGAATACATTTGCAAGCAAGAAGCGCACTGTAGAAACTTTTTTAAAAATTGTCTGGTTAATTAGAAGCCTAGGTAAAAAGGAATGTTCTGGCTTGGTGCCTAGGACAAATTCCTCTTGAAAAGATTTTAAAAGAAGTATTATTACATTAATCCAACCTACTCCCCTTTTCCTTTTTCAACCTAGTGGCTCACTGGAATCATCATCTCATGAGGCAGCTATAATAAGGGAGGGGGGAGGAAGAGTCACTGTTCTGAAGACAACCTTTGTGAAGCCAGTGCAAAGAAATCATTTCGCAGATATTTTTACCTCTCATAGTTTGACATGCCAGGAAAGAAAAGGGAAGCAACTGGCCTCCAAACATTCAATCCCATGACTTCTTTAGTTCTCCGTGGTTTCCTGGATGTGCAATTTGTGTTTGTGTGTTTCTAGCTGTAGTAGACAACAGGAGCCTCTTTCTTTGCCTATTTTGCTATTGGTCTTCCTGCCTTAAGTCTCAAAGTGAGTAGTAACATTATCCATTATAGAACATTAGTCTTATGATACTCTGCCAGTCATCTGCAAGGTCAGAGGGTGGCTGATTCTACAGGACAACATCTGAAAGGGCCCTGATCCACATTCTGATTGATCTTTCCTTTGACTGACTTTGCTCCAGAAGGACTCAGGCCTCTTTTGGAGATAACATTAGCACCTGTTCAGCATAGGGATTCCAACAATTTATTGGTAAATGCTGGGAGATTTGGGAGGCAGTGTCTTGAGAGGATGGAGTTTGGGGAGAGTTCAATGGTCTATGGTTGCCAAGTACATCTTGATAGCTGGTGGGGTGGGGTGGGGTGGGGTGGGGAGGGGGATTTACCAGGAACAAATAAAGGCTTAGGGCAGGGTCGCTGGTGATGTCATTTCCAACATACACCAGAAGTCATATGAGCATGTTGTCAGCAACTCAGGGAAACTCTGGTATTGGGGCAAAAACTCTGAGATAGAATTCATTTTTACTATAGAGTTTTTGCACAAAATCCAGAGCATGCTTACATCACCAGAGATGCAATGGAATGACGTCTGGTGTGCTCTGGAAGTGATGTTGCCATCTGGTTGGCAATGCAGGCCTAAGTCTTCTTTCACTTCTAGTAAGTTCCCTGACAGTCTGCTAATTGATGCTTGGGGAAGGGACCCAGAGAGGGGCCTGGCAACTCTATTCTAGGATTTTTCCTGTAATATCTATAGTCTTTATCATAGTGACTAGGGCAAATTCCTGTGGTACCACTATGTGGACACATTGAGGCTAGAGCAGGGTATGTACAAAGGAATACATACTGCGAAGTTTTCATCTGAACACATGAATAAAACTATTATGATTCAAAAAACATCACAAGCTATAAACAAAACCGAAAAAAGACAAGATGAACTTAACAGCAATATATTATAAGTGCTTGGAAGAAAATTTAATACTAACAGTGCAGAAAATTATGAATAAAATAAGTAAAGAGGAAATATTGCCATCATCATAGCAAGAAACTCATGTAACATTGATACATAAAAAATGCAATGACCCATTACCAACCCAGTCTTATAGACTCATCTCACTATTGAATGTGGACTATAAACGTTTGACTCAATAATGTCAGAGAGACTGAGGAAATATATTTTGAAAAACTATTTCACACAGATCACACTGGCTTTTTACAAAAGAAGTTCATGAAAAACAATGTATGTTCATTTGTTCTTGTGCCAGACCTTTGGTGCCTACAAAGGTCAGGTAAGACCCCATAATTAAAGGACTAAAAGTGGGTGGTGAACAGTTTCAAACAAAAAGTTATGCTGATGATGTAATCAGCGTATACTGATAACAACCCAGTCAAAACTCTGGACAACTGGGCAAGGGGGTGCTTTTACATGTTAAACAACATTGGGGAGAAGATCACCCCTTGAGGGACACCACAACCCAATGGTATTGTGGTGAGATCCTCGCTTCTTGAACCACCCTCTATCCATCCTCAATCCTGGAGAATAGTCATTGCAAGACTGTTCTATGGATACCAGCCCTGACAAGAAATGACAGCGCTGACTCAAGAAATTGTAATTGACTGTATTATATGCTGCCATCAGATCTAACAACTGCATTAATCCACCTTGATCCAGTTTCCTCCAGAGATCATGCATACCATGGACAGGGTGGAATGGCCACTGTGCCATGGCGAGGGTGGAAGCCAGATTGAAATGGATCCATTACCAATTTGAAGATTTTTTTGTGTGTGTGCATCTTTAGTTTTGCACTGTTTACACCTTTGCTGGTGCAGCCCATCTGTGCAGTTATTTATATTTCAGTCAGAAGGTAGGAGGAAAGTTGCAAAGAAGGAATTCAGGGCACAAAAGTACAATGTGCATCATAATCAGCTTTTTTTTTAAAAAAGCAGCAATGCTTAGGGGCAGAAAATTAGCATCTGTAGTGAAATAATAATCCTATATCTCTATTCAGCCTTAAGTAGTCAATTGTTCTGAATTTGTGTAGAATTCATACACAAATTCAGAACAGTCTCACATTGTAATCTCCCAGTTGGAGCTTCTCTGTTTAAGGATTGGCAATTTTAGGTCAGGAATTGAATGACCTGGAAGATTAAAATGTTCTCCTGTTGGTTTTTGACCGTTGTACTTCTTACTGTCAGATTTATGTCTATATATTCTTTTGAGTAGGGACCAGCCTGTTATCTGAAGCAGAGTGGAAGGGGCATTAGAGAGCTGATTGGATCAGAGGTGTAGCTAGGTAAACTTGAGCCCAGAGCAGACTCCAAGTTTTCGGGGGGGGCCCCATGGGCCACCCCCTGCCCTGCCCCCTGCCCCACTTACCTGCTGTAGCCTTTGTATGAAAACTGGTACCTTTTTGAAAAGAGGATTTCCCAGGAGCGAGAGCCGGTCACAGCGTGGCCACTCCCTCTGCCCAGCTGAGCTAGCTGCACCGCGGCCACCCCCTCTGCCTGGATCTCATGCCGCGGCCGGCTCGGCCAGGCAGAGGGGATGGACGCAACGTGAGAGGATTGCCCAGGTGCAAGAGCTGAGTGCACCACTGCCACCCCCTCTGTCCAACTCTTGTGCCATGGCCAGCTTGGCTGCTGCCCAAGGGACGGGCCGACGACCCAGCTGCAGCACAGAGCAGCCAGCACTACCTGGGCAGGGCTCAGCCCACCCTTTGGGCAGCAGCCAAGTCAGCCGATGGCCCAAGAGGTCGTCTGCTGCTCAAGGGGTGGCCCAAGGCCGGGGCGTTTGTCCTCAGATGTCCCCATTGCAGCTATGCCACTGGATGGTATATATAACACCAAAAGAAGAACAAGTGAATGAACCTGAGATGGTATGGGTATGGGTGTTGTTGTTAGGTTGAGAGACTGTGCTGTAAATATGGGGACAGAGTTAGCATGTTGGTTTGTTGCAGAAATATGCTAAATAAAATTTTTAAAAACCCTAAAAATATAGGGAAGTAGAAATGAGAATGTATTACATGCAGCACAATTTTTACTCTCTACTAACAAAACAAAAGGAAGACCCAAATTATCTGTTTTCAGAACCTTAACTAATTTCTATTGTAACAACAGTCCCCTCTCCACTGTCTCCCACTTTCACATTTTCTTTTGCTCTTTTATCTTGCATAACATAGTATCACAGTGTTAAAATCAAACTTTTATGATTATTTACCACATAAAGTTTTTTCACACAGGAAGGCAGAAAAGTAAAAGGTGTTTGCTTATGTATGAGATTTTGATTGGAACGGAAAAGGGACACATACACACTGTAAAATGAAGATAAATTTCCTAAAGTTTAGCATTTTCCTCTTGTATTAAAACTGCATTCTAATTCATCAACTATGACAATATGATAAATGCATTCCATATTAATGGTGTGATTCACAAAATCTGAAATGGTTAAAAATGCCTGCTAACAGAAGAGCCGTTTGGATTTTATTCTCACCATTTGACATCAATTTTTGAAAGTAAGTAAATAAGATTGGCTTGATTTCATTAAGCATTTTCTCTTTATTTGAGAGCCATTTGGTGACTGAATAGTGAGCATTGTTAGAAACAAATGGGCTGAATCCCTTTTTAATTAAGGGAGGGGTTTTTTTAATCAATAGCTTATTGGTCAAATGTCTGGGATCAGCCCTCCCAGTCTCCTAGGACATATTCTGGCCTCCCAACTTACCTAGCTGCAGCAATGCCCCCCCTCCATCATGCTAAGGACTTTTGTCATGTTTATGTTATATTCTTGAAGCCAGGGGTATATCTACCTAAAACAGCTGTGCCCCATCCTGCTGGACAGGTTGCAGTTGGGGACCAGAGAGCAGGGCTTGTCCCCATTCGCAATCTCCATGAGGAGATTGCAAATTGCACAAGCTTATCGTTCCACCACCACACCACCCTCATGGAGGCCAGGACCCATGGAGGGAGTAGCAGGAAGACTGGGGCTAGTCTTGGATCTTGTTCTAGGCCTGCAGGCTTAGAGCTGAATCCAAGCCTGGCCCAAGCCATGCTCAGACTAAAGCCAGCTGCTCTGGAGCCTCTAGCTTTATACTGTTAGCTCTTGAGAGTTGGAGCCAACAGTATAAAGCTAGAGGGATCGAGCAACCATCTTCAGTCTGAGCTCAGTTGAGGCCAGGTTTGGATCTAGCTCTAAGCTGCAGGCTGGGTTCAAGTTTGGGCCTGGGCTCAGCTGGGCTCAAACAGGCTCTTGCTGCTTCCATCTTCATGTGGAGATTGGGTCTGTGGAGATTGAGTCTGGCACACCCGACCTCCACAAAGAGATGGGGATGGGGCAGTGGTGGGATTCAAATAATTTAATAACCAGTTCTGGTGGTGGGATTCAAATAATTTAACAATTGGTTATTTACAAGCACCATTTTGACAACCGGTTTTGCCGAAGTGGTGCAAACCTGCTGAATCCCACCACTGGGATGGGGTCAGCCCAGCTGGCCCCATTTGCAACCTTCATGTAGAGATTGTGAATGGGCAAGCCCTGCTCAGCCTTCAACTGGGTTCTGCTGAACCAGGAGTTCCTGACCAGGATGCCATTGGGGCATGGGTGCAGCTGCAAAATGCACCCCCTGGAAGTGGCACTTGGGCCTCAAGACTATAACCCCCCCCCCCCTCGATATGCTTGAAGCCTCAGACTCTCACTTTCTTTTAAGTGTTCTTTGATGAAACATAGAAAATCTGAAACAGTGTTGTATGGTTTCCATCTTTAATTCCTATAAATTGTGGATGCAAACTGGTAAATTATTTCACCCTGGCACTGACAGGCTCTGAGATCAGTGAAAACACTAATTTAGGAACACAGCTTTGCTTCTTTTGTTTGGAGGGGCAAAGCTGGAAAAGGTTCAAGAGAGCTAACTGTGACCATTGTCATGGGCCATTGTTCTCCCTACTCTCATTGCTCTTTGCTGTCAAAGGAGCACAATTTGTGACTATTCTGGAATCACCAGAGAACTGAGCATGCAGAACAGAACAGAACATTCAAGACTGTGACCTCTGCAACAACAGTCAAAAGGATACCTCTCTGTGTAATATGTCTCTTGATATGCATTATTTAGCTTAGTACCTCTTCAAAGTAATCTTAAAATATCACACACTTTGATACACTTCATTTCAGTTTTTATTATGGCCCACAGGCCATTTGGAAGCAAGAAAAGAACTGTTCTGTAAAATCAACTAGGTAAAATCTCAGCATACATCATTTATCTTAAAATAACTAATAGTTTATTAGTTATTATAATCTAAATAGATTATACATTGGATGTTAACTTGGCCCATGTTTTCATTACAGAGAACAAGCACTTAGCCACAGATACAGTCGTTCATTGGTCAACCAACACCAGATGCTTTTGAAAGATAATTTTTTTCTCTTCAGATGTGAAATGTAAAAATGGTCAGAAGTGAGCAAAAGAACGTTTTCCTACATGACAAATTACATGGGCAAATACAAGATGCGTTATTGACAAACTGGTGAATGCCAGCCAAATAGGGTTAATATGTATGGAGTATCTGTACTAACTGTATATTGACATTAGTTTTTGGATTTTTGCTTTCAGATGTTTTCAGTATGATTCCATTTGCCATTTATTTAGTACAAGATGTATGGTTGCTAGCTATGCAAACTGTTCAAGATGAGGGTGGAGATGTTTGCACTATCATAAAGGTTTTATAAAACAACCGAAAGCCATGTTCGGTTCCAAGTAGGCAGCCATTTTTAAAAATGTTTTATAATGGAAGAATTGAAATCCCTGTTTACTGTATCATTGTGTCTCAGAATGAATTCCTGCTCTGCCACTTTTGTTCCATGTGGCCACTGGCATTAATTTTTTAATGGCTACTATTAAGTCTCTTGAAGGCCATCTAAGAAGCCTGAAATGTCTTCTCAGATGAATTTAAAAATGTACATTTCTATTTTTCATGCCAGTTCATTAATTCCCTTAATACGCACATACCCATATTATCAAAGAACATTGCCAATGACATTTCAGGCAAGATCACGTGCACAAAACATGCATAAGCATGGAGACCGTAGATATTAATAATCTGGCCATCTAGTTTAGGATTTCTAACTCTGGGTTGCAAAATTTCTGGAGATTTGGGGGTGGAGACTGGGGAGGGTGGAGTTTGGGGAAAGGTGGGACCTCAGCAAAATATAATGCCATACAGCAACTATTTTCTCCAGAGGAACTGGAGAATAGCATTCAAAACTTCCAATAAAACATATCAACAAATCCAAGCAGTGCTTAAGTTTCTGATTCATTATGAATTAAACAAGCAATAAACAACACAACAACACTGAGGGCTCCTGATGGACCAAATCCCCCCACCAATGAAAGAGGCAAAGAAATTCCCTGGATTGCACTCTGCTGAAGAAGGGTACCAATGTCCTAGAACTGATATTTTCTCTCCCCCCCCCCCACACACAGACATACTTCCTGCTGCTGCTGCTGCTACCAATGGAGGAGAGGCTTGTTATTTCGATATTCCTTGATATTTCAACATTCCTGTATTACAGCTATCATTATTTCAATATTTCTAATATGATACAAATACTTGAAGTTGAAATAAAGTTTTTAAAAATCTTCCTAATCAATGGGATAGGCAGAAGTGGAGCAGGAGAGGCAGGATGGAGTAAAAAAGCCCAAAGCAAAGAATAATGCGGGGCTATTTGTTCCATCTTCCCCACAAAGCAGGGGAAAAGGTCACTCTTTGCCCACTCTCACAAGCAGTGGAGATTACGGGGATCTGCCATACAGTGAGTGTAAAAAGGGGGGAGGATCCATAACAGAAGCTTTGCCCCAAAGACAATCTCCCTTCACTGTGGGGCAGAGTACCAGTATATAATCAGCCATAGTAAAGCTGCTTGAAGCTCTGATTCTTTTTCCTGGTTTTTTTCCCTTTGGCAATTATGTTTTTGTTGCAACTTTATGGTTTTATTATTCCTGTTTTCATCAGGTTTGTTGTCAGATGTTTTCGATGTGTAAGGGAAACGGCATAAATCCTTTAATAAATGAGGTAACAAATGTACAGATTGAGTTTTTCATGTTTTATTGAGGAGTTGAAAAATCATATTCTGCCTTCCAAAACTATGATTTTCCTGCATTCCTTGGAAATCACCCAAGTTTGCAAGAACCTGTTCCTCTGCCCATTTTTCAGTCCATCCATATAAAAAAGATTTTGAATTTCTCATTCCTTCTGTTTTGACCTGAAAGTCCCTGTGTTGCCATTCTGAGAATCAGCTGCCTCCCCATTTTCAAATTCACATGCCATTTTCCTCACACTGAATTATCCCAATGAAAGGTTCATATTTTTCCATTACATATGTTTCAGCAAAACAGCATCCATGATATAGCATGTATAAATTGCACATAAAACCTGAACTTGAGTAGATAGTGGTGCAAAGGAAGCTGTAATGAAAAGTGAAAGATTGAATCCCTTGATGAAAATGTAAATGAATACAAAATAAAGTAGAGAACATTTCTTTATCCCAAGTCTACCTGTACCTACAAGCTACCTGAGAAAGGAATAGTGCAGTCTTTATCAGAATTACACCTCTCCAAATCAATGGAGTCAGAATTATATTGTGACTACATAATAGCTTGGAACTTTTAGAAGAAGAGTAGGTTTTATATCCTGCTTTTCTCTACCTTAAGGAGTCTCAAAGTGGCTTACAATCACATTCAATTCTTCTTCCCACAACAGGAACATTTTGAGGTAGGTGGGGTTGAGAGAGGTCTCAGAGAAGAAGAGTTTTCTACCGCACCTTTTCTCTCCTGCTAGAAGACTCAAGGTGGCTTACAAACTCATTTTCCCTTCATCTCCCCACAACAGACACCTTGTAAGGTAGGTGTGGCTGAGACAGTTCTGAAGAACTGTGATTAGCCCTATGTCACCCAGGACACTTCATGTGTAGGATCGTGGAAGCAAATCCAGTTTATCAGATCACTCATGTGTCCATCACTCATGTGGAAGAATAGGGAATTAAACTGGGTTCTCTGGATTAGAGTCCACTGCTCTTAACCACTACACCATGCTGGCTCTCATTAAGTCTTCTGAATGACCTTGGGTCTGTGATTGGCCCAAGGTCACTCAGAAAGCTTAATGTGGAAGAGTGGGGAATCAAACCTGGTCTTCACATTAGATTTTGCCACTGTTAACCACTACTACACCATACTGGCTCTCTGTTTTTTAATTATAGTCACTCATTTTATCATAGTTCATATGCCTGATACAGGCCCTTATCCTTAGTGACCATTGCCCAATGTTTACCTCAGGAATGGAAATTCCAGCATGTTGTGGCATCCCTGACCACCCCCCAACCTTTAGGAGGTCTAAATGTCATACACTAACAAGGACATGTGACTTTTGACATTTAAAGGGAAGAGAAATGACACTTTGACATGAGTCAGATGCTTGAAAAGGATAAAATATTACAAAGGTTAAGTTCCCCTTCAGAGCACAATGCCTGCAACATAACATCAAAAAGCTGAAGGGGATGGGGGGTGGTGGAGATTAACCAAATATATTCTTTGCTAGGTAACACAAAGCAGCCTTGCTGAGTCTCAGCACTGAGCATCTATTTTTCTTATTCTAAGCAGCAATGTTGGCTTTGATCACTTGCTTCCCTTTGAAACAGAAAACAACATATGCCAGGGATACACAGACACAGTTTCTATATTTACAGTTTTCCAAGCTTCAAATCACTTTTTAGTTCCATCCTTAGCCTACAGTAATCCTGCACCATGTGGGTCTCATTCTATTTCAAAGTCATTTTTGTGTATAGATTCACCTGTCTTGAACTCTTCATTGAGATGCTAATATTATTATATGCATTTCTCACCCAAGCTAAGCAATATACTGTAACGGCTTCAGTTAAATGTTCCTATTTCGTTGGGAGGGGGGAGACAAATAATGCAGCTTTATTTATTTTCTGTAAGAGGGTAAGTTAGCATTAGCACCACAACAAAAGACACTTTTGTGAAGCTGTCATAACCCTGAATGGACCCTGTACAATTGATGAAGAAAACCAAGGCATCCATTAGCATAATGCCAAGCCATTCTTACTGAGTTCTGACAGTTCGGGGAATAATTCACATTTGGCTAAACATTATTCTGAATGGATAATTGTTGGGAGAGAATGATAGCTAAATGAAATAATATTAGATCTCTTTCAAAGACAACAGAATGCCTTTTTCTAGAAAGGTAAACGCTTGGCAGCCGGACATGGCAATTGGAAATGAGAGCAGCTAGTTGGAAGAAAGGCAAATTCATTCCTTGTTTGGCACAGGGAAAAACCCCAACAGTTATGGATTACCTATCTAATAGCTTAAATCACAGGTGGCAAACAAACTCGCGCCCCTCCAGATGTTATGGACTACAGTGCCCATCATCCCCTGCCGTCCATAACATCTGGAGGGCTGTGAGTTTGACACTTATGGCTTAAAAAAACCCAACAGTTATGGATTACCTATCTAATTGCTTAAATCACAGGTGTCAAACAAACTCGCGCCCCTCCAGATGTTATGGACTACAGCTCCCATCATCCCCTGCAGACCATAACATATGGAGGGCTGTGAGTTTGACACCTATGGCTTAAATGATTCAGGGGGAGAAGCTGTGGCTCTATCTGACATGCACAAGGTCCCAGGTTCAATCCCTGGCATCTCAGTTAAAAAAAACCTAGGTAAAAGGTGATGTGAGTGTGAAGACCTCAGCTTGAAATCGTGGAGACCCACAACCACTCTGAGTAGACAGTACCAACTTTGATGGACCAAATAGGTCAATGCATTACAAGGCAGCTTCATGTATTTTCATGTGTTCTTAACGAACAGTGATGCACCATTCTTTTGCCCATGTCGTTTACTAACTAGCATTGGGTGTGGAACAGAAGCTGAAATTCCCTGTGAAGCTCACTGTTAATAATGATCATCCCTTCTCCAACTCCCCTGGTCCCAACTAGAAAGTAATGCTTCTGTCTAGAAACCCAATCTGTACTGTGCTTGTGAAAGGGAATCCTCTACCACTGAATTGCTGGCATATGGGAATGCTGTGGAAGGATCATTCTGACAGAAAGTAATGGAAGCTTGGTGTCCAGCTTGTATGAGAAAAGGGCAAGTGTCAGTGTGGCTGACATTAAGTTCTCACAGAAACATAAGAGTTCAAATAATTATACAGACAGAAGTATTGGGAACAAGAGATGGAGAAACTAATAGTTAGGGAGTCCCAGACAATGCAGTTGACAAAAGAATGCAGACTGGATGTGCAAAAAAAAATTGTTGGTTTTTGTTTTTGATTTGGGTACATTGGACCTGAAAAGTATCAGTATTCCCAATATTCCAATATTCTAATTCCAATATGGTACTCAGATTTGGGCTTGGGGGCAGGAGGATCTGATTTTTTTCTGGGTTTATTATTCCTTATGGAAACGTTCTGTATGGCTAGGGGTGTTGTTTTTGAAAGTACCTCCCATGGAAGAACCAACATGAGACGCCCAGCAAACCCATTGCAGAACTCAGTAATCCCAATAGAACCGCAAGCCAATGTGCCAGGCCAAACAAATCAAATCACATAATTTCTGTAAACTCAAGGTAGGGGGGGGGGGGGCTTTTGCAAGCCCAGAAGAACCATTGGCAATGTGCAGATACCCAGCAGAATCCCAGTGCCACTGTGGAAAGCCCTCAATGTCAAAAAAAAAGAACCAATGTCAAAACAGAGCACCAATGTCAAAGCAGAGAACCAATGTCAAAACAGAGAACCAATGTCAAAACAGAGAATCCCCAGAATAGAAGCTGACAGAACGGCAGTGTACAGAATGCCCAGCAGTGCCTAGTGCCAGTGTGGCAGTGCCAGCTCAACAGGACTGGTGTGCAACCAGAGAATCACTTTCTCCATTCCACATCCAAGTGAGGGAAGGATAAGGTTACAAGACCAGCAGAACCAACGACATTGTCTAAAATGCCTCACAGAACCCCAATGCCATTATGGCAGTGCTAGCTCAACAGAACTAATGAGCCTCCAGAGAAGAATAAGTTGAAGCATGGAGTGAGCGACAGTGTCAATACAGCAAAAGGAACACAAAATAACACTTGCCAAAAAAAACCCCTTCTCAAAACTGTCAAATCTGAAACTGACAGAAGCAGCTCTTTGAATTCCACTTCCCCCAGCACAAAAGCAAAGGCAAGTAGGGGAACAGCCTGCAGGTACTGCCTCCCAATCTTCCAGAAAATGCTGGATATTTCCAGAGGTTTTCAGGACTGATTTTTTTTCCCCAGTTTAATGAGATATCCCAGAACTATTCGAGAAAGTCAAATATACCAGAAAAATACCAATAAGATATTTTGGGTTTTCTTTTCAGCTCAGTTTCACCTGAATGCACATCCCTAATGCAGACATAGCAGGTAATGAACACTCACACACACACGCACACAAACCAGCTGTCTGGAAGACAATGGCTTGATGAAAAGAGCCGTGGAGAAGACAGGCAAAAATGGGTCAGTGCAAGAGTGGGTTAAGTGCTTAGAAAATAGGCCAATAGACAGAGGCAAAACAGATCCTGATTTGAAAAAATAGGGCCCAAGAAATGATGGGTGGTGGAAACATGAGGTTAGGACAATGAATGGAAGGAGTTCATAGAAAGAATCTCTCCCTCTTCTCTTGCCACTTCTTCTACCCTCCTCCCCTCCCCAATAACAGAGAGAGACCTTCGCAATCAGAGTGGAATACCATGCAACTCGAAGGAACAGCAGCAGATATCACCCCGTTCCTTCTTGCATGGGAACTTTTTTCTGATGCCTCCTTCTCCTCACTCTTGCAAAGAGTCTCCAGATCTTCCTGAAGATCCTAAGTTGTCTTCTCCATTATGTCATTTTCCCACCCCCAGGGAAACACCATTTGCCCATGGGGAAACATACCAGAACTGCGCTGCAGCCTCCCAACCCCTCTGTTTCAATCAGAAATAAGCAGATTTTTAAAATCAACCCTCAATGTCATATTTGCTTCTCAGCTTAATGGGTGAACCCTACTATGTTTGAGGGGTTTTTGTTGTTGTCATATTTTTGTTCCACACTTCCCCAACAGGATCAGAATGCAAGTGGTTCATGATGTTTGGGGCTTCAGTCCCACATCAGATTATTTTTCAAAATGGAACTACAGCCAATCCCAGCAAACCAGTCCAGGTTCTCCCTGGCATATAAACCATTCAGATGCACAAATGAAGCTGCCTTCCAGTGAGTCAGACCTTTGCTCCATAAAGCTCACTAAGGTTTACTCTGACCAGCAGTGGCTTTCCATGGCAGACCAAGGTCTTCTACATCTCTGCAACCTGAAGTAGTCAGAGGTTGAAGCTGGGACCTTCTGCATAGAAAATAGTTGCTCTACCACTGAACCACTGGGACTTTCCCCACTCACCGTTTGTTGCGCAGTAACCCAGTCAAAAGACCCGGGGTTTTCAAGCGTCCCCACCACCCCAGCGGCAACAGCGCAGTTGCCCCAAATTTGCTGCTTTCCCCGCTCCTCAGCACACATCAATTTTGCTGCTGTTTTGAACAGCAACTTTTGGGAAACTGGGCGTGGGGTTGTGGGGAACTTCGGCAGCCAGCGCGATACTGAATTTCACGCCGCTCACCATGACGTGTGTGCTCCTGACCAATCAGGCAACAGCAGGGCGTGTCTACATGGCAACGAATCCACATCAATTTCAGGAAGGGGGAAAAATCCTCAAAAGTGGCACAACATCCAATCACAGCAGAGACAGCCCACCCCCCACCCCCACCCCCGTGCCACCAAACACGGCGTATTGGGGAATGCTTCATTTCTGAGCCGTGCAGTATTTAGGTAAGGTTACGATGCAAACAGTTCTGTGGGGAGCATTTTTCCGTGCTGGAAAGCAACAGAGTGTAAAGGGCGCAAATTACATGAGCTACCATTTCTGAAGTGGGGAAAAGCCCACAGATTCCCCACCACCAAATCTTTTGATTAACCAGAAAGAAACACTGGTTCTAAATACTTTGCCAGATTTTATAACACTACTGTCAATGCATGTAGCACATGTATTTATTTATAAATAATTCCCAAAATAAATCTGGACCTTTTAAACTTCATGACAGTTTGCAGTGTTGCTGTTTCAAAATGTTGGAAACTCTAGCAGCTGTTATTTTAGGAATCAGATTCCTATTAGTGCCCAGAGTTTCAACAAAAGCTAACCTAGAGATTTATTTTTTAAACACACACACATATTTAAAAGAACCTTATTGTGTTACTCACAAGCAGCAGCGGGTAGAGGTTTCAGTGCATTATAATGCCTTTTGTTGGAAATTGTGGAAGATGGATGGTGAGAGGTGGAAAAAAACTGATTAATTTGGGACTAGAGGGGGAGTAGATGGAATGATGGATGAGGAGGCAGGAGAGAATTTTGCATGTTGCTGACTAAGGTTGAAAATCTTCAAAGAAACCCCTTCTTAGGTTTTTTTTTCTTCTAGCAAATTTCTGGTTGAAACTCATTGGTCCGAGTCTTGCAGTTCCTCTTGTCAGTCCAGTTTCAATTAGAATCTATCCAGTTAGATTAAGTTGCACCCCATCAAAAATGTGAAGCAGGCAGAAGAAGATTAAGAGTGCCATCCTTAGCAGAATTACACCCTTCTAAATCTAAGTCAAGAGTCCTGTAGAAAGGGACAACTATTCAGGAAAACAATATTGTGATCCTATTATGCTACTCCCAAATTGCTGTTTCTGGCTGCCAGCAGGCTGCCAGCAAACCTCACGTGAGGCCTCCAGTGTACTGTTCTGATCGCAACACTATTGGTTGCTGGGAATCACTACTGTCTCCTAGAAAGGAGGGCTGGCCTATTAGCTTCAGCTTTGTATTTATTCTGCCTAATAGTTGGATGAAAAAGATCAATGGCCACTTGTGGTCATTTTTGTCTGGAGCATACATTCCCTTAGGGTTGGATTTTCAGTTATGCACGTGTTTCTTCATCTTCAGAACTCACCTTGCCGTAGATCAGAGAAGCCCCACAGAGAAGCATCCCATTCTCAGGGTTCAACTGCATTATATGGTTTTTAGTGAGTTTGGTTCACGTTTCCTAGACCCAATTCTTTTTCCTGCGGTTCCTGGGTTTCCCAGTTTCCAGCTAATTTTCTGGACCCAACTCATTTCCTGAACCCAGTGCATTTTCTCTGTGTACACACTGTTTGGAAACACTGCTTCCAAAGCCTGAAGGATCCAATTTACCACTGGACAGTGGTGTGAAGGGGAGCTACCATCCTGAGCCAAATCCGGGTTTCTGTGAGCTTTGAAAGCGATGTTTCCCCATAGGTACTATGTGAATGTGAAGAAAGCAAGTTTGGTCTGGGGAACTCTAAGAAACTCTGGGAAATCCAGATCCAATTCACAAAAAGGTATGATGTAGTTCGGCCTTTAGAAGTGAGCCAAGTGGCAGAAATTGGTTAAACCACAGCAAGGAGTGGATCCCTCACCATGGGAATTGGTGTTTCTTTTCTCAACACTGCCAGTATAGAAATCCTGGCAAACCACCTGCCATGAGCCACGATAGAAATTGGTATAAGGAGAGGATTCAGCTGAGTGGGCTCCTCTTCCATCCCTTGATGGCATGGGGACTGCATAGGGGGTGGCTAGGCTGAGAGGGTGCCTCCTCCCTGCATGGTACAGGGACTGTGAAGCACAGGGCTTGGTCCAATGGGCACCTTATTCCCGATGTGCTCAGACTGACCTCCATCGCCTTAGAGTGATCACCTCCTCCATGCTTTCAAGAAGCTGTGTGGAGGGGTACTGTGGGCAGCAGCTTGACAGCTGCTTCCACAGCTCCATAGGGGCTTCAGGACAGTGGAGAGGATAAGGACTATAGGGTGGTGGTGGTCTGGGAGAGCTGTGGAGTCTGGGAGAACTGTCCTGGATGCCATGTGCCAAGACTTGTCCAAGCTCCATGCTGCATTGAGAGGAGGAGGCACACACTCAGCTAGGCCTTTCCCCACACAAGCCCTGTGCAAGTGCAACTTAGGGAGGAGGTGACACCCAGCTGGCCAAGCTCCAAGGCATGCTACAAGGAAGGCACTCAACCCAGTTTGACAGGAAGATGTTTTTTGCTCCATCCCTGGGCAGGGAATCCACTCAGTTTCTGGGACCCCCTTTGCAAGGTTTTCCCAGGACCCCAGAATCAATAAGACCTCCCCTGTGGCAGAGAATGACTCCAAGACAACAACTAGCTCAACACCTCCATCTTTATTGTGAGTGACACGTAGTTGACTGACAGATAATCACTGCAAAAACATAGTCCATCTTAGCAGACCAAGTTAGATCCTGATCTCAGTCTTAGATGTCCCTGGTTTAAGGCCTGGAATCCCATCAGAGAGCTGTGGAATAGGAACAAGGAAATTTACAGGGAGAGGATGATGAGCCCAGAGAAACTTTTTCTTCAAAGTTTTCCATTATACCTTATATGTGCCATTTTGTAAATTCAGACCTTGGAAGAGGGTGTTGGGGTTTTTTTGATATTACACACCACTTATTGATGCTCACGCAGGAGGACAGGAAATTGTGCAAAGCCACTACCTGCCTCTGGGCACCTACAGAGTGAAAGGTTGAAATTCTGCAGAATCTATCTTTCTCCCTCTCTTCTCTTGGAATTTCTCTCTTCAGAGGCGTTCCTCCCATTGGGCAAAGTGGGCAGCTGCCCAGTGCGCCACCTTGTGGTGGGCGCCAAAATTGCAGGTTCGTTTGTGGGGGATTTTGTATTTTCAGTGTTTTTTCTGTTTTTTGCCTGCAGGGGGCTCAGGTTTTAGGCTAGCAGCACCAAAATTTCAGGGATTTTTCAAGAGACTATCCTGATGATATCACCCAGGTTTGGTGAGGTTTGGTTAAGGGAGTCCAAAGTTATGGACTCCCAAAGGGAGTACCCCCATCCCCCATTGTTTCCAATGGGAGCTAATAGGAGATGGGGGCTACACCTTTGAGGGTCCATAACTTTGGACCCCCTGAACCAAACTTCACCAAACCTGGGTGGTATCATCAGTAGGGTCTCACGAAGATACTCTGAAAATTTGGTGCTGCTATCTTAATAATTGCACCCCTGACAACAGGCACCCCCAAATTCCCCCAGATTCTCTTTTTAAATCCACTCCCTTCCTGCCAATGCTTTTTTCTTTTATTCTCTCAATGCCTAATAAAGGTTGTTGTTGTTGTTGTTGTTGTTGTTGTTATTGTTGTTAAATCCACCCCCTTCGGCATGGATTTAAAGGGAGAATCTGAGGTCCCCAGTTTTAACATTGAAAGGGATGCTGTTTCAGGGTTGGGGAGAATCCACCCCAAAATATCATCACTTTCAATGTTGTTTAAACTGGGTACCCCAGATTCTCCCTTTAAGGTGGATTTAAAAGGAGAATCTGGGCTCCCTAGTTTAAACACCATTGAAATGATGCTGTTTGGGCGTGGATTTCAGCATCATTTGTTTAAATTAGTGAGCCCAGATTTTCCTTTTAAATCCACCTTAAAGGGAGAATCTGGGGTCCCCAGTTTAAAAAACATTGAAAGTGATGCTGTTTCCCCCAATTGGGGGGACTGGATACAACACCATAAAATGTTTTCATAGCAGTAATAAAACATTTTGAAAGCATTTTGAAAATGTTTTCCAAAAATTATTTCTGCTGTGTGGCATGGCCCATTGCTGTGTTCAGATTTGTGAGTTGGGGGATGTTCTATAATGTGATGGTGACTTTGAAACAACCTGGTGGAAAAAATCATTGTTTGGTCATGGTGGGGGAGGGTGGCCGCCCATGTGATGTGCTAAAGCACTGTGTAAATGCTAAGCATGTTTATTATTCTTAATTAATGTTTATTATTATAAAAGAATTATTAAAATTGCCTTTATTAGAAAAAAGTCACGGTGAGGGAGGGTGGCTGCCCATGGGGGGGAGTGGTATCAAACTCAAATTTTGCCCAGGGCTCCAGTTTGCCTAGGTATGCCTCTGTCTCTCTTGATCAAAAAAGGAACTGATTTGAAACTGCTTTCTAAGTGTGGAACTGATTTGAAACTGTGTTCTAAGTGTGACATTTTAATTGGTTGCATCTTGTGGCTCCTATTTTAAATAATTTTAATAAATGCTTTCTAATGCTCTTGACTTTGTGGGGATGTTCTTCATTTTAAGGAGTTGTTTACGGCTTTGATGTTTCATACATATCAGGTTTAATTGAGCACGCCGAATCAAGTTTATTTTGGCAACATAATCTTTCAATGGTCCTGTGTGCACTGCAAGAATCATTAGGCTGTTATGAGGCAAAACATGGTGAGCTGCTGTTCTTGACATGCTTTCCTTGAAATACTGCAATGGAACTTACTTGAGAGTAGGCTGACTGGGATCAATGGCAGACACCAGCAGCAGTAGACATGTTTTTGGTTAAGGTCATGTCAGTAAAATAATAGCACAAAAGCACAGCTAGACCCAGTGAATAAAATAAGGCAGCCAGAGATGCATTCTGCATAAAGAGAAGCGAGTTACATACAAGAATTGCACTGCAGCCGACATGCCACCAACTTGTGCGAAAATCAGTATGGATTTGCTGTTGCCTTGTGGGTGGCCAAAGTGAATCAGCAGCAGTTTGCATCATTACCTCATGTTCCCTAGTCCATAAAAATTCCATTCCCCACTGACAGGTCTGGACAGCATGGGAAGACACAGTTCAAGTTCCAACTCCCCTACCAAGTCCCTAAGGATCAGGTCACCCTACTGATAGGCAGACAGGAATCCTCCTTTATTTAGTGGGAGGTGAAAGGAGGGGATGGAACTTCCATTCTGAGCAATCTGTTTCATAGAGGTTGCCTGTCTGTTTTAACCTCATTTTGCCCCTCAAAAGAGGAGAACAAACAGCCCAACACTATCCCAGCCTCTGCCAGAACTGTGGGTATCTTTTGAAGGCAGGCACATCTTGTTTGCTCAGGTAATCTTCCTATTTTCTTATGCAGGTAAGATCATCCAGAACAAATACCCTGTTGCTTGAGTGCTGTTGCTTGTGTAGAGGACATGTTGCTATGAAACAAAACCAGCATGGTGTAGTGGTTAAGAGCAGTGGACTCTAATCTGGAGAACCAGGTTTGATTCCCCACCTCTTCACATGAGTGGCGAACTCTTATCTGGCGAACTAAATTGGTTTCCTTGCTCCTATACATGAAGCCTGCTGGGTGACCTTGGACTGGTCACAGTTCTCTCTGAACTCCCTCAGCCCCACCCATCTCACAGGGTGCCTGTTGTGGGGAGAGGAAGGGAGGGAGTTTGTAAGCTGCTTTGAAATTCCTCACATTTGAGAAAAGTGAGGTATAAATCCAAATTCTTCTTCTTCAAAGCTGAGAGGGCAAGTCAGCGAAAAGAGGAGAATGGCAAAGGGGAATGTTTATTTGTTGCTGCCCCCATAAGCCAGCTTGTCTTTCCAGCCTCCCTTGTGCCAAATGAGTATCCCAATTGCCTGGGTACGAGCACCCATTCCCTCCCCATAGCATTCCAAAGAATTGAGAACTGCCTGTGAATTTGAAGGGATGCAAAAGCACAAGTGAACTTAGACAAACCAGTGTCTTCCCCCATCTCATCTCCACACAGGAGTGTGATAATGTAGGTAAATTACTTTGCATTCTTTAAATGTGATAAATATCATCATCAAGGTGCTGTCTCTGTGTGTGTTTCTTAATTTTGACATTTTAGTTATTAAAAAACCCTCAAAACTCATATGTAAGCCTACTGCCAGACCAAGTTTTAATAAATATATCAAAATATTATATTGTTAGGGTCACGCAACATGTCAATTTGAAAAAAGGATAAAAAGGATACATCAAATTTCCTGTAAAACCACTTGATGAAATCTTGATATAGCTGATCTAAACTACTTGAAGTACTTTCTTTTTTCTCCTACAAAGGACCTGACCTATTTCTGCAGGGAATTGATGTCTTCAACACAGAAAAGAATGAAGAATAAATGCCTTTTGCAATAGAGCCACACATTTCTGTGTAACTGCTAAGTAAGTATAATTCATTCAAGAGCCAAGCACAGGGGAAAGTGTAGCTGCCTCTGTCTTTTCTAGTCCCATACAGAAAAATATCCTTATGTAAAACAGCAGTAGTTTTATTCACAATCATTAACAGTAAGCTTCCTAGGCTCTTTCCGCACATGCAGAATAATGCACTTTCAAACTGCTTTCAGTGCTCTTTGAAGCTGTGCGGAATAGCACTTGCAAACAGTTGTGAAAGTGGTTTGAAAACGCATTATTTTGCTTGTGCGGAAGGGGCCTACCAAAGAACCCCAAAAGAAACCCATAGGCAGTTGGTGTGCATGGAAGAGCAGGCCAAATTTTACCTCAGCTTTCTATGAAGAGTTCTCTTTGCTACTAACCAAGGCTAAATGCTACAAGCCAAACTGAGTGTGACAGAGGTGCCAGTCTCTAGTTGGAATCAGGAAATCTTCCAAAATGATCACTGCTCTCCACAAATCAGTTCCTTGGAACCGCTTTACAGAGTGGAATCTATGGCATTATACCCCACGGAGGTACCCCCTCTCCAAACTCCACCCTCCCCAGGGTCTTACCTCCAAATCTCCATACATTTTTCAAACCTGGGGTCAGAAACTCTAGTGTGTGGGTTTAGGCATGATGATCAAGGTGCAAGGCTTTGGGAACATCAAACAAGAGCTCCCTGTGTTAGGAATGTCTCCTTGCACTTTAACTGGATAGATGCAGAGTTCTGTACTGCAGGAGCCATAACAACTGTGCCCAACAGTGCCCAGGGCCTTGCCCTATCTTTCTGTATCCCAGACTAGCTTTCCTTTGGTCTCAGATGCAATCTCAGGCAAATCCTGGCATAACTGAAGGTATATGATTCCTGCCCCAACTTTACTGTGCTAGTCAAGAGATGTAAAGCAGCTTGTAGATAACAATAACTGATGTGCTTTATTTGCATAATTATCAAAATATTTGTTTTATATGTAAGTTAAGTTACCTAGATCTGGGGAGAACTTCAACATCTCAGCGGTGGCGTGGGGATCTTTGAAATGAGGCTAACTTCAATTGGGGAATCTACCTGGAAGCTAATTTTTTGCCCAGGTTTCTAATCTACTCTTTCCCCTTCTCTTCCTTAGTTATTTTAATATCTTGCGGGGGGCGGGGGGTGTTGGCTTGTCTTCTGGCTTGTTCTTTGCTGGTTTTACCCTGATCTTATGATGTTCTTCTGTTGATGTACTGTTGATTTAATGGCTGCTGAATAGGGATGGGATTTTTTTAATGGGGATAGAAAGGTCAGTCACTTTAATCTGAATTGATTTTGATGCAAATACTTTGAGCAGTTCCCTGAGAGGCAGCATATGAATTTAATAGATTAATAAATGCATAGGTGGAAGCTGAACTTGAGCAATGTGAGCTTCCAGGGGCAGCAGATCTTGTCTGGGTTAGTTCTTCTTGGATGAGGGAAGACTGGATACTAGGGATATTAGCTTCCAGGTGGGACTTGGGAATCCCCTGGAATTACAGCTCATCTCCAGACTATAGAGATCAGTTCCCCATGAGAAAATGGATGTTGTGGAGGATGGACTCTATGGCACTGTATCCCACTAAGACCCCGGCTCTTCCAGGCTCCACCGCCAGATCTCCAGGAGTTTCCCAATCTGGAACTGACAACACTATGCCCCTCATGGAAGACCTGGCAACCATACTAGAGACTTAACAATGTTCCATGATGTTTGCTGTAATTTTATATTGACAGCACAGGAGGAGGAGGAGGAGGACGAGGAGGAGGACAAGGAGGAGGAGGAGGAGGAGGAGGAGGACGAGGAGGAGGAGGAGGAGGAGGACGACGACGACGACGACGACGACTAGTTTGGATTTATATCCCCCTTTCTCTCCTGCAGGAGACTCAAAGGGGCTGACAATCTCCTTGCCCTTCCCCCCTCACAACAAACACGCTGTGAGGTGGGTGGGGCTGAGAGAGCTCCGAGAAGCTGTGACTAGCCCAAGGTCACCCAGCTGGCATGTGTGGGAGTGTACAGGCTAATCTGAATTCCCCAGATAAGCCTCATCAGCTCAGGCAGCAGAGCTGGGAATCAAACCCGGTTCCTCCAGATTAGATACACGAGCTCTTAACCTCCTACGCCACTGCTGCTCAATTCGCAGGACTGCAGTTCCCCTGCCCACCTCAAGTTTCCCAGAGAGAAAAATCAATCAGGGCAAGGTGCTTCAGCTAATTTTCAGCGGTGCATGTCCCCCTCCCTTGAATGCCACCCCTCCGTCCCCTAGCATGCCACCCTCCCCTCCCTCTCCCTCCACTAGGGTGGGTGGACCATGTCCAGATGCTGCGCCCCTCCCCCTCCCTCTCCTCCCTTGCATGCCACTCCTCACTCCTCACTCCTTCCCCTCACTCCCCTTCCCTTGCCTGCCACCCTTCCCCCTCCCTCTCCCTCCGCTAGGGTGGATGGGCCATGTCCAGATGCCGGGCCTCTCCCCCTCCCTCCCCTTCCCTTGCATGCCACCCCTCATTCCCTCCCCTCACTCACTCCCCTTCCCTTGCATGCCACCTCTCTTCCTGCCAGAAGCCAGACTTCTCTTCCTTTACACATGAGCACACTTTTGCCATACTCCATTCAGCTGGAAAGTGGATGATAATCCTACTTATCCCTTGCAATCATTTCTTCCCCCACTGCTCATTCCCCATATAGTCCTCTTTCTTTATAGCTGCCCTGCTACATTTCTGACCCTCACTCGCAGAATCTTCCCAGTTCCTCCTTCTATTTCCCCTCTCTGTCCCTGGGGGCCAAATTAGGAATGACAGTAGGGGCTATTTTAGCATGTGGGTGAGACATACAGAAAAGGCTATAGGGAAACAAGATCTCCTGTCCCCATGCCATTTTTAAATGATAAATTCTTCCCTAAAATGGTAGCAGTGGCCAAAGATTTAATCCATGACTATGGCAACATCTATTTGGCTTAGACACTTTCCTTAATTTCACCTAGTTTCTTGGTCATCATCACCTCCACTCCAGCTCTCTTCTCAACATCTCCTCTCCCTTTTATCCTTCATTTCTTAATTTAACTCAATATTTTTTCTTTTCTTTTTTTTTTGTAGATGTAGGTGCTCATATTGCCCTGACCTGGATGTCCCAGACTAGCTTGATCTCATCAGCTCTCTGAAGCTAAGCAAAGTCAACCTGGTTAGCACTTGGATGGGAGACCACCAAGGAATACTAGGGTTGCTATGCAAAGGCAGGCAATGGCAAACCATCTCTGTTAGTCTTTTGCTTTGCCATCAGTTGGCAGCAGCGTGGTGCATGGGTGCTCATATTTCTGCTCTTGATGGCAGGCTGGGAGCCTTCCTCATGAGTAAAGATGCTAATCTGTCATGAAGGAGTTTCTTTCAATATTAACCCAAGCAGTCCAGCATGCTGAACTCAGACACTGAAGCTACTTTTCTCAAGGGATTCCTCAAGAGATTCCTTTGTACTACCTTCCAAGGAGCCTTAAGGGTCTGCTTGATACTGCCTTCCATTGGGAATGCATAGGAAGACTGTGTAGGTAATACGATTTGATCAGAGAAACAAGTGCTTATTTTGTGCGCTTCCATTATTGTACTGTTCAGTCATCATAGCTAACCATTTATGGGCTTTGAAGTGCAAACTGGTAGATGGATGTGCATGTGGAATTACAGTCGTATTTTTCTTTGGATTTTTCCCCATAAAGTATTATCTTTGGTAATTTTTATGATGCTGTGAAGTGATTTGATTCCTACAAATGCACATTTCCCCTCTAGCAATGATTTCTTTATATTACCATATTTCTGAACTCCCATTGGCAGTGCATTGTCTAATTTTATTTTTCTTATCAAATACATCCATGGACTTTGCTCTGAAATACATTCAGTATATGCTGCATTAATCTTTCTCTAAATTCCCTCCTCTCCCAGTGAAAAAGCATGCCAGGTCACAGTTTTTCTGAATGTGTATCTGTAAAGCATCGCTGATATTTAGAGGTTTTGTTGGGGGCGGGGGGGGGGTGTACAATATAAAACACCTCTATTATTGCCAGATGGACTCTTGGATGAACAAGATTTGCTTGTCAGATTTTATCTCACCAAATGCCAAGTTCTGTTAATGTTTTCTTTCCAGGAAAAAAAAAACCCTTGCTTACACTATTAATCAATTAAGGCTATCTACTGATGTCTTTAATTAATCATCACCTAAAAAGGCCTTTTCCTGATATAATAGCAACAAATATCTCCCTAAAGACCCTTAGCTTGATGGCCCAGGCTACCTTGATCTGGTCAGAGCTCGGAAGGTCAACCCTTGTTAGTACTTTAAAGGGAAGTCCAGAGTTGCTACCATAGAGGCAGACTATCTCTGGCCGTTTCCACACGGGCCGGAGACGTGGGTGCAAACTGGGATATATGATCCTGGTGCAGCCCCAGAGCTGCCACGGCTCACGGATGCACCTCCACAAGGAGGTGCATCCTTTTTTTAAAAAAACCACCTTCTTTCCCCTGCACATCTCCACAGGGATGAGAGAACAGGGCCCCCACGGCCACGGTGACACCTCGGGGGTCGGAAGGCCGATCATCATCTCCTGTGAAGCTGCGCAGAAGAGAAGGGGGTGTTTTTTTAAAAAAGGGGGGTGCCCAAAAGTGGTACCTCCCACCCGGGGCTCTTCACACAGGCACGGCTGCAACCCGGGATATTGTAAAAGAATCGCGGATAGCACAATTCTTGAATATCCCAGGTTTAGCCATTTAACCCAGCACAGGGCCGAATTAGGGGCAGGAGCCGTGTGACGTTCCTGCCCCAAACTGTAAATCCTGGTCCTGCATCAGGTTAAATGGCCTGTGCAGAAAGGGTCTCTGAATGTCCCTTGCCTTGAAAACTTTAAGGGACTGGATATGTCAGCTGCAACTTGACAGCACTTTCCACCACATCTTTCTAAAGACAAATGTGTTTTCTAACAAAAATAAGTTTATTTCCAATTTTTTAAATGGTGAATATTCCACTAACAAAGGTGATAAAACCAGCACGGGCAAATCAGGATTTCACTGCAAGCCAAATTCTTGTTTCACAAGTATAAAACAAATTCTAAGGTTCAGCTATGTCTGAATTTGCTGTATTACTCTCTCTTTTTAATGGCCAGGGCTTGGGGGGGTGGGGGACATCATCCCCTGATTTTCTCATGAATGTACATGTGAAGTGCATATTTTCAAACACACTTTCATCCCTTCTAGATAACTTTTGTACTTAATATCCACAAGAGTTTACTTACTTGCTTGTTTTACTTATAGCATGCATTTTTCACCACAGTTTGAGGCAGGTTACACATTGAAATTTAATGAAATCAGATAACATGAAACCTCTGTAATGTACATCAAAAAGTTATGAGTAAATCAGCCTTTTACAATATAATCCTAAACAGAGTTACACCCTTCTAAATCCAGTGAAGTCAATGGGTTTAGAAGTGTATAATTCTGTTGGGAATTGCACCACTAGTCACTCTGATTTAATAATGCCAGAGCGAGGATGTGCCTGCTCTTGCCAATGCCATTCACCAGTTAAAGCTGTTTACTGATGTCTTTAATCAATTAACTAATCTATACAATGAATATTTGAGTATCTCAATAAAGGACCTATTCTGGGGATGCTGGATGAAGATAAAACACTCGCTTGGCAAAAGACACCAGTCAGATTTCTCAGCCTTGGATGGATGCCTTAAATTCCTTGCCTGAATCAACAGAGATATATAAATGGCTTATGATAATGCAACCGGTACTAAGTAGAATTGAGGCTTTTGGAGGTCAAAAGCATATCTGTTGCAAACACTCTTGACAACATTCTGATGGCTACATTTGTTTCTTTCAGTTGGTTCACTGTGCGCCTAATGGGGCCTGTTGTCAAGAAAGTGTTCTTAGGATGCAGTCTGTGTGTTAAAACTGCCAACTCTAAGTTGGAAAATTCTTGGAGATTTGGAGGCAATGCCTGTGGGAGGGAACGGTTGTGGGGAGAGAGACTTCAGCAGAGTATAAAGCCATACCGTCCAGCCTCCAAAGTAACCATTTTCTCCATGGGAATTGATATCTACTCTTAGGGTTGCTACTTCCAAGTGGGGCCCGGAGATCTCCCGGAATGACAACCAATCTCCAGACAACAGGTATCAGTTCCCCTGGACAAAACGTTTTCAAAACTGGACCCAGAAAGGGGGAAATTAGCTGTTAACCGGTTTCTAGAAGGATAATAAACAACGGATATTTTGTCTATGTATACAGAGGTTTTTATTCCAGAGCAATATTCCTAAAAGAAAAAGGGTAGAGACCAAGTGATTCAATAAAAGATTAATTTGCCAACAATCAAACACATCACTAGCAGCAAATCAAAACGACAAGCCCTTAAGATCACAAATACACCACCCTCTCCCGTCTAATACACACTCATGTGAACACTGCAAGAAGGATTGGGTAGGCAAGAGAGAAGAGACAAGGAGAGGGAAGGGACGACATTCAAATGACCAAGACCACCTGATCCAAGAGGGTAAGAAGTAAAAGAATGTGCAGCTGAAGTCAAAGGCAGCAAAATTTCGAGAAGAAAAAAGGGTCTGTGAAGCGGTTGCAAGAATATCCAGGTCGTGGGAAGACCTGACACACTTTTCACCTACTTGGGATGGTATATTTACAGGGAAGGGTGCCATAGCTAGACATGAGGCTTCACTTTTTAAGGGTTGGGATTGGTCCAAGATGTGAAGTCTGGATTTGACTGGCAGTGTAAAAGTGTTTTCAAAATCTGGCGGGAAAGTTAGAAGGGAAATACCTGACGTTTCAAGGCAGTGTGATTGTTGTAAGGTTTAGCATACTGGTAAAGGACCAGGCATGAATGATGGGTCATCTTGGGTAGATTGGATGTTTGGCTTTCTTTATCAATGGATGGGTGGGATTAGTGATACTTAAGGGTTGCCCCACTGTCTACAGCAGTGATGGCGAACCTTTTTGAGACCGAGTGCCCAAACTGCAACCCAAAACCCACTTATTTATTGCAAAGTGCCAACACGACAATTTAACCTGAATGCTGAGGTTTCAGTTTAGAAAAAACGTTTGGCTCCGAGGCATGTGTTACTCGGGAGTAAGCTCCATGGTAGTTGTTGGCTTTGCTTTGAAGCAACCATGCAACTCTTCCAATGGGTAATCACGGCCCTAGGAGGGTTTACTCAGAAGCAAGCCCCATTGCCAGCAACCAAGCTTACTCCCAGGTAAAGGATCGCGCTTTAGTTCTTTGCATGAAAATCAGTGGGGTTTAACAGTGCTTAACAGGGTTACCTACACTGCTTCCCCAAAATTAGGTCTTAGGTTTAATGCTAATAATCGAGCCCTGCGGCCCAGGCCAGCCTAGATGTGTGTGTGTTGGGGGGGCGATTCCCCCTCCCACACACACACACACACGATGAACTCTGTGCATGCCCACAGAGAGGGCTCTGAGTGCCACCTCTGGCATCCGTGCCATAGGTTCTCCATCACTGGTCTACAGCTGGAAATGGTAAAAATTGCATTGATGAAGCATCCTTTGGAACAAGAGATATGGTTGTATTAAGCATGCCTTGAAGCCGGGGGATTGTAAATCCTGTATGCCTTCCAATGACACCCAGCCTCCATGATAGAATTTCCCTTGGTCAGCTGTGCTCTTCAGACTTATCCTCAGGATCCCCACTGCTCTTTCACAGGGATGCCCTCTAAACCACTAAGAGACCATTGGGGATCAGATTTGAGAGGTCTCAGCAGGAGGAGGGGCTGCCTTGGGGTGTGGACTCTATGGCTTTCTGTCCCAATGAGGTCTAGCCCCTCCCCAAACCCTGCCCTCCCCAGGCTCTGTCACAAAATTTCCAGGTATTTCCCATCCTGGAGCTGGCAACCCTGTGTCGTTTGGAAATCAGTTGTAATTTCAGAGATCTCCAGACCCCAAATGGAAGTTAACAACCCCATATGTTATGCACGTTAGTCCTACTCCTTGTTGTTAAGCTAATTGCTCAGTGTTCCATTGTTTGGGCTTGATTGTAGTACAAGTCACTATATGAGCTCCCATTGAAACCTGGCTGGGTGAATGGCTACTGGTGGATTGCTCTAATTGCTATTCATCTGTCTCCTGATTCAGTGGAGATGACAACCCAAGTTCTCAGGCTACCCCTTGCCAGCCAGAACCATTGCCTCTAAAACCCCACATATAATCTATGGAAGCAGAGTTTTTATTTCATTTCTTTCCATTTTATCATAAGAATTTTGTATTTTCTTCAGTAGAGGTGCACCTTTCCTTTCTGAGAGCTCCAGAGATACAGGACAAATTGTGTTCTACCTGTATAACACATTCCATGCCAAGTCAAACACAGCCATGCATAGTGGTTTCCCAGTAGCTCAATAAACATGGGGGGGTTGGCGGGGGGGGAGTGAGGGCTTTTGCTGCTCTGAGACTGCAGAAACATATTGGGGAAGGTTGTTTGTTCAATTTCCAACTTAGAAATTTTTCATGAGTCTGACAAGCAGAGCCATGTTCTGTTCAGTAATGTGAATCCTGAAAACCCAGCAGAATACTGATTTTACAAGCCTCACTCGCAACTTGACCTTGCTTCTCCCAAATCCATCAGAGTCCACTCTTGCTCCAGTGCTGATTCACTGTATTCCCTTTTGCTTTGCCCCCAAACAGTTAGGGTTGCCAGGTCCCCCCCACCCCCGGCCACTGGTGAGGGATGGAGGGTAAGGTTGCCAGATTCCTATAAGGAAACTCTCAAAAATTTAGGGATGGGCCTTAGGAAGGATAAGGCCTTCCGTGGGGTATGATGCCATCAAGCCCACCAAAGCATTCAATTTCTTCAAAGGAACTGACTTCTATAGCCTGGTGTAATTCTGGGGACTCCTCATGTCCCTAAATACAATATCCCCAGATATGATAGATTTTACTTGTTATTCACATGCTCTAATTGTACTCGTCACCATTTCCAGGAACCTGATAGGGCACAATGTGTATCTGGTGGGTTATGATAGGCTTTTTGATAACAACAGCGAAGATCAAACCCCTCCCCCAACCCGTGGTTAGGCTTCATAGAGTGGACAACTCCGAGAAAAGACATTCCTGAAGATTTAGTTATGGAGCAGGGAGGACAGAGTTTGGGGAGGGGGACCTCATCAAGGTATAATACTATTGAGTTGTTCTTCAAAGCAATCATTTTATTATTATTTTTATTTATTAAACTTACTATGCCACCCCTCCCCTTATGTGCTCAGGGCAATGCACAGCAATTATGACACACCCAAATAAACTAAAATAATAAACAGCTAATAAAAACATACCAGTTTCTAAGATGGCACTTATATTCTGGACCCTTTACAACAATAAGGCCAGGGGAACTGATTTGTGTCACCTGAGATCGGTTGTAATTCCAGAAGTTTTCAGGCCCCATCCAGAGGTTGACGACCTACTTCAGTATCTCTAACTGAATTGGCTATAGGCACATTACAGAAGAATTCATGATTACCCCAGAGTGACAGCAGTCATTCTCATGCTGTTGGGAGGAAACCCATCTTAGCATTGATCTGGTGAACTGTCAGTGAACCCATGCCTCACTACGCAGAAATGGCTTGGAAAGCACCCCATCAAGATGATGTTTGCAGGTTTGCAGCAGTTAATTCCAAGGTTCTTCAGAAGAACCTCTCTAAAATATTTATTTTTGAAACAGCTAGATATTTTCGACAGTGATTGGGTTGGATCAGCCCACTGTGAGGCAAGTGCCTAATAAAATACACTGTGGGACTGAGATGCCTGCACCAAGGTTATCCCAACAAAAGTGTCCAAGGGTCATACAAAACAGAGAGTCCACAAACAGGAATGAACTCCTGCAACCAGTCAGTGTGTTTCCCCAACATTCTCACCTCTTGGCCACTTAGCTGAATACTCAAGTTTCACTTCATTGTCTGTTCAAAATCCAGCCTGTTTTCTTTCATCTTAACAATGTGGGAAATCTAAGATGGTTGAGGCTAATTGCTTTGTTGATAAAAGTACAGCAATAACAAGGGGGCTCTAAGTTTGCTTGCCTTTTAAAGCATATTCTGGCATGTTTTAAATTTTGGATAGCTACCTTTGGAACTCCTGGTGGGTCACACTAGCAATTGGTCCAGGAGCAGAAGACGCTGGGTGGATGCTCAGGTTCTCTAACAGAGCTGGTGCTCCCAGAACCAAAGGCTATGCATGGAGCATGAATACCAGGGTACAGCTGGACCATTCCATAGTGAAAGCTGAGAGTCAAGTTTAACAGTAGGAGGAGGACTGAGTCATACAAATACAAGGTTCATGTTTATATAGTTGCCAACCTCCAGATGGTAGCTAGAGATCTCCTGGAATTATAACTGATCTCCAAGAAACAAAGATCAGTTCACCTGAGAAAATATCCACATTGGAAAGTGGTATTAAGCTCCCTGAAGTCCCGCCCCTCTCCAAACCCTACCCTTCTCAAGCTCCACCCCCAAAGTTTCTAGGTATTTCCCAATCAGGAGCTGGCAATCCTATTAAACATGTCAGGGTGTCAGTTCAGCCAGTAATTGGTTCTCTCCTTTGCAAGGAGTCCTTCTTCATGCCACCCTACATTAGAAGGGGAATGCAGCCGACTGAGTGAGCCTAATGTTAGCCAGCCAATCAGGGGAGCTCATAGGTATTTAATAAAAGCACATTATTCCCTGCCCAAATCTTTACTGGCAGAGAAGTCCCACCCTCCCTGTTTTCAAGGGGCAAACCCTCACCAAAACCCCCGTTTTCTGGCAATGCTCAAACAAATAGTGGGAAAAATGGAGAGGAGATGCCATCCATGGATTGACACCACTTCTTGTTACAACGTGGAAGTGACATCACCAGTGCTGAAGGATTTTGCCATTCTCTATTGTTTTTACCATCATGACTGGTGAAATCCTAAAGTGATGTCACTTCTATAGCCACAAGTAAGGTCAACACACTGTCAATGTCCTTTTCCCCATGTCCAGCCCTTTAAAATATAATAAGACCTGAGCAGGAATTTGGAGAGTCTGTCTCCAATCAGCCTAGAGTCCCAACCCCTATACCCCCCTCCAACCCTTATTTTTGACTGCTTCATACTGTGTAACAAGGAGGGATAGAATTAATTATGTGTGGTCAGAATGGCCTGGAAAAGCTCTGACTAATGTGGCAGAGTTGGTGCAGGCTTGTTGTATTAATTAGACTGGCAAGCACTGTGAAGTATCTTAGGACCAGGAGAGGTATCTAAACCAGACACTTTGGGCCATCCAACCCAAGTGTCTGAGGAAGGACCTGCATCTGCATGATGACCAGTTAGAGGAATGAGCTTGATTGACAGCAAGCATCTCTTGGTATATATTTTGATGTGCAGATAAAGACAGGCCCGCAGCAGCTAAGTTAGTGCTATGAGCTTGGAACCAAAATAGGATTGCCTACATGCTAGTGAATCCTTCTTAGGGTGCCTGCCGATATAGAGAATATGGGTTTACTTATTGTAAGTCAGTCTTTTAAATAATAAAACCTTAGTTTAGTCCACGCTTGGTGCCTGTGTATTCTTTTTGGGTGAGGAACCAATTAGACTTGCAGCATGAGATCAATGCCATATAGTTTGCCTATAATTATTTGGTGGAAAAGGTGTCCTCTATTACTTTTTGCTTTCTGCTGGGCACTTTCCCAATGAAGCCACCAATGTCACTAGACACCAAGAAGAGAAGTCTGTGTTTGTTCTGCTTTCTTGTTATTACAACTGGTTATGGAATGGTAATAACCCCTATCGTTTTATGCACTAGGAGCAATCAACAGCTTCTGCAACAGATTAGTGTCTCCGGTTTGGTTCCGCATTTGATCAGACAGAGCATCTGTTCATTATTTGGTATATTACGAGGCAGCAGAGATTATCACTTAAATAGACATTAAAGCTCATGGGGTGATCATGTCACATGTTGCAAAACAGATTTGTTTTCATTCTTGACAAAATTGCAAGTGTTTTTCTGGTGGAAAAAGTTGCTGTTTCATTCCACTATGCTATGCAAATAGCAGCTTACCTGGGACATCACCAATCTGAGAGGAGATGGGGAGTGACTGGAATGGCCCGCTCGTAACAGAGACAGCAACTGTTACTTTCAGAACCGGAGGTCAACTGCTTGCTCCATCTACTTTGAAGCTGACAACATTCAGCTTTAGATGGATGTGGTGGGGCAGGTGCTCCTTCCATCTTCTTTCGCACCTGAAATAGGTGTGCCAGGCAGGTGAGCAAGGAAAGATCTCTCCCTGCTCATTTCATGGTCTCAACAAGCCAAAAACCAGGTGGTCCCTCTTCTGCATCTTTCCACATTTTTCATCTGTGTGCAGCATACTGCATGCCAGCTCTGGTGACTTCAACTTCACAACAGTTCTGTAGCTCTCTGGGCACTTTCACACATACAGAATTATGCACTTTCATTCCACTTTCAATGCACTTTAACAATCGTTTGCAAGTAGATTTTGCCATTTCACACAGTAAAATCCAGCCATAAAGTGCAATGAAAACTGGATTGAAAGTGATTCTGTGAGTCAGCCCTATTCACACTGCTTTCTGACATGTAGCCAGTAGCTGCAGTCATCTCAGGGAATCAGGAGTAACCAAGGTGCAAAGACAAGCTGAAGTTTAAAAAAGTGTTTTTAATTTGATTGCAACAGTCAAATAGAAATACAAATACAAAACCTTTAATGGCATATAAAGAGTGGTAAAAGATTGCAACAGTCAAAATACCAACCTAGATTTTTCAAAAAAAATTCTGTACATAATACTGTTCAAAGAGAAAACACCCCTTTTCAGTTGTGGCACCAAAGTTATGCAATTAATTCCCAGGAAGGTTTGTTTTCTCCCTCTATCACTGACTGCCACCAGTGGAGGCTTTTCAGTTTGGTTTCATGTTCCTTCTGTGACACCCATTGACCCTCCTTTCTGTTTATGTGTTTGTGGGTATCTGCTTGTGTGATGTTGAATTGTTTCATCTATATATATAAAAAGCTAACCGGGTATGTGTTGATGACAGGGTACCTCAGTAACTGCTGGGCCAATTCCTCTGAAAATTCCCAGCCACTATAGTCAGTCAGGCGAGAGTGTTTTCAGATGTTCACATACCTGAAATTTCACACCTGGCCCAGGTAAACGCCTCTTTTCCTGGCATACTCCCCTGAGTAGAAGGACATGCCTGTGTGTAACTGTTTCACTTTTAGAGATGTTCGTGCTAAGCTTAGAATGTTCACTCAGACGGCCAGGATATGAGCAGTGAAAACACAGTACATAGGCAGTCACTTGAGTGGAAGTGAAACACATACACACACACACACATGAGGGAGAGGAAAGGAAGGGAGAAGAAGAGGAAGAAGAGGAGGAGGAGGAAGAGGAGTTTGGATTTATATCCCCCTTTCTCTCCTGCAGGAGACTCAAAGGGGCTTACAATCTCCTTGCCCTTCCCCCCTCACAACAAACACCCTGTGAGGTAGGTGGGGCTGAGAGAGCTCGGAGAAGCTGTGACTAGCCAAAGGTCCACTCCTTAGCTGGTGGCATGTGTGTGGGAGGTGTACAGGCTAATCTGAATTCCCAGATAAGCCTCCACAGCTCCAATGGCAGGCAGAACGGAGAATCAAACCCGGTTCCTCCAGGATTAGATACACGGTAGCTTCTTAACCTCCACTGCCACTCAGAGGGAGGAGTGGCATCAGAGATGGGATCCAGCAGGTTCTCACTAAGGTTCCCTCGGTGAGTAGGTTACTAATTATTTGTGTGTGCCGAGAGAGGGGTTACTAATTGGTGATTTTGCCACGTGATTTTTTGGCCTTAGTTATGCCCCTCCTCTCCTTGCTAGCGCCAGAACTTGAAGCAGTCTAGCAGGAGGTGCACCGGTCTGGCGTGGCAGGGCCTGGCGCTCTGCATGCATTCGTTTCCCACCCAGGGATCTCGGCATGCGGCTGCGTCCCTGCCACAGCCCTGCCTAGGAATACCTCGGCCACGCCTCTCCGTCGCGTACTCGCCCAGCCCCATTGGCGCTACGCCACAGTTTGAATCCAACCACCATGGGAACCTGTTACTAAAATTTTTTGGATCCCACCACTGGGTGGCATGCAAGGGAAGAGAGGGAGGGAGAGGAAAGGGAGGGTGGGGGAGGCATGCAAGGGAAGAGAAGTGAGAGAGGGGAGACAGTGAGGGGTGGCATGCAAGGGAGGGGAGGCAGGGGACCCAACATCTTGACAGGACCCACCCACCCTAGCAGAGGGAAAGGGAAGGGGGAGGGAGGGTGGCATGCAAGGGAAGAGAAGTGAGGGGAGGGAAGAGAGTGAGAGCTTACATGCAAGGGACGGAGGGCGGCGCCAGACACAATAGATTCCCTGAATACTGCAGTTACAGTTAAAGAAGAAGAGCCAGGCACGCATTACATCAGGAGTAAGCTCCAGTTACAGCAACCATGACATACTTTGAATGGCTGCGTCAAGCGCCCCTACCAGAGTAAGGTTTCCTTAGAAGCGACACCCATTGCCGCCACTCATCACAACTCAAACTTACTCCCAGGTAAAGGATCATGACCAGCCAGCCTAGATGTGTGGGAGGGTGCCTTTCCATTCCCAGGAATGTGGGCACACATCACTGGACATACATCGCACAGTATCAGGCTGTGTGTTTACATGAGAGCATGTACTGCTGGCCTCTGCAATTGATTTGCTGCTACTGTTCCTTTCCCATTTCACCAAAATAAGCCACAGCAACGCGTGGCCGGGCCACGCTAGTTGTTTTATATAGATGTATTTTGCTTTAATGCTTTAGCTGCTTTCTGCCTTAGGGACACTGAACTGGATGGAAAGGAGGCATAAAAATGTTTTAAGTGAATACATAATGAAGCAAAAAGGGGTCTCAGAAGCGCACAGCCTAAAAGGCCAACTTTTAGATCCTTCACAATATACAAAGATCTAGAACCCATGGCTGAAGCTCTTTCCTAGTTCTATCAATGTCAATGTTAGTGCATAGATCTGGTAATTTTCTGCAGTGTGGGTATTTTAATTATTATTATTAGTGGTGGTGGTAATGGTGGTATTTGCTGTTTAACAAAATGCAAAATGCAATTCTAAAAGAGTTACTGCCATCTAATTCCATTGAAGTGAATGGATTATTGTTGTGCAACTCATCTTAGGGCTGCACTGTTTGTATGTTTAGGATTAAGTGTTTTGAGCAGAGGTGCACAGGTCCTTTTACTTACCAGGAAAAGTGCCTGGTGAGTTATTGTTCAGGGTCCACCGGTGGCCAGAAGCAAACTGAGTCAAATAGCCTCCACGGTACCAGCAGCACCCTCAGGGTTCACTTGACTTGGATCCAGGTCACAGCACTGATGGCAACAGGTGTTAGCAACAGCACCAAGCACACTTGGCTCAGCTTCTTCCAGGTCAGTTTTAACTTCCCAATCTGCTCCTTTTAAGGACAGGATCCAAACAACCAAATGATTAGATTTCTCAAATACCCTAAAGTTGTGGACAGGCATATCCAGTGATTTATCCCACCCTAATCCAGAGACTTCTGTGCATTTTGTGCCTGGGGATTTACTTATTACATCAGTGGAAGAGGAAGCCCCATGTATGCAAAACAATATGTTCTGGAAAGTTCCAGAGAACATCCCGGGAGGGTGATGAAGCTATTTGTGCACACATGAAATGCACAAAGTTTGGTTCACTTATCATTTGTCAGTGGTCCTCAGGCAGCCAATTAGGTGACAGGCTGCTTCGTTGTTCACAGTGTGGTCATGTATATGCACAGAAATGGGCTATTTGCAGACATCAGAAGCTGACTCCAAGCTGATGAGTTGGCTTCTGATCTCCTGCTGTGGGGAATTTTACTCTTTACCCAGCAGCTTCTTTTCCAGAGTGTGGGGATCAGAAGTCAACTCCCCACTGATCACCTGGAAACTGGGTTCTTCTGATCTCCCATCCTTGAAATGTTGCTGCCTCCCACACTTGCAGCAAATTTAGCAAGAGGGGATGATGAGAAGCCCAGCTGATTTCACTTCTCTTCTCCTCACCCCAAGCATTCTGCTTGAGCTGCAGAGAAAAGGAGAGAAAAAGGTTTCTTCTCCTCTCCTTTTTTGCATTGCAGAGGTTAAAAGCATTGCTGCTGTCCCTGCACAGCTTGAAGGAGAGGGAAAAGAAAGAGTTCTTTCTGTTCTCCCTTTTGCTCCTTCACTGCATAGCTATTTTGTTGTGGGGGACAGAGCAACAGGAAGCTGCAAACTTGCTCAGCAACTCATTGTGGGGGCAATCCAAACATATCCTTAATCAGTTCACAGTCTGATCATGAGTCAAACAAGGTAAGTTTGACTACTGAATAGGTTCATCAAGAAGAGGAAGAGGAGGAGGAGGAGTTTGGATTTATATCCCCCCTTCCTCTCCTGTAGGAGACTCAAAGGAACTTACAATCCCCTTCTGCCCTCACAACAAACACCTTGTGAGGTGGGTGGGGCTGAGAGAGCTCCGAAAAGCTGTGACTAGCCCAAGGTCACCCAGCTGCGTGGGAGTGCACAGGCTAATGTGAATTCCCCAGATAAGCCTCCACAGCTCAAGCGGCAGAGCGGGGAAATCAAACCCAGTTCCTCCAGATTAGAGTGTACCTGCTCTTAACCACTACGCCACTGCTGCTCCCTAGTCCATACTGAGGAGCCCTTGGGAAATGGTTGGACCAGACACCAGTAAAGCCTTAGCTGTACTGAGGTGATGCTGCTGATGCTAACAGAGTTTGTCGGGAGCTGCTTGGGGAGAAATTACACTGTGGATTCCAGCCATACACATTTACTGGACAATGTTACCATTTGTGTGGTGAACGGGTGCTGTCTCCTCCATTCACATAGTGTCATGTTTGAAGTGGCAATATAGAGAAGTTCTTGCATATGATGGGGTTAGTTGCACATTTTGTCTCATTTTGAAAGAGAAACTAATGTGAACCAGACCAGACCACAGCACTTCTCAGACTCCATGTACAGTGTTTGCTTCACAAGGGATGTTACGTGGTGGGGGCGGGGGGATCTCCACCAGAAGAACTGATGTGTTACCCAATGACCTGGAGTATCAAATGTTAGAAATCAAACAGAAAAGTAAAGTTAGAGTGCCTTTGATGGTAAATTCTCCTATTTGCATTTCTGTACCCGCAAATAAAAAAAAAGCCACATCAAAATTGAGAGGAAATGTGCTCCCACCACATAACCAAATGCATTCACAGAATAAGCTGGCATCTATTTTTGGGACCTAAAATGTATTATAAATTACAGCGGCTTTATTCATGAGGGATTGGTCGAAGAAAATTATAAATCCTCTAGGAAAGCTATTTCTTGTCTTAGACCCACAATATACCCATGAGCTCATTTTTCATGCTGCATTTCTTGCTGGTGCTATTTCATTGACGTTCCTTCAACATTTTCCCATTGTGTTCATTCTGTAGGATCAGGAACTATTACAAACCCCAAATTCAGCCAGCGGTGCAATTTACAAGAATATGTGTGTATGTGTGTGTAAATTGCTTGCAGACCTATATCCATTTAAACAATATTTTCTCAGTATAGTTTCTGACAGGCAATGGAACAGAACCTTTTCTACTTTAAGTATAATTTTTAAACTACAAGTTCCTAACTCGGGAGATTCACATTTGAGGAACCCTGCATTTTACTTTGTTTATATTTTTAATTTCCCACTTTTGTGCTGGGTACCACGCATGAATGCTTTGCTGAAGCTTTCAGTTCTTTCATTTTTTTTTTTTGCATACATGTGATGAATACAAACAAGCACTATTGATGAGACTGTATGCAAATCGTTCTCAAGATTATTTTTGTCTAGTGCTTTAGCAATGCTCAAAGGCACATAAGCACAACACCAAATCTTGGAGCACATCCAGGTTGCTTTTGTGCATTGTTTCGAGTAGGAGAGGTGGGTGCTGCTCTGTTTGGAGATATAAAGAGAATGGCATGGTGCACATGTATTTCCAGAGGGGAATTAAGAAGGGAAGTGAGCCATTGCTCAAGATGCTGAAGACCTGTTTTGAGCCAGAAACTTCCAGCCAAGCTAGTGGCAGGTATTTGGGGGGGAGGGGCAAGATGTGTGGGGCAACTGCAGCACTGGCAGAATTCAGGGACAAGGCCTCAAATGTTTTTCACTCTGCATCGTCAGGAGCTTGTTCCAAGCAACAATTCTAGTCTTAGGAGATATCTTGTTTAGGCTGCAAGGCTGACAGATGGTAGGACAGCCTCATCGTTCTACATGGTACATCAGTTTTATCTGGGGGGTCAAACTATGTTTGGGGAGTGCTGTGAGAATACTGAAGATTGTGGGGAAAAACATGAAGAGATTTCTGGATGCTAGGTATACTGGCCTCTAGCTACAGCTCTCTCCCACAGCCTCCAGCCTTCTGTTTCATCCCCCAAGAGATGATGCTGTCAATCATGGAAAGGTGCCCTTTCCCTTGACCCTCCTCCAGCCCTTCCCCAATTTAAAACCCCCAGATGTGGTGTACCAAGAGCCATCACAGCCCTCCCTGGCCAACCTGTTCCACTAATTGATGCCAGCTGGGGTCATTTAGCTGCAAGAGAGAATCACCAAGCTGAGCTTTTAATTGTCTTTTCTGCCATCCATCCCAATCTGCTCTAGGGAAGGTCCCTTGCTCCCCTGATGCAACCTTCCATGACAGGAAGAGGGATCGGTTACAGAAACACGAAGCATTTCTCTGCATACCTCTGTGGTAAACCTATCAGATATTTTTTGGTTGGGAGCACACATGATAATTTCGTGGCTGCCTGCCAGAAAGTCAGGCTTACAGGGCAGGGGCATTTGGCATCATTGTTGAGCCTCCGGTCCCCAAGCTGTGTGTGCATAGATATGTGAGATTTGCTTTGACAGCTTAAATAACTGTCATTCTTGAGGACATGCTATATAATACTTAGGTTTTGATTGGAAGCAGTGTCCTTGAAGGATAGATTTCAGTAACTTTTGATAAAAGTCAGTGGGATACAGTGGTTAAGAGTGCTGGACTAGTACCCGGGAAGCTGTGGTTTGAATCCTCATGCATATCTCAGATGTTTGCTGAGTGACTTTATGCCAGTCACACTCTCTCAGCCTAACCTAACTCATAGAGACGTTGTGAAGATAAAACAAGGGACAGGAGAATGACATAAGCCACCTTGGGTCCCCACTGAGGAGAAAGGATATGAATGAAATAAAATATTTTTTAAATGACCAGTTGTTTGAAAGGACAACACACAGATTTATTGGCCAATGTGGTGTAGTGGTCAAGAGCAGTGGACTCTAATTTAGGGAACCAGATTTGTTTCCCCACTCCTCCACATGCAGACTGCTGGATGACCCTGGACTAGTCACAGCTTCTCTCAGAATTCTTTCAGTCCTACCTACCTCACAAGGTGTCTGTTTTGGGGAGAGGAAGGAAAGGAGTTTGGAAGCTGCTTTGAGACTCTTTACAGTTGAGAAAAGTGTGGTATAAATCCAAACACCACCACTGCTATTGCTACTGTTACTACACCTACTGCATTTGAAGTTCAAATATTTACATGTAAATATGTATTTATCTAAAACCTTTTACTAGCTGCCTTTCTTCCTCATAGAGCTCAAGGCAACCTACAACATAAATAAAACACATGAAATAAAATATATTAAAAACAAAATTAAAAATCACAGCTCAAAACTGCTAGTAAACTTAACCAAATACTGTTCTAAATAAAACTGTCTTCAGCTGCCCACAAAGATTAAAAGTGAGGGGGTCAGGCACACTTCCCTGGGAAGGTTATTTCATAAACATGGGGATACCACTGAAAAAGCCCTCTCTTGTGTACCCACCAGACCAAGTTTATTGTTTTTTAATTTATGGAAAAGACAATAGGGCCTCTGCATATGACCTTAATTCCCAGGCAGGAACAAATTGGAGAGCATGATCCTTCATGTACCCTGGTCCCAAGCCTTGTAGGGCTTTAAAGGTCTAAACCAGGGGTAGGGAACCTGCGGCTCTCAGATGTTTTCCGAACTAAAATTCCAACACTCAAAGCCCCCCTGCTTGGCCCAGTGGCCATGACCCATGATAGTTCTACAGTCGCTCTTGAAATTGGGCTCAGGAGTGAATCCGTAGTCTGTGTAACTGCTGTGATATCATGGTCACATGAATAACTGGCCCTGATCATCAGTCTAGCTGCAGCATTCTGCACTAGCTGCAGCCTCCAAACACCCTTTAAGGGTAGCCCCAGGTAGAATGCATTGTAGTACAGTGGAACCTCGGTTTTCGTTGGTAATCCGTCCAAAAAGAATCAATGAAAACCGAAACCAATTAAATCCGAGGCAAACTTTTCCATAGGAATCAATGTAAATCCAATTAATCCGTTCTGGGCACTCCAAAAAAAACACACCAAAAACACATTTTTGGTGAATAAGAGTGTTTAATGCTGAAAACAGTAACAAACAATAACACTAGGATCAGCTTCAGAGCCAGTGGACCAACGTCACACCAGGAAGCTGTCCAAAGAGGTCTGTTTCTGACGCCTCTTTAAGATTTGTCTGAAATGGGGCAAGACATTGTCATTAAACAAGTTGCAGACATGGCCTGCAACAGCTTTGTCCGGGTGATTTTTCTCCACAAACCCCTGCACCTTACTGCAAATTGATGAAAACCATGGCAAATCGATGAAAACTGAGACAAATTTTTCACAGAAAAAATCGATAAAAACCAAAACCGATGAAAACTGAAGGCAATGAAAACCAAGGTTCCACTGTAGTTCAGTCTAGATGTATCTAAGGAATGGCTCATCGCTGCAGCTAGATCTGATTGACCCAAGAACAGATGCAGCTGATGCCTCAACCAAAGTTGAACAAAAGTGCTCCAAACTACTCAGCCACATGATTTTCGAAGGTTGCTGAGAGATCTGGCAGAACTAGCAGGATCACATTTCCCCTATCTAGTTCTCTGTAGAGATCATCAAGCAGGCAACCAAAGCAGTCTCTGTTCCAAACCATGGCCTGAAACCAAACTGATATGGCCCAGAAAATCAATCTCTTTTAAGAGCTCCTAGACTTGAGAAGCTCCTTGCCCAGAATAAAAAACCAGAGACTGGCCAGAAGTTCTCCAACATAGGAAGGTTCAGAAGAATTTTTTCAAAACATGTCTAATTGCTTCCTCCGTGAGCATGGACACTTCAACTCCTGCCTTCAAGGAAACATTTACTACTCACTCAGCGGCCCCTTCCGCACACGCAAAATAATGCGCTTTCAAACCACTTTCACAACTGTTTGCAAGTGGATTTTGCTATTCCGCACTGAAAGCAGTTTGAAAGTGCATTATTCTGCATGTGCAGAATGAGCCAGCCCGTCATTCTGGCAGCTTTTATCAGCCAGGCAAGAGTTTTGAGTACAGGTGATAGATCTCAGCACACCAAGGATCTTGTCTATGTTCTCAAACTGAAAGGTATCCTCATAAATTATACAAGGAGGTGCCAAAGATGCATCATCTGAGCATATATCCATCCCAGCATCTAATTCAGAGCAGATTCAGGCTATTTTGTCAGGAAGTAAAGTAGCAAATTTATCACAGCAGGCCTTTGAATGGTCAGAACCAGTTCCCTGGGGCAATAGGAAAACCTCCAAACTACAGAAAGCAGCACAGCTGGACAATTAAATGCAGATGCAGAAGTGGTCAGGAGCTTTTTCCATCATCAGTGCCACAGATAGACTGTAACATGAACTCCAATATGCTGTGCTCGATCAGTCTCTCTCCAAGTTTCCTTCCAGTCACATTTTAGTCATTGCCCTTCCCTTTTCATCACCATCATATTCCTGATTCTGTCTGAGGGAAAAGGGTGCTTAGGGTAATTGTGTCAACAGCACAGGCCATCTCCCTATGCCAGACATCAGTCAAGACCTCAAGAGAATTGCCAGCAGCCAAGGTGGTGAAATCCTCAAACGCTGATAGGAAAGTATTGGGATGCTTGAGGACCCATTTTAACAGATCCACCACCACACTTGCAAAGGAATGAGAAAGCAGTAAATCTTGAATCAATCAAGTAATTATCTGTCCATGACATGGGAGTAAGCTTTTAACTCCCACACCGCCAGCTCACCCTTTCCATCAGTATAGAAGAAGAAGAAGAGTTTGGATTTATATCCCCCCTTTTTCTCCTGCAGGAGACTCAAAGGGACTTACAGTCTCCTTGCCCTTCCCCCCTCACAAACAAACACCCTGTGAGGTAGGTGGGGCTGAGAGAGCTCCGAAAAGCTGTGACTAGCCCAAGGTCACCCAGCTGGCGTGTGTTGGAGTGTACAGGCTAATCTGAATTCCCCAGATAAGCCTCCTCAGCTCAGGCGGCAGAGCTGGGAATCAAACCCGGTTCCTCCAGATTAGATACACGAGCTCTTAACCTCCTACGCCACTGCTGCTCCCTACGCCACTGCTCCTACGCCACTGCTGTATATTAGATCAGATCCAGTGTGTGCCCTGCTAAATATGTCTGCCAATAAATACTTGAGATAGGTCCATGGATGTGGTGAAGGCCATGAAGTCCTGAGCCCCTCCTGACAGCCTGGCCTCAGCATGGATATTACCAGTCTGGAGTCTCCACCAGAACAGTTCTGTTGGCTCAGGGAGTGAGGTGGCGTGCGCAGTATACTTGAAGAATCCTACCCTTCTCCAGTCACCCACCTTCAGTAGCACACACTCAAAACTGGCAGACTCTTGCAGGAGACACCTCAATAGATGGGTGGAATCATAAAAGACCACTGTGGCCCCACCTCCCTGCCCCCCTGGTCTAGTTTGCTGCTGTACAGAGAAACCTGGGGCCTTTCCCCACTTTTCCCTCTACCACCATTGCTGCGTGCTACTCACTGCACGCGTCATTTCTGGTGCGTGCCCTGGCTTCCCCACGACCTTGCACTCTGCCGTCAAAAGGTGCCGTTTTCTCCAGCGCCAGGAATGACGCGCGCTGAGGAGGCGCGACAGCGGCAGCGTCGGGGCGGCTGCATTGTCACTGCCCCTGTAGTGGGGTGTGCCCTGGGACCCCATGGTACTTGGCCCGAGTAGCGCGCAGGTAAGTAGGGAAAGGCCCCTGGAGAGCAGCAGATATGTGGATTGCGGGGAGGGGATTAGCGAGCTGATACTAAAGACAAAAGGCACTACTCTAAACTCCTTTCCCCCTTTTAAAAAGAAGTTAATATGATCGTAGAAATAGAATGAACCATTTTTATATAAATGTAAAGTAGTATTTCTTTTACACGGGGTTGTTATAGAAATAAAGGGGAATGCTAGAAACTGAATTAAAATATTAATCATAACTCATCCACCTGCTAGGAATAATTTCCGTGTTGTGCCTATGAACTGGTAGGAAAGTTGTTACACTGGGAGATTAGTTCCAGGGATAAGAGTTAGAAAAATCCCAGAAGTCACACCAGAAAGAATCTAAATGTTGGTCTTTTGGGGCCAACAACAACTGGGTCAGATTTACACCCCCAGCCTCCTCCAACCAGACCTCTGTAATACAGTCAGATCGCCCTGCCCATAATTTTTCCATTTGCAGACCTGGCATTCAACAGCAGGATCTTAAGATTAAGGGACCCTGCCTTAGTGTAACCAGGTCTCTGTTGGTTGGGAAGCAGATATGGTTGCTTGCTCTAAGCTGAGAAATTCTTGGAGATTTGGGGGTGGAGCCTGGGAAGGACAGTGTTTGGGTCAGGGAGGGACCTCGGCAGTCTGGAGATAGTTGTAGCTACAGGAAATGTCTAGGCTCCACCTGTTGTTTAGCAAGCCTAGAGGCAGACTTGAAGGAGCAGTGGCCAACCAAAAGCCAGGGTTTCTTCTCCCAAATGACCACTGTGCATCCAGCCATCGTATCTCCCTCTATCCAAAACAAGAGGAATGGTAGGCGATTGTGCAAAACTTGTCAAGCATGAGCAAGAACTGGTAACTTGGGGGGTTTGCTCTGCCCACAAGGCACAGATATTCGGCAGGGGTCATCTTGGAAGACTCAGAGGTGTCTTGCCACACAAGCTTCCATAAACTGGGATCTACTGGGCAGATGCTGATATTCAGAGTAAGAGAGGGGTAAAAACAGAAGGCCAAAAGTTCACGAAACCAAAGAGGTCTGGACAGCTATGAATATTGCTAAGCAAACTCCACATTGCATATCATTGACTATGGCAATCTCTAGTGATAATATTACTTTTCTAGGTAATTTAACAACTCTAGTAGAAAATTATCACCTATGGTCAAAACAAATGAGAAGCTGGGAGATTTATGATCAGATCTTTTCTGCATCATTTGAGATCAATTACAGCCACAGGGTGCTCCTGTTCAGATCAGGGGCATATTGGGGTGTTAACTCTTCTACTCACACATGGGTTCACTAATTGAAACTGCCCCCCTCTCCATTGTATTGAAAGAAAGAAACAGGCAAGAGATAGGTTTCCACCTTTTTTCCCCGCTAAAAGAATATTAATTGTACAAGGGGGGATGGTATGATTTTCATACAGAAATATTCTGGTTCTCTATATGTTGAGCTCATGCACGTAGGTAGGGGGGGTTCTCGGGTTTGAACCCCACCCCACCCCATTCATGTCCAAAGCTCCGCCCACCCGTTTGTGGGTTTTTTAAACGTTTTAGTGCTTTTTCGGTTTTTGGCCTGCAGGAGGCGCATTGTTTGGGCTAGCAGCACCACACTTTCAGGAATTGTTTGGGGGACTCTCCTGATGATACTACCCAGGTTTGGTGAGGTTTGGTTTTGGGGGTCCAAAGTTATGGACTCCCAAAGGGGGTGCCCCATCCTCCATTGTTTCCAATGGGAGCTAATAGAAGATGGGGCTACACTTTTGAGGGTCCATAACTTTGGACTCCCCGAACCAAACTTCACCAAACCTGGGATGCATTATCAGGAGAGTCTCTTATTGATACCACCCAGGTTTTGTGAAGTTTGGTCCAGGGGGTCGAAAGCTATGGACTTCCAAAGGGAGTGCCCCATCCTCCATTGTTTTCAATGGGAGCTAATAGAAGATGAAGGTTACATCTTTGAGGGTCCATAACTTTGGACATCCTGAACCAAACTTCACCAAACCTGGGAGGGATCATCGGGAGAGTCTCTTATTGATACCACCTAGGCTTTGTGAAGTTTGGTCCAGGGGGTCCAAAGCTATGGACTCCCAAAGGGGGTGCCCCATCCCCCATTGTTTCCAATGGGAGCTTAGGAGATGGGGCTACACCTTTGAGGGTCCATAACTTTGGACCCCCTGAACCAAACTTCACCAAACCTCTAGGCTACAGGTGTATCATTAGGGGAGACTCCTAAAGATACCCTGAAAGTTTGGTGCTTCCAAGCTTAACCATTGCACCCCTGACAGCAGGCACTCCCAATTTCCCCAGATTCTCCTTTTAAATCCACCCCAGACGGCATGGATTTAAAGGGAGAATCTGAGGTACTCAGTTTAGAAGAAGAAGCAGCAGAGTTTGGATTTATATCCCCCCTTTCTCTCCTGTAGGAGACTCAAAGGGGCTACCCCTGATCTCCTGCTGCCCTTCCCCCCTCACAACAAACACCCTGTGAGGTAGGTGGGGCTGAGAGAGCTCCAAAAAGCTGTGACTAGCCAAGGCCACCCAGCTGGCATGTGTGGGAGTGCACCAGCTAATCTGAATTCCCCAGATAAGCCTCCACAGCTCAGGTGGCAGAGCGGGGAATCAAACCTGGTTCCTCCAGATTAGAATGCACCTGCTCTTAACCACTACGCCACATTGAAAGTCGATGCCTTCTGTTTCAGGGTGGGGGATGATCCACCCCCAAACAGCATCACTTTCAATGTTGTTTAACTAGGGACCCCAGATTCTCCCTTTAAGGTGGATCTAGTTTAAACACCATTGAAAGTGATGCTGTTTGGGGGTGGATTCCAGCATCACAGCGGCTGCCCGGGGGGGGGGGGGGGGGGGGCACAAAACTCAGATTTTGCACCAGGCTCCATTTTCCCTTTATGCCTCAGCCCAGAGGGGAGGGGCAGGGGAGGGCAGGGCAGGGGAGTCTGCCATCCCCGACCTTGGAGAGCTGCTTCTATAAGCGCTAGGCCAGGGGCGGGGCTTGGGGGGGCGTGGCCATGGCCTGGGGTGGGTGGGGGTGTGGCCCCCCCGGACCCCTCCATAAAAAATCTATACCAACGTCCCTGGTTGAGCTTTGCACAGATTTGATACAAATGACTTTTTGCTCAGAATTATGACTGTAGTACCTTTTGGTCTCATTTTTTGTAAGACTTGCAAAAAAAGAAAAATGGTCATTATGATCTGGAGGTGAGTCTGAGGCCATCTACGCACTTGTGGTCTCCTTTGTGCATTCCCTCCAGGTTTGATTCTCCACTACGCACACAGGGAAAGCAAAGGAGATCACTATGTGTTAAGCTTGCTTCATACTTTCTTGGTCCTCCCCACCTTTCCCCGCTCGCATAACCGCAGTTTCTTTGGGACACCATTTTAGAACAAGCAGAAAGGCTTTCTTGGGAGCTCTCTCAGAGAGCTTCTCGGAGCTCTCTCAGCCCCACCTACCTCACAGGGTGTTTGTTGTGAGGGGGGAAGGGCAAGGAAATTGTAAGCCCCTTTGAGTCTCCTACAGGAGAGAAAGGGGGGATATAAATCCAAACTCTTCTTCTTCTTTTTGGAAAAATAATTAAAGCTGAAATTGACATGGAATTGATATCAGGAGAGTCTCCTACTAATACCACCCAGGTTTTGTGAAGTTTGGTCCAGGGGGTCCAAAGCTATGGACTCCCAAAGGGGGCCCCCCTTACCCTCATTGTTTCCAAAGGGAGCTAATAGGAGATGGGGGCTACATGTTTGAAGGTCCATAACTTTGCTCTCCATGAACCAAACTTCACCAAACCTGGGTGGTATCATCAGGAGGGTCTCCTAAAGATAATCTGAAATTTTAGTGCTGCTAGCTTAACAATTGCACCCTTGACAGCAGGCAACCCCCCCCCCCCTGGGGGCAGGCCTAGATGTCTTCACTAGAAACATGCTGCAGTGAGGATGTTAGAACCTGGATGAAAGGGTGCCAATTCTTTTGAAACTTGGTTGTATCTAGATTAAATTTACAGTGGGAATTCGGCCAGTAACAGCTATAAACAGGGAATGTGGGATATAAAATTCATAGAAAGTATTAATTGCCCAAATATGGGGATAGCAATCTCCTGAAATAGTTTTAGATGGGTTTATTGTAGATTTTTAGTACCATTTCCTGGTTATATCTGAAAGCATGTCATTTCTCCCCTTCATTAAATCAATAGGTTAGTATTTGTGCTGATCTGTGCCCACTTGCTTTGTTCAGTCTTTAGAGACATACTTCATGTGTACTTTCCTAGAAGCCTTGCTGCTACCAGCCTGCTCCAAGGACCCGTTTCTGAAGAATGACAACTTCCAGGCATTTTTCATCAAATCCTTCAGTAGCTTTCCTTGGGTTTGGTGTTCTGCATCCAGTTCCCAGGTAGCAACTTCCAATTACCTGTAGCTGGAAATTCCAAGAACCCGTTCTCAAATCTGAATATTTCTCCAGGAAACCACACACAGATAAATGGTGCTTACCCATATGATCGTTATAGTGCTTGGGACACAGTTCTCAGTTCAATAATGTTGACGTTGTTGCAAGTCTGTCTTTTAATAAATCTCCCTCTTTCTCTGCAACTTAAACAATGCTCTTTTAAGACTCATCATGATGCCTACCTGCTTCCCATCTGCTCAACCTGTACATTTGCAAATAAACAATGTACTAGAAAAGTCCCCATCGCCCTCTTGCCCTCTTGCTTGTCCAGCATGTCCTCCTGCTTATGGAAGTGGAGAGAGTGAAACAAGATGTTCCAGAGCCTGATGCACAACCTTATGGTTCGCTCCAGCAGCCAAGTTAGGCACCTTTTGTCTTTAATGCTGACAGTGTCCTGGTTTGTGCATACAGAAACAAAAAAATTGTCATGAAAACCTTGAAAAATGCTGGTTGGGATGGTAACCACATTCTTCAGTGCCTTGGAGAAACAGGAAACTAAAACTCCCCCAGTCCTTCAGTCCAAGCAGCGACTGTTGCTAGTACCACCTAGTGACTAAAATACAGAATGATCATTTCTGTGCTCGGATTTATTCTCCAGCACAATGGTACTGCTACTGTGGAAAGGGCTGTGTCTCCAGGGTAAGGTCTCTGATGGTCCCAGATGTCTTTAACCTCCTCTCTGCTCCCTGTGCTCCTTCAGAGCTATTTCCATATCAAGCCACCACTGGCTTTGGATGGGCTGTCTCTTTACAATGAAATGCAACGCCTGCCCCTGGGCATTAAAAATAAAGATGCACACTCAAGATTTCTGTTGCAACATGAATGGGGCTGGTCAGCTCAGACCTTGGCAACAGTTCTATTTATCATCTTATGGGAATTACTAGTTTCCTGGGCAATACTGAAGTTACCAGTCTCCCGATCCTGTTTGCTTTTGACGCATCAGCTTTAGCTGTGGCAACCATCTGTTTGTCTCGTTTTCCGTTTCAGATCTAGCAAGCCAAAGATGCTTCTTGCTTTTCTTCACAAACCTCCCATAAGAATGACCTATTTCACATTTTTAAGGAGATTTTAGATTCCATGGCAAGTCTGTTCTGCTTATTGGGGTTATGTAACATTACCATGCTGCAAGCCAAGGAAGGAAGCATTGGGTGGGCTAACAGGTGCAATCCCTAATGCAATTCCTAATGTAGATGTAATCCCAGGGAATCAGCAGGCCACCACCTGAAGGCCGGCGACCCTACTGTCATAAGCAGTGATGCCTGGTGCCATTTCCTTTACCATCCCATTATATCAGTGACCTATCCCACATCAAGCAAGGCAGCAGAGTGATGCTTTCCTCCCATTAACACCAGACGCCAAGACTCATGCAAAAAACGAGAACAATCACAGCTCACAGGCAACAGCCTTTGTGAGTCTGAAAGCACCACTTGACCTTCCGTTTTTGATGTCCATGTATTTCAGTCTCCCCACACTGAGAACCCATCTGTTTTTTGTTGCTGTGATCCTACTTTGCCCCTCCCCCATCTTAAAAAGTGAAAGGCAGACATTAATTGCATTCTTCAGATCAAGGATATTCTCTGGAGGGGGAAGAATGGGGCAGAACTCAAAAATTGGTTTATTTTTTCATTCTGACCTGGCAAAGCATGCTGGGTAATGCACCTGAGGACATGGGTTCCAGCTTACTCAGAGCCTTCTCTTCGGATGTCACAAGATTCCTGTTCATTCCTAATGGCTGAGAAACTGATCTACAAATCAAAGGCTATATTCGGATGCCATGCAAAATGATGCCTTAATTAACCTAGCTGAGTGTAACTGATTGTCTGAATGCAACCATTCCACCAACAGTGGTTAGAGTTCAATCCAGGAATTGATTCCAGCTCCCATAACTGCCAGCTTTTCATGAGCATCTACTGCTGTGCTAGGGACCTTCCTCATTACTGAGCCACACAGAAGTTGACAGCTGAACCAGATGATCTGTACTCGCAGCCACAACAACTCTTCACAGTCTGAAGGAGGTGGTTTGTGCATTTGTGTATTTATTTAATTCACTGGAGACCCAAAGCTGCTTAAATTGTTCTGGCCTCCATTTTATCCTTACCACAACCTTGTAAGTAGGTTTAAACAACCTTGTAAGTAGTAAGTAGTTTAAAATGTGTGACTGGCTGAAGGTCACCCAACAAGCTTCTATGGCACAAGTGGAGATTTGAACCTAGGTCTCCCAATACTAGCCCAACACTCTTAGTCCATACATCAGACTGGCTGTCTCAGTGTATCAGTTTTCAGACCATTACCACTACTTCACAGAGCAAGACATCAACACCTGGTGGGCAACAGGAGGTATTCTCACTGCCTCTATGGCGAAATTCCCAAGGTCAATTAATTGCGTGATATTCACATGAAATATCAAGGATTCAGGAAGAACTCCCCACTGCGTGATTGACAAACAAGGATTCATCCCAGTTCTGGTGCTCATTCTCCCCCTTATCACATGCTTTTTAAGAACCTGCATGGAAGTGCACCTTTTAAAAAACACGTGTCCAATCCAGATCAGTAGGAAGGATCAAGGTTTCAATCTAGATTTGTTTTTCCCACTGTAGGGAGTGACACGGAGCCTTCCAGCCAATCAGAGCATGGTGGGTTGTGTTCAATGCACGTGCAGCCCTTTTTTTCTTTGTTTCGTGCCGGCGGAGGCTACGTGGTATTGTTTAAATGTGGGCACGAGGAGCAGAAGCTGTTTAAATGTGGGCACAAGGAGCAGAAATTGTTGAAACATTGACATGTTTTTGCCTGAAATTTTTTAAAAGAAAAGTTCCCACCCCAACACAGCACGACAGCCAATCAGGATAGACCCACTGAGCCAATTGTGTGTTCATGGGGAGCATAACATTGTTTGAATCTGTGATAGACATCGTTGTCTTCACTAGAAACATGCTGCAGTGGGGATGGTGAAACCTCGATGAAAAGGTGCTGTTTCTTTTGAAACCTGATTGTATCTAGATTTAATTTCTCAGTGGGGATTCCACCTGTGTTTGCAATTATTGGTGACCCTTACAGAAGTAAAAACTACATCTCCCCCTGCATTGACTGCAAAAAAGCTTGTAAATGCCTCACAACTAGTGGCAAAATTACTACTGTTTGTAGAGCCTTCCCTGAAGGTTGCCAAACACTGAATTACTCTGAATAACTGTGCTGGGTGAGAGTCAGTGGATGCAATGCTGGCTGCAAAGAAATCCTTCTTTGCAGCTTTCATCACCACTTCATAGGATTTCATAAATGTCCTATAAGATGATCTTACCCCCTTGGCATGAATACTCCGCCAAACTCACTCTAATCATCTAAGCCCCCAGTTCTTCCTTGGTAGCTCCAAGGAATACCAAATAGCTACTTTGGAACAGAAATGAAGAGGACTTGGGGAGCAATCTTGTTGAAGGCTTCAGAAAGATGGCTAGGCCGGTCTTCCACCAGCTCATCCATTGAGTCGCTGGGAGACATTGGATCCTCCAGAGCATTCTGGAAACCAGTTGGAACCATAAATCTCTGCAGGTGAGCGTAAATTCACTCACTGCCTAAACATGTTGGGGTTGGGATACCTAAACAAGCCTTCAAGCTTAGTGGTCTTACCATGGCACTCTACCACTAGAGATCAGGGCCAATATCCACCCCATCCTAAACATCCAGGGTGTGGCCTGTTTGGTGTGTGGGATCTGACACAACTTGGGAGAGTCCTAAGCAAGCAGCAGAGCTCAGCTCACTAGCTGCTGGAAGAATTAATACAGCTCAAAGATGTGACTAAGGCTCCCTTGGACTTCACAAGTCTGAGAATACACTTCATGGAACTCCCTGAGAATCCTCACCCGGATACTTTTTGTGTCTATCATGGAAGATACTTAATTATTTGAGCTACACTGGTCATAGGAGGCTGCCTCTGGAGCCAAGATGATGGTGGAGGGGGAACATTAAATCAGTACACCATGTGAGCCCAAATGCAGGTGAGGTCAAGACATATTTCATTTCCAACCATCTGCCACCTCTTCCTTCCTGCCATGGAGATGTGCAGGCAATCTGGCATGGAATTTGATGTGCACTAAGACAGGGATGGAAGCATTGAATCATTGGTAGGAGACAAGACCAGACCATTGTGAACATCCCTTTCCTTCATCCCAGGACCTCATACCTGAAAATAACCCCACCAAAGCTCTGAATAACATGGTTGCTCCTTTCTTCTTCCAACTACTGCTCTATCTAAAGAATTTATTCTCTTATATTTTGTCACGAATGAGAAGCCAAAACTGGATTAAACACTGTGCAAAGTGCTAACCCCCCCCCCACACACACACACACACACACACTTCATTCACTGCTGAGATGTTTCAAGGTCAGTTTGTAATAGGGGTGATAACTCCGGGTTGGGAAATTCCTGGTGATTTGCAGATGGATCCTGGAGATCTTAAGGTTCGGGGAACTGAGAGATGTCAGCAGAGTATGATGCCATAGAGTGCACCATTCAAAGCAGCCTATTCTTTTCTTTTTTTAGGGGAACTGATCTCAGTTATCTGGAGATCAGCTGCAATTTCAGGAGATCTGCAAGCCCCAGCTTATTTCCGTGGAAGAAGTGCATGTAAAAACCCTTTATACTGATCAGCTCCTAAAGGTGGCTGTTGAGGAGGAACGAAGGGAAGCAACTGGGGTTGGGGATGGCCTCTGCTGGAAAGAAGGAAGAGACCCTGGGAGATCAAAGGGGTGATGCTGGGGGGAGGGAGTACGTGCTTGCATCTGAGGGGCCCAGTAGTAGAAGTTTGGGGGAGAGGGCTCTACAGAGGCCATTCAGTAAGGTTTCAGGTGCTGCCCAAATGCAAGACAGTAGGGAGGTAGAGTGCTTGCTTACAGCTAGCAAAAGACCTGGTTACCTAGACTACACCTTAAATAATGCCTCTGAAATTCAAGTGCAGATGGGTGGTACAGCACATCTTCAAGCACATGACTCAGAGCCGTTGTTGACACCTCTCGTTCTTTATGAGCATCAGGGAGGAAGTTAGATGCAACTTTTGAACAGATGATGGCAGCTCAAGCATCCAGCGAGAGCGAGGATGAGAGAGAGCAATTTCTGCACCCCCATATCCCCTTTCTCATTGATGTAAGCTGCAGCTTACCCCTTACATTGGTGATTTGACCACAAGCCTCCACTTAGCCCCAGTGGCCGTCATACCCTCCTGCATGACCGGAGTGCCTGTGTAACCTCAGCTTGTGGGTTCTGTGGGGCAGTACTTGGAATGAGTTGCAACAACAATTTTTAAACAACAAAATGGTTTACTTTTCTTTACAATTAACACTTTTATCAACATTTAACGTTACAATTCAAGGTCCTGTTCAGGTTGCATTTCAAGTCCTTCTATTTACAGTCTACTGATATTGCCAAGTCCAAATTCTTCTTTGCAAGTTGGCTGGCTCCTGAAGACTCCAAGGGCTTGATGAACAGGTTGCAACATGATGAAGGTCTCCAGGAGAACTCTCACCCATTACAACCACAAAAGAAAACCCTGAAACAATAAACTCCAACATTTACAACATAGCAAAAACAACTACTACCTTCCCAGTAGTTCCCAACAGTATTGCAATTACCTTAACAAGGTGTTAAGGGCTTATAGAAATCAAGGTCCGAGTCTGGTACCCTTGTCTTCTGCAAAGAGCTCTTTCAGCCTTTCTGCTGCTCTGAGTCTCCACCCCTTACTGGGTCAACCCATTCTGGGCCAATCCATTCTGGGCATGGGGGTTACATTCTCCCCCACTAAAATTCTGTCGTCCCCACAGTCATTACAATGCATCTCTTGAAATCATTGTGCAATGATTTCAAGAGATTCCTGTACTTGGAGGAACCACATTTGGTGCATCTGAATGCAGAACATTGTCTTTCCCTTGCAAGGATTTCCAACTGTTCCAAACTTAGCTGCACTGGAAGTTTGCAAACTTTCCAGCAAATGTTGCTATTCAGCCAATTAGTTTGCAGAAGGGATGGGGGGTTGCAACTGGAATCCCCTCCTTCATGCAACTGCCAAACAGAATCATGTGCTTCAAATTCACATAGCAACATCTCTTGAACTTACATCACATAACAAAACAGTTATATGGGGATCAAACCCCAACTTGCTGCACACTTCCATTGCAAGCAATTTATATTTGCAATCTCACTTCCAAGCCCCACGCTGGTTGGGCGCCATTTGTAACCTCAGCTTGTGGGTTCTGTGGGGCAGTACTTGGAATGAGTTGCAACAACAATTTTTAAACAACAAAATGGTTTACTTTTCTTTACAATTAACACTTTTAAAACATCAACATTTAACGTTACAATTCAAGGTCCTGTTCAGGTTGCATTTCAAGTCCTTCTATTTACAGTCTACTGATATTGCCAAGTCCAATTCTTCTTTGCAAGTGGGTTGGCTCCTGAAGACTCCAAGGGCTTGATGAACAGGTTGCAACATGATGAAGGTCTCCAGGAGAACTCTCACCCATTACAACCACAAAAGAAAACCCTTAACAAGGTGTTAAGGGCTTATAGAAATCAAGGTCCGAGTCTGGTACCCTTGTCTTCTGCAAAGAGCTCTTTCAGCCTTTCTGCTGCTCTGAGTCTCCACCCCCTTACTGGGTCAACCCATTCTGGGCCAATCCATTCTGGGCATGGGGGTTACACCTGCCCAGTCCTGAAAGGCTCCAGCTGCCTCTTGAAAAGCCAGGGCAGTCTGCAAAGTGCACAGGGAAAGTATGCCTTTATTTATTAGTGTTTATTTACTTATTTATAAGAATTATAAGCTGCCTTTCTGCCTTGCAGAACTCAAGGTGACTTACAAAATAAATAAAACATTTTTTAAAAACACAATAAAAACCACAGTTATAAAACCCATAAAAATCACAGCTAAAAACTCTAATTAGAACTGCCAATAATAAAAGCTACCGCTCTTTGCTGGGACTAAGTTTCAATTCGGCATTTCTGGGTTAACAACCCTTCCCCTCTAGGCCCCTCTCTTGGGATCCCAGCAGGATGGAGGAAGAAGAGGAAGAGGAAGAGGAAGAGGAGGAGGAGGAGTTTGGATTTATATCTCCCCTTTCTCTCCTTTCTGCTCAAAGCCTGTGCTTCTCCAACTTTCCATTATCTACCCAGGTGCACTGTGAAACCCCAAGGTCAGATTGACTCACTTGGCCTCCTTCACACGTATAGCAGAACAAGGTGATAGAACTGACCTTGCCAGTTTGGAGTTCATGTGGGGAGAGCTCCCTATGGAATGCTTCTTGACATGAAAAACTGGTTGTACTTAGCAACACATTGTAGTGTTGGGAGACCTTTGTCTCTGTAGTGTGAGTGTGCATTTGAGACTTGTCTGCAGCAGACAGGCAGGCAGGGATGGCATCCCCCTTCAAGTGGCACCCAGGCCTTATGCCATACCTTCGATACACCACTGTGTCCCACACCTGCTCAAGTGATTAGACCTGTATTGGGAGCAAAAAAAAGCCTCCTAAGCCCTATTATATTGGAGAACTTTTGGCCTGTCTCCTGTCTTCCATTCTTGGGCAAGATGCTTAAGTGGATGGTTGTTTCTCAGCTCCAGGGGCTCTTGGAAGATACTGGTTTTCTGGACCCATTTCAATTTGGCTTCAGTCCAGGGTTTGGAACACAGACTGCTTTAGCCACTTTGGTTTGATGACTTCTACTGAGAACTCCATTCAGAAGTCTTTGATATGCTCAACTGTAATATCCCTTTGAGCCTCCTCTCAGCACTGCTGGGACAAGGTGAAATGTAACAGTGGTTTGAGTCCTTTCTGGGTGGGGGCAGTCTCAGAAAGTGGTACTGGGGGATTCCTGCTCTGCCTCCTGACTGATATCCTGTGGGGTTCTGCATAGTTGGATCTTATCCCTTGTGCTACGTGAAGCAACTAGGACATTTTGTGCTGATGTATCATTAATATGCCGGTGATACCCAGCTCCACCTTTCTTTTGGAACAAATTCCAAGGATGTTGATGTTCTGAACCAATGCTTCGAGTCAGTAATGGGCTGGATCAGGTGCCAATTGGCCATGCTGGCAGGGGCTGATGGGATTTGTAGTCCATGAACATCTGGAGAGCCGCAGGTTGCAGACCCCTGGGGGATGAAGGTGAACAAACTGACAAAACAGAGGTGCTCTGGGTTGTAGAAAGACAGACCAGAGCCTTCGGATCTCCCATGTCTTGGATGGTTTGCAGTCAGATATGGAGCTTTCATGGGGACATATGCCCCAAACGCGCTGCCATTTGGTCACATGGGGGGACCATGTGGAAAATCACCCCCACACCCTTCCTCCTTCCCCCCTTGACTCATCTCCATCTCACCAGGCTGCTCCTCCACCAGCTTAAGGAGCAGCCTGACGGGGCCACTGCCGGGCACCCCTTGGCCCCGCCCCACCAGACCCTGCCAGGTTGCTTGGGACAGCCTCTGCCTAAGGTAAGTGGGGTGCAGGGTATGGGAGTGTGTGTGGGGCACCTGGAACAGGTGTTGCCCCAGGCGTCATTTTCCCTCACTACGCCTCTGGTTAGTTCCCTTGAAAAATCAGGTTCTTAGCTTAGGAATGCTACTTGACACATCAGTCATTTTAGAAAACCAGATGTCTGCAGTGGTCTGGAGTAGTTTTGCCCAGCATTGGTTGGTGAGTCAGCTGCATCTATTCCTGGGTCAGCCAGATCTAGCACAGTGATCCCTTACTACACCTAGACTGACCTATTGCAGTGAATTCTACTTAAGGATAACCTTGAAGAGGGTTTGGAAGCTGCAGCTAGTACAGAATGCTGCAGTCAGACTGCTAGCTAAGGCCAGCTATCAGGAGCATATGACCCCAATATTACAGCAATTACACTAATTACCAATCCACTTCTGGAGGAGGAGGAGGAGGAGGAGGAGGAGGAGGAGGAGGAGAAAATTTATATCCCTCCCTTCTCTCCTGTAAGGAAACTCAAAGGGGCTTACAAACTCCTTTCCCTTCCCTCCTCACAACAAACACCCTGTGAGTAGGTGGGGCTGAGAGAGCTCAGAAGAACTGTGACTAGCCCAAGGTCATCCAGCTGGCATGTGTTGGAGTGTACAGGCTAATCTGAATTCCCCAGATAAGCCTCCACAGCTCAAGTGGCAGAGCGGGGAATCAAACCCGGTTCCTCCAGATTAGAGTACACCTGCTCTTAACCACTACGCCACTGCTGCTCCCTCATGCTGAGCCCAATTCAACATCTTGGTTTTGACCAGGGTTTCTAGAGGACAGTCTCCTCTCATAAATTCCTATCCAGGAATTAAGCTCACGTGAAGAGACCCTCCTGACTGTCCCATCAATCAAAGAAGTTCATATGGTGGGTACATGAGAGAGGACCTTTTCAGGGGCAGCCCCATGACTATAGAACAACCGCCCAGGGAGTGCCCTGGGTCCCTCACTTTCAGTCTTTAGAAGGCAGCTGGAGATGGTTTTATTTAAGACTGCATTTGATTAAAACAGCCCTGAAGTGTGATTTTTTAAATTTTGGTTTTATATTTTAATGTAATCTATTTTATGTATTTTATTAATATTGCAAGTTGCCTTGAGCTCCTTAAGGATGCAGTGAATAAATATTTTAAATAAATTTTAAAAATAAGAGCTACAAGATTCATTGCTGGTATTTTACTCTGTCTCAGCATTTTCCAACCAAAAATAAATGGGTCACGAAGCCTGTGAAAGTGGGTCCCAGACTTTTGCAGTTCTGTTGATTTGGGCATGCTCTGATTATTTTTAATGGGGTTCACCATGCCAAATAAGTTCGGACATGGGGTCACCATACTAACAAAAAAGTGAGAAGCATTGCTCTATCTAATAGGTGACATTTCATATTTATTTCAAAACTTACTCAATGCCCTCTAAAACAATCATTTCCTAAATTCAGATTGTCAATGTTATGATTCACATTTGCTTTCGACAGAGTTCCCCACCAAAGACTATTGAGAAAACTCAGCAATGAAGGAATAAGAGGGGAAGTCCTCCTATGGATTAAACACTAGTTGAGGAACAGGAAGCAAAAGGTGGGTGTAAATAGGAAGTTCTCACAATGGAGAGATGTAGGGAGTGGTGTCCCCCAAGGATCCGTTTTGGGACCAGTGCTCTTTAACCTATTCATAAATGACCTGGAAGTAGGGGTGGGTAGCGTGGTGGCCAAGTTTGCAGATGATACCAAATTATGTAGGATAGTAAGAATCACAAAGGATTGCGAAGAGCTCCAAGCAGACCTTGATAAATTAGGTGAGTGGGCTAAGAAATGGCAAATACAGTTCAATGTATCAAAATGTAAAGTGATGCACATAGGGGCAAAAAATCCAAACTTCACATACACGCTACAGGGGTCAATGTTATCTGTCACAGACCAGGAAAGGGATTTAGGCGTCTTAGTTGATAGTTCCATGGGAATGTCAACTCAGTGCATGGCAGCTGTGAAAAAGGCAAACTCTATGCTGGGGATAATTAGGAAAGGAATTGATAATAAAACTGCAAAGATTGTCATGCCCTTATATAAAGCAGTGGTGCGACCGCACTTGGAGTACTGTGTTCAGTTCTGGTCACCACATCTCAAAAGGATATCAAAGAGAAAGAAAAAGTGCAGAGAAGAGCAACGAGGATGATTGAGGGATTGGAGCACCTTCCTTATGAAGAGAGGCTGCAGCGTTTAGGACTCTTTAGTTTGGAGAGGAGATGTCTGAGGGGGGATATGATTGAAGTCTATAAAATTATGCATGGGGTAGAAAATGTTGACAGGGAGAACTTTCTCTCTCTTTCTCACAATACTAGAACCAGGGGGCATACATTGAAAATGCTGGGGGGAAGAATTAGGACTAATAAAAGGAAACACTTCTTCACGCAATGTGTGATTGGTGTTTGGAATATGCTGCCACAGGAGGTGGTGATGGCCACTAACCTGGATGACTTTAAAAGGGGCTTGGACAGATTTATGGAGAAGTCGATCTATGGCTACCAATCTTAATCCTCCTTGATCTGAGATTGCAAATGCCTTAACAGACCAGGTGATTGGGAGCAACAGCCGCAGAAGGCCATTGTTTTCACATCCTGCATGTGAGATCCCAAAGGCACCTGATGGGCCACTGCGAGTAGCAGAGAGCTGGACTAGATGGACTCTGGTCTGATCCAGCTGGCTTGTTCTTATGTTCTTATGACATTTGAGACAGAACAGCAAAACATTCAGAAAAAGCCAAACATTTATGACCATTAGTTGGAGTGTCCATCAAGGCCATTCTATTACAAATCTCCACCCAGGACATGAGGAACAAAAGAATGAAGACACACCCCATAATGGTTCCAATCCACCCAATTCAGAACTTGTAAATGTTGAGGAATGGAATTACATGCTATGGGAAGTCTAATTTCAGCAATATCTTGCTGGCAATTGTAACAGACATTTTGATCCAAAGCGTCTGTGGAGTGGAAATAAAGGACAAGGGAGAATTGTCCTTGAGAGGCATGAACAGTCTTGCCACCTGAGATGTCTTTGACTGGAAATGCCAGTGTTAATGGGACCTTCTGCACCAAGCTCGGGCATGACACCTAACCTTTGATCCTCATACTGGCATGAGGCTGTAGAGAAAACGGCAATTATGTCAAGAGTACAGTTGTGTGCGATTCTTATTGAGAAGACTAAAATATAGAGATGCATTTAATGACTAAGAAAGCCAAGAAAGAAGTTTGATGTGCTTTACAAAGAGAGCTGAAATGGGAGGAAGTCATAAAGAGATATGTCTGGATTTCTCCTCTCTTCCACCTCCTCTATACCTGCAGAGATCTTTGTAAACAAGGAGCAAGTTCATATTCATTGCCAAATGTGGCAGAGCCCATGAATGTGCTGCACAGCAGCAGCTGTCAGACTTGTTTCAACACTAAGAAAGGACTTCAAATGCGCACATACAAACATCCCCTTCAGTACATATTGTGTGTGTGCGCGCGCATGTAAAACACCATCAAGCATCAGCCAAATTACAGCAACCCAATAGTGTTTTCAAGGCAAGATACTAACAGAAGTGGTTTGCTATTGCCTTCCTCTGCATGGAGACCTTGGTACTGCTGGGTGGTCTCCTACCCAAGTACTAATGAAGGCCAATGCTGCTTAGATCAAGCTGGCTGGGCCATCCAGGTCACAGCTCTGTAGATATTATGCTTTTAAATTTGTTTCTCCCTTGAGCTCCACTGATGGAAAATTTTCTCATGGCAGTAATAAGCAGTAGCCCATTATGCATGGAATGCTTACCTCAGGGCTTTTCACTGCACAGTGGGGTTGTAGTGAGATCTCCTCTCATTTCTCTGTTTACACGCGAGGAGGCACTCACTGAGCAGTTTGTCTACTGAACTCTCCTGGGTCTGCTTTTCCTGGTTCTCCTAACTCTGCCCATCAATGGACTCTTAAAGGCACAGATCTCATTACACCCAGTAGTCTCAAGACTGCTGGCTTTGTAAAAGCCATTAAATTACTGTTATATCAATATTGCTGTTACAGCAGATATAGAGATATTGTAGCCCTTTCCAAAAAAATAATCCGCCCCCCGCAATGAAAGAGGAAAAGCCATTTCCTGGACCACACATTGCTGAAGAAGAGCCCATGTCCTAGAGCTAAAATTCTCTCCTCCTCCTCTCCACACAGACATCCACATACTTCCTGCTGCTGCTGCTGCTACGAGATTAGAGATTAGCTTCTTTTGGTGTTCCTATATTAGATCCATCTAATACAATCACTCTGTTATTGTTATATCGAGATATTGATATGATAATTTAGAGGTTGGTATGACTTAGCTAAGCCCATGTGGTTGAGCTTTTTTTCTTTGACTTCCACTTTTTGGCTATCCAAAGGTGCCAGCAGAATAAGTAGGAAGCAGGAAGAAGTCAGCAACACGGAGGGGAGGCGTGGATGGCAGTGTGAGGGAGTTGGAAGGGTGAAGCTAGGTAGGCTGGCCATGGGCAGAGGAAAGATGTCTGGGGCAAAGTTGTACCCACTGGCAAATCTGCCCTGCTCTGATGGTGAAGCAAATTAAAGTTGCACTCGAAGTGGTGTCCTTACAGCCAGTGAGAGACAGCCAGTGGCGTAGGAGGTTAAGAGGTCGTGTATGTAATCTGGAGGAACTGGGTTTGATTCTCCGCTCTGCTGCCTGAGCTGTGGAGGCTTATCTGGGGAATTCAGATTAGCCTGTACACTCCCACACACGCCAGCTGGGTGACCTTGGGTTAGTCACAGCTTCTCGGAGCTCTCTCAGCCCAACCTACTCACAGGGTGTTTGTTGTGAGGGGGGAAGGGCAAGGAGATTGTAAGCCCCTTTGAATCTCCTATAGGAGAGAAAGGGGGGATATAAATCCAAACTCTTCTTCTTCTTCTTCCTCCTCCTCCTGTGGAGAGAATGGAAAATGAAAGTGGGGCTTGAGAAAATATGTCCATATAAGCAATCTAGCCATGATGGTGTGGGAGATACCTTGTACATAATCAGCTAGTGTCATTAAGGATTTTCCTTAATACAACGAACACCTCTTCTTTTCATCACATAACCCTCCACCTTGGCTCTACAATGACAGTCTTTCAGAGCCAATTTCTGCCCAGGCTATTGAGGAAGCTGAAGTGTGGGGCTGCCCAGCCAGGAGGCCACTGATGCTCCACAGGGGCTTTTCTCATTCCGAACCATCAAGGGCATGGGAGGGGGCTGGCATCCCCTCCTTGGCTTGCCTTTCTGTAGGGCTGGGCTGAGCATGGAGGAGGGTAGCAAGATGCTTTGAACCTGCCTGAGTGCTTTCCCACACCCTAAAATCTTGCTCAAAGAGGCATCCTATAACTGTGATCGACCTCAGGAGGTTTCTTTTGGGGTACAGCAGGCACAAAAGCCTTTCTTGTCTTTCTTGCTTTCCCTTCCCGCTCTCTCAGACTTTCCCCCCCTTTCTTTTGTGACGTGAAATTGCATCAGTCCGCTGAGCAACCTGCCAGTCTGTATCTTGCAAGGTATGCTGCGGAGCTCGTATGTGTCCGTGAATTTTAGTTTATGGTCTTGCAAACCAGTTCTTCCCCCGTTTAACATTTACATGCAGAACCTAGTGGTTTCAGGGACACTATTTTGATTGCTTTCTTCTTCATTTTCACCCTTTTCGGTTTTCCTTCTCTGAGTTCTTTCGCTTTCTCGCCCCTGCCGATTTCCCACCTTTTCCACCATATTGCAGAGTTTTGGGAGCAGACGCGTCTCCAGATCGGGAGGAGGGAATCTGGGCCCCCGCCGCTCCCCTCGGTTATACCAGGCAGCCCCCTCCCCCCCCCCTTCACGACCGGCCTTTCCAACTTCTGCCTCCGAGTGCCCTACCCCACTTCAGCCCCTTGATGCGGGGAGGATGCGACCCTCCGGCAGCCCAGACAACAGGATCCGGAGCGGCTTGGGGGGAGGGGGCGTGGCTTCGTGCTCCGCCCGACCCAATCAGAGGGCGCCCCGCGGAGATTGATAGGGGTTGCTAGGAGATGGCCGCGTCTCCCTCCCGGAGGGACCGGCGGGGCTCTGCTCCGGCGTGGCAGGTCCGAGAACTCTGCTCTCCTTGCCCGGCCAGGCAGGCGCCCAAGTGGCACGCGGTTCGAACCCGCCGCTTGCCCTAGTCTGGGCGGGCAGCCGACTCTTGGCAGTGAGCAGCCAGACGTCTGTCCCGTTGGCCCAGAGCTTCCTAACTGGTCAGGACAAACTTCGGTGGCTGGAGGCCCGGGGCCAGGGGGGGAGGAAGAGGAGGAGGAGGAGGAGAGGTTGTGGTTGGGGGGATCTTGGGCTTGTGCTGCCTCTCCCCCGCCTCCCTCCCTCCCTCGCCCCCCCCCCCGCCACAACTGCTCAAAAGACCTGGATGAGCTGCCACAGGGACCCCGTCCAGAGGGGCGGGGGGCCGGGAGGAGGAGGAGGAGATTTGCCCTCCCCGAGGAAGCGCCGCCGCCAGCTCCCCTCGGGAACCTTAAAGAGCCCCTCCGCCAGCCCGCTCCGTCGGGGGAAGAAGACGGCCATGCCCCGGCGCCCGCTCGCCAGCCGACCCACGGTAAGGCCACCTGCCCGGCCGCCGCTTTGCTGCAGGGCGGAAGGTGGAGGGGAAAGTTTCCCTCCGGGAAGGGCTCCGAGCGGCTGAGCTCCAGCCGGACCCCCGCGGGCAATCCGGGCCAAGGGGAGCGGGGCAGGGAAAGCTCCCGGGCGCCGCACTGTCCCCACCCCACCCTCGCTCTGAAGAGAGCCCCGCGACTTTTTGAAGGGGGGTGGCTGATGGGGGGGGGACAAACGCCAAAAGCAGGACGAGAGTCCCGGGGGGCGGGGGGGTCAGAAGAGTGGTGGCGACTTCAGGGCTTCTGTTCTGGGGCTGGGGGGACGGCAAGGCGCGTTTCTTACGTGTGGGCAGTCTTGGTTCTTCTGCAGGAAAGCGTGGGGACTTCAGGGCACCTGGAGGGAGTTGTGGCTAGGGAAGGGGAAAGTGGGGAAGGGGGGGCAGGCAGAAAAAGTGGTGGCAGCCCGATCTTGCCGGCGGGGGGGGGGGGGTTTGTTTGTTTGTTTCAGGGGGGTGTCCAGGGCACTTAACAGCCCGCTGCCCCCCTTACTCTTATCTGGCCACTGCATGCCCGAAAGCCATCGCGGCGGCCCAGCCAGAAGCACCTGCAGTTCCGAGGAAGGTCCTGCCCGGTTTTGTTTTGTTGGGCTTCGGATCCGGCCCCAAACCCACCGAGGCTCCTCCTGAGCGCGCATTTCAGAGTATCCGCCGCAGAGCGCAGCGTTACGATTCACCGATTTGACATGAATCGCTTCTGCGGCTTCTTATTACCAAATCCTGTTGTGTCGACCATAATCAACCATCTGGGGCCAAGCCGCCAGGAAGTTCCCCGCTGCAAGCCCCAGTGAAACGCTCTCGCCATGCGCCCATTCAGGGGGACGGAGTTTCTGTAGGAGGAACACAGGCACACTCACGGGTGCAGGAGGGTGATGAAACCCTGAGTTCATTCATTATTTTGCGCAAAACGTGACTCTTTCGTTCCATATCCGTTGTTGGTTATGAAACAGTAACATCTCCCCACCTGATATCTTCGTTGTCTTCTTGTATAAGGCATTTCGGATTTCATATATGCTTTGATATGTGCTTGTGTGTAATGTGCATATTCTGGAAATGTGCATGGTTGTATTCACACGTGCAAACATATATCCGTATCTTCATTGTTTCCCATGTACATTTTCATTTTTAGTGTGCATAATTTTTTTTCTATGTTGGTTCAGCAATCAAATTTGGGCACAAATCTTAAGGGAGAGAAGCAAAACCCAGGTTGTAGCTTTACATTCCTTTTATCTAAAGAATTTCAGGTTTATATATCTTCATTTTTAGGGAGGATCACTAACCAATAAGGTCAGGGGAAGGAGCTGCATTTTTACTTTTAAAACATCTTGGCAGAATGTGAAGTTAAGTAGCCTTAGGACACTGCCTTACCCTACATTTCCATTGATATAAATATATTTTCCCAATTGGTTAAATATTCATGAAAGCAATTTGCAAGGTGTATAAGTCACCTGATCAAATACATTGTTTCGGAACAATGGCTGATCATTTCAAGTGTATTTTTGTCTTTTGCATGCTCTCTGCATGTTTTGATCCAGATAACATGTAAAAATGTTAGTTACTCTAGACGATGCTGCAAATAAAAAAAAATAAGTTAAAGCTTTTAAAAATATTTTGATGTAGTGGGTTTTTAATTTTCCCATGCAAATCTCTGAATATGAATGAAAATCTTTCTAATTGATTAGTATGAAATGAGTAAACAAATAGAAGTGTCTCTCTCTCTCTCTCTCTCTCTCTCTGTCTGTCTGTCTGTCTGTCTGTCTATCTATCTATCTATCGAGAGAGAGAGAGAGAGAGAGAGAGAGAATAATATATTGTACTACTATTGTACTACCAGTGAGCCTATGATTAACTATTGCAGTGGCATTAAAATAGGTTAATTTTTGTCAAATCTTTTAATGTAGAAACAAACTGTTAAAATAAGCAACTCTGGAATTTCACGTTCATTAAATAAATTGGGCCTGTCGTGTTCTTTTCTTTGAGCAGAGGGCTAATTACAGGCATGTGCTCCAAATGTTTGAAAAGAAACCCAGGAATTTTCATTAAATATGACTGAGGCAGTTGCTCCTTTAAGACCAAGAGTTGGTTCATGCATACCTACATAGGTTCACTCCTCTGAATGACTAGCATCTGAATGTATGGAAGCGCTCTTCTGGTGAGACAAGAGTTCTGTGTGGAATGTGTTAGATCTTTGGTGACCCATCCCTTTCAAGGTAGCCATCTCTGGATATTTCTCTGACATACGGAGTAATGCTGTGAGAGAATTCCTTGCTGGACTTTCTTGGGATAGATTCCACCCAGGTTTAGATGTATGACCCACTCTGTGGGGCTTCCTTCCAGATCAGTGTACATAGGCTTGTGGCACAGAACTTCATAGTCAGACTGCTGCCTTTTCAACTAGCCCCTGTAGCTGTGACATTCAGAGCAGTTTGATGTAATCAGATAATAATGTTTAGCACCATACTGTGAAAACCTTCATCTGGCGATATGCTACTGTTTGTAGCAAGAGCAGCTAGTCCTCATGTTTTGCAAACAGAATCAGGTGAAGTCAGTCTTGGCTAAGCTGATAAGGTTAGGACCAAGGTCAACGAAGTGAGAAACGATTACAGATTAAATAGATAGATACTTGGCAGTGAAGCTGGAAATTCCTCCAACAAATGCATTCTACAGTTAAACTATGTTTAAAAGTAATGGTCAGAAGTGAGTTGGTTATGCAGTCTGTTCAGTTCATGCTCAACAGCCATGAACACCTGCTGAACAAGATTGTATCAGCTTATCACAAAGTTGTTCATGTATAAAGATGGTGCCAATTTGAACTGACGGGTGGCCATTAGCATCATTAAGGACTATACTGAAGGGTAGGGTTTCATTGAAACATAGCATTAATTGATGAGTGGTTTGTGTGATCTGTGAATGATATAATTCTCTATTTGGACAATTGCATGCTGAGTGGAGCAATTGTGCAGCAAAGGACCGAGGCAGGAACAGATAATAGAACTTAGTCTGTGAAAATGTGCATGCACAAAAAGCCAATTGCGCTGTCTTGCCTAGTTGGGAAGGAGTACAGTGAAGAAACCTATTGAACATCAATAAAGAAGTCGACAAATTGTTGCACTGTTTGAAAAAATCAGATCTGTGTTTGAAACTGGCAGACAAGATGCAAATCAAACTGAAGGGTGTTCGAGCATCTGTACACTCTGCTTTATAATAAAGATCTGTCACCAAGCAGTAGAAAAAATAGGCATGAAGTCATTGTCCGCAAAAGAGGCACTGAGACTAATAGAAATCTGTTTGGGTTCATAGATGGAGTGACAGAGAAAGTTTATACCTGTTGGATGTCTGACTTCCATAGCGCTGTGCTCTCAGAGCTTACTATGAAAACAAATGCAATCCCTTTTATATACTTTCCCAGCATTAGTGAAATAAAGTACCCATTTCTTTGTAAAAGGCAAACAAAACCTAAAATTCTTTTCGGTTTTCAGATACATTCAGCTAAACTTTGAGCCTACAAACACATTGTTGCTTCTGAAATGATTGGCAGATAAAAGAATGACTTCCCAGCTGAAGGGTGCTTGTGCTTACCCCACAATGCTACCCCGTATTCTTAGAAGCAATATCAATAAGGCTAGAGCTACAGAGATTTTTTTTGTATTTCTTCTGCTACCAAGACCATCAACATTCATTCCCCTGTTCAATGAAAGCAGTTTCAAAACACATATGCTTACAAGTGGAAACGAGATGCTATTGCTTATGCAACATTGCTGGCACTTTCAATCCACTTTCAATGCACTCGAGCAATCATTTGCAAGTGTATTGTACTGTTCCACATAGTAAAATCCAGTTGCAAAGTGCGCTGAAAGTGGATTGAAAGGGAATTGTTCAGCATGTGTGAAAGCACCCGTTTGTTTCATTCAACGACGTGCAATCCCTACCCGCATAATTCTCAGCGTCACTGGATCCAATCCATCATACTGAAAGTGTTGTGCTATTAGTTTCAATAGAACCTAGTCATGGCTAATTTTAGTTGATTGGGGCTACTGACCTAAATCAGATCTAAAGCAACATCATAACTGAAACAATTAGCCACTGTGAATAAGCCAGAAGTAGAATGATGACTCTGTTTATGTAGACCTGCAAACTGTAGCATAATTTTATATTTGTGGAAATGGAACAACCTTGAAACAGTCAATATATTTTATTAGATTACATGAACTGTATTTTGGGACCAAAATATTGTTAAGATGTTATGAGGATGGGGGAAAACTCTTCATGGACATAACTGCTGTACAGAATACACTAACATTTGATAACTGCTATGAAATGCCAGGAATTTGGGGTTTTGATTTCTTTCTATATAAGCAAGAATAGCCCAATGCCATCCGATCTCAGAAGCTAAGCAGGGTTGGTCCTGGTTACTATTTGGATGGGAGACCACCAAGGAATACCAGGTTTGCTACAATACCAGGCAATAGCAAACCACCTTTGGACATCTCTTGCCTTTAAAACTGCATGGTGTAGCCATAGGTCATCTGTGCCTTGATGGCAAAAATAGGAATTCTTGTCCTTATGTTTCAGGATAGATGTTATTGTAAGATTGCAATAAATAGCCGATCAGCACCATCAAAGACAATTTTCTGTTTTAGATTTGCAGAGTTGTTTGTTTTCAGCGCTCACTCTTGGAAAGTAAGGACCACATTTGGATTGATCATGCTGTTGAGAATGCTTTCGGAGCAGATCATTTACTTTGACTTGTTGCATCTGACTTCTGGTTGAAGGGTGGGGAGGCCATCTGTTCTTTCGTGCAGCACCCACCATCTGAATGAGGGTTCTCCTGTTCACCCCTTGCCTTCTTACATGCCATTCACTAATGTTCCAACTCTTGCTATAAAATACAAATCTTTTTTCAAGGTCTCATCAACCTCTTCTGTGTCTCCCTCCTCAAAGTGGGGAATAGTTTTCTTTAATGCAGTGAAGTCCCTGTGGGTCCCCAATGCTTACATGTTTTCTATACAACTGCTGCAAAGAGTTGGCTGTCACTGGAGGGGAAATGAATGTACCATTCTCAGCTTGTGGGAATTTTGCACCACGTGGGCAACTGAACCAGACATCTCCTGTACTGAAATCTACAGTGGCGCCCTTGGGGATGGTTCAATTTACGTAGATCCCCCCTGACACCCAAATATGACTAGGAAGAGCTTAAGGCCAATGTAATCCACAGAACCAGTAGAAAACAATACCCATACTCAACCCATATGTTGCCTTCCTTCTGATGCCCCACAACATGCAACTGAGAACACTGCCTAGATACTCTGGTAGTGCAATACAACCAACTTTTGCTTCCTGTCATTGTGTCCTTTCTGTAAAGTCTGACGTTGAATCAAAATAGCAAATATTGCTGTTTGATCAGAGTGGGCTGGAAATTAGAAAGTGCTGTAGAGCAAGCTGAGTGACTGTGCAGCAATACAAATCCGTTCTGTGTCACCACTAGTGGGCAATTAGCAGCGGTCCAGGAGGCAATGGGTGAGCTGACTCAAGTTATGTTCACTGAGGAAGGGTCTAAGTCTCGGGTCTGCAACCTGCGGCTCTCCAGATGTTCATGGGTTACAAATCCAATTGGCCATGCTGGCAGGGGTTGATGGGAATTGTAGTCCATGAACATCTGGAGTGCCATAGGTTCGCCACCACGGCTCTAGGGCAACAGCCAGACAAGAAATTTCACTGTAAGTTAAGTGACCAGTTCACTTTTGCCTTTGGTGTCACAATAACAGCTCAGTTAGTGGAAGTTCTCTGAACACTTGACTTGTCTTAACATCAGAAGGCACTCACTCCAGCACCAACTGATGCTACACAACCCTCACACACACATACTGCTAGTAACAAATTGATTTATTGAGATGAGTTTTTAAAGTACAGCTTTTTCAACTGGTCTGGAGAACTACCCTTCTATATAGATCTACCCTGTTTGGAATCTGCATGCCACCTCTCCACACCTTATTGAGGTGGCTCACAACTAAATAAGTAAAACTGTACTGAGTGAACAGTAGCAAAAATAATAGACACTGGACGAAGCCAGTGGTTGAAAGCAGCGGTCAAATGATTGAGGAAGAACAAACTGAAGCTGAATCCATATAAGATGGAGGTGATATGGCTGGAAGGGATTGTTCTTTCTACCATCTGTGAAGTGCAGCTTTCTCTGAAAGACTCTGTTGCGGTATCCTATTGAAGAAACAGATGTCCTTAATATTAAGAAAATGCTCTCCCCAACAGCTCCATCTAGTTCAACAGCTGGTTTTCTATTTGTAGACTCCCTGTCTGGGCACACTGATTCTTGCTTTAGTAACTTTGTAGATAGATTACTGCAAAATACTCTACCCAGGCCCGCCCTTGAAGATGATCTAGAAACTGCAGCTGGTGCAAAATATGGTAGCTCATCTCTTATCTGGGGTTGGCCAATGGAAAATGCCACTTCTCTTCTGAGGACTCAGACAAGGTGTTGGAGCTTGAAAGCCCTTGTTTCTTCTTGGTCACAGTGCAAAAAGAATTCTGTGGAGTATTGTCGAAGGCTTTCACGTCGAAGACAGGTTGTATTTGGAAGGCGGTTTAGCAGCATTTTCCTGATGCCCACTGTGGCTGGCATCTTCAGAGGATCCTCTGAAGATGCCAGCCACAGATGCAGGCAAAACGTCAGGAGAGAATGCTGCTAGAACACGGCCATACAGCCCGGAAACCACACAGCACCCAAATTCTGTGGAGGTAGAGTGATCTCATGGAGGCATTCTGATTTTGACTTGTATTAATTAACTGTTCTCATATATATGGCTGCCACGCAAGTTGTGCCCCTATTCTGGTATATGACTGGTGGCTATGGAGTTGGGTCTTTTTTGGCATTTCCTGTCTTTGCAAGAGTACAGAGAACACCCAGTAGTTATACTAGTGCTACATCAGGATCAGCAATATGACAGCATCCAGGGCTTAAGACTGAGTTATACAAATACTTTGTTTTATAAGGCCTCTGTAGTTATCATACCATTTCTTAAACTTGCAGTGCTCCCCCCACCACACACACACACACACTATCTTTAAAGCAGGATGGAAAGATAATTCATCTGATACATTCCAGTGAAATGGGAAAAACTCCCACTGATCTGAGATACACCAGGAGCCACGCAAAAGCACTTTCCTTTCCGCAGCAGGATGGAATGAAACAGGGATACTTTTGAACCAAGCCGATACATTGATGAAGGATTTGGGGAGAGGAAGTATTCAGCAGCCACCAGAGAAGAGATTTACAGCTAAAGAAGTATTTTGACAGCTTCCTGCTTACAGGAGTGGGTTTTGGGTTGTAAGCATCAAAGCAGTGCAGGGAATTTCAAGAGATTTGGGGCTGGCAGTGGGAGGCCCAAGTGAGAGTCTCAGACAGTGGGAAAATGCTGCTGAAAATCTCAGTTTACTACTGTCTGTGATGAATCAAACAGGTGGGAGATGGCAGCAAATTGACCTTTGATGGAGTGAAGTAGATGAGGAATTGCAGAAGCATACAAGGGCCTCCCCCCCCCCCCCATTTCTGTCACAGGAGAATCACATAATGGGATAATGATTTGCCCTATGGTAAAAGACTTTCATTTTCAGAGATGAGAACAGAAAGTGGGTCAGATCTGGAAGCCCTCCTCTTTTACTATAATCATTGATATTTTGCTTGAATAAGGATTGACCAAGGAATACAGATGCAGGTCACAGGTAAATACCTCAATTCAAATTAACATAAAGATTTGTTTGAAGCAGTGCATGAAAAAGACCATCAACAGCCGTGATAATGGAGACTAATGGATGGCAAATTAAATGGATTAGTGAATTTAAATGACATTAAGCTGTCTAATGAATTATTAGCATACTATATAATCCTTCTCTATCCACTGTTTTCCTGTAGTTATTATTTCCCTAAGATAAACATGGCTGATTCCCGTGGTCCTTATTTAAAAAGAAGAGGAAGAATGGATTGAATTAGTTGCTGAAGATCTAAGGCAAATAATTAGCTACACACAATTCAGGAAGATGGGAAACCTTTTGGGGGGGGGGGGCGAATGGGAGGGAATGCCTGAGATCCCAGAGAGCCATTGCCAATTAGATGAGACACTGTATGTTAAACATCCATTTTGGGAACAGATCATAAGAATCATTTCTCATAAGACAGAATGCCGGTTTTCTGTGATGCCACTGACAAAGCAAGCCAAGGCATTCCTCTCTCTGATTCAGTCTGAGGCATTTCTACTTCAAGGGTCTCAGGTGGCAGCAAGCCCCTGGAAGGACCTCCATTTGGGACACCATGGATTCTGCAGAGTCAGGCCTCAGACAGAATAGATGAAGATCAGACATCCATAAAATGCAAATTACAGGCTTGGGCAGCCTTGATTTGCCTTGAGGGAAGTTTTTTTTTAAAAAAAAAAATTCAACCTCAATTCCGTTTTGCTGTTTGAAGCTAACTCCCCTCCCCTGCTGCCATTAGCACTCTAAAAAAGAAAATACATGTCTTTTAAAAGATCACATCCACTCCCTGCCCGCACTTTAAAATAGTAATACAAAGCAGGGAGCCTAATTTCAAATAGTGGAAGTTTAAGAATTAAAGGCCCTCTTCCTTGCCTGCACAGCTCTATGAGAAACCAAGGATGTATGAGTCTATAGTTCAGTGTTTCCCAACCTTTTTGACATCACGGTACCCTTGACCTCACTCTTCATATCTCACAGTACCCCTGCCATCCCCCCCACCTTCCCCTCCCAGTGCCCCTGCTTGCTGCCACCACCCCAACCCCTTCCCCTCCTAGGGTGAAGGAAAGCACCGGGTGGGGGGGGAGAGGAATTGGCTGCTGACCTTGCAGCAGGTCCTGCCTCCTGGGCCAGCTCCATGTCCTTGCTGGCACCAGCGGGAGACACCACAAAAGTAAGGGGGGTCGGAAGTGTTACCGGAGTACCCCTGGGACATGCTTACGGCACCCCAGGGTACCACAGAACCCTGGTTGGGAATCGCTGCTATAGTTGGTATCTTATAGCCAGTATGAGCCCATAGAAGTAGAAAGTAAAGAAGAATAGACAGGAGCTTTGCTGTTCCTAATAACCTTCCTAAGGTTATGTTAGCAAGACAACACTCACTACCACAGGTTTATGCTGATGGTGGCAAAATTAACATCCATTCATGTACAGAGAGGTTATTCAGACTAGCCTATGCATTTTCAAGCTCTCACTCAGAACTTGGTATCCTATTATCTAATATTAGCATAGCATTCCCTGATCAGTCTCCATATTCCAGGGCCCTAGTTTGTCCTCTGTTTGCAAGTCCCCACTTTACATCTGGTGTATTTAATAAGTTGTGTTTTAATGGAAGTCATCTTTCACTAGTTTTGGGTGCAGGAATTGTCAAGTGTTCAATGTTTTATTTTTGAATTTTGTGCAAAAGCCTATGCATCAATAGTTTTCCATAGTTTTGACTTATGCCATATCCTTCCCCTTCCCTACATTGTCAGTACCCCTGTATGAATGGATAAAACATTTATTTACTTCAGTGAGACCCATTTTTCTCTCCAACAGGGACCCAAAACAGCTCACAACATTTTCCTTTCTTCCAGTTTATCTTCACAACAGCCCTGTAAGGTAGGTTAGGCTGGAAGAGAGTTGGCTCAAGGACATGCAGCCAGTAGCGTAGCACCAATGGGACAGGGGGCAGCATGCCCCGGACTCGCACCAGTGTAGGGGGGTGGCGGGGGCAGGGGGCGCAGGCGTGCCCCAGGCACCATTCTCCCTTGCTCTGCCCCTGCACCCAGCAAGCTTCTATGGCAGAGTGAAGATTCAAATCTGGGCCTCCCAGATCCTAGTCTGACACTAGACGGTGTAACTATATCTAGATTCTTTTGGGACAGTGTTTCACAGATGTGCATCAGCATTTCTGTACATTGATAAAATAGTGCAAAAACTAGGTTGTATCAAGAAAGATACTCCCTTTGCACGTTTCTGTGCATGTACAGGACAGCACATGCATATAAAAAAAATCATATTAAAAAAATAGAGTGCTGTCATCTGTGCAGTCTCATACCTCTAAAAAATAGTATCTAAGGCTCATTCCGCACATGCAGAATAATGCACTTTCAAACTGCTTTCAGCACTCTTTGAAGCTGTGCGGAATGGCAAAATCCACTTGCAAACAGTCATGAAAGTGGTTTGAAAATGCATTATTTTGCGTGTGCGGAATGAGCCTATGGCAGTGATGGTGAACCTTTTTGAGACCGAGTGCCCAAACTGCAACCCAAACCCACTTATTTATCGCAAAGTGCCAACACGGCAATTTAACCTGAATACTGAGGTTTTTGTTTAGCAAAAATGGTTGGCTCTGAGGTGCGCGTTACTCAGGAGTAAGCTTGATGCAGCAACTGTGCAATGCTTCGAATGGGTGAATCATGACCCTAGGAGGGTTTACTCAGAAGCAAGCCCCATTGCCAGCAACCAAGTTTACTCCCAGGTCAAGGATCGTGCCCAGGCCAGCCAAGATGTGTGTGGGGGGGGGGGTATGATTTTCCACCACCACCCCATGATGAACTCTGGGCGCTCGTGCCCACAAAGAGAGCTTTGATACCACCTCTGGCACCTGTGCCATAGGTTCGCCACCACTGATCTAAGGGTTGCTAGATACTGTAGGTCAGCCATCAGAGAAGCCAAAGCTCAGAGTGAGCTGAGGCTGGCCAGGGAGGCTTGCTACAAGAAAAGCTTCATCAGATATGTGAAGAGCAAATGCAAAGTAAAAGAGGTAATGAACACACGGTTGGGTGAAAATAGAGAAATTCTGACAGAGGACAGAGAAAACAGAAAGGTTCGATGCCTACTTTGCCTGAATCATTTCCCTCAAGAAGAGAACAAGCTCATCTGTGGCAATAGGTTAGGCACAACATCCAGGCTACTTGTTGATATGAAAGAGAGGTTGTTGAGAAGCATCTGGCTGCACTGGATGAGTACAAATCCCATGGGCCAGATACTGTGCATCTGAGAGTGCTCAATACACTTTCTAGAGAGCTTGCAGAGCCTTTGTCTGTCATCTTCAAGACTTCCTGGAGGGCTGGAGATGTGCCACGAGTCTGGAGGAGGGTGACAGTTATTTTGATCTTTAGAAAAGGGATGACCTAGGAAACTACAGGCCAACCAGTGTGACCTCTGTCCCAGGGAAGATACTGGAGCAGATCTTAAAAGGGGTCAGTCTGTAAGCATTTGAAGACAACTTGGTCATCTGAAGAAGTCAGCATGGATTTCTCCCCAACAGGTCTTTCCCTTCTTTGACCAAGCAACGAGCTTACTGGGTCATGGGAATGCCATCAGTGCAACTTACCTGGATTTCAATAAAGCTTTTGACTGGGTTCCCAATCAAAATGTTCTGGGTAAACTGGAAGATTGTGGTTTGGAGTCTGGACTCGATAGGTGGATAGGTAACTGGTTGGAGAACCGTACCCAAAGGGTGGTTGTCAATGACATTTCAACCAATTGGAGGGAGGTGTCTAGTGGGGTGCCACAGGACTTGGTTCTGCACCCGGTCCTTTTCAATATTTTTTATAAATGATCTGAAGGGAAGGGGTGAAGGGACTACTCATTGCATTTTCAGATGTCACCAAATTGGGAGGAGTAGTGAACATTCCAGAAGATAGTGATAGAATTCAACAAGATCTGAACACACTGGAAAAGTGGGTGGATGTGAACAAGATACAATTCAACAAGGATAAAGTTAGAATTCTACATGTGGGTAATAAAAATGAGAACCACACATATGGGCAAAGGATACACCTCTGGCTAGCAGTGTGTGTAAACAAGATTTGGGGGACGCTTGGACTGTAAGCTAATTATGAGCAGCCAGTGTGATGTAGCAGCAAAAAAGGCTAAGGTGGTCCTGAAGTTTATCAACAGAGACATAACATCCAAACTGCAAGATGTCATACGTTTTCTCTGCACAACCAAAATAAGACGTCCTGGGGACGTCTTTAAAAAACCCCATCTCATTTTTTGTTGGGACAGTACGGGCAAAAATAAAGCATTTGAGGGAATATTCAGTCTGAAGAAGAGGAGAGGGGGGCATGATTGCTGTCTTTAAATATTTGAAAAGCTGTCACTTAGAGGTGGGCAGGGAGCTGTCCTGTTGACAGCAGAGGACAGGACTCACAATAATGGGTTTAAATTAAGAGCAAAAAGGTATTGGCTGGATAGTAGGAAAATGTTTACAGTAAGAATTGTTCAGCAGTGGAATGTGGAGGGAGGCAGTGAGATCCTCTCACTGGCAGTCTTCAAGCAGCAGCTGGCCAAATAGAGATGTTTTAGGCTGATCCTGCATTGAGCAGGGGGATGGACTAGATGGTTTTTATGGATCCTTCTAATTCCATGATTCTATGATTCTACATCAGGTTGCCTTTTCCCACAACTTCATCAAAGTACATGGAGCATCAATATTATAAAGGTGCAGATGAACAAAGGAAACTGGTAGCTGCAGCACCCCCCCTGCTCCAATTTTAGAACTAATATTAGAAATTCTCAATGATGAACTGGAATTCAGGAGCAGTGAGATGCACCGCAGAATGAAAGAATAATTGAGGTTGATATCGTTTATTTCCTGGCCCTGATCCTGTGCCCTCAACCATGTCATGACGTGCAGAATTTAACCCAGTGAAGCTATTTTCCCCATGTCACAATCACTTAATCTGTACATGTGGAGCTCTTGTGAGAGGACCACAGGGACAGGAAGAAAAGGAAGCAGCCCTTCCTCGTCAGCACTGAAAATTAAGAAAAGAACTCCATTAACCTACCAATGCAAGGAGAACCCCTTGGCCTCAAATGCCTTCCAAATGCCAGCAATGGCTTTGGGAGTTTTGTTGCTGTTTTGAATTCTTCATCCTGAGTGGTGAACATGCTAAATATCACCACAAGGCTCAGAAATGCAGGGTGTTCCCTACGCATTCTTCCATCAAACTGATTTCTAATACTGTTTGTAAAATTGTTTGCAGCAAATGACATCCCAAATTACTGTGAACACTTGTTAGAAACAAGGACTTAATGTGTAATGTTAATTACTGGAGTAGGTTGGAGTATCTTTTTAAAAAAAAAATAAAAGCACAAGATGATGCTACAATTCAAACAACTCCTCTGAGACTGTGAAAGCTCATGTAAAATGCAAAGCATTTCAGTATTAGATTTCAGAGATTAACAGTGTTTTTGAAAAACAGCAGTTTGCTTTTAAAAAAAAAAGAAATACAGCATTTTAGGTGTGGCTACATTTAAACCAGATATTCTGCTCATCTGCATTATAGCCAAAAGTGCTAAGGTAAAGTTATTCTTCTATCATATGTTTAAACTGTAGAGCATCAGAATGTAAATCGTGTGTATGGGTGCTCCTATTAAAATCTGGGATTCTGTCAAGCTAGTTCCCCTTAACCAACAACAGCAGCTCTTCATGTTTCGTTCTCTCCCAGACATGAACCCCAAATCCCTTGCAAGCAAACTGAATGTCCTACCACTTAAAACAGGTAACCCCCCCCCCCCCAAAAAAAAAAAAGGCACAGCTTGGCTATTCAACAACCTGACAACACCGGGCAAAGATATGCCTTGTTTGGGCAAAGGAAGGCAGTCATTCATGAAAGGCAGCTGTGATGCCGCTGTGATTGTGATGAGAAAAGGTTTGCACAGAAATGTTATTTGGGTTCAGATTTATTGTGTTCATTTTAAAAAAATGTTTTGCTGTGTGCTTTATTTGGGTTTGTTATTGAGTCTGAGCAATGTTGACTTTCGTTTCAATGGGTAACACATGCCCATCTGTAACTTTAACAGTGCCATCCTAAACAGAGTTAAACCCTTCTAGCCTTCAAATTTTGGCCCCTTCATATGCAGAATAATGCACATTCAATCCACTTTCACAATTGTTTGAAAGCGGATTTTGCTTTTCCGCACAGCAAAATCCAGCTTCAAAGTGTACTGAAATGCATGTGCGGAAGAGGCCAAAGTTATTTAAAAGGACCTGCTTTGGATGGGCCTGTTAGTGTCTCAAACCATTAGGGTGACTTTCTGATTAATTGTGTCCCCTCACTTATCAGAGTCTTGCACCCTTTTCCCAGGCAGATAAGAAAATATATCCTGCCATTAAGTAATGATGGGATATATTTTGTAGCCTCCCCCAATTCAAATTCAGATGAAATTGTCAGGGACTGTGGTCCTCACCCAAGGGACAAATTGTAGATTGACAGGAGGAAGGAACCCATTAGACATCCCTTCTGCAGAGCAGGAACATTGAGGTAAGCTCTTCTTCCATCTCCTACTGCTGGGACCTTGATGGGACAGGGGTCATTCATGTTGACATCTTCCTCTCAGCCAATATTTGGTATTGATTGAAGAGCCAACAGACTTCCTTGGAAGAAATCAAATTCTTCAGATAACATAGTAAGATAAGGTACAAATCTTTACTTCACTTGCTCAGTGGCATAGGAGGTTAAGAGCAGGTGCCGTCTAATCTGGAGGAACTGGGTTTGATTCCCTGCTCTGCTGCCTGAGCTGTGGAGGCTTATCTGGGAAATTCAGATTAGCCTGTGCACTCCAAAACACACCAGCTGGGTGACCTTGGGCTAGTCACAGCTTCTCGGAGTTCTCTTAGCCCCACCCACCTCACAGGGTGTTTGTTGTGAGAGGGGAAGGGCAAGGAGATTGTAAGCCCCTTTGAGTCTCCTATAGGAGAGAAAGGGGGGGATATAGATCCAAACTCCTACTCTTTTTCTTCTTCTTCTTCTTCTTCTTCTTCTTCTTCTTCTTCTTCTTCTTCTTCTTCTTCTTCTTCTTCTTCTTCTTCTTCTTCTTCTTCTTCTTCTTCTTCTTCTTCCTCTCTCTCTCTCTCTCTCTCTGTGTGTATACACATGCCTCAGAATCTTCAACTGGTACAAAATGTGACAGCAAGGCTCCTCCCTAGGGTCAGCCACTCATAATGCATAACTCCAATACTGCATCAACTGTGCTGGTTACCTATTTGCCTCCGGGGCAAGTTCAAAGTGCTGATTATTATCTTTAAAGCCCTTCATGGCCTAGGGCCCACTTACTTGTTGACCCGTATCTCCACATGCCAGCTGTTCATACAGCCTTCACCTTGCAATGTCCTGTCTTAGGCCTTTTCTGCACAAGTTGTTTTCAACTTATCTTACTACCAAATGTTACTTTTTTTCTTTTAATTCCTGGTGTTCTTTCCTCCATCTGGTTCTGGAAATGCTTTCCCTTCATTTTTCCTCCATTGTTTTTCTGAGCACTTCAACTGAGATTTTTTTTAAAAAAAAATCTGTTTCAGAGCCAGCCTTCCTTGAACATATGATTGTATTGAAACAGTCTTTATTCCTCTGTTCCACCAAACATCTGCCCCTTATCCATGCCTCGGTATAGTCTCCCATCCTCCCCTTCAGCCATTTTCTTGTCCTTGGCTTTACTTTTCACTTTCCTTTATTTCAGATTTTTATTCTGCCCTATCCCAGCAGGGGATGGACTCAAGTCATGTCAATTAGCTGTGGGCTAGTCACAGCTTCTCGGAGCTCTCTCAGCCCCACCTACCTCACAAGGTGTTTGTTGTGAGGGGGGAAGGGCAAGGAGATTGTCAGCCCCTTTGAGTCTCCTACAGGAGAGAAAGGGGGGATATAAATCCAAACTCTTCTTCTTCTTCTTTGTCAATTTCATCTTGCATTAGTGATGGAAGTTTGAAGTGAAGATACACTGTGCCTGCAGTTAGGAGCGAGTGGAATTGACAAGTGAAATTGCTTTTGCAGGAGGAAATTGACAGCGACTGCCACAATAACCATTGTGTGCTACTGCAGCTCTAGTAAAAAATGTGGTTCTTTATGGGGGGGAGTAGACTGTGTTTCTATTCCTTCAGGTGGCACCTGCGGAAGTAGTTTTTTCACAAGTTTTTTGCAACCCCCTGGACCTGATCAACACCCTTATAGTTGCCCAACTTCCTCTTAAGTCATTTTCTCCTCTTCCTGTTCCTCTGTTTTAAAAAGAATTTTAAAAAATGATCTTTGTCATATCAAACTAGTTAAGGCAGAGATACAAACTAGCACAGTTGATTGGATCAACTTTGTCAATTTCACATAGAGCTACCAATGTAAGTTTCGAGCAGAGAGCAATTCTGAAGGTGGGGGTGACTGAAGGGAGTTTAAGGAATAATCACTGCATATAATGGGGGTTACTGCAGTAATGATTGTTACTGGAGATAAAATTCATCTGGAGAATGTGGTTCTTTGTGTATGGGGGGTGGGGGGTGCTATGTGTTTCTGTTCCTTCAGGTAATGGCACCTGCCCCAGGAGTTGTTTTGGTATCCATTTTGGGTTAGTAGTTCTCAATAATAAAAATGGAGACCGAGACATTTTTGAATTGCCACATCAAAATGTAGGTTCACATTTACACTAGAGCACCTGCACCAAAAAGGGGGGAGGGTTGGTCTTCTGCATCACAGATGACATGCCACTGTCATCAGGAATAATACTTTATTAGCAGTAGCATGAGGAATAAATGCAACTCAAGAGACAAGGGAAAAATGGGGGTGGGGTGGAGGTGAGCAGAATGATTTCACAGAAAACGTTTCTGAGACACACTGGGAAAATCTATGTTAAGCTATGCATGCGGAACAGAACGTAAGATTGTCCATCCAGTACCAGTGAGCTCATAGGCTTTTTCTGTGATAGGCTGAGTCCATTGGAATTAAGAGCTGTGAATCCTCTGCTGGCAACACCCAGGAACTTTTGGTGGATGGAGTTTGGAAAGGGCGAGCAGCACAAACACTATGGCATTACTTCCCATCGAACAGCTGGAAGTGATGTGGCCATGTCTGTGATGCTCTGAATTCCCAAAATCTTTGTGGAATTTATAATAGAGATTTGAGGAATTCCTGCAGCACCACAAATATATCATTGTCACTTCTGTCCACTCTAATGGAAGTGACATGGCATTCACGCAGGTTCTATCTTTCCCCCTCTAATTGCTCTGTAGAGGGAGGGTGGAAGCTGGAAAGCAGCAGAGTGGCAGTTGCCCAAAACAGGGCAAACTGGCAGCCCTATCTGGAATGCTTTATCTGAGAAGGTGAGAAAGCTGCCTTCACTTTCTCCTTTGAGAAAGGAATGTAACACAACTTTATTCCAGGGGGCATTTGGTGGAAAGTAAGATGGATTTATAGATTTGGTGACATTTTCAAATATGTGTTTTAAATCTGATGTGCAGTAATAATCATTACTGCATTTTTAATACCACCACGGACAGTTATGACATCTGTTTGTGTCCTTCCAGCTCTTGCTACTTTGTTAGCCATCTTCAGTCACAGATACAATGGGATAGCAGGATTTCAAATAACTAAATAATCCATCCCAACTTCACTTTAGATATGAAGAGATCAGATGAGTATCTTCTCTGTCATGGCCCCAAAACTCCCTTTCCAGTGAGATTAGTCTGCCTCCCTCTACCAGTGTCTTTCACTAGCACGGGAGTAGCAGACTCTGATCTGTTGAACTCCCCGGTCCTCCACATGAAACCTCCTGGGTGACTTCAGTCACAATTCTCTCTGAACCCTCCTAGCCCTGCCTACCACACCAGGTGTCTGTTGTGGAGAGGGAAGGGAAGGTGACTGTAAGCTGCTTTGAAACACCTTAAAGGTTGAGAAAAGTGGGGCATAAAACAACTCTTCTCATTTTTTTTCCTTACATTGTTATGATGTTTTTATTTATTTATGTGTGCTGCCTTGCCCACCCAATTGGGTGGAAAGGCAACATAAGAATGTTTTAAATAAATAATTGCCCTGCTCCCCCAGGCTGCTTTTAGATTAGGGGACTCTCTCGTCACTATCAGTCTCCAGTGGACTGTAATGTCTCTGAATGGGACCTTTTTCCATTTTGACTGAAAGGTATCTGTTAGTGTTACAGATGCAACACCAATAGGAGAGAAAATAAGCTTCAGTCAGTAATTGATCCTGGCTATCCATCCATTAACTTCCAGACAAATTAAACTCATTTTTAGAACAAAATAATATTAAGAACACTGCAGGAGAGCACAAGTTTGGGTCTCAGAAATTTAGTTTGAATTATTTCAAAGGGTTCATAGTTGGCATATGTACATAAGTGGGATGCATATAGCAACTTCTAATAACCTTGGCTGCGAAGGCACAGATAGCTGAAGGGACATATTGACTTTCTCTGGTATAGAAAAAACACATTTCAAATATTTTTTTCACTTCTCTGGGCATTCACAACTGCATTCTTAATGTGAGTGTGCCAAGACCCAGTAGAAGGAAAAGCTACACTTATTTGAAACATGTCACCCCTCCTTAAGGTCCACCCCCAAAATCTCCAGGTGATTTCCCAACCTAGAGATGGCAACCCTGTTGGGAGCTTATTCGTGGAACTCCTGGACCTTTTCTAAATGAAATTTCCTCAGGTCATGACCTGCATTAGGGATCATGCCTATTTTTTAAAATGTGGTGAGAGGTTTAGGAAATCATTCGTACAATTGCCAAGAAAGCCTTTCTGAGTTTGTTAAACAGGATGTGTTTGTTTGCTTTTGGATTGGTTATAACCCTGGCCTAGTGGTCAGATGCAATGGAGGCAGAAGTATTTTACCATTCCAAATAAAGTCCTAGTCTCTCATCCAGCCACTAGTGGGAGATGAAAAGTCATTAAATTCCAGATTTTTCAGGCCCAGCTCACAGTTTGAGACAAAATCTATGGTTGTAAACTTATTGGTTTAGTTCAAACATCACCATTTCTATTTTGTTCCTACCTTGTCAGAAATGAGTCTACCATGTTCTCATTCTTGTCTAGAGTTCTTCTTGTAAAAATGCAGTCTTTCTCAACATGGTTTGCACATTTGCCTGTAAAAGGTATAAAAATGGAGTCTATAAATATGTTAGTGGTAGGGTTGCCAGACAGTTTCAACAAAAATACTGGACAAATTTGGTAAAAATTTGTCAATCTCCTTTGTGTGTATGTACACATCCATATGTACATGTATGGTAAAAAAGACAAAAAGCCCTGTCCCTTTAACAGCAGTTAAATAGAAGTGAGTCACTGAAGCTTTTAATGACAAGGAGATAAATAAGAGTTTGTTAAGCCTCTGTTAAAGGGACAAGATCTACCAAGTCTTAGGCCCCTTCCGCACATGCAAAATAATGCGTTTTCAAATCACTTTCACAACTGTTTGCAAGTGGATTTTACCATTCCGCACAGCTTCAGAGAGCACTGAAAGCAGTTTGAAAGTGCATTATTCTGCATGTGCGGAATGAGCCTTAGTTTGACACACTAAGCATTATATTATTATGCCACATACCTCGTTCTCCGCACCCCAACTTTAATGCATACTAATGCAGGGATTTCTGGGCTTTAAATGGCTGTGCACTGCAGCATAGAGCTGAGGGCACACATTAAAGAAAATGTTCACTGTGCACAGTCACATGTCCAAGCCTGCCAGGACCCCTGGTCTGTTCAAGAAAAGCACTTCATTGTGAGCAAAAGTCTTTATTTAGTAACAACGGTTCAGGGAAAGATATGGCATCAGATGTTTCTTGACAGAACTGGGAAACCTCACCAAACCCCCCTTTCAAATAGCAAAAGGACTAGTCACCCCATCCTTCTCCAAGTCACACTTCCTATCCCAGAGAAACTCAACCCTTCTCTCTCAGCTGGAAAGGAATGTGCATCCAAACCAACACAGGAAATAACCCCGTATCTAGCTAAACAACAGTGAATTCCCAGGACAACATTCGAGGCAGGAGGGGGAAACAAAAAACTACCATTCCCAGCTCCCACCAGGAAGGGAATTATGGTCCAGTCCAGAATATGACTGGGAATGACAAAGCCCTTCTGTTTTGCCAGTATCACATTTAAATCACTCCCACTATCTTCCCTTCCTTTACTCCTAATAGCAGAAGAAGTCTAGTACAATATGGTAGCTCAGAGTCTGAATTGTTAGTCATGAAGTTGTAGAATGTGGGGGGGGGGGGTAATAATACTAATCCACATAAAGGTTTTGTAAGTATTTCCTCAGTAGTGCATGTGATGTGCTAAAGCACTGTGTAAATGCTAAGCATGTTTATTATTCTTAATTAATGTTTATTATTATAAAAGAATTATTAAAATTGCCTTTATTAGAAAAAAGTACTTGGATCCTTTTTCTGTTTTATGAACCTGGCACCGTTCATTTTGCCTTTTAGCAAGCACACATAGATGTCCCTCAGATGCTTTCTCTCTGTGTGCTGGGCTATTAGAGATGATGCTAGCTTCATCTCTAATAGCCCAGCATACAGAGAGAAAACATATAAGGTCACAGTGGCCCTTGTAACAACACTGAGATATTATTCCATAGCCCTTTGTTGGCATGTGTCTTCATTGCAATTGGGTGCCGATCAGCCAAAGAGCTTAATTTAAAAAAACTTGGTTTTATTTGACTTTTTTCTTTTCTTTCCCCATAAAAGCTTTTAAAAAAACGCAGCTGCTGAAATTAGCATTGCAAAAACTGGCCCCAAAGCACAGCTTGCCAAAGGCCAGACTTTCTCCAGGACAGGGGTCTCAGGCGCTAGATGACTTTCCTGTACCGTGGGGTGGGAGGCAAACAGCTGTTGTCAGTCTTCCACCCTTTTAAAAAATTATTTATTTATTTATTTATTTATTTATTTATTTATTTATTTAATATATTAGATTTTGACAGGGAATGTTTCTCCTTGACCCCTCTTTTGGTCCCTTTGCTGGGTTGGCGCTGTTGTAAGCTGGGAGGCAGAAGTTCAGGTCCTCACCAGAGGAAGGCAAGGAAGCACTCTTGAAGGAGCTGACGCTGATGCCCTGCTTATGTAGCATTGACTCGGAGAGAGATCCAGGTGCAGTTGTTGGTAATTCTCTCTGGTAAGAGATACCTTTGGACTACAGCAGAGTGCACTGAGGCAAAACACAGAAAAGCTTACCCATGCACATGGGTGTGTGTGTGTGTGTGTGTGAGAGAGAGAGAGAGAGAGAGAGAGAGAGAGAGATGGCAGCAAAAGATCTCTGAACCAATTCATACTTTCTAACTAATAAGAGGAATCTGTATTAGTGCACTCCATTCTGTATAGAAAAGTGGAGAGATAGATAGGTTCTGTATTCTAATCTATTTAGCTGGATGGGGAAAGATTTTGTCTGCATCTGTCTGCACGCATGGTGGGAGGCTGAGGAGAAACAAGAAGGAAGGACATCCCCTGATAATAGCAATCTACACAGCAAAGGGATAGTGTCAGAGCAGTAGAGAAAAGGTGCCCAATGACTTGACCCCCTCTAGCTGTCTGACTCACTGATAAATCCCCCTCTATCACTGAGGCAGGAGACAGCATAAAGTCCTTCACTTCCAGCAGCAGGCATCACACACCTCAGGCTACCTGCATCCATCTTTTGCTGGAGGAGCCACTGCCACACCGGGACCCCCTCCATCCAATGGGGGGCAGAAAGGGAGGCACAGGTAGACAGGCAAGCCCTGATGCTCCTCAGCCTTGCAAAGCCCACCTCTCTGGCTAGTTCTGCTGCTGCCACTCTTGGGCCATCACTTCTGCCAATGTTTCAAACCTGAATCTCATGAGAACAAATTTAACTGGTGGGAGCAGAGTTGGTCGCACATAGGAGGTGTTGGTATCTGTCTATCAATTGGCTCTCGGATAAGTTGAGGTGATGGTGGGAGAGAGGACAGGACGGAGAAGGGACGTTCCATGCTTGCAGCAGCATAATTGAGTTAAGGGTCCAGGCACTTACCCCAGCCCAACTGGCTTCTCTACTGGCGGGCCCACCATAGAAGCATTTGGACATTTACATGTCTAGTATTTCCCCACTTTTTTGTGAATTCAGTTTCAAATCAGCAATGGACAGAAAGGCAGAGCTAGCTGCTGGGCCTGGAGCACTAGTGGCAAAATATCAGCAGAAGATAGAAAGAAACCCACAGTTTGATTTACAGTGTTTGAAGTATTCTGCACACCTAGGGGAAAAAACATGTCTCCATATAACATAAATCATTTTGCAAAAGGCACCAAAGGATATCAGAACTCATAGATAAGTGGGTGACACTGCTGTGCCGTATTGCTAAAGACTGCACATTTCATGACAGTGATGATATGATACAAGATAGGATTTTAATGGGATCCAATTCAAAAGAAATTCAGGAGAAATTACTCTAGAAGAAAGACCTTGCATTAGAGAAAGTACTAAAAATAGCATGTGCCTATGAAATGTCTAGAGCATAACTGAAAATATTACAAAATAAATCACAAGAAGCGCATGAAATCAAGAGAAGTAAGAGATCACAAACAAACAGGAAAACAGATCACCAGCCCTTATCAGAAGTATGTTTCTGGATAATGAGAGACAGAACAGTACAAACTATGAAAGAAACACAGCAAAGGGGAGGAATACCCAGAGAGGGGGAAAGTTTGTTATAAATACAAAAAGAGGAACAATTTCAGCCAGCTATGCATTGCAGAGAATAAAGCCCTGAAGAAAGTGAATAAGAAGGAGGGAGACCTCCGGAAATGTGTAACAGCACAGAGACACTAGAAGAAATAAGAAAGTGATTCAGTTCAAAATAGATACTGGAACAGATGTTAACTGCATATCAGCACAGGCATATCATAACCTATCAGATTTATATTTTTAAAAACCTGGTCTACCAACCTTGATGGGATACAGGTGATATTCATTGAAGGTGCTGGAAAAATATACCTTAACATGCAAGTATAATATGATTACACATACCTATACATTTTACATTGTGCCAGAAACAAATGCAAAAACAGTTTGGGGTTGGAAGGCCAGTAGACAACTGAACCTGATACATGGTAGACTGTGATACTAGTGAATACAGACTTACCTGATACTGGTGAATGCAAAGTAAACAGTGAAAGAATAATTCTATTCCAGCCATAGTTACAGGTAAAACATTAGGAGCAAACATGACCATGCCACACAACCCCCAGAAAACATACAACAGCCAGTTTTTCTGGCTGTGAAAGCCTTCAACAATACAAATTCTGAAAAAAATATTTTACATAAATTCGTGAATAAATATTCCAGCTGACATAAAGAAAATAAAATTTTAACAAATCACAATAAAACTAGCAGTTTCCCTAAAATTGTACCCTCGCACTAACAAACCCATTATGCCATTTTTTTGGCATGTCCTCAAATGCTCTGGCGTGTACCATGGGATCTTCTGCAGCTTTTGGAGCCTCCCTGGCTCCATTGAAATTCTCAGCCTCCTCAGCCTCTCTCTGGTCAATTCCCCACTGAGGAGGAGGAGGAGGAGGAGGAGGAGGAGGAGGAGGAGGAGGAGGAGAAGAGGAGGAGGAGGAGGAGGAGGAGTTTGGATTTATATCCCCCCTTTCTCTCCTGTCGGAGACTCAAAGGGGTTTACAATCTCCTTGCCCTTCCCTCCTCACAACAAACACCCTGTGAGGTGGGTGGGGCTGAGAGAGCTCAGAAGAACTGTGACTAGCCCAAGGTCACCCAGCTGGCGTGTGTGGGAGTGCACAAGCTAATCTGGATTCCCCAGATAAGCCTCCACAGTTCTAGTGGCACAGCAGCAGAGGCGTTCCTCCCATTGGGCAAAGTGGGCAGTTGCCCTGGGCGCAGCCTTGTGGGGGGGTGTAGGTTCGTTTGTGGGATTTTTTGTATTTTTAGTGTTTTTTCCATTTTGGCCTGCAGGGGGCGCAGTGTTTAGGCTAGCAGCACCAAAATTTCAGGGATTCTTCAGAAGACTCTCCTGATGATACCACCCAGGTTTGGTAAGGTTTGGTTTAGGGAGTCCAAAGTTATGGACTCCCAAAGGGAGTGCCCCCATCCTCCATTGTTTCCAATGGGAGCTAATAGGAGATGAGGGCTACACCTTTGAGGGTCCATAACATTGGACCCCCTGAACCAAATTTCACCAAACCTGGGTGGTATCATCAGTAGGATCTCACGAAGATACTCTGAAATTTTGGTGCTGCTATCTTAATAATTGCACCCCTGACAGCAGGCACCCCCTAAATTTCCCCAGATTCTCTTTTTAAATCCACCCCCTTCCTGCCAATGCTTGTTTTCTTTCTTTCTTTTATTCTCTCACTGCCTAATAAAGATGATGATGATGATGATGATGATGATGATGATGATGATGATGATGATGATGATGATGATGATGATGATGATGATGATGATGATGATGATGATGAAATCCATCCCCTTCGGCATAGATTTAAAGGGAGAATCTGAGGTTCCCGGTTTAAACATTGAAAGTGATGCTGTTTCAGGGTGGGGGAGAATCCACCCCAAAAAGAGCATCCCTTTCAATGTTGTTTAAACTGGGGACCCCAGATTCTCCCTTTCAGGTGGATTTAAAAGGAGAATCTGGGCTCCCTAGTTTAAACACCATTGAAAATAATGCTGTTTGGAGGTGGATTCCAGCATCACTTGTTTAAACTAGGGAGCCCAGATTTTCCTTTTAAATCCACCTTAAAGGAAGAATCTGGGGTCCCCTGTTTAAATAACATTGAAAGTGATGCTGTTTTCCCCAATTGGGGGGATTGGATACAACACCATAAAATGTTTTCATATCAGTAATAAAACATTTCGAAAGCATTTTGAAAATGTTTTCAAAAAATAATTCTCCTGTGTTCAGATTTGTGAGTTGGGGCATGTTCTATAATGTGATGTTGACTTTGAAACAACCTGGTGGAAAAAAATCATTGTTTGGTTACCGTGGGAGAGGTTGGCCGCCCGTGGGGGGGGGGGGGGCATCAAACTCAGGTTTTGCCCAGGGCTCCAGTTTGCCTAGGTACGCCCCTGCACAGCAGGGAATCAAACCGGTTCCTCCAGATTAGAATGCACCTGCTCTTAACCACTATGCCACTGCTACTCCCTGTAGATGTGTGCTCATCACTCCAAATATTGAGGTTTCCAGCAGAACTCCCCACTGCAGCAGTGCTGAAAATGCTTTCATTCCATTTCCAGTACCCTGCCCCCAGCACCCTTTTTTTAGAACCTTTTTAGAACCTGAAAGAAAGTAGACCATTTCCAGTGAAACAGGCCTAGGTCCAGTTTTCTTGCCAGTAAATTCACCACCAGCCAGCTGATTGGTACTAGAGGGATAGGCCCAAAGGAGGCCTGGCAACCCTAGCTTACCCCAAGTGGGGGTCTGCCAGCTTGGATTTTAATTGTTATCTTTTAATTGTTTAAATTATTATTTTTATTTTGTGAGTCACTTTGGGCAGTGTTTAGAAGGGGGCATAAAAATAAATAATCCACTGACTTGCCCACCAATGATGATCATCACAGGAGGAGAAAATGTAGTGGATTGTCTCTGATGGCCACTGCTCCAAGAATTTGGAACCACGGATTGCCACTCCAGATCACCAACTGTTTTGAAAAGACCCTTTAGCTGGCAAACCTAACTGGTATGTAATGCCACAAGGGCCCCTGAGTTTGACTTGCTCCTAGCCCATTTTGACACTCCCATGTACCACTGCCTAGTGAGGTTTTCTACTTTTCTTTGAAACCACAGACTCCAACTAGGATCACCATTTTAAAAAGATATTTTGGTTTCAAAGAGGTTGCACATCATCCAAGTTGATGATATTTTTAAAGTTGTGCAGCACCCACAGGGAGAAAAGGCCTGTAAAATGGTACTCAACTTACAGATATTAGCGTTAGAATTGTTTGTTTTAAAATATGTTTCAGGAAATAGCAGGTGCAAAAATAGCCAACATGTATGACTTTTTGACTCAGAATTCAGGAAACAACCTGTTCTTCATTAAATGAGGGAGCTGAGGCTATTAATGTAGAGAGATGGATTTCATGTGGATGTGTGAAACCTACACATTATGCTTTTAGAATTCAAAATGTATTTGCTTTAAAATCTAGTATGAGAAGGGCTGCCAGGTTTGGTATATACAATTAGAAAACCTGATCTCTGATGATAGCTCTAGAATGTATCTGGTATTATCACCAAACTGCCTCCGAAACAGGATTATCCAATTGACCTCAGGGCCAATACTTATGTGTAAGATGTTTCAAGGGGGAAAGATTTATGAACACCAACCACAAGAAAGGAGATAAACGGCAACTAGAGCTGCTGCTGAAATCCAGAAGGTCAGCCTTTGCTAATTGGATTTGGGGTGTTCGTGGGAAGAGAGCTGAAAAGTATTGACCTGGCTGTGCCATTAGTGTTTTCTCAGGCCATGCTAGGGGGCTTCCGTGCCTCAGTATACTTTGAGCAAACTGTGGTTTGTAAATCTAGTTCCCATTAGTAGTCTGGATAGAGTATTTTCGGCCACTTGATCCTGTTTAAGGGTATATCTAGTCAGTAATTTATGCTGCACAGTATTCAGGGAAATAATGAATGCATGTGGAAAGAATCTGCAGTAGCAGAGATCATGGAAACTACAACTGCCATGCACCACTACTATTTGTGCATGAGAGCATTCAAGGTCTTCATGCATAATTTGTGGCATAAAATGGATCCTCCCCTGTTATTACCACCTAGCATTGCCAATTCTAAACTGGGAAATTCTTGGAGATTTGGAAACAGAGGGTGAGAGGGATTTGAGGAGGTGGGGGGACCTCAGCAGGGTATAATGCCACAGAGTCCACTCTCCCAGCCAGCTCTGTTCCCCAGAATAATTTATCACAGTAGTCTGAAGATCTGTTGAGTTCCAGGCTTCACCTGGAACTTGGCAACCCTCCCACCATCCCTTTGCTAAATAGTACAAAGTGGAGAGGGGTGGCATCACAGTGTTTGGAAGCCTCCAATTTTGCAACACCCTCAACAGCATCATTGAACATGATTTGGGGATGAGAGGCCTCACAGCAGAGAGATCCTTACAACTGTGCTGATTGAACAGATAGAAAGGGAGCAAACAGGGTCCTAGCACCACTTATAAGAATACAAAAGGACCCCTGGTGGTGGGTTAGATCAGTAATCCACCTAGTCCAGCCTCTTGTGTCTGACAGTAGCCAGTCAGTTACTTTGGAGGACCAACAACAGGGTGTAGATTTTGCCTCCTGGCACCAGTATTCATGGTTTTACTGCCTCCAGTGGTCACCATGGCTAATAGCCACTGCTAGACCTATCCTCCACTGATGAAGCAACATCAGTCCAGCACCCCAGTATCGTGGCAAGCCCTAGCACCAGCCAGAATTTTTTCCACTGCCTTCTGAGGAAAACTGGAAACTCATTATTCTATCTTCTCTTTACTCCATAGCTGTCGCCGATAAAAATCCTGAAATTTCAAGTTGCCATCAGCCATTAAGAGTAATTAATTATAGCTCCTTGTGCAACAAAGAAAGACTGGCATCAGAGAGCAGATTGACAATGAAGTGTTAAAATTATATCCATCCAATGTTCAGTTCATCATTACCTTAAAAAAACACCCTGGCCTTTTGCCATTAGAGAAGGGAATCTTCAGTAAACACTTGCATTTGTTTCTTTGTTTAAAGGTGAAAGTGAAAAGGTGAAAAACATCTGTAAAGCACAATGATAATGACAATTCTCATTATGGCCTGATACAGAAACCAGAGCCATCATCTATACGACAATACAGTGCTCATCACCAAACTCTCACCATCACCAGTCTTGCTCCTTGCAGCTCCTGTGTTTGCCTTGGAGGTCTTCCATACATGCTCAGACTAAATTCAAGCTTGTTAAAATATGACATTGATCACAGTACAAAGCAATAAATCACAGCAGGCCAGGGTGTTGCTGAGTTATTACGTTTAAAGAGGAACGCTGCCAACTACTACACCTTACACAGAGCATTTAATCAACAAGGGTTGCTAGAAGACACATTCCTAAAACACTCAGTGATCAACTCATCCTGGCTGCACTTCTGGGCAGAGAAAGAGACCATCTGGGAGAACAGCAGCTGACTTCTTGGTCCTTTAACAGAAAATTAAGTGGCAGGCATTAGCAGGAGCCCACAGTCAGCTCTATACCATGAAGGTTTCTCCTGCTGATTTCTGTCAATCAAGCTGCAGTCAATGGCAGAGGAACAGGCTGGGTTGTAGTTTTGGGGTCAGTTGGCAACCCCGGCAGAAAGAAGGCATGCCACCACACTTGCTAGCCCTGCTTCTGTGCTTGTGACAGAATTCTACCTCAGGGAGTTTTCTGGCATATAGAGAAGTGGTAGATCAAAGTAGGCAGTTTCTTGCACATGGCACAGGGACTGGGCCAGTAAAAAAGAGGGGGGCCAGCCAGCCCAGGTGCTCTACAGCTTTTGAAAGCAGTAACGTGTTGCTCTTCCCCTCCTAGATTTCTGGAACAGTAGAAGAATTATTCATGAAAACATTGTGATAATAACACTTAAGAGCCCTCATCTTCTAAGTGCTTATACATGCATGAATTAAAAATAATTCTTCCTTTAAAGAAGGCATAATAGAAAGTTCATAATGCTCCTGAAAATATAATTCCTGGCTATCAAGGAAATGTGAGAGAAGATTCAACTTTAAACATCGTATAAAACACTAGAATTTTCTTTTAATCCTTTCATGGCATTATTTTTGAGGCAGCTCTGCTTAAAAGGCGCTCTATACTATTAGCTGTGTAGGGGAAGACAGCAACATGTCTGAATAAAACACATTTATTTGTCTTTATATCTTTAAAGGGTCAACAACTTCACAGAAGTGCGTAGAAAATGTAAAGTAGCAGCAATAGTTAGCTGACAGGTACTCAAGTCCAAAAGCCGGCAGGAGGCATCTCTTTTTCTCTCTCCTACTCCTTCCATCCCATTAGTGTGTGGATTGGAGGGACAGAGGGATAGCCTCAGGACCCCTTTAGTGATGGTCAAAGTAACAAGATAAAGTCTATTGGGGCACTTCATAGCAGGCAGTGGCATAGGTTTAGCTCTCTGAGATCATCTGATTCCCAGATCCAGGATGATTCTCATATATCACCACAAGCTGATGCCAACTCCCTCCCCAGACCTCCAGCCCGAGAAGCCCCTGATGGGCCGGTTGAAGCTCTGTGGTTACATTCATCTTCTCTAGTTCCGTCTTCAGTCTGGTCTGTGGGTCCTCAGTCTGGTCTGTGGAGAGGTGTATGGGAATGCCACTTTTGATGAGTTCACTTGGATTACACCATTGATAAGACTCTGAATGTTTGTTATATTTATCTGTCTTTTATGGACAATTGTTTTATTGTTATTTGGTATGCCAATAAAGGCTTTATTATTATTATTATTATTATTATTATTATTATTATTATTATTATTATTATTATTATTATTATTATTATTATTATTATTCTCTAGTTCCGCCATCTTGGGGCAAAGGCTTTTTCATTCAGTTTTGCTACCAGAGATGTTGGGGCGGGGGGAGGTTTTTTGACTTTGGGATGTTGTCCATGGAAAGCAAGTATTTTCTCTTCCCCCCCCCCACCCCAATGAACCAGTGTTCTACACAGCAGGAAGAAAATCCTAAGTAAATGGCTTATATTTCTGGTCTCAACAATGTTATTCATTGAAATAGAATTAATGTGCTTCTTCATACCTGGGAAGACATGAGGCGGCGATGCTCTGGGAGCAGCCATTGGCTCTCTCTGGCTCCCTGATGAGCATTCAGGGCCTCTCTGCCCTATGTATTAACTGATGCGTCATTAATCTTTGCAGAGGCTTTTTTGGCCAGCAACCTGAAATGTGAGCCAAAGAAACATCAAAGATCACTGTTTGTTTTCTAAAAATAAATATGCCTGATGGAACTTGGATGTTGTGACAGTTTATGAGAACCAATTTTTCAACAGCTAAATGACCATTTACATTTGGGTTATTTGGTGCCCTGTCCTCCCACTGTTCACAGTGCTGTTAACAGCGATAGTATCCTGCCTATTTACAAGCTTTGAACTGACATGACTCCCATGGTTTCACCTTTACCGCTGCTCTATTAGACTTTGGGCCAACTAGACTTGATGGTGTCCTTTTGTCTGCCATGGGGATGAAGCTGCCATTTTAAGTGATTTCAAAATACCACATAGTGGACTGAGGAGCTTTCCCCAACCCCCAACCCCCTTCTCTCTCACACACACCTTTTCAAGTACTAAAACAGCTGCATCAGGGGAGCAGCCATTTTGGCCCTCAAAAAAGTATAGTGGGAGAGAACATCAGTCTGCTATAGAGCCCTCAAAATCACTTAAAAAGGGCAACAGTGTCCTTAAGACAGTCACAAGGACACCATCACATGTAGTTTGGCCCTCAGTTTCAAAAATGAGGCAGCCCAGGCTTTAAGCCAATTGAAATTGACTTTTATGTCTGGAAGTTCCTTACCACTAATCCCAGATGTTTTGTTGATCAGTGTCTGAGCATGCCTAGTAGCTCTGTTTCTTTGTAATGTCTTTGCATGTTCAATGCTTGTTCTTGATTAAAATAGGTTCTAGGACTTCCTCCTGGAGAGCCCTGGCTGAAATCAAAGGTTTATTATGCATGGAACGCTTACCTCAGGGCTCTTCACTGTGCAGTAGAGTTGTAGTGGGGTCTCTGTAGTGCACCCACGGGGCAGGGGGGCGACACCCCGGGCAGAACCATGGCAGAGGTGGGGCCAGGCCATGGAGGGGGCATGACAGGAGTGTGGTGGGGCGTGGTGGGGTGGGGTGGGGCGGGGCGGGGCGGGGCGGGGCGGGGTGGACAGCAGGGGCACAGGGCCTGCATGCACCCCAGGCACAGTTTCCCCTCGCTCTGCCTCTGGGGGTCTCCTCATGTTTCTCTGTTTTCACATGAGGAGGCACTCCACTGCCTGGTGCATAACTTGTCTGCTGAACTCTCTCACGCCTCTGCTTTTCCTGGTTCTTTTAAACTCTATCTATCAATTCACTCTCAAAGACACAGATCTTATCATACCCGGTAGTCTCAAGCTTGCTGGCTTTGTTAAAACCCTTTAAATTACTATTATTTTGATATTGCTTTTATTGCAGTCATATCGATACTGTAGTCCCTTTCAAAAAATAATTCCACCCCACAAATGAAAGAGACAAACCAATTCCCTGGACTTGCTGCGAAAGAAGGGGACCATGTCCTAGAACTAATATTCTCTCCCCTGCACACACATATACACACATATACTTCCTGCTACTGCTGCCGCTGTAGGAAGACAGAAAGACTTGTTATTTCAATATTTCTGTACTAGAATATTTTTTTAAACATTTATTATTAAATTTATACCACTCTTTTTATGCCATTAAAGGTTTTGTATTTGTTGTTGTTTGTAACTTTCATAACTTTCATTATTAAATTTATATCCTGCCCTATCCCCGCAGGGCTGAGGGTGGGTCACAACATAAAAATATACGATCAATAAAACCATTAAAATAACAATTATTAAATACAATTATTAAAAACAATTTAAAAATTCCAATGCCGAATAAATAACAACAGAAGGTTATAAATAATACAAATCCCCCCTTCTCTAACCCCTCTCCCCCTCCGGCCAAAAGGAGATGGTCTTACATCATTCAATCCGGCTGGCTAGATTGGAAAGTCAGGTGGAACAGCCAGGTCTTGCAGGCCCTGCGGAATTGTGAAAAGCCCTGGCTCTTGTGGAAGGCAGCCAAGAAAAGGTTCCCCTCCAACTAACTTAGGAGCCTTTGAGGGCAATATGGGGAGAGGCAGTCTCGAAGATATGTAGGTCCAGCACAGCCTTAAAGGTCAATACCAGTACTTTGAAAATTTCAATAGATCTAATATGATACAAATGCTTGAACTTGGAATGAAGTTTTTTAAAGCCCTCCTGATCATGGGGAGGACAGAAGGAGAGTGGGGGTGGAGGAGCAAAAAAGCCTGAGGGAATGGCCCAAAGGGAAAAGGTTGCTCTTTGTCTGCTCTCCCGAACAGGTCTGCTCTCCCGAACAGCAAAGATTATGGAATCTGTTGCACAGTGAGTATGAGAGGGAGGGAAAGGCATCCGTAACAGAAGCTCTGCTCCCTTCAGTGTGGGGCAGAGCACCAGTGTATAACCAGGCAGGACTACTCCTCCAGCTCTGGGACAGAGAGGAGAACCAAAAGCTCTCTGTGGGGATCTTCAAGTATGCCTTGCAGATCTCTGATTTGGGGACTACGCAAATATATGTACCACAGTCCTAAACAATCCTTAACCTCCTTGTGCTCCAGTTTACCCATTGGTCTTCTAAATGTCAATCAGCTGATTTCTGGCTTGTTCAGATCTCCCTTCATGCCTTTCCTGTCTGACTTTTAAGAAGGTATGTATTTGTTCTTGCCTGATTATACTGGGCAAGAGAAGACATTTCTTTGGAGTGTTATGGAAATCAATCTCCTGAGAATCGCCACATTTATTTCAAAAAGTGTGCTTCTTAAGGATGCAGCAACAGGCAGAGGGGAGGGGGGAAATTGTTGAACAGTGTTGGCAAGGGCAGGTGACTTTGCAGGATTAACAGAAGCAGAATAAGAAGTACAAAGCATGCATATGCAAATTAAATTATACAGGCCATAGAATTGGGCTTTTGTAAGTGCAACATTTGCATTGCTCTGGGGTTGAATTTCAGTAGCTCAGAGTATATGCAGCAGGTTGAGTTTTCCCAAGTGCAGGCACAGCATTTTTTAAAATAGTTTGCATCTGATTTTTCCAACTGCTACCTTGTGAAAAACACTATTTAGCTCGCTGTAGCTTCTCCCAAAGTGTTACAGGTTGTCCTGCCTGCTTCTTTCTAATGACTATTATGCATCATCTTGTTCTTGGTCCTGCCAGTCAAATAAACTGCGGTAGGGAAGGGGGGGAGGAATTGAATGACAGTAGTAAATTGCATTATCTCTCTGAGACCTCTCTCTGCCCTCTGACTTTAATTATGCTGCTTGCTGTTTATTATAATGGGCATGCCATCTTCTGCCTTGCACAACACATTTATCTCATCAATCATAAATAATAGGTCACTGCCAGCTTGCCTGTTATGATTGCAAACTTCACAGCTGGACTCGGTGTCCCAGTACACTTAAGATCTTGAAGCTACCCTGTGCCAGGGAATCTGGGACAAGCCTAATTCTAATGCCAGCCAGGATGGTGTGCTGATGATGTTGGCATGGTGCCCAGGGTAAGTAGTCAGTATCCTGTTTTCCCAGAGGGAATATGATAGAATACAAAAATCCTGACTTTAAGGAGCTGGGAACACAGTGACAGCACTGGAGGCCGCAGCAGCATCACTAGTCTCCAATCACACAGCATCATAATAACAATAACCCCATTTTCACTGTGTATGGAAATAGCCAAGGAATGAACACCAAGACTGACCTATTGTTGTGACATCATTGAGGACAAGAGATGAAACAAAGGCAACACAGCTCCTCAATTGTATAGAGGACTAAATTATGCCCAGTAGAATCCTGCCACTTTCAAACCTCTGGGATTGCTTGCTGTCACATACCGTTTTGAGCAGCAAACAGATACTCAATTCAACTGTATCCTTCAGGCACCTCCACAGCTCTCTTGGGAGAAGAAACCCACTGGAAAAGCCAATGGCTTCTCCCAGACAATGTCTGAGGACCCATGGAGAAATTAATGCCCAAAAGAGGAGTCTGGGAATAGAAGGGGAGCAAAACACAGCTGCACATTGCCAGAAAGTGTTCTTGTCATCTCCCCAGCAGCATACAAAAGGAAAGCATTGCGTAGGTTTGATGGAACTGCTCTACTTCTGTTTCTATGAAGGTCAGAAATATTTGGCACATGGGAGGCTTTTTGAAGTAACATGGTTTCATTTGTCTCCTCTGAGGGGAATGATAAGGCCAGGTTGATAAAGTATAACATGAACGTGGCTTGTAACAGAAGAACAGAAATAAGAAACTCATGATTATTATGTACAAGAGGTAGTGTGCGATTCAAAATTTATCTAAGATGGTTTACCAGCAAGTGTTAATACTTTTATTAAGTGCTGAGATTGATTTCTCTTAGTTTTGTTTCATAAGCATAAGCTTCTTCAAACAGCAGTTCTTTAGTTGGAGTAGTTGGGAACATCTACACAATTTTCCAGTTCTCTTCTTCAAACTGGCCTGGGATCACTCTTTTCATGAGAGCTATTTCCCTTTATAATTGGTTATGAATACTTCCTGATCCTAAACCAGCTGTGCTCCTCTCACCTGTTTTTGGCATTTCCTGAACGTTAGGATTCACCTGTTGAGACATGGTGTCATAACTCAGCCAATATTCATTCATCCCATGTAAGCAACTGCCTTGGAACAGTGTCTAAAGTTTCTATTTGGGCTGCACTATAGAGTTCTGATTTTGCTAGGCAAAAGGTGTCATGGGAGCCTGGCTGGCAGTAGCAATGGTTAAGCTGGGCCAGATGGTGTTTGCCCAGAATAACTATTGTGCTCCCTGTTTGCGTCACTTGCCTACAGGGTATGGCATGACATCACAGTGATGTTCAGCCAACATATCTCCAACTCCCTACCTCCCAAACTTACTTCTAAATTGTGGCCCTTATATTCTGCTTCATGTGTGGAAAGCTTTCTAGAAGCAATAGAGGTGGAAGACATGCTGAGACAAAACACTGGAGGCAGGGGGAGATAAAAAATTTGCAGCAGTCTGTGTTGGAGTTATGAAAACTCCTGCTTTGCTTACCTGAGTGAGGAACACTCTTTCACAACCATGTCATGAAGGCAGTTGGGAAGGGGCTGTGGCTCAGTGGTAAAGCATCTGCTTAGCATGCAGAAGGTCCCAGGTTTGATCCTTGGCATCTCCAGTTAAAGGATCTGGCAAGGAGTGATGTGAAAGACCTCTGTCAGAGATCCAGAGAAAGTTGCTGCCAGCCTGTGTAGACAATACTGATTCTGATGGACCAAGAGTCTGACTCAGTAGGAGACAGTTTCATGTGTGTATCTTGGAGATCTGTAAATATTCTGAAGAGGGCAACATGTACTTCTGGGCTTCCATTATGTGTTCTTTCTCCATCAAAGCCCCTTTCTCCAACCTGCAGTAAGTGTTCTTATGCTGTTCAGGGGGCCTTTTTGCAGTGGGATTGAAACTGAGGTGTGAGGAAACCTTTATTACTAACTTTTTTCAGAAAAAAATAGCTTGAACAACCCAAAGGGATAATCAACAGAGACTGTGGAAAAATTTTTCCTGATCTGTCATATATCTTAAATATATATTTTACCCAAGAAATAAGTGGCAAATGCCATTGCAACAGCAAAATAAGTTGACATGTGTTCCAATTTGTCTCCCTTGCCATTTCTGTTATTCTGCAGGGACTGGTTTTAATGTGTTTTTTGGGGGGAAGGGTGCAGTTGGGTTTCAGTAAGGGAGGGTAAGTTTTAATAGCAATATGTAATGCATCTTGGATTTAATCAACATTAAACGGTAAAAAGCAGCAGATGTTTTCTTAAAAATACTTGCCGCAATCACTTTTTAATAGTTACTCATTCTGTAAAAAAAATGAGAGAATTCCCATTTTTTGCCAAGCATATCCAGAGTGTAGACCTACTTAGTGATTTATAGCAAGAGTCGATGTGTAGAGCCTGTCAATGGGGAAGAAATGTAGACGCTCTCAATAAATGTTTTCCCATGGCCCAAAAGAACTACAGCTAATACAGGAACCTTGCTGAAGTGAACTTGAAAATGCCTTGAAGTCACCAATTGTGCTTTGAAACCATGCCCTTAAGAATCTTGTGGCATCCATTTTAGCCAGGGTCAGTGGTCTACCGATTTCCCAGCTTGGGATCCTCTGATCTACTGCTTATGGCAGGATCTGTATGGCTTTGCCCTTTGTTCTTGCTGGATATTTTTGGTGGGATGTTCATAGTACTCCACAGGAGGGAAGATGAAAGCAAAGGACATGGAGAAACTAAAGAGATTCCATTCTCCTACAAAATAATTTCCCACAAGCTGTGTCAACTATCTTTAATCAAACAAATGCTAGGAGATCAACATTTCTCTGTTTCCAGAGGAAAAGCAAAACCAATCACCTGTGGCTTTGCGGTCTTGATGACCTCAGCAGTGAGCCAAAAGAGATGTGTTTTGATCTTATGGCTTGCAGCATAAGAATGCATCCCCAAAAGGAAAGCACCCACGCCCTGAGCTTTGCATTTGCTTATTTGGAACTGAACTGCTGATATTAAGATAGTACATGTCTCTGATCAGGATGTCTGTGCAAAATCCAGCTGTTTTGTGACTCAAAAAAAGAACTGGGATTTATAGCCCAATCTACTGGGGGTGGGATAGATGGGTGGTGGATGGGGATGGCACAAGCACACTGTCTCCACAGGGGTTCCCGATGGTGGGGCAAAATAAAACATAAACCTACCTTTTGTGCTGCAAGGGCCCTATCCAGTCCAGTGGGCTGCACCTGCATTTTTGCTAGTGTAAGTCACTGCCAGCAAAAGGAAGCATTCCCAGGTTGGAAGGCCTGAGGAAGCTGACTAAAGTCAGCCCTGTCCCCAGGAATGCCTCCATGGTTGCCAGTGTGGGCTCCTGCACCAGAGGAGCACTGAAAGAGCAGCATCAGAGATGCCCAGGCAATGCAGAGCTGTGCAGCTCTCCATGATGAAGTGGCCCCGCAGCAGTATAAGCACCAGACTGGCAATGATTCTGGCAGTCGGGTCTTGCTGTCTCCACAGCCCTTTCATGCCTCAACACCCCCCCCCCCCATACCTCGCAAATCTGGGGTAAAAGAGCTTTTAGCACTTATCAGGAGACTGGAAGACAATCAGATCTGTTAGTGACCCAGTTTCCTGGCTGCCATAGCTTCTTGAAAATCATGCCCTATTGCTGCTGGTCAGAGGCCACCAGGGTTGGTTCTCAGAACTATTGTCTCTACCACCAAATATTTAGTTCAGTCAGAGTTTTCTGAATGAAGGGTCTGACTGTGAAAAGCCACAGAGCTCATACTGATGAATGAAAGGAATTTGCTTGAAATGCCAGGTGACTTGCTTGATTGGGCTTAGGATTTTGAACTTGTCCTATGATTACTTGGGTTGCTTATTTTATTGTTCTTAATTTGTGTTTTGCAATAGATCATTGTAGAGGGGTGTTGTTTTTTTTAATGAAAAACCGACGAGAAATATTCTCCCAAATTAAATAAGTAGGGCAATACCTTGTTGATCTCCATAGGTCTATGACAGAGTAAAAAGATTAGGGACTTTGATCCCAGGATGCATCCTGAATGTGTCAGTTTCTATACTTTATTAGAATTAAGCCAGATCCATAGGTCTGCATAAGACTACAGAATGTCTTTGACAATGACATCTCCGAAAGTAATTCTTAATGTTATGGTAATTTTACTGAGTTCCATTGACCTACAAATAGGGACGCCAGCTTCCAGATGGGGCCTGGGGATCTCCTAGAATCACAGATCCAATCCAGACTGCAGAGATCATTGTGCCTAAAGAGAATGTGGATTCTTTGGAGAGTGGCATTATACCCCGCTGAGGCCCCTGTCCTCCCAAGGAGCCCTGTCTCTATCACCAGGAGTTTGGAGCTGGCAACTCTACCTACAAAACAAGTGAGGAAGTTAACCATCTGCAGAGCCTTGGAAAAACATCTTCCTGTAGGCATAAACCTAGAGCTGCTGGAGTAACAGATGTCCATGAACATCTGAAGCGCCAGAGTTTGACACCTCTGGAGTAGAGAATGCAGCACGAGGCTGTGAAGCACTGAAGCGTTGATTCAACACAGAACTTTTGAAAGGACAAAAATCACAAAATGGCAGCCAGGAATCGGGGTGAGTGTGAACAAAGGGGTGGGGGTTGAAAACATTTTACAAACGTTTTAGGAGATTTGTGCAGAAAGGGACATAGTTTTCACCCCTAAACCTTTTATTTCCAGCCTCATTAAAATGAATCCCCTGTTAAAGCAGTTCTCTTGCTGAAACAGTCGAAAACATCTTCAGTTGCTGTGCAATCTATTGACCAGGTTCCCCATGCTCCTTGGCTTCATCTTCTGAGCTCATTCAGTTCCCCCATGCCTGTTTATTTGCAGCATTTAGCTGTTGGTTCTTTTAATGCAGAGGGCGGGGGGGGGGGATCTTCAAAGCACTGAATATACGAGAAGAGAATGCAGCACAAGGCTGTGAAGTATTGAAGGATTAAAAACAACTTTTAAAAGGGGGGGGATTGTTTCAAGGGGGGGAGTATTCGCAAAAGGGGCAGTGGAAAGCATTTTACAAATGTTTTCAGAGATTTGTGCAGAAAGGGCCTAGGTTAGAATGTGTGTGTCCAGTGGTTCAAATAATTTAACAACCGGTTCTGGTGGTGGGATTCAAATAAATTAACAATTGGTTGTTTAAAAGCACCATTTTAACAACCAGTTCTGCCGAAATGGTGCGAACCTGCTGAATCCCACCACTGTGTGTGTCCCCTCCTTCCCCACCCTGCCAAAAAAACCCACCCTTTCTGGTGATGGGAAACCAGCAAGCTAGAGAAAGGGTCCATCCAGCACTTCTGTCTGACATGCTATTTCTCTATGTGTATAGGTTTTGGTTTTTGAAAAAAATGCAGCTCCTCCCTAGAGACCTGAAATGTTTCTGTCTTCGAAAGACTAGATTTCTTGCCTCTGCTGCTTTTTTAAACTGGTCCCTCTACTGTTTTAAAGGGATGCTGTATAGAATCTTTTACAAACACCCACAATGTTGACAGAAAACACTTTGCAAAGTACTTATTTATTAATCTTTGTGACACTTCATTTGTACTGTCAAATAGGATTCCAAAAATAGGCACTGAGGAGTCCTGGAATTGAGTAATGGTGTGGGGCTAGATCCTCCAGTGGCTTCAGTCATTGCTAAGAACTTGATTTGTACCAGAAAACACTGGGTTTGGATTTGCAGTGGGACGCCAGTGTTTGCCTCAGCTTATATCCCCAAAAGCAGTGTAGTGTGGGAAGCTCACTTTCTGCTCTGTTTTGCAGTTTTACCCTTTAAGAATTTGATTGGGGGGGGGGGGAACTGGGCCTGTTCCCCTGCATATAAATGATTCAAAGGATTCGACATCAAACATTTGAAGCAGAGGAGGGCGGACTGCAGGCGTACTAAAGGGAAATCTGGTGATTTACTGTGCTTTAATCAGTTTAATACAGTTTCACGAATTTTACACCTGAAGGACTCTGCTGTACCAGCTACCTGCGAATAAAAGCTTGCACCTAGCAAATGATAAGTAATTCTAAAATCTGGGACAGCTTTGAGCTTCAGAGACCACGGAGCACATTTGTATGAAGATTAGACATTGTTTCTTTCCTCACATTTCCTTTTGAAGTCTGCTCCATACCCTTATGCTCCTGCCCAAACTGCAGTCAGCTACAGACCCTGCTGTGTGAACCTCACTTATCAGAGATTCATTTAGCAGCCAGGGACCTGGGAGACAGCCTCGGGAAAGCCACTCTGTAATGGTGGCATTCCTTTTCCCAGGAATTTAATCTAACTCCTTGCTGCAGACTTTCAGGCACTATTTAAAGACTCTGCTTTTCCAGAAGAACATTACGTAGAACTGTTATTTTCATCCATTGCTGCTATTGGTTATTTTGAGTACAGCTAATTTTATGCTTTCATATCCTTTGTCTTATTATTAAAAGATGGGCTGTACAATAGTTAAATAAAATAATGACAATTTTAAAAATTGCTCCTTATATGACCTAAAAGCCCCAGATACTAGATCAGGGAACTAGAACAGTAGTATGGGTTTTACCCTATTTTTACCATTCTACTGGGCAAAGTTGGAAAATTTCCTCCAAACTAAAACTAAAGTTGGTAGATGCTCCTTAGACTGGAAAAAGGTTCTTTGGAGGATGTTCTATAGGATGGTTCTATAGGATGAGAAAAACCTTTCCAAGGCAGTGAGATGGTACCAAGATTGGCAGAAAGGGAAAATACTGAGTGCAGAATGCCACCAAGGACAATCAGGTTTGGCAGAAATTCTGGATGCTAGGGACATTTTTGCCATACGCAGATTTGGTGATGCTGAGTCATTCGTCTCCACACTTCCCGGCCCAAGTCAATGAAGGCAGAGTAAATGGAAGGAGTATATGGCAGGCTAGACAGGGCAGAGCCAGCAGTTGTGTGCAAAGATGGCAAAGGGGGAGATCAGCTTTGTGCAAGCAAAGAAACTCTGACAGTGTGACCATCACTGCCTGGGTTGCCAGTGGCCCTCCAGAGCAGCCACCAGCTTGGAACTTTTCCAGTATGTAAAAGGGTCGTGCTTCTGACCATCTTGAGGGGGCCACTGTGGTGCTGAATGGGCCTGCCACTTCTCAGCATCCTTGAAGCAGAGGTGGGATCCAACCAGTTCTCACTACTTCTCTAGAAGTGGTTACTAATTTTTTTTCTGAGTGCCAAGAAGGAGTTACTAAAGCAACCTCCCTGCCCAATAGGGACTGGACGTGCGTGTGTGCGGCGGTGCCACTGTTTGAATCCCACCACCATCGAAACCTGTTATTAAAATTTTTGGATCCCACCACTGCCTTGAAGGTAGTTGCTGAGGTGGCATGCAGAACCATATTCTAGAGGTTTTGGATTCAGGTTACCACAGCACTTCCCTGGTTGGAAGGTTCAAAAGCCCTAGAACCACCTAGCATTTTAAATGTCTCTCATAGAGCAGACTGTCAACTATTGAGAGGCTTATGCATTTATCCCTCTCTTTTAAGCAACTGAAAGTCACCCCCCCCCATCACAAATTGTCAATTGAGGGCAAATGGCCTCCAAAGAGGGGGGGGGGCTTTCTTACTGGAAGTCTACAATTGACAAGAGTTGTAAGGTAATGAACATGCTTTCCAGCCAAGGACCTGGCATCTAGCTGGCCCTTTGGGAGTCTCTCCCAGCACCTCCTTTGCCTCTGTTAATTGGCTTCACAGCCCCATTTGTGAATTTGGGCACATTTCTATTAGCTTCTCTGTATGGACCTGTTGAATGAGCTGTGAAGAAGAATGAAGTGTAGAAATTTCAATGAGATCAAGAGAAATGCCTTCAGAGTACAGGGTGGGTGAATTTTCAAATCAGCGTGCCGGAAGAATGGAACACAATGGAATGAATTAAAAGGGGGAGTTGTATCTGCTTTCCATTAAAAAATGGTGGCGAGAGCAGCTAGAGAGAATTCATTTCCTCCCTCTCTTAACATTCTCAGTTGTCCCATGACACTGATTTGCAACAGACCAGACAAAAGAAAGTACTTTTCCATGCCACGCATAATTCACACCTAACGGCCGTGCACAATCATTCCTCCACTGTTTCAAGTCTATCGCTGGCAAGAAATGCACACTACTGCGCCTTTTTCTGTTTAGCTCAGAAGCGATCATACTAAAATTCAAAAGCATTACAAAGAGGCCCTTTGGATGTGCCCTGTGTGGCCTATGGCACCTCTCCCTCACTAGACATAAATTGTTGAACTTGGTACCAGATCCTTCCAGCACAAATCCCATTTCCCCAGCCTCCAGTCTCTCAAAGTGGGCAGTAACATACCAAAGATCACAATTATTATAGCACAGTGCAGTCAGGCAGGGCCGCTTCCAAAGGTAGTCCTCCTCCATGCTGCCCCGTCAGGGCTAGAGAGCTGCAGAGTGGCAGTTCCTCTACAGCCCCCTTGGACCTGGGTTGGGGGCAATGGCATTGGCATGGGAGCCACACCTTTTCCTTTTCCCCACACACCTTCCTCACAGCTCAGAGCATTTGACCCGAGCTGTGGAGTGTCACATTTGGCCCCCAGCTTCTTCTCTGCCTGCCCCCCCATAGCAATCAAATCCAGTCCAAATCATACATCTTGCCCACCTCTATGGGTCTCAAGGGTGGCCAGAGCCCCTGAAATTGGGTCCCCGCCACCACTCCCACCAGCCCTGAGTGTAGCACAAAGCATGGGTGAAATTGCCTTTTCTGGTTGTTGTTGTTGTTGTTGTTGTTGTTGTTGAAAACATTTGTTGTTGTTGAAAACATTCTGTTACTTGCCCTCATAGGGTAGCTCAATTTTGTCAGATCTCAGAAACTAAGCAGGGTCTGTCCTGGTCAGTAGTTGAATGGGAGACCACCAAGGACGCAGAGGCGGGCAATAGCAAACTGCCTCTGAACATCTCTTGCCTTGAAAACCTCACTAAGAGTCGCACTGAGTCAGCTGTAACTTGGTCACAAAAGAGAAGAAAAGAAAGCTATCCCTGGGGATTATCCCTCCCTTTGAATGAAATATAACTGTGGCTCCGTGTGTGTGTGTGTGTGTGTGTGTGTGTGTGTGTGTGTGTGTGTGTGTGTGTGTGTGTGTGTGTGTGTGTGTGTGTGTGTGTGTGTGTGTGTGTTGGTGCTATTCATGCTAGAAATGTTCTTGTCAAGTCAATATAGCTCTTACAAGTTTTAAATTGCCCTAAACAACAGGAGCTGTGGGAGCCGCCTACAACCTCTAGAAACATCTTTCAGGGGTCTCCAGCTACTGTTTCCCAGGGCACAATTCTGCTCCTTTCCATATGTTTACTGTTATTCCAAGTGTCTTTTGGCAAAGCGAGGAGTTGAAACCAGATTTCCCTAGTCCTTGCCTGACATTGTTAACCACTACATTGCATGCCTGTTCAGCAATGCTCTGCCAAAATTTGTGGCAGGTTTGTATCCCAGTCTGGCACAGTGTTATATAGATACCCAATTTATTCGTTTGTTATATGTGGTTCATTTGTGCCCTGCCTTTCTCCCCAATGAGAATGTAAAGTACCTTACATCATTCTCTTCTCCATTGTTGGTGGAGCTATCTTCAGGGGGCTGAGCCCCTCTGTCTCCACTGACTGTCTTGACTTCTCACTTGGTGAAGCTTGCATTGCTTCCTGAAGGTGCACCCTGACAGAAGCTTATCAAACACTCCCAAATATGAGTACTGTAGTCCAAGGGAAACGAGGAATCCCCTTTGTTCTTGCTTCCTGCATTTTAAAGGTGGAAACTGTTGTAACTGGCAAACCCTCCCTGCCTTTTTGGACTTTGCAATAAACACTGTTTGGATTTGGTCATTTGTTTGGATGTTCTTGTCACAGCTTTATTGGGGAGGGGGGTGGACATCTGGCCAAATCTATTTTAGGAGAAGCTGAGGCTGAGTGCCTGCCTCCCTCAGTCTGGGGACCACTGTAAGGAGTCTTGGGGGTGGGACTGTCAGAGATATGGCTCTCTCCATTTGAGCAAGGGAACCATGCAGTAGCATGCACCCCTGTGGGATCTCAGGACTTGCCACCTCAAATTTTCCCAAGGAGGTAGGCTGGGTGGATGGTTGGTGACGTTAGCTAACAAAGTGAGTCTGGTAGGATTGAGGAGAACTTCAAACAACCTGGCCCATGTTTTTGACAAAGAACAACTAATAATTAACTTCCAAAAAACCCCAAAAGCCTTTGGGGAACAGCACAAGATGAGAGGCTGGCAACTGCAGGGAAACAGGATTGAACCAGGTTTTTATGCATAGCTTTGGTCGATGTATAACTTTGGTTTCTCCAACATGGCAATTTTAAACTTGTTTTGGTGGGTTTTCTGGGCTGTGTGGCCGTGGTCTGGTGGATTTTGTTCCTAACGTTTCACCTGCATCTGGGGCTGGCATCTTCAGAGGTGTATCCCAGAGAAAAGTCTGTTTCACACTGTGTCTAAGTGAGAAGGGAAAGTTTAGTGTGGTATATTGTCCATGTCCCAGGGTGGGGAACCAATACAAAGCCTTCAACAATACATTAAACTTGTTTTGTTTTTTGCTCTGGTCATGGACTGTAAATATAAAGTCAATCAATTAACAAGGTAAGTCTCCCAATGATGGATCCATGCCCTGTGACACAACAATGCTCCTGTGGTTGTGTTCAATAAAAGCTTTAGCCTGTTTTTTCTCCAGTCATGGTTCACTTTGTTCTCCTTCACCCTCATTCTCTTCCTTTCCCCTAGAACAGGCGTCTGCAACCTGCGGCTCTCCAGATGTTCATGGACATGTTCAGATGTTTAGCCCCATGCTGGAGAGCCACAGGTTGCAGACCCCTGCCCTAGAACCACAGCAGAACTTTTGAACTCATCATGTTTCTGAACCTGAAATAAGAGTGATATGAAGTATTGCTTTGAAAGTAGGGATGAAATATGTGCATGAATCAGAGCCAACATTGAGGTTTACATCCCTATTTTTTTAAAAGAAGAGTAAAGCGAGAGCAGATATCATTAGTTCATGCTTCGTATCAGCACTGAAGCATAGCTAATGTTCAAGAGTAACAACTTTCCTGATGTTAAATATAGCCAAACAAGCCAGTTTATCTTCCATACACAGGACACAAATCAACATTAGAGATATGCATCAAAATACTGGAGTTAAAAAAAACCACCATCAGTATTCCTGATATCCCCAAATTCCAATACCGGAATGGAATTTAGATTTGGGTTTCGTTTGGGAATCCAGATATATTCTGTTCCATCATCACTTATGGAGAAGTTATACAGGGATCCCAGGGGTTTAAAAAAAAACTATAGACACCAATGTATTGTCGAAGGCTTTCACAAATTGAAATTCACAAACACCAGGACAACTTCAACAAGAAAGAAGAGACTCTGAGAATGAACAAAGCTTGGCTCCCAGTACTTAAAAAATGGACTCATAACCCCACCTGCAACACAATGCACTCAACCGCACCTTTGCATAGCACGTTCCACCCAAACACTTACTGATTGGTTCCCCACCCTTGGACATGGACAATATATACCCCACTAAACTTTCCCTTCTCACTAGTCACAGTGTGTAACAGACTTCTCTCTGTGATGCACCTCTGAAGATGCCAGCCACAGATGCAGGTGAAACATTAGGAACAAGATCTACCAGACCATGGCCACACAGCCCAGAAAACCCACCACAACCAGCTATAGACACCAACTTTGCAGCAGAGCTACTGGTCCCTGTCCACAGAATAGCCCCCATGTTTCAAGAATATTGGGTCAGGGGGTTCAGTTTTATGACCTCATCTACTCACACAGGCTGTGCAATCCAAATTTGGGGGGTAATTAGGCTGTGGAACTGGTGGAGGGCCACACTGACATGTTTGCCCCCTCTGCCAGTACAAGGGACACCCCGCCAGCTGAGGGCCGTTTGCTGCAGCAAACTGGATTGTGTTTTGGGTCTCCCCGTGACTTCCATTGCACCTTATTTTGCTTGAGTTTATAAGCTTGTTCAAATGTTCATTGTATTGCATAAAAAGAAGCATTCAATCAGTCTTCAAAATGAAACATGACCAGGATGCATGGTCAGAAGGAGCAGTAGTACATCTGGAAAGATTAAGATAGATAAAAACTGATGTATAAGCAACATTCAATAAATCATCGAAACATATTTATCTCTGGAACGTGTTTTGACTTCAATTGCCTATAAAACTGGGAGCCTTTTTCTGAAACTTGGCAGATAGGATCCGTTGGGCAATAGGTATAGTCTGTTAAAAACTGGATATAAAAACAAAAGTCATTAGAATTCAAAATGTGTTTTTCTAGTTAAAAAACAATGACAAACACAAACACAAAAATGAATGAAATGGGTAAAATGTTTGAACTAAAAATGGAAAGAAATATAAAAATATTTGCATAGACTATACTAATCGTGATCTTATTATATAAATAAATAAATAAATTATTAGTTGGGATTATCTCTATCAAATTATTGCATTGACCTTTCTGCAAGAAACTGAGGGTACATATCTTCTCCATATCTCCTCATGACACTCTGTAATGCTAAAAGACAGTGACTGGCCCATGTCACTCGATGAGCACAGAAAAAGAGTGGGGATTTGAACTCAGAGGCAATTCAAACAGTATCTATCATACAACATGAAACACATTTATTAAATAATGTCTGTAAAAAGCAGTTTTCCCTCCACTGTTGTGAATTTTTAAAATTATTTATGAAATTTATATCCCACCTTTCTACCCTCACAAGGGTCCACCAAGGTGGCTGATAATTTAAAGTGCTTGAGAAAACCACAGTTAAAAATCTTCGAAAACCAGCCCCCTCCCAACACACATCATTTAAACAATCAAAAACAGAGTTAAAATACATTAACAGCCCCATTCAAACACACAGGCAGTAGGCTGTGGTGCTGATGCGGCACTGCCCTGCCACATTCTAAAGGGCTTTTCAGTGGCACAGAGAGCAGGGAAAAGCCTGAAATCTCCCTACTGCTGAAAAGCCCCATAGGGCCCCAGAAACTGTGGCATAATTCCGAGGGCTGGTGCACTGAACTACTGCCCTTCATTCCCAGGAGGGAGCTAACTAGAGTCAGCTTTCCCCCACAAGAGTGCCCCAACCCGCCCCCTTCCCACCTTGGTGTGTGAGCAGGTGTGTAGCCCAGCTACAATCTGGACTTCTAGATTCTGCGGCAGTGGAGCTGTGGAACTGATGGCTGTTGGTGCATTTCCTCCGTGCCAAAGTAAGTGTCCCGGGGAGGGCAAATGTGCCTGCGCAGGGGTGTGCCATTCCCAAAAGCCCTTTTGCTCACCCCCTTTGAATAGAGCTAAAAAAGATTAAAATAGCAATTAAAAATAAACATTGCCAAAATAGCAATTAAACAGCAATTAAAATAACAGTCAAATAGCAATTAAAATAAAAACAGCGATTAAAATAGCAAACATTGGTTAGGAGGGAGGGATTACTGAGGAAATGTCAAAGAAAGCAAAAAAAAGTCTTCGCACACTAGCAGCAGATGGCAAAAGAAGGGAGCAAATGAATCTACCTGGGGAGAGACTTCCAGAACTTTGATGCCATGACCAAGAAGACCCTTTCATGGACTGCCACCAAATCTCAGAGATGGTACAGGGCCTATCCCGACTCCTAAATTATGGTCCTCCCACATGTCTAGTGAAGAGGCAGCCAACATGGAAAAAGAGGATGGTGATTCCAGCAGAGCATCTGCTTGGCATGCAGAAGCTCTCAGGTTTAATCTCTAGCTAATAGGATCAGGTGAAAGACCTCTACCTGAGAGGTTGGGGAGCTGCTACCAGTCTGAGTAGACAAGAGTGACCTTGGGCCGAAGCTTGATTCAGCTTCATGTGTCACGTCATCAAAACAAAACCCTGTTGGCTGTTGGTTCTGTCTCATGGGCCAGGTATGCTGGAAAGTGGGTGTTCCTTTTGATGGCTGTACCCTGCTACAAAATGCCATGGATATCAGGTCCAGACATACATGGCCATATGCCAACTCAAGCTTGTTGTTTGCATGGGCAGTTCTTTGGCAGGGTAAGTCAGAAGAGAAAGTATCAGAACTAGGTCCAATAAATGGGAAACCATTTGTTAGGCTTCTAACAGAGGCCTTTACAAAACATCATAAACTAGTTCGATACTTTATGAAATACATACAAACATTAAAATGAGAATTACAGTGGTATAAACAACTTTAAAATGCTAATTAATAGTAAAACAGTTAGGGCGTTGGATCAACCAATAAAATCAACTTTAGGTACCTAAAGATACAGAATTGTCAGAATCAGAAAACAGGAATATTATTTATTCATTTTATTATTTATTTTATTAAACTTAATACCCGCCCTTTCCCACTAAATGTTGGGCTCAGAGCAGCTTCTATACATTACTTAATTGCACTGAAATGTCATAAAACCACATACAATTTGCAATCAATATAAACAACAACCCTGCACTTGTACACCAAGTCACTAAGTTGAAAAGTATCTGCTTAGAGACCTAAAAGGTCATCAGGGATTGTATATTGTAAGATTATACTACTGAAAAATCCAAGACATGCTGGGCCTTTTGATAAGGTTAAACAACAATTGACTGAGCATACTTGGATTATCCATTCTGTATTTTTTCAAATATTTTAGGACAGTAAGATGTACCTGGGCCGTGAGAGAAGGTAGACTGGTTTCTGCTCTCATCATCAGCTGGGGTCTCCCTAGAGAGAGCTAAAATATGCCTTTAAATAAATGTTGAATTGTTTCTATGCTAGTAATGATCTCCTCTTTCCAACCCTGCACATCAACTCCATGTGGGAGCCAGCGTGGTGTAGTGGTTAAGAGCAGGTGGATTCTAATCCGGAGAACTGGGTTTGATTTCCCACTCCTCTACCTGAGTGGCAGAGGCTTATCTGGTGAACCAGATGTGTATTCCACACTCCTACATTCCTGCTGGCTGAACTTGGGCTACTCATAGTTCTTTGGAACTCTCTCATCCCCACCTACCTCACAAGGTGTCTGTTGTGGAAAGAGGAAGGGAAAGGAGCTTGTCAGCCACCTTGAATCTCCTTACAGGAGAGAAAGGTGAGGTATAAATCCAAACTCTTCTTTTTCTTCATATAGAAGGTGGGAGACAACCTTAGTTTTAAAACAGGATCAACAAGAAAGCCTCCTTCTGTATAATAAAACCTCAGGATACACCCCACCATCCTTGTCACTGGCGGCTTGATAGTTGCCAAATGGATAATCCAATTGAAAGTCTCACTGAAAGTAATCCCATGGTATTTGAAGGAGCTGCACTGTTTAATTGGGTTTCCAAGTATGCTCTAGGCAGATATTTTCGACCTTTTTTCTGAAAACCATCATTTTAGTTTTTTCTTAATTTATGTTAAGGGCTTCTTCCTTACAGTAAGTTCCTAATTGCTTCAGCAGCCGTCTCATCCCACTTTTTGTAAGGGAGATAACAACCATGTCGTCCACATATAGAAGGAATGATTTTTGTTTTAATCTCCAAGAGTAGGTGGAACAAACTGTGAACCAGAAAGCCTTTTGATATGCAGATTAAACAACAGGGGGCAACATACCATCCTGCTTCACCCCCTTACAAATTGGGATTTTTATTTATTAAAGGACCAGATCTTCCCATTCTAATTTGGGCATAAGTGCCCATATGCAGCTGCCGCAGCAATAATAATGCTGTTTATCGATATGCAGATCTGCTAACTTTTGCAAAGGATGAGTCCTATTAGTGGCATCAAATGCTGCATCCAGGTCAACAAATGCTACATAAAGTGCTTTCACTGAGCCCTTTATACCTGAAAAGACCACTTGATGGAGAGTGATCATCAGTGCAGAAGCCCTTTCTAAATCTTGCCTGGTGCTGATGGATTATGTGGTTCTCAACCACCCACTCCTCTAACTTAGTAGATTTCACTACACATTCTGGCCACTATGACCAGCAGGCTTTTTGACCTATAATGCTGTGGGCTCATTTTGTCCCATTTCTTCCAAATGGGGGCAACAATGTTTAACTTCCAGCCCAGAGGAATTAAACCTGTTTCATTAATTCGTGTAAAAACCATCACCAGTACAGAAGTCCGCCATGATGGAAAAGTTTTGTATAGGTCCAGGGATGGGTTTCTAACAGAATACTTCTATTTCTGAATTTTAACTAATTAATTTCATTAGTGATATAACCTAAATTGTTACGACGTTGGCCTTCCATCAAAGTGCGACTTACTCCAATCTGCAGAACCACTCTAATCTGCAGAACCAGGTTTGATTACCAGCTCTGTCACTTGAGCTGTGGAGGCTTATCTGGTGAACCAGATTAACTTGTGCACTCCAACACATGCCAGCTGAATGACCTTGGGCTAGTCACAGTTCTTTGGAGTTCTCTCAGCCCCACCCACCTCAAAGGTGTTTGTTGTGGGGGGGGTGATTGTAAGCCCCTCTGAGTCTCCTTACAGGAGAGAAAGGGGGGATATAAATCCAAAGTCGCTGTCTTCTTCTATAGCCTCCACCTTAGCTGCTTCACTGCCCTTCTCTTTCCTTCCCTGTTCTTTTGTAATGGTCCAGGTTTCCCAACTTCCATCCCTCAGGTGAACTGTATTTACCAAAATGCACAAAGAATATGGGATTCAGCAGGAGGAAGGCTGGCATGGAGACTCGTCCCTTCGCTTGGCTTTCCAGCCCCACCTTCTTCTTCACCTTAGTGCTGTTTACTCTGAAGCAGGCAATGGACACATGAACATTTCAGTCCCTGCAGCTGCTTTATGTTACACAACACAGGCTGGTGTTGTAGCAGGACAGGGAGGTTTGAGAAAACATTGCCTGCCTCTGAGAATTTACAGAGTGAAATTCTGAAATTAGGCAGAACCTTCCTTCCAACCCATCCTCTCTTCAAATTTCTGTTTGGTCAAAATGGAATTGATTCAAAACAGACTTCAGGTTCCCAAAATGGGGAAACTATACCAATTATTGGATTTCAGGGAGAAATTTGGTAAAAGACCATTTATTTTAACAACTCTACCATGGATAGATTACTGGGCATAAAAAAGAGAGAATGCCAGTGGCACCTTGAAAACTAGCAATGTTAATTTCAGCGTGAGCTTTTTATGAGTTAGAACTCATTTCCTACACTATAAAGACTGTTGACGCACAAAAGCTCTTACGGGAATAAATATTATTGGTCTTTAAGGTACCAGTGGACTTCTGCTTTGTTTTGCTACAATATGCAAATATGAATACAATATGAACAGAGAAGAGATCGGAGTTCAAACTGCTGCTCAGCCAGGAAGCTCCCTGGGGTGTGTTTGGAACACCACCATTTTGAGGTTTCACTTATTTCTCATACAAGATCCAAACATAATGTACCTGGGTCCACCAAAAGTGCTACTGCCTCACCCTTCACACACAGGGTTCTCATAATATATATATCATAAATATATCATAAAAGGGTCCCCATAATATAGCATCATAAAAGACAAAAATTCATTTTATTTCTGAAGTGTCATCAATGGACTTTATCTTATGAATGGACTTTCAGCCTGAACTCCTAGGCCTGGTCAAACATGCCCATTTCTTACACATCCCTTTCTGGAGCTCAGTTCTCAAGGCTGGCAGGAGGATGAGATGGGATAATTCCTCAGAACACTTCCCCAGCAATATGATGAAAATATTATGAAGAATGATAGGTTCTTAAATCTCCTGACCAGCTTTTCCTGATTTTAATCTCTCCCATGAATGTCAAGGTCATCATTCTCAACTTGAAATCTCTCAGTGGCTATAAGCCCCCCAAATATTTTAAAAGCCACTTAAGAAAGAAAATATAAAAGATCAGTTTGGGGCCAACTTTTATATCAGTTGTGATTAAAACTCAAATAGCTGTGGGGAAATTGCCCCTTCTTAACAAGTCATAACATGAGATTGTATCACTGCCTCTTTCTTTATGGGTTCCTATATGTGAAGACCTGATGCTCCTCTAGAGGTTCCATTTCCAAAAATGGAACAAGCATATTGCTGAAATTCCATTTCTTTCTGAGAAGGGAAATATGCATCTAGGCTGTGTCACTTGGGAGTACAGGTGGGGGCTCATATGATTAACTGGACTGGTTCACTATCCAAGCAATCACTTGGGCCTCATTCCAGTGAGGGAAGGGCAATTATATGAAAGGAGGTGGCAGGAATGGGTAGCTTTTTCATGAATTCCAGTTCTGAAGCTCATGACAGATGATCAGAGGTATTTTCTTGACCCCCTGTGTGCAGTCTTCTCCCACGCCACCAGGGGCACATCAATATCTTCCAAACAGCATCTGCCTTGAGATTCCTTCAATAGAATATAGCAATTAATTAACTCAAAACCAAATAGCAAGCAATAAACAGCCACTAGGGATGCATGAAACCTATCACGAGCCAAGTTTCAAAAGTCTTCTCTTGGTTCTTTGGCCTTCCTTAAAAATTGTCTGAATATTCTGCCTTCAAATTAGCTTCCACTTCTGCATTAAAACTCAGGCAAAATGTCAGGGGCAGCCCTCACATTCTGTGCCAGATTTTTATGTTACTGCAGAAGATCATAGAGTGCAGTGGAAGTAGCTCAGATTGTGGTCAGGTGAACTTGTGTGACTCAAACTTTAATTGGATGACTATTTCCAAGCAATATATGTAAGTGCTGTGGAAAAAAAGATAGCGCTTAAAGAAATTAAGTCCTGAATTTGCTGACTTTTTTGCCCATGTGCCCACTTGTACAAATGCTTGGAAATTCTGGTTGAGTGCCAGAGAAACCAGTATGTTGCCCAGGTCACAATACTGGGGATTTATAAAATGACTAGAGTGCTTGGTTTGCCTTTTTCATCTCCTCCAGCTAAACTGTCTGGTAGTTTGTAAAACTGGTAAGTTTTGTGGCAGTACTATGCTAAACTCTCATTTGATCACAGTCCACAAACAAAAGTTGCAGAGCGTAAAACACAAAGACACAATCCAAAATGCTCTGCAGTAAGGCTAAGATGTGTATGGTGCACCTATTCAATAAAATGTGACATTATATATCATATCAAATCCTTTATCAAAACTATACCACTCCAATAAAATATTCATTCCACCAAAGAAGTCAGCATATATCGAAATAGATATTATACTATAACAGCAGCAACATATTAGCAGCATATATAGCACTGAGAGATTCCACATTTCAGAAATGTGGGGTCCACTTCAAAAATCCATACATGTTTTAGCAGTTAACAGCAACGGTTAATGTTGCACTAATTAAATCCATTCACATCCAGAATGAGCATAAATTCTGGCAGTAGAATGCAGACAGGTGTTTCTGGAATAACTCGTTTCACAAGTCTTTGTCAGTGCATTCTTCTAGACAAACAAGTGTGGCAGAATTTCAAATCCTGGTAGAAGGCAGTGCCTATGGCTTAAATACAGTGCATACCAATCTGTATTAGCTGCAAAAGAATAAACATCGATCAAGGACTTATCAGCACACCTCTTGCTCTACACACATTTTAGCCTTATCTCAAACCCTTGTTTCAGCCACAGTTGGAAAGTAGCTAGGCAGCCACTGTCCATGGTGCTAATTTGCTTGGGCATTAATCTTCTAGTTCAGGGGTGTGCAACCTGTGGCTCTCCAGATGTTCATGGACTACAATTACCATTGGCCATGCTGGCAGGGGCTGATGGGAATTGTAGTCCATGAACATCTGGAGAGCCGCAGGTTGCAGACCCCTGTTCTAGTTGGTGTCTGCAGATCTCCCATTCCCTTGCTCAGTGCAGGGTTCTATGTAGTTTTTTTTAAAAAAGGATGAGAGAATTCTTTCAACTTCATCCAGTTTGGGATTTATTCTGATTCAAGGGTTTCAGTCTAAGGATCTTCCACTGAGTTCTGTGGAACATTAAAGACAAAAAAACCCACGACTCCCCATTTTTTCTGCTATCTGTGAGGACTGCAGACAAAGGGAAGGGGCAAAAGGTCATGTACTTTTCAGAAGCCCAGAGAACAAGAAATCTTGGATTATGGGCATCCGTGTATTCTAACATTTAAACAAACAAAACAGAAGCATCTTCAACCTAGCCTTTCGTTTGCAAAAGAAGAAGAATTGCTAAAAACATAAGATTTTCAGCACTCACAGGGCTAATTTTGACATGTTGATGTCTATATTACATAAAAGTGCAAAAGAAGGAATGGACAAATAAGACCAGCGAGGTTTTTCAGTGAGAGGGAAAAACCACCTAAGTGAAAGCACAAAGTGGAAGAGAGGAGGCTGATCTTTATGGATGCCTGTGTAGGAATGGCAGAGCTGATGCAAAGTCACACACAGCTTCCCCCAAGACATGCTTTCATTCAGGAGCCAGGAGCCAGGAGCTGAAGATGGGACCTAACAGCTGGAACCCAAACCCAAGATTCCTGAGGCTGATTTTATGCTCCAAAAGTTGCAAAGACAGAGGCAGAAATAAGTTACTTCTCAAAGCAAATTGCATTGGAGTCGAAAGTTTCAAACCTCATTGGGTGATCAGTAAGATAATAAGGGGGAAAGTAGAAATATTGATTACTTCTTTGATGCAGTTTATGGCCCAAATATAGTAACAAGCTAAGGTTATGTGGTTACAATTTGTTTGAATTTAATTCCGGGGAGAAATATAGTGAGGGAAATATATCAAAACCAGAGGCTGATGAGTTGATGTATCCTTCCTAACTGATGAACAAATTCTATTAGTATTTGTGAAATGCTAACTGCAATTAATTAAGATACTAATATTACCTTTGAATGGGGGTGGGGCAGCAAGGTCCATTAGTCTTTTCCCAAACATGAAGATAATTGTCTTATATCCTGTCTTTGAAGTAATGTGATTTGCTGTGCATTGTTTTGCTCTCATAGCGTTAATTCGGGTGAAGGATCAGGGCCTCAGATTTTTTTTATGTATGAGGGCTATTGTGCGATTAAAATCCCTTAAGTGTAATTTTGGGAACACAACAGGATGTGTGCCAGTATCCTATAAATGATTCTACCATTGACCACTGTCAAAGCCTTTACAATCTGGCATTTTCAGGAATAGAAAGCCCTACCAGAGCCTTATATGTGGCTTTTGTAGATCTGGCCATGGCTTTCGATTCAATTGACAGAAACAGATTCTGGTCAAAACTAGAGAAGTTAAAAATCGATCAACGTTTGCTATTCCTTCTTCGAGAATTACATACAGACACCCAGGCTAGGATTAGAGTTGGTATGATGGGCTCCCTAACAAACAAAATATCAATTAAACGAGGTGTAAAGCAAGGCTGTGTCCTAGCTCCACTACTTTTTAATCTCTATATAAATGATATCGTACAAAGGTTATCAGGACCAGAATACATAGCCCCCTCTATTAACCAACAGAAAATTTCCATCCTATTGTACGCAGACGATATGGTCCTAATTTCTCAAACCCGATTGGGACTAAAAAGACTGCTCTAATAGTTTGGGTGAATACTGCAAGTTAGAGATGGGGAAGCCATAATCTTCTTCCATCAATTATATCAAAACAAAGGCTATGGTATTTAGGAAAAAACCAAAAAACACTCCTGGACGATACAAGGAATTCCTATAGAGCAATGCAGCTCATTTAAATATCTAGGAATTAACTTCAGTGAGACCTTAAATTGGAAAGTGCACTTAGGAACTTTAAGAATCTCAGCTATAAAAATAATAGGGGCAATTATGAGATTCTATTACTCAAAAGGTGATCCTGCAATTCAAAGTTACTGTTCTCCAGATAACTCTCCTAATGAAGCAAATTGTGTGCCCATAAGTAAAGGGGGGACTGCCAGTCAGGCTAAAGGCAACCCTTATTCAACCAGCCCTACTACAAAGGCCTTGAGGCTGCACCTCGCCAAGAACACAGACCACCCTATTACAATGCCAGAGCCTGTGTCAAAGCCACCCATTAGCATATGCTCACGGTGAAACACACTGTCTCCAACAACAAATACTGATCTTACTTCCAACACCCTATCCAGGCTAAGCTACCTCTTTAGCATCCATCCTTGAGAATGTATATCATCAAACTCCTCCCCTTACATTGGGAGGGGTAGACCCTCAGGTCCATACAAATGTACCTGGATAAAAGATACTCTCCTAAAACTCCAAAGAAATTCCTTGGTTCGAGGAACTGAAAGAGCTGAGGATGACCCCACTTCAATCAACAGAAGCCCACCCAAAAAACATCAGCATCCCTCTGTCAAAGGAGGTGTTACTACTGTCTGGTAGAAGACATTGCGATCAGGTTATAGGATAATAACAGATCATCTGGGATTTCCATTCAAGTACTGATTGAAATACATGCATTTAAGAGCTTCTTGGATAATACAACTCCAGCTAAGGCCCCCCACCAAAGAGATTTCTTAATTGATCTGATTCTTCCACGGCTTCAGATACACATACTTCCATGCTAGACCCGATTAGTTGGGCTACAAGGTAATGGATGTGTGGTCCAAAAATGTGACCCTTCAATTTAAATTACAACCATAGACCAATCTCAGTGGACGCCTAACCCTTATCAAAAATCTCTTAGTACCAATCTTGGGACCAACACAGCATGGGGAAGTATTCCAAATCCAAGTCAGAGAAGAGATGTGATTTCCCTCATCTCGTGAATATAGCCGGATGGGATCAAGAAATGCGATAATCGTGATTCTCCTCATTTATCTACAAAAATTTCACGTTTATAGCCTTACAAGAAACTTGGTCCAATTCAGAGCTTGCCTTTGCAAAATGGCTACCAACAATACTCTCTTCCTAAGCATACAAGAGTATCCAAGTTTGGTCGCTATTCTGAGGACTCTCCCTTTCACTTATTTCCAGTAGCCAACAGCATCAAAAGCAACTCCTCTCGACTCATGTCCCCTTCTTGCACAGGCTGTTTTGGTAGAGGGGGAAGCTCTTTCAAATGATTATAGTGAACTTGTATATACCTGCTGGATTGACACGACTCCTTAATCAACACATGGGAGTAGGATATCATCATTTGTAGAAAATTTAGGAAAATAAACAACCATCTACGGAGGTGATCCCAGGTGATTTCAACGCCAGAGTGGGTAATGACCTTTCTACCACTTTGGCCCATTTGAATCAGTGAGGATGATCTCAAGACAGCTTCTTTCTAACCCCAGCTCTTCGCTCCTCAAAGGACTCTCTCTTCGAATGCGTGCAGGAATTCAGTTACATCCAAATTTGCCATCAAATTTTAAACAAATTATGGTTAAACGGCCTCATGCTATAGGAATGCAGGATAGCTTTACCTTGGTAAACTTGCTCGGTAAGCATGCGATCGATTACATCTTTAATATCCCCCTATCTACACCAGTGTGTCACATCTTTTAGCTGCTAGAACTTATTGCTAAGTGATCATCTTCCACTCCAATGTAACTCTTTTCATTTGAGGTAAAGACTAATACAGAGGACCCCACCAACTTTAGGGCATCAGAAAATAACATGGTCACCTCTCAGGTGGCAGCTGCTACAGAACACATCTACTTAGCTCTTTTACATTTTAATAAATTAAAAAGAGAATGATATATTACAGGTATTGACACACCAGAACGTGGAATACATCACTTTGAACAACTAGTTTGCTAAATTTAGCAGGGGAAACTCAAGCCGCCTCCCTCGACCCCAAATCTAAGGCTGTAAACTAGTCATAGAGAATTGGTTTGATCGCTACTGTATTGAAATTTAACAACTCTAATACGATCATTATATAGAAGTTACCGCGAGCACAGGTAAAGAGGAAAAGCTACTCAGCAATATAACTCCAACTGAAAAAGTGATTTTCAAATCATAGGGTACAATGGAAACGAAAAAATCAATTCGAACAAGCAGTGGAAACAACTATATCAAGCTTCACTTTAACAAATAACATTAAGCAATTCTGGCAGATCATAAATAGAAGGCCCAAAACGTAAAAGTATCCAGCGCTGCCCCATATTTCACTAGACCGATGGTTCAGTTATTTTTTTCTGAATCTGTTCAATGCTAGCCTAACTGAATACCCTGATTCCACTTCAATACCAGAGGAGCTACCAGATTGGCTCTGAGGTTAATCCTCAAGAAGCGAGTAAACTAATCAGTGGTTTGAAAAGCGGTAAGGCCCCAGGTCCTGATGCAATAATACCAGAAATATTTCTTTAAATCCTCACCCGAAAGTAGGTGGCCGCTACAACTCCTGGGCTTCCTTTATTTCACTCCATTTTAATAACACGGCCGCATCCCAAAGATGTGGTTTACGCCTATAGTTGTCCTCCAATCTACAAAAGGGCAGATATTACTAATCCTTCAAACCATCATCCTATAAGCCTATTATCTGTAATTGGCAAACTATATGCAAAACTACTCTTTAGGAGAGTGGGAAGATTGGGTCAAGCAAGTAGAAGTACAGGACCGGAGCAAATTGGATCTACTCAAAATAAATCAACACTGGATCATGTAACAGTTTTATAATAATTTAGCTAACAAAAGTATAACTCATAATAACTGCAAACTGTTTGCAGCCTTCCTGGATTTAAAAGGGGCATTTGACTCCATATCATCTAGAGCCCTACTGTGGAGAAAATTGACCATGCTATTACATATTGACCCTGGCAGACTACTGTTTCTTATAAAACAAAGCTACACACTTGCACTAGCTGCAAGAATAAGAGCCGCAATAAAAGGACCGCTCACAGAAAATATCATCACAACCAGAGGGGTCAAACAAGGCTGTACATTGGCCCCCACTTTGTTTAATATATTCCTTAGTGATCTAGTGCCAACCCTCCAGAAGGCCAATGGGCATAAAACCCCAAACTAAGCACTCAAACATCGCAGTTCGCTGCTACTGTATGCTGACGACATTAATCGCTCTTTCCCCACACTAAAGTTGGTCTCACTCTGCTCCTTAAATTGCTGTGTTGAATCTTGTAAGAGGACCGAACTGGTAATTAACTATGAAAACTACCAAAATAATGGTCTTCGCTAGAAGACCCCCTAGTCATACATGGACCATCAATAACAGACCCATAGAACAAGTTAACTAAGAAGTTCAAATATTTGGGCATAACTCTTACTAGCAACCTTAATTGGGCAGTACATAGGAAATTAGCACTCGCTGCAGCTAACAACAGTGCCCCCCAGCAATTCAGCGTTTCTTTTTCACTGTGGGCCACCAGTAGCATACCATCCGCATTGAAGGTGTTCAATGCTAAATGCGGCTCTCAGCTCCTCTATGGAGCACCTATTTGGATCGGAGCTATAAAACAAAAAATATAAACATTGTTCAGTCCCGTTTCTTCCACAAAATTATGGGCTTACCAAATTGTGCTTCATATGTTTCTCCTATGTTTAGAACTCAGGCAAATATCATATGCCACGCATGGCCTGGCTGAGAACTGTCAGATACTGGCTAATGCATTCACTATTTGCAGGATCACTCCAGTTTGTTACACCTCATGCTTTCCGAACACTATGCAAATTCTAGGTGGTTGGTAAAACTAGTTGAGGGAAAAATCAACACACTCTTGGCTTTTCATTAGAGTCGCTAGTCCCTCTTTCCCTATCAGAAGCATATAGCTGCTTGAAAACTAAGCTATTAGAACAAGAGTATCGGGATATGATAACAGCTGCGAGGAAAACGTGTTCCCCCCTGACCCTGCTTTTCTATTCCAATTGAACAAGGACACATGGCCACCATTTACAGTGGATCACCAACCCTAAATTAAGAAGAGCTTTTAACACTGGCCATGATTCAATCTAATGCCTTCTATGCCGTTTCTATGGCAGATATCAACAAATTGATAAACAGAGGAGGCTATGTCCATGCAATATGGGTCAGGTGGAGACACTCGATCATACCCTCTTTCATTGTGTAAGGTTTGCAAAAATCAGAATGTCACAATCTGCACTTTTCCCATTTCTGTATAACAATTCCAACTTCGATGCTCTTAAGATAACTAGGATTTTGAACAACATGGATCCCAAACTGTCTGAGAATGTAGCAAAATTTCTGCTGAAAATAATAGACGTAAGTCTAGATGCATACCAGCCAATGTCTATGTATTATGACCACATATAGCCAGCAGTAATTTTTCTAGCTTCTGTCAGTATCCGATGACGTTTAAGTGAGTTAACTTAGCTGAAGGAATGTCCTATAGTTACAGAAGGACCATGTATATATTTTAGTATTTAGTATTTTAGTACCAGTGTCTATAATTGTGAGCAATAATGGGCAAATTTTGTATGCTGATTTTGTATGTTTATTTTATGCCAATAAAGGCTTGTGATTGATTGATACTCAAAAGGTGGTTGTCTTGTAGATCCAGCTATAAAACTGTTCGAAAGTAAAGTCATCTCACATATGTTATATGGAATAGAAGTTTGGGGCTGGAATGACCTTATACTCAAGACACTGGAATCCATTCAGAACCTTTTTTTAAGACGGATCTTGATGCTGCCAAAGGGAACACCGGCCGTACCCAATGAGGGCATGAGTTAGCCACTTCATCACTTGAATCATCACGTGCCCATCTTGCAATCTTGAAGGCCTGGAAAAAAACAGCTCAGATAATAAGGAAACCTTTGGTCATCAGTCTTTTACTCTCCTGATGACAAAAAATAAAAACCGCTCTACCTTTTTCGAAAAAATTCGATCTCGGTACACTATTCCAGATGATCCATTAAGAGTTTCAACATCCAATGCTGAACTCCAAGACTGGGTGTACAGAGAAGATGCCAGAATAAACAGACAATTAATAGTCCAGACAAAAACTGCTCCGTGGTATAAACTATTTAAAAGAGATCATATTAGAGCTACATATCTGACCACTACACTAACAAGAAACCTAAGAATGGCTTATACTTCTATTAGATTTCAAGCAATGCCTTCAGCAGTGCTTAGTGGCAGATACACACGACTACCATTTTCTCAGCTCTTCTGTATCTGTGGAAAACAAGAGCCTGAGGATCTCTTCCATTACATACTCTCCTGTCCTTTATATTCTGAAATAAGGAAAAGGTTTTTGGAGCCAATATTACCCAGGACAGCTTTTTTGTCTGATGATGAGAAACTGATTTTCTTATTATCTGATATTGATTCCTATGTCTCTTATAAGATGTCTCTCTTTGCCCTGGTGGCTAGGAAACTACGAGCAAAGCATTTAAAGCGCTGTTTGAACTGATGTTCCAAAGTACTAGAGATTAATTTAGACTAGCTGAAGAAGTTGCAAAAACATCTGATGTATTTGATGGGGTATTTTAATTTAGAGATTGCGAACACCAATAATTTATATTTTAATGTAAAACTAAATTATTGTTTTAATTTAAATTATTATTTTAACTAAGTTACTGTTTTAACTGCATGTATCTTTGTCTTGTTATAGCCAATGGCTCAAACAACAGTAAATACTTGACTTGACTATAAATGATGTGAGAGTGGAGATGGGTTGTCCAAGGAGAAAAACAAATGAAAGGAAAAACTTTTTTCTTTTTTAATTAACGAAATGCAAATTGAAAGGGGGCAAGCATGAGGAAGGGTGGACAAATCTTCCACTTTTTATGTTATTACAATGATGCAGGCAGTAGTATAGGAAAGAAAAAGAAAAAAAGACCACTTTCCTGAAATGGAACCTAGTAAAAAAAAACAGTGTGGGAGGGGTTGGCAACAGGTCCTCCTTCAATGTCATTTTAGTAACGCAGGCAGAGGGAAGGAATAGAAATATCACTGTCTAAACTGCTTTTTAACTATTACTTTCAGTTGAAAAGAACATTAGATTTTGGGGTAAAAGGATAAAGGTTATCAAGTTTTCCTTGCAACTGTCTCTAACAATTGTAGCCTAAAACATTTTCCTGAAATAGAATGGGAACACATCCTACTAGCTACTATCTTGTATGTAAAACACAATGAAACAGTTTTAACAGTCTGTATCAATTTGACATCCTATTATTTTGTCTCTAAAAGTCTATACGTAGCTATGCATTTCTTTTTGTACTCGTGATTTTCTTCCATAATTAAAACAACATTTTTTCTGTTTTACACACACACACACACACACACACACAAACACACACACACACACACACACACACATCATCTGGATCCTACTGTGCCCATCTTGGCAATTAGATAGTAAAACAGAAGTGCAGTTATAATGAACATGAAATATTTTTGGTAATGAGGTATTAGATGTCACAATCAAAAAGTATAAACAGCTCAGGAACAAGGTTGGTGATAAAGTTAAAGATTCATTCAGATCTGGAGTTCAATGTCTTGAGATTGGCAGAGATAGGGGCCGATGGTGCGCATTGCACCGGGTGCACGCCTGGGGAGGTGCAATAAAATTCAGGTTCATTTGTGGTGTTTTGTATTTTTAGTGTTTTTTTCTGCGCTTTTTTCAGTTTTAGTGACTGCTATAGGATGGAGCATGACGTTGAATGTGCCAGCCGCAGCGCAGTGACTGATCATTCTAATAAGGATTCCCATCAGCTGTGATGTCCTGAAGTCTGGACCACACATATATCTGATTTTTCCCTGTTGTTATGGGAGATTGCCAGTGCAGCATTTTCTACCATCAACCTAGTGGCTTGTAGTGGCCTTCAGGCACAGATGCTTGAGGAGGTTTCAGATCACCTCCAGATCTACACCCAAGAAGATGGAGGTAATAAATCAACAGATAGTTTCATTCACACAGGTACCTGAAGAGAGAAGTCGCATCCCCCTATTGTGGTTATATTACGGAAGCATCAACTGATCAAGGGTAACATTAGTTGGAACTTGGTTCCATTCAAAAGGACTAGGTCACATGTGGTCTGTATGCTCATGCGCCCTTGCTGGCATGCACTACAGAAGATTCTTCTTCTATCATGTCATATGTGCAGACTGAATGAATGTCTGGCCTAGGGACCAAGCAAGAGGTCTAGATTCTAGATTCTTGTCCCTGCATATAAATCCTAGCTTTTCCATGTGATTACAACCATCCACATTCAAAAATTTTCATTTTCCTTGAAGTTGGGCCCAGTGATTTCTGTGCAATCACTGCAAGACTTGTTCAGGTCTCACATTAAACCCTAAAGAGAGAACGCAGAAAATGGTTAATCTCTCGGCAACTGATACTATGATTATAAACAACCTTACCATGCGATTATAAGCACTGTAGGAGGCAGTAACCAACTTCCACCAGTTCAGACCATTTTTCCTTGTGTGAGATCTGGTTTCATTGACTGTTTCATTTCCATGGGAATGTCACCTGCCATAGTTTGTCAAATCATACCCATGACAGTAGATTGTGTGTGCTTGGCTACAAGTGATGGCTAAAGAGATCTTTGCTTGTAAGGACTGGACATCTTTAATGACAGCAAGAGAGTCTTTCTCCATTAGAGATTCCCACTGGGGCAATATGGCACTGAGTGCATGTTGGGCAGTGGAGTCTGTTCCTTTCCCAATTTACTGGCAACATTTTTTACAAACAATATTTTTTTTGCTAGAACTTCAATATTGGCAGTAGGGGTGTACTGCCCAGAGGATCATGTGGGGGCAAATGCCCCCAGGCACCATGCATTTAATTGTGTGGGAGGCACAAAATTTCACCCCACACCCCTCCTTGCACCCAGCCTCTCCTGCAGTGCCCACCACAACAAGCAGGCAAGAGGGACAGGTGAGCATGGGGATACAGCCAGCGCCCAAGGAGACACCCCCCATGGTGGGAGGAAAAGGAGGCAGGAAGGAAGGACTGCCAAAGCCTCTTGGTAGCTGCCACTGCTGCGCTGGATGATGACCCGGGCCGAGGGTTGGCCAAGGAGACCCCTGACCCCCTCCCCCAGCACCTGGGTCATTGTTCTGGACAAACTTTTTAAATCCACATCCTCCCCTCCCCCTCTGCCCCATCCCCTCCTCCTCCTCCCCCCAGCTTAAAGCATGAGCGCGAGAAAGACCTAAGCCAGCCAGCTGAGAGATGCCCCAGTCGTGCCTCGGCATGGGGATGGCAAGTTGGGCTCTCTGTCTCTGAAGGGCTGTGAGAGAAGAGGAGGAAGAAGGGAGCAGGAAGGGAAGGGACCGGAGGTGGGGTGAGGAGGCCAGGCTTGGGGGAGGTAAGGGCAAGCAAGGAGCCAGGAGGGGTGGAGGATTTGCAGTGCTGCCAGGCATGGTCCAGTCCCCCTGTAGGCGACTGGGCCAGTGCCAGTTGGTGGCAGGAGGGGCAACAGGGAGGGGAGGACCAGTGCATGGCCCCCAGTAACCCTATTCAGGTGGTGGTGGGGTTCTGCCGGTGGCGCAGCAGGGCGGGCAGGATGCTGCTGGACGTGGGGTCACAGTTCCCAGTGCGGGGCATGGGCTCCTTCACCGCCGCCCCACCCCTGGCATTGGTGGCCAAGATGCAGGACCACGAATTGAGCCCTCCCAAAACTCAGGTTTTGCCCCAGGCGCCATTTTCCCTAGATATGCCTCTGATTGGCAGCCTCTAAAAGTGAAACGGCAACACCTTGCAGAGAAGTCCAGTCAGTTAAATTTCATTTCACTTTGCTGAGGTATCTAGTAATTCCAATCCTTTTCACAGGAGGTGAGGTAGGAGATGAACTCTGGGACAGTATGTGACACATTTAAGCCCAACAGATTTACTTGCATTTCCTTTAGAAAGACATGGGGGTGGGGTTATCAATTCTTCAGTTTGGTCTAGTTTGACTACATGAAAGCACAACACTGGCGATCGGGTTAGTTGAAGAGGAGCACAATCACTAACTAAAGGTTTAAACAGATCATGGTTGCTTTACAGAAACCTGCAGAAACTTGGAACACTCCCATTTCATAAGTGCCTTTAAACATTATCATTCCAATCACTTTGAATTTTATTTCTCAGGACCTAATGTCAGAAGCCAATCCTTTGATGGGAACTATCCCATCTGGGGTGATATTTTTAAAGAAATTATGTCCCATAATATCCACCCTAATTGTTGTAAATTTGACATTGCCAGACTGTGGATTTTGCCCAAAGGAGTCATTAAGATAAAATTAATTTAATATCTTTCAGTTAATGCTAATTGGGTTCCAAAGGCAACTATTACCTTGAAAGGATTTCATGTGATCCAAACAACAGCTTAAATTAAAGTGGCTTCACAAGAGGACATCTATAGGGAAGTCTTCTTGGACAATTTGTCATATTGGTCATTTAAGAGGTTAGCACAGGGACCTGCACAGTTATTGGTTTCTTTATGTTACAAAATGCTTCATGGATTCCAGTTTCTTTGAGAACACACTTCATTTGGGGGGTGCGGGGTGAGAGGGCAACCTTGTATTTGATACCATTTGTAAAATAGGTACAGACCTTCAAATGCTTTTGGATTTTCAGAACTGGTATATTTTTCCTGCGATTCTTAAATATCATGCTCATCAGTCCACAGGAACACATAGGAACAAAATACCCAATGTTCAGGGGGTCTACATGGACCCTAGGAAAAGCAACTGGAAAAAAATAAAAACACCCCAAACTGTAATCTTCTCAACCATAGATCAAGTCTTGATCCAAAGAGCAGTTAAGGAGGATAAAACAAAAATTCCATTGTGAAATCCACCCAAAGGAAAGAAGCTGTGAACAAAATGCAAAAAGATCTGAGAGGGCAGAAGGAACTAGCACTTTTCACACCTCATGACTCCTACATTTTCTTTTCACTTTTCATTGCCTAATAACCCTTTCTGCTGTTCCGTGTAGCCTCAGAAAAAGATGACTGCTTTTACTCATCCATCTTTCATTGGTTTTTATTACAAGCAAAGCTAATAATCCGTTCGGATTTCAAGTATTATTTTTGAGGATCTCATTCGTTTCCTGAATTTAAAGAGATTTCTTTCACTTGAGCATTTGTGAATTTATTATTCTCTTACCACCATTGTGTGACCTTGGGACTGGTTAACAATTTCACAAGAAGGACATGGCCATTTGCCATTATTTTTTGATTTTGTTCACTGACAGTCAGGTTCTGAGGCAAGAGGAAACTGCTGCTACTTGTTGGCTTCCTGGATACAGCTGGCTTTCCAGTATGGGGAGCTTTTAGTCACATCCAGCTTTTATATTTGTGTGTGATATACTTGGATACAGCAAAGTTTCAGAAGCATTTTGGATAACACATATTAAGTCAAATATCTAGCCAAGGAAACCTATTTGTTTATTGGGTGCATTTTTATCCTTCTCTTCCCCCAGTGAGTTCACGGCAGTATTCATGGTTCTTCCTTCATCCGTTTTATCCTTTCAACAACACTATGAGGTAGGTTAGGCTGGAAGAGAGTGAGATCCCCCTGAAAATGGATATTTCCGCTTACCCATCCTAGTCCACCATAATGTTGTGCATTAATATGAAAAGTGGAATTCATGTAATTACACATAGTTTTGTGGCAACTTCACCGGCTATGCCGCTAGGCTGAGGCATTATTTCAAGATATGGCCATCTCTGCAATTCTTCTCACTGGCTATGGAGCTTTGGAATTCTAGATATCTAAATAACCTTCATGCCAGTTGGTTGTGGTGGGTTTTCCGGGCGGTGTGGCCGTGGTCTGGTGGATCTTGTTCCTAACATTTCGCTTGCGTCTGTGGCTGGCATCTTCAGAGGTGTATCACAGAGATGAAGATGACACCAGACCACGGCCACACAGCCCGGAAAACCCACCACAACCAGTTGAATCCGGCTGTGAAAGCCTTCGACAAAACCTTCATGCCAGTTTAGCACATATGAGTTAAAGCATAAACATGCCCACAATAATGGGAAGCACACAGACAATCACAGATTTGTGGAAATAAGCCACATATCACGAGTTTGAAGTTGTCAGATATGTGACATTAAGTCAGTTCGAACTTATGGTGATCCTATGAATTAATGTCTTCCAAACATCCTATCAATAGCCTTGCTATTGATATAGCCTTGCTATATAATAGGTGTTGCAAACTGAAGTCCATAGTTTCATTCCATCTCACATTAGGTCTTCCCCATTTCCTATTACTTTCAGACTTTCCTAGCCTTGTTGACATCATCAGTGAGTATTATCTTGTCGTGATATCACGAAAGTACGATAGTCTTATTTTAGTCATTTTAGCTTCTAGGAAGAATTCAATTTGATCTGATTTAGAATTAAATATCTTTTAGGCAGTCCATGATATCTATAAAACTGTTCTCCAGTGTGACATTTACACTAAAACTGTACATATTGTGAAAACATAATGCTCCGTGAAATGGAAGGATTTGATTGGTTGCTTGGCAAACTCAAGGATCAGACGTTAGAGTTTTCCCTTCATCCTCACTCAGGTTTTCACAAAATACCCTTACTAGAACTGGCCCTGGGGCAGCTTTGCCTTGGTCCATCTGAAGGCAACTATTGACAAAGCCAGTGTGTGCCAAGAAATGGGAAAGATTAGCTGCTATGCTATAGAACAGTGGTGGCGAACCTTTGGCACTCCAGATGTTATGGACTACAATTCCCATCAGCCCCTTCCAGCATGGCCAATTGGCCATGCTGGAAGGGGCTGATGGGAATTGTAGTCCATAACATCTGGAGTGCCAAAGGTTCGCCACCACGGCTATAGAAGCAAAGGGCAGCCTTTGTTTCCAGCCAGCTTGGTGATGTGAACAATTAAAACAGACCAGCAAACAACTGCAATTTAAAATCAATTCTGCTTTATCGTTTTTTAAAAATATCTGCCACAGTCCAGCAATTGTCAAGCAGTTGTTCAACAGAGTTGTTGAAAAAAATCCAGCTAATAGCACAATGTAATTTGCTGTGGCTTCTGCTCACTTGCAAAACACTTGCTGTGTTAATTGTGATTTCATGCACCACTGACTGCCATGGCCAGGAGGGAACATCCAGGAGATAGAACAGCTCCCCTTCTGTCGCACAGATGTATATGTGTTAACTTTTTAGATAGGCTACAGAAGCTAATTGTCTTAAACCTTGCAGATAAGAACCTTGGTAGGCTGACAAACATTTTCTCTCTTTCAGATTACAGAAGTTCCTCATTCTTTTCCAGCCTGGTGTAAACATAAATCCAAATTGAGTTGTATCATTCCAAACAACAGGTGATAAAAGTTCCTGCATATAAAAAATTAACATGTTAGGGAGAAGGGTCCTAGCAAGCCTCATTTGCTGTTGTGCTAGTTTTCTACTTGTGGAAAAGTTGCTTTTCACAAGAAAACATTAAAAATGTTATTCCCCCTCCTGCTACCTGAATTGGTACAGCCCACCCTACCTCTTTATGATTTTACAAGTCCATTCCCACCTTCTTCAGTTGCATGCATAGGTCAGACTCACTTCTTGGTTTTGAAATCTCTCTTCCCTGCAATCCCCCATGCAGAAGGGAGAAATTAGACTTGCCCAGTTCATTCTTTTTGCCTTCCAGATGCTTTCAAACATGACTATTTGCCCCTCTTTTACCAGATGTTAATAAGGTAAGGGTATAATGTGGACTAACCATGTTGGCCCAGACCCTATGTCACTAGGGACACTGACAGAAGAGTAGTTAACTATGGAGAATATAACAAAAGCTTTTTTTCACTAAAGATATTCAAAGAACATGGAACAAGAGACCTGGTTAACAGGGGAAATGATGGAGGTAAAACACCTCAGCCCCTGTTTGTGCTTCATCTTCTCCCAGAAGGGAAACTGTGTAAACCTTCTTAAGGTAACATAAATTACTGGGAAGTCTTCAGAATCAGCAGAGTTCTCTGCTCCTGTTATTTTTGTGTTATTTTTCCCCCTTGGGGCTTTTACACTTCAGAGCCTGTAAAATCACTAACAATTATACCCTGAGAGAACAAGGTCTGTTCCGCACAGCACAAAAAAAAGACGCCTGTGGGACATCTTGAAAAGAGGAGACTGCCTCTTTTCCATCCACACACCCAAAATAAAACGTCCAGGAAATTTCTTTAAAAGCGGCAGCTTCTGGTGTGTTTTCTACATCGCAAAGGCGTCAGAGGGGGAAACAGGCTGTTTACTGCCCGACCGTTTTGCTTTTTCGTCAGTTTCACTTTCAGTCAAGTCAAGTAGTATTTATTGTTTGAGCCATTGGCTATAACATCCAAAAATACATACAGTTAAAACATTCAGATTAAAATAATAAAAATTTCACTTTCAGTTTTGTGTGCACCTGAAGGAATTCTCCCTGCTGCCATTTTCTGCAGGTTACTCCTGGACATTTGCTCTGCAGGTTTCAATTCTAGGCATCTTTTCAACCCAAAAAGTTCGTAGTTGTACACAGCTGGTCTTGCCAATTCCAGCAATATATACCGGTAGTCTTTCTTTCATAACAGAATCTTAGCCACTCATAGGATTTCCATTGAAAAGCACTGAGTGGTAGACCTGTCTTCTGTGGTTCCATTGCTTTTCAGTAGGAGACCCCTGAGCGGCTAAGATTCTCTTCTGTGTGTCTGCGTATCTTCAAAGATAGCTCCTCCAAAAAAGTTTTAAAAATAGGGAAACTATATGCTTCCAGAATCTGGACATGGCCCATCCACCCTAGTGGAGGGAGGGGGAGGTGAGTGAGTGAGTGAGTGAGTGAGTGAGTGAGTGAGTGAGTGAGTGAGTGAGTGAGTGAGTGAGTGAGTGAGTGAGTGAGTGAGTGAGTGAGTGAGTGAGTGAGTGAGTGAGTGAGTGAGTGAGTGAGTGAGTGAGTGAGTGAGTGAGTGAGTGAGTGAGTGACTGGCTGGCTGGCTGGCTGGCTGGCTGGCTGGCTGGCTGGCTGGCTGGCTGGCTGGCTGGCTGGCTGACTGACTGACTGACTGACTGAGTGAGGGGTGGCATGCAAGGGAGGGGAGGGAGAGGGAGGGGTCCCGGCATTTGGACATGGCCCACCCACCCTAGCAGAGAGAGGGGGAGGGGAGGGAGGGAGGGAGGGAGGGAGGGGTGGCATGCAAGAGGGAGAGGGAGGGGTCCTGGCATGCCACCCTAACCCTGCAAAATAAGTAAGGTATTGCACCTTAAACCGTTGGTCTTGGGCCCTGTTGCAAGTTCCCACATACCGTGTTTCTCCGAAAATAAGACAGTGTCTTATATTAATTTTTGCTCCCAAAGATGTGCTATGTCTTATTTTCAGGGGATGCCTTATTTTTCCGCTCCACAGCTGCATGCTCTGGTTGACGGGCATGCTTCCAAACAAAAACTTTGCTACGTCTTACTTTCGGGGGATGCTTTATATTTAGCACTTCAGCAAAACCTCTACTACGTCTTATTTTCAGGAGAAACAGGGTAGGCACAAACCTGCATGCTTCACTATGTAGAAGTAGAGGCAGGGTTTGCCAACAAACAAGAAACTCAGGTTATACTCTCAATGCTGTGCTCAATATTTCTTCATCCTCATCAGGAAGCTTCCTTGTTAACCTTGAAGGCTGTGTTGTTGCACCGGTGAAATCAAAAGACATGAGATCAGCAAAAGAGAATAATTCACAGTGGCAATGTCACATCATCTGTGCAGGTGGGACTCTGGCTGCTTGGATTTGCTCTGGTTGAGGCTATACGCCAGTATGGCTCTGAAGTGCCTGAACACTCTGCAGAGCTTTCTCTCAATTTAATACTTAAGAGATCGGCCAACCAAATAGCGGAGGAGGGGGTGGAGGCTCCAGAAGCAAACAACCTTGTTTCTCCTCCTTTTTTGGAGTGTTAAATTTTAATTTTATCTCTGTTAAATTTCTTAGCACTCTGTTTTAAATAACATTAAGTGTTTCTAAATTATACATAGACCTGCAAGCTTAATCATCATAAATTCTGCTTTAAGGAAAAGGTAAGTACAGGCATAAATTATTAAAGTGTTCTATGTAAATATTATCATACTCGAGAGGGTGCGCTCCCAAGTTACAATTTAAATAAATGAAATTGGAGTTGGTGGCGCCACTAACACCACAGCCCAAAAGTGATCTGAAATATTGGTAAGAAAATTCTCTACTTGGAAAGTTCTGGGTGCCTTATATGTCCAATAATCAAAGTCTAGCAAGCAGTGTGTTGAGCTACCTGGCTCTGAGTCACTGCCTACTCCACAGTCCAGCCAAGACACCCAACCAGTTGCTTGGGGTGGCACAGTGAAGAACGTGTTGGTGCACTGAAGAGTGACAACATGCTCCAAGCTATCACTGTCCAGGAAGGGTAGAACCAGGGGGAGACTCAGAGCATCAAAATATAAGAAGAGCCCTTGTGGGCTCAGCCCATCTTGCTGAGAGTTGTGTTTCCAAGAATGGTTGGTCGTATGCCTCCAGGGAACTCATCAAACAGGGCAAGAAGGCAGCCTTCTTCACCATTTGTCCCAGTTCAGAGACACAAGTGCCCCTGAACATGGCACTTCCAATAAGATCAGCCATAGAGTGAGGGGTAAAACTGGATGTGGGATAAATATTACAGTGGGAAATGCTTCGTTGGAATCAATAAAAACAATATTTGATTGTATTTGAGAGTTAGCATGGTCTAGTGGTTAGGAGTGGCAGACTCTAATCTGGAGGACCTGGTTTGATTCCCCAATCTTCCACATAAAGGACAGACTCTTATCTGGTGAATTGGATTTATTTCCCCACTCCTACACATGAAACCTGCTGGGTGACCTTGGGCTAATAACAGCTCTTTGGAACTCTCTCACCAGGTGTCTGTTGTGGGGAGAGGAAGGGAGGGAGACTGTAAACCACTTTGAGACTCCTTACAGTTGAGAAAAGCAGAGTATAAATGCAAACTCTTTTTCTTCTTTTGATTTGATTTCCAACCCATCCTTTCCCAACCAAGGTTGGGACAAGGCAAATATAAATCAGACAATGAATATATACAATAACAAAAATCAAGCAAAAGAACTCAAATGTTGAAGATGAAAATGAATTGAAAATGAAAGGAATTGTCATGCACACCCCTACAACTGGTAGCTCTCCAGCTAACTAATGTGAAGAGCTGTCAGGACACTCACCGGGCAGCTCAGGAGAAGAAACCGGGTAACTAGATCAAGGTCCTCAACCTTTTTTTAGCCTGTGAGCCCTTTTGGGATTCTGCACACAGCCACAAAATGTCTGCTGCAGCAGGAGAAGCCAGCTAGAAAACATCTGCTGCAGTTGTGCATGAAGACATTTGTGTGGTGGTGGTGGCTGCTGCCAAAGCAACATTTTTAAAAATCTGCATACCAATCAAATCATCAGTGGCCTCATTTGGCCCTGCCCACTTTCTAAAAAAACACTTGGCAGGTGCCAGGGAACATGTCAGCAGGCACCATAGTGCCCACTGGCCCTATGTTGGGGTCCCTTGACCTAGACGGTGTCCACCTCTGGAGAGATATCCCACCTTTGCATGGTCAGAACTGGCAGATTGAATCATTTGTTAAGCTGTAAATGGAGGTCTTCTAGTGTGTGCTTCCTGGACAGGTACTCTGCAGAGTTCCCTCCCTTCTGCACCTCCCTACTGAAATGTCTGATTCACAAGCAGAAATTTGGTCATGCTGGCAGAGTGACCATTGTGGGAAAGGTCTAGAAAGGGCTAAATGCCCCATCCCAAAGCTTCATGTGAACAAGGGAGCCATGGGGAGAAAGCACATGAACTGAGCCATGTATCAAAGCCCTTGTGCTGATTATTCAGGTGATGGTGCACACCTGCTCCTTCATTTGGCAGTCCAGTGATGTACAACCAGGCTGCAAGGTCCCATGATACCTTAGAGACCAACTCAGTATGTTTTCAGTGGGAGAAAGCCATCATGACTTTTACTTCAGCCTTTTCTAATTCCTTTCATCTCTTTAGAAACTTGATGGAAGACCTGTGGACTTGCTCCTCCCTTGCCAACGGGATGCTGCTTCATATATCACAGCAATCTGCCAGGAGGCATGAAGGTCTCTAGCGCTCTTACGGAGGGTTCTTAGAGCCACCAGAAGACAGCTGCTGAAGATGTTTGCCAAGGTGCACGTGCTTGCTCTGGTCTTGTTTTCCAAAGGATCCTTCCTTTCGCTAGGTGACCACAATTTTGTAAGGAAAGAAATTAAGATTGAAGGAGATCTGGTTTTTGGTGGTCTGTTCCCAATTAAAGAAAAGGGCACTGGAGCTGAAGAATGTGGGAGAATCAATGAAGACCGAGGGATCCAGCGCTTGGAGGCCATGTTATTTGCTATTGATCAGATCAACAGGGATGGCCATTTGCTCCCAGGAATTAAGCTTGGCGTTCACATTTTGGACACCTGCTCCAGGGACACATATGCATTAGAACAGTCATTGGAGTTTGTCAGGGCATCTTTGACTAAAGTGGATGAAGCTGAGTATATGTGTCCTGATGGGTCGTATGCAATTCAAGAAAACATCCCGCTACTCATTGCAGGTGTCATTGGAGGCTCTTACAGCAGCGTCTCCATACAGGTGAGACATTCAACTTTTAAGAAAAATGACTCATCCTTCAGTCACAGGAAGGACACCAAGGGGGAAGCTTACCTGGGAGCCTGTTATCATCAGGAAAAGGTGGAAAGGATAACTTATCTAGCTTTGCAGGTAGAAAATTAGGCCATTCCGAGGCTGTTTCTGCACAGCCACGATTGGGGGGTGCGTTGGCATACATGACTCCGACGCACCCCCCCGGGACTGTTCGCATGAACGGTCCTGGTAGGGACGGGGAAGACGGTGCAGCCTGCGTGGAGGCTGCGCCGTCGCCCGAACGCCTTACCTTCCCTCTGACCTTCCGGTCCGTCGCCCAGGCCAGGGGACACGCCCCCCTGCCCTGCGCAACAGCTCTGGAGTCGCAGGGCAGGGGGGCATGTCCCCAGGCCTGGGCAACGCACCGGAAGGTCAGAGGGAAGGGAAGGCGTTCGGGAAAGGGGGGATGGTGCCTTCCAGCCGCTGCCATTCACACGGCAGCGTTTGGAAGCCACTGTTTCTGAAAAACCTAGCCCAGGGAGCGAGGTTCAGAAACAGCAGCTTCACGCCACTCGGGGGTTGCGAGGCCACCGCTGCTGCGATGCAGAGGCGGCACCCATGCAAACCCCTCCCCAGGGACGCTGTTTTTAGCGACCCTGGGTCGCTGTATTCCGCCCGTGCGGAAACAGCCAGATACGCAGAGAAGAGAGTCAGATTCAGGAGGAGAAAGAAAAGATGGTTGGATGGGAGTGGTTATGAGAGTTGAATGTGTATAGCTTAGACTGGGCTGAATCAAGCTGTTTTACTGACCCAGTCAGTTATTCCACTGCTCACCTTCTCCTTTATGACCAAGTCAAGCTCCAAACACTCTAGTAATATTTCAGGGGCTTGCCATAGATCTGCCAGTAGCAATGCATGTTTGGGAGGTGACAACTGGTAAACACTACAACTGTCATCACATCACACGTGCATTGCACAGAGGAGAAAGATGTGCCTCAGGAGCTCAGCTGAAGAGTTCATCTCAAACCCCTCTGGCGGGCATGGGCCTCGGAGGCAACAACAGGTGTCAGTGACAGTTGGAGATGGGATGCACTGGATGATTGCATTAGAACCCTGAAATAAACATGCCATGCCGTTCTAGGCATGAAGAAACTCCTGTTCTGCACATACCAGAGAATAAGGTGGTAGAGTCTTGAAACAGTGGAATGGGCTGTTTCACTTCAAACTGCAGATGGGGAAAGGCACATTATGCAATGTTTCCTGTACAAAAACTCCCTGAAAATAAAAGTAATAAACTGGGGAGAAAAATTCTACCACAGCTGATCACATGCTGAGCTAGGTTTCCTCAGGCACTGAATTATTAAGGTAAGACATCTTTGAAAAGTGTAATTCCTCACCTTTGAAAAATGTAATCCACCACTTGGCTGGCCTAAAGGCTGTAATAAACTACTACTACTACTACTACTACTACTAATAGTAGTAGTAGTAGTAGTAGTAGTAGTAGTAGTAGTAGTAGTAGTAGTGTAATCCACCACCTCTGCCACTTAGTTTGGTCGCACATCTAGATTGGACTCAAGTCCTAATGGAAGGGTAGGGGTAATTTTCCTTCTTTAAGCCCAGGCAGGGTTGCCAGTTTTTGTTTTTGTTTTTGGGGGGGGGGGGGGGGGGGTTGCATCACCAGATCCATGTTGAGAAATTCCTGGAGATTTGGGGATAAAGCTTAGGGAAGACAGAGGGGCACAATGATCACTGTAACCCAGAGATGAGCTGTAATTCTTTGAGACCCCCAGTTTCTACGTGGAGCCTGGCATCCCTAAGCCCAAGGAACATCTGGCATCCCTAAGCCCAAGGAACATCTTTACACATGCCCTACTTACAATGCTATGTGATAGGTCAAAGAACAGTTGATCTAAAAGACAATTGGACCATGGCCAGTTGAACTACATATGAGTGTGTCCTCATATTTTTCCTCATCGAAAGTCCTCTGGAGTAGTTGTGAAAATCTGGGGAGGCCCATAGGCCAGTGGTGCAGCATGTGGTTTGCATACACAAAAGAGTCAGGTTCAGGCATCTACAGCTAAAAGGGTCTCTGGTAGCATGGCTGGGGAAAACCTCAGGGAGCTCTTTCGCCTTGTGTAGGCAATACTGTGCTACATTGTTCAATAGTCTGACTGAATATGTGAAAAATAACTGAATATGACTGTTCCATATGAAAAAAGTTCCATTAGCCTCTGAAATTGTTGCAGATCTCAAGATTGAAGTAAGTTCAGCAGTTGGCTTTCTAGTGCAACTGGGGCCAATTTCTGGAGCTTACCCACTGGCTTCTATTTTAAGGCCGATGTCATATTTCATTGTAAAGGAGCTGGAATTACTTTCTGTCTTGACATTTCATACTGCGCAATAAAGGTTTAGAGCCAAGAACCAGGCAGGTTGCATCTATTACATTTCTGGCCACCCAGCTAGGGGAGAGAGAAAGGAGAGGATGGGAAGATACCACACACTTAGGCCTGCGCTTATGGTATCTTTGATTCTGATACATACTGGGCAGTGTGGGAATTTGCTCTTTTGAAGTGGCTCGGTCATTAAATTGGCCATCACTTGCTGCCTTTTAAGAAGTCCTAGTGATCTCCTGTTCTGAAGCCTCATGTGGCACAAGAAATTGGAGCGTAGGGTGCCTAATTCCAGAACAAAACATTCCTGGAGATTTGGGGGATTGAGACTGGGGAGGATGGGGTTTGGTGACCGTCTAATACAGGGGTCTGCAACCTGCGGCTCCAGAACCGCATGCAGCTCTTTCAACCTTATACTGCTGCTCTGCGTGGCCTGGAGGTTGGAGGGTAGCGTAGACGTGTTCCTCCTGCCCTCCAGAGCAGCGCTGGAAGGAAAGGTGAGTGTAGAGGCCGAACCAGAGGCGGCTCCATGCGTGAGGGCTCCTTTTTGCGTTCCCTCCACTCATCTCTCCTTCCAGCGCTGCTCTGGAGGGCTGGAGGGACACACCCCCGCTGCCCTCTGACCCCTGGAGGTCAGAGGGTAGCATGGGCATGTTCCTCCAGAGCAGCCGCCTCTGCCATCCCCGCAGCTGCCATCCCCCCTCTGCCCCACAGAGCAGGCGGCATGGAAAGGGGGTTTCCCTGCCCCCCTCTGCCCCACATAGAGGGGGTTTCCTGCCCAGCACCATTGTCTCCCACAGCACGAGAGGCGGCAGCACTGGGCAGGCCATGGCTGCCATCCCCCTCTGCCCCACGGAGCCAGCGGCTGCTGGCTCCGTCGGGCAGAGGGGGTTTCTCTGCCTGGCGCCTCCGCCTCCCGGTGCTGGAAGGAAAGATGAGTGGAGGGGCTGAACCAGAGGCAGCTCCGTGCGAAGCCGCCTCTCCAGCTCGGTAGATCTTTGGGGCTGTGGAAAACGAGTCCAAATGGCTCTTTGGATGGTAAAGGTTGCCGACCCCTGGTCTAATAACACAATAGAGGATAATGTCATAAGAGTCCAGCTCCAAAGCAGCCATTTTCTCCAGGGGAATTAATCTCGACATTTTTGATGTAAGGGAGATCTCCCAGCCCCGGGATCCAGAAAGGGAGCAGGAGAGAAAATGGGTGGGGGGAATTATGCAAGAAAACATTATCCTTCATTTCCTGTTCCTCATAACTTAGTTGGCCCACTTGAGAAGACTATGAAATAGGAGCCCAGTAACTTTTCTTTTGCAAGTTGGACAAATCTTCTGAGCTGATTGCTCCCCGAAAAAGGTAGTTTAGCCAACAACGGTAGTATTTAGGGAGCAGGCAGCCCAATACAGAGCCCTGGGTCAGCTAGGGAGGGCACCACCCTGCCACCTCCAGAGGGCTTTTCAGCACCATGGGGATACATAAAACAAAAACTTCATTGAGTTCAATGGGCTTACGCCACCTAAAAGGGTAGTATACGTCCATGCCCCAGGAGCCGGCATTCCAGGAGGCAATGCCAGGGTGAAAGTGACTAACATCAGTTCCACACCCAGCTATGCCCCCTGATGGCAGAGCCACAGAGGCCCACATGCTGTGATGGCAGAGCCACAGGGGCACTCTGTGGCTTCTAGACAAGTAGTTCTAGGGATGGATGAGGATTTTGTTTTCTGACACTTCCCAGCATTGTACTTGTGATGCAGGAGTATGTTCCCCTAATATGGAACAATAAAACCTCACATGCTGGGAAGTTTCCTTCTTTTATGCTTATAGATCAGCAGAACTGGCTTGATCTGCCTGAAATTTGTGGTAAATGCCCTAAATGTCATTGAAGAATGAAAAGGGGGGGGGGGTTTGCATTACCTGATCTATCTTTTTCTGTGGTAGGTAACCAAGAAGGCCAACAAAAAGTCTCATTAACACAATTAATACTAATCAGTTACACATGATAAGTTAACAAGGCTTTAATACATTATAAATAGATTGGTTTTTTTCAGTAAATACAAATGCATTTCGGTCAGTAGGCCTTCCTCAGTGGTACAAATTGTTACAATATATACCTTAAAGTAATATTACTCAAAATACAAGATTCAATATTTCTGACCAACAGTTCATAAATTAGATAATCCCCCTTAATTAATGGAATAGATTAAGACCGCCATGAATCATTGTTCAAACTGCATTTATACCTGGTCCAGATATCTCAGTAGGCAGGGTCCTTGCTTCCTGAATGTGGATATACACACCTTAGAGCTATGATTCATTCAGACCTTGCCTACTGAGATATTTGGACCATGCATAACAACAATCTGAAAAATGATTCTTGATGGCCCCAATTATTTCAATAATGAAGAAGGATTATTTAGTTAATGAACTGTGTGTTTTACAGCTTAGTCAGAAATGTATTTGGAATAATTTTACTTTATGGTGTGTATTACAGCAATGTGTACCACTAAGTAAGGCCTATTGGCAGAAATGCATTTCTTAATTTATCGCATGTGGCCCGTTAGTATTCATTCTGTTATTAGGTTTTTTTGTTAGCCTCCAGACAGCCCCATCCAAAGCCCTGGTGGTGGGACATGGCACCACAAAGGTGCTTCCCCCGCTGCCTCCAAGAGGGCTTTTCAGCAGCATGGAGGCAAACAACAAAAAAAACCACCACCCAAAAGGGCAGCATAAGTCCCAGAGGGCTGGGTTTAGAGCCAAGATGTGGCATAGCTGCCACAAACCCTGAGTGTAAGCTGACTGATGTCAGCTTCACCCCTGGGACCACCCCCACCATGCCCCACTGCACCAACGCAGCTAGCAACAGCATGGGAACACTCCTGCAATCCTGGGTGCCACATTCAGGTGTTATGGGGTGCAGCAACAGCTGCCAACTGGCGTTTCTGCCACTCCTCCAGGGTAAATGCCTAGGGAGGGCAAATCCACTAGTACAGGCATGTGCCACTTCCACAGTGCGATCCCTCCCACCCCTCTGTGTTGACTTTTTTCCCTTTCCTTTTTGTTACCTTTTTCTCTAACAAGGTCCCTCTAGATATGTGACATTGCTCGGTCTCGTATTAGACTGTCCATTACTAGAAAGTGTACTTCCACAATAATTAAATTATTTCACACCACATGTCTAAATGGGTGAGCTTTTGGCTCAAGCAGACCTTCTTCATGAGATCAATAGAAAGCTGCCTCACTCCTAGAGTAGGGGGTAAGATCCTGCTGCAGATAAATATGCAATAGCTATGGTTTATTTTTCTGGCTTAGAAATATCTGTTGAGGGTAGGTGAGTTTGTATCAGAAAAAGGACAAAGTATCTTAAAATGCTGGACTGTTTATAGTGTCCTTGCAGCGAAAGTAGCCCTGCATGTGTCAACAGACAAGAATTTAAGGCCCCTTCAGAACTTCAATTGGATGCATGCTGAAGTCCTCTGTGCAATTCAACCACCTTAGAATGCACATATGGGTCTGATGAGAATTTTACTGTATATGTATCAGCAACCAGGTGAATCATTTAAACACATGAACTGACCCCATGCTTTGAGGAGATGTGGTTGAAGAACTGTTTTGGGACATATGAAACGTGCTGGCCCATATAGTTCAATATTCTGAAAGGTGACGACTCTCCACAATCTGACACAGAGATATTTCCTTGCTGTCTACAGTCCTTTGTTTGGGTGATTGACATTTGGACCATCCAGTCTGTATGCAAGCCATGTCCTCTGCTATAAGCTTGGCTAAATTCTGTAAACAACTCTTGAGGAGCCTTATAAACATTCATGAATCCCTGGATTCAGAATAGAAATTATGAGGAGAAGGCAAATGCCCATCAAGGGGGAATGAAGGGTTGTTTCATCCTATTTAGATATAGAAGGTGTGTGTGTTTGTGTGTAAAGTGCTGACAGGTTGCAGCCAACTTATGGGGACCCCAGCAAGGGGCTTTCAGGGCAAGTGAAAAGCAGAGGTGGTTTGCCATTGTTTTCCTTTGCAGAGTCTGCCTTGGTTGTTTTCCTTCCAAATACCAACCCTGCTTAGCTTCCAAGTTCTGATGAGTTTGGGCTATACCATGCTGCTTTTGCAATCACAAATTCCAAAATATCCCTAAAAGACCAATAGGTATACTCTAATGTCACAGCTGATCTTCATGGCATGGAGCATTTCTGGTTTCACAGTGCATACTGCAAACCCCATGAAATAATTGACATTCTTCGAAGGACAGAACATCTCTCCTTTCCCTTGGTTGTAAATTTCTAGCAGCGTTTGTGATGCCTTTTGATTTCCATCTGGACAGCTGGCTGGCTGATCATTCCGTTGAGCTCCTGCTGTCCAATTCTTGTTTTCCTCATCATTCCCCCACGAAAAAAATGAGCAGTAAACATGGCTCACCCCCAACCCAGCACAACACTCACACCCTGAGTCAGTCAGAGCATTCACAGCATAATCTGGTCTGCAGGGCCAATTAGCATCCTGTTACTGAGCAGCAGTAACAAATTTAAAACCTGCAATATGGCCAAAAAAGAGACATGGGCAGAGCCTGCCTACACATTCACATGAAGTGTTGCTATTTGTTTTAATGTTATAATTATATTTTATCTTTAATATTATTCCTTGTATATATTTTTAATTATGGGAGGGAAGGAAACATTGAAGCTAAGCAGGGTCAGTCCTGGGAGGGGAGACCACCAAGGAAGGTTCTGCAGAGGAAGGCAGTGGCAAACGACCTGCCTTGAATGTTCCTAGGTTGGGTCACCATGTTGGCTGCTATTTGGTGGCACTTTACATGGATACATATTTTAATTGTGGAAAAGAAAAGAACCTTTCAAATTACGTGATCCTTATCCCACTTAAGTCCATGGAGAAAGGGGACAGTTGGAAACACAGGCTAAAATATACAATTTTTGGAAGTCAGGTGAAAGAACCACAGGAGAGAAGAAGGCAAGAATGTGCCAGGAGAGGATATCAGCCAAGTGTCCTGGCAGGACTTTATTTTTTAAAAGGCAGAAAAGAGGCAATTTCTTAAAAGCTGCCATTACGTTTTCAGTCTCAAGTATTGTTATCTGGAATGTGTGTCAAGTCACAGTCAACTTATGTTGATCCCTGAAATTTGACGAGATCAGGCTATAGCTATACGATAACATTCCACATCATGTATTCAAAATATAGATTGGTTGTATTAGGTTGTTATAGGTTATACTGAGGGACTGTATTGATTTTATTGTTATTTTATGCTAGAAGCCACTCTAAGTTCACAAGAGGAAGGGCAGCATATAAATATAATAACTGAATACATTTTATTTGTTTGTTTGTTTGTTTATAGGTTTCTTTTAAACTCTACCTTTCTTCTCAATGGGGACTTAAAGCAACTTACATCATTCTCCTGTCTTCCAATTTTACCCTCTTAACAACCCTATGAGATAAGTAGGCTGAGGGTATGTGGCTGGGCCAAAGCCACCCAGCAAATTTACTGGTCAGAGTGGGGTTTGTTCCTGGCTCTTCCAGATCCTAGCCCACCACTCAAACCACTGACTTTCATATACTGAAGATTCATAACATGCAGATATGTTGTCAGAGTCTTCAGTCCAGAAATGAGAACATTTTAATAATTCCTATAATTACACCATTATAAAGGAAATAATATGTACCAAATTGGAGTCAAATGTTTTAAATAAATAATGTGAACTAATGTTTAATTAATCATTATTCTTAGTATTTCCATAGGATTTCAATGTTCAAAACATTATTATCTTTGCATGGTAGTTAGGGTAGAAGGTTGAAGTTAAAAGGTAAGCCTGAAGTCTGGCTATATATGCCTTCCTGAACGCTCAGGTTAGTTGGAGAGACTCTGTTCTATGCTCCTTCACTGAGCGATATGTGATCCGTGTAGCAGGTTTTCCCAGTTTGTCAGTAACCCTGTGCAACTAACTGTCTGCAAAGAGGCAAAGGGAGTGGTTTGTATGGTATTCTCTTACTCAAGGGGCCAGAGTTGTCAACTCAACAGCAGGGTTCCCATTTTAAAGAAGGCAAAACAGGTTAAAAAACCGAAGGACTCTCCAGTCTGTCTCCTTCTGTCATTGTTTTCAGGTGAAGCCTTTTTGTTTTATTTTGTTTGGCATACCCCCAGTTCCCCACCCCCGGCTGTGTTATTAGGTGTGTTTGTGTTTTTACTGAGTTGCTTATTTTATACGTGTGTGTAACGTAGGGGCAGTGATTCGGGTGAACCCAAATCACAAAAAAGACCGAAAAACCCATATCAGCTTATCTTGGGTTTTTAATTTACTAATTAAAAAACTGGTGTATTTGGAATAGCTGCACAGAGAGAGAGAGAGAGAGAGAGAGAGAGAGAGAGAGAGAGAGAGAGAGAGTGTCCCATGCTGTGCTGGGCAGGCTCAGTTCTCTCCTCTGTATAGCATTATACCCTGTCAAAGACCCTCCCCTCCCTAAACCTTGCTCTCACCAGTTTCATCCCCCGAAAATGTTCAGGACTTTCCCGACTCAGAGTTGATAACCATACCAGCAGTGCATCAGCACTCTCCTCACTGTGCCACAGAGAACCAGTCTTGAGCAGAGGCAAGAGCAGCGACATACAGATATGCATAGGGTAGCCTCACCTGAAGTTAATTCTTCTTTCCCTTTGCATCAGGAATAATTGAATAATCCAATCACAGCTGATTCTGAGTTCTTGCAGAATTACCCACCTCACGGAAGGAGACAGGGTCAGAGAAGAGGCACACAACGCAAGCCTTTATTGGCATACAAAACAGGACAAAATTTTAAAACAAAACAAGGTTAAGAAATCCAGTTAAAATTACTAATTTCCAGTTTAAAATTTGCAAAAGTTTCACAAAAGAGCACATCAGAGCTGTTCAGGAGATTGGGTATCTTATAACACTCATGCCACTGCCAGAGAAGAGGCACAGCACATAGCATCCTCTGGGGATGGGATATTTTGGGCTCCCAAGGCACCTTTAGTCATTTAATCGCTCATGAGCAGTTGCCTGCTAGGGGTAAAAAGCCTGGGAATTCCTGGGTGACACCAAAAGCTGAAGGTCATTGTCAGCAGACAGTGACATATATTTAATGTTCAGTATGCAAAGACACGGCTTCTCAGTTGGGGTGAAGAGGACAGGGATCAGGTGCTTTCCTGCAGGTTTTGGCAGCTAACATTCCAAGATGGCTGGCAGGGTATATCTCCAGACACTGTTTCATTCCTCAGGATTATTTTTTCTTAATTATTTTCCCCACAGGCATAAACAGTGTTAGAAGCTGCTTTGATGGAACACAATAAACTTTTATAATATCACAGTGATGCAATTACGCAATTCCACTCCCAATTTTCCAGGAATGCACTATATATTTCTTTGAATATCTGTCGAATAAAGTCAGCTAACGAAGTCAGCCGCTTCACAGTCTGTAGCTGCAAAGATGAAAAGATGGAAACAGAAGTATGACAGGGTTGCCACTCCTGGACATTTGGGGGAGAACTGGAATCATGGGGTTTGGGGAAGGGAAAGGCACTTAATAAGGATGTGAGTTTCCTTCATCCTTGAAAGCTGCCATTTCATCCACAGGAACCCATCTCTGTAGTCTGAAGATCAGTTGTAATTCAGGGAGATCTCCAGGCCCTACCTGGAGGTTGTCAACCCTACATGATGTTTATGAGGCGTTCACTAGGGCAGACTTGAATGGAGGAATCAGCTGCCACGTATCAAATACCTCAAATAAAACTTTTAAGGTATGATAATCTGCACCCATGTGGTCCTGCCCACATATGAAGATCATCTCCTGAGCTCAAGGTGTCCCTGCAGGTAGGGTGTGGGTTTGCCATTTTTAAAAGTTCCCCACTATTTAAAAGCATTTCGGGGGAAGAGTTTCTAGCTCTGCCTGGTTCCAACTGTGCTGTTTTTCTACTTATGGGGGATTTTTTTTAGACTGGAGAGCCATTAAAAACACAAACCCCCATCTGCAGTGACACAGCCTGTTTAATCACGTCATGCCTCTGCTCTGCTCAGTAGTATGTGTCACAGGGTTGCCAGCTTTGGGTTGTGAATTTCCTGGAGATTTGGAAATGGGACCTGAGGAGGGCAGGGTTTGCGGAGGAGGGACCTCAGTGAGATATATTGCCCTCTAAAGCTGCCATTTTCTTTAGGGAAACTGATCTCTGTAATCTGGAGTTCAGTTGTAATTCCAGAAGAACTCCATGCCTCCCCTGGAGGTTGGCAACTGTAGTGAGTGTCATGGAAGACCTGCCCCCAAGGTATTCATTTGAATAAAGTTGCCTATATAATGCACAGGAAGAATGACCACATGTGCTGACTGCCTCCCAAACCCCACAAGGCTTTGCAGGAGAAACACTGTGTTTTGCTCTGCACCTGCTATGTGGGTAACACTTTATCAGAACATCAGCCTCCAAAGAGCTTGCATGAATGGCTGGCAGGACAGGGAACAGCAGTTCAGCCTATAAACCATCATCCAATTCTGCACAATGAAGGTAGAGAACTGCATGGAGACCAGCCTCCTTACACTACTAGGCTAGAGCAGATCAAGGAATACTGCTAGTAAACAGGTTTGCTCACTAGCAGGACCAGCCTAGGGGTGGGGGGGCTTGTTTTGTTTTTTGGCAACCAAGGCAAACAATATGGTTTCCCTCTCATTCAACAGAGAGAAAAGTGAGAAGTTTAGAATGAGCATTATACTTACTGGGCATTCAAAACAAGCAATGTAAAAGTAAAAATAGAGAATCTCTTCAAAAACTGTGTTTCCTGACAGAACCTACAGAAGAATCAACAGAGGTAGAGATTCGGGAAGTCAGTTAATGTCAAGCTTTCCTTTGAGCAAGTGGTTGACCCATCTGGCTCCCATAGGCAATCACTAGCTGTGGCTGGGCTGGTCATAAGAACAGCCAGCTGGATCAGACCAGAGTCCATCTAGTCCAGCTCTCTGCTACTCGCAGGTGCCTTTGGGAGCTCACATGCAGGGGAGAAAGGGAGTGACCAATTTCCACTGCTGAATTACTCTTACTGTAAAAAAAAGCAATGACCTTCTGCAGCTGTTGCTCCTGAGCACCTGGTCCTGCTCACTTGTATAAACTACTAGGAAAAGCCACTGGTTGCTCTCACCTACAGCTGCACAACAGCCGGGTTTGGCATTCCCAGAGTTGACTCCTTCTGGTTCTTGCCAGTAACATGCAGGGCAGAGAATCTGGTGCCATTGTGGTCTTTTTCCACTTGAAGGGTGCACACATCTTGCCATTAAAGTTGTAAGTGCCACATTCATACATGTAAGTATAGTTGTGCACTACTCTGAATGGAGAGAACATCTGCAGAGAGTTCCAGGAATTTTGCTGGAATAAAGTTTTGTCCTTTTTGTTTTCTTTATTATACTTGTTCTGTTTGTGGCTTTCCCCCTGCTCCCTATTCATTTTAACTGGTTTTAGCAAGAAGATTGCTCCGTTCTGCCTGTGACCTGCTTTCCACTCAATTGGGAAGACTTTCAGGAGGACTGTGTCTGATCTCTCCCCTCTCCCAAATTTCAGGAAGTTAACAATGTCCCTCTTATCAAACAGCAAGTTATCAAAATGATGATCAGATCCAAACATTTCTAATTGCTACCATAGAAAATAGTTGTGATCTGGGTCAAATCTTGATTGCATAGTATGTGAACATACATTCCTACAGATCACATTGATGCACAGATGCATGTTGTTTCTAATGTAGCTAGGTCTATTGCTGCAAGTGGGGAATGAAGAAAGATTTGTACTTCAAACTCATGGAATGCTAAAGGCTGGTTCCCGCAGACACATACATCACAGCTGATAACTTGCAACTGAAAATATAAAGTTATTTCCTTGAAAGGTTCCAGTGGTGCAAGAATTATATGAATGGCCTGTCTTTAATGTATTGTCGAAGTCTTTTACAGCCAGAATCAACTGGCTGTTGTGAGTTTTCCAGGCTGTGCAGTTGTAGTCTGATAGTCTCTCTATGGACACTGTGCCACGAAGCGAAACACATCTTACAGTGACATGCCCCTGACGATGCCAGCCATAGATGTGACTAAAATGTTAAAAGCAAAAACTACCAGACCACAACCACACAGCCCAGAAAACTCACAACAGCTGCCTGCTACAGTCATTAATCTGCAACAGAACATTCATGCATGCAGATTACCACATAATGCTGCAGTTATTGAGTGATAAACATTGAGGGATAAAGATAAAGGTTGAGTGATAAAGATAAAGGTGACTTATGCTGAAGTTGGACAGTAATTCTTGCAGTGGTATAATATGCTTTTGCAATGTATTCATGTCACCAGTGGCATAGCGCCAATGGAGTGGGGGGGTGGGACACCCCGGGCATACGCCAGTATTTGGGCATGGCGGGGCATTCCGGTGCATGGCAGAGGCGCATGGTGCACGTGTGCCCCAGGCGCCATTCAGTCACTCTGCCCCTGCCTGTCACCAACAGGGCTACTTGCCATACATTCAAACTTCCAAGGTAAACTCCTGTAACAGAGCGGGAACCTACAATCTGGTTTGAGATAGCAGTGGGTTTATGTAAGCAATTATATGTTTTCTCCTTTCCAGGTTGCAAATTTACTAAGGCTCTTCCAGATTCCTCAAATAAGCTACGCATCCACCAGTGCCAAGTTGAGTGACAAGTCCCGCTATGACTATTTTGCACGGACGGTGCCTCCTGACTTTTATCAAGCAAAAGCAATGGCAGAGATCCTGCGGTTCTTTAACTGGACCTATGTGTCAACGGTTGCTTCTGAAGGCGACTACGGAGAAACAGGAATCGAGGCCTTTGAACAAGAGGCCCGACTCCGCAACATATGCATTGCTACCTCTGAAAAGGTTGGCCGCTCCAACATTCGGAAATCCTACGACAGCGTCATCCGGGAGCTGCTCCAGAAACCCAATGCAAAAGTGATTGTCCTTTTTATGCGCAGCGATGACTCTCGAGAGCTCATCGCTGCAGCCAACCGATTCAATGTGTCCTTTACGTGGATTGCCAGCGATGGGTGGGGGGCCCAGGAGAGTGTTGTGAAGGGCAATGAACACATAGCTTATGGAGCAATCACCTTAGAGCTCACTTCCCATCCTGTGAAAGAATTTGACCGCTATTTCCAAAGCCTCACTCCAGCCAACAACCATCGCAATCCCTGGTTCAAAGATTTTTGGGAGCAGAAATTTCAGTGCAGCCTTCAGAACAAAAAAAATCACATAAAAACTTGTGACAAACACTTATCTATTAACAGTTCCAACTATGAACAAGAATCCAAGATCATGTTTGTGGTGAATGCTGTGTATGCAATGGCCCATGCCTTGCATAAAATGCAACGGAACTTGTGTCCAAATACCACCAAGATTTGTGATGCTATGAAGAATTTGGATGGCAAGAAGGTCTACAAAGACTTTCTCCTGAAAGTCAATTTCACAGGTAAAAGCTCAGCAACTCTCCTTTGATATACCTGCACTGCTAATAGATAAAAAAATCAATAGTAGCTTACTTAGTAGAAGTCTTTTCCATCTCCAGCAAAAGAAGTTCACCTACTTTAGTTTTTGATGGTCACTTTAGAATTGATTGGTCCAGTGGTTAGAAAAATTGTTGAAGACAAAGAGTTTGAATTTATACCCCGCTTTCACTTCTGTAAGGAGATTCAAGGGGGGTTACAAATTCTTTTCCCTTCCTCTTTCCACAACAGACACCTTGTGAGGTAGGTGGGACTGAGAGAATTCCAAAGAACTGTGATTAGCCCAACGTCACCCAGCTGGAATGTAAGAGTGGGAAAACTGATCTGGTGCACCAGATAAGACTCCACTACTCAGGTAGAGGAACAGGGAGTCAAACCCAGTTCTCCAGATTAGAGTCCACCACCTGTTAACCACTGCACCACACTGTTGCTTACTATACTTTCAGTGAAGGAGTTTGCCAACTGCAGTTTGTCTTATGGCGATTTCATGAGTCAAATGTAAGAACTACAAGTGTCATGTCTAAATTCGTATCTGCAATCTGGTGGAGTCATCTCTTCTATTAAATAGCAGCTTTGAATGGTGGATGGATGGCCACAACCTCCCCATCCTCCAAGGTCATGCAAGGGAGGGGGAGGGGTGGCATGCAAGGGACGGGGAGGAGGCCCAGCATCTGGACATGGCCCAGCCACCCTAGCAAATGGAGGGGAGGGGTGGCAAGCAAGGGAAGGGGAGGGAGGAGGAGGAGACCCAGCATCTGGACATGGCCCACCCACCCTAGCAGAGGGAGAGGGAGGGGAGAGGAGGGGTGGCATGCAAGGGAAGGGGAGGGAGTGAGTAAGAGGTGGCATGCAAGGGAGGGGGAGGGGGCCCAGCATCTGGACAAGGCCCACCCATCCTAGCGAAGGGAGGGGAGGGGTGGAATACGAGGGAAGGGGAGAAGGGGAGTGAGGGGGAGGAGTGATTGCACACTCAAGGGAAGCTGACTCAAAGAGAGATTCTCTCTCCAAAAAAGAGATCCTCCCTAGTGAAGGGAGAGGGGAGGGAGGGGGAGGGAGGGGTGGCATGGAAGGGAAGGGGAGGGAGGATGAGGAGGGAGGGAGGGAGGAGTAGCATGCAAGGGAGGGGAGGGAGGGCCTATCTGAGGTCCATTCTTTCCTTTAACTGTACCATCCCTAAGCTCTTTCCCCAAATCTCCAGGAATTTCCATACCTGGCATTAGCAACTCTAGTACGCTGCCATGAAACTCTCTAGATGGCCTTTGGTATATCACTGGCTCTTAACTGAAGCTATTCTACAGGATTCTTGTAATGATAAAATTGGGCAGTCTCAGTGATGTCTTGGTGGAAAATAGTAAATGCCACTGAAAAAATTAAACAAAGCATGGAGGCATTAGCTTATCAAAATCCCTGAAATTGGAGTTATTAAATATAATTCCTATGATTGGTGTCCCAGATCTGTGAGTCTACTGTGGGGTTTATCTCAGTACCAAACCAATTGCAACTCTCAGTACCAAACCACTTACCCCTGTTTTTGTAGAAGAGAGGACCTGAAAATGTGCACTGCTTTAGTCACAGGAACATCTACAGCAATAAATGATGCTAAGCCCCTGAACAGCTACATGCCCTTAGCTACTCTGAATCAGAGATTCTTGCCTAATCCAGAGGCTCTGGTAAATGCGGAGGGGCCCCAGATTTACATGAAGCTGCTGTATACTGAAGTCTGAACAGTTTTGAAAGGAAGGGAGGCATCAAGATTTGTATCCCTGACACTTGGTTGTGGTGAAGGTCAGTAGCTCCAGAAAAGTGGAAGCCAAAGAGGGTTACAGATTCATAATGTAAGGAACAAAGTTCACAGCTAAATATGTGTGTGTGCACACGCGCATGTGTGTGTGGCCAATTACCCACAGCCAGCTGTGAGATACATGGTAAGTAATTCAGCACAAGCGAAATGGGGACCTCTTGCCACTGGAGTATAAAACAGGAAAGGTGTTTTGACTTCATATCATACATCAATATGACATGGGGGTTGCAGACAGGAAGGGAAAGTCAGAAAGGGGAGAAAGGGAGTGACCAATCTCCATTGCTGAATTACTCTTACTGTAAAAAAAGAAAAAAAGCTGCTAATATCTAGCCAGTACCTTTCATCCAGTGGTGGGATTCAGCAGGTTCGCACCACTTCAGCAGAACCAGTTGTTAAAATGGTGCTTGTAAACAACCAGTTGTTAAATTATTTGAATCCCACCACCGGAACCGGTTGTTAAATTATTTGAATCCCACCACTGCGTCTCATCCCGTAATTTCTGCCCATTACTGCTACTCTTAACCTCTGCTGCCAACAGAAATAACTTTTCGTTATCCTCCAAGAGACAGTTTTTCATATACTTAAAGAGACCAATCAAGTCCACCCCTTCTCAACTTCCTCCTCTCCAAGACTGCATATTCCCAAATCCCTCAGCCTTTCCTCACTGAACTCCAAGCCCCTGATTATTCTTCTCAGTCTCCTTGGCACCCTCTTCATTCTGTCCACATCCTTTTTGAAGTGAGGCCTCCAGAACTGCACACAGCACTCCAGGTCTGACCTGACCAATGCAGTGTACAACAGGACTATGACAATTTGTGATTTGGATGTTATGCCTCTGTTGATACACCTCAAGTCTACATTAACCTTTTTTTGCCACTGCATCACACTAATTGTGATCCATCTGAAGATGCCGGCCATAGATGCAAATGAAATGTTAGGAGCACAAACTATTTGACCACTGCCACACAACCTGGAAAACCCACAACAGCCATTCTCTCCCCCCCCCCCCTTTCCTCTGACATCACCCTAAACCTCAGAGGGGCTCAGGCTCAGAAAGCAGCAAAACTGTCTCCCAAGTAGGGTTGCCAACTCCCGAGTTGGGAAATTCTTAGCAATTTGGAGGCGAGGCTTGGGGAAGGTGGGGTTTATGGAGGGTTAGTGGAGTTGAATACCATAATGTTCATCGTCCAAAGCATCCTTTTTGTCCAGGGGTTCTAATCCCTGTTGTCTAGAGATGAACTGTAATCCTGGGTGATCTGCAGGTCACATCAGGAGATGGGCAACTATAAAGTTCAGTGCAGTAGAGACAAGACTCTGCCCTTTGCCCAGCTTGGATCTGGGGGAAACAAGAGCATGCCCTCTCTGTTTTACTGTACTTCAAATTCTCTTCCAAAGCGAGTTTTGGCTTTCTAAAATTCACCAGCATTTGTGGGCCTCTGACTCATGGAGTTCCTGGCAGGTGGAAGAGAAACCTCTGAGAATTATAATATCCTGAGCCTTCCCTGGACTGTTTCCAGGATCTTGATATGCTGTCTATGTTTGTTAAGTGTGGCTTGCTTTTACTATTCTGCCCACCAACCTGACCTATTGCAGTTGAGCGTCTCACCAGGGAGCAATTTTTTGTCTGGGCAAATGAGAGTATGAATTATTCAACAAAATGGATCTCAATAACTCTGCATACTAGGAGGGAGTCAGGTGTTAGATTAACTAGCTTTGACAATTTATTATGGATCATTTTTGCTATTTGACTCCCATCTTGCTAGCTAATCAATACTTCACTGTTCAGGGCAACCGGTGGGGCAGTCTGCAATGATGAGATCTATTGATCCAGGATGCTGACAACATTTGACATTATCTGCAGCTTTGGTGATAAATTGCCTGTTGTTAACTGTGACAATGGCTTAATCCTGCATGCTGACATGCACACAGAAATCCCACTTATTTTAAAGAAATTTATGCATGAGTAATCATCTACGGGAAGGCAACCTTGGAGCACAGCTTTCTGTCATTTAATGCCGTTGCATAAAGTGGTGATAAAATGGGGCTCAAGAGTCACCAGAGTTTATACTATCAAGGCTATCATCTTCTGGTCTAGTAAAATATAGCCTGTGTGCATGTGTGTAGGCAACTGAGTGAATTTTTCCTGACCTGTAAGGCTCATATTTTGTAGATGTCTATAGTAGCTGAAAGGAAAAGTATGCAATTTGCCTAGCAAGATTAATACAGCAGCTGCCATGACCTAAGATACAAGAACTGATCATGCCAGCCCCATCAGCAATTGCTGTTTCTCAATAAGAGATAAGATGCTTTAAGTATCTGACAAGAACTGGTCTTTGGCAGGCAATTCAAATAGATGAGGTTTAGGCCTTGGCTTCTATTTTGTGCCTTCCTATTAAAAAAAGCACCAGTCAAAAGGGTTCTAACCTCCCTGGGAACAAAAAACAAAGCAGCATGATGTTTCATTGTTTTGTCTTTTATAATCAGACTACAATGAATTCTGTATCTATTTATTGATATCAGATATATCAGTTTGGGATATACTGTCAGTCTCTCAGAAGAGACTGAAAAATAGAACCTGAGAGGGAATTTTGTGGACAGAAGAAGAGTCAATTCTCTCTGGCTCCATCACCACAAGCAGCTCACCCTTACTCCAATGGCAAACCTGAGTGGCACATTCATTTTCCCTCTTACAAGCGAAAACATTGATTTTCATCAGAAAGCAGTAAAGGGCAACATTTGGGGTCACTGTTTCAATGTGGCGAAACCTACCCCCAGGCTTAACAGAATTACTCCTGCTCTTGAGTGGAAAGAGAATCCTGTGAAATTTGTGTAGTTGTACCTTGTCTCACTTCCTTTACCTTTGATTGAAAAGTCCTGTTCCCCCACACAGAAAATCCCAACCCATTTTCTTCCCTGAGGCAGCGCACTGAACAACTTGTCCTTTCATCAAGGCTGCTTCGATCCCATCCCAAACCATATTGGTTTCCTGAATTTCAACAGACCTCCCCATCATCTCCTAACTTATATGCTTAGATTTTAAAAGTAACATAGAAAGTGCTTGCTGCTATCAGTCTTTGACATTTCACCAACAGAGGCTGTTTGCCCAAATTGTCATCTTCATTGAGAGAATTATTTGAAGTAGATTTACTTCTTTGAATTAGATTTACAAATGGTGGAAAGCAAGTCAGTATGTAGACATCTTTGATTGGGTTGTTGCTCTCAAAACAGATCCAGGCAGTTCTGCAGGTGTGCTAGAAGTACCAGCTGTGTAAAAGCCTACTCTTCTGAAAGAGGAATCCCACACCAAGTGATGTTTTTAAACTCAAGAAGCTGAATACGCACCATTTATGTTCAGAAGTTGGATGGTGTTTTTATGATGGTGTAATGAAAGGTTCATACAGTGTACCTGTGATTCTCTGGACAAGAGTGCAATGTATAATGCAATCAGTGTTCAGCCATGATTTTAGTTTGAGACTGTTTGTGCCTAGTGCACAGCACTGAAAGTGTGAAGCCACCATCAAATAAGGAGTACTAACATGACTCTGGAACAGAAGACCCTCTGTAAATGTTACCATTTCCCCCCAGATATCCAGACCATGTTTAAGCAGGAAGTCAGGGCAAAAGAGGGAGGTGCCAGGGCTCCAACCCATCAGGGAGCCCTGTAAGTTATCTGGGAGAAAGAAACTACATCTCATCACTGTGGGGATAGGCCAAAATGGCAAACGGAGGCAGGGGAGAAAGGTTGCCAGAATGGGAGATCAAAAATTCTGCTGTTTGTGGGTTGAGCCAATGGCAGGTCTGGCAGTCGACAGAGCCAAGACACGAAGCTAGGGTTACCAACTCTGAGCTGGGAAGTTTCTGGAGATTTGGGATGTGGAGCTTGGAGAGAGAAGGGTTTAGGAAGGGGAAAGCAGTATCCTCAGCAGGGTATAATGATCAAATGAATGATCAAATGGCTTTCGCTTTGCAAGACCTGAGCAAAGCTGTCAATAACAGGGTATTTGGGAGATTATTAATTCATAGGGTCACCATAAATCAGAAGCAACTTGATTACACATAACACACACCTAAATACAAAACTGAAGCTGGAAAATGAGAGAGGGAGAGAGAGAGTCTTTTAAGCTGTGATGGTGATACCTGATGAGATGGTGCACTTGAAAAGCGACCATTTGGAGTGGGTTTAAAGTGTCCAATACGTGGTGTGTACTAATACACTCACTGATCCATGTGGCAGCTCTGTAGCAGAAGCAGCTGTGTGCTTAGTGTGGTGTATTTCAAATTTGACTCATGGGTAATCCTTTTTTTAAAAGGAAGTTTTCCTATGAAGCCACTTTATGAAGCTAAATTCATATATATAATCCCAGTTCTCTGAACTTGGCATATTTTCCACGGGCCCTTTCACATTTTTTAAAAAAAATCTATCTTCCCTTTTACCTGAGGGATTTGCTGAATTTCAAGAGGTGAAAAAACATGCCTGGAGAGCCCATTTCCATGGTAACTGCTTCATTCAGGTAAGAGAGCAAACAGGACTCATTGGCCTGCTGCTCACATCCCTCTCCTCACTCCTGAGCCCACACACGCAAAAACTTCCATTTTGCCACATATGCTAGCTGAGCTCTTGCACTGAATTTTTATTAGTATTTTCAAAAATACAGAGCCAGAAAAAAGAAAATGAATATTAAATAGCATTCCCTGCTCAGTTGATCATGATGCAACCCTGATTCACACTGTTTACAAAAAGATATCATGCCCCAGTTGGCCACACAAAAGATGCAGACCTGTCATCAGATGGACTCCACACATGCGCCCATGCTTCAGGTTTTGCCACAAGTTTTCCCTTCTCTCCCGCTGTTTTTCTCTGTGATGGTGTGGCTTTCTCAACTCATCTTAAGACAGGGCACAGCCAGTCCAGGGTTTCTGGCTCCTGGTTGAAAAATACCTGGAGATTTGGAGGGGGGGGGAGTCTGAGGAGGGCTGGTTTGGGGAGAGGAGGGACTTCAGTGGGGTATAGTCCCATAGATCCCAACTTCCAAAGTGGCCATTTTCTCCAGTTGTCACCTGGAGATCAGTTGTCATAGTGGGGGACCTCCAGCCACCACATGGAGGTTGGCAAACCGAATGAAGACCCGTGTTCTAATGCACTGTCAAGAATTTCAGAAAAAGTGCACAGGTTGCAGCTAAAGACTTGCCCTTCTTTCCCACATTTTAGAGTTGATGGATTGCCTCAACAGCCTCCTTGCAGCCAACATCTATGATTATCTCCAACATTTTGCACTATTGACTATTGAAGAGATGGGCAGTGCAATCAAAGAAGTTACTCCTAAATCAGTTGACTTCTGTGGACTTAAAAGGGTATAACTCTGCTTCGGATTTCATTATTAGACCTGACTTTTCTGTTTTAAATAGACTTATAGTAAGGAGTAAAAAAATACAAAGTGCAATATTTTAAAAATACAATTTTTAAAAAGCTGCAAAATAAAAAAGTAGGTACTCCATATGTGATTCTGCAGGTATGGGGCCACCACAGATAAGTTCTTCTCCTGGTAACCTGTAGGGATGCTTGAGCAGTTCAATTCATGCTCTGCTTGCTAGTCAGATGCAGAGGGTTGATTTTCCTTGGACAGTACCAGGGGATTATAACCAGCTGAATCCTGCTCAGTAAGTTACCTTCTGAATTTTCAGACAATATAATACTGTACAATCAACAGAGTTCAACTTGAGCACAGTCTCACACAGTCCCACAGGAGTCTTATTTCCCCACATACACAGAGAGAAAAACAATGTTGCACTTACCTGTAACTGTTGTTCATCAAGTGGTCTTCTGTGCAGGCACACATGGGACTGTGCATGCACAGGCCTGCCATGGAGAAAGACTCACAAGCTTTTCATCCCTGAAAACAGAGTCCTCCCTCCCCTCCCCTCAAGTCTGCAGGTGGGAAGTTTCCCACCAAAACTGTCTTAACATTGGAGGGGAGGGAGCAGTTCCCTCCATTTTCCCATGCCACCACAGATTATCCCTAGAAAGGTAGTAAACATCCTTCAAATCTATACCTGCGAACCAAGCTGTACTGGACAACAGCAGCAACACATCCAAGATGGAGACTATTCTGAACTTGTGTACTCTAAGGTGCTTATTCAGAAGATCTAATATCAGTCTCTTATCACCTGATTTCTTGTTGATTAGAAAGTATCTTGAAAATACCCCCCCCCCCCCCCGGGCCTGGTTAGACCAGGAAGAAGCAGAAACAAATTGTAAAAAGTAACCAAAATTTATTATTTTCATCAGAAGTGATAGACTCCCAAAACTAAACAAATTTAGAGAACCTGTTCAAGAAAGAACCATTCTCTAGTAATTGTTTTTCTTGGAGTTGAGTGGAAGAGGAGCAAAGAGCAACTTCCTTTATGACCCTTGGGGGTTTTAGAAAACTTTCTGGCCTTCTGGGAGAAACTAGAGTGACGTTGCTGTCTAAACTTTCCCTGTGACTCATAATTTGGGCTCCACAGAAATGAGGAGTACTGCGGGAACGACTTGCATATCTGGGAGGCAGACATGCCGTTGTGGCCTCTTTCTTCAATGTGTGTAAAATCTCATCTGTCTTAGGATCAAAGAGATTCTCCCGGTCGAAGGGGAGGTCTTCCAAGTGCAACTTTGTGTTATGCGTGATGGCTGAAGATCTGAGCCAGGCCTGCCTTCTAAGGCCTATGGCGGAGCCTGTAGTCTTGGACGTGATATCTATCACATATCTAGCCCCATTAACCTGTTGCCTGCCCACTCTGGAACCTTCTACGTAAGTCATATTTGCTAAGGGTTGATTTTCAGGTGGTAGGTGCTCAAAAAGCTTAACCACCCTGACCCTGACCCATGACACCCTGGAAGTTACCTATATTCATGCCCAGGGCACTCTCAGAGTAAAGCTTTCTCCTGAGGAGGTCTAATTTTATACTCTCCTTGTCCAGTGGGGAGGTGTGGTGGGATCCTGACCAGTAATGTAAATGGAGGCCACATGTAACCATGAAATTAGGTGGGGGTGATTAAACAGGAGTGAACACCCTGGCTCCTGAATCTTGCACAGTGTCTCAATCTTATACATGGACCCACTGGCAGCTGAAGGCTTGGTCCAATTCATGCGTGCAGTGTCCAGGAATGCCTGAAACATAGGTAGGACAGCTGGGTTCTTGTTGGCTGCATATAAACACCCCATCACTGGGTCAGCTGAGCCATCAGAAGGGGTGACAAGAATCAGGTCCAAGGTGTTAGCCATCCAGACAGTCTGATCCAAGCAGAGAGTCAGGTCATCCAAAGGTGACGGTTCCACCAGCTGACCAAATTGTTTGTCGAGAGAAGGGCCAGAAGCTTTATCCGTGTCCCAAATGTGTGTTGAGTTCTAAGAGTCCCAGTCAGGCAATGGCAAGGAGGCAATGGGGGTGCCCTGATCCCTAGAGCTCTGACTCCATAGTGGACTTTGACTCCATTGGGGGCTTCAGCTCCATAGAGAGCTTTGACTCCTGGGGGACCGTCAACTCTGAGGTGAGCCCTGGCTGTGGTCTCTGAAGGAGCTGTGACAAGATGATCCTGAATGCCATCTTCTAGGGCTGAAGGAGAACCAGCGAGATGAGTCACTTCTGTGCCAGCATGCTGGACTGATGGATCGAGCCTGGTGCCAAAAATTCCCACTCTCTGACTGCTGACGGTGAGTATCAACATGGTGCTCTAGGGAGCAGCACCTAAGAGGCATCACATGGTGACAGGATAATGAACGCCTCTTCTCTCAGATTGCATACAAGTTCTCCCAATGTTGGAAGTCCCAAAGCCAGGCATATAAGCCCTCAGGGGATGGGGCGGTATATAAATACGATAATAAAATAAAAAATAAAATAAATCCACCTGGTGGAGGTTACTGCTGGCATTGGCGTGTCAAGAACCTGAGCCCTCCAACCATCTATAAGAAGCCCCACATTGACCAGCTGGAAGAACAGAGGACTCAAGGATGTTTGGTACCAGGACCACCAACTGCAAGGTCTACATAGGCCCCATGTCGTCCTGGACCTCCAAGTGTCAAGAGCGACCCAAAGAGGAGGAGCAGTGGGTCTCCAATTGACTGTAACGAGAGCCTGACTTTGATCTGCGATCCACACTGGAAGAAGAAGAATGCTGATTCCACACATAGAGGGTAGGTCTAATATCTCCACAGATTGCTCACTCCACTAGAGAAGTTACTTGGTGTTCCTGGAATGATTCCATTGGCAATGGGGTCTGGAGTCAGTCCAGTGTGATGCAAAAGAGGACACTGCTTTGGACTGCATCGGAGCATTTCAACACTGAAGAAGCCAGGGACCAGGAAGCCCTCACATGGTCCCTGGACTGCGAGCTCCAATCCCTAGCCATTCAAGAGGTTTTCCAGAGGGGAGAATCTAAAAGGCAAGCCACACAGCCTTCCTACAGTATCTTTCAGTAAGCAGCACTCTACCGGCTTAGATCTCTTAAGGATCTTCATGAGTGACAGAGACTTCTCAGTCTGGCCAGACGTCTAAAGCAGCAAGCAACACACATTTCCTGGAGGGGTTTTTCAAAGACTTACCCCCAGCCACAGTTGGGTCCAGAGCGAGGGAACACTCATAGAGTAACACCCTCAGGCATGATATCCTGACTTGTCTGGCCTTTGGTGTAAGCTTCGCACATTCCTTGCATGTGCTTGGAATGCGTCCCTCACTGAGAAACAGCAAACAATCCATATGGCTATCATTCTTGGCCATCTTAGCACCACAACATGAGCACTTTTTGAATACAGCCAAACCCTTCAACATCTTGGTTAGAGCTAGACCAAACAAATATCAAGGAAGCTACAGCACGTTTTCTCCCAGCAGTGGCAAGATGAGAACTGAGGGGACCTCTCCCTCCCCCTCCCACCTTGTGACCATTTCGGCAGGAATCTTCCCGCCTGCAGACTTGAATAGAGGGGGAAGGAGCACTCTGTTTCCAGGGAAGAAAAGTTTGTGAATCTTTTTCCGTGGCAGGCCTGCGCATATGATCACATAAGACCACAACAGTTAACTGTTGTTGCTGTGTGCTGCTCATCAGCCAGTTGTTCAAATCAAGAGTTTTTTAAAAAACCAGTCAGTCATCTAGTGATTACTATATTTCGTGCCTATGCTATCAATATGATTTCATGCATGCATATTTTCTCACAGCATTATGAGAGTCATCACTCCCTTAGCATAGTTTAGTTACCTAACCTGACTATGCATGACCCTGTGTGGGTACAGAAGAAACTGAAACTGCACAACACAAAGTTGTTTGGCACATTGCTTGAGTGGGACTCACTGTGATGAAGCACATCTGTAACCACAGTTGTCAAGAGGTGTATGTTTGCCTGCTGAGCATCTCAGCATCCCTTGTAGCTATTGAAAGTGGTGACAGGCAGAGAAGAGCATAGGGTCTAGAGAAGTGATGTTCAATGGCTCTTTGACAAGCCATCTGTGGCTCTTCTGAGCTCTACTCCCCAATATAGAACTGGCTCTAAGTTTCAGAGAAATAAATAAGCCTCTTGCTCACTGGGGCTTGTGGCTGGCAGTTGGTTTGTACCTTTAAAGGAATGAGTAATCTGTAAGCTTTTCTAGGGTGCAGACATTATGCCACCGATCTACATAAATATGGCTGTTTTGTTGGATGGCAATTGTGAATGTGGCACAATGTGACCCATAGTGAAAGAACCACTGGAATACATCTAACTGGTGGACAAAACCATATCAGAGCAAGTGCTGCTTAAGAAATCCCAGGTTATTTGGTACCATTCTTTCAAAACTGGTGCAATATGTTATCTGGGGCCAGCCCAGTTAATAATTTGGCTGGTCGTTATTTCCTCTTCCTTCCTTCCTTCCTTCCTTCCTTCCTTCCTTCCTTCCTTCCTTCCTTCCTTCCTTCCTTCCTTCCTTCCTTCCATAAAGCTGAAGTTTCTGAACCATCTTTGAAGGCACCTCAGTATGTTCTGTGCTTTAATTTTAAAAAAGCCCAAAAGTTACCAGAGCATGGATAACTGCGGCAAAAGAATTTCTTTCGAAAGAGGGCACAGCTGGCACACCAACTGAAGCTATATAAAAAGGGTGACACATATCACAGCCGAGCTATTCATGTAGTTTCATATTTCTTATCAAAAAGCTATTATTTTGCAATGTGTTTTTGGCACAGCTCTAAATTGCTGCTTTTCATCCAAGCCAGAGACAGAAAACACAAATCCAAACATAATTCCCAAAGTTCAGGAGTCTTCTTGAGCTCAGTGTTGTTTCAAGCAACTGAGTCCAATTCAAATTTCAAGCTAGGTTTCAAACTAGGCATCACTACTGCTGCATCAGAATACACTAAGACAGGGAAAGCTTAGGCCAAAACTCCTCCCTTCGATAACCTGTTTCCTGTCCTCCCTTCTTAGTATGTTGTGCTTCTTATGTCCATGACAATATCTAAAAATGTCACTCTATGGTCTATGGTCACTCTATGGTCTGTGTGACTTGCAGTGAGCACAGCACAATTCCCTGGAGCTTTAAAAACAGCCCTTTGGCATTTCCTAAAAATTCTCTATCATCTTAAATTGTAGTTATTGCATTTCATCTTTTTCTGGGCTTCCCTGAAAATAAGCCCTACCATGATTTTTCAGGATTTTTGGAGTAGGCTTAAAACAGTGGTGGCGAATCTATGGCACGGGTGCCAGAGGTGGCATTCAGAGCCCTCTTTGTGGGCACGCGTGCCCAGAGTTCATCATGGGGGGGGGGGCGGAAAATCATACCCACACACACACACACACATCTAGGCTGGCCTGGGCATGATCCTTTACCTGGGAGTAAGCTCAGTTGCTGGCAATGGGGCTTGCTTCTGAGTAAACCCTCTTAGGGTCGTGATTTACCCATTCAAAGCATTGCACAGTTGCTTCACCAAGCTTACTCCTGAGTAACATGCACCTCGGAGCCAACTGTTTTTCCTAAACTAAAACCTCAGTATTCAGGTTAAATTGCCATGTTGGCACTTTGCGATAAATAAGTGGGTTTTGAGTTGCAGTTTGGGCACTCGGTCTCAAAAAGGTTCACCATCACTGGCTTAAAATATAAACCCTACTTCAAAAATAAGCCCTACTTGTAGTTACAGATCAGGATGGTGTGATGCAGCAGGGTGCTCCCTGCCAATGAGAATGCAGCTTGCATCACACGTGACGAGGAAGCAACGGGGCTGCTGAGAGCCCGCCTTAATGAATTGTGAAGGTACCTTATTTCCCCTAAAATATGCTTTACCTTGAAAATAAGCTCTAATGCATCTTTTGGTGAAAAAATTAATATAATACCCTGTCTTATTTTCAGGGAAAGACGGTATTAGCACCATAGAGGACAGCGAAATGTTTCAAAACTGGTTCATCCTAGTCCACCATGGTTGGGCATAGCACTGCAGGAACTATAGCATAGCTGTTGAACTGCAATAAATTAACAGAGCAAATATTAGAGCAGAGATGTGAGTTATTTTGTAGAACTTTACTAGATAACTAATGAATTTACACTAAATATAGGAATAGCAAACTCCATCTATGCCAGTGCTCAGTCTGGGTGTCTGCGCAGTCTACATGTCCCTGTGTGTCTGGCTCTCCTCTTTTTCTGGAAAAAGAAAGAAGCAATCATTCCAGAAATTCATGTGATTTTAGTTATGTGACTTCAGCAGTTAACTTTTGCTTGACTGAATGAAGCAGGCACTTGTAAAATCCTAACAATAGTCCTAGGACTGCATTGTTTTCAGAATTGCACAGAGTTTCACAACAGTACCCGACCTCGTGGCTTTAAGCTGATGTCCATCCTAACTGGAATTAAATACCAAAAGGTCAAGAACTGACTAGGGCCACTAGATAAGAAACTGCTGTATAACAAAAATACAAATGCATTTATTACAAATTAAAACCATCACATCATAGTAGAAGGCCCAAAATAACCTGCTTATAAGGCAGGATGTGAGGAATCAGAGGTGCCTGTTGAATTTGGCCTGTAAGCCAGCATCCATTCCTTTAAAAACAAAACATGCCAAAATACAGCCACACAGTGCCAAAGTAGTACTAACACCATTTTCCCATAAGTGAATTTTAAATTGCTCAGAACAATGTAATATCTTTTGATCTCCATCCGTTGCATTTTGAATATATTTTCTACAAATCTACTTAAGTAGAGCTAGTAAAAATACAAAAAATGAAAACAGAGAAAGATCTACTCAGCCCTTAGTGCTGGCCACTGCTGTGACCCAAATTCCCCCACATGAATTAGCTTTCATTTAAAAAAAAAATAATGGAAGCATGCAGAGTTGTGCAGGGGATATCTGCATATAACAGCTAAGGAAGTGAAGAGCAGTCTGAGGAAGTGAAGAGCAGAAATCAACCAACTCCAGGGGCCACTCTGGCCTGAGGAAGCGCCGCGGGTAGGAGCCCTTCCCACATAATTTTGGCCGCTACTTTGGAATATCTCTGGAGCACCTGTTAGCATAAGCTCAGTCACTGTGGGATACAGCCAAGGGCAAGCTCAAGGAACTCCATTTAAGTGATTTGCACTCTTTGCCATCTGTTTTCCAAACTCCCTGAATGTCGTTGAGACCTGAACAATGACTCTCCTTTTCAATTCATCGATCTGAGACCAAGACATTTCTGAACTGCCTCATCCCTGCACCTTCCTGACAGCTTGCTTTATTCCTGCAATAATAGCCATCATTATATCATTTTTATGTTTTGCTGGAAAAAATCATCTTGAGCTGATGAAAACATTTCCTGTCAGAGCACTTGATCTTCCAGGGGCTTCACCTGGGATTGAACCAAACTGGGCGCTCAGGTACAAGTTGACAAATCCACAGGGATAACTGACAAGGTCAAGAATGGTAATCAGTTTGCAGCTGGTGTCTCTTAACACCGTTTTAAAAAGCTTTCTGCAGCATGTTTCACCTTTCATCTCTCCTTGGGTCTGTTCTCCCACCTTTAAACAAAGAAGTAATCCATCCACAGCCAGTTCTGTCCTTTCTCCTCAGGCTGTGTGATTGCTCCTGAGCTGATTCAGTAGAGCAAAGTATTGTGAGGTGAAATAATGTGGAGCAATGATCCTTGACTCTGATTTTGAAGGCTGAGGAATTTCTAAATGAAAAAGGGGGTATGACTGTTGTAAGTGGTACAATTTGCATGTGGCAGACAGGGTTGGCTCCAGCTAGCCTGATCTTGTCAGATATTAGAAGCTAAGCAGGGTCAGTCCTGGCTAGTACTTGGACGGGAGGCCACCAAGGAAGTCCAGGGTTGCCATGCAGAACCAGGTAATGACAAACCACTTCTGTTCATCACTTGCCTTGAAAACCCTACACGTTGCCACAAGCACAATCCAAACATGTCTAAGAAAGCTTCACAGAACAGAGTAGGCATGGGAGATGAGGAACTGTTCCATTTATCTGTGTCCGGAAATTGTCCTTGACTCATATGCAGTGGCAGTCTGTACAGCCCCAGATGTGAAATATTGTGCTCTGAATGAGGGGATATGTGATAAACCAGCCAACAGAAAGAGTAACCTTGAAGGCAGTGAACAAATTGTGTTTAGCTTTGTTCTTTGTTCCTGTACATGATGCCAGTCAACCAAGGAAGATGTCAGTATGAGGAGGTAGTTGGGCATCTAATCAATGAGAACAGCCCATTTGCACACATCTTTTAGTGAATCTGGGGAGCCAGGCCAGGGGGACTAGAAAGCAGGTGGTTAAATAGGGGTTGAGAGAGTGCATTGTGATGGAGGAATTCGCCAGCTCTCATCTTACCTCACTAGATGACTAAGCCTCTCTGTGCAACCCTGAGCATTGTTGATATCATACATAGAAGGTATAGGGTGCATACAAACACCTCATGAAGTGTGTATTCAAAGTGTTTTACATGCTTGTGAAAGGCCAACAAATCTACAGATCCATCACCAAAAAGAAAGAAACTGAACGCCGTACACAAAATAGGGAACATTTGCTTAACCCTAAAATGTACCTACCCAAAGGAATTGTTTTATGTTTATTGAGCTAACAGATGTGGAGTGCTTTAACGATCTGAAAATATGGGTTATGTTTAGTGCTAGTGGCAAATGTAATGAAGAATGCAAACCTGACTGAGCTTTACAGAAGAGTAAAGTACAGAAGAGTACAGAAGAGCTTTGCCTATGCTAGGCAAAGCGCACCCACAAAACTGATCATGAATCCTGATTGATTAATCAAAGCCATTTACAGGTCCTACTGGTACAATGTCATGCATTTGGTTTTATTGCATTTCTGACCTCCTCCCCCCTCCCCATAGTTGGTGCACTGTGTATTCTTTGCTGCCATCTACTGACATGCAACAGACTTTGCTCATCCATCTCTTAGAATCTTTCTGTTTAGTTCTTGGCATGTATGAGAAGAGCTTTCCTAAATCAGAATAGGGCTGCATCTCCTCCAGCCTTCTAATCTTCCAAAATGGTACTGTCTGGCTCATGATACCATCATCAGTCAGCGTGGTGTAGTGGTTAAGAGCAGGTGCACTCTAATCTGGAGAACCGGGTTTGATTCCCCACTCTGTCACTTGAGCTGTGGAGGCTTTTCTGGTGAATTAGATGTGTTTCCACACTCCTACATACCTGCTGAGTGACCTTGGGTTAGTCACTTCTTCGGAGGTCTCTCAGCCCCACCCCACCTAACAAGGTGTTTGTTGTGGGGAGGAAGGGAAAGGAGATTCTTCTGTTCATCTCTATGCCTTACATCTCTATGAATACTCAGGAAAGAGGACAAGAGAGGAGGCTGACTTCAGTCATTTTTCCTGAACCCCCAGATGGATACAACCCAGTCCAGAACACTGTTAACTGCCCTGTCTCTTATCTTCATGCAAACTATGCAAACACAACACAAAATGGGGCTTTCTGATAGATGTGCCTTTGGATTTGGGGTGGCAGCTGGTATAGAAGTGAGAAAAATATTGAATTTCCAATGTACGGAATTTTTTTCTTTACATGGAGAAATCAGGTTTGCAACAGCATTGGGTATCAAAAAACTGGTTTGCCTACTGATCTCTTGTCTATTTAGAAACTCTGGTTCAGGCTGAGAGTTTTTATTATTTTATCCTCACTGTTCACTTCACATATATTACACATTCCTTCGCATTCTTTTCATAAACCACTGGATTTGGGGGTTTACAATCTGAACCCAATACTTTAGCCATTATTTGCTACAAGCTACCATAATAACTTTCCTGGAACTCTACTTGCAAGCATTCCACCTTGCAGAGCTGACATCTTGATATTAGACCCAGAAGGGCTAGAGGCTCAGTTTCTTGATCTTGGGTGGGTAGGTTAGTTAAGGGATTGGTGGTAGCATTACCCTGGGGTTTTAAGACTTCATATATCAGCATTTTGTGGACCCCTAAAGGTAAAGGTGCAAGAACTAGGTCATTACTGACCCATGAAGTAACATCACATCCCAACTTTTACTAGGAAGGCTATGTCTATGGGGTGGTTTGCCACTGTCTTCTCCAGAGAGCTACACTTTATCCCCAGCAAGCTGGATACTCATTTCACCAGCCTTGTAAGGATGGAAGGTTGAATCAACCTTGAGTTGGCTAACTGAAACTAACTTCTGCTGCGATTGAAGTGAGAGCTTTGGCTGTAGCTTACCACTCTGCATCACAGGGTTCATTCCATCACCCTTAAGGAGGTTTTAATAAACCTAACACTGGGTTCTCTGAAAGCAAGTGGTGGATGTATTTCCATTCTCCAGGCTACCTTATTTCAAAAGTTGCTTTATTCTAGATGCCAAACACCTTTGGAAGAAGGAAATAAGAACAGTGGAAAACAGGCTACCCCCTGATTAGAGAGCTAAAGTTGACTCAGGCACCTTTTAATCAAGCAATCAATTGTTGTTCAAATAAACCACATAAATCATGTTTCAATAAATGTAAAAGATCACCTATCCCTCCATGTTCCTGCTTCGTGAGGTGGCAACTCCTGAGGTGAACTATACTTCAGGAACTAGAGGTACATTTAGTGGGGGCCCAAGTGGGAACCTTTTTGGTGCCTGCCCCTCAGCTATGGAAATCCCTCCCCAAGGATCTTCATCCTGCTCCTTAATTATTGGCCTCTTGCCAGCTTTTAAAGACCAAAAAGCCTTTGAGTATAATTTTACATTAGTACTGGGTTTTATTGATTTTAATTCAAAGGCTATCCAGATTTTATGTATTTTTGCTTTGGATTTCTTTGGATTTTTGTGTGTTTTGATTATGTTAGCTTCCTTGAGCATATTTATTAATGGGACAGAGAGCTGCAAGCTATCTAAATATATAAATAATTCATTTTAATAGAAAATGTATGATGCAGCTAGCAATGTAATACACAAAATCTACCACTCACTGTTGGAAAGATCATACAGGAAGGTCTTTGCAAAGCTGAAACTGGTAAGGAACAGGAAGCGGAAGTAGAATAAGGCATGCAGCTGCAAAAGGGGAAAAGTTATGTATGTTGGATAACTGCAGGACTGACTTGGGGCTCATTCACAAAAAGGGTTGCCAACTAGCATCTGAACAGATGAATGGACTCCCTCAGAAACTCATGACACTACACTGGAGAGGATGCTGGAGAATACTTAAGTTCTGTCTTCATCCTTCTATATGTCCAAGGCCATTCACACACCCATGTCAGTATTCAGAGCTTCAGGACTCAAGGGATGGACATGGATTTGTATTTATGGATTCATTACATTATGCCTATCCAAATTTTCCAGAAATGTTCAAAGCAATTTATAAAATTCAAGAAATTAGAAAAGTTCTATTATAAATTCTAATTCTAAAGACTAAGTAGAACTCAAGCAACCATTTCTGGCTCTTAACAACAGTATTGAGCAAGGAAAGTCTATACAACACACCTAGAGGCCATCTTTGCCCCTATATACACAGGAAAAACTGCTCCATAGGGTAGATGGCCCTTGGTTAGAATGGGGTAGGGGTAGCAACTGTGGCAACTGGCATCACACAATGCTGTGATGTCACTTCTGGTTTTGTGCTTGGAAATAAAAATGTACAATACCCATCCCACCTTCCCATTTTTGCTCACGGTAATCCATTGATGAAGTGAAGTGAAGCCCATAGCCCTGAAATGAGAGGTTGTTACAGGCAACCTAACAATCCTGCTATTACAGGATCTATTACAGGATCTAGTAACATCAGCTACACCATCTTGGGCTCATTTACTTACATTTCTTCCAGTGATATTTATGCCATCTTTTGCCAACAATGTCTTTCTACTCTCTACATTGGACAAATAGGTCCAATAGAATATAATCTGATGCTAATAATCGCAACATTCAGAAACGAGTGGGGAAACCATTTATCCTTTCAGGACAATGTATTGCAGATGTAAAAATAACTGTTCTTCTACAAAAAAAAAGTCAAAGAAAACTGCTGAATTGGGATTTCTGAAGTGATTGAACACTGTCTCTTCCCCGGCCTAAATAGAGGTTTGGGTTTCCTTGCTCACCACAGTTACCAGTAGCTCAGCAGAGTTATTACAGGTGTTCATTGTTCTTTCTCATCATACCATACTAATAATAATATCACATTGTATCACATTGTAGTCCTTTACGGATGTTCATTTTTCATATGTTTTACACTATGTCATTTTTTATTTGATTTTGTTTATACTCTTCTGCCCATATTCTACACGCACTTTGAATGGATGTATTGCTCTTTTGGTTGTATCTTTCTGTATCTGCCCCCCCCCCGAGAGGCAACATCTGATCTCTCTTGCAGTACTTTATGAGTAACAACTATATCCATTCCAGTTCCTTTCACAGAGACTCATGCCTGAATGATTTATAACAGATGTGTCCCTGTTGTAACTCTACTTATTTTTTGTTGCCATCCAACCCAAAGGGTCTCATGGTGACTTGCAACATTTAAAAAGTATAAATGAGTTTAAACGACATAAAAAAGATTAAATATTAACATTAAAATATTGTAGTGTTAAAATATAATAAAACACTCCAGATGTGGATTATACTGCAAAGGCTAACCTAAACAATTCAGCACTGCAGAAACTAAACAAGCTCATCAGGGCATGGGTGTCATCTGAGAGTGCATTCCACAGAGTAGGGGCCACAACTGAGAAGGCCCTTCCCCTGGTGACAGACAACCATGTCATCCCAGAGCCAGGCACCTGAAAGATATCCCTAGATGAGTGGTGGTGAATCTATGGCACTCCAGATGTTCATGGACTACAATTCCCATCAGCCCCTGCCAGCATAGCCAATTGGGAATTGACCAATTGACCAAAGGAAGTGCAGGGGGTTGAACCATGAAGGGCAGTCCCATAGGTATGAGAATCCCAGACTATTAAGGGCTTTAAAGGTTAACACCAACACCTTGAATTGGATCCAGAGACTAATTGTTAGCAAATGCAGCTGCTGCAAAATTGCAGTAATATGAACACTTGGGGCAATACTTTGCCCCCACCATCACCACCACCTTGTAAACTTTGGTTATAAAAGTGTCTACAAAATGATTGTGTGCTCTGTTTGTATTCCAAGAAATCAGGTCTGACTCAATAAACCTTATGCTAAAGTAAATACTGTCAGTCTTTAAGGAGCCTCTAGACTTTGTTTGAGTTTGCTGCAATAGCCTGACATCTGAACTAATTCAGACATTGCTGAGCCCAGCAAAATTAGGAATCAACCAAAAGAGTACAAGAAAGGTCAAGCATAAAATGCCAGCAATTGTCGAAGGAAGAGATGCCAGAGGCATTGTGCCCGATTGTGAGTATTCCTTGCCTCTGTAGGACTACCCTTGAGGATGATCTGTGTGCTGCCAGCAGGCAAAGGCAAGGCTGGGTCTGATCCCATAGGGAAAAACAAGTGGCAAGCATAAACATGGTCAGGACACAGTCCAATGAGCCAAGGCAGGCAGCAGACAAGGCATATTCAGGTCACAGTCCAATAGGTCAAGACAGGCTGGAAATCAACAAATAACTAGGCACACAGTGGTCACAGGAACACAGTTGTTGCACCCAGGAAAAAGCAAGATCACAGCAAGGCTTATATAGGGAGCCTTGTTCAGGGGGTTGGGATTCTGCAAGGAGTTAGTCCTCATCAGATGCAAAGACTTCTAGTTTCCCATACCTTGCTGCCAAACAAGCACTCCTTCTGTGCTTCTGCAGTAGCAGCCTCTGCTTCTGCCTCCTTCTGCTTCTGCATCACTGGGTTCCCTAGAAGGATCTGCAGGCTCTTCCACCTGCATGTAATCAGGCAGGGAAGGACCAGGCGTTGGCTCTGCTGCCTGGTTTTCCCCAGGAGCAGCCAACTCTGGCTGCACTGTGTCTTCAGGTTCTGCCTCAGAGTCCTCTGTGCTCTGGGGAAGATTCACATGGGAGATGGTGGAACTTTGGATCTCCTGATCCCCTTTGGATCCCCTGGTGTATCCAGAATAAGTAACCAGTTAAATCCTATCCATGATTCTAGGTGGCTCATACACCAAAAGTCTGGGCTTATGGTCCAAAATATCTATTGCTTCAAACCACAAACTTTCCTCTTGGCTTTCAACCACTTCAGTAGAGTGTGCACCAGAAGGTTGGATTATCCCCCACCCTGAAACAGAATCACTTTCAATGTTTAAACTGGGGACCTCAGATTCTCCCTTTAAATCCATGCTGAAGGGGGTGAATTTAAAAGAATCTGGGGAAATTTGGGGGGTGCCTGCTGTCAGGGGTGCAATTGTTAAGCTATCAGCACCAAACTTTCAGAGTATCTTTAGGAGACTCGCCTGATGATTGCATCCAGGTTTGGTGAAGTTTGGTTCAGGGGGTCCAAAGTTATGGACCCTCCAAGGTGTAGCCCCCATCTTCTATTAGCTCCCATTGGAAACAATGGAGGATGGGTCACCCGCTTTGGGAGTCCATAACTTTGGACCCCCTGAACCAAACCTCACCGAACTTGGGTGAGATCATCAAGAGAGTCTCCTGAAAAAGCCCTGAAATTTTGGTGTTGATAGCCTAAAAACTGCACCCCCTGCAGGCCAAAAACAAAAAACACTAAAAATAAAAAACCCACAAATGTGGGGGGGAGCTTCGGACATGTAATGGGGGGGTTGAACCTGAGGAACCCCCTCCCTTACCTACGTCCTTGGGTGGACTCTATGGCATATCTCACTGAGGTCTCTCCTCTCCAATTCCCACCCTCTTCAAGATCCACTACCAAACCTCCAGGTATTTCCCAACCCAGAGTTGGGGACTCTAAACCCTTATACAGGAAATCAACAACTGCCTTCTCAGTGTTGTGACTCATTGGACCAGGTAATCAGTGGGACCTGAATTTGAAAAAGAATGCTTAGATTAAAATGCTGCAAAATTAAAATGTGTTTGCCTTCATCCACAAGTTCGCACCCACTTTTGACATGGAACAGATTATTAGTTGATTTCTCTCGACCCTCTTGCATCTCATGTACTTAGATAGTCAAGTTCAAACAATGGATTTTTTTTCTGAGTTTCCCTCATTATGATTGATATTGGAGCCATTATCAAATTGATTGTAGTAGAACTTTAAAAAGAAATGGACAGACACTTGAGGTATTGTTAATCTCTGAGATGGCGTAGTGGCGTAGCAGTGGCGTAGGAGGTTAAGAGCTCGTGTATCTAATCTGGAGGAACCGGGTTTGATTCCCAGCTCTGCCGTCTGAGCTGTTGAGGCTTATCTGGGGAATTCAGATTAGCCTGTACACTCCCACACATGCCAGCTGGGTGACCTTGGGCTAGTCACAGTTCTTCTGAGCTCTCTCAGCCCCACCTACCTCACAGGGTGTTTGTTGTGAGGGGGGAAGGGCAAGGAGAGTGTAAGCCCCTTTGAGTCTCCTGCAGGAGAGACAGGGGGGATATAAATCCAAACTCTTCTTCTTCTTCTTAAAAGCTACATCAACGCATGAAATCCATTTATTCTTCATCTATAGGTCCTTCATGTTGGTATTCAGAATTGCGATAACCCTACATTGGTGGTAATAATAACACTCAGTATTCCTATGGTGCTTTCAAATTGCCTCCACAAACATACCCCACCCAAGAAAAATCCTTCTTGACCCAGAGCAGAGCAGAGGGAGGGGTGGAGAGATAAAGCTTAGACTGAAAGAAATGGAAAGGCTGAAGTGCCAAGTGCTTAACCTTTTCTTCATGAGCCATTTTTCTCAATGTTCCCCACAAGACTGCAAAGTAAAATACATTGAACCTACTTACATTTTACTAACTCGGGGGAAAAATGGGGGTGGGGGTGGTAATTGAGAAAACAATCCAGAGGAAACAGTTAAGTATCCTTACCTACATGGCCACTGTGATCAAAGTATCCCTATCTACATGGCTACTTTTGACACACACACACACACACACAAACCCATACACAGAGCCATAATTGTATTAAACTGAAGACAACCCAGTAGTAGATATTTCATGTGCCCCCTGCCCCATTACAAGATAGCTGTGCACTCCCTTACCCTGGTCCTTGGAATCTATCACATTAAAGCAAAAGGTAATCCACTTCAGTATGCCTCAAATCTTTCTTTGATGGGAATAGATGTGGGAAATACATACCTCTACAATCAATGGACTGGAGAAAAATTATTCGCCATTGCATTTTGAACAACTGTTTTTAAGCAAGGGAAGGCTATTTCTAAGTCGCGGAGAAGTTTTAGAATCACAAAATGGTCACTAACTGGCTGTTCAGTTTTTGAAAGATGCTCAAAAAAGAGCAGATCTCTTGTTTGTCGTGGCTTCTCACCTCAAACATGGCATCTCAGAGGGTTGCATGGCTGGTTTGTTTCCAGTTCTCTAAAAACAGTGCTTGGATTTGGTGGCATTCAAGCAGATGGTTGACTATACAGCCAGAGAAGCTTTATGTGATTTTGTTTCCTCAGATGGCTTGGGAAGATGGAGGAGGGGAACAAGAATAGCCATGAGAATGCAGCACAAATCTGTAAACATACACTACCATTCACAGGAGAATTTAAAGCAACTTCAACTGTTCACCACAATCAGTAAACATGAGGAATAGCATCCAAGATATGGGTACCAACTCTGGGCTGGGGAATTGCTGGAGATCTGAGGGCAGATCTTGGGGAGGACGGCAGGTTAAAAAGCCTTAGAATTCCCCGTACTCCAGAGGACCTGGTCTCCATGGTATAATGTTAATTTAAAGTAAGGGCAAGGGCTGCTCAAACACCCACCAGTTTGCTCACCAGCTTTGCCAGTTTTACAGCAGTCAGTTTACTGTCCATAAATGGTTTGAGTCTGCTGTAACAGGTTATTCTTCAAGTATTCAGACCTTGCAGAGCACTCAGTGGTGTCTTGCTCATGAACATCCTTACAGAACCCAAAGGCAGCCCTACCTGCCACCCTTCCACATACAGACCTGCTGCACTGTGGCTGCTTCCTGCTCAATAACCAATAATATAAATGAAGTGAATCAATCAATCAACCAGCCAGTGATAATACATACACTCAGTTTACAACCTGTTGTTTATTTAAGTCCAGGTTATCAGTGTTATTGAAAACCTGTTATTGATAGAGAGCAGCAGTGGCATAGTGGTTAAGAGCAGGTGTACTCTAATCTGGAGGGACTGGGTTTGATTCCCCGCTCTGCCGCTTGAGCTGTGGAGGCTTATCTGGGGAATTCAGATTAGCCTGTGCACTCCAACACATGCCAGCTGGGTGACCTTGGGATAGTCACAGTTCTTCTGAGCTCTCTCACTCTCACCCCCCCTACCTCACAGGGTGTTTGTTGTGAGGGAAGAAGGGAAAGGAGTTTGTAAGCCCCTTTGAGTCTCCTTACAGAAGATAAAGGGTGTATATAAATCTAATTCTTCGTCTTTCTTCTTCTTATTTGCAAATATGCATTTTTGCAGTCTTATGGGAAATGTAGTTCCCCCCCATCCCCCACATCATTTAATGACCTGACCCAGCATCCATGGCCCTGCAGAGAATCAATGCCACCTACTATACAGTCAAAAGCCTCTGGCAGTCAAAAATAAAATAAAACTCTGCCACCGTAGCTGCTGAATAGAATAATAGACTGTTTGATCACAGTTCAAGGTAGTTAATAGACAAATATATCAGATGTTCAACTCTGGGTATTTATGGTGGTCAAACAAGGCATGTTTGACTGTTAATGTATTTGTTGTATTTGCTGTGCATCCAGGGGTAGGGAACCTTTAACACTCAAAGAGCCATTTGGACCCGTTTTCCACGGGAAAAGAAAACACTTGGAGCTACAAATAATTTTTGACATTTAAAATAAAGATAACACTGTATATATTGGGGTTTTTTTTACCTTTTACTCCACTCATTCTGAGAAGCGCATGGATGCGCCTGCCCTGCTGCCTGCAGGGCGGGCAAGGATGGGGCCAGCAGCTCAGCCTTGCCGGCAGCTGGGAAAGCACCTGCCCTGCTCCAATGGGGCGGGTGAGAGGGGAAGCCCGCGGCGCGGCCCAGACGGCCGCAGGCAATTGGTGCGCTCACCCTGCTGCCTGCAGGGCGGGCAAGGATGAAGCCGGCGGCTCAGCTCGTGGAGCCGCAGTGCAAGGGCAGAAGAGCCGCATGCAGCTCTCGAGCCGCAGGTTCCCTATCCCTGTGTGCATCTATACTGAGCTATACATTTTAACTGTCTTCTTTTATACCAACCCTTTCTCACCAATCATAACGCAAAATATCTTACATCCTTCTCCTCTCCTCCATTTTATCTTCACAATAACCCTGAGATGTACGTTAGGCTGAGAGAGTGTGTGTTACTGGCCCAGGGTCACCTGGCAATCTTCCATGGCAGAATAGGGATTGAAATCTGGGTCTCTCAACCGCCAGTCTACTCTAATCACTATGCCATGCTGAAAAAACACTGTGTGTAGAAATGTCTGAGATTACCAAAACTTTAGGGGAAAAGATTTGTTCTCTGGAGGTGTTTGAGGCGGGTAGTAGTTAAAGGTCAATTCATACATTACATTTTTTGGTGTACACCTCAAATGTTTCAAATGTTCAGCTAAATGTGTTAAGTATGGATTTGACAATCTTGTCAGGGAACCAAAATAGGCTGAAGTTTATGGAGTGGAAGAACTAATTTCATTTTTTTAAAAAAAGCATAAATTACTCAAACTATTTCAGTATACATTTAAAAAACATACTTGGCAAATCGGCATATATCACACTCTGAACATATATCACTCATCTAAGAAAAGTAATTAAACAGACACACCAGAAAGAATCTTTTCCTCTGCTCATCAGGAGTAAATACAAGTTTTTTCATTGTTATTATGAAGGTGTTGTTCATTAGCATTACAACATGGTACAAAATTAACCAACTGGTAACATCAGTGATGTATTTCTTTAATGACAGTGGCAGCATCTGCAAGTGAGGGAGGGAGTCTGGAGAAATCAGCTAAAGGTAGGGAAGGGGTCACTTTCTTCCAGGCTCCCTCAACCCCTCCCTGCCTCCCTCACCTCCCACCGAACTTTTCCCTTGCAGTCTGCTGTCTGCACACAATTCCTGCATGGGGGTGTCCTGAAATAAATGACAGAAGGAACAATGGGAGATACTGGCATGCCCTTTGGACATAATGAGAGTAAGGTTCACTAGTTGACTTGCATTGTTCCATTTCACTATATTACAGCACACAAAAGTTGCAGTGAAAATATGAAATGGATTTTGAATGAAGGCATTTGGTTTCAGATACTCCAGGACTGGAATAGCAGCCCCAAAATAGAATGATGACTCCCGGGAGGAGCAAAAGTGTTCTGAGATAGGAATGACAGCCCCAGAGTAGCTTTCTGTGCCAGTGGGCCCAGGGACAGATGATGTTTTTTGGGTCGGGTGCCACAGAGCCGCACTGTTTCCAGTTGCCCGGGTAAGTTGCCCCTCCACTGGTGCAGTTGCCCCTTGCGCCAGCAAGGAGTGCACCCTCACCAGCACAGGGCTGGTGCCAGCTCTAGAGAGGGGGCCCCTCTTCCTGAATTGGGCTGCCTGAGGCTAGGTTTTAAAAATTTGCTGCTTCTGTGGTGCCCCCCCCCCCTTTGTGAATTGTGCTGTAATTTATAGATCCAGATATATGGGGTAAAATATGCAAGCAATGCTCTGTCGAACAGTCTGCCCTCTCCTGCCTTTTTCTGTTCTAGCAAATGAACAAAAATCACTGCTGTAATTGACATTTGTCTCCAAACAATTCTCCTGGCATGAGCAAATAAATGGTTAGGCCAAAAGATGCTTCCTCTGAGTTTTCTCCAAATATTTGTGGCAGTTTCTGGGAGCAGACACAAATCAGGGAACGGACAACGCAATAACAAATGTGCTTAGATTAATAATTAGCAAACACTTTCCATAATTTGCCAGTTAGGCACCCCCACATTTGAAGAACTTGAATATTCCACCCCTATGCTGTTTCCCAAACTGAAGTTTTAACTGAGTGAGGGGCGATTTTGGGTGTTTCCCCACTTACCTTGGCTGCCCTTTGCTGCACGCTACTCTCACAGCACGGCATCTCTGGCACACGCCCAGGCGTCCCCACGACCCCGCGCTCTGCGCGGGGTCATCAGAAGGCGCTGTTTCGAGGAGTGCCAGGGATGCCGCGTGCTGAGGGGGCGCAAGAGCGGCAGCGTCGGGGAGGCTGCGTTGTCGCCGCCCCTGTAGTGGGGAGTGCCCCAGGACCCCGCGCTACTTGAGGAGAGTAGCGCGGGGCTTAAGGTAAGTGGGGAAAGGGCCTTTGATCACTTTCCCAAATGTCTGTGTATATCAGCAGCAAAGCAGCATCAGCTAGAGCTAACACTGAATAGTGATGCAAGTATACTGTCAAATCAGGGTCTGCAACATTTTAAAAAAAGTTTTACATCTCTACAAGCCAATGGACAATGAGATCATTTATACAAAGTCACTTTAGGTTTTTTAAAGTTTGGTACCATTATAATAGCAAGAATAAGTTCAATTTACAGAATTTACAGTACATCTTTTCTCACGTGTATCCAAAAGAGAAAACACATGAAGTAGCAACATTACTTTTTGTTGTTGTTGTTGTTGTTGTTGGCAGCTCCATTCAGTTCTTCCAAATCGGCAGACAACATTGTTAAATTTGATGCCTATGGTGATGGAATCGGCCGATACAATGTCTTCAATTTTCAGCACAATGGAGGCAAATACTCCTATGTAAAAGTTGGCCAATGGGCAGAGACTTTGACGCTTGATGTAGATGCCATTCATTGGTCCAGAAGTCATATCCCCACATCCCAGTGCAGTGACCCCTGTGCGCCCAACGAGATGAAGAACATGCAGCCAGGAGATGTCTGCTGTTGGATCTGCATTCCTTGTGAGCCATTTGAATACCTGGTGAATGAATCCACTTGTGCAGACTGTGGCCCTGGGCGGTGGCCAAGGGCTGATCTCACTGGCTGTTACGACCTCTCGGAAGATTACATCAAGTGGGAAGATGCATGGGCAATTGGACCAGTGAGCATTGCATGCCTGGGCTTTATTTGCACTTTCTTGGTTGTGGGGGTATTTATCAAGCATAACAACACCCCTTTGGTCAAAGCTTCAGGTCGTGAGCTGTGCTACATACTCCTCTTTGGAGTCTTCCTCTCCTACAGCATGACGTTCCTTTTCATCGCCAAGCCTTCACCAGCCATTTGCACCTTCCGCCGCTTGGGCCTGGGTACGTCCTTTGCTATTTGCTATGCTGCCCTACTGACGAAAACAAACTGTATTGCCAGAATATTTGATGGGGTAAAGAACGGGGCTCAGAGGCCTAAGTTCATCAGCCCGCGTTCGCAGGTCCTCATCTGCCTGAGCTTCATCATGGTGCAGATTGTGGTGGTGTCTGTGTGGCTGATTTTGGAAGCCCCAGGCACCCGGCGGTACACCCTTCCTGAGAAGCGGCAAACTGTTATATTGAAGTGCAACGTCAAGGATTCTAGTATGTTGATCTCTTTAACATACGATGTTATCCTCGTGGTCTTATGCACTGTATATGCCTTCAAAACAAGGAAGTGCCCAGAAAACTTCAATGAAGCCAAATTTATTGGTTTTACAATGTACACAACATGCATCATCTGGCTGGCTTTCCTCCCAATCTTTTATGTGACATCAAGCGACTATCGGGTAAGTCACTAAAGTCTCAGTTTCCCATCAGTTGTTCCAAGAGTCCTCCGATGGCCGTGGTGGCGAACCTTTGGCACACCAGATGTTATGGACTATGATTCCCATCAGCCCCTACCAGCATGGCCAATTGGCCATGCTGTAGTAATCCATAACATCTGGAGTGCCAAAGGTTCGCCACCACTGTCCTATGGGATACAGGCTGGCTTCTCATTGGGTGCTCTCTCACATCCTAATCTGAGATTTCTTCCATGCTGTTGACATACCCCTAACAGAAAATGACCCAGCTGCATGTGAGTGTTCGGTTAGTGTGGACAACAGGCACTGGATCTTTTTAAATTAATGCATTATGTGATCCAAATCTCTGCCTCAAGGCATTTCCAGTCTCTCGTCCATGATTTGATGACTTGCAACGGAAGCTCAACCATGCCTGCTTTGTATGCCAGTGGTCCTGGGTTCAATCTCCAATGTTTCTGGTTAAAAGGGTTTGTGGAAGCTGGTGCTGGGGAAAAATTATCCTGGAGATGTTGAGAAACTGCTTGGAATCAGAGCAGACAGTGCTTAGGGCTGATAGAAGAATAGTCGGACTCTGTGGGAAACCAGTTCCTTGAAAGGCATGGCCATGATCTAATATAACCTTAAGTTGTTTCATCTTTTTGTTCTGCATTAGATTGTGTTCAGGCTGACATGAGAAAGCTCAGTCGATTGAAAATTATTTATTATTTATTTTATTATGTTTATATCCACGCAATTTTCGACCAGAACTGGGCTCAGGGCGGCTTACAAGTGTAGGTTTAAAACAATACAGTAGTAAAAATTAGTATGTGATACTTCATAACTTGGGCCAGATACCCCTTGGTGTTCCACCAAGGAGTGATAATGCTTTCAGAAACCAGCTCATCGATTAAAGAGTCTAATAAATCGCATCTTACAATCTTTTTTTAAGGGGGTGGGGGTGTTGCTGGAGTTATGTTTATTTAGCACTTCAAAAATTCAACAACAAAGATATTTGCCACAACTTCAGCTGCAACCTGGGGAAAAGGGCAGAGTAGCCCTGCCAGAAAAAAAATTAGTAACCCCTCCTCCCACAGAAATAACCAGAACATCCCATGTCTTGCTGGACCTTAACACCTGCATAGACCAGGCCAACCTATAATTATTGGCAAAGATCCATTATAGGAATTGACCTATTAGTTTGATAATAGTGGGGGTGGGGTATCAAACCAACTAGGTCAACAATTTGGCTCATTGAGGTAGTATTCTTTGATCACCATTTACTGAGAGGCTGTGGCTCATTATGCGTGTCTGGTCTTCCTTGCTTTGGACGTGCATTCCTTGTGGGTGTGATTTTCCCAAATTCATGCTCTTCTGCCTCTCCAGCATTCACCCTCCAGCTTTCACCCTTCTCCCTATCTTCCCCAGCCCAAGTTTCTCCTGCTTAACCAGTTACCAGTTCCAGAGGATCAGGAGATGCTTTATTTCTCTCCAATTTCGAGCAAAGGTTTATTGCTTGAGGGACTGAACACTAGACAGAAACAAAAAAAACCCAAACCAAACACTCCTCCCCGCTTTCCTCACAAGCCTCATTGTTGCTTTTTGAAGCCAGTTTGTGGGAGCCTGCAGGGCAATGAAATGGGGGTAGGGAGAGAGCATGGATACCTTCTAAATGTGCACTGAAAGACATGGGGGGAACCCCACTTTGAAGTAAAGAGCTGCAGAGTAAATACCTCATGCATAATGGGCCTATCATTTATTTATGGGCATCTTGGAAATAGATGACTGAGCCCTGCTGAGGAAAGAGCCTGGGCAAGCATGGCTCTGCAGTTCTTGATTCCCTAAAGGAAGAGTGTTTCTACCCTTTTAAGAGCTCTGAGAGTTGGATGGTTTTATTTGGGAATGGCATCCCCAACTCACACTTTCACCTTTACAGCTGTTTTATTTTGCAATGGTTCTCTCCATGCAGGTCCAGACCACGACCATGTGCATCTCCGTAAGTCTCAGTGGCTTTGTTGTCCTGGGATGCTTGTTTGCTCCCAAAGTGCACATCGTTCTCTTCCAGCCGCAGAAGAATGTGGTCACTCACAGGCTGCACCTCAACAGGTTCAGCGTCAGCGGCACGGGAACCAGCTATTCCCAAGGTAAGCAAAGATTTTAAGGGAACCGTGTTGCAGCACTATTCCTGAAACGGCTTCTGGGTCATTCATTCCAGCAACGATAATGACTCCATCCTCTTTGATACAAAAGGGAAGATGCTGAAGGCAGCTGAAACACACATCTGTTTACATAAATTAATTTGTGCCCCACAAAAAGCAACACCCAATTTCAGTGTTCTTTTAGGGCAAACTGTTTTCCAACCTTGCAATGCAACTCACCACTTCCCTTAGTAAGATAAGGATGAATGGGTCATGAACAGCTCATAATGCAGAGACATCCATGGAGGATGGTCTATGCCTCTCTTGCTGAGAGACGAAGAGGATCAGTCATGGATCCACACATAGATGAGGGTGCTTCTCTTAAAGGTGTAAGCCCTTTGACTCCTCTGAAGGACAGGGATAAGAGGAGGCTCAACTACTCCTCTCCTGCTCTTGGCCAGGGAGAGCAGATCTCATTTACCACATCTCAGTGCAGCACAATTCAATTCCCTGAAAATGGCTGCAGCACCTGGTTCAAGATAGTCAATCACCAACAAGCTCCACTTGCTAAGAAAGGAAGCTTGGCAGCAGGGTTCAAGACATTTTGCTGGGTCAAGCCAAGCAGAGTGAGCCTGCCCCCTCCCTGACCAGCACTGATACCAGTCAGATCCATGCAAAGACCTTGCAGCATGAACCATCCCTCTTCTCATCTCATCAGTCCTCATCAGTGCTCCGGTGAACATTCCTCCTTTCTCTTAGCTTCTCTCACTAAGGTCCCTCCACATGCAGCTGAGAAATCATCTGGTTTTTGCAGCACTTTGCACAAGTCAGACCTAGCATGCATGGGAAATGCCCCATGCAGCTAGATATCTGTCTATCTATACACATACATAGAGAGTTCAGTTCAGTTTATTTACAGTCATTTGACCAGCAGATCAGAGACAAAGACATATGCACACCTTGTATGTTTTCCACCTCTGTATCCTTTTATCTTATTGATTGGTTGCTAAGTCAGTTTTGTGCCATGGCAGCTTGCTGCTTTGTAAGATGGCTTGTGTCTGAAGAGATAAGGCACTGTGGTGTTCATGTCTTCTCCCAAAGAACTTTGGGTGAAAGTATCAATGATTCTTCGATAGAAAACATTAGCTGCATCACAGAACTACAAGTTTCCTTTCTGTGAAATTATGGTGTTTTCTGCACTGATCATGTATCCTGGGATAAGGAGGTGAAACATACCGGTTCAGGCATGACTTCTGCATGGTTTATGGGCCTAATTCAGGCCCGCTCCCTGAAATTTCCCATATCTTTCAAAAAACGGCAAATGGATCCTGATCCCACTCCCATGCGAACATTGCGGAAGACAGACCGGTTTATTTCTCCCGCCTTGCTGCCTGCTCTCCCCGCCCTACAGCTGTGGCCAATGAGAACGTCAGAAAAACGGGACTGTTCATGCATGTGTGGAAACGTTGCCATGAAAAATGAAACTAAACTGGGGAGGGCGTGCGTAATCACTTGGAGTTCTTCCTCCCGGTCTGCACGCAAGAACAGGCAGCCAGGTGAAGGGAGGAACCAAGATACAAACATCCCGGTATGTATAATCCTGGTTTACCCCCAGGATATTATGTCCGTCCGGAAAACGCCTACCATAGCTTGGAATCTAGTTTAAATTTGTCATACCAACTGCACTGACATCTGCTTAATTTGGAAACATTTCAATGGTTTTGCTCATCATTGCTCACAGGAGGAAAAAACAAAAGAAATATTGTCATAGTTAATAAGGATTTCTCTCTTTCAGCCTCAGCTAACGTGTACGTTCCCACCGTCTGCAATGGAAGGGAAGTCGTGGATTCTACCACCTCCTCGCTCTGAGCGTTCTGCTCCTAGACTGTTAGGAAGTGTTGCACAGTTCTTGCACAACCAGGAGAAAGTGTTTTTTTTAAAAAAAAGACTAGCATTTTCTTTTCTAGAAACAGTATAATAAATTATTTTTGAGGGCTGTACAGTATATAGTGGTGTTCTTTCAAGAACGACTTTAGTTCTAAGGGATGTGTAAATAGCCACAACTTCCACTTCTATCATGTTGACTTAGTAGTGAGGGAAGAGTTAGTTGCCATGATAGGTGGCTTTCTTTCTAATGGATTTTTGTAATTCCTTGTTGTAATTTACTTAGACTGCATTTCTATGTTGTATAATATGGTTACATTCTGTGCAACAAATGATTTTCACTGCAGTATTAATTAATGTAAAGATGCCAATAATAAAATCTGAAACATTTTCCAGCATGCTTGCACGCTTGCTTTTCTTCTTTCAGTGTTGTCAGAAATCATCAAAGGTGGGTAGACTAGATTGTCAGCAGACGACACAATGGTAACTGTTCTCCCTTGCTGGCATTTTAAGGCTATCCCTACAATGAGGCAACTATGAGCCAGCCTACTGCAGTGAACAGGTTATGGGGTAGCCCATGCCTATTTTTTAGTTGTTAAGATTGTTTTGTGCCAAGTGCCTGCTCCCTAGCAGGGGAGAAGCTGAGAAGTTGTATTTTATTCTTGGCTACATCCACCCAACATGAGCAGTAGCTGTCCAAAAGAATTAAGGAGGTTAATCCAGTCAGTTTAAGGTTTAGTTTGAGCCAAAAGCATAGCTTGATACCAGCTATGTGGCATCTGGCCCAGTTTTATTCTAAGAACTGCATTCTGTGCACAATGGGGAGCACCAAATATTCATCTGGGGAATTTAGACTGAACTGCTTCCAAGAGACGGAAGTCTTTGTATAAACAGATTTGTGAACCATTCATGAATTGAGGTGTCACTTTACCTTGGAAGACTTTAATTATGTAGGGAATATGTGAGCCCACTTTCAAGTAGAAAAATTTCAGAATAGTTGATGCCAGTCTTTGGGCATTCTCAATAACCTGGGTCAACTGAGTTCTCCCTGAACGTGTCAGTTGAATCTGTCACTATATCTAAATATTTAAAACACTGTATCTAAATGTCACCTGTTCTATGTCATGTCCCTAAGTCTACCATCTATATTTAACACATCTCCTGGTAAAAACGACAATCTTGGTCTTTTGGAAATTTGGAAATTTATTGTTAATTGTTTTACTTTGCAGTAGGCGCTAAGAACCCAAAGGGCTCTTCTAAGCCCTCCTTCAGAACAAAATAGAATGGTTGTATCATCTGCTTATAATAAGGAAGATATCAATCTGTTTGCTAAACTTGGTGTATGGAAATTTGGATTAAACAGAGCCTGAACCTTGGAGTTAATATGAAAATTAAGTAGAGCTTTGCTTTACTCCCCTCTTGAGAAGGACCCTGGAAGACAGGTGGCTCTGTTGCCTACATCTTATAGTCAAGCAACTGTTTTTGTGCAGCATACAAATAAGAATGAATAGTCTATGATTTACTGAGGATGTACTTCATTTAGCCCATAACCTATCCCAGGCGATACTATCAAAAGCCATTTTGAAATCTACAAAGCTCACATAGAGTGCCCCATGGGACCTAGTGATATATTTTATTGCCAAATGATATAAAACCAGGTAGTGGTTTAGGTAGACTAAAGCCCACTTCTTCTTCAACAATGATGTTCTCTCAGTCTATTCAGCCCAAAAACTTCCAGCACAAGTGCCTGGAGTAAAGCTTTCTCACTACAGTGAACAAGCTAATTGGATTATAATTAGCGCCATTAGATTTGTCCCTTTGTTGTATATTGGGATGGTAATGACTAGGCCTCAGTCAATGCGAGTCCATGCTATGTGGTCAATAGTTGTAAAAAGTGTTCAGCACTTGCACTTCCCCATCAATGTTTGTTATCAACTCTGGAGGAATCATGTCACACCATGGAGCTTTAAGAACATAAGAACTAGCCTGCTGGATCAGACCAGAGTCCATCTAGTCCAGCACTCTGCTACTCGCAGTGGCCCACCAGGTGCCTTTGGGATCTCACATGCAGGATGTGAAAGCAATGGCCTTCTGCTGCTGCTGCTCCTGAGCACCTGGTCTGCTAAGGCATTTGCAATATGAGCTCAAGGAGGATCAAGATTGGTAGCCATAGATCGATTTCTCCTCCATAAATCTGTCCAAGCCCTTTTTAAAGGTATCCTGTGGCAGCATATTCCAAACACCAATCACACATTGCGTGAAGAAGTGTTTCCTTTCTCTAACTTTAGTTAGCCAATTAGCCTCTTTACTTCTGTTTTTGTGATTTTTTTTGTCAGGAAGGAACATTTTCTAAATCAACATGAGGCAAAACACCTATAGTTGGCTCCGCTGCATAATATGATTGAAAATAAGTATTTCATGAGTTGGTGGGGACTGCAGAAAATGTCTTAGGGGCATAGTCTTGCCATTGGGAGCATTTCTCCAATGGTGGGAGCTACTGCAAAATTGGATATCATGATGGGAATATGTACAGAGTTGATTAATGGAAGTTGATAAGAATAACAACACCCTTTCAATCGATCAATTCAATGTCTGATAAAGCTTTATTTGTTAAAATAAAGAGTTCAAATACTCCTTCCAACAAACCAAAACAGTGGCAGCAATGTAACCAATATGGCTACATGTGATACAAGAGATTCCAGCTGCACGATCAAAATTCAAGAAAGTTTGGGACTGAACTTTTGGAGAAACTTCTAGGTAGATTTGCTTGAAATTCACTCATAGAAACATAAGGAGGTTGATACAGAATATTACCAAGTTCCCAGAATTGGTTCTTTCAAGTTCACAGTTTTACCAACCACTCAGAGAAATAACACACAGTAAAAATCATAACTGGTTGGAAATTATAATGTATATTAATTATGTATTTGATCTGATATAACTAGCTAAATCTAACTATGCTGTGCTATGAGTAAAGAACTGAACCTCAATCTTCTGGCTTCCAATGCTTTCCCCCTGGCCCAAGGACTCACTCTATCAGTGCACCCCAGATGCTTTCTCCTGTGTAAGATGAAACAGGCAAAGGGCTCCTAAGCCAGGTAAAATAATTCCTTAGAACAACCAGCAAACAAGGCTTTGGCAGAGCCACCACCTTATCAGGTACTTCAGCTGCCCAGTTCTATTTGCTGGGGACTGGTCAGATGGCAACTATGCCAACAGGAAGGCTCTGCCACTGCCTTGGCAACTGCTCACACAGGGAGAGGGGTATAAAATCCCTCTGGCTCATATCCTGTAGTGCATAAGAGGGAGCCAGTAAGTGGAAGCAAAGTTTTTTGGCTCCTTAACCTTTGATCAAACCAAAATATGAACTCTTTACAGATTATTTAGCGGCTAGGATACAGTGCCTAGGGACAATGGGTATGCTTTTCCTAGGGACAAGGGCTACCTACGGACAAGGGGTATCCCTGGGGGCCACTCTTCTGGTCACATGGGAGGTGTAAAATCGGCTCCCACACGACCAGGAAGACAGAAGCCGGGGGGCAAAGGTGGGCACCCTCAACCCTGCCCAAGTCGATGACAAATGGGCGGGGTCGAGGGTGCTCGAAGACGACGAGTCAGCAGGACTTCCTGCTGCCTTGTTGTCTCCAAGTGCCCCGACCCTGCCCATGTCATCATCAACATGGACATAGGCAGGGTTGAGGGTGCCTGGCTCCGACCCTTCCTCTGTCCCCTCTGTCAGCTGGGCAACCAGCCAGCAGCCGGCAGTCCCTTCTCCCTCCCCTCCAGGCAGGCCAGAAGAGACTGCAGGCCCTGGCCTTGGAACGCTGCTTTTATAAGCACTGTGGCTGGTGGTGGGGCTTGGGGAGGCATGGCCCTGCCCCCTGAACCCCACCCCCCCCACCTCAGTGCTTATAACAGCAGCTCCCCAAGGCCGGGGACCACAGTCTCTTCTGAGTGCCGAGAAGGGGTTACTAAAGCAACCTCCCTGCCCAATAGGGACTGGAGGTGCATGTGTGCAGCGGCGCCACTGTTTGAATCCCACCACCATCGGAACCTGTTATTAAAATTTTTGGATCCCACCACTGGGCAGAGCCCCACCCCAGGCACGGGGGGGGGGGGCACTCAGAGACAATTTATCTCCAGGCACCATTTACCCCCATACACCTCTGCTAGGGTAGCATATACATTTTCCATGGGCTTAAACATTTAACAGCAGAGCCAATAACCCCACTTAGGTGTGTTCCTTTTCAGGAGGCACCAGTGAAATACTTTTGCCCTTTGCAAAAATGAAATCACTGGCATCCAAATTTAAAGGAAGCCTGATATAAATGTCACAATGAGATGAAAACTGGTTGAAATAATGGCCCAAGTTTGTGAGGCTTGTAGACCTAAATTAATGTTGAGTATAGGATAGTTATGGCAAAGAATGTTCTTCAGAAAATATCAGTTAAACAACATATGGTGAATACTGGCAATTTGGCCTTTCTTAGCAGATATACTTTGTCTAAATTCTCAAAGGAAGCCAACCAGTTCTTTTTTGGTAAACTTTAAATTATCACAGCTTTGCTATTTAGGAAAGAAAATGTAAAAGGAGTGAAATAGCTTTAAGAAACACACACCCTTAGTGGCTATTTTAAAGCAACCACAACAGCATTGCCTGACAGTCCCAGCCTTGGTTTCTGTCAGTTAAAGGCAGGGGGAGGAGAACTTACTGGGGCCCAGCTTGGCAGCAACCACCGGGTGACTTCCTAAGAGACAATGTTGTATAGTAGTTAGGGTTTCAAATTAGGACCTTGAATCCCCACTCTGCCATGAAAACTCCATGGGTGACCTTGGGGCATTTACACGTTCTCAGCTTTACTTACAGGGAAGGGCACACCAACCATTAAGAGCACCAGAATGCCACTGAGTGGGCCAATGTCCCCCACATGGGTCATGCCACCTGTGCTCTGTGGCAAAAGGGCTGAGCCTGACCTGCTCAATCCCCATACAAAGTGGAGGGCGTGGTGCCTGGCTCACATGATCTGAAGCAAGGGAGATGGAGCCTGGATTATCAGAGTCCTGTGCAAGGTGAAAAGGGGGCAGGGTAGTGCCAGGCTCAGCCTACCCAAGGTGAGGCAGGCAGTAGTGTTTGCCTCAGTGCCCATCTCAGCCCCATAGAAGGTGCAGCAGATGGTGGTAGGTGGTAGGTACCTGGCTTGACAGTGCTAAACCCTGTGTGAGGCAAAGCAGACTATGGCTCCTGGTTCAGCTGAGCCTTGCATAAGGCAAGGAAGGTCCCCAGACAGCCTAACTGAGACAAGCCTATTTGGGTCCCAACTGTGGAGAAAGGTGGGCAATAAATGAAGTAAATTAATAATTACTAAACACAGCAGAAGATAGGAGAGCATTTAAAAGTTAGGCTGTTGAGTAGGTGGGAAGGAGAGATGATACATTAAAGACAAGCCCAGTTTGATATCACCTGGAACAGTGCCTTCATGTCTACACAGCAGTGCTTGGGAGTGTTTACACAGGCAGGCATCCAGGAGCTGGAACTGGAGATGAGGAACTGGAATTGGTACACAAACCTGCGCCTGATGGACCAGTTGATCCAGCAAAGCAGTTTTCCCAAAGCTCAACCTAAACATGCTGGGGGGTAATCAGGTTCAGCTGACGGGTGCTGAGCTGCTGGCTTTGCTGGGGCCAGGATCCTCGCAAAGTGGGGAGGGAGGTATTGTGATTGACCTTGACTCCACCTCCTGTAGCAGCCATTTTGGGGTTTGGCCTTGCTTCCCACAGAAGCCATCTTGAGGTGGTGCTCACCATTCCCTCTCTAAATTCCAAAGGTGCCTGCAGGTTCAAAGAAAGTTGGAGCCCCCTACACCATTATGTGAAATGTACATGGATTCTTCCCTTCTAGACATAGGAACATTATGATAACACACTGCTGTGCTGTCCAGATATAACACAGAAAGTAGCAATCTATCTGGAATTTTTATCCATTTCATGTGTCTAAAAATATGTCTAACTTCAGGCTGTTTCTTACCTGCAGACAGGGGTATTCTTACTCTTTGAAATGAAACAGCGTGAAGCTGTTCCTAAGTGAAAGTTCACACCGGGACAGAATTCTCATAATGCCATTCAAAGGAAGAGGTTAAAATGGAATGACTAAAATTACCGCAAGCTTGTGAAGAGCTGCTTCAGCCAAAGTGTTTGTTATAGTGACAGTGCAATCCACGGCAAAGGTACACCCTCTGAGGGCAATTGCAGTCCATGAGCTTAGAAATGTATAGCTCAGTTTAGGATTGCAGTACAAATCGCTCCCTGTTAGTTTCACTTCAGTCCAAGCTGCATATGTCATCTGGGCCCCAGTTTGAACACTCTGCTCAGCTAAGAAAAGTGGCCCGCTCAGTCAGACAACAGGGCTCTGGTCTTTGACAATACATGTTCACTTCTTCCATATGATGAGTCCTTTCAGCTAAAGAAGCTAATTTGACAGGCGCAAAACTGCATCTAACACCAGGCAAAACAACAAAAGAAATTACATCACACACTCTCTCCATTCCATGGATTAAAAGAAACCTTTCCATGGTTCTTCTGTTGCAAGTATTGATCCCACTTCTGTTGCAAGAACTGATCCTTGTTTTGGAAAAGCACTGCAGCCTGAACACATCTGAAGGCAACTTGCAGGCCTTTCCCAAATTCTCTCAGTTTTACCGCGGGGGGGGGGGGGAGAGATGGGAATAGAAGAGGTACATATGATGCCTGAATTTAAGTAAAATTTGTACCAGGTATGACCTGCCTCTTTCTCACAGGGCTGTCCACCATAGGTACTGAGATACCATTAAATGGAAGCAAACCGCCAATTATTTAGTTTCCTATAGATGGTTACTATTTTCAGAGGCACCATTCAGGTTATCTCAGGAAAAGTGTCTTGGCCAACTCTACACACCTTTCTATTTCTCCCTGAGTTGAAAGTCATCCCCAGCTTGTGACCCAAATGATTCACTTTGTTCTCCTTTTGGCAAGTTACTCAGTCTTGGGATAAGGCAACGTTGTCCTTTTGTTCTTTGCTTAGGCTGCTGCACAGCATCTCTCACTGGAGACCACCAGTCATGCTCCTACTGTGGTCCCATCTAAACAGAAATCTGGTTTGCTTGTTCAAAGGTGAGGTGAATCTTCATATATTCTGGGATCCTGAGGATTTCATCTGCACAGATTCAAAATGGTTGTTTTTCTCCTGCATTAAAAAAACAAGGTTGTTTTTAAGACTATGTGTTATCCTCCTGTCCTCTGCATAGGATACTTTTGGTACTCTACCATCCAAAGGACACATCTGTTTAACTTAAAGATCAACCAAAGCAAAGGCTTGACAGAGACAGGTCTCCTTCAGGCAACGGCAGAGCCACCTGTCAAATTACTGGGGAATGTGAGGGGTCTAGGAACGTTTCTCTGGCATCTTTATACATTCAAACATGTAAACTGTGAATGAGCATGAATAAGGTTTAGCACTGCACAGGCTCAGAGCCAAACCAGACATTACCTTTGGCATTTGCACACAAGTGCAATCTAATGTGACCCACAGCCACACAGCAGCCAGAGAGAACTGCATCTTTTAAAAAGGAGACCCTAAATGGCATTGGGATGGTGTCATGAGGGAAGGAAGGGCTCCCGCTTCTCCCCTGCCCCCCGCCAGCAGTTTTCTCAGGCAAAAACCACACGGGATGGAGTTACTTTGCAATTTTTCTGCTCCTTGTGCACAAATACTCCATGCAGTGCAGAAAAATCAGCAAAATGACTCCTCCATGTGGTTTTTTTCTTCAAGAAATTTTATCTTCCTCCCTTTATAGCACTGTTCTGACCCCATTCAGACTTTTCTTTTTAGAGGCAGTCCCCTGCAGCTCCTGTGTGGCTGGTGGGGAAATACTTGAATGTACTTGTATGCAGGTGATAAAAAGTAATGCTAGAAGTGTCCTCAGTTTCCGACTAAATATAGATTTAGTGGCAAAACCCCAACTGTGTCATTAGCTAATGTGCAAAAAAAAACCCAGACATCATGTATGTGTAGAATCTGGATCCAGGCACACAAAAGATCATGCTACAAATACAAAAACAAGTGACTTTATGACACTGTTGATCTGTGCATTCATACTCCTCTCCAGCTTACATCGTGCCTGCCCAGGTAGGAGGAAACAAAGCTTCCCATTTAGTCCCTTCCAAAATTTAATGTATGCTACAACAAATTAAAGGCATCTGTGGTGAAGGACAGATGAATGTTTAGATACTCAAAGCACAACCGTTGCAGATATCCAACTGCTTTTACTTCTTCACAGTCCGTGTGAATCACTCTGATGGGTAGAGACTACAGAAGTGACCACCTTGGAGACAGTTACAGGTGCTTCATGAAAACAATGCAGATAAACTGCCTGAAGGACGATTCTGACATTGGGTGCCTCACGAACGTGAAAGGCTGGTGCCTGGTCATCAGAGTGAAAGGCCCAAGTGCCTGTTCGTCAGAGCTCAAGGACAGGAATCCCTCTAATTAAAGTGAAAGAGGTACCCACAACCCTGGTAAAGTGACATCAAACTATTGTCAAAGATTTTCACAGCCTGAATAAACTGGCTAATGTGGGTTTTCCAGGCTGGCAAATGGATGCCTGCCTTAGATGCAGGTGAAATGTTAGGAGCAAAAACTACCAGTCCATGGTCACACAGCCTGGAAAACCCACAACGGTGGGTTGACTTCAAACTATTCCTGGAAGTGGCTTCTGAGCCCATTCACAGCACAATTTGATAGTCTGAGAGATCTAGTGGCTGAACTATACTGATTGAAACAACTATACATTTGCTGTGCAGAAGAGCCCTCAGAGATTCTGTCTGATCCTGGCCTCAGGGAAGCTGGGGTCAAGCTTTAACCGGTTTAAAGCTGGGCCACCTGAAGCCAGCATTGAATGGGCTTTCCCAGCTCCAAACTCCATGTGGAGTTTGAGAGTGGGGTGAGCCCAGCTGGCCCTTGGGGGCAAGGCCAGCCCTACTGGTCGTATTCAAGTGCGCCCCTTCCCCAAACTCAACAGAGAATTTGGGGAAGGGGTGCAGTTGCGGAGTGGGGGCGTACAATGCACTCCTGACCATCAGGAGTGGCAGCCAGGGCTCAAGCCCAGCCCACCTAGCTACACCACTGGGAGCCTGCAGAGACTCTCAACCCACTTGGATGCGGGTGAACTAGACACAAGCTTTCAACAAGAATCATTCACTTGTTTCAATTATTGGAAGGGAGAGCGACACTTGTGCCAGAGCCATGAGCCCAAAGGCAAGATCCAACTGCTGAAGAGACCTGCCCATCAGTGTAATGCACAGGGACCTTGAAGCAGTCATAATGTTTTCTACAAATGTGATGTGGGAATGAGTCAGACCTGCATCTCACATCTCACCTCTGCCACAGCAGGCTGTGTAGTGCTGTACTTCTTTATTATTTTGAAGCCTTTAATTGCCTAAATTGCTGTTTTATGGCTTCACAGAGGCCACCCTGAGCATTGGAAAGGCAAGAATTAAATCATCTCTCTGCAATAATGTCCAAACAACAGTAAGCAACTCAACAGTGTTGTGTGGGAACAAAACAGATAGACTAATAATTTGATCATTTACAAAAGAACTCTATAAGGGACAAATCAGCCATCCTACAAGCAGTACTCACCTTTGTTGCCAAGGATTTGAGTTTTCCTAGCAACGATTGTTTGTTGGAATATACTATTTCCTCTTCATTATCTTCCCCTTCCATGATAGCACAGCTGTCAGCAGCTGGAAGCTCACATTCTTTTGAATTTGCACTCATCACCAGTTTGGAATATTTATATTCTAACCTGAAGCATAAATGCAAAGATTCTGGTTTTGTGTCTGCAACATGCCATCTTCTAATAATCAAACTGCAACAGAGCATCAGCATTGCAAACTATGAACAGACATTTTAGACTTCAGCAGAGCTGAGCGAGTAGAATTTATATTATTAACAGGCTCTGAAACAAACAAGTGTGAAAAAACATAGTATGCCTTCTTCTTTCAGGACCCTGAAACCTTGCACATGTCGTTTTCCCTTTTTTGTTTGTTGTTTTGAGGGGAGCATCTGTAAAGATACAGTGACACAAATAATCATGTTGCTGTATCTTTGCAGAAATTCCCCACAAAACAAAAAAAGGAAAAACAACACATGCACAGGATCGGCAGGCAAAACAAACTTGATTCCCAGCTCTGCCGCTTGAGCTGTGGAGGCTTATCTGGGGAATTCAGGTTAGCCTGCACACTCCCACACATGCCAGCTGGGTGACCTTGGGCTAGTCACAGCTTTTTGGAGCTCTCTCAGCCCCACCCACCTCACAGGGTGTTTGTTGTGAGGGGGGAAGGGCAAGGAGATTGTCAGCCCCTTTGAGTCTCCTGCAGGAGAGAAAGGGGGGATATAAATCCAAACTCTTCTTCTTCTTCTTATTCATTTACTTTTTAGAATGAAACAGTAAATGGTTGAGCTGTAAGCAAAGGAAACCTCTGAGGGGAAGAATCTGCTGCAGCACACAAAATGGCAGGTGTGAGCAGTGAAAACGGAGGAGGTTTGGGCGGGAGAAATAAAACTTTTCCTGCCTGCTTGAGTTCGCGGCTGCCAGCGCTCATTTAGGAAGGGGCGGAAGCTGCGGTGGGGAACATGACCCCGCGCTGAAAAGGTCCCGCAGCAGACGAAACCGGTAAGTCTCCACGTTATTTTTAGAGTGGAGAAACGCCCAGTGACCCCTGCCCTATTCTCAGGGGAAGGCAAAAACCCTCCAGGATGCCTGGCCTATTTGACCTGGAGGAAAATTCCTTCCTGACTCCAAAGTGGCAATCAGCAAATCCCAGGGCACGCAAAAAGGGGTCATGAATGCTGAGCACTAGCATATCCCTTCTTGCCCTCCCTTTCATGACCTGTCAAAGAAGTTCACAGAATCAGTCTTGCAGGCAGATAGTCATCTAGCCTCTGCTTTAAAATCTCCAAAGTAGTCTAGTACTGCCCCTCAAGCTTATGGTGCACACCCTCCTTACTTCTGATTCTTCTTCCAGAAATAGCAAATTAAGGCAATCAGCAGGACAGCAGTGAATGCACCAACCGCAGCTCCAACTTTCAGCCAGAAATCCACCATTTCGCATTTGATGGTCTTCTTTTCAGGCAAGGATACACCTTTTACACACTGCTTTGGTTCATTCCAGAAATATAAGATCTCCTAAGAAAGGAAGGAAGAAAGAAACGGTAGGTCAGTAAATTCTCTTCACATGTGCAATGAGACCTGCTACCTGGTGTGCCACAAGAAATAAATTAAGAAAATAATCAATTGCTCCTGTGAGTCTAAAGTCCCCCTCCCCCACTTCTAGAGTTTGCTCTGCATAAATCCAGAAATTCTGGCCTTGCCTGACCTTCTGTGATCAGCATTTCCTGAAGATGCTGCAACTCTGCAAAATGCAGCTGGATTATCCTTCTAAAAAGGAGGCACACCCTAGTCAGTGAATAGATCATGTACAAACACAGGCAAATAGTAAAATTAGCATTTATTGTGTATAGTCAAAGGTCATCACGATCAAATACAAAGAAGATAAAATAAAAAAATGATTCCTGGATCAAATCTCACCTTTGCTACAACTCACAAGATGGGCAGGTCACTTTGCCACCATCAGTATCTGGATTCTGACCTATCATACAGGGCAGTTGTAAGGTTTGCTGTGATCAGGGGCAAAGCAAGGGGGAACTGCGCCCGGGGCACGAGCGCCCCAAGCCCCTGCTGCAGCGCCGCACACTATGCCACAGCCCCGGAACACCCCCGCCACAGCACCACCTGGGGCATCACACACTCCACCCCATTGGCACTATGCCACTGGCTGTGATAATAGCCACAAAATACTTTGAACGGAGAGCATTATACAAATGCTAATTCCCTCCAAGACAGCTTTGACCAATCACATAAAAAAGCACTGAAGTAGTTTTGTGCTGTGCACCAAAATGAGTCTTCTGTGCAAATGAAACACATGGCAGGTGGGGGTGAAAGGAAGGAATAATTTAGTAGAGCATTTGAGAGGCTGGCTCAAATGGTGAAATTGGCATGTAGATTTTACAGCTTCCTGGTCCACTCAACTGAATAGAGATCTTCCCTGCAATCAGTTACGTAGGTATAGATTTTTTATTAGGTGAGTTCGGGGGGTGGGTCCATGCCCCCACCCGCCCCTGGGGGCATGGCCACGCCTCTCCAAGCCCCGCCCCTGGCCTCAGTGCTTATAAAAGCAGCTCCCCGAGGCCAAACTCCCCTGCCCCGCCCTGCCCCCACCAGCTGGGCTCCCAGCCAGCAGCAAGCAGTCCCTTCTCCCCTCCCCTCCGGGCAGAGGCATAGCTATGGAAAATGGATCCCGGTGCAAAATCTGAGTTTTGCACCCCCCTCCATGGGCAGCAGCTGTGATGCTGGAATCCACCCCCAAACAGAATCACTTTCAATGTTTAAGCTGGGGACCTCAGATTCTCCCTTTAAATCCATGCTGAAGGGGGTGGATTTAAAAGGAGAATCTGGGGAAATTTGGGGGTGCCTGCTGTCAGGGGTGCAATTGTTAAGCTAGCCGCACCAAACTTTCAGGGTATCTTTAGGAGACTCTCCTGATGATACCACCCAGGTTTAGTGAAGTTTGGTTCAGGGGGTCCAAAGTTATGGACCTTTAAAGGTGTAGCCCCCATCTTCTATTAGCTCCCATTAGAAACAATGGGGGATAGGGGCACCCCTTTTGGGAGTCCATAACTTTGGACTCCCTGAATCAACCCTCACCAAACCTGGGTGCTATCAGCAGGTGACTATCCTGACAAAATCACCCAGGTTTGGTGAAGTTTGGTTCAGGGGGTCCAAAGTTATGGACCCTTAAAAGTGTAGCCCCAATCTTCTATTAGTGCCCATAGGAAACAATGGGGAATAGGGGCACCCCCTTTGGGTGTCCATAACTTTGGACCCCCTGAACCAAACCTCACCAAACTTGGGTGGTATCATCAGGAGTGTCTCCCAAAATATCCCTGAAATTGTGGTGCTGCTAGCCTAAAAGGTGCGCCCCCTACAGGCCAAAAACTGAAAAAACACTAAAATTAAAAAACACAAACAGGAGGCAAACCTTCAGACATGTAATGGGGGGGTTGAACCCGGGAACCGTCCCCCTTACCTACGTCCTTGCAGCTTGGGATCTTATTTCCCACTTCAAACAGGTATGTCTGTATTCTTCTAAAAGTGTGTGCTTTTAGAACATCTGTAATATTCAGCTGTTGCAGTCATTCCCTTACCTGGTGTCCTTTTTTGCAAGCCCCCTCAATCTCATGGTAATCCTGCTGTGTACACAAGGGACAGGCTTCAGCGCTTTCCCACAAGAAGTAGAATGAGCAGCCATTGCAAGTGCCTGCAGGGCACAAACTAGAAGAGAAACCAACCATTAATTCATTCACAGTCTATGCAGAAACTTGGCTTTTAGACCATATAGGAAGCTGATTAGGTTAAAATTAAAAAAAGGAAAAACAGTGTTTAAAATGAAAGGGAAAGAGAAATATATACATTTTAAAAGATCACAGATTAAAATCCAAGTGTTATTTCTTGGTTATCCCCAAGGCTGAGGAAATGGCATTAGTTCAGATTTTTAGGGCTATTAAGAAATACTCAGCAACAGCAAAAGTACTATAACTTTCATTTCCAGACAGGACATTAACTCTACGGCAATCCAAATGTGCCACAGTTTGGAGTACATGGGACTACATGGATGCATCCTTTGTCCTCATGGAATACGGGAAAACTTACCATAAAAATCTGCATTAAAATGGTCCACAGGGGGGAAAAAAGACAACAGTAGAACTGGGCCGTTGGGGGAGATACAAATACTTATTCACAACAAAAAAGTGTTGAGGGCTTAAAGCCCAGTGCAGTGGGGAATAGATTCACTTGGAACTGGTACAAGATGTTTCCTGTTAATTAATTCAAATTGTATTTTAACCGGAGTACAAGCTCTATTAAGCCTGGAACTGAAAAATCTAATTGTACAATGTTGGAGTTCACAAACTGGCTCCAGGCACCGTTGAAGGAGTCAGAGCAGAGCCAAATCAAGAGAGGAGGGAGAAAAAAGGGGGAATCGTATGCAAATAATTTAAAGTTTATGGCAACAAACTGGGTAAGGGTGGTTTATACCAGCTTCTGGGAAGAGAACTGATGCAGCTCCACATTTGAAAATATCAAAGAGTACATGGAGGAAAGATGACTGATTGACTTCCATGTGGGACCAAAAGGTTTGGATCCATAAGTTGCGTGTTGTGGTTGCTTAGCAACAGCCACTGCAAACATCTGTTTATTAAAGCTACAAGCACTCTTTTTATTGTTTTGGTTTCTTTTTCAACCACCCAATCTTTTTCATATATACTTCAGATTTTTCTGCAACCCTGAGGCATTTTTCAGGTTTGTTAAAAGTTCTGTCTTGTCCATTAACCACTCCAATCTCCAGATTTATGTATCCTCAGATGGGGCACACTTCGTTATTAGAATATACAAGATGGTATATATCAGACATAAGAGTTTCTATGACTGCTTTTTTCTTACTTGTCTTCTTGTTACAATTATAAATCACTTAGGATCAGCAGAGATGCTGCCCAAGTGCAATATACAAACTTCAGCATCTTCTCCAGCTGCAAATAAGAGCTACTATCAAAACCTCATCAAAAGCAAAAAGTTCAGTGCAAATTCAGCAAGTAAATAGTTCAGTTCCTAAGCTTTGGAGGGATACAAAAAGAACATCTTAGTTCAATTTCTTTTAAAATAAGCATGGTCATTAGCTTTTACTTGAAGCAAATGCTGTGGTCCTCTTTCAGGTTACTCATTTGGGGGAATAAAAGAAAAGCAGAGAAACTGTAGGGAGACCCATAGCAACCCAGTGACAGCAAGTACCTGGGAACAGAAATTTTCCCTTGGCCAGGTTTTGCAGGATCGCATCTCAGGGTCACAACAGAAGTGCGTCCAATTTGACAGGTTGCTGTAACTCCACTAGACCTACAAAAAAAATAAGAACAAAATCCTTAATGAAAGAAGGAATTTCTCCCTTTGGCTGTTTTTAAAGCAACTTTTCTGGGGGGAACCAATGCCCCAGGGATCCAACTATTTCTGTCCCCCCACCCAGCAATTAATTGAAACCTTTTAGTGACTTCCCCCAGAAAATAATGGATGCCTTCCAGATCAGTCCCAAGTTGGAATCTAGAAAAAAGCTGAGGCATTCTCAGCTCTACTGTTGTAGATCTCCTGAGGAACATGATATCCACATGAGATGTAATTGTGATCAAAGGATCCCAGCAAGGCATTTGGTTTTTTTCTGGTTCAGCAAAGCCAAATGTAAACTCCTAGAAATTAGATCATACAAAAATACCAGTGTAGCACAACCTTAGTGGATTTGAAAACAGAATATGAAGGGAACTTTGTACTTGTGAAGATATTATTTCTAAACCAGCTGACAAAGGGAGCGCTATGGTGGTGTGGGATAGGGGCGATTATTGTAAGGAGATGTCAACAATGGAATAATACCTCATATTATCAGATGAGTACAGAGAACTCTACTCCTTGTACAAAGAAAGCAACTGCCCAGATTTTGGAGGAAGGCTTACTGGAAGGATATATAAATAAGATGACACATGATTTTCTTTTGGATACTGAAGGCAGAATGCCACAATTTTATCTTCTACCTAAAATTAATTAAGGTAACTTCCCAGTCCTTCGCCAGCCCACTGTTTCAGGCTGTGGTTTCTTATGTACGTATGCATGCATGCATGCATGCATGCATGCATGTATGTATGTATGTATGTATGTATGTATGTATGTATGTATGTATGTATGTATTCATTTATTCATTTATTCATTTATTCATTTATTCATTTATTCATTTGGTGTTCATACTACTCTTCCCTTTTGGGCAGTTGCCAACCATGGACACTAATACAGGTACAATAAATACCATGAAATCAACAGTTAGAACAATACAGATTCTCACAATCCTGGTGCCACTAACACCACCAGGAAAAACAATGTTAATCAGAGAGACTGAAGATTGGAAAGCCGAAGGTGATCTTAAGGGTGGTCAGAGGAGCAGGGGAGGCCCAGGTGGTAAACCGTTACTGCCTCAACAATATGCCTGGTAAAATAACTATCTTATGGACACTATGGATTTTTAAAATCAGATCAACAAAGTAATATTGACATCTGAAAATAACATTTTTGTGACTTAGATGTGAACTCTTTATGTGCTAATATTCCACAAAATGACATTTTTGATAGGAGAAAGTGTTTTTCAAACCTGTCAACATCTGTTCTATGTGAAATCATAAAATTGTGCCTGAAAAAGAATTTTTTAAAAAAATTCAAAACAATTTTTGGCAGTTCTGGCATAATGACAGGTTGCAAATTTGCTCCTGAACTGGCCAATTTATCTATGAACAGACTTGAAAACAACTTTATTTTTTTAAAATAATGATACTGTTTATAAGAATTGTATTTTTGGATGATTTCTTTATAGCACGGGAAGGTCCTGAAGAACTCCTTGTTCAATTTGGTCGGGTCATCAATTCTATTCATACAACGAAAAACATTGATATGTCTTATAATGAATCCAAGGCCAATGTTCTTGATGTAGTTTTTTTTTTTTAAGGCAGAAAATCCATATTGATGCTTACAGGAAACCAACTGATGCTAATTCTTTCTCATCTGTGGAAGGCCTCCACCCATACCATCTTAAGTGCTATCTTTCCTGTTACAGCGCCAATTTTCTCTAACATCTGCATTCCTCTAAAAACAGTTGAACTTGGTAATTCGTATGAGAGGCAGACTTTTACCTACTTGTAATAGAAATGCACATCAGGTATCTTCCTTTCAGACTGATTGAACATGTCTGGATTAGCATTAATGCTTCCCAGGCTTGTTTCTATAGTAGCTCCTAGACAGGAGGAATTATATACAAAAGGAACAAATGTTGATTTTTATACATTAAATTCAGTATATTTATATAAAATTATCAGTGCTTTTTGATTTGATAAAATGGAATCTGTCTTGTGTCTAAGGCAGCTTTTTCTAGGAACTTCCATATGGGATTTCAAGGAAACAGAAGCAGAACAAGAAGCTTAAACCCAGGAACTAAATGCAATGGTATCTGTCATTTACAATTCACTGATGAATGGCTCCAACCTGGATCTTATGAAAGGATAGTGGTTCACTTTAATGTCAATCAAGTAAGCCAGTTATTATTCTGTGGATGCTGAGATCGGTACCTTCTCCGTGTAGCACCTGAGACATGGAACATTCCTACTATTATCACTAAGGTACTAAGTCTATTGAGCTTTCAGCATCAAGAGAAGCTAGAAATTTCTTTGTTCAGGTTTTTTAGCTTTGGTTGGTTGGTTCATTTTGTCTACTTTCTTGTGTATCATTGCGAGGATAAAATGAAAGAGAGAAGAACAATGGAAGCTGCTATGGGGTCCCCACAGTGGAGAAAGGCAGAGTATAAATGAAGCACATTGATACAAATGAATAAAATCAATCTGTGGGGATTTATGGTTCACTGATTTCAAGATCCTTTGTTGCAAACCTGAATCATATACTATGTTGGTTTATGCAGGCATTTATTAGGCTGGCTCCTACCAGCTTTTCTGCTGGTGTAAGAGGGAGAGTGGCGCTCTCACCCAGTCCACCTCCATTTGCAACCCCATCCTGTGCAGCTAGCTGTGCATGCAGGCCCCCTGATTCCTGGGACAGCCTTTGCAGGGGTCTAATGAGGCCCCTCCCTCCTAAGCTACTAGGGGCCAATCGACAATCTGTTAATTGTTCTTCCCTTTTGGTTCGCCTGCTTATTTCCTCGTTTCAGATTACTTGTGATGCTGGGTTTTGTTTTGGGGTGGTTTTTTTATTATCTGGATTTGATTATGCTGAACCACCACTGACCCTGCAACAAGTCCAAGGTTGTAAAAAAAAGAGCAGCTTTGTATAAAATAACTTGAAAAGCAGGATGCTGGGCTTTAAAATCCTAATACTTGCAAACTTTGCTCACTGCTAGGAAAGGAAGATCCAAAAGACTGACACAGTAAGATTCAGGACCACAGAGGTGGACAGAAGACAGACAGACTGGGCACTGGAGAGGGGACCCATGCAGAAGAACAAAAGGGGGAAACTCATTTGTGTGTTTGTAGGATATTTGGGGGAACCATATACACCCTCTAGATCAGGGGTCTGCAACCTGCGGCTCCGGAGCTGCATGCGGTTCTTTCAGCCTTGTACTGCGGCTCTGCGTGGCCTGGAGGTTGGAGGGTAGCAAAGGCATGTCCCTCCAGAACAGCGCTGGAAGGAAAGGTTAAGTGGAGGGGCCGAACCGGAGGCGGCTCCGTGAGTGAGGGTGCCGCTTTTTGCGCCCCTCCACTCACCTCTCCTTCCAGCATTGCTCTGGAGGGCTAGAGGGACACACCCAAGCTGCCCTCCGACCCCTGGAGGTTGGAGGGTAGCGTGGGCATGTCCCTCCAGAGCAGCCGCCATCCCCACTCTGCCATCCCCGCAGCTGCCTCCCCCCTTGCCCCAGCCGCCTGCTCCGTCAAGCAGAGGGGTTTTCCCTGCCCGGCGCCGCTGCCTCCTGCCGCATCGCCATACCCCTCTTCCCCCGGCAACGGCCACCATCCCCTCGCAGCCCCTCTGTCCCTCCGCAACCCCCTCTGTCCCTCCATAGTAGCCACCATCCCCCTCTGTCATCCCCACAGCACCGAGCAGGCTGCGCCCGCCATCCCCCCTCTGCCCCACGGAGCAGGCAGCTGCCTGCTCCGTCAAGCAGAGGGGGTTTCCCTGCCTGGCGCCACTGCCTCCCACAGCATGAGAAGCAGTGGCACCGGGCAGGCCATGGCAGTCATCCCCCCTCTGCCCCACGGAGCAGGTGGCTGCCTGCTTTGTCAGGCAGAGGATTTTCCCTGCCCAGCACCTCCGCCTTCCAGCGCTGGAAGGAAAGGCGAGTGGAGGGGCTGAGCCAGAGGCGGTTCCGTGTGGAGCCACCTCTCCGGCTCAGTAGATCTTTGGGGCCGTGAAAAACGGGTTCAAATGGCTCTTTGGGTGGTAAAGGTTGCCGACCCCTGCTCTAGATTCACTGAAACTTTGAAAGGGAGTAAGTCCCCATTGAAACTTCTAACAAATATTTGGTGGACTGCAACTGAAGGACTGGTGGACTGCAACAGTCAGCCAGACTGACAGATGTTCAAGTGTCTATAGTTTCTAGGCAAAGTTCCAATACTTGTGTTACACAGAGGCCATCCTAGATTGAGAGCCATAAGGAAACCTTTGGACCTTGAGGTTTAGAAAAGCAAGTCATGACAAATCCCATATTCTTTGAAAGCTGCAAAGTATAGTCCCTGGATTAGACCATGTAACTCCACGACCATCCCTTCTCTCCACTTAAGAGCTGCTTACTCTTTATCAGAACCAGCAAAGAAATTACCAAGAAATGTGTCAGCAAGGCTGTTGGACTGAAGAGCCAAAGCAGTTCGGAATCCCTTGCTGTCAGGAGGGATGATCGTCGACTGGCAGACAAAAGCCCTCACTACGTTAGAATAATATTCTGACTCTGCCACCATGTCCTTCAGTGTAATATCAGTTATATTGTCAGCACAAAATGCCATCTTTTCTCCCTGTGGAAGTGAAATGAAAAAAGAAGGGATAAGCGTGTCCCTTTCATGCAGGATTTTCTAACATCTTCTGAATCAGAGGTCATGGGCCTCTCGCTGCGATTCAGAGCTAATCAGCTAAAAATGAAGGGGAAAAAATACAAAACATTAAGCTGTGCTCCCATTAATGAACTGATTAAATTCCTTTGCAAATTGCCTCACAGCCAGCCCCTTTCACACATATTTAATCACAAACAGCAGTAGGAAATGACATCGTTCATGTTCATCAGGACCCCATACTGCTAACTTGCAGGGCATAATGAATTACATTGTAAATTAAATGCATCTTGGGCTTTAGACAAGGACATGCTCTCTGACCAAGACTTACAGCAGACACTTGGAAAATAGAAAGAGTATCTTTACTGAAAGGTACAGACCAAATGGCTGCAGCATTTCACCATTCAGGATGTAAGTGTGTTTGTCTTGGCCTGACAGGCACAGACGCAGCAGAGGAAGAAAGCAGTTTTACTCTGAGTCCAGAGGAACAAGTTCCAAGCAGGTTTGGGAAGAGGTAGTCAAGGGTCGAAGGAAGGTCATGACAAGCAATAAGGCCGGAGTCTGAGTTCCCAGTGATCAGTCTGTGAGCAAGTGCAGCAGAGAGCTGTCAGGCTTTCAACAATGTTGCTCCTGCAACTTCCACTTCCCAGAGCTGTCTCTTATATGTCTGTGCTGTGGCTCAGTCTTAATCCTGAGCTAACTCGCAGTATTCTCTGCAATGCCTTAGGGCTTCCAAGCACACCAAGCCTTTTAGAGTGCAGTTCCTGCCAGATATGGACTCTCAGCTGCCTCACAGACTCAGGTGGTCTGGGTGGACTGCTCGTTCGGGCCTCAGCGGCCGGAGGTGCTTCTGCAAGCTCTTGACTTGACCTAGCTTGTGCTTGAGGCCAACTGGGGCTCCAGGACAGTAGGGTTATTCTGCCAGTACTCCTTATCGGAGGACTTCTGGCCATCTGATTCCAAGTCAACAACAGTGTTACTGATTACCTATTTTAAAGATTCTCATAAATTCCTATACAAAGGCTTTCCATTACTACAAGATAACAATACTCCATAGCACTGATAAATACGCAGCTGTTGCACAGCATTTCAGAGTGACAGCAGTGCAATGTAAGCAGGTAAGCATAGAATATTCTCTAGCTTTGATTAACAGACTGGAAATAACGATTGAAGTAGGAGAGAAGTATTTTCCCCAAAAACACTTTTGCACAATTATTCATTTGTTTGTTCCTACTATTTTGCCTACAGTGTTGCTGCTTTTTACTACTCTCCCCCTGGTTGGTGTTTTTTAACCTTCTTCCTGGATTAGTCATATGAACAGCCCCAGTCAGTCAGGAATCCAACAGATTGAGATGCCATCCCTGCACTATGTAGTAAATTGAATCTGCCTGTATGATGACAGCAGGCTAAAGCCAAACCAGCTTCTCCTCCCACCCCAGGAAATCTCTTCCAAGGGTCTCATGATTAGCTCATTAAGGAAGTATTCAATTCAAGTGTATCTTTTGAGATCTTCCTTACTCATGAGCACCTTTGGAATGAAGCAAGGTGGATAGACACAAAGAAACAAGATCTAAAAGAGTGACAAAAAACTCACTTCAGGATACAAAGGTACATTATGTCCAAAATGGAATCCCTATTCCTCTCCTTCTCACCTTTACTACTTAGGAACTCTTACCCCAAAGTTGTAACATTGCCCTATGGTGTGCTTCCTTATCCCAGCCAGACAACAATGTGGAAAAGTTAAGAGAGTGATGACATTAAAACATGGGGTAAACCAATTATAAGTACCACAGGGAAAAGCAGGAGATGATGGTTTGGATAACAGACCTGTGTCACACATGATCTTTAGGTCTCCTTTGGGAAGGCAAACACTTACTTGGTTTCCACACAGGCTGATGTTGAAGAAGTGGAAGAACTTGGTCCCTCTCGCTGTAAAGCTTGGTCCGTTCATAACAGTGCCTACTCTACTCAAGTTGCTAAAATCATAGGTGAAGCTCCGATTGTTCTTGACATATGACAGCTTGCAATCACTGAAGCATGAAAAATGGTCCTTAGGAAATAAAACAAAAAGAAATTGAATTTTTGCACAGAAGTCACAAATGATTGTATTGTGTGATTATATTTAATCAGCATGAAAATGGATATCCAATATAGAATTCAGCATTCTCAGAAATTTGATTATTTTTTAAAGCTAGGTTTCTTGTCCTTATGCATGCAAAAGTAAGAGTCTGAAGACATGAACGTATGACTTGCACAAAATTTCTTAGAATTTGAATTTTGCTGTGTCAAATTTAATTGACAGTTGAAGACTGTCCCTACGCGGCCTCTCCGATCGGCGGAGGCCAATTTACTGGTGGTCCCTGGCCCCTAGGCGATGTGGCTGGCCTCCACACGGGCCAGGACCTTTACGGCCTTGGCCCCGGCCTGGTGGAACGCTCTTCCTCCAGCTGTCCGGGCCCTGCGGGACCTTGGGGAGTTCCGCAGGGCCTGTAAGACGGAGCTGTTCCGCCCGGCCTTTGGAGGAACCAGCCGCTAATGGTGCCCCTTCCTTGGCCCTTAACATCTGGGCCGCCAATCATCTAATGAGACTCGCCACGCCTCCCTCTACCGTGGGGAGGGAGGGATTTTATATTATTGGAATGCTGGACGCCACCTTATATCTTGAATTTAAATTTAAATTTAAACCTTGAGTTTTATATTTGGTAAACGCACTGGGAATTTTATCGCTGCTTTTAAATGTTTATTTAATTATATTGTGTTTTAAATGTTGTACACCGCCCAGAGCCCTTTGGGGATGGGGCGGTATAAAAATCTAATAAAATAAAAATAATAATAAAATAATAGTAATATGTATAATTAGAAAATACATAAAACACATTACATTTTTGAAAGTTTGATCAAAGAATTATATCTAATACATCTAATTTAACTTAAAATCACTGATAATTTAATTTAAAAACATTAAAAAATTTCAATTCTGTTCCGTTACACTATAAACTATTAGAACTTAGCCACCAACTTAGTAATTTGAGGTGACCTATCAATTAAAAGTTTATACATTCTTGTTGACACAAAGATACAAGAGCTCATATCCAACAGGGCCCTTTGGGGATGGGGCGGTATAAAAATCTAATAAAATAAAAATAATAATAAAATAATAGTAATATGTATAATTAGAAAATACATAAAACACATTACATTTTTGAAAGTTTGATCAAAGAATTATATCTAATACATCTAATTTAACTTAAAATCACTATGATAATTTAATTTAAAAACATTAAAAAATTTCAATTCTGTTTCGTTAAACTATAAACTATTAGAACTTAGCCACCAACTTAGTAATTTGAGGTGACCTATCAATTAAAAGTTTATACATTCTTGTTGACACAAAGATACAAGAGCTCATATCCAACAGGGCATGGAGAATTTCAGATAGAGCCTTCCTATAAAAGTTAAATCTTTTTAAAAAGTGTTCCATGATTTCTACTTCTCCATCCCTACACAGAAAAAGTCTCTGAGCACATCTTCTCCTCCCTTTCTCTTGGACATAGTCAACCCTGACCATGAACTGCTAAGTTCTATGCCTAATAAAGGTTTATATATATATGAACTGCTAAGTCATGTCCAAGATTTATTTTCCCAAGCTCAACCATTGGTTAAGGCACAGTAAAAAATAGCCTTAGTAATTTGTTTGTTTGTTTGCTTGTTTGTTCAAAGGACTCGGCAGATTTACAGATAACTGGTCCATCAACGGCCATCAGTCATATTACGCTTCAGATTATCAGTTGATAACGATAAGTTAAAAGGGACAGGTCTCTCCACCCTGCTCTGCTTCTAAGCTTTTCAGTAGCTTCTGGATAGCTGTTGCTGAAATGGACTAGATACCTGATTCCAATCGAAACTACCCATAGCTGGCCTACCTTGGTGCTTCGGCTGCCAGGACCACATGGGACACATGCCTCTTCGCCATACACTCGATGAATTGACATGTAAGTGTTGGGTGGACACTCCTTGCACTGACTGGTTTCCTTTTCTATGTAGTGCCCAGCAGGGCAGGGGATGCAGGATGAGCCAGACTGTTCAGAACCAACAGCACAGGCCTGGCAGAAGGAGGCAACCCCATCCACTGCATTGGTCACGGTTATCGTGTAAATCTTGGCCACGTCATAGATGAGCTTCCTGCTCTAGGAGACAGAAAAACAGTGTAAAGTAAAACAGAGTCTTGGCTGAAGCATGTTTTAAATGGGTCGTTCAAAACATAAACCTTGACTCTTCTATTATTGCAATATTCTTGCAGGACAGTAGGACACACTGGCGGGATTATTGTTCATGAACAATAATTGGTACCCTGGATCTAGTGGGGCTGACAAAGGCCAACAATGCTAGTCTCAGAGAGTCAGCATGGTGTAGTAGTAAAGAGCATCAGACTCTAGTCTGTACAACTGGGTTTGATTCCCCATTTCTCCACACAGAGCCGTTGGGTGACTTTGGGCCAGTCACAGTTCTCTCAGAAATCTCTCAGCCCCACCTACCTCACAAGGTGTCTGTTGTGGGGGAGAAGAGAAGGTGATTGTAAGCTACTTTAAGACTCCATACAGCAAAGGAAAGTAGGGTATAAAACGTACTCTTCCCCTTCAACTTGAATCTCAACAGATCACATACCTGCCTGTAATACCGGCCAGAAAACGGCTCCTCTTTCCCACCTCTATTCTCTTCTTGTGGCTGCCGCAGCCCTAGTGCCTGAAGTGCTGTAGATGAAAGAAGAGAAGTTTCCCCCTCTTCCCTTCTGTCCCTTCCTAGGGTTTCATGTGTGGTTGTCATGTGGTCTCCAGCACATCAGCAAAGAAGAAAAGTGGGGAGGAGTTCTCCACCTTCTCTCTGGCACTTTCTCCCTGCCCAGAAAATTGCCAGGTAGCCTGGGAAACACAGAGGTCCCATCTCCCTTCAGTCTTATTGTGCCTAATTAGAAGCACTCGCGTTGTAGGAAACACTTTCACAGATGCAGTCAAAGGAAGGATATCAGTGCACAGCTGGAGAGGAGAGCCTCTTGTCTGATAGAGCAGAAAGCAACAGGCTTGAGCAATGAGACACTCCAGTTGACAGAATGTCACATGCTGTTATGGAACAGAAAAGCTCTTACTTACTTCGTGGCCTTGATTTGTTCTCTGGAAAGCCCAGGTAAATGTATAAGAAGCATTTTTGGAGATAATATATGTGTATGATTGCTTCTCCTTCGTGCCACTCCAGGATTTCACCACATTGGTGTAATTCTCATTGATATCCTGGAAGCAAAAGACATTGGACAAATGAGCAGTGCTGGTGGAAAGAATTGGTTTGTTAAACAAAGCAAGCAAGGAAACCTTCTCTTGCAGGGAAGAGAGCATGGAATCGCTCAGGTCAACCCCACTTGGGTCATGAAGAGAAAACCACTAGCCATGTACCAGTGGAGAGAAATTTACCTTTTGGTGACCCTCCCCTTACCATCACCTCAGTTTCCCCACACTATTCCCACTCTCCGCTAGTGACAACCTTGAAGCTTCCTGGCATGAACATTACAAGCAATCAATGTGTGCCTAATACCAGTTCAACGTTTCTTTGAGGATAAGATGTGGGGTAAACAGGGACCACGTTTAAAGGAATATCAGCAGTGTTAAGGATCTGCCTCACCAGCTAGAAAGCTGAAATACAAACAGTCCATTACTCTCTGTTTGGGAGAAAAGTATGACAAAGAACCATCACTCATCACTGTCTGACATCTCTTTCTGGATGGCAGCTAATTGTGCTGGACTGGGGAGATACAAAGGAACTGAGCTTCCCCCCACACACATACTTTCTTATCACATAAGGCTCTTCCCCTTCATCCTCAAAAGGCAAGGCAAATGTTGCTACCACCAGCCAGCAACATGACAACTGAGCAGCCACCCTTCTTACTCTAGGGTCCACAGCAGGGCCACCCCAGAAGAAGATGAGTGAGCAGGCAGGGGAGTGCGCAGTAGCTGCAGCTGGTCATAAGCAGCAAAGGCACAAGTCACTGCACCTCACCTGCCTTTTTGCTCCTCTCCCATGGAGGGTGGCAGCAGCTGTCAGTCTTTGGGTAGGAAGGAACCTCTGCCACTGCTCAAAGTGGAAGGGACAGGGGAGCCAGTGGTACAGTGGAAGTGGAAGTGCTCTTCCTTCAGTGGAAGGAAGCGCTCTTCCTTCAGTGGAAGAGCACTTTAAGTTGGAGGAAGGCTTCACACTTGAGTCCAAGGGACAGGTGGGGTATAAATATTTTAATAAATAAAATATTTGTTTAGTGCTAGTGGCAGGAAAGGGGCCGGATCCATCCCATTTGTTACAGGCACTCATTTTGTTCAGCAGAGAGAGAACAGGAAGGCAGTTGGGCATGACCAAAACTAACATCTTGCTATGGAACTCCAACACCTGCAGTCAGCCCAGTTCATGCACCTGGATCAGACTTAGAGGGAGAGTTTTTCCTCTGCACTCATCCACTGATCTATATATGCAGAATGCAAGTTCAGTTGTCTCAGAAATTATGATGAACATCATAACGCCCAGGTAGAAATGCAGAACACCAGATGCCAACCACAGTGAACGTCTTGCCAGTCCTGATCACAGCTTCACTCACCATTATGAAATACAGTGAACAATCGGCGGAGCAGATGGTGTCAAACACAAAGGTGAGCCGTCCAAGTTCTGAGCCTGTCATCCTTGTGACAGAAGTTGGCAATCTGTCCAGTCAAGAGGGAACGAAACATTTACAAAGATTTCAAAAGCTACTTGCAAGTCTACAAGGACAAAAAAGTGGGAGAGACTAAACCTTCTCCCACCAAACCAGTGCAGTCATCTCTTATACCCTTGCTCCTCAGCCACCCTCCTTTTCTAGGGTGGCATGCCTCAGGGGTCACTTTAGGTAACGCCTGGTTGAATCTTCCACTCTTTACAAGGTTCATGCTCAATGCTAAGCTTATAGAATGACATAAATAGTGCTGTGCTGCATGTTTCCCCATTTGGGAAACATCAAAACAATTAAAACACTAGTGGGGGGGGGGGGTTCCACAGCCGGATTCAACTGGTTCTGGTGGGTTTTCCAGGCTGTGTAACCGTGGTCTGGTGGATCTTATTCCTAACATTTCGCCTGCATCTGTGGCTGGCATCTTCAGAGGTGTATCACAGAGGGAAGTCTGTTACACACTGTGTAACAGGAACAAGATCCACCAGACCATGGCCACACAGCCCGGAAAACCCACCAGTGGGGGGCTTCAGAGTCTTCTCTTTGCACAACACATCAGAGTGTTCACGTATGACTTTAACCATAGTTCCCATCCATCCCCTTCTAGCATAGCTTGCCCACACACATCTTTACCAGGTCTCAAGTTCTCAAGCCCTCCTTATACGTGAGACAGGCACTATGGGAAACAGAAAAAAGAAATGAGAAATCCCAACCCTCAACACTGAAAAATAAAACTGTTCCTTACTTAAATCCTGGAATGTGAAGGTTCAAAACAAGATAATCATCGTCTGTGCCCCCTGCCCCAGTTCGAATGTGATCGTCAGCTACTTCCCAACCTGAAAAAGGGAAATCACATCTTAAAACCAGTAATATGTCATTTAAAGCAAAAACAAAATCGTGGAAAAATAGCCACAATCCATCAACTAGTTAATACGAGACTTTTGTTTTGAGCCTCAGAATCCTCATAATGAAGAGCTGAGGTTTGGAGACAAAGTGAGGAGTTCCCAACTCAGGGCACCCTCTGACCACCGGGCCAGCTCTCCAGAATTAGAAGGGCCAGCTCACCATTCATCCCATCACATTTGGAGTTGGCAACATTGATACACGAGGTCTTCATATTATGAGGGAGCACGTTCCACCACTTGTATTCCAGCCCCAGAGCTGGTTCAGTGCCAGGAGGGCAAGGTTTGCATTCTACAAGAAGAAACGAAGGAAAAAAGGGGTACATAAAATAAGCCAGCTTTGAAGAACAACATTTTAGTAGATAGGGCATTGAACAGATATGAATGAACTATTTTCAGGTGATTCTCGACATCAAAAATGAATGTGATAATTGTACCCTGATTTGGATAGCCCAACCTCATTATATCTAAGAAGATAAGCAGGGTCAGGCCTGGTTGGATGTAAGACATTCAGGGAAACGAAGGGTTGCTATACAGAGGCAGGCAGTGGCGAACCAGCTCTGACCATCTCTTGCCTGGAAAATCCTATGGAGTTGCCATAAGTTGGCTGTGACTTGTCAGCACTTCCCACCTCCACATAACAATGCGACAGCATTCTTTGTGTTCAATGTTTACCTAGCCACCTGTATCCGTGGCCTTAAATCCAAGTCCCGCCTCCTGCGTCACAATGTTCCATACCACTGCTTTTTAAAAGGACTTACTGCTCATGCAGATGCCTTGAGAGCCAGAGCACCACACCTCACCTGCCTCTTTTACAGGCTGTTTCCAAGAAGCCCCCAAGTGGGGGATTTGGCTTCCTCTTCCCCATTCCATCTTAACACCTGAGTCAGCTCACCTCTGCATATCAATTCTGCAGGCCTGGAGCTATGGAGTATTATCCCCCTCCAAAAAAAAGTCATGTCCCACTTCTGAATCCCCAGATTTCCTTTTTTTAAATTCTCTACCCTTTTCATTGCAGACGTATAAGTGAAAATGTGTTGTAAGGATTCCCTGGGAATGAATGTGGGGAGAGGCAGCTGCAGGAGGACTGGAGTTAAATCAGCTAATCTTTTCCTGACCAAATTCCTTCTCTTCTTCTCTGTTCCATCATCTTGTCTCCCAGACCACTTTCCTCCTTTCTTGTTTGTTTCTGTTCACAGTGACAAGTAAGAATGTTATACAGAAGACCGGTGTTATTATTCTGCAGTAGACTCCTCTAATTGTACTGAGAATTTTCCATGGTAGGACCATGGGATTGAGAAGAAAAATGAATTCTTGGTTTCACTCAGACTGGTATCTAATTTTAATCTTTAATCGCAAACTACCTAATCATAACTTGCACGTGCAAAGGAATGCATTCCTCCAAAATTGTACAGAATGCCTTTTATCCACTAGTGAATAACTACTGCCAAGTTCTTGTCTTTACCACCTCACCAGCAAGAAATGTGGGGTTGGAGCTAAATGACTCAATATGCATAATGCTCAGGCAGATTTAAACTCCAGAACTTTTCACTACAGAATCAGAAGTACTGAAGTCCAAGGGGCACAATGTCCAGTCAGTCTCAAGGCACATCTCCTTTCATTGGGGCAAAAGAGGGTCTCTCTGAGGATCTAAATAACAAAAATCAAGTGTCCAGCTGCAAAGAGGACACACTCTTTGCACAGATGCAAAATGCTTTTTCCTTGTTACAGATCTACCTACCTGGTATCAGAGGTAATTTCTGGGTTGCAGGAAGTGATTTGCAGTCAAGGAAAATTTAGGAATCCCCCATTTTAATAATGAAGGGGAGGCCCACCTTCCCCAATCCCAACTCACTTCTGAATCCTGCCCTCCAGCCTTTTTTCTGCACTGCAACATCTCTTCAGAAAACAATGTTGGTATTCTAATTAAGTCAACAGTCATAGTGTGATACAAAACCCTTTTTCCCTGGATAGCTAAGACAATGGCGTAGCACCAAGGGAATAGAGGGGGTGTGATGCACCGGGTGCACGCAGGTGTGGGGGCATTCTGGGGGCATGGTGGGGGTGGGCAGAGGCGTGGCAGGGGCATGGGGCGCACAAGTGCCCTAGGCACAGTTCCCCCTTGCTCCAGCCCTGTGCTAAGTCATGCCATATTGCAGATATGTAGCTTCTTCTGCTTGTGGCAACTACTGCATGTGTAAATTGGAGATGGGAGACAATAACCGGGCATTGATGGCTCTACTGCAGTTTGCGTGTAAGGATGTAGCTAATTTCCATGTTATTTTTAACATTTAGTCTATGATAAACAGCTCGCTCCTTTACTCTTCCAGTCACACAAAATCAGCCTCGAAACACATTCCCTCACTGCCTGAATACCCCCCTCCTCTTGCCTTTTGTGTTATTTCCCCAGGATCAGGAAACACCCACCTTTCCCCCAGTCCAATTGCCTGTCAGAGGTACCTACTTCACGCCCTTCCATTCTTTCCAAGCTTGTAAAGAACAGCACCTATTATTTTTGGACATGACTACCTGTACTAAAGCTGGGGACCGAACAGACTGTATAGTATGTTGGCCTAAAGGTGAGTTCAGAAAGGTTAAAGGCCACTAGTCAAGGTTAACCAAACATACAATGATGTTATTCGGCTATGTACAATTTGGGGTGGAGGCTAGGGAATGTTCCATATAAAGTCAATACAACATACACTGTATGCTACAAGAAAAGGCTGGGAGATTAACAGAGCAGCAGTTTCAAGTCTCTCTTAGGATCTGGGTCTATTTCCACATTCACTCTGGCACCAAAGCATCACACCCCCTCTATTCCCTTGGTGCTACGCCATTCAAATATACACTCTCTTCTTCAGTCTCTCTGAAAATTCTTGTCAGTGACAATTTTGTCAGCCATGAACAGCAAAAAATTTAAATACACTAGCAAATCCACTTCTGAAAATATCAGAAGTGACTGCTTTTGCAAAGTGAAATAAAATAAAGGAGACAGAATCATAGAGTTAGAAGGGATCTCCAGGGACATTTAATAGAAACCCCTGCACAATGAAGGAAATTCACAACTATCTCCCCCTCCCACAAACACATACCCCTGCCCCCAGTGATCCCTACTCTATGTCCAGGAGATGGCAAAAAAACTCCAGGATTCATGGCCAATCTGGCCTGGAGGGAAATTCCTTCATGACCTTGAAGTGGTAATCAGCATTACCCTGGGCATGTAAGGAGCAGCCATGAAAACCAAGCCCTGCTGCAACCCTTCCTGCCCTTCCTCTCCCAATCTGTTTAAGTTCACAGAATCAGCAATGCTGTCAGAAGGCCATCTAGCGGCTGCTTTAAAAACTCCAGCGAAGGAGAGCCCACCACCTCCCAAGGAAACTTGTTCCACTGAGGAACTGCTGTAACTATATTATATTAGATGTCCAACCATTTTTAAAAGAGAAAGTAGAAAATGTTATTGTGGCTATCATAGAGGCAGTACTGCACTTGGGATATGTACGCACCCCTTTGATTCCCTACTTGGTCTTTGGTCAAACAGGTTTTTTAAAAATTATTTGCAGTAATCCATCTGTAAACATACCAAGCGAATATACCTTCTGTCCCACCACTATGAAAACTACTGAATAAAATGAAAACCAACTGCACCAACAGTTTTGATAACATTAAACTCTCATACCCCAGGTTCCATCAGAAAACATGTCCTGAGGGCAAGGAGTGCAGAAGGAGGAGCCGTTGTTGTAGAAGCCCGGATTGCAAGGGGGACACTCCTTCCTCTCTCCAGAAGGGGGCAGTGTCACTGCTCCAGGAAGATCCTCCCTACAGATCTTGGACTCGACCCATTTGTACATGAGCCGAGTCTAAAACAAATAAGGCACAAAATAAAATAATTAAGGTTTCACTATGCCTGGTGTTTAAGAAAGTGTCTGTCACCTCTTAGGCAAGTGCAGGAAGACAACAGAATAGCTAGAGAGAAAGGAAAGAGTAAAGAAAGGTAAAGGAAAAAATTAAGGCACAAATTATAGTCACCAATGAATCTTGCACAAATGAGACTTGGAAATATGGCAGCAGCTAACCAGTATATGACAAACGAATAGTGGTAAAAATTAATAATAAAATTAAAAAACAAGCATTGTCTGTTGTCTAATGCTACCCACAAACCTGCCACAAGGTAGGCTTCTTCAACCTCACTAGGAGATACACTAGTAGCATCCACTCTGCTGGTAGATACTATTTTTTTCTGGAAGTAGGGACCTTCTCTACACTCCAGATTCTCTCTTCAAGTGTCTCCCACCAGGAGAAGGATCCTACTCCTGGAGAAAAGCACTTCTGCTAGCCAAACAGATCCATGGGCTCGAACCCCTATTCTTTACATTCAATAGTCTAATTGTTTCAGACCTAGTTTACAAACACCCTTCCTTTATCAAGTGAACTATGCCATTGTTACTATCTTAAAGCACTATTTGTGGGCAACACATGTAATAAAAATCCATATAGCCAAGAGCTACCTAATCTGATATCAATAGAAAGAGTCTCAATTTAATTTAAAAGCTCTTGTTAGAGCTGTCACTGGACCATATGGTGTAAACAAAAACACTACAAGAAAAACAGTTTTGGAAAAATGCTCATATCATTTTAAGGGAGGGGGCATATATTGATCTTGTTGCTTAAACAGGCCTCTGTTGGAAGTCAAAAGAGCTCGCAGTTGCTCATCATTCAACATTTGTATTCCTTTCTCTGAAATGCAATTGGAAGTTTCTTGCTAGGCAGTCAGCCTGCATCTTGAGGGGCAAATGTCACCCTAGCTTGCATTAAAACATGAGCAAGAAGAAAGGCATATGAGCCTGTGCATCAACAAGGAAGTCTGAGGGATGGGTGGTGTTCATGACATTTCATATAGTGGACGATTTCGAATTACGGCAAGCAACTTGGAGGCTCAGTTACACACACATTGTATTTCCAAGGTTGCTTGCAGAAAGTACAATACCATGTGACCTGAAGGATATCTCACATTCTATCTGACACCAACAGCACCTTTTTAAAAGCCCCGAATTTTCTGGTTCATGAGTCAAAGATTACTTTGACAGATCTCGTGAGGTGAGTTTTGACACTTAGACAGCTCCATTCAAGTGGCTGGGAGCCCAGCGGTAATGGCACTGATGCACCGGACCGCCACTCCTAAAGAGGCTTTCTGATGGCATGGGGAGGCTTAAAATTCCGAAAAGCCTCCCTGCTGGCAGGAACCCCCTATTGATCTGAACATACTTAATGGAACTTTTTTGGTGCGTTAAGTCAGCCGTCCCAGCTGCCAGAACAATGGGGCCAACGGCTGGGGAGGAGCCGACTAAAGTCATGCCCCAGACCACCCCTGCTGCACCAGTGGGGGTGCAGGGATGCTGGTGTAGCATCCTGTGCCGTTTTCCACCACCAGGTTGGTGGCTGCAAGCAGGCAAATTCTCTCCTTGGCTGGGGCAAGTGACCCAGGGAGGGCAAATCCACGGCTGCTTGCCACTTCCAACAGTGGATTTTCCCACCCAATTCCCTCCATGGGTTCGAAAAATTTATACCTTGGAAATTTTCATTGGTTTTAAGATGTTGCTGGACTCTAGTTCTGTTCAATCAATACAGGTTAATATGGCTACCCACTGGAAACTATCTTCATAAATTTCGATGAGTTTGCAAGTCTAGTCAAGATACAAATGTTTACAACATAAGCTTTTGTACAACAGAACATGAACGTGGAGTGAATGCAGACTAAGAACAAAAGTTTTGCCACAATAGACTTTTTATTGGACATATACTAGCAGGTGTATTGTGACCCATGGTACAGCGACTCATGATATCTCACAATCCATTCTGTCCATTTCTAGTGTGATTGAATGATTATTTCATATTCAGTTTAAAAATCTGAACCACTTGTTCTATGAGTGCTATCCTTACCAGCCAAGCAGTGTCAGAGACTTCAAATGGATCTATACAGATGTGTGTGTCAAGTCACTTCCAACCTATGGTGACCCTATGAATTCGTAACCTCCAAAACATTATGTCATTAACAGTCTTGCTCACTGAAGTCTGTTGCTTCCTTTATTGAGTGAATCCATCCCATGTTGGGTCTTCCTCTGTTCTTGCTGGTGTAAGCTCCTAGAAGCTGCCTTCTCCCCCCGGCCCTTTCTTTCCTAGTTTTTTCTTTCATTTTCTTTTTGGTTTCTTTTTAAAACCTTTTCTTTTTGGTTTTTATTTTCTTTTTCACTTGGATCTGCATTACATGAAAAAAGACTTTAAGTATACTGAAGGATTTATAAAAGTTGTTTTTATTCAGTATAGTAGTTAATAAAAGCTTATATTATAAATGCAAATCCATGTTATGTTGTCATCATCATTTATGTTATTTTTCATTTTTATAATTTTTCGTCCTTTTCTGTAAATTTTTGCCAGTAAAAAATATCTTTAAAAAAAGATTTTGCAGACATGTAAAAGACAGGAGATGGATAAGCCTTTTTTTCTGAAAATCACACAAACCATCCAAGGTGAAAGCAGAATTCAGAAAATTCCTGTCTTTTGGGCATTTAGGTGCTATCCACAAATTTTTGCAAAGGGTCCACAAGTGAAATCTGGGATGGTCTGCCACTCACCTTTCCATCCTGATCACATGGTGTGTGTATTTGAAAAATGTCATTGTTGGTGCAGGGTGGTCGCTCCTTACAGTGGCCGGAGCCTTCATCTGAAAGAAAACAGTGCAAGTTAGAGAAATGCACTGGTTCCTTTTCAGCAAATAAGGTTGCAGCTGCTCAGAACCATTTTTGTAGAGCTCTTTCCCAACAGAAGCCCTTGAATGCTTAGCACTGCTTAAGTTCATTCTTCCTGAATGCTCCTTTTGCCATTGTGTTATTAAAACGAGTTTTGGCTAGATGCCTTTGAAATAAAGAATCATGACAGCTATCCCACTCTCACATAACAGATGAAAGACGACCACCAGTAGCAACTGTGTGCATCAGCCCTTTGCACTCTGTCGTGCTCCATACCTGCATAGTGAGCTTCTTCTTGACATTTAGTGCATGCCTTAGCACCCATTTCCGAGTAAGTATTTTTGGGACAGATCTGGCAAGTCGATGAGCCAGTGACATTGCTAAATGTACCAGGTTTGCAGGGAAAGCATTCCGAAGTGTAGGCCACTCCTGCAACACAAAACAGAAACAGCCAGAGCAATTCAGCCAGGAGCATTTTCTGCACCTTCACAAAAGAGCAAATGAGGTGCAATAATAAGTCATGTCATGGTATATGTAGCATTTGAAAGCTCTAATGTAAGTGTATTTTGCACCTAATCTCATCTTTACACTTGCCTCAAGACATACACAATATGATTCTGAGCAATCCCAGCATGAGAGATTATGCTGGGGGTGAGCAGATAAGGCCAGACTGAGTCCCAGGCCATCAGCTGCCTACCACTATGTGAAACAAAAACTGCAACTACCAAGAATAAAACTGCTAACTTAAGGCTGGGAAATTCCCAGAGGTTTTGGGGGTAGGCAGAGGTGGGGTATGGAGAGGCAAAGAACCTCAGTGGGGTATTTAATGCTACGGAATCCTCCATCCAAAGTAGCCATTTTCTCCAGGGGAACTGATCTCTGTCATCTGAAGATCAGAAGAAATTTTAGAAGATCTCCAGGCCACACCTGGAGGTTGGCAATTATTATCCAGAAGAAAGTTTTGCTTGCCTTGAAGCACAATGATACTTCCATTTCTGGCAACACAGTGGAAACCAATTTAAGGGGTAGCTTATTTGGGACATCTGTACAACAGCTGCCACATATTAAATCATGAAAAAGTCAACGGAGGGATGGAGGGTAGAGATGGTTTTGGAAGGGTGGGGTGACATCTTGGAGTGGTGGTGCATGGATCCACACTCTCCATGTATTTACACAATCATTTGACAGTCTCTGTACCACACCAACATGAACTTATCATTGATCTGATCAACTACACTGTTCTTGTAGCATCAGAATTTTCATTTTCAGTGAGCAAAAAATAAGGACATTTTCGCAGGATAAGTGCCACAAAATCAAAGTATTTGAGTGCATCTAAAAATTATGCCAGTACCACTCCTCCTCCATTTTGGTCTCTTTGCTAGTCTAAAGACCTGCCAGCAGAGGTCATCATTTACCCTGTAACTGAAACTCCCAGCAAGGAGCCAATAGCAAAAGTTTGGACAATTTTTCATGGCATTTTAAACCTAAATATCCCAGTACAGATAAAGAGGAGGACCAGAGGGAAGAAGTGCAAAAGGAAAACCACATGCTTTATACTTTCTCCAAAAACTAAGCAATGTTGCTATTTAAAGAACCATGAAGTGTAGAGATAGTAAGCTGATGTACAATGCCAAAATATACTGTCTATGTAACTGTGATACAATTAAAACTTTCAAAAGTTATACCTTCAATGGTGACATTTTTCACTAATACAGGTTTCATGGCTTGAGAACCTATAAAGATCCCTGTCGTTCGCCAGTATAATATATTAGTGCCTGGTTTCAGAGTTATCTGGGAAAGAAAATGAAAGGGAAGTTAAAAGGTTACCTTAGCAGATCTATGAACAAGACTCTGTGGATGACAACCTGGATAGGCTTGCAGAGGCATATTTTCCTGACAATTTAAATGGATTAGACATTTCATGATGTTTTACAGAGCAGAGATTCAGAACGCAGCTTCACTGCCACGGCTGAATCCAACCACAGCCCGCATCACAGGTAGGCCGCCCTAAATGGTCACTTGCTGACCAATGAGAACTTGCAGTGGCAGCTTCTGGCAGTGGAGGAGGGAGTCAAGAGGAATCAGGTGGAAACAGGGGAGGGGATCACTTCCTTCCCAGCTTCTCCTACTACTTCCATCTTCCTCTTCCCTCCCCAAGGGAATATCTACAGAAAATGGCACCAAGGGCAAGCCCTGAAATTGCACCCTCTCCCCTCCCCAAATATTGCACACCTCTCACTAGATGTGCCCCTGCCTTGAATGGGAAGAAAACTGCCCCGGGGAGGAAATATGATCAAAGGGCACAGGAAACAGATGTGCTGCATTCTGCAAAGGCTGAAGCTCCTTGCTTTGCACCTCTCCCTTCACAATGGCTTTGTGAGGCATCCAGGCTGGACTGTGAAAAGAGGAGCATAGCCACCAAGCTATCCAGCATAGAGGCAGGGTGAAAGACTGGTCTTGAGTTCTACTTCCCACATGATTTCCCACTCCCTTTGAACTGCCCCTGTGTGAAAAAGAAGAGCTCCTTCCTTGTAGAGAAAGCCAAAAAGGAACTTTTTTGTTTCTTCTCCCCCCCCCCTCCTCACACACACCTGGATGAGGCATGGAAGGCTGAGAGAAGGGCTGCTGCCATTGTGCTGCTCAAGTCTCCTCTCTTTCTCTCAGCAGCTATTATTCCACTCTGGGATCTAGCATTCCAGTCACAAAACACTTCTAATCTGGGACCTGCCATTCTAGTCCCAGAACACATCTGCTACTCCCAGGGGTCATTATTCTACCCTGTGACCTGGCATATTTAGTCTGGGTCAGTAAAGACCAGGAATTCAGTTCCTCTGCCCATACCTTTAATAGTGAAGAGCTGACACAGAACTGAGATGGCTTTGTGCTACTTGACCACGCTCAAAGACGTATTCAAAAAGTGAGATTTTCTGGCATTGTATTTTTTAGGATTACCAAAACCTGAGATTATATTCTGTGGTAATTTTAAATTGCAGATCTATAATGAAATCCTGAGGAAATTAGTTTTTAACATACAAATCAAAATCTAGCTGTGGCTTTCAATCCCAATAAATCAGATGTTTTTCTATTGCTTCTATTTAATTATTTTAAATGAACTAGCATGGTCAATGAGATCTCATTTTTACATTTTAAGTGTGAACTGAACAGCCCGTCACATTCTTTTCCATGTTGTAACAAAACACTGTCCTATAATTACCAGCTTATATGCTGATTTACCTACACCATGGAACTGAAAAGTGATTAGTGAGAACCACTTAACAGTGGTAGGTATGGACCTTTAAGGTTAGGTTTTTTTTTAATGTCATCTGTGCAAACTTCACTGTGTCACTATAGCTTTTTCTAACCTATCTCTCAGGGTTCTGTTGAGGTATTTATTGACTTCATTTTTACTTTATCTTTCTTCTCAACAGACTCAACAAAAGAAAGAGGCTCTGGTTATAGTCTCTCCCCAGAATCTATGAACACACAGAAACAGCCCTGATTCAGACATGTTGAGTATGTCAGTTGCATTTCCATAAAACCAGTCCCAAAACTGTTTCCAGCACGTAAGGAGGTTCATTGATAGAAAGGTTTATCTGAAAACATCTTCTGGTTGGAAAAACAAAGGTCTGAAACTATCCTCATATAGAAACTTTACACGCTAACAGTGACCGCATGACTTTTGTAGCTAACAAGAAATATAAAAACCTGTTAACCCTTGCTGCAAATTTCAAGGGCAAACAGAAAATATACTCACACCTTCTGAGAAAAAGAGAGGCTGACACACGCATTTTTTAGTAAGTGCACTCTCTTCTTTGAAGGATCTTGCCCAATCAATCATACTGCCAGTTCAGCTTAAAAAACAAATATATTTTCCCTTGCAATACAAACTATTCAGAAGAAAAGCCTCACCCTGTTTACTTAGCTCATGGGCTTAACCAAAGATTAAAATGTAAGATAAGACAGGTTTGTGCAAATAAAAGGGACAAATCTATTTCAGGTCAGACTTAGCGAGGCCTCTGTCTTGCCGTTTTGGAAGGGCCAGAAACTCAAAGTCTCCTTTCAACTGCTTGCTTCATTTGTAAACCCACTAGAAGAGGCCTTTGGAGTCTGGCAGGCAGCTGATGCCACAGAAGTCAAGGTTACCACCAACTCACACTCTTACCATCTTATTATTAAAATCTGAAAGCATGTTACAGATATGGACAGAAAAGCAGCCAGGCTTTGAGACACCTCAAAGGTCTCCCTTTTGGCAGCTGGGGGAAAGACGGAGAGTTTTCTCTCAAAGGCCTTTTGAAAGGCAAAAGATTATTTTTAGCAATAGGGCTCTGTGAAGAAGTGGCTCCCCCCTTCCCCGCTTTTGAGGTTAGAAGGGAATATTTTAAACCTTTTTTTCCTTTCTCTGAGCAGTCTGCCAGTCCCGCACAGCGCCCTTTTAGAGATGCTACTACAGATAGTGAGAGACAATGGAATGGGTCAAGCCCGCCCTCCTTCTCCAAGCAAGTATTACAGATTTGGAGGACTTAAAATGATAGAAAGACAGCAGGAAGAGGATACTTGGATCCAGCAGGAAGAGACCTTGACCCAGACGGACCAGGTCAACAGGGGCTTCTGAAGGTGCCAACCTGCAAATGGGCAAAGTCAACAACTACACGCGCTTCATCCGTTGTTGCCCTTACCTTGTGGAATGTCTTAGTCAAAGAGGTCAAAAAAGCTTCCACTCTTCTGGGTTCCCACAAACTGTGCAAAACTGAACTAGGGATTCTGTGCAAGTAATAGGATCACACTTTACAAAATGGTTCACAAACTTATTTGGCTAAATGATTAGGGATTTTGGTCTATACTGCTGAGTGTAGTCTCTTGTAAGTAGGATCCTATTATGTAATGTATGCAGTGGTGGGATCCAAAATTTTTAATAACAGGTTCCGATGGTGGCGCCGCTGCACACACGTACCTCCAGTCCCTATTGGGCAGGGAGGTTGCTTTAGTAACCCCTTCTCAGCACTCAGAAAAAAATTAGTAACCACTTCTACAGAAGTGGTGAGAACTGGTTGGATCCCACCTCTGAATGTATGTACTGCTAATGTGTCATGTGAATACTTATGCTATATTTCAGTTCTTTCTGGTGGTTCCAAACTTCAAAAATTCTAATGCATTGATTACTGAATGTTGATTTGGTTGACTGCTACACTATGTGCACTCTGCCTCACCATGTGTAATCTTGAACCTTGGAGGAAGGTGGACTATAAATAACCTAAACAAATACATACAAAATTGATGAGACCAAGTTTTCATGGTATTCATAAGGTGAGGACATGGATATTTCCTTTATCGCAAATGACTCTTCCCATGTGGCCCTGCACATTGCCACATTTTCTTCTCTCCTTTAAACAGAACCTTGACTAGGAAAAGCACCAGAAATCTTTTCACATTCTTTTCCCAGGACTTCAAGGGGGTGCACAAGCTATTCTGTAGCAGCTGGCAAACCACCCCTTGGGAATTTCTGCCAAGCCATCTTCATAGGAAGCCATACTCACAGGAAGAAGGGCCGAATCATACTCACAAAATGAGATCCCCATTCACCACTGTTGGTTAACTTCATCCACTTATCACTTGTGGAGTCCATCTCTTGGCATTGGTCATTTTGAACCTGTCAATTGAAACAATGGATATTATCAAACATTGGGTTAATTTTCTGTCAATCAAAAGTAGTGGCAACAGCATCATGCATGTGTAATGCACCATCAAGTCACTGCTGATTTGAGGTGACCCCAGCAGGGGTTTTTTTCAAGGCAAGTGAATAGCATAGGATGTTTGCCATTGCCTTCATCTGCAGAGTCTTGCAGGTACCAACCCTGCTTAGCTTCCAAGAACTGACAAGATCTCCTTCCCTTCCAACAACATCATGGTAATAATCATTCTAACAACAATATTCGAATAACATTTCTGTAGCTTTAAAAATTATTATTCATAGAATCATAGAGTTGGAAGAGACCACAAGGGCCATCAAGTCCAACCCCCTGCCATGCAAGAACACACTGTCAAAGCACTCCCAACATATGTTCATCCATCATTCATAATGTTCCACATGCATTATCTAGCAATCCATACACTCGTGCATACTCCAAACTGATTTAAGTTATGTTTTCTGAAAAGTAGCACACAAATATGGCAGGACAGGGAACCAAGTCTTCCCTAAGACCACCAGTTTGATCATGGCTGTTGCATTCAGAGTTCATTTTTAGCTGCTGTTACCTATACCCAGTAACCAGGAGGATTCCTGCAGATTGAATATAATTCATCATAGACAGTCACACCATCCTGAGCACTTGAATGGCAGCAGCTTCAGAACAAGAGAAAAGATTTTTTTTACACAAAGGAGTGGTCTCTAATTTATATAGCTTTGATTAAGAAATGAGACATGTTAATGGAGGGCAAATCTATTGAAAAGTGTTATCCACAAAAGCTAACAACTGTGACTCACAAAAGCTCATACCCTACTAAAAAAAATTTAGTCTTCAAAGTGCTACTAAACTCTTCCTCTTTTCTATAGCCACCAAGATTTCTACAGGTGGGAAAGGGAGGGTTGCCTCTGTGATACATGCCATCACAGTGCCTCTTTTTCAAGTTAAAGCACATGCAGGTATAGCCCAGATGGGAGTTTCAGGCTGTTCACAAACCTACAAGAAGCCTCCATCCCCAGCCCATGGGGTATTGCATGGGCTTTAACTAGCAAACCCACCCAACGATATGCTCTGGTCTGCTAAAAACACACAAGTCTCTCCTAAATCACCTTCTATCCAAACCATTTGTCTAGATTGGGTTGCTGATTAGATGCCATGAGAACAGGATGTCTTGCAAGCCTCTCACTCACAAAAGGTGAGCAGAACCTGAGTTGGTCCAGCAACATTTTTTCATCCGAGCCTAATCTTGGTCTGATTGTCTGTGAGGCAAATCTTTAGCTTCACGAGACTTGTAGAAGGAAAGACACGTAGCATACTTATACAGTACTTTTCCAAATACTGCTTCTTCAATTCAGTGCACAAACAGGCCCTTACAAAAAACTCAAAGATGATATTTTTGTCAATATACTGGTATTCAAAGGAGACAAAACCAGATTTCTTCAGGAGCACGGTGTAGATCAAAGCGACGGTGCAATCATCCCTGTTTGACTCAATGTAATTCCCACGAGGATTCCATGAAGATCTGAACAAACAGGAGCAAAAATAAGCCTGGTTTTAGAAGGCAAGCAATGAGCAGGGCTCCAGAGGAAGTCAGAGGAAAATAAAGAACATAACCAACTTCTCAGTATCTAGGAAAATATTGGTTTTTGCAACTGATTCATGCTGGCAACAATTTGTATTTACTGGTGATATAGAAGAATACATTGATATGCAAATAGAACGGTGCGATTCTTTTTTTCAACAGTTTGCCAGGTTAGAAGTAAAATAGATTTTCATTTCAGAACAACACAACATTGCTCCCAAATTCAGTGGGATTTTTCCCCCTATTGACAGAATTGGGTCATGGAGCAATGGAGATAGCAAACAATAATCTCAGCACGGAAACATTTCCCATACAGCGCTCCCAAATCACAGCACGCATGGCTTTTCTACACAGAGATTGTATTCATGTAATAACAGTGCCGTGCATCAGCCTGTGCAGTTTTAGAGCAGCATGAGTTTAAATCCTTAATCCAGAGTTTAGCATCACTTGGGACTTGTTCAGATGGTCGAAAACTACAAACAAGGTAATGCGCAAAACAGTATGGTGTAGTGGAGAATAGAATTGCTCTCGTCAGCATGGCCAATTGGCCATGCTGGTAGGGGCTGATGGGGTTCTGTAGTTCCTGAACATCTGAGAGCCGTGAGGTTCCCACCCCGGCTAGATCCAGGGGTAGGGAACTGCGGCTCTCAGATGTTCAGGAACTACAATTCCCATCGGCACTCTGTCAGCATGGCCAATTGGCCATGCTGGTAGAGCTGATAGAGGCCAATTCCTAGGCTATCTGGAAGCCCTATCAAGCTGGAGGTCCAAGTTCAACTCCCTGCTCACCTTGAAACTCACAGAGGACCGTTGCCTTTCCACTTCTTCCCCACCCTCACAGAAAATGCAACTAGATCCCCAATGAAATGACCTGAACTGTGACAAAGCCAAGCTCCCTCCCTTCCAATCCCATTGTTCCCTCGTGGTCTTGCAGAGAACACCAGTAACAATCAACCAGGTCCCTCACAACACTTAAGAAGGAAGAACCTAGGTTTGTCAACCACAGAGACATAGCAAAGGTCAAATGATGGCCCAGGCTCCTTTAAGAGGTTCACTGAATGCCACTTATTGTTTCTTCTCACTGTGTACCCCATCAATGTTTTCCCCTTCATCAGTAAGGTGAGCCCCAATGAATGATATGAGAACACCTGGTGCTGCTGCATTTGTTCAGGCTAAGCAAACATGAACCTGGCCAGAGAACCTGGGTGGAAGACACAAGTAAGCTGCTTCAGAAAGAAGTGAATATAAGGGGGAAAATAAGCCTAATTGATGAGGTTAGGTTTGTTTCAATCTGCCTGGCAATCAATGACCATGGGGGGAGGGGGAAATCCACAAGGGTCTTACTTGCTGCAGCTCTCTGCTTTATTCTCTGATGATCCATCCACAGAATCCATGTAAGTGGCCACGTTAGTGAATCCTGCTGGCAGATCATCCCACTCAACAAACTGAATCCCACTTCCTACGGAGAAAGTCCCTTCAGGACATTTAGTGCATACTTGGTTCTTCATTTCTAGATACTCCCCAGAAGCACACGAAAAAGCTGAGAAAGCAAACAGTGATAACAAATTAATGGCACCAGAAAGTAATTCCATGTGATCGCCAACATGTTTTTTAACCAGCTCATTCAGTAAGCCTTGAATAAAGAAAGATGCAAATATGGCATCTTTATCACTTACACGTTATTTCTGTTACCTGAACCGTTACCTGCACCATCAACTAGATAAGGAACTGTGGAGTTAAGAATTTTGCTGCCATGAAGCAGTAACAAACATTTCGCTCAGCATGGACAGTAGTCTGAAGATGGATAGCCCAAGAGCATATTGTGGATATAAACTGCAAATCATTCTTACTGACCTCACAAGCATGACATAACAATTGGGCACATTTGAATAGGGACACTACCCATCAATGCTTCCAACCAAATATGCCCATTTACTTCTTTTGACCAAAAATCATTTTGCTTTTTGAAAGGTAGTAAATATGCAGTTTTTCATAAATTAATGGATTTTGCTAGGTGTGCAGCACACAGTGTCCAAATTCTATGTATGCCTTGGAAAATGAGAGAATAATCTCCAACCAATATATTTTTGTTCTGACTCCAGTAAAGCATGTCTTAAGATTATTTTGTTCAATGTGCTGGTTTTATATCCTTGATAATGCTTATCTAATACCAGTATTAGCTGAAGAACCTTTTATCTTGTTCAATAAAGTAAAATACTTGTTGGTGACAAAGCATACATCAGTACTAACCAAATTTGTATTTCAAGTTCTCTTCAAAGGACCACACTCTTGTATGGCAGTATTTACACTATTGTCCTCCGGGTGGATTCACCCAATTGTTTATCCTCTCCACTGTTCCTTGCAGGCCACAGTTTATTTCATTTAATACTAAGGTATGTTGTTTTAAATTGAATCACCACAGTTTTATACATATAACTGATTACTACAGGATATATAGAGAGCACCACAAAGTCCCAAAGAAATATCAAAAGCAAGATATATCCAAGAATTGAATCAAGAGATGTGGTGCATAAGAGTAAAACAAAAACAGACTAAAATCATAATGTGTGAGAATGTCACCTTGCATATTACTGTGGAGAATACAAGATGTAAATAATGGTTTGAGGAAGCATTTGGTTTATGTGTATGTGGGTATAGAGCTTCCCCCCCCCCCCACCCCACCCCCACGTAAGATTTTTTTCTGTTTTACTGGCTAATTATATTAGGATTTTTTTTCTTTTTTATATATGGTCCTGGGTTACTGTAGTACTTAAAAGTTCTTTTATGATGTTCTTACAGTAGAATGATTTATCTGTTTATTAGCCACTCTGGGAGTGGGTATAGTGAGCTGAAGGCCCCTCTCCTGACATTACTGGAAACCATTGGGCCAAGCACTTTGCTTCTCAGTGCAGCCAATTTCCAGTACTGGAAGAACAGCCAGCAAAAATTATTTCACACCAGGGAACCCATTGAGATGAGTGAAGACTAGAGCTCTATCACCTCCAGCCTCCTTCTGTGCTCTTTTTTCTGCAACAGGTCTACTCTGGCCTGCAGATCTTACTGGTTAAGAATCTAATGAAGAATAATCTCAGAATAATCCATTGCAAAAGTTTCTTCAAGAGAGAGAGAGAAGGGGCCAAATCAACTTGATTGATACACCTAACACCACAAATTTGAAATGACGCTCGATTCTGTAAGTGAAACAAGAAAGAAGTTCTATATTAAAGTTGCAGCAACAATGTGTAAAAACATACTGCATTCCTTTCCTCTGATGGGATCAGGTAAACCAGAACACTCCACTTCCGGATTTGGAACTGCCACCCTCCATCGGGATCCGCTGCTATCACACTCCGTGTACTCAAAGTGGTAGTCCGCCTGCAAGCAATTAAACATTTACTTCAATCCCACCATGTTTACCAAGAAAACCCCACATCAAGAAAAAGCACTCATGCACAAATAAGGAACCACCAGTTCTGAGCAGATACAAGGTTAAGATTAGAGTCAGACAGGTGCAATTTACAAGAAACTACTGATTTACAAACAGACTTGCAGGTAGGACTATAGGAGCCAGTGAGACCTATTAAAATCGATATCTTGGGTATCACATTTTTTCAAGAGAGCAGGCACCCATGAAGCAAAACTGGGAACAGAGGTGAAGGGCAGAGAAGGTGGATGGCAGGGAGGGGGGAATGGAATCTGTAGCAAAGAGGAAAAGCTGATTCAAATGTTCCCTCTGAAAAGGAACACACATGAAGCTGCCTTATCCTGAATCAAACCATTCATCCATCCCAGTCAGTACTGTCTATCCAGATTGGCAGTGGCTCTCCAGGTGCTTTTTCACATCAGCTACTGACAAGATTCTTTAACTGAAGATGCTGGGAACTGAACCTGGCATCTTCTGGATGCCAAAACATAGTCTTCATCCGCAGTTCACACACATACAACTGTGTGCCTTTCTTGTTAACTTAAATCAGGGGAAAGGACAAACACAGAACTTGCAGCTATGACATGCAAATAACGTTAAGCTTTCCTTAAAAAGTGACTCATAGTATCAGTGTCCTTCAAGATAAACATACACAACAAAGTGGCACCTGCCACAAAATCTTTTCTAAAAAAGCCAAGTATGTTTGAAAAGAAGCTCAAGCCGCATTCCAAATATAGATTTCATTTGTTTATTTCAATACTGGCAAAACCGTTTCCCTCAAGAACAACCTGGGGGTTTGGCCATTTGTTGCTGTTTTCCTGCACATTTTTACAGCTGCCTGATCCCTCTTGTTCCTCCAGCTGAAACTAGACCTCTCTCAGCATCTAGTGACAAGGAATGCCAGAAGAACATTAACCTGTCAATAACCAAATTAAAATAAATTGACATATTACCAAAATGTTAATATCGATGTCATTTTAAAAATCCAGATTCCCAATTATCACCCTCCGTCCATGTTGTGAGAAAAAAGTGGAGTATGGTTCACGTAAATATAACTGGATGATAAATAAATATAAATAAATGAATATAAACAACTCTGTACCATTTCCAGGGGTGCCCAGTTAATCACCTACCATTTTGGGACTGCGTTCTGCTCATGGATAGTGAAAGTGGGAGCCAAATTTTCAGACTGCTAATCTGCATCCCCACAGTCCAAGTGTCTCCAACTGCAGAGGAAAAAGAAGTTCTGACAGTTCTCACCCTTTTCCCCACTGCTGCATTTGGTGCCGTTGCAACCTCCAGTTAAAAAGCAGCTTGTTAGAAGAACTGACATATCTAGCAAATGGATGCCTGAATTCCACTCAACTGAAAAAAATCATTTAAAAATAGCAACTATTTTATATCGCTATCTTACATTGAGTGCATTTACCATTTGGGGTGAAATACTGCAAAAAGAGGAAACAAATCTCTATATATTACAGAGATGAGTGGAATCAGGAGTAAGGTTGACAAATGATGGAAGGAACAGAAAAGATGCAACTTTGTTAAGAGATTCTGGTCCAATGGCCTTAAACTACAGTGATTTTTGCTGCTTTCACAAAATCTTTGCAAAATAATCCAAGTACTTCCATTAATTTGGCTGTGGGTTAAGTAAGGGGATGTGGTTTACAGGTCAGTACTGCCACTTGCTCTCAAATGAATAGTTCCATTGTTTTATCTAGATCACTCATTCTGGGTTACTGCGTTATTTATGAGGCTTGCGCTTGCAGAGGAAGAAGAAGTAGGAATGATAAGGAGAAAGGAAGAAGACAAGGAGAGATCTAGATGTAGTAAAGGCATGGACAGGCTGAGACAGCTGTCTCCTCTCCCATTTCCTCAATGATTTTTCAGAGAACATTGAGCTAGCAGCTTGATGATTTAAATGATTGTTAAACGATGTTAAATGAGTTGTCATAGATTTAAATGGATTTAGATGGGTTTATTGGGTTTTGAGATGTATATTATCTAAGGATGTAATGTTTCTAAATCACTGTATTTTATATCTGTTGCTAGCCACCCTGAGCCCCGCTGTGTCTGGAGGGAGGATTTAAATAAATCAAATGAATGAATGAATGAGCTTGCAAACATTTGCAAAAACTGTGGCAAACCTGAAGTTTCAGCTAGAACATCACAACAAATATTTCTACTAGAACTCAAGTAAATTAATGAATATAATTTTCTTAATGGAAAGCTGACATATTTCCTGGTACTCCAGGTGGCAGAATCAATCTCTGAGGTTCATCTGAAAAGGCTCATAGCAAGATGGAGGGCAAAACCAAAAACAGATGTGCACTGTTTCACTCTACAGCTCTCACTCAGTATTACCCTTTCTTTGCTCTGACAGGGATGTTTACTCTATATTCTGATAAACTGATGATTCTATGGATCCTGCAAGTACTTGGAAAGCAAAAGACATACAATATCTTTCTTCAATTGTAAGAGGCACTAGCCTAAAGTATGACTTCTGTATAGCTCTGGAACGCTACTGTTCTTTTGTCCACTATTTCACAGTCTTGTCCCCTGCTGCCACTTCATAGGCCAGTGAGGGGAAAATAGCATTGTGTGTCACTCCCTGCACAAAACCGTGACATCATCACATTGGAGCTCATTATTCACAGTATATATGCCTAGGACAGAGAAATCAATAGAGGAAGCGATGGAAATTGTAGAGACCATATTCAGATTTTCAACAGATATGTAATATGCTTTTCTTTCTCAATCTAATTAACCATGTACAATGCTATTGAAAGATCATGCTTGATAAAGGGAGTCTCCACAGTCTTCAAAGACCCTTGTGCTATATATAATTACTGTAGAAAGAGTTTTTCTGCATCAGAAAAAGAGAAATGTTCCATTAAGAGAAGAACATGGGGAGTATTAAAGTGGAATGGAGGGGTTTACCCAGTCTTTTCTAACTCATTAGACTGAGCAAACATTTTTGGAGATCCTTACCAACAGCAGAGAACAGCTGGATATAAGTTACTATGCTAGGCTAGAAGCTTACTTAAAATTAGAAAATATGATGGGAAACTGAGCAAACTGGTAGTTGGTTTTTTAATTTTTAAAACTTGTCCCATTTTTGGCCCTTTCTGCACAGCACAAATAAGACATCCTGAGGAGGGGGGGGGAGGTATCTTGGGGAGGAAGTCTGCGTAGTTTTTCCCCAAAAACATCTTCAGGATGTTTGTGTTTTTTTGATCAAGACATTTTATTTCAAAGTTGCTAAAATGTGGACTTTTTCCCCACAAGTCATCTTAAAGACACATCCAGCTTGGCTGTGCAAACACAAACAGGCAGGCAGGAGACATCTTATTTTGATTGCCTTCCACCCACCCCCACCCCCTTGGTTAGAGCACTTAGCGCTCATTTTTGCAGCAGCTTGCACCCACCATTTTCTGCTGCTTGAGAGTCCGTACTGCTGTCATTTGCTGCATGTCTGTTTCCCACGGAGGATTCCTCTGCTGTCAGCTCATCTGATTGCTATTTACATGTAAAACATTCAGGAATAAAGTTTGTTTCCCTGGTAATCTTGCACGTATGTCTCTTTTTCTTTATTTAGAGGGAGGCATCTTTGTAGCAACACAGACACCATCTAAGAATTGTGGCCGCTTGGAGAACTAGACCACCGTGGAAGACAGGTCTACCCAATGCCTCTTAATGGGCAGTAGACTAGTCCTCCAAGCAGCCTAGATTCTCAGATGGTGTCTGTGTAGCAATGAAAAAACCTCCCTCTGAATAAAAAGAAAAAAACACAGGATCACCAGGGAAAGCAAACTTTATTCATGAACATTTTACAAGAATATAGCAATTGGATATGCTGCAAGCAGAGTTAACTGACTGTCTGAACATACACCACTCCATTAACAATGGTTGCATAAGGTACTTCAATTCTGGATTTGAAGTCAGAAAGTGAAGCTGGTTATTAACCAGAATTAGTCTTAATGCTAGTTTCACATTATGTACCAGAAAATTATCTTGGCTCAGACCTGGCTTGCTCCTTGCCTGTGTTCCATGATTATCTAGCCAACAGTCACCTGGCTTAAAAACTAAACAGCTCCTGCCTTCCACCAGCTCTCACTGAAACACGTTGTCTGCTCATATTTTGCTTACAGTGCACCCATACCCCAATATCTCATTTACACACACTGCTACCCAGAAGTGTATCCACCATCCAGTATCATGGTGGTATGCAAGTCCGGGTCACCAATAGGTTGAAATCTACACCTTAAACACAATGCATAGCCTGATTCATTCCTCAGATTTGAAAAATAACTTGAACTTCCTCTGCAGTCTACCTTTGACCCTGCCAAGGCAGCATGGGAAGAGGTGCATGCCTTCTCTCGTGTCACTGTTGCCTTGGATCCATCCTTAAGAGGAGTTTTAATAGCTGGATGCCATCTATTTTAAATTTACTTGGGTTTGATAATTGTATGCTGCATTTTAATTCTTAATTTTGTTTCTCTATTGTTTTTATCTGCTTGTCAATGTTGTACACCGCCCTGAGCCCTCCAGGGGAGGGCGGAATAAAAATAAATAAATGAATGAATGAATGAATGAATGAATGAATGAATGAATGAATGAATGAATAAATAAATAAATAAATAAATAAATAAGGCATTTTAATTGCAGCCCACCTGGAAAGGAGGGCTGGCATTGGGAGGAAGGCATTGGGAGAGGTCACCAGCTTGAGCCAATCCTGCCTGCAGGAAGAGGAAAATAGCTGATTCCATGTGGAGCACAGGCCTTGATGGCCCACCTTTTTGCAGTTCAGACGAAATCACCTCAGGGTCCATAAGTAGCCTCTTAGCTCTTAGCTAACCATCCTTGATCTCTATTAACCAACTCAGAATGAAGCATATCATAAGGACATCCTTATAATATAATAACATAATATAATCATTCTACTTATGTTGGTGAGTTATTCGCAATGGACGAGCTTCCTCCAAATGAGCTTCCTCCATTAACAATAAAATGATGGATGACAAATCTTTGCTTTACCAATCTATTTCCTGAAGTCGTATCTGAACAATTTAAAAAAACCCTGAAAATGTGGTAGCTCACTCATCAGCTAAAATGCTTGGCAGCTGAGGGAAGAATGAAGGTTTGCATTATGGTTGATAATGCTTTTGATCAACATTTCCAAAGAAATCTCAGTTGTCACAAGATACGGAAGCCTGCATCCACAAAGACAATTATCTGTGCTTCGGTCCCTGCTGCTGTGAATTTCCCCACATTTCCCTTTCCCATCCCCCATGGGGGCTGTGCCCCCATCTCCCCACTTCTGTGTCATTGGAGAGTTTTATCTGTAAAAATTAGCACATCACTGTAGCTTAAAATTAGTAATTGGCATACCCTCCAGTGACAGTGGGGAGGGAGGAAGATTGGTATCATTAGGAAGGGAAAATGCTGCCAGTTGTGGGCAGGGCCAGCAAAAATCTGCAGCCTCCCATCCACACTATGCAAAGGCACCTGTACACTGTATTTCCCAAAAGATCTCATCATACCAGGCTTGTGAAAGATTGGAGCCAATGGAGACTTTATCTGTCATTTCAGTAAGCGCACACTCCTGCCCTGATCCAGGAAAATGTCTCCATTCTCTTCATTCCTGGACTTCTTTGAAGGTGCCAAAAACTGGAGAAGATGGACCCCACCCCAAGAAAAAGCCCCTTCCCATTCTAATTTTGTTTAGAGCAGCAGTGCTAGTTGCCACTTTCCAGTGGGAGGCCTTACTCTGGCTGAGCCTTCCCTCCAGTCCTTGATCCCTGGAGCAGTAGATTAAAGGGTCAGAACTAGGAATGATGTACAGCAACATTCCTAGTCCTGAGTCTTTCATCTACTGCTCCAGGGATCAAGTGACCTTACACCTGCCCCAAAATCTAAATGTTATATCAGTATAAGAGGCAATGTTCTGGCCATCCCTGATAACTCCATGGTAAGCACCACAGAGAGTTCAGGATAGCCGGAGAGTCACCCAATGTGAAAACATCACATCCAGGTTTTCGGGAAGATGTGACATCATGCATTGGCATATGTCATTTCCACCCATTGCCCCGTCCCAAATGTTTTTGGGGATTCTGGCCAACAGGCTGTTAGTTTTGTCACTTGTTCTTGAAAAGAAGAGACAAATCTTAAAGAAAGTCTGATTCCACGGTGCAGCAAACAGGGTAGATTCCAACTCCTATACATAAGTCAGTCTAATCTCAATCAAGTCTACTTTCAAAAATCAGACAACTGGCTGTATACTCTTTGTCAAGGCTGTGGGTGTCTGACAAAGTCCCTGAATATTTCCTCCTTGAAAAGAGATCATACATTTGTGAAATATCTCTTAGGGTCTCTATCAGCTATTGGGTTAAACTGGGGTTTAATTAAGTCCTCTGCTATTTGCAATGGAATCAACAGCTGTTTGCGGCAGGTATAACTCAACAAAAATACATTACTACAGCAAACTATGGGGTTAGTGAGGTGATGAACAAGTGGACCTTTAATCTTAAATAATATCACTACAACTGCATAAAAGCTTTAGGCAGCACTAAAACTGTCATTTATTTTCCCATCTTTACTTCTGATTCACCAAATGTCTGCAAGAGAAAACCATCTATGTAACCAGAACTGTCTATTCTTCCTCTCTCCCTTACTCGCACTCCCTCACACTCTTCCCATCCTCAATCAACAGGACGCAATTTCTCTGAAAGGCAAATAACAACACTCAGAGGCTGATACTTTCTCTGCCAAGCTCAGGGTTGCTCAGAGCAGAGTTGCTCAGAGCAGAGCAGGAGGAACTGGCCTTTTTTTATCACATTCCCTTTCCATGTAGCAAGAATAAAATACAGATGGGTGAAACCTCCCCACATCCTGTTTATATCCTAACTTCAACTGGGCCCCAGGAGGGAACCCCATTATCATTATCTCCCTTGGCCTTTCCCTTGCATAAAAAATGATAGGTGGCATTGATCCTATAGCCACAGAAACTGCTCCTCAACTCCCTGCCTCTCACAACTTCACAGCACTTGTTTTTAAACTAATCACCAGCTTATATATTCCTGCTTCTGTTTATTGAAAACTAAACCATGATTATATTCCTGTATGGATAATCTAATTTGGGAGGTTGGGATTTTGCTTCTACCAAATCTACTAACGTGATCAGGGCTTCCTCTTTTCCTGTCTTCTCTTACTGCTCTCCCTTTGAAGCAATGATTATCCACATTAGCCCAGTTCATGTGACAGTAAAGGCGCAAACTGTCACAAGCCTGCCCTGGGTCTGAGTATCCCTACATCTACATTGCATGTTTGCTGGCATGTAAAAGAATTTCATCTCTTTATTAAGTACTACTGTTGTAAATTACAAAACCCCACCTAGTACATAACCAGTGCCTTGAGGTGCCCTGGTACAAAAGGCAGAGCTTCCCTTTAGCCACCCCCCACCCCACGCATGTATGTTCTTAGCATGTGTGAATAATCTAGAAGTTGGGAAGGATTAGAATCAGTCTGCTTTCTTAAACAGTAATTGTATGAGTAAAGATTAAGCTAGAGCACATACATGGAAAATAGCTGTCAGATCTAATGTTTATAGTTTTAAGGAAAACACTATGAAAGCATAGGTCTGGCTAAGTTGAGATGGAATGTTTAAATATTGCGATACTGGGCATGGGTGAACTAAAATGGACTGGATTAGAAAATTTTCAGTCAAAATTACAAAGTCTTTTTATTTGGGAAAGGCCAAACACAGAAGAAATGGAATTCCAAGATGCACCACAGTAAGGTGAGATGTAGCACAAGCAGTCAGAGGTTATAATGCAAAGTATGACCAAATAATATCAATCAGACTTCAGGGAAAGCCTATCAACATAGCCATCATTCAAGTTTATACCTCAACTGCTGATGAGAAAGAAACTGACAGCTTTTATACAAGTGTGCAGGAAAAAATTGATTACACACCTGAACAAGACATGCTGATCATCACAGGTGACTGGAATGCAAAAGTAGGAAACAAAGCAGAATCAAATATTGTTGGCAGCTTTGGGATAGGAGCACAAAATAGAGCAAGATATTGATTAACAGAATTCTGTGAAACAATTTGTTAATTGTGAACTCATATTTCAGACTACCAAACCAGATGACCAATATAGAAATCAAATAGATCACATAATTAGAAGCAGAAGATGAAGAAGCTATTGAAATCAGAAAGAGATTGGGACTGGGAAGGGCAGCCATGAAGGAGCTAGAAAAGATTCTTAAGGATGCATCACTGGCAACCAAGATCAAATCAATTAATTTCATAGTATTCCCTATGCATGGATACAAAAGGTGGACAATGAAGAAAGCTGACAGGAAGAAAGTAGATTCCTTTGAAATGTGATGTTGGAGGAGAGTTTTATGGATACAGTGCCAAAAAGACAAATAAATGGGTTGTGGATCAAATCAAGCCTGAACTGTTCCTAGAAGCTAAAACAACTAAACTGAGGCTATCATACTAGGTCACGTTATGAAATAACAGGACTCACTGAAAAAGACAATAATGTTAGGAAAGTTTAAGGGTAGCAAGAAAAAAGGAAGACCAATATGTGTTTGAGGATTTAACAAAATAATTCACTAATTAAACAGATACAGGCATGTGTACAATCATATCCGTATAGAAGTCATGTTTCTCTATCTTGCCTGCTTCTAACAACCTGTTTACCAAACCAAAGATTACAGTTACTGGGCCACTGTTTGATTTATGAGTTGCTGATAAAACAGGACCCATGAAACATATGCCCTAAGGGAAAAATATCATGACCACTTTTAGAAAGTCTAGAAAGTTGAATAATTAGGTGAAAATTTATCTTTAAGCTATCTTCATATTTGGGGGAGGTTGGCCTTCCAATACATGCTGTCTGCGCAATATATTTAATACAAAATTATTGTATGCATCTTTGGGAGACATCCTGGTAAGGATTTATCTCCTTTCTATTTGTCTATACTAGAAATAAATTTTAGAAATACATTTTCTCTGTGTCGGTATTGGTCTGCCGTGATCCTATCTGAATGGGCCTTCAAGATTTTAGAATTTCCTTTTCAACTGATTGACTCAGTCAAGGAAGCCACAGTCTTCAGTTTGCCAGATCTGAGCAAGGCTGTTAATAAGAGGACATTTTGAAGGACATTGATTCATAGGATTGCCATGAGTCAGAAGCAACTTAATGGCATTAACACATACACACCCAACTAAGTTACCCTGCCTATTTGTCTATTCAGCAAACACACTCCAGACCCCACCCTGCTCTCTCTGAAGAGGAGACTGGCTCCAAGCATCTAGTCATAGTATTTGGCCAAAGCATTTGAACCAAGAAAAAAGGAAGAGTCCATATGTTAAATCTTCCTGCCAAAAATTCCCAATCCAAATTTTAAAAACCTACCCCCTCACAGAAAATACCCCAAAATGTTCTCTAGACAGGTTAAATGTCACACAGCTCACATCTCCATGTTCCAGACCAGGTTTTATAATAGTTGTTCATTCTGCCCTCCTGGCATGTGAGCAAATGGTTATCTCCAAGCTGAAACTCATTTTCAGCTTTCTGGCACATTTTATTGCTTGTCTGGAAAAAGAGATAATTGTTGTGGTCCCAGAGGTTCTCTGATGCACTTTGCAGCATCTAATATCTCTGAATTCACAGTAATCTCCTCTAGCTTTTCAATGACAGTTACTCAGAATTCTTTGAGTCCAGGATCCATCATAAATGCTTCACTCAAAACTTGCCCATTGAGTTGCCATTCAAAAGCAATTAAAACATATCAGGTACCACGGACAGCGACAGCCCTTCCACTTTCATTTGCCTGCTCTGGAGATGAGCTCCCAGCAACCTCTCTTATGTAAAATCACTTGGTCATATTGACATGATACAACCTATCAGTTCCCTCAGGAGAGACCAAATAGATAGCTCCTGTCCTCCACCCTCTCCATAGCCTGATACGGACCAAACCAGGAAGCTTCCATTTTAGTTGCTTTAGGGGATTCAGAACTATGACTGAGCCTCTGGATTTAAAAGATCTTTTCCTCACTTTTCTGCCATGCCAGACCTTTTGCTGATGCTGGGCAATAATAAGATTGTTGTGTGGCATTTCCAACACTTCTCTGATGGCATTTTGTAACAACAACATTGCACACAATAGAAATATCCGCCTTCCCACCAGATTTACCCCCTTCTCACTGAGACCTAACCAGCTACAGGAGTCCCTACCACTTTTTTTTGCCATCCAATCACAGCTGACCTATGACAACCCCCTGTGGTTTTCAAGACAACAGACATTCAGAGATGGCCTGCCTCTGCATCATGACCGTGATATTCCTTGGAGGTGTACCATCCAAATACTAGCCAGGATCAGGGCTGAGATTGTGTGACTGGCCAAAATCATCCAGTAAGCTACTATGACAGGAGTGGGGATTTGAACCTGGGTTTCCCATGTTCTAGTCTAACACCCTAACCCCTACACCATGCTGGCTCTACTTCCAGCCATACAATAACTCAAAAAGAGAAATTCTAAGCTACTCAGAAGAACTTTTCTATAGGCAAAAATCAATCGCTGTAAATTCCTGCCCCAATCGTTAGGAAGTATGCCTGCATATTTCTTTGACATTGTAGCCTTTCCACACCTCCTTTTGATTTATGGTATCTTGGGACTAATGTGAGCGGCTCCATCACCACCACCCCACTTATCAAGGTTTCTGCCAAAGAGTCAGCATCTATTTTAGCTACAGACTGTACTTTTGGACAGCATGGTGCAAAATCAATTAGAACCAAATGGAACCAATTTCCCCACAGCATGGGTTTTGATGCCAACAGCCACATGTTCAAAGAGTACACCAATCACAGTCGGGTTCTGAAAGGGAGCTCTTAGGGCTGTCCCTGTCTTAGGGTTTCCCTACCTTCTGACGTGTCCAGCGGGACATGGAAAACTGAGTAATTTCCTTGCCTGTGACTAGCCAGAAAAAGTCTTGTCCCAACCTATCCTCTGTCCTCCATACAGCCATTCATGGGTATGTCATGCGCCAAACTCAAAAGTTTCTATCTAACTCAAAAGTTTATATCTTGCAGGACCAGAAGCTGTCATCTTGGCTCCCAGGCTGGGCTGCATCCCTTGGAAAAGAGCTCTCTGTACAAAAGCCCTTTCCTTAATATGAATCTGGACCAATGATTACTGGACAGTACCAAGCATATTCTAAATTCACATTTCTGCACAGATCCTTTCTTATTGTCAATCACTCAGCACAGATCCTTCCCAGAAAGGAAGAGACAGCAGGCTGAATGCTTTTCATCTTCAGGGCCCCACATTCAAAAAGTAAATAGCTGAATAAACTGGATGGTACTTTACAGAAAACCTTAATGGATGGGGCTATTTTCTTTGTAATGCCTCTGATTACCTCAAGTGAGCCAGGCTGAACTGTCACATGTAACACAGCAAATGGAATACCTCCTAGCCAAATTTTAAAAATCAGGTTTTAGTAAGAAACTGAAAAAAACCCAACACTGTTAGGATGAAATGTGAGCTTTTTGAAGATAGCAAGGACAAAAAGCCTTATGGGTTCCCACCTGAATTCTACAAGTGCCTTCTCCCAAGAAGAGCTTTACTCAGAGGAAGCCTTTACTCCATAGGGAGCCAGTACTAGTTGTCCTATCTCCTTTCTGCTCCTCTGCTGCTCTGAGATTCCATGGCTCTGCCCCTCCCCCCACCCCACTTCTTTCCCAGGGTTGGGTGCTCAGGAGTGTGACAGAGAGAGAAATCATGCATTCCAGTTAGGCATGGAAGTAGTGAAAAGGGCCACATATGAAATATAAAATTAGATAATCATTTGGAGCTGATTCTCCATGATTGGTGTGCCATTTGGTCTAGAGATAGCCCTGTCTTGACTGCTACTGTCTATTCTGTCAAGTGTGGCTCTGTTATTTATTTTACAAAATTTATATCCCTCCTTTCTACTCTAACAAGGGCCACCAAGTCAGCTAACAATTTAAAATGTACATGATAAACAATTAAAAACATTTTAAAGATACAAAAAGTAAAAACAACAATTAAAACATTGGGAAAGGAAGAGGGATTACTGAGGAAACTCCAAACAAAACAAAGAAGTCATCACCTGCTGGCAGAAGATGGCAACAGAAGGAATCTCCCTGGGGAGAAAGTTGTTTCAATGTAGAATATTATAAGCCACTTTGGGTCCTCAGTAAGGGAAAAGTGGGGTAAAAATTAAAATAGCTTGGCCTACGTTAACTTCAGAACTCCTACACTGCCGTCTTATTTGTAATGAAAGCTAAGCCACTCCATTTGTAGCAGGCAAAACCCATCAGAAAATAAAACTGGCATTTGAATATTAGCCACCAACTTCAGCACGATCACGAAACCCAGGTTCATATTCCCAGTCTGCCATGGAAACTTGCTCGGTGATCTTGTGCCAATTGCTTTCTCAGTCTTAATTACCTCACAAGACTGTGTGAATAAAGCAGAGGAGAGGGAAGTATTTATGAGCCACTTTGGGTCCCAATTGGAGAAGAAGATGGGGTGTAATTAAGTCTTCTGCTATTTGCAATGGAATCAACAGCTGTTTGCGGCAGGTATAACTCAACAAAAATACATTACTACAGCAAACTATGGGGTTAGTGAGGTGATGAACGAGTGGACCTTTAATCTTAAATAATATCACTACAACTGCATAAGAGCTTTAGGCAGCACTAAAACTGTCATCTATTTTCCCATCTTTACTTCTGATTCACCAAATGTCTGCAAGAGAAAACCATCTATGTAACCAGAGCTGTCTATTCTTCCTCTCTCCCTTATTCGCACTCCCTCACACTCTTCTCATCCTCAATCAACAGGATGCAATTTCTCTGAAAGGCAAAAAACAACACTCAGAGGCTGATACTTTCTCTGTCAAGCTCATGTGTCCAGATTCTATCATCTTTTGCAGCCATGTTTGCAAGCCTATGTTCTTTTCAAACTATTTCAGGGCCCCAAACCCTTGAAAATTTAACACATTGGCCATGAAAATAATGGCTGAGGAGAAAAAGACCTCAGCATTTCCCAAACAGTTTTTATTTCAGAAAGACGCTAACTTCAGCAAGCCTGTCAGCCAGACCTCAAAACCTTGAGTTTCATTTGACCAAGGGGGAAAACAAATAGCGTGTTATGGCTCCCTCAACAGAAAGTAGCTATTAAGGAACACAAAGCCTGGCTTGGAAGAGGCAGGGCAAATGCTACAATGGGTTTATTTTCAACTGAGAAAAAACCTGATGACTCCAGTGTTTTATCCTCTCTTTACTAGTAAAATGCCCATCATTATGAGTCCATGGTTTGAGGGGACACTAACCTAGATTATTTTTAAAAAGGGGACACTGGCCGAGGTTATTTCAAAAGAATGCTCATTAGTTCATATGATTCTTACATTGAAACAATATAAAACCACCATCATAGCATAAAATCACAACCATAGCAGCACCACAGAAATCAGACAGCTGTTGCTTTATGGTACAGCAATGGCACACAAACATAGTTCTGCACCACAGGTGCTCATGGATTCTGGTGATCTGTACATTGAGTCACCCAAAATTCACCATCAAATCATGTATTGTGGCCATAACCACAGACTGCATCTCAAAAATCATGAATCTAGCACTTCCTGGAGCTGCCACACTAGAAAAATGTAGTTCCAAAGCATGGAACTGAATGATTTTTGCACTGAGTCAACCCAAATTCACAACAAAATCATTCATCACATCCATTACTACAAACTGCACCACAAAAATCACAGATCCAGCTCTTTGTGGCATTAACATTGCTCAAAAACCTGTATTCACATATCCTCCAGAATTCATATGATTTTTAGGCGGAGCTTCCGCAAACTGTCCACTAAATCATTTCCAGAACAAAAATGCTGAGGATTCTGTGCTTTGGAACTACATGTTTGCATCATGGCATGCCGTAAGGCAAAAATCCTAAGGATCCATGAGGATACGTGCTTTGGAACAAAGTCTTGATCTTTTTCTGATGTAATCAGTAGTTTTGAACATGATAAAAGATTTGATGGTGAGTCTGGAGTGACTGAACACAAAAATCTTGAGGATCTATACTTTGGAACTAGGCTTTTGCACCACCGTAGAGCCATCAAGAAGTGGATTTTTGTGGCGCTGCCTACTGACTAAGACATGATCTACAATTTAACAATGGTTTATTTTTATTTTTGTCTCCATGTAAAAAGCATATGAATTCATGACGATCCATGCCTGAGATCCGTGTTTTTGTGCCATTGATACACTGTGAAGTATTATTTTTATTTATTTTATTTATTATTGGATTTATATACCGCCCTCCCGTGAAGGGCTCATAACCATGTAATTTGTGGACCTGGCTTTGCCATGTTTTTTGACAATGGATTTGAAGAAATTCTGATTTTAAAAGCTAGAGGATTCATGAGACTCTGCGTAGATCCAGGTTTGTTTGTTTTTTGCCTTTGAGGGCTATCAATTATTCAATTTCCTGGGATGGGGATGCAACTGGTCTTGAACCCCCTTTACACACTAAAAATCGAACCAGTACAGTCGCTGGTACAGAGTTCTGCTTGTTGGCCAGTTTGGACCCTGACAGGACCTAGGAACAGGTCTTTATGAAAAGAGATCAATTGAAACTTGTAAATGAGCTTTTAAAAAAAAAGTCTCCAAGTAGTTAACAGTCAAAATATTAATTAAACATAAAAATGGAAAATTAATCTTAATGTCACTTACTATAGCAACAAATATGCAGTTTCTAATTTGTGCCTTAGCTTGCTTCTTAAACCTGATGAATTTTGCTTCAGAAGGAAATGTCAAAAGATAATGCACCACCACAAAGAAGACCCTGTTAGCCTGGAGCAACTGTACAGAACAGCCTCGTATAGCCATCAGATACAAAAAGTTGACTGAGAAGGTAAGAGGTAAGATCAAAATGAAATTGCATGACACATACTTTGTGGGGTAGGGAGACCAGGGTTCAAATCCATATTCAGCCATGAAGCTCAGTGGATTGGCATGAGCAAGCCAGGGATCAGCCTCCACAGGATTGTGGGGAAAATAAAATGAGGTAATACCCAGCTTGCTGTCCTAAACCACGTTGCTATACTTCATATGAACCAATGAGAAACTTCTAATGAAGGAGCTCAAGTCCAGGGTTTGCATAAACCATGCAATACAGAAGCATCAGAAGGTCAGTCAAAGGAACCAAGACATGAATAAACAGACAGCTCATTATTTATACCATAAAGTTACAATGTCCTGCATAACTTTTATGAAATCAAAAAGACCACTTACTAACAATATATATGGTTCTTGATTTTTCAGGTCATGTGCCAATTTATTCAGTTAAGACAAACAGTAAAAAGCTGCGTGTGCAATTTTAATTTGTGCAGTCACATTTAAGTGGGGAAAAATTCAATCACTGTCAGTGCCGGCAATGCAAGTGGTATGTCTCATAACCCTTAGGAAAGTCTCAAAGGATGCTGGGAAGCAATCTTGACATGACAGTCCTGCTGCCCATCCCAGCATTCTCTGCAATACTACAAGGAAGTGACCCCTCTGATATAATGCAATGCAAACAAACATAATAGCAAAATATTTTGATTACATATTATATATATTATATAACTCAGAGCTAATATATAAGGGGGTATTATATTATTGTGCAGCCGCATGCAAATAAACCTTTATAAAGAAAAAACAGCTAGGGAAAGGATCTCAATCTGACAAGCAACCGGAGGAGAGGTAGAGAGAATACCTACCAGCATCACTTTATTTGGGGAAAGGGTTAAGCCTGCCCCACTCCTCCCCCAATGCTGGATCAGCTGCTGTCCATTTCGAAGCATTTCCTCATGCCTGTCAGCAGTCTAGTGTGATATGAAGTGAGGAGGTGGGATCCCCCTCCCTGCTCTGATCAGGTTGGCACGCGGACGGGGAGGGGAGGAGTTTGCCACCCACTCCCTGCTCGGGGAAGCTCCCCAGGCTGCATTTCTCAGCCTCTGGCTGCTGCTTCCCAGGGGCAGGAGAGCAAGCCACAAGACCAACCCCATGATAGCAAAATATTTTGAAGGGAGCCTCTGCTCCTAACTCAGACCTAATATGCAAAGGGGCTGTTATTCTATTACGTCCTGTGCAACTGCTTGCGAATGGACCTTTAAAAGATTACAAAAGCTTGGGAAAGGCCTCCGCATGGCTCCAGCGTCGTCCGCAAGACGGGCACCCTCCTCTTCCTCGCCGCCTCTCTGCGAGGGGAGGGGGGGCTATCAGAGGGGCCACACACTCAGTGCCTTGCAGCCCCCTCCTTCGGGCGCAGCTGCCACCCTTGCAGGTGCGCCCCTCCTCCCCGAAGCAGGCAGGCAGGCAGCGCCCCCAGTCCAGCCCAGCCCGGCCAGCCCTCGTCCCCGCCGCGCGCCACTCTCTCACCTCGCGGCATGGAGGCAGCGGCAGGCTGGCCACAGCCGCGCCCGCCTCCCGCTGGCAGCACACCAGGGCCCAGCTGCACAGCCAGGCGGGGAAGCTCCCCGAGCCCCAGCCTCGCCGCCGCCGCCGCCTCCCGCCCGGCTGCAGCATCTTCCTCGGCCCGCGCGGCTGCCAGCCTTACTCCACCTGCCACCTCTGGGGCTGGGCAGCCGGCAGGCAGGCAGGCAAGCAGGAGGACGACACAGCGCAGGCGCCCTCTGGCTCTCCCCAGCGCCTCGCGCCGCCTCAGCTCCAACGATGACATCAGGCAGCCGCTCCTCGCTCTGATTGCAGTGGGCACAACGGCCCTGCAAGGTGGGCCACTCTCCTAAGACTCACATTGCAGGAGGAAGAGCTGGCGCAGGCCCAGAGCCTGGCGAAGGGGTGGTCTGGGCCGGGGGCTTGCAGAAGCTGGGGCTTTTCAGTTGTAGGATTGCACCTGGAGGCTAGGAGATCTAATTTCTGAAGAAGCAGAAAGTGGGTGTTGGGTCTCTGAACAAGAAGGTTGCAAAGAGGTCTGTGGGAGTCCTTTAAAACTGACTACACGTTTTATGTATGTATGGAAAAAAAAAACTGACTACATTCACCACATATCTGAAATGGGCTCTGAAAGCTCCTATGGAAATAAACGGTGCCTTTGTTTAAGGTGCCCTTGGACTTTGGTTTCATTTAATCTCCTAAAAGGTCCTCAACAAGTCTCTCAATGGCACAGCCTTATTTTACATCAGCCCGGCAGGGTAGGTCAGCACTTGTATGGAAGAGGGCACAAAGACTGAGGGAACAGTAGCTCAGTCAAGGCTGTGCTAAGAGGAAATTTGAACTACAGAATTTCTGACTTTACAGCTGTCAGCATTTGCACTATTCCAGGGGTGAATGCATTCATTATGCATTTTCACTGTCACATACATGAAGTTCCCTGACTGGCCTGGGACCTGTCATGCTCACCCTAACCTGTCTCACAGGGTTGTCGTGAGGATATGTTGAAGCAGAGAAGACCTTAAACTAGGTAAAAGGGAGATATTTAAAACTCAAGTTCATAAACTGACCTCTAGAGGGTCATTTCAGAAATGCATCTCATTTTCCCTCTGGGAGTCAGTGCCCCCCAAATACTAGTTTTTCATTTGCCTAACAATTCAAGGTATGCAGTCTTTCCTTCCTCACCTGCATTTCTGAGAAGGGAGTTGCAGCACAGGAAACATCACCTATCATTCTTCACCCATAAACTTCCAGAACTGGGTAAAAGGTCTCCCAAGCATCTACTGGAGTGGGGGAGGGGGCATCCTGTGCACAACCAGGCTTCCCTGAGCCCCTTCACTACAGTAGGTTCTCAGTCTTAAGGCTGCAGGTATGGCAGGCGAGCCAGACAAAGCATTCAGCCTCCAATGCTCTTGACTAGAGCCAATGAACAGGTTTGTTTATGTGCCTTTCCCATAAGATTCTAACAGTGATATAATATCAGGAAGTGGCACAGTTCACATACCACACTGGTCATTTAGATTGCAACATATTTTGAGAACTTGAGGGGCAGGCAGGATGCTGTCTCTGTGATATTGAAGCTGCCCCTGAAACAAAAGCATTTGGCAAATAGATCCTCATACAGATGAGTTCAAGACCTCAGTGTTGGCGGCTAAAATCTGAAAATGTAACAGCCACAATTCATTCAAGGGGTTCATTCAAGGGGGGGGGGGCTGTCTTAAGATCACTATCCAGTTCTGTAGTTAGTTACGTCACAACTCCAGTTCTGACTGGCCTTAGACTGGTATTTAATATTTTTATACAAGAGGAAATTTTAGCAGGAGGAGAATATCTTTTTATAGTTCTCAAGTGTAAGGAAAACAGCAGCTTCCAAAATTATCTCTTTTGTATTACTAACCCTCTAAGACTTAGAGTGTCATTAGATGGCCCTTTCCCCATTTCATCCACATAACAACCTTGTGAGGTAGATTAGAGTGTTCTCAACCTGTGGGTTGCAACCCCTTTGGGGGTCCAACAACCCTTTCACAAGGGATCGCCTAAGACTCTCTGCATCAGTGTTCTCCATCTGTAAAATGGATAAATGTTAGGGTTGGGGGTCACCATAACATGTGGAACTGTTTTAAAGGGTCTCAGCATTAGGAAGGTTGAGAACCACTGAACCAAGGTCGCCCAGTATGCATTGCAGCTGAGTGAGCACTTGAACCCAGATCTCATGTTCTGGTTACTACACCACAATAGCTCTTAAAGTGATGCTAATAAAGTAGTCCAGGAGTTCTGAACTGTATTGCATTTGATTGTGGTAATCTGAGCTTGAATAAGAAAAGTGGGGACTTTAGATAAATGGATCTGGCCAGTTTATCCGTCCATCTGAAAAGGACCAAGGTAAGCCAGAACAGAGCACCTTTTAAATTGAATGTGTGTTACTAGACTTTACCGGTGAGAGGAACTGACGGTTTATGTGTTTTCTATGTTTCAAAATAAAATGGAGGGGTGAAAAATGGATTTTCTTAGGAAATGCAAGATACACATTTTATTTTGTGGGTGCATCCTATTGTATTAGGCTTGCATGCTTCTTTGGAAGAAGGTTGAATGGAGTTTTGAACCCAGATCTGATGGTCTGGTTGCTACACCTCACCAACTCTCTTAAAGTAGACTCAGGAGCTCTGATGTGCTTCGCATGTGAGGATCCTTCCAAGTAAACATGCAGCAAATGTCAGAGGAAGGATTGCAGTCTAGGCAAGCCCCCTGTGTGAGCTGTTGGATCAAACTGCCTGCACCCCATGTGAATCTTGCTGCCTGCTCCTTCTGGTATTGCCAGAGCACCACCCAGGTTTCCTTGGAGGCAACTCACACCAAACACAAGATTGGGCTACACATTATGTTGGTGGTCCCTGACTGAGCTTATAGACATGTTATTTAATCTCAAAAAGCACTGGGAGGGGGGAGGATGATTGGGATTGGGCCCATGGCACTAGGGCAAGTGGACTAACACTTTCCCTTGAGGTTTTCCCAAAAGATATCCCCCATCTGGTGAACTTATTTACATTCATTAAGGAAAAGCTCAAAACTCAAATGAACATACCTGAAACTTACACTGAATCAGACTGTTGGTCCATAAGGGTCTGTATTATCTACTCAGACTGGCAGAAGTTCTCCAAGATCTCAAGTGGAGGTCTTTCATATCACACACTACCAGATTCCTTCACTGGGAGTGCACCGTGAGTTTCCTACCTACAAAGTAGAAGCGTTTCCACTGAGCCGCCCTCAGCCCCTCTTCAGTGGGCTGCCATTAAATTGCTTCATAACAAGACTGGCTCACAGGATTTGCAACATTACCTCTCAGCTGTCCCACTCTATTGGTTTTGTTACCCCCCTCACTTGAGATTTTTTTTCAGAGATGTTGTCAGAATTTGCTATTAAGTGGGCTTTAATATCAATCTTAACAAAATTCAGCCTATAAAAAATGCATCCTAATCCTATGCATGTGTATACAGAAGTAAACAAGAAATAAACTGCATCAACATTAATAGAATTTTCTCCCAAGTGTGCATAGTACTGTAGAGTTGATTCCTGCAAACAACAAACTTAAAGGAAATTTTGGATCGGATTTGGATTCTGTGGTTTGGGCTCATATCAAAATATGAAAAAAACAAAAATATTTTAACCTGGACAAATCATATAGAATATTTCCTGTGTTCCTACAGGGCACAGCTCAGTGGTAGAGCACAAGCTTTACCTGAAGAACGTTCCAGGTTCAGTCCCTGCTATCTCCAGTTAAAACATCTCTCAGACAAACAAGGAAATACTTCTGTCTAAGCCGCTGAAGAGCTGCTGCCAATGGGAGTAGACACTACTGGGCTAGAAAGCCTAATGACCCAGCTCAATACAAGGCAGTTTTGCATGGTCATAAGACCAGAAGATGGCAGCAATGTCCAGTGGAGACACATATGGCTCTCAGGTTGATAATGCACCAAAAAGTTCTGCACGTGCAGTGAAACCTCTGAGTTGCTTCCATGGCACAAGGGATCTCTCCAACTATGAAAACAGGAATCTGCTGGGGGAGTGGATGCCTTCCAGACACCACTTCAGCCTGAGGTCCAGCCTAAAGGAGAACAATCTACAGGTAGAGGGTAACTGTCAGGCGGAGACAGGGAGGAGAACCCCAGGGGCACTGCTGAGAGAGCTGAAACTTAGCTCATAATAAATTGCCAAGAAGGGAATGAATCACAAAGAAGTCCACAAGCAGGGGTGGATTGGCCATTAAGGCCACTGGGAAAGGCCCCAATGTTCTAATGGCCTAGGAAGCTGCTTCCCCGCACTAGTGAGAAGCAGCCCTCGTGCAATTTAGAGAGGTTCTTGTAGCCACTGCTGTGCCATAAAAGCCCCTGCTGCACCCACTTCATGGGTGGAGTCGCTGGAAATCATCACATGCGGTGGAACAGCCTGACCTTTTCCACACACTATATCCCTTGACTCTGGTCCTTTAAAACTTTGGACTTTGCTCAGTTTTCTATGGCTTGGCTAATTTTGCTGCTGGGTTAGAGGTTTTGCGGTGTTTCCCCCTTTTTTCTGGCTGCACTTTTCCAGCAAGTTTTTTTCTTAATGAAGTTTGAATCATTCCATTGTTAGGGAGAATTTCTCAATTTGCAGCTTTTCTGTGTTGCTCATTTTTGAGCAGCTCCTTCTCATCACAGTTTCATCTGCAAATCCCCCTCCCTATCCTCTGCACTCCTGATACCAGACAAACTTTATCATCAAATGGGTGGGTCATTTATGCTTGGATCAGCTATAGTGCCCCACCCATAATAATCTTGATATCATATACAGTTGGCCACGTAGAGCAGAGCAAGGGTAAGATGGATCATGGATGCCAGTCTTGATTCAGGAATTTAGCAAGAGTTTGCCATCAAGAGGGTCTGCCTGTTACAACATCATTCTTCCCCCTTCAAAATTAGGAATGCAGAGCTTTGTCCACCGCACCCCCGACCTGGCCAGCAGCAGGGATTGCGGGGTAGGGTTGTCAGATCCAGGCTGGGAAATTCCCAGAGCTCTTGGGATGGAGCCTGGGGAGGACAGGGACCTCAGAGGGATATGATGCCACACAGTCTACCCTCCATAGCATCCATTTTCTCCAGGGGAACTGATCTCTCCAGTCTGGAGATGAGCAGCTACTCCAGCAGGAAATACCCACATCCCTGGAGGCTAGCATCTCTGCACCGGAACTTTCATTTGAGATCTACAGCATTCACTCTACAGCCACCCACCAATGTCTGACCCATTCTCGTTTTTCTAGATCCGTTCCACATTTTATTTGCAACTCTACAGTACTTCGATATATTTTGTTTTTATACTGATCTATGATCGCAAAAATCAAATGGTGACAGTGTATTCGTGGAGCACATGCAAAGCAACTGGCATTCGTGGCCTATACCCGAGAGGCCTCTTCGAGCAGCTCCCATTATTTTCATTGGGTACTCGCTTTCGCTGATGGCACAACCGGAGTCGCTGCACATTTCCTCAAAAACAAACTTTTTAAGCTGCTTTGCTGCCAAACGGCGTGACACCGCTCCACCTAGCCACCAGAGGGCAGCCTGGCCGAGACATGCTCTTCCGCCTCCTCCGACCATCAGCAGTCCGCACCAATCCGGCCCAAGGCGCTGGGGAGCTTTTCAGGAGGAGGCGGGGCTGCCAGTCACGATGATGGACAGGGCGCGGAGCCAATGAGACACTCCGCACGGGAACAAGCGGGGAGAGAGGAGCCTGGCTGCCACATTGTCTTCTAGGTTGGGGTTCTTCGCTGGTTCTTTGGTTTAGGTCGCCCGAGCGAGCAATGGGGGCGCAGCTGAGCACCGTAAGTCCCGTCGGGGAGAGCGAGTTGAGAGGCCGGGCCAAGAGGCTGGGTCACTGAGGAGGCGTTTTCTGCCTTCGCTCCAACCCAGCTGAGTCTGGATTGCGGGGCTCCAGGGCTTCGAAGCCCAGTCTCCCCTTTGCACCAACGACGCGCAGCTTGTTGGCACATGTGCATGAAACTTTGAGCCCGCAACTTTTCCAGCCGACCTGCTTTCCTGGGTGGGCGGGAGGGAGACGCTGGGTGTGCCGGCCGGGGCGGAGGGGGTGAGTCACAGGCTTCATGGGAAGCCGGGGGACCCCGGGAGGGATCCTGGATAGGTGAATGGGCTGCTCTGCCGGGCCAGGGCATCATCTGCACTTGGCGGGGATAGAGGCCTCTTACTCGGAGGAGGTGGGTGCGTAGGGTGTTGCCTCTCGGCCCCAGGTCTGTGCTTGAACTGGACGCCGCTCTTGTAGGGCCAGCCTGTGCTCTCCCTCGCTGAAAGCACCGGGTCCCGACTGGCATGGGGCAAAGTCGTAGGGCCCCCAACCTCCGGAGTGGGGGGGGAGGGTGGAGCTCTGAAATGGCATGTGGTCTCTCTAGATGACAGAGGTCAGTTCCTTGTAGAAAATGGCTGCTTCAGAGGGCGGGCTCTTTCTCTTCCCCAAACCCCGCAAAGCAAAACAAAGAGATCATGTGTGCAGGTGATGAGCAACACTTGGCCGTGAAATTAATTCATCAGGTTGCATTAATGTAGGACATTTGTGCAACACTGCCTAGGCTTTTTGTGTGACAGGCAGGGTTTGGCACTGTTTGTTTCAGGCAGCCCAGCCCACATCTCTACCCTCCCTTGAGCCAGCCTTTAAGCCTGCTCCAAAATGCTCTCTCTCCAAATGCTAATTCTGTATTGGCTGTGTGCTGCCCGCCACACCCTAAAGCCAGAGCCAAGAGGCCTCACTGATGCCCCGGTTTAGTGGTGAATAGGATGTTTCTTGCTTTGTATTCTTTTTCCTAAGAAGGAAACTGTAATTTCCATCAGGCAGAGGAGGGGTGGGGAAAAACCTACTGGGCAGCAGTATTTATCCTGTGACTTCAGGAGAAGATCTTTCAGATTCTGAAAAATCAGGGAATTGAAGTGGTTGTCCTGCCTTATGCATGTTGTCTATTACTACAGCTGTTTCTTGGCAGGAGGCAACTGTTTCCTTGTAACTGAAAACCGTGGGGCAATTAACTGACAATGTATAATAAAGGACATATTTTCTGCTCATGAAATGTGTGTGTGTGTATTTGTTAGTATTTTCAAGAGTTTATCAGTTTTGTCTCTTGAGGTAGTAGAGAGAGGACTTTGAGACCAGTTAGAAACACCCTGTTTTGAACACAGGCCGTGTGTTTGGGGCCAGTTGTGTGAAAGTTTTCTGTATTCCACAGCATTTCCAAATAGTCTTCTAGCCTCAAGTCCCAGGACAGTTGCTTCCATAGTGATCCAGATAAATTCAGTAGCACTTCTGTTGTCACTAACATTATAACACTTCTAGCTGTGTGAATTAGGAATAACCATGTTATTTTTAAATAATGTGTTTTTTAAAATAGTTTGAATGTGAGAGTATTTTGTGCACGGTTCCCCCCACCCACCTTTGGATTTAGAAGAAGAGTTTGGATTTATATCCCCCCTTTCTCTCCTGTAAGGAGACTCAAAGGGGCTTACAATCTCCTTTCCCTTCCCCCCCACAACAAACACCCTGTGAGATGGGTGGGGCTGAGAGAGCTCCGAAGAACTGACTAGCCCAAGGTCACCAACTGGCATGTGTTGGAGTGCACAAGCTAATCTGGTTCACCAGATAAGCCTCCACAGCTCAAGAATCCCAAGGCCTTCACCTCTCTAAACTGTGTTCCCTCCATTTAAGGCTCTGACACTTTTTTTGGCTTTCTATTGAGACAGAATAGCAGGCAACCATACTTTCCACCTAAAATCGCAGTTCTCAGTTTGGGGTAATAGCTAACAGAGAGATCAGCTGAGGATAGCACATACATGATTCTGCTTTCTGTTATTTTATCCTTGTCAGAGAGTACGTAAATGGTCCCAAGATATTTGGTGGTCTTCGTGGCCATGTGGAATGTTGAGTCCTGGTTGAATTCTCTAGTCCTAAGCACCACTCTAACCACTATACTATGCTGGCGTTCTCACCTTCTGAACCAGGAACTCTTGTCAGGGCTCTTGGGTGTCTGACAGCACTTTCTTTTTCTCTGCTCCATGTGCAGAGGCATTATGCAGGGATGCATGCTGGTGTTCAGGTGGTGTTCATTTTGCCTTCTCCCTTGAAGAATGGAAAGCAAAGGCAGAGCTGTGAGAGCTGCCACCATCCTGTGTAGCTCGCAGTGGTAACATCACTGTCCAACTTGTATTCTGCCACAGTCTTAAGGTAGAGGGCCTTACCTCAAATTACCTCATTCAGCAACAGTGCAGTACCTCAGATTTGACAAGACTTGGTGAACCTTCTTTGAAGGCTCAAAGGTTTAACACCCAGAATTTCCATTCTTGTGGAAGGCCATGTGGCACAGAGGGGGCTGCAAGGTGCCAACTTGGCACTGTAGCTTTAACTGGGTAGCTTGGGGAGGATGGATTTTGCATTGATTTTGCTCAGGGTGAATGGAAAGGTGAACCAGTGAGTCTGAGGCTAGCAGACAGGGAAGCTGCTCAACACCTGACAATATCTGCTTTGCAATCATGTATGTTGGAAGGCAGGTAGTTGCAGCCTTTGCCTCAGATTTGGCCAGAGAGGTTGGGTTCAAGTCCCACGACAGTTGTGAGGCATTACTGCCCTTGAGCCAATTCATGCCTTCTTCAAAAGTCGTGAGGCTAAAATTGGAGAACTAGGTACACACATCACAGGATCTTGGAAGGGAGGCAGAATTGATAAGTACATTTAAATGTGGTTCAGGCTGTCTTGAACCATAAGGAAAGGTGGAGTAAAATGTTTTAATGAATTTTAGAGCTTTGTTGTTCATTGTATGATAAATTTTATTGTTTTATATTGTTGTGAGCCACTTTGAGCTCACTGTGTTGGGGGGGTGGGGGAGAGGGATAAAAATCAAATCAATGAATGAATAAAATGGTGTCTGTTGCAGTTTGCCCCGACTGTATTGTGCCATGCACATGGTTAGAATATTAGGGTGATTTATTAGTGTCCATTTGATATTAGTACAACTGCAGTTAGAAAACTGACAAGCAGGCCTTTGTCTTCCTGGCAGGATAATCAGAATTAAGAGAGTTTGTTCTGCAGTGAACATGAAAGGAGAATCTACCCTGACTGTGATAACCCAGGCTAGCCTGATCTTGTCAAATTTTGGAAACTAAACAGGGTTGGCCCTGGCTAATATTTGGATGGAATGCCAGGGTTACAAACATAATGGCAAACCACCTTTGAATGCTTCTTGCCTGGAAACCCCAACCAGAGGTAGCCATAAGTCAGCTGTGAATTTGATGGCAAAAAAAGTGTGGGGGGGGGGAGGAGGAGGAATGTAATATTGCAACTGAATTGGAGGGAGAAGATGGATTTTCTTGATTACCTTAGCAATATTAAGTTGGGTATAGGAGAAAAAATTAGTGTGTTTACAAATAAGAGCCAAAAAGGTGCTGTGATAGCTTGTGTATGGTGGGGCATTCTATACCTCACTGTTTTATGGGAAATGCTTTAGAGCAGGGTTGTCCAACTCTGGTGCCCCAGATGTTCATAGACTACGATTCCCATCAGCCCCTGCCAGCATGGCCAATTGGGACTGATGGAAATCATAGTTCATAAACATCTGGGGCACCAGAGTTGGACACCCCTGCTTTAGAGATTTTAGTATTTAATTGGGTTCAAATAGGTTGTAGGTCATTCTGTAATATGGAAAAATGTGAAGCAACAGACTCTTAATAAATATTTGGAAAGTTATTTGAAACAATGTTTATGTGCATCTCCAAGCATATCTGCTGGTTGAAGATTTCATGAAATGGTGGAATTGTAATGCCTTCTGCATGACTGAATTTTTGGGGGGAGGGCCTGAATTAATGTTTTGATCCATGATCTGTTGGACTTCTTTCAGGAAGTTTTAGACATTGAAGATCTGACTTAGTAAGGAGATTCTGCTATTGTGAGAAATTTGAATTTCTGCAGTGACAGTACTGGTATTATTGTATTGGTTTCTAGTAAAGCATTGTCTCCATATTGTTTTTGATTTTGTTCTTTGTAGATTCATTTAATAGATCTTGGCTAGCAGGATTTTATTTTTAAAAAACATTTATAGTCTCCCTTGTTTTTTCAGATGCAAAGGGACCTAACAGTAGAACAGCAGACAGCAAGGATACAAGAACAAGTCCATTAGCAAATTAAGAATGCATTAGCAAATTAAGAATTTTGCTGGTTATGTTTGGTTAGATTTTTAAAAAACCATTTACAAACAATACAAAACATACCATTTTTTTCATTACAATACATAATTACATCAGTTCAATTATGTCTGTCTTTGAATACTTTATCCTCGGTGTCAATACTAACAGCTCCATTTCGGGGGGAGGGACTAACCTCTGGAGCTGGTTCGGGTGCCCACCCTGCAACTCAAGGGACAAATGCACTGGCAGGTGGGAGGTGACTTACCCCAGCGGGTAGGCACCATGCAGCTCTGCAATGCCTGATGCAGAAGCCACTGTCCTTGCCTAGGCCCGCCAGTGCAGAAAGCTGTGCCAGTGTGACTGGGCACAGGCCAGTGGCTGCAGCCGACCTTAATTGGTTTCCACTGCCACCCAGCCTCCACGTGCTGATGGAGTCGGTCTTGGAGATACACCATGGTTTTTGTGGCATATCTCTCTTACCTCTGTAGGGGATTTGTGCCGATTTCTTGTTTTCTTTTTGTTTTCGGGCTTCCAGCGCCATGGGAAAGCCCTTTGGAGAGGGCAGGGTGGCACTGGAGCAGGGCTTTACATTCAACTGTTTTTCTCCAAACGGTGTGGGTATGAGGCATTCACCTTTTCCTGATTGTGCATGCACGTAAATGCATGTGCATGAAAACTAAGGCATTATGCAGCACAGCCTTCCATTTTAAACTGTTAGTGGTGTATTATAGGGAGTTGGTTTTCTTAGCATATTTAGCCACATGATTATGCTTTTACATTTGCATCGGGAAAGCTATGACAAGATAAATGAGTGCAGTGGGTAGAACAGAACCTTCAGCCATGTGCGTGTAGTAAAAAAATGGAACTTGTTCGCCGATTGTTGGTATGAGAACAGGGATATCCTGTGGCATCTTTGAACCACTGGAAGGTGCACCAATTTGTACCCCAGTGCCAGCTGTGAAGACCATAACTTGTCGGGTTCCATGGCTGGTTTTGCCTTTTCTTACATTTGAAAGCATCCCTTGAATGTGCCGAATGGCAGTGGACCATTTGTGCTCTTAAGTCCATTTTTGAGAAAGTATTGTAGTCCTCCAGGGAAGCTTAAAACACCCACGGGATGGGTTACAGCTGCCAGCAACATACTTGGCTTTGTAGGCTAAATATTGCTCTGGCGTGGCATTTATAAAATGAACATTGTTGTGTGTACAGCACAACCACCCTAAAATAACTATTGATCAGCTGTTCAAAGTTGAATCTTAAATATGCTGACTTCTGAGTCATGTTGTAAACTCTATATCTGTGGTTGAGAATCTCACACACTTGAAGATGTGTTGATGCAGTAGAATGATGCAGAATAGATTAAATTGTGCATTTTCCAGGGTTTTCAAAGAATAGCTAGTACTGCAAGATTCAGGAGCAATTCTAAAGCTGTGGGTGTTAGGAGGGAAAGTTAGAGTAAAATGGTTTGTATACTTGTAAGCTTTTGAAACAGCTAAAGTTGCTTTTTATGAAGTTCTGTGTCTGTTGCACATAGTAGTGAACTGTCTACAGTGCCTAATACGGAAGCAAAATCCCCCCAACATTTTCCTCTTTGTTTTTGAATATTGTCAGATTTAATTTTGTTTGTTCATCTTTGGAAATAAGTCCTAGAAGCAAATGCTGGGATTTTGGTTACAAATCTCATTGAGCCATGCCCAGTGAAAATATATATATATAATATTATATATACACACACACACACACACACACATATATGTATATATGTATGTGTATATGTGTGTGTGTGTGTGTGTGTGTGTGTGTGTGTGTGTGTGTGTGTGTGTGTGTGTGTGTGTGTATATATATATAATACAGCCCCATCCCCAGGGATATTCCTTTAGAAGCTCATTTGCAGTAACCTGAAATGCAAGTAAATTTATTTTAATTTCAAAAATAAATTAAAATGTATTCCCCAAACTTAAAAAAAACCCCAAACCCTGACCAGTTATTAATCAGTTCACTGGATATTTCAGTGAAGATGCTTGTGAATTTCCCAGGCACCAAAAAAGTAAAATCTTTCCGCAAAACTACTTTGCCCTTTTCTAAAAAGACAGTATTTTATTTATTGATTTATACCTTGGCTGTCTCTCCAGTGGGGAACCAAAGGGCTTACGTCGTCCTCCATTTTTATCTTTACAACAACCCTATGAGGTAGATAGGTCAGACTGAGAGTATATAACTGGCCAAAGGTCATCCATCAAGCTTCCATGGCAGAGTGGGGATTTGAACCTTTCTCCATATCCTAGCCCAGCTCTCTAACAACACTGGCCTAGTAAAAAAGATAATTAAATCCCATGAGATTCCTACTGTCTCAGTGTAATAACAAAACCATACCAGATTTTAAAAGTATACCCTCTATCTGTTAGAGTTTTATCCATTTCATTAATGATAAAAAAAATCCAAATTATTAAAAACTCATGAGGAAAAAGACTACAGACCTTGTTTAAGGTCTTGTTTAAGACTACAGACCAAGTCAAACAGGGCTATATTCTGATGGGAAGTGAGAGGATGGGAAAATAAACATGGTTGCTATAGAGAAGTAAACTGTCAAACTCCTTGTGCCAAAGCTAGTTTCACCTGCCATTGCTAAATCCAGAAGAGGCTGCCCCCCTGCTTAAAAGCATAATTACCACAGAAGGCCTAAAACAGCACAGTCTGTGCTACAATCCAGCCATCTGCATTTATCAGACTGAAAACCAAATTGTTCTATAATGGCAAATGTGGACTGCATATTGAACCCAGAACTATTATGCTAGGATTTATGAAGCTGCCTTATACTGAGTGAGACTCTTGGTCCCTCATAGTCAATATTGTCTACAGCCAGGGTCTGCAACTGGCCATGGTTGCAGGGAATGATGGGAATTGTAGTCCATTAACATCTGGAGAGCCGCAGGTTGCAGACCCATGGTCTACATGAACTAGCAGCAACTCTCCAGGGCCTGAGGTCAAGGTCTTTCCCATCACCAGTGAATAGATCCTTTTAACTGTAGATGCTGGGGATCGAACCACTCAGCCACAGTTCCTCCCTGTTGCATACATCCAGTCCAAATCCTCATTTAAAGCCATAATTGTTAATAATCATGAAATTATTGCAAGGTGAACTATCTCCAGTTTTATTTGGGCCACCAGGCCTTGATTTCTTTGTTGCAGTATTTGCATTTGGCATGCACGCTAGCCTTACCTGTAGGTAGAGGAACTTCATCAAAATATTCCCAAACTGGATCTGTTTTGCAACCTGCACCCATTATAAATTTTCTCCTCCAAGGAGAGAATAATATGATACACAATATGGAGTGTTCTGCTCAAAAGGTTTCAATTTCATGTTTACTGTATGGAATTTGCTGTATGGAATTTCTGTATGGAATTTTAATACTTTTTGCTCACAGCCATTCATTGGCTTCGGCTGCTTTGCAATCATGTGAGTGATGGTTGAAATTCCTCTTTGTATGTTACAGTTGGGAAGGATTGTTGTCTATCCAGTATGGTTTATATACAGCTTGATCGCAAGACTTTTCGGGAAGTCGCAGCCAGCCATTACCCTGGAGAATCCAGATGTGAAATATCCATTAAGGCTGATTGACAAAGAGGTAATAACATTAATATTTGATTTCTTCTCTACGATGGAAAGTTACCACAAGGCTGTAGTTTGTTATAGCAAATACACAGAATATCTCTATACATAATGGAGTCAGACGCGTAGCAGCAATGGGGACATCCGGGGCAGTTTGTCCTGGGTGCCACCATTGCCGTCATGTGTTTGGGGCGGGAGGAGGCCTGCAGGCAGCTCATGCCCCGGGTGCAGTTCCCCCTCCCTTCGTCACTGAATGCACTGTATTATTACTGAGGAGACTGTCCAAAACAGTTGTGTCTCTTGAACTCATCTGTTAATTCAGAAATGGAGTGTGAAATCCACTTCAGGATGTAGGTGGTACAGTGGACAAGGTTTGCTTCTCTAAATTATCTTCCCCCCCCCGCCCCCTTTTTAATAAAACCCCCTTCAGGGCTTATGTGTGTCACTTCACCTCTTCATGCCCATTAAGACTCCATGCCAAGGTATATCTTGCAGAATTGTACATGTGGATGGATTTGCATCCTCTTTCAGTTCTGAATCACAGTTTGGGAATGGTTGATAGTTGTCCCTGGCGTAGATTCCTATAGCAGTGTTGTCTTCCTCTGAACTTTCTTAATTATTTCAGTATGTGCCATGGAAAAAATCTAAGTTTAGAAAGAGTACATATAAAAACTTTCATTGCATTTTTCAGCAGTAATGATGGCTGTTCGTTCTCTGCCTTTCAGGAAATTACTCATGACACAAGAAGATTTCGTTTTGCCCTTCCAAGTCCAGAGCACATCCTAGGCCTTCCTATTGGTATGTTTTACAAGAAGAAAATGACCACCTTTCCTTGTGCTTGCAGTTTGTGGAGGAAGAGATCAGATTCCAAGGTCATGGAGATGAATTATCCAGAGGGGCAGGGACATTTGGGAGGCCAAACTTTCTTACCCACACAGCAACCATTCAGGTTTCACCACGGTCTTTCCCAAAATTTCACTGCAAAATATGTTTGAGAGTGATTGGGGGAAAGCCAGAAAATACACGGGAAATACACAGATGCACCAACGTGATGTGGAAAAACAGCAACGAAGAAGCTACTAGGGGGAAGGGGGGGTGCACCTGGGGGGCACGGACAATTGCCTCTAGGCCCCTCCTCCTTTCCCCTTCCCACACTTACCTTAGTTCCTTTCCTTTTTGAGAACTTTTCAGGCTGTAAAAGGCCTGTTCGCAGTAAAAATGCCCTGACGAACTACAGTTCCCAGGAGACCTTGGGGCTCACAAGGTCTTCTGGGAAGTATAGTTCCCATCAGGCCGTTTTTACTAAGACCTTTCTAGGGCTATTTTTGCTTCCCAGCCTGCCCCTATTCAGTGACTATAGTACCGCTCTTAGTTGAGGAAGATTTTCTACTTCTTAGAAGGCGTGGAACTTTGCTTGTTAACTGAGGCCTCTAGAAGTCATGATCAGTTTTTATATGCCTTTAATGTAACACTGTTGGCCTCCATGTGTGCGTGTAGTATCTGTAGTGAAACTAACTTGAATCCAATAGAGATACTCTACATCTGTTGTTCCTCACCATTCACACTTTACAGAAAGCAGTGTGAAGTGTTTGGAAGCTTTTGTGTGTTTTTTTGGAGTGGGGGGTTGGGTGGGTTGCTTCATAGTTGTTTCAATCATCCAGTATTTGAACATATGATTTGAAATATATAAAGTTCCAGAATATGTTTAAGCTGTTAAATGCTCTGCCCATTTCACAATTTAAAGAGTCTTTGAAGATAGAGTTGCAGTTAATTAGGATCAGAGGAAATGCTTTTCCTCCAGTCCTATATAATTTCCCTACCGGTACAGTTTCAAGGTGATCAGAGCCCTTAAAACTTGAAGGCATCCAGGGTTTATGGCATGAGAAGAATAAGAGATTCCTAATTTCCTTCATTTTTCAATAACTGTTCAGTTACTCTAAGCATTCTGGAGATGCCCATGAGTGCACACAGGGATCATGAAGCTTAACTTTGGATTTCTTCCTTCCTTCCTTGGGAATACCCCCAAATTTGAAGAAGTTCCTTCCTCTTCTGTGGGAGCTTCCATTTAGATGCCTTATTGAAGGGCATGGGATCATCACATTTGCCAGTAGGCTCAATGCTGGAAAGATGGCGGATTCTGTTGCCTTCTTCAAAGCATAAAATAACTTTTACCTGTTTGCTTTTACCTGCAGGGCAGCATATTTACCTTTCTGCAAGGATTGATGGGAATCTGGTAATCAGACCCTACACACCAGTCTCCAGTGATGATGACAGAGGTTATGTGGACCTTGTTATAAAGGTAAAGGACGTCAGCTTTGGCAACTGAGAATGGTCCCTCTAGGGCATAGGTGTCAAACTCGCGGCCCTCCAGATGTTACGGACTACAGTTCCCATCATCCTTTGCCAGCATTATGCTGACAGGGGATGATGGGAACTGTAGTCCATAACATATGGAGGACTGCGAGTTTGACACCTGTGCTCTAGGGTTCTGCCAGTTTAGTCTTACAGTGGTCTTTTTTATAATACCCACAAAGACCCACTCTCATTCTGGCCTGGTAGCTCTACTATTGGTTATCTTCCATCCATGGGCGGGTTGGAAGATGGAAGTTCTTCACTGTCAAGCTCTGGTGGCAGTCAGGAGGAGGTGTCCAAGTACTTGTTTCTCTTCCTTGTGATTTATTAGAAACTCTTATATTACATCCTCCCAACCTTGTTGAATTGTAGTCTGGTATAGAAGTGTAGAACTAAAAGCTATTTTTGTCTTGTCTTCTTTTTTTAAAAAACAGGTTTATTTCAAGGGTGTTAACCCAAAATTCCCTGAAGGAGGGAAAATGTCGCAGTACTTGGAACACTTAAAGAAAGGGGACACAATTGATTTCCGTGGGCCCAGTGGACTACTGGTATACAAAGGAAAAGGCAAGCATAATTTTCATACAAAAGATGGGCTGCTTGTATGAACCAGAGAAGTGAGGCTCCCAGCAAGGGTGAGACTGCAGTTTAGGAGATGAAGGAGATAACAAAATCATGTAAGATCTCGTAACACCTACCAGATAGGATAGCTAGAGGCAAGGGAAGATGGGAAAGGATTTTGAGGATGTACAGCTTGTCAGGCAGGATTGATTAAAGCTACCATGATGGGAAATGCAGCCAGCCCAGCCTACTTCCACCTGGTCTCCTTATTAGAGGAACATGACCTGTCAAAATTATTATACTGGTAGTTTATTATGTTTCCCTAACTTGAAATCCCAGCTGACATGGGAGAAAGGTGCAGTTCCACCCCATAACAAAATTAGGATTTCCTCTATTAAAACAAAAAAAGAACTCTGATTGAAACTAGTTGATGATGTCACTTGAGTTCATGGGAGTATTCAAATCTGTGCATGCCATTTGCAAGTACAGGTCAGGGAACTACAGGAGCCCACAGAGCCTCTGATAGAACAGCATGTGAGTGCCGTCACAGCAGCTCCAATGGATCATTTTCCTGTCAATACCTTCTTGTCTTGCTGTGTGAAAAGCACAGCCAGAGGGAAGGCTCTGAACATGGGGGTTTAGCCATCCCCCCTCTTTCTGTAGTCCTGTCTTTTCCCACAGGGCATGGCTGCAGGGAGCTAAACTAGGATCCTGCTGGTATCTCTTAGGGTCAGCCTTTTCCATTTTTTTCTGGCTGGGCTCCCGTCTTGTTGGGCTGCAATGGATGAGAAATTCTTTCTCCATTCCTTGCATTCTTTCATGTAGTGGGAGGGCACATGAGTTTGAATCCAGGTTTGTTCTCAATGTTGGGCTTCTCTTTGTAGTCATGCCGTACATTTCCTTTCCTTGTTACTTCTGCAGGAGTATTTGCCATTCGGCCAGACAAGAAGTCTGAACCGGCAATTAAATATGCAAAGCACGTTGGGATGATTGCAGGAGGCACAGGTAGGGGGGAAGTTTAGCTGTTTCTTCCAGCGTCTCTTTTGCTTTCGTTATTCGTGCTGCTTTTGTGAATTGGGTCTGTTTTTTCTTCCCCAAAGGAATTACGCCAATGCTGCAGCTCATCCGAGCTGTTGTGAAAGACAAAGATGACCCCACTGTCTGTCACTTGCTGTTTGCCAACCAGGTAAATAATTTCATTTCTATTAAACTGGATGGATGAATGTTAAATGGTATGGATGACATGCCATTAAAAACAGGGAGTTTTAAACGGTAGCAATGTGTGTTGATTTAGGTTTTTAATTGGATTGCACCTCCTTTTTTGATCCAGAATGCTCAATTAGCTACCAAGCGGTCCAGCCTAAAAGTGAACTGAAGCTATTAAAGTGCCATCTCTGTGAAATGGCTGCACTTGGATGCTGCAGTATTATTTCTGTACCAGCCACTCATCCTCAGCCCCTTGCTTCGGAAGAACAATTGCTATTTGGTTCCGAGACAGTCTCTCCTCTGGGAGATCCAGGGAGAATCCTTAAGCAGTAAAAGTGTGTAGGGTGCCGTCACACCCTGTTGTGGGCTCTCCATGCTGTTTCCATGCTGCCTGGCCACATCCAGAAGCTGAGCCTGTCTGTCCTGAGGTATTTCTGGATCCTCACCCTCATTTGCCAGGATTCACTTGCACCGTCTGTATACATTCTAATAAGACAAGTGTTGTAGAATTGCTTTCTGATGATCTAAAATGATAATTAGTCAAAATTAAGTGCATGTGCACACATAAAATGCCTTTTGAAAACAGCGAAGCATGCCTAAGATCACGTGAAATTTATTTATTTAGCTTATAGGCTGCTCTTCCCCATACAGACGCAGCAGCCCCTTATGAGAATGAGGCCTCCTCTAACTTTCCCTTCAAATCTCTCACACCAGAATCAAAACTAGCTTTTAAAGTATCCAGTTGAGCCTTTACCAGTTAAGACTGGCCCCTAATAAAGGTTGCAGCCCCGTGTTATAATTCTTCGCTGCTTTTTCTTAACATGTTACTATACCACCCCTGAGATGCCATTTGCATAGTCTTCCGTTGTGCCATTTGCTTTGGGATAATCCCATCCAGGAATAGCTCTCTTGCAGAAGAGTGGCTCCAGGAATAGGAACCTTGTGGTAGCAACTGTAGCAAATCCTACTGTGTAGCAAATCCTAAAAATAAACCTTTGTTTGGTGCCAGATATCTTCAGGTAGGGCAATCTTGGATCCCTGCCACTTTGGTTTCTGGCATGTTTTCCTCTGTAGTGTGGGAAATTTATAGATAGTAGCTTAATGAGTTCCGCTATTTTTTTCTTGCACAGACTGAGCAAGATATCTTGTTACGGGCAGAATTAGAAGAAATCCAGGCTCAGTATTCAAGCCGCTTTAAACTGTGGTACACACTGGATAGAGCAACTGAAGGTAAGAATTTCTTTCAAGGACTGTATTTAGTCATACCTTTGGCCACTTTGAAATGTCACCTGTTTTTCCCCCTCTGTGTTAATGTGTCTAAACCTGTGGTATTGGTTTGCCAGGGGTGATTTACTCTAAGAATGGATCTGTGTATGTCTGAAAATGTGGGTGCTAGTTGGCAAGAGATTGTGCTATCTACCATGGATGGATGACTCTTTCAATGATAGACTCTGTTAAAAGTTTGGGAGTCCTTCTAGAACTGGTTTTATTGCTAGACAAGCAATGTGGTAGATAAAACCTTTGCTTTCTCCTTCCCAGTTCTTCTTAGCTCAGAAGTTACACTGCATTGAGGGTCAGACAAACTAGCCCAGGGGTCTGCAACCCGCGGCTCCGGAGCCGCATGCAGCTCTTTCAGCCTTATACTGCGGCTCTCTGTGGCCTGGAGGTCAGAGGGTAGCATGGGCATGTCCCTCCAGCCCTCCAGAACAGCGCTGAAAGGAAAGGTGAGTGGAGGGGCCGAACTGGAGGTGGCTTCATGCATGAGAGTGCCGCTTTTCACGTCCTCTCCAGAGCAGCTGCCATCCCCATTCTGCCATCCCCACAGATGCCATCCCCCCTCTGCCCCACGGAGCAAGCAGCTGCCTGCTCCGTATGGCAGAGTGGGTTTCCCTGCCCAGCGCCACTGCCTCTAGCAGCGCGAGAGGCGGCGGCACTGGGCAGGCTGCGGCCGCCATCCCCCCTCTGCCCCACGGAGCAGGCGGCTACTTGCTCTGTTGGGCAGAGGGGGTTTCCCTGCCCAGCTCCTCCACCTCCCAGTTGGAAGGAAAGGTGAGTGGAGGGGCCAAACCAGAGGCAGCTCTGTGCAGAGCCACCTCTCTGGCTCAGTAAATCTTCAGGGCCGTGGAAAACGGGTCCAAATGGCTCTTTGGGTGGTAAAGGTTGCTGACCTCTGAACTAGCCCCTCTGATCCATGGCACAGTAACAGCAAGGCAGGTAGCAGTACATAACGGCCAGGGGCTGATGCTGGCAATCCTCAGGGTGACAGTCAGCAGGATCTATGTATGTGGCCTAGGAAAACCGGCAACGGGGTTCCTCCCATAAGCCACTAGTAGGTGTCAAACTCGTGGCCCTCCAGATGTTATGGACTACAGTTCCCAACATCCCCTACCAGCATGATGCTGGCAGCCAGCAGTGACTGGTGGAAAGACCCCCTTAGTACAAGTCTGTTGGCAGAGAAACAAATAAAACAAGACATTCTCATTTATTTTAATTACCTAAATAAACAGGACTTTTTGGGGGGATGTCATTTTTTCATTCCTCTGAAATGAATGCACACTCCTAAGAACTGATCTTCAGACCACAGCGGGGTAGTCGATTGAAGGGAAAACATTTTTCTATGGGACAGCTTAAAATCTGAGCCAGAAAAGAATTTGCAGTCCTCTTATTCTGTTATGATGCAAGCATTGCAAGTTGTCCAGGTCTATATTGTGAACAAAGGAACTGCAGATTTAGGAACACAGCAGAGTAAAGTAGCCAAATCAGTACTCGTGTATATCTAGGAGGAATGTGCATGTGTGAATTGGCTTTTCGGTGCTTCCTCCCAAATCTAGCGAGCAGTCAGGAGTGGTGCATTTATTTGCTGTGATGTTCTTATGTACTGCAGGATACCATTTTTCACAGCTGACTTTTTCTCTACTCCAGGTTGGCAGTACAGTCAAGGGTTTGTGAATCAAGAGATGATTAAGGATCACATGCCTCCGCCAGCAGATGATGTTCTTATCCTGATGTGTGGGCCTCCTCCAATGATCCAGTATGCCTGCATTCCCAACCTAGATAAGCTGGGGTATCCCAAGGAGGCACGGTTTGCTTACTAAAATGGATTGTTAATAGGCTGAAAAGGAATGTGTCAAGTGGGAGAAAGGAGAAGGAGGAGCTTTGGACAAGGGGGAACAAAACCGGGCTGATGGGTATTGGTGCGAAGCTGCATTCAGAGGGCTGCCCAGTTAGCCATGTGAGTTCAGTGTCTTATTAGTGCTGCACTGAAAATTCTGTAGATGGATATCTATGGTATTTTGCTTTGCTATGCTTAACCAGTCTTTATAAAGGCCACTGGATTAGGTCTGACTCTTTCCTGGTGGGATAAACACAGTGTAGCCAGGCTGTGGTGTCACCAAAGAATTTTTCGCAAGAGCACATGTATCTGATCCCCAGGTGGAAAGCATGTCTGCGCAGGAAACGTTTTGTTTGTTGTAGCAGTCTAGTTGCTACAGTAGGAAAGTTGAAGAGAGCCGCACTAAACACACATCAGTCACAGGATTTTTGCATTGACTTTTGTGAAGACTGCAAGCCAGCTGATTAGGAAAGTGTTTGTTAATGCATTCAAAATATGCACATGTTCTATATGCATATGTATTGCATTAACAGCATTGCAGAGGTAGATTGCTGCCTTGTTACAGATCTGTGTTCAACGTCTGTCTTTTCCCAGCTTCTTCCGTCTATTACTCCATCCCCAATGCAAAGCGCAGACAACATTTGAAAACGCAAGACTTTGTACATGTGTATTCTTTGCAGGAGATGGGGAGTTGCTTTTGGTTTATTTGGGCTCAGCATCCCCTTGTAGACTGACAAGCTTCCTAAATGCTAATGACAGCTTCAGGTATCATGTGTGCTTTACATTAGTCCTTTTTAATAGTGGTTGTTAACCTGTGTGCTTGAACTTGTGAAAAACTTGCTTTGAGACACTTTCCAAAATAACTCATAATGATTGTATGAAAGTACACAGATATATGTTCAACTCTTCTGTTTGCAAACTGATAACACAACTTCATTCTTTCTGGGTCTCCTTATTTTTGTAAAAAAACTGGCCACATCCAGTAATCAAATCAGAACTACATCAGCTGGGAAGGGTCCTGGTTCAATCTATGTTGAATCAGAGGTTGATTCTGCATGGGCCAAAAACAGCAGTGTGAAAACGGCGTAAAAGGGTTTAAAATGGTGTAAAAGGGTTATACTGTTTTCACACCGCTGTTTTTGGCCCATGCGGAATCAGCCAGAGAGAAGGTAGGGCAGATTCTGGGAATGCACTAGTAGAGCTTTGCTTCATTCTGGAATATGGGTTGCACAACAGACGTTCTTGGGAAGATCAAGCTTATTAATTGTTGACATTTAGAGTTTCTGTGCAAGGTAGATCTGAAATAGGACTTGTGTGCTGTCTTTGAAATTGTCCCTCTTGAAAGAGGGGTTTTTTTCCCCACTGAGATATATATATATATATATATATATATATATATATATATATATATATATATATATATATATATATATATATATATATATGCTGCTGATGCCAACAAGAGCAACTTGGTGGCTATAGAAACCTTGCTGAGAACTCAAAGAAAACTTGAGTCTGGTGGCTGTGCCTTTCCTTAACAGTCTCCAGTTGTCTTCAAGACCGATGGATCAGTTTCAAGTATTACATAGTATCTTTTTTAAATCGAACTCAACCTGCCTATTCATTCCGGTGCAGGCTGATGTTACGATCCTCCTCTGCCCATCTTTAGAGAGTAGGAATTCTGTCTTGCCCCCCAGGCCATTTATTGCAAGCCCCCTCTGCCCCCAACCCTGAAAAATCCAATGTTCCCCCTTAAGCAGGATTCTTGTATTAGCAAGAGCAAAACTGCAGCCCTACTCGAAGGTGGGGCTGGGCACGAGCCCTGCAGAGACTTCAGGAATCAGCTGCAGAAGGGCTGAAACTTGCAAGAGGAAGGAGAAATGCAGAAGTTTTGTGCAGCAGAACAAATTAGAGGCCTAGCCTGTTGGCTTAGGGCGAGCATTTTTTTTACCAGCATTCCCCAATAACAAAGTTTGACACTAGAAAAAGCAAAGCAAGGAGGAGTATAATTTGAACCCACTGAGGAATAAATGTTTTTCTTGATCTGGCTGATTGGCTCTTGCAGCAGGAAGAAAATCCGGACAGTCAGGTAACCATCTCTGATTTTTTTTTTGTAACATTGTGGGACTCAGGAGCCTTAAGATCTTTTTGTAAATGTATTCTGGGGATGTCGCTAACTTCCTTGTCTCTCACACAAGCTGTTTTGTATTACCTTGCCTTTTCCATGACTGGATTTTTCCATATATTTGTGCTACAAACAATAAAACTTTTTTTTGCTTTTCACTTGTCTCATGGAGTACTTGAATTCAAATTCAGCTTAAATAGGGACAGTAGAGGCGGAGTCCTTTTGCTGGAAATAGTTCAGACGGCCAGCATGTCTGTCCCTCTGTCACTGTACATAACTCTTACCATCAACTTTAGGAGTTATATTAGAAAAACTGCACTGCCTTCTCCCTGTGGAGGGTTGCACACCACTCCAACTTGTATCTCCAGTGGGAAACCTTTTTGAAAACTGGAAGAGATGGACCTAGTGGTTTTACTGGTACAATTGAGTATCAGAGGCAGATGAAAAGTCAGCAGCCCTGGAGGTTGCCAGTATTGTAGTGGTGAAGAGGGATGGACTCTAATCTGGAGAACCGGGTTTGAATTCCTGCTCATCCACATGAGCAGTAGACTCTTACCTGATGGATTGGGTTAGTTTTCCTACTCCTCCACATGAAGCCTGTTGGGTGATGTTGGGATATTCAACTAGCAACGTATTGTATTTGAGTACTGTCAGTTCTGGACTTACCCAACATTAGGAGTCTGTGCAGAATTTTTTTTTATAAAGCAACAATTTTCAAACACTCACCTTACGGTCACAAACAAAAATAGTGTTAGTGACAGAAAGACACCTCAGAGTCTCCTGAGCTTGCAAACAACACGCCACTAAAATGTACACAGAAATAATGTCCACACCTGGTATTGTTGTGATATAGAAAGAAATAAAGGAAGGAGCTGGTGTGCCAGCCAATGCAACCATAAGAGAGAGCAAATGCACTGACACAGGACAGGTGGGCATCTGTGGCAGAAAATTCCACCTTCCACAGGCAGAGCCAGTGTGCCAGGAAGAATGTTACAGATGGATCACAAGGCATCTCCAGTCTGCCTGTTACTCTAATGTTGCTTCTCTACCAGCCTCTGTTCCCCTATGGGCCAAACTGGATCACCACCTAACTTGGAAAATATAAAAACCAGTTTGTTGTAGAAAGGGGGATTCCGCACAGACCAAATATAATGGGTTCAGGCCCTTTTGAAAAACGTTGGAGGGGGGGAGTTCCCACAGAACTCCCCCCCCCCCCCACGCTTTCTGCTTATCTGTGCGAACTACGGCAAGCAGGAAGCGTTCAGTTCCCACCTCCTTCTGTCCACCATTATGATGGATTTCTCTGGCGGCCACCATTAGAGTGGATTCTGTAATAGGCAGCCACCATGTTGTGTCGTTAAGTGGGTGGGGGGATTCTCAGTGGGAGGATTCTTGGCTGCACAGTTCACATGGAAACACAGTGTTTCCTGTGTGAATTGTGCCACCTCCTGCTGCCAGGATTTCAGCAATCCTGGCTGGCTCCTGCATCTGCCGTGCAAATGGGTTACATGAACCTATGTGGCCTGTGCAGAATCAGCCAAAGAAAACATATTCTTGAATAATGAAAGTTAATGTCTGATTCTTAAAAAAACAAAAAACAAAGGTAAAGATGCAGAGTGAAAGGTTAGTGAAATGTTGAAAAGAAAACATTCTAGTGGAAGATATGCTGAATATGGCACAGATAGTTGTCAGAATGTGTAGACTTCATCAATAAGCCAATAACTATGGGGGCGGGGAGGGGAGGGGGGCTGTGCAAAGTTTTAAAAAAAATTTCTGGACCAAAAGCTGAAAAAATTATGAAATATCCTTTTGAAACGGCTAGAATGCTTTTTAACACAAGGGTTTACTCAGAATGTTTACTACAAAGATTTTTATGTAAGACATTCTATAGCATATAATCAGACAAATTTTTTTGCCCATCGAGTCACAGCTAACTTAAGGCAACCCTAAAGGGGTTTCAAAGTAAGGAATATTTGCAGGTGATTAGCCACTGCATCACGCCCCTGGTATTCCATGGAGGTCTCCCATCCAAATACTTGTCAGGGTTGTGGTGGAGATTATATACCTGGCCCAAGGTCACCCAGCAACCCTCCGTGGCACAAGTAGGGTTTTGGAACCTGGGTCCAGGTCCTAGGTCCTAGTCCAACACCCTAACCCAGGGGTGTCCAACTCTGGTGCTTCAGATGTTCATGGACTACAATTCCCATCAGTCCCTGCTGGCATTGCCAATTGGGACACCCAGAGTTTGGACACCCCTGCCCTAACCACTACACCACACAGGCACTCAGACATATATTTAGGCATATATTGTTTAAATGTGTCTAATTTTGTCCATAGTATACGTATGATGTTTCAATGTTATAAAATTGAACTCAATATCCAAGTAATGCTCCAAGCCTCATTGTGGCTGGATAAGATTATTTGTGTAGATAACACTTCTTACTACAAAATTTGTGCTGTTCATTTTCAACTTCTAGTTTTCTCTTCCTCTAAGATAACAAGAATTGAAGTATGTTAGGTTGTAGCAGTTTGTAGCCTTCTCTTTCTTCAGCGTTAGATAAAGTTGCAATTTTTGCTTGGAAAAAAAACAAGCATTTCAAAAATATGCCCAGTAGCACAATTTTATATGCAAACTAGGTTATAAATGATGAAGTTTATGCTGTTAAAGCAGAAAAATTGATGAGAAAATAGGTATTGCATATATTTCTATTGCCCCCCCCCCCCCCAAAAAAAAAAAACACCTCTCCTCAGCTTCAAAATTCTGGAAATTTTTTATCTCTACCTGTTACTGAAAGCAATTCATTAAGTCTGTCTCTGTAAATTACAAGAATTTATTAAATGTATTTAGGTCTTAGCTTGCAATGAAACTTACAGCACAGTTAATTCCATAACAGCACTTGTAGTTGCTGTTTTTTCTCCATGACATAAGTACGTTTTTGTTTTTAAAGCCTTTCACGCTGGCAAAGCTTTGTCTGCATTTCTTTTGTCTAGAAAGCTTCATCAAAGCATTAAAAGTGCAAAGTAGTACACTTCCATTTGTGTGTGTCCGTGATCCGTCTGGAACGATTGCTGAACTGGTATCTTGGTGGTTAATAATAGTGTCTAAAACGCAAGGTGGGGTTCTCTGAGCAGGCTGGAAGGTCTGAGTTGGGTGCTGGTATTTGCAAGAGAGATCCTTCCATCATTAAGCAGCCATCAGGAGTTAAAGAAAGTTAATGTAAACCTTACCTACCTCCCTCAGACCATTTTTCTTAGAGAGGCAGTGTTCCAGCATGTCTCTAGTAGGGAGGAAACTGTCTGTGGTCAGAACAAATTGCCTGAGGGCATTCTCATTAGACAGGAGGCTTTTCTGTTTCTCCTTTTTGAGGCTTTCCAGAACAACCCCTCTGATATCTTTGGGCTTTCCAGGAACCCCAAACATTATGAACAAGCCAAGGCAATCCTGCCCCACTGACACGCAGAATTGTTCCAGTTTCTCAAATTTGCTTTTGTCTTGGAAAACGTCATCAGCCAACATTGCGTTTCCGAAGCTGCCATTCATCTCCGGCAACGGAATGCTACTATGGAGGTCAGTCAGCTGTAAAGTCTGCACAGCGATCTGAAGCTGTATCTGCTTGTCTGCGCCAGCCAAGGTCCAAACCCAGTCAACACCAAAAAGCAAGGACTGTTGCTTGGTCATCTTGCTGGTTGTGATGGACTCTTCCACTCCCTTCTCCACACAGAACCTGATGAAATTGACCAGGAAAATCTCATTTAAAGTATCCATGGTTGGGTGGAACTTGCTCTGTGGATCCTCAAACCCAAGATACTCTTTCAGTTTCTGCGATGCAAAAACAATTCCTTGGCTAAATACGTCACATAAAATCAGGATGTCAGCCTTAATTTCTTGATTAGTGTCCTGTGATAATTTCTGGCCCATCTTCTATTCACAGGTGGTGTTTTTGTACAGAATGCTCACAAGGCAAAGCAGTTCCAGTCAGACCGCTGGATTACTGAGCTTGCTTGCACAATCAAACTTTTCATCTGAAACAGAACCTAGCAATTCAAAGTAAAGTGGTCACTGTTTCCTGGTTGTGTACATACAATCCTGGGTGTGTCCTGTTCCAACTCAGCTATCAAAAACCAGTTGAACTGGTTTGGTCATTTTTACTTCTAAAATATTACAGCTCCCCTTATGTTCCATGCACTCTCCTTTGCTCCTTATTGTTGACACTATTGGTGGCAATCCTGCAGTATCCTGCTTTTTAGAAAACGGAAATCACAAGGCAAGCAACAACGCCATTGACTAATTCTGTCAATAAAGCATTTGAACTTTGTGAGACACTTCTTCAGAGAGGCGAATGCCTTTTGGTCAACAGTTCTGAAGAGTTTGCTTCTAAGATGTACATCTTGACCTTCAGCAAAAGACCATTCATGTCAGCTTACAAAAAGAATAAAACAGTAGTACAGAAAGGGTTGAAACCCTCCCACAGTCAATCCACAGTCTAATCTGGCTTTAAAACTTGGGACCATTATAAGCAGCCATAGTGCTTGGCTATCATGCTCAAAACATCCCATTCACAATGCAGCACCACCACACTCCTCCCCAGCACAGCCTGACATTTGACATGACAGCAGAAGCAAGTGCTGCATGGATAAGGAAATATTTACCCTGGGTCAGGAAAACAAGCAGCTAGTCAGTGGCTACAGTTTTTGAGTTGTTCGTCGCAGGCAATTGACCCCCGGCCTCCAGGTCAGGTTCCACCTCTTGCACTGTTTCGCCTGGTTGGGTGTTTGCTGAGGTAGAGAACCACTGTCGAGTAGCAAAAGAGCCACATGCAGCTATGGAGCCACAGGTTGCAAACCCCCACCCTAGTAGGATATCCTGCACACATTTCGCTTGAGATGGCAGCTTCATGCAATCGTTTTGCTGAACATCGGCTGAGCTTTCCAACCTTCACACGTGAACAACTCTGTGCGTGCCTTGACTCTGGATTGGAGAAAGCCTTCTGGAAAGGCATGCCACATAAAAGGCAAAAGACGGATCTTGGTCATTCACAAGAAACAAAGGGTCCTTTGCAAAACCTGGCCTCTCTTGCAAACAAGACAAAAATCCAGAAGCATTTTATATTTCCGAATAGGCATTTATTTATTTATTTACCATGGCAATACATATACGTTTATGCTGACCTCTTTGTACACACAGAACCAAATAAAATACCATGAAGATATTTCATGCATAGGCATTCAAGTTAACTGTTTGGCTTAATTACGAGTGTTTTATATTACTCTTCCCTTCCCCAACCCCACAGAAATAATAAAAGACCAATGGATAAGAATCACTGGTGTAACCAGAAAAAAATGATCACCATGTCTGAACTGACTTCCACTAGTATCAGGATTCAGAAACAATGAGAAGTCTGAAGTCATACATGCAATGTTATAATGAGGTGAGAAACATCACCATTGGTGTTTGAGTCTATGAATTGTGTGCACTAGACCCCGCACGCTTGATTCTCTTCTTGAATTTGTGCCCCCCGCCCCTTTAATGCAATCGAGTGTTTGCAAAACAGCAAAATTGACTTCCAGGAATATGACATGTCTTGCTATGTGCAGTATTGTTTTATAAAATTATCCTGAATAGCCTTACGGGGCGGCTGGTAGAGCCTACTGTGTACTTCATTGATAAACACACATTTAATGTCAGCATGAATCTTGCCCATCACCCACTGGCACTTCCTGCATTCATTCAAAACAGCTCAGACACCCAATGAAACAAGGTGCTCACCTAATTCTATGGGGACTTCTTGGACAGCTGACCTTGCATATAGTTTTACTGGAAAGATCCTCTGAATGAAGGTTTAAAGGTCCAGATGCTGATGGCCGTCTTTGATAACAGAGAATGCAATTTATTTGAATACAATTTATGACCAGTGTCAAGAAATATGTGGGAAGCAGATTTGAGGGTCAGATTCACAGGTGTCAAACTCGTGGCCCTCCAGATGTTATGGACTACAGTTCCCATCATCCCCTGCCAGCATGATGCTGGCAGGGGATGATGGGAACTGCAGTCCATAACATGTGGAGGGCTGCGAGTTTGACACCTATGATGGAAGACCAACCTAAGCATTCTCAATGAAGTTCCATTTCAGACTGAAGAGATTTTGTTTGAATGCTCATCATGCAAAACAGCAGAAACCCAGCATGCCCAGGAGAAGATTGAGCTCAGACCTTCTGAAAAGCCAGACTTTTGTGGGCAGAACAATTTTTATGTGGGGAACCGTTTCAACACTGGATCTTCATCTGCAAATTGAAATGGTCTAATCCCAGGAAGTCTGTGCCACAGAACCATACAGATATGCTCTGGATTGACAGGGACAGGAATTCCAAGCAGTATCCAAGAGCACGTAAAAAAAACCCTCACCTGTTTAACAGTTGCTTCAATTGCCTTTCTGAGTGCTGCTCAAAAAGGGCATCTACAGTGTGAATAATTCATTTCAAGCAGTACGTTTCCAACATCTGCAACATTACCATCTTAAGCAACCAGCAAAACAGTACCCATTTTCAACGGGGGGGGGGGAGGGGGAGGGATGGTGGAACAGTTAGATGAAGAAGGAAGTCTGACTACTGAAAGCCTGGCAAACAACTTCACTAGCTAACCTGAGTTTTATAAGTCTAATAGTTTAGGAAGCCAGCACACAATGCTCCGTATTAAAAACAAGCATAAATATCTGTCAGTGTGTTTCAGTATGGTCGGTTGTAGTTAGAAGGCAAGACCCCACGTCTGAATTCAGTTCTGAAAAATAAAGTTGCTTGGCCAATTGTTGCTCTCGGCACATTTTAAAGAACTTTTCCACTAAAGGATGTTTGGTGGCTTTCTTTCACATAGAGCAAAGTATTTCCCAGGCTGTGCAGTTTCAAATGGCAAAATTTTAAAATGTTCTTAAAATCTAGTTTTACTGCTAGAAAAAAAAACCCCTCCTTTTTAATTATGCAAAAAGAGCCATAATTTCCAATAACTTCATTCCTAATGTAAGAATGCACGCATTATTGAGGAGGGGGAACAAATTTCAAGGTCAGTCTGACTTTCTCCAGTAACCAGCTGGTTTGCAAACTGGAATCCTTTCTTTTTTTACAAAAAAGATGATCTTAATCACCTTGCATTACAATATAAAACTTCTGGTTAGTAAGTACTCAATATATTTTTTGTTTTTAATAAAATTGTATAAAAATTGAACAAACAGAATTTAGATCTCAGGGATTATGTACTTGATGGTATAGCAGGCTGCCAACATTGAACACCAAATGCATAAATTAGCTGTTTACTTTTGATCAATTCATACGAACCAGGAAGGGCGTAACAAGTTTGTTTTCTTACTCAGCTTCAGTGGACAATGCTTCCAGAGATCTATGGCTGATTATTTGTATGACTTTCCAGATAAAGAAATATCTAGATATATCTTATGGCACAGCTCTGTGTAGGAACATTATGACAACAGTGTGATTACACACAGTGCTTTGAAATATGTCACAAGTCCCTACACTAGAGAGAATTGTATTTCCCCCATTTGTATTAGTCTGGGTTTTTTGTTTTCATTTATGGCAACTTTAGAATAGGCACCTCTTTTTCTGTTGTCCATCTGAAATATATCACATCAAAGAAACAAGAACAATTACTTTCAGCTGCATGATCTTCTGTCCCCATCAGAGTTGAGTGGCAGTCCTAGCAGAATGAGAATTATTATTTTGATGTCCAATGGTGCCATGGTCACACATTAGAATCCTCATCTGTTATGCTGGCACTAGGGGAACGAGTAGCAAGGTCTTTGAACATTTCATCTTCTTTTAACATGTGCTGTAAATAGAAAAAGGGAGAGAGTTGGAAACACTTGCCAGTATCGAAGGAACAGGGATGAACTGCCACACTTTTCTTTTCTTTTTTTTTTTTTGGGGGGGGGGGGGGAGAGACAAGACAATGCCATGCTCCAAAGAGGGAGAACAGAATTACCAATGCCCAGTTGCCTTTCTTAAATCTGATCAGTCCCTCTACAGAGGAGAAGTCGATTCACGGCTACCAGTCTTGATCCTCCTTGATCTGAGATTGCAAATGCGTTAGCAGACCAGATGCTCGGGAGCAGCAGCAGCAGCAGAAGGCCATTGCTTACACATCCTGCATATGAGCTCCCAAAGGCATCTGGGGGGCCACTGCAAGTAGCAGAGTCCTGGACTAGATGGACTCTGGTCTGATCCAGCAAGCTCTTTCTTATGTTCTTATGCTTCACCTAGTCAAAGCTAGATAGAGCAATGTTGCTGAAGCTAAAAGCATGTCGGCTCACTGTCTGGATGGGAGACCTCCTGGGAACCCTATGGAAGCCACCTCAAGGTCAAGGATGGAAGAAAGGCAGGAGGCACAGGGGACCTCAAGCATATTAAACTGCATACTCAGCAAGATGCACACTGCAAAGGAAAGAAAGGAGTGGCTGAACTACAGGTGCACATGGGCCCTTCTATATCACAAACCCAAAAAAGCAAACTTTTTTCTCTATGGAATCCCAAGAAATGTATTTGAAGGAAGAAATGGAAGAGGAGACATAGCTCAGTGGCAGACAGAATGCTATGAATGCAGGCACCACTTCTGGCATCTCCATTTTTGAAAGTTATATTTTAAAGTGGAGGACAAGAGGGAATTGTAGGGCTGCTGCCAGACCGAGTAGACCATCATGGGCCAGACAGCATGCTCTGTATGAAGCATCATCATGAAGGCACTGAGAATCACATGAGCACCTTTATCAGCCTCAAGTCTTAGGGTAAGAACCTCTCCATTACATGAATTCTTAAGGACTTACAGTCAAGTTGTTGATGCCTTCAGAAAATGCTCCTATTTGCCTCACAGTTCCTTCTGAATCTTCCATCTGAAAGAAAAAAATCTTGAGTTAATGAGTTCATATGGATATTTGAGGAAAACAAATACATAGATCCATTACACTGATATAAGCCTATAGTCACTGCGGCAAAACATGAACAGTTCAATGGCTTCATTCATAGCTTAAACCAGAGTAAGGTGGATTCTGCATGGGCCCCTACAGCAGCGTTCCACAGGCACATGTCATGTCGGTGGAGCCCTGGGGCCATTTGCATACTGAGATACGAGTGGCCCCAGTGAGGCTGTGGCCTGCGGGGGTGCTTCTGCATGGAGGTGCCTCCATTTTCTTTCCCCACACTTATCTTTTCTCCCTGTGGAGCTCCACAGGGACAGGGAGGCATGCCCACACTGCCCTCTGACCTCCAGGGGTCGAAGGGCAGCGTCGGCATGCCTCTCCATCCTTGCAGAGCTCCACAGGGAGAAAAGGTAAATGTGGGGAAAAATGGAGGCGCTGAAAAGCAAAGCTTCCAACTCGGTGCCGTTCCCACGGCGCCGACAGGGAAATGCTGTTTCCCCAAAGCCTTGCTCATTGAGCAAGTCAAGGAAACAGTGTTTCTGCTCTGGTGTTGGGGGGGGGGGGGAGCGCGGAGAGGAGAAGCACAACGCTGCCTTGTTGTGGAGGCAGCAATCGTGCGAATGGTGTTTTTGGCCCGTGCAGACTCTGTTTTTGGCCCGTGCAGACTCTGCCTAAGAGAGGCTTTCAGAAGAGGAAGGCAGAAGCCCTCCAGACTCTGCATGAAACCCTCTCCACATGCCTGAATTTGAGTATTCAAAGATGCCCCAAACTTCCAGGGATGTCCTTGTTGCCTCTTCTCACTGCTCTGGCGTGTAACTCCAACAAGAAGGAGTACCAGTACAAATGATGATTATCACAGCCAGCTTAAAAAGCTGACCAAGCAATTAAAGAACTCTGTACAGGAAATCCTTCAAAAAAACTTGACTATGGACAGAAAAGCCAAAGATGGGAGCAAAGTAGAATGAGTAGAGGAGATAACCAATGTGGTGTAGTAAACTGTGTTAAGACTTGGAATGGGGGTGTTTGGGGTTCATGGAGGCATCACTGGGAGGGGGGCTCACTTCACGGGTCTTGGGCCACATTGTCACCTTAACCAACTCACTCCACTGTTGTAGGAATAAAATGAAATTGTGTTATACCAATAACACTGTAATTACCAAGGCATGTGAAATTCAAGATTTTTCTGTGTAAATCTAAGTGCACATCAATATCCTAGAGACAGTATCAGGATTCAGAGTTTATAAACAGTGTATGTTGCATGACAATAATAAACCTAGGAAGAACTGAAAAGTCTAAAGGAGGTGTATGGCCACACATACACATGGCCACACATGCAAACCTGAACTGCAGCAGCTGTTACCTGTTCTAGTCTGTCCAAATCGTCATCATCATACGGCCTGACATCTAAGCCTGGCCGAAACCCTTTGCTTGATGCACTTCCTGATGCCTGTCCTAAATCCATTGGACACACGTACTCTTCTCCATCATCCTGCTTCTTCTTCCGTAAATTTCCAAAATTGCCAAAACCAAGTTTCTTTGGCTGAGAAAGGCAGAGAGACAAAACAGGTCATTTGGAAGTCAGCAGCCAGGCAATTTATTCTTCCCATCCCCACTCTCGGAACATTTAAAATCTTGTAAGTGAAAAACTAAGGAGGTAAAGGCACCATTGACAGGCAACGGTCAAACATTTCTGTTTACTGAAACATGCTCCTATACAAAGATGGTGAAAATGTGTCAAGGCTTGCAAATTAAAATAGAACAGGTTCTGGTGGGTTGTCCGGGCCGAGTGGGCTGTGTGGCCGTGGTCTGGTGGATCTTGTTCCTAATGTTTTGCCTGCATCTGTGGCTGGCATCTTCAGAGGTGTATCACAGAGGGAAGTCTGTTACAGCCTTTGACAATACATAAAATAGAAGAGGCTAATTTAATATCTTTGATTATAGGTATCTATGTGAATTAATGCAGACATGCAAATAACCAGTCACTTGATTGCCTTGTGGCACATAAGAATTGCTTCTAGGCTACTGTACAAGGAAACTTTTTGAAACACGGAAGACATTTTACCCCTTTGATGCGCCACAAATTATTAATATTGTTGGCACACTGGCCAGTACAGTATTTTATGGGCTAGTAACTTGTGCAGACTTATTAGTAAGGCTGTATCAACTAGCTTCTGATCATTTCTTCACTGCAAATTCTAAGATGTAAATGTCTCTTTGGGAAGTTCTTTAAAAATGTATTGTAAGGCAACTTAAAACACAGCAAGTTTTCATCTAAATACCACACATTCTCTCCTATGTAAAAGAGACTGCACAAATTGCCAGCTAGCTAAGCACAGCATGAAGAAAAGTTAAGAGAAACAAGATACAAGATAGGGGGAACTGACTTGGAAAGATTTGGCACAAGGTTTTGCAACAATGCCCCCTATCAGATACACTGATTCCTTTTTCTCTACTGATCACCACGAAAACTGCGTAAATCCAGTTACTGCTACATCATTCAGTTAATATCCTATTTGCCTTTTAGAAGTCAGACCTTCATAAGAGAGACATCTAAGCCTAAAAACAGAGGCAGCTGCATTGGGACCTGCAGAATATTTATTTTATTTATTATTAGAAGATGTCCAGACCACTCTCTCCGCTGCAACAGGTTCACAGCAATTTACAACGTTTCCATTAAAATCAATCTTAAAAGTCATATAAACCATAAAAGTTATAAAACTATGGCGCCTTAAATAAAACCCCTCTGAATGCTTATGACATGCCTTCACTTTGGCTGTAGCTGTCAAGAGGACGTAGTCTGGAGATTCCATAGCTTCACGTTTTTGCTGATGGGCCTCTTGACCAATCAGCAAGTTGAAATGGGTTGCCAAGTGTCGCCTCAGTAGTGTCTTGTTGGGTGGAATGTTCAGCAGCTGTGCCATGGTCTCAACATTAAAACGAGGCTCTAGCACCTGCACAGCCAAACAGAATAGAGATCAGAACTGCTGGCAGCATCTCTCGTTTACCACGCTGCTCTCCAGATGCGACCCTTAAGCAAGGAACAGAGAAAGGGAAGCATCCATTATATTTAAAACAAATACTTATAACATAATTCCTATGAGTCTGACAGACCCCTGTATGGGAATAAATCAGCAATTTATTGAAGAAAAATCCAGGTGCGCTCTTCTCTTTATACTCAGAATATCTTTACTTTGCTTGACAGTGACGACTCAGAAATACTGTGTTTATATTATCTGATAATTGGAAATATTAAACTCTTACCATTAGGCCACCATGAACGCCACTTCCCCTTAAATTGGGTGCATATTCTGCAAGATCAACAGACCGCAGCCATTCCATCACCCGGTGATTAGTCCACTGGGAAACCTCTGATGGTGTGATGTTATTCTATAATAACCACATTTGGGGAGAGGTAACACATTAGTTTGCAACCATTAACCTTTTTTAACAGTTGATTCAGTCCCCATATTTTCAATTTTTAGTGTCCCTGCTTACTACTCTGACTGACTACAGAGACAAGGTGTTCTTTTTAGACCAAGCTACCCAGGAGCCTCAAATGAAAACTTCTTGAACTCTTTCTGATCTCAAATAGAATAACATTGGGATCAAGTTGCAGAATGTGCCTGCAATTTTTTTTAAAGTCCCTTGCATACAGAATTTGAAAAGATCATAGATTCATTTTCTCTCTGCCATGTACAATTGGGTATATGTAGGGAACTGGATTTTTCAAATATGAAAATGTGTTCAGTCATTAGATTCCACTGAATGTCTTGCAATTTAAAGTCCAGCAACATATGCACCCCATGGGTGGATGTTCCATATTCCATGGCCCTAATTTTGCGGTGCATGGAACTAAGCTGATACACTTGCCCACACCCATCTGACACTCCTTTAAAGCCATGGATTCTTTCAAGCAATGCATATAAAACATTGTGTCAAAATACCTTTTTCTAAGTTAACATTGTGGTTTTTTGAATTTTTCCCCTTTCTCTATGTCAATTCAGACTTGCATAATATGAGACTCGCCACACTGAACACAACCCACCAGCCTTGCATTGTGGCCTACCAGTTACTCAATGCCTGTGTGCTGCAATTTTAGAAAGCTTAACAAGCTACTGGTGAATTGCTCCCCTTGGCTAGAGAGCTGCATTTACTGCTTGGGAGCTGCTAATTATGCCTTATTGAAATGTGTCACGTGCCATCACTACCAACATATGGTGACCCTATGAATTAATAACCTCCAAAATGACCTATTATTGACAGCCTTGAAATTCTTTATTGAATCAATTCATCTCATGGTGGGAGTTCATCTTTTTGTATGCCTTCAAATTTCCCTAGCGCTATTGTCTTTTCTAGTGAGTCTTATACTCAAGTATCTGAGATATTTGGCATACAATATAATATTCAATAGAGTTACTATGTGACTCACTCATCAAAAATATAGGATTAGAACTAGTCATATCTTAGTCCTTCGGCTTCCAGAGCTATCCACCTCCAAACCAAACAGTGGTTCAAGCTAATATTTGACTTTAGTCTCTTGTGGAAAGACAAACATGTAAACAGATCAAAAACAGATTACTTAAAACTTTTTAAATCCACCCACTTCTTTCACCCATCTAAGAGTCAAATTAAGCTCTCAGAAAACTATATAGCTTGTAACTGAAAAACTTCTTTGATAGCTTCCCCCATTTTTTTTTTAAAAAAGCACACAGAAAACTAGTATATCATGGAAGTTTCTGAAACGGGAGCCATCACATATAACATGTCACACCTTCACACTCATATGATCAGCCGACAAAGGGCTGTGCATTGTAGCTGATTGTCTTTAACACTGCATCAAAATGTTCATTAAAATACTAGCAAGCACACAGTTAGCAGAAGGCAGTGGCATGTGATATACAGACTGCAACAATGGCTCATTGGCCTAGACATGGGGGGGGAATGGGGACTGATGACTGAGTTGCAAAGATTTAAAATTGAAAAAGGAAATGTATCCATATAAGTAAATGGATAATAACTGAAAAGTGGAAGGCACAGTAAGCAGAAGATCCAAGATTCAAAAGAATACCAAGGAGAAGAAAAGCAAGCCACTTTGGGAAGAATCCCTGTAAATCCTTGGCATGAAAAGGGGTTACCTCATCTGAAGGCCTTCTGCGCAAACAGTTGGGCTCAAAGTTATTTATCCTAAGGACTTGAATGGCACGTTTGATACTGAGATGGTGGAGGACACTCACAACCTTCAAGGACAGCAAGTCATCCTGATAAGAAGGATATAAAAAGAACAAAAAAACACAGGAACAAAAATTAGATCTAGAACAAAGCCAAGAGAAAACTGGAAGAGAGCTTCAAATCACAGCAAATGCATTCAGTTCTTGCAGCAGCTTTGGCACCTTAAGCACTAAACCCACTTAGTGTGGCAGAAGCTTTCGCAGCCTTGAGAAAACTTTGTCTGACAGATTTCCTTATTTAAAACACCTTCACCTTTGTACTTGTAATGATGAAAACTAGAGCATTTCATTTTGATTAGTTAGCAGAGACTCTGGAGTGCTGCACATACAGTTACTTGAATTTACCAAATGTGAATCCTTACTCCTCTTAATTTATGGTTTGCACTGACAGGAGTGTGTGACAAGCAGACTACAGTTCTCTCTTTTTAAAAAGAGCAATTCCCTCTTCCCAGAATGTCTTTGGCATTACAGGACTGTTTCAGTTCCACTGAAAAAAATTTAGGGTATGCAGACATGATTTGACTGAATGTGACCCTCCTAGAGGAAGAAAATGATACATGCACCTGGTCTGGAAACATGCATGAACAGTATGGAATAAAATTGACAGAAAGAATGTAGTGCTGCTCCTTCCTCCTTGTGAATTCGTGCTTAATACTCAGAACAAAAGTCTCCAGGTCAGACTGAAGCTTATATGAAAGGACACAGACATATATTCAATTCATTTATCCCTTCAGCAAATAATATACAGGAGTCAGCACCAGTTTAACCAGGCCTTTAGCCGTCATGCCTGACTGGTTAAGAGCTGGTTTTCTACATACTTGCCATTATTAATAACAATGTACTTGGCACTCTCCAGCAAGCCAAAAACTCCCCCACCCCCAAGATCTGTGCTCCATGCAGCATGCAATTCTGATAACAAAGAACGAAAGGTTTAGATGTCTGAGCAAAATAGAGAAGTGCTTCACAGAAAAGGCAGGTTTTGGAGGGAGAGCGCATGTCCAAGTGGCACCATGTGGCCTGCTCTGGGATGGAGAGCCAAGCAAAAAGAAGCAGTTAGGTAGAACGTCCAGACAATTAAATGTATCAGGAGGGAAATCAGACCAATGAAATCTGCATCTAGACATTTTAAAGCTTCAGTTCACTCTTTGTTCTTCAAACAGGCCCTCCTATGTGTTTATGCCCTCAGCCACAGAGAGAATGACATCCTGCTCAGCCCTTTCCTAAGCACTGCTATTAGCTAGCTGAGATCCCAGAGGGCATCGACAGTAAGCCCAGTGGGCAGGCTGTGCAACTGCATAGATATCTGAAAACCACTCTGACAGGAGGGTGCTGCATCATAAGACTGTCTGGCCAAATGGTCAGCATAGAACTAAAGCTCTAGAATGTTCTCTGTACAGATACAGATCCTACCTACAGGATCTTTGAGCTACTGGAGTAATAGATTTGGAAGAGTAAAGGTCTGAAGGCAGAAAGATGAGGGAAGGATGGTAAAGGCCATGCTAACTCTTGCATTTCAAAAGAGTGCTTACTTACAATAGTCATGTAGTGAAGCATTCGACCATCCACCTTTCCTTCATCGAACTGTGTCTTGTACTGGGGCAATCCAATATCATCTAGCCATCCTGAAAAAAAAGAGAAAAAGAGAAGGGGGGAAGCCAGTGACTACTCTGCAAAGATGATGCATATATCTGATTCTATAGTCTATAACAAAAACTGCACAGACGATTTAGCAAAAGTACAGAAAAGGCACCTCGTGTGGTATTTTGTATAGAATGCAACTTTCTGTTAAGGGTACCTTTCATTTAAAAAACTTGATCAACACAGCTTTGAAGTGATGTAGACAATAATGGCTTCTGACATTTCAGTGGCAAGAGTGGGGGCTGAATAATTAGAGTCTTTGGAGCTTCACCTTCTTGTCCCCCACTTGTGAAATTAAAATCATAATTATGGGAACTAGTAAAAACTCAAGAAGAAAATATGCAAAATTAACCACTCCATCATTAGTTTTTAATTCTTATCAGTGTTAAAGTTAAGAATTACAGTTAAAAAGCTGTTGACACTTGCACAAACTTGGCAATGGAAATTAAGACCAGGACCAATTTGTCAGTATACAGCAAACTGTCACCACAGAACCTTTGAGGTGGTTAGGGACACAGGTGAGTTTTGCTTCCTGTTGTCATGATCTAGCAGACATGTTTTTATACTGAACAGGCCTAAAGAACACTGAAGCTGATGTTCAGAACTGGGATATTTAGCTCTGACGTTTCTCCATCATAAAAAGGAGTAGAACACTTTGATAACAAATACTGGGAAATATTACAAATTGAGCAAGTGTGGGTGATTTTTGCTTAAGTTAAATAGGCAGCGGCATTTAGCTTTCCCTGGCGTAGAATCAGTACCATCTTGATGCAGTTTCCATTTTATTTTAGAACAGCCAACCCACAGTGTATGCAAACACTCCCAAGCTCCAGTGCTCACACAGTTTCCTCATTTCACTAAAGAAAGTAACAGAAAAAGCTGAAGCAAGGGAAAAAATAAAGAGAGGGGAAACGTTACTTGTAACCCAGTTGTAATCCAACTTCCCATGATTATTCTCCTCCTCTGATCCTAATGCCTGAAGTGACAGCTGTAGCTTTTTCCGATGCAGTGGATGCTTGATTCCAAGTTCCTATGGTTGGAATGTAAAACATGGTCTTTTAAAAGAGTTTGGATTTACACCCCACTTTTCCCAACTGCAAAGAGTCTCAAAGTGGCTTGCAAACACTTTCCCTTCCTCTCCCCTCAACAGATACCTTGTGAGGTAGGTGAGGCTGAAAGAGTACTGAGCAAACTATGACTAGCCCAAAGTCACCCAGCGGGTTTCGGATGGAAGAGTGGGGGACTGAACTCGGTTCGCCTGTTACAGTTCTCCATTCTTAACCACTACACCATGCTGGCTTTTTTTACAAAACGCAGAAAAGTCTCCTCCACAAGGCCAGTCATTTGGACAGGTGCACACTGTCATTATGGGTGTCAGAGGCACAGGGGTGTAGCTAGGGTAAATGGAGCCCGGGGCAAAATCTGAGTTTTTATGCACGACATTTGGGCAGCATCCCTCCCCCACCACGACCAAACAACATTTTTTGCACCAGGTCATCTCAAAGTCACCATCACATTATAGAACATGGCCCAACACACAAATCTGAACACACCCAGGGCTCTGTAGTTTAAACAACATTAACAGTGATGCTGGGCGGAATCCACCCTGAAACAGCATCACTTTTTTAATGTTGTTTAAACCACAGAGCCCAGATTCTCCTTTAACCACCTTATAGATACAATTTGGGCTCCCTAGTTAAAATATTGAAAAGTGATGCTGTTTCAGGCAGATTCCACCCCAAACTGCATCATTTTCACGTTGGTTATTAGAGTTTTCTTGGGCTGTGGTCAGGTGCGGGTCTGGTGTATCTTGTTCCCTAATGTTTCACCTGCATCTGTGGCTGGCATTTTCAGAGGTGGTCACAGAGAAGTCTATTATACACTGTGTCCAGCCTCTCTTATAACAGACTTCTCTCTGTGTGATACACTTCTGAAGATGCCAGCCACAGATGCAGGCTAAATGTTAGAACAAGTGATCTATCAGACCATGGCTACACAGCCTGTAAACTCACAACTACCAAGTTGAATCTTGGTTTCTTTGAAAGCCTTCAACAATACTTTTAATGTTTTAATTTAGAGCCTAGATTCTTTAAATCCACCCAAAGGAGGGATTTAAAGAGAGAACCTGGGAAAATTTGAGGGTGCCTGTTAAGGGAGCAATGTTTAAGCCAACAGTACCAAACTTTTAGGCTATCTTCAGAAGACGACTCTCCTGATTAAAACCACCCAGGTTTAGTGAAGTTTGTCCAGAAGTCTAAAGTTATGGGACCCCTCAAAAAGGGTAGCCCCATCTACCATTAGCTCCCATTGAAACAATGAGGATTTCAGAGCACTTTAGTTCATATCTTGGGACTCCCTGAACTAACCTTCACTAGAAAACCTGGGTGGTATCAGCAGGAGACTATCCCATGATACCACCTAGGTTTAGTGAAGTTTGATTCAGGGGATCCAAAGTTATGGACCCTCAAAATGGTAGCCCCGTTTACTATTAGCTCCCATTGGAAATAATGGAGTATGGGGTCACCCATTTTGGGGGTCCATAGCTTTGGGTCCCCTGAACCAAACTGCACCAAACTTCTTGGTTGGTATCATCAGGAGAGTCACCTGACAATAGTCTGAAAGTTATGCTGCTGGGGCCTAAAAAACTGGGCTCTGCAGGCCAAACATGGGAAAACCCCCGAAAAATAGAAAAGCCACTAACGACCTGCACCTTTACCACCACAGGTGGCTTCTCAAGTACTTGTCCCCTCGATGTCCCCATGGTGAAGCAATGCCTGCAGAGGCATCAAGAGCATCCTTTGCATCTCCCTTCAGGATAATTTCAAGCGGATTAAGGATGTAACATTCCAGGCAGGAGTGGCAGCTCCAAAATGCTAGGAAACCATCCCCAAGAAGTTAGCCAGGTAACGCGGCTGCTCAGCTTGAGGTGGCTCAAAAGAACTTTTTTGTCCATTCATGCATTTTAAAACAGCACACATGGCATTGGGAAAATCTCGCTGCTGCGATTTCATTTGCTTCTTCCGTAATGATCTACGATCAGACAAGTTTTATTCTTAAACAGTCAAAGACCGACGTAAACTTCACAGAATCCCCTCAGATGTGAATAATCCATAAACCTCAAAAATATATCCACCTGAAATTTCATAAACTCATAAGGATAAATTTTAAATTAAAAAATATTTAAAATTTTTACAATTATAGTATTTATATTTAAACCTTAACCCAACCGCATCTGGCAAATTTTAATAGTGACAATGTGGAACCTTAATGATTATAAAACTGTTTTACAGTCACTGGTGTACATGACCACGTTTTTCTAAATAGGTGAATGAAAATGATAATAAAAATAATAATACATCAATAACAAAATCGTTTTGAAAAAGATCTGTAGTCAAGAGTATTGACTCTCAGGGGAAAACCTGTCTCCACTGGCAATGTTACTTCATAGTACAATCTCAAGAACACTTTGCTGGGAATTAGCCCCACCTAATAGAACTGAGTATGATTTAGAACAGATCTGCTTAGGACTGAATTCTTATACAGCAATCCTGAGCAGATCTACTCAGAACCCTACTCAAGAAGAAAGAGTTCTTAGAATTTAACTGATAGTTAGCTGGTAAGCCCTCCCCATAATGGCTGTTCCATACAAGGAAGCTCTCTCCAGAATCTTGAAGCCACCACTACGGGAGTGGGGGGGGGGGGGGGGGGTCCTTTGCCATTCCTTAACAGCTTCATGCTCTAATTGTGACTCATCACTCATATACAATTCCGATGGCTCCAGAAGCTTACCTTCTCTAAATCTGTCTGAGAGGCTTGCAAGAGAGTCTGACCAGAGAGTATCCAGTGCCTGCCATTGTTGATGTAAGAGCCCAGGCCCTGGTCTTGAAGCCAGTTGCAAACTTGCTCCTTTGTCCATTTAGCAAACGGCATGTCCAAATCACTAAAATGAAAAGCGGGGGGAAATCTGAAACTTTAGAAGGGAACAAGACAAGTTGATAAGATGAACTGGAATCCAATTCATGCATCACCACTGAACTTGAAAGCTAAGTCTGCACAGTCCAGCCCCCTGCATTTCACGGGTATTTTTGTGAAAAAGAGAGACACGCAGCAAGTAATGGAATGTCCTGCCTTTTCTGAGATTTGTGGGCTTCCCCTTTCCAGGTGCAATAAGGAAATGAATGGATAGCAGGGAAGTGGTTGTGTATGCATTGGGTCAGATTAAGGAATGAAGTAGAATGTGGGTTGAGTTCAATCACACATACCACAAACCACATTATTTCACACTATAGTGTCACATTAATTTCTACCTACTCGTGCACATGTCCAGACAATTAGTCATTTTCATATTTGGGCAAGCCACTCTTTGCAGTTACATGTGAACTGGTGATCAACAGTTCGTGCTTACTATTCAAATTGCCATTCAAATTGCCTGGAGGCACATCACATCACCCCACACTTATCTCACAGGGTTGGTGGTGAGGATCAAATGGAAGAGGAGAGAAGGAACCTTGAGCTGTCTTGAAATAATTTTGTGATAAAAATGTAATAAATAAAATTCGGCTCTCAAACCATGCTTGGTTCCCTGTTTGGAATCATGGTTTACAAAGAAAGCACATACCATGGTTTGCCAACATAGCTAATTATTACCCCCACAACAACAAAGTTCCCAACTTGAGGTACATGTACCCCCAAGGGTACATGCCAGAGAGTTTGGGGATACACAAACAATTACATAATGTATCTGCTAGTATGGGGTCACAATTTGAAGGAAATGGGTTGCCAAAGGATGCATGGATGAAGACAGATTGGAAATCACGGAAGTAGGGAATGTGAGTGTCTAAGAAGTTCCCAAAATCCCTCTCATCAGGGTTTGCCTTCATGTTTAAATCACAACAGCTTTTAGAATTTATAATAACCACATTTTTGTTAATACCTTTTGTACACTGGGTTAGATTAAACCAAATTTCTACTGGCAAATAAGGAAGAAGGCATGTTTGCCTCCTCTCCCCATACTATGGTGGGGTTCATGAAACTGGCATATATAAAATCTATGTCAGATGGAAACTATAATATGGATACTGTATGAAAAAAGTTGGTTGGATCCAGCTGATTATGTTTTCCATTGTTGATTAGGAAAATTGGAATCTGGACCCTTTAGTGTCTGTTGAAATTTTAGAGTGCAAAGGGTGACATTGAGAAAAACCTCAGCATCAGCCGCCAATGTTGGGGAAATGTCTGGCAGATGAGAAGACAAATGACAGCATTCCATTTTCACATTAAAACAGTCTTTTGAAATATAAAATAGTCGAGATCTGAGAGTTTAGGATCTCACTTTGCCTTTGCCCTTCAACTACTGATCTAAGCAGAAAATTCTTCGAATCTGCCAAAGCCTCTCAAAGGCTGCTTTCACACTTCACTGGATAACGCATTCTCCATGTACCACAACAGTTGTTTGCAACTGGGTTTTCCTGTGTGAAACAAGTTGCAAGGAACCGCTTCAGTGCATAAAAAGTGCATTATCCAGCGTGTGTGGAAGTGCCTTAGAGAGGCTTTGCCAGAAACAAAGAACCTTCTGCATAGATCTACAGATGTGAGTCTTAATGGTTACACTTCTAAACAGACTATAAGCAAATGGCAGACCCCAGATAATCCTAGCAAAGCGAACAAAAGAACCTTGCTCTGGAAGCATTTTCAGTAATCTGCTGTAGTACTTCAAAGCCAAACTGTCTGTTAATAACTGCCTGAATCACCACTCTGTTTCATGCACCACCCAATTTTTCCAACTGCATTGATCAACATGGAGAAGAAAAGCAAAGGGCATTCTTTCCCCATCCCGTCTCAGTGCTGATGGTCTTACTTATTGGATTGCCCAAGATCTCTCGACCAGCCTAGTCTTGGCCCAGCAGTTGCTCTCGTTCCTCCTCTTTTGAACTCAGTCTCTGGCATGTCATCTGCATCAAGTGTAGTAGATTGGCTTCTTATGAGTCTATGGAAGATCCAGGGAAAGAGATGGAAGAAGAGATGGAAGAGGAAGAGTAGTAGAATATTTCACATCTGTGGAACTGTAGTAATACCCATGAAGTAAATTAGCACAGAAGAATTTATTCACAAAATATGTTTTCAGTGCTTTCCAACAGCACAATTTTATCAGCCATTAAAAAAAAAATCTGTAGGTGCTGGTTTAGTATTTCTGCTCATCAGCAGCTATAAGAGCTAGAATTAGCTGAAAGCATTTGGGTGCTGTGTGGTTTCCGGGCTGTATGGCCGTGTTCTAGCAGCATTCTCTCCTGACGTTTCGCCTGCATCTGTGGCTGGCATCTTCAGAGGATCATAGCTGAAAGCATTCCAGAAGTACTAAAAATTATGTGTAACTGACATAGTCTGAAAGCATAATAAGTAACAGCAGTAGAATTAACCCTTCCATGTAGGACAAAATATGATGCGATTGCTGACACTACGTGGTTCCTGCCAACCAAGCCAGTTTGAACTGCAGGGTCAGGGACACTGGGAATCTCTTAACTGCAGTGACAGACAAGAGGACAGGCCTGCCAAACTTAACTTTAGGATTAAAATCAACGCCAGGATTTATCTTGGAATATGCTTTCCAGACTTCTGATTTGAATGTGAAACTGGTAAGCAAATTCTGGGTAAGAGGAAATCTGGTTAGCATTAACTGTGGTTAAACTGTGATTTAGCCCTTACCCCAGTAAAGGTTGGGGGGTGTTTGCAGCAGAGACAGGAGGTACTGAGAGATAAAACACATATTCCTGGAGCCCACTCCCTATCTCTTAACTATGGTGAGGAGACTCTCAGTTCTACATCACCACAAGGGGAAATATGGCCTGGCATACCTTGAGGCACCCATTCTGCCTCATATTCTGGTTACCTTCCAAACAGCTTTTTGATTCCTCTTGTTTTCTTTCTGGAGTCAGGAGATGGTGGAGTCAGAAGCCCACCTTTCGGCCGAGGGGGCAAGCCAGCAAGATCCAGATGGTCTGAGAATCCTTTTTCTGTCTCAGCTGTCAAGCAAAAACAGACATCTCAATTAATGGGGGGTCAACTAGTGGCTCTTAATTGCATTTGCTCTGCTTTTAATTTGCAGAAAACACACAGGTGGATCAGGAAAAGTTAGATGGATTGATGGACAGAAGCAATTTTACGGTGTATGCCTTTCTAGACAAAATTAATGAAGGGGATGGGAGGAGCATAATTCTTAAAAATAGGATTATTACCTGATTCTGATAGTTTCATGTAATTATACATATGCACCAGTTAAGATGCTCTGGGCATCTGCTCCTGATGGTTACCTCTGTCATAATGGCATACTGGATACATCCTCTGCCCCAAGCACCACAGAATGGAGTATCCAAGGAGGGGCAAAGGGGTCATACAGTCTTCAGAGCACTTTTTTAGTGGGCATTTGACATCGAGTGTATTATGAAGGGGCTGGATGGGTTTTTCTGTATTTTTAAACTGAAAGGTGGTGACTGTCAGGTTTCATGTATTATTGACTGTTATTTTGTCAGGCACACAGTATCCTTTAAAAAATAGTTAAGTTAGAGCTTTCTGTCCAAATGTGTATAGCTTGCCATGAATGTTCACACACGAAGTCTATCAAAATTCACACAGACAACCCCACATGTGCCAGACAAAATCCAAGCTACGCTAAGACAGAATGAAGGTCAAAGTCATCAATCACATGATGACTGTCAACAATCACTAAAGTCATGAAAAGATAACCTTCTCTTGGAACTGTCAACGATCTCCAGTTTGTGCATCCACTACAACATATTGAAGCTACAACAGAAATAAGTCAACAGAAGCTACAACTTATGTAAGCCACAAGAAGGGTCTGTCACTGCTCTCTTGGCATTTGTGTATTGCATTTGAGAGCATTAGCTGAAACACATCAGTAAAATGATAGTCAGCTCCTTTTTCAAAATGCTCCATTTTTGTTCTTGTTCCTTTGTCCCTTTTTCAAACATGACACAACCAGTCCAATGCTAAATGTGGAGCTGCTTTGTTGATTTCTACTGCATCTACATCTGTCTCAACAAGAGAACAGATACTTGGCAAATGCCAGGTAATCAATTCCTGAAGCAGGCAGTACAGATTTCTAAGATGAAATAGGTACAAAATCATCAGTTCCCCATCCTAAAAGTCACCAATTCTAGCTGTGAATTTGTTCTAAAGCTCATTTATTCTTCTTTGGCCTGGATTGCCCAGGCTAGCCCTGTCTGCTGTCTATATACACAAAATATTATTCAGCTGATGCTGAAAAGATTCAACATGGGTTCAAATGTTCTCATTTTACATTTCTTAGGACCTGAAATGCATTGCAAATGGTTGTCCTAATACTGAATGTTCACACAAAGTTATCTGAACCCTGCACTGAATTCTTGCTCAGGTTCAACATGCCCCCAAAAAGGAACTATCTAGTTTCTGCTGTCCTCCATTTGCCAAAAGAGAGAATGAAGACACAGTGTGCGCAGGGTACTGTGCCATACTTTCTTTAATATTTTACCAGACAAAAGAGCTTTAAGAGCTGCCTAGAGCCAAGAGGAAAGGCTGGGTATAAATGCTTTAAATAAAATAAAAATTTATAATGATATTTTGCATTCTCCTTTATCCAATTGCCAGACTCACAACTGAAAATCCACTGTGTGCATTCAAAGTGTGCATTTATCCATGGATGTGAAACTGGTTCTAGGCAATGCTGTTTCTTTTAAAACTGAAGGAAGCAGGAAAGACCACACACCAACAGGTCCTACACGACGTTTTTTGCAGAATTCCACAAAACAGAAACATTTCTCATTGAGAAGGTAATTTCAGAGGGTTGCTGAATTGGTGAATTAGCTACATTTGAGTCCAGTGGCAGCTTAGAGATTTTACAACTTGTTCAGAGTATAAGCTTCCAAGAGTCAACACTGTCAAAGGAAATGTAAATTGACTCTCAAAAGCTTGTATGCAAAAAATCTTGTTGGTTTCCAAAGTGCTACCAGACTGGAATCTAGCTGTTCATTGAGCAGATTAGTAACAATATTCTCTGACAGACTGCTTGACAAAGCCCCTGATCCCCAATCTTCTCTTGCAGGAATGGCTTGGCATGGACTAGATGGCTCGTGCCTGCATAGTGTGCCCAAGGAAACACTCAGAACCTGCACAGCACACAGGAGCTTTCAGTTGGGTGAAGAAACTGCCATTGCAGGGGGCTGTCTTGAGAGTGGGAAGGCTGAAGTCCACTGAGCTGATGGCCGTTCAACGACCGCTCTGTGATTCCAATCTTCAAGCTAAGTTACTCAGAACCATAACAATTCAAAGAATGTCCCCTGGGGGCTGAAGAAATGTTTTATAAAAGGAAATTGAACTACGACGACTGCTTTCTTAACCAAGACATGATCAAGAGGGCACCTTCAAAATGAATTAGAATATACTCCCCTCCTCCCTGTACAGAGAGAATACATTAGTAATATCTTTCTTCAGCAGAGGCATGCTAGAGAAGGCCATACAAAGGCAAAAAAAAAAATCCAGCAAGGGGCAAGTGCTTCTTCCCCTTTACCCAACAGCAAATCCAGGTTTGCTTACGGAAGAACACTTGAGAAAGCAGCAGGTCAATCCGGTTCCTCGAGGGGCCTATGTAGTAGGATACTGTACCTGTACTAACACACACACATGTTGGTCCCCAATTTACATGTAAAATGCACACTTGGGAATAATGTGGAAACAAGCTCAATTCACTTGCTAAGGAAGGTGCAGCAACAAAGAGAAAGCTGCAGGATTAATCAAAGTAGCAGAGGTGCAGCTATTCTCAAGTTAGATAAAGCAACTGAAGAAATATTAGCAGTTGATTTAAAATGTGTACTGATCTTTAAAAAAAAAAAAACCTCTACCAGAGTCCTAACAAGTTATTTGGATCTAGAGTGTAGTGTAGGGGCTGAAGTGCCAGATTAGGATTTGGGAGACCCAGGTTGAAATCCTCACTTTGCCGTTGATACTTGCTGGGTGGCCTTAGGCCAATCACACACACTCAGTTTAACTTAACACACAGGGTTGTTGTGAGGATAAAATGGAGGAGAGAACATTGTAAGCCTTTCTGTGTCAACAATGGGGAGAAAGGTGGGGTATAAATGAAGAAACTAAATAAATAGAGCGATTTTCCACAATATGTATTTTCTTTATCATTTTGGCCCCTTCCGCACATGTAGAACAATGCACTTTCAATCCACTTTCACAATTGTTTGCAAGTGGATTTTGATATTCTGCACAGTAAAATCCAGCTGCAAAATGCATTGAAAGTGGATTGAAAGTGTGTCATCCTGCATGTGCAGAGGGGGCCTTAGTCTATCTCCTGTCATTTTTATTCTCCAGTCGGAAACACGCTGCCTTAAAAAAAGTTCTCTTGGCTGGAAAGTGGGTGTGTGTTTTACAGCTTGATCACTTTTCAGAAATGTGACAACTGAATCTGATACAAGACCCAGCAAGTGCATATCCCTCACTGCAGGAGAAAGATAATGAACCTATCCAACTAGCACATTGTTAACCCACCACTCCTCCAGGGAGCGCAGGGCAAATGAACAGGCTAGTGTTAAGTGCCGGTAAGACTGGTTTTTTTTATTTTATTGAACAACGTATAGAAATTGGAGGAATGAAAACAGTGCTTTCTCTACCACATCAAACAACTGCTTCACAGCAAGGGTGACCCTAAGAAGAAACAAGGTCTCTTTCCTCTTTTTCATCAATATTTGCATCTGTCATCACTTGCAGTTCTTGATGCTAAACACTTGCCTCTGGAACTTGATGAACTCTTGTCCATCTGCAACATTCCTTGTTAGTACTGGTTATAGTAACCAAAACAAAAAACAACAGCAGGCGATTATTAGTGGCAAGAATTTCAGGGCAAAGACACTGATGAAGACCACAGTCCAGTCCAGAGGTCTTTGTTGTAGTGCCCTGTATGGCCACAGCTCCAGGTTAGTGGCTCACATGGCACAGTGCTGATAAGGCATGCAGGTCTACTGTACCTAAGGTGGGTGCACTTGCACTTCGACTGCGGTCTTCAGGCATCCCATAACCACACGCAGCACAAAAGGGAGGACAACAAGATAAGACATATCAAAACTTAACACTAGCAAGACAAGGGGGAAACCGGCACCCTTCCCCAAAATGGAGCTCATGTGTAGCACTCACAAGTTACTCACAAATGGGCCAAATTAGAACTAAGGAAACAACCATGCCATGTGTCACCATCAATAACTGAGGGGCTTTGTACCAGCACAAATGGCAGGAAGAGACAACATATAGTAAATACTTCTATGAAGTATTTAGCATTTGTACAGCATTAGAGAGTGCTCCAAAGTATATAGATTAGTAATAACAACAGCCTTGCAATGTAGGTTGAGATTACTGCCCCATACCACAAATATAAAATTTGTGACACAGTGAAAATTAGAAGTGGAGACTTTCCAGCTTCTATGAACTGTTCAGATTGCACCTTAATATTACATCCTAATCAATGAAACAAAACAAGCCTTTTATGGCATTTGTTAGGGGACAATTATTCATTAATTTCATATAGACAGGTGGGGATTCCCATTGCCTTGGTTGATGAGCAGAATTTACACCTCTCCAGAAAGATTTACCTTAAACAAGCTAGGAATCCAATTCTTCCCCGCTCAGTTTCAAAAGTTCAAGGCAGGTCACTGTACAACATTTTATCCTTACAGGAACCTTTGAGGTAGCAGACCAATCCAACACCTGCCTGATCTCCACTCATATTTGAACTATTTTCACAGTACTTCCTTGAAATAAATTCAATGAAACAGTGTTGTACTCCTGGAATGCCTGTAGTTTAAGGGCAGGAGATTGTTATTTGGCTTTCACTGCAAAGTGTAAAGACTTTCAGAGCCCAGTAAGCAACTGAAAGTTTCCTCAGAGTTCCCCGAAACCTAAACTACTAAAAATGTCAATTGATCAACCTCCCTTTCTGTCACCACAGCTATCTTCACTACAATATTCATTATGCAGGAAGTAATAAAGTGACAGTATTAATGGAAATAGCAAAAAGCCCCACAAATCTGGAGCCTAATCCTATAGTATAGCAAAATGTCAAACAGCTGCCACTCTTGGAGCTTAAGAACATCTTTCCTATTTTAGAGACAAGAGTGTCATCCAAGCGAAATGGTCAAATGGTCCTAACAAATGTTTGTGCTAGGTTGGAATGACTGGAGTGTGTTTCACACTCTCCCCTTGCAAATGATCTCTGTTCAAAGATTCAGTACTCTGATTCTAGAGGAAAGTGGATTTCCCCACACTGCCCTCAGTAAGTAGACCAGCACTGAAAATGGTAGCGGCCCTCACCATTCCTGACTTTCCTCATTTTGGCTTGGCCTATTCATCTGAAGGGTACTCCAGAACCTGCACACTGCCTTCTCCACTATGCTGACAACACTTTGGGGTCTCTCCAGTGGCGTAGCTAGGGAAAATTGAGCCCGGGACAAAATCTGAGTTTTGCGCCGCCCCCCCGCCCCCCCGGCATATGGGCAGCGCCCCTCCCCCTTCCCCACCACATGACCAAACACCATCACATTATAGAACATGCCCCAACACATGAATCTGAACACACCCAGTGCTCCCTAGTTTAAACAACATTGAAAGTGATGCTATTTTTGAAGGGGGGGAATCCACCCTGAAACAGCATCACTTTTAATGTTGTTTAAACTAGAGAGCCCAGATTCTCCTTTTAAATTCACCTTATTTATTTATTTATTTATTTATTTTATTGGATTTTTATACCGCCCCATCCCCGGAGGGCTCTGGGCGGTGTACAACATTTAAAAACAGTATAATTAATAACATTTAAAAGCAGCGATCCAAGTTTAAATATAAATTAAATTAAAATCCAAGATGTAAGGTGGCGTCCAGCGTTTCAACAGCATAAAATCCCTCCCTCCCCACGATGAAGGGAGGCACACTCCCCACGATGAAGGGAGGCACCTTAAAGAGAGACTCTGGGCTCTCTAGTTTAAACAACATTGAAAGTGATGCTGTTTCAGGGTAGATTTCCCACCCATCCACCCCAAACAGCACCATTGTCAAAGTTGGTTGTTGTGGGTTTTCTAAGCTGCATCCGGCTGTGGTCTGGTAGATCTTGTGGCTGGTATCTTCAGAGGTGTATCACAGAGTGGCTGGTATCTTCAGAGGTGTATCACAGAGAGAAGTCTGTTATACACTGTGTCCAGACTTCTCTTATAACAGACTTCTCCCTGTGATACACCTCTGAAGATGCCAGCCACAGAGGCAGGTGAAACGTTAGGAACAAGATCTACCAGACCATGGCCACACAGCCTGTAAAACCCACAACAATCAGTTGAATCTGGTTGTGAAAGCCTTCAACAATACTTTCAATGTTTTTTTTAAATCTAGGGAGCCCAGATTCTCCCTTTAAATCCACTCCAAAGGGGTGGATTTAAAGAGAGAATCCGGGGAAAATTCTGAGGGTGCTTGTCAGGAGAGCAAATGTTTAAGATAACACTACCAAAAATTTTAGGGCTATCTTTAGGAGACTATCCTGATAGTACCACCCAGGTTTAGTGAAAGTTTGGTTCAGGGGGTCCAAAGTTATGACCTTCAAAAGGGTAGCTCCCATCTACCATTAGGGCCTCCCCATTGGAAACAATGGGGATGGAGCACTCCTTTGGGGGTCCTTAACTTTGGACCCCTGAACCAACAACCTTTTACCAAACCTGGGTAGAGCCAGAAGGGAGACTATCCTTATGATACCACCCCGGGTTAGTGAAGTTTGATTCAGAGGGTCCCAAAGGATAGACCCCCAAAATGATAGCCCCATCCGCTATTAACTCCCATTGGGAACAATGGAGGATGGGGAGTCACCTGCCCCTTTGGGGTCCATAACCTTGGACCCCCTGAACCAAACTTCACCAAACTTGGCTGATATCATCAGGAGAGTCACCTGACAATAGCCTGAAATTTTGGTGCCACTAGCCTAAAAACTGTGCCTCCTGCAGACCAAAATTGGAAAAAACAGTAAAAAATACAGAAAGCTTCAAACGAACCTGCAATTTTTCTGCCCACCACAAGGTGGCGCCCGGGGCGCTTGTCCCCGGATGTCCCCATGGTAGCTACGCCTGTGGGTCTCTCTTGGCGATATGATTTGCATACTCCTTTCCAAAGCTGAGAGGCTGTATGGACAACATACACAGCCATACAGACAACACTGGCAGGCCTTGCATCATGCAATATATTCTGCTTGTAGCATAAACTGGACAGGAAGTTGTGGAACAAACAGCATCTGAAGCTTTGCTTCACCCCCAAAAGCGCTATTGGTTCGGACAGTGCCTGCTTCTGCTTGGTTTCTAACAACAAAACCAGTTTCTCCTCCAATTAAAAAGGTACAGCGACACAGCCATGCTATATAGTACCTACCCAAATTAGGTGTGCTTGATGTCCTTTTGTTACTTTTGATCTTGAAAAATCCTCGCCCAAATGAAGACCGGGCTTTACGAGTCCCAAAGGCATCATCGTCATCTGGGGATTTGGGAGGGAGAGTTCCATATTTGCTGCCCTCTGCTGGCACCTTGCTCTGATGGGAAAGAAAGGTAAAAAATCTTGATATCACTCTCATGTGGTGCTCACTGCATTCAAGTGTGGGGTAATGAAAGAGACAACTGAGAAATGAAGGCCGCATGCTCCTAGTTAGTTAGCATGCAAATGTATGAATACTGAATCTACAGATGGATTAAGGAATAACGCGGGGATCCGCCAGAAACTCATAGGGAGGGGGTATTCCTCTGCCTTTGCTTACTTCCATCTCCCCACATCAAAGTTCCCCCCTCCCATTCCCTCCGTCTGCTTTCACCTCTTTTCTATCAATTTCCCTTGCCCTCCTTCTGACCTTACCCCCTGTATGTCAGTCCTCCTTCTTTTTCTCCCCCATCCAATTCTCTATCAATCCTCTTTTACCTCCCCCCTCCATTTCTTCCCTCACCCCTTGTATGTCAATCTCCCGCTCTTGTACCCCAGGCTCTTCACAGCCAATATACCCCTCTTTCTTCCAACACAGACAAGCTCCCTCTCTTCTTTCTTCCCGCTACCTCAGACAATCCCCCTTCATTCTGTCCTTTGGAGAAAACATTGTAACTATTGTGGGAAGATATTTTTAAAGCGGTAGTTTATAACAAAAGTTCTCTCTCACACACAATAGCAGGGTAGAAAATTAGTGCACTGAAATCTATGGGTCTTGCTTCTAAATAGTATTGGGTTGGAAGTGCCAAAAATCAAGTGAACTTGATAGCTTTATTGGGACTAAGTATTTTGTTTTCTCCATATTCCACCCACAATATCTTTGTTAACATATGCAATATAGACACGTTACCTCTGCTGGCTTCTCGGCAGGCTCTTTATCCTGTTTGGGGAAAATTATAAGCATTACAAATTGGAGGTAAAAGGTTGCCTTAATTCAACAGAAAACTAGTTAATGCCAAGTAAAACTTATACAGGTCAAGCCATCTCTAATACATTACTGAATGAAGGTTCAGATTCTCAGTTTAGTCTTCACAGAATTTTCTATTATTAGTTTGAGGAATTACAGACATTGCTGCACTTATTAGTCAACAAAACAAACAGATTTGAAAAGCCCACTGCGGATGACTACAAAATGGTGGCAGAAGTCACTAAGATTTAAGAATATAAAGCCAATATATTTGAAAGACTATCTTTCTCTCATAACTGTCTCCTAACTATGATTTCAGACCAGGCAATGAGGGTTATTTCCAAGCCACCATATTCTGAGGTAAAAATTGTTACTATTAGAAACAGATGTCCCTTAACTCCCTTTGTTTAATTGAATTTAACTTATCAGTCTTGATCCGTTCTATCGATCCTTTTAGGATGTATATGAAAATGTCCCCCTGCCCCCACCCCAGCTTTTAATCAGTAAGTTTACTGAGACTTCAAATGTTTTAGATAATGTCTCCCGATTTTATTTAGGAGATTTTTATATCACAGCTGTAGAGTTCCAGTTGAACCAGTTTACAGTTTTTTACTGTTTTTAATAGTAACAATTTACTATTAGTGGTGGTTTTAAACTTAACATTAACAAAGCTTTTTTTTACAATGATTATTGTCATTTTTTGTCAATTTACGGATTTCTCACAAAAAGCAGGATAATATTTTTAAAGATTCATTTAAATCCCCCTTTTCCATAATGGCTATATTTCCCCAGCCACGATCTGAAAAAACTGCCAAGACATTTAAATCCAGAGAATCCTACATTGTTAATTAATCATTTGGTATCCCATCACCTGATGTTCAGATGGGACATAAGGACTGTCTCCTTTGAAAAGCATTGCATCTGAAGATACATGCAAGTCTTGTCTGAGGTGTCTGATCCCTCAAGGTTCTTTCACACATGCAAGTCATCTGTTGATGCAAGTGTGAAAGCCTCAGGGATCCGAGCTGAGGGAATAAGAGACACAGAGTCACCATTCCAAAAAAACTGTAAATAATTCAAACAGGACTACCCACTTCGGATGGCTCTTTCTTCAGGTTTCCCAGACTGCTTGATTTTTGCAGAGCTGAAGTTCTAAAGACAATCACATTAAAAAAATTAACAACTGAATCCTGCAGCAAGGGAAGGAGATTCTTGGGAACATCTCTGGCAACTGCAAAGTATCTTAGGTGGAATTTTCAATTTCCCTTTATATTTGCAGGTAATTAAGCTGCAGAATGGCTAGAGGGTTGTGGTCCTAGGCTCTTAACCCATGCATCTGGTCTGCAGCCTTGAGTCAGCATGCCCAGTGGGTCCAGCCCAGGCATTTACTATATTTGGGTTCCCCCCCACCCTGTTTGTTCATATAAATTCTGTATTTGTAAACCTCTTTGGGTTATCAGTGGGGAGAAACATGAAAAATATTGAAATAAACACAGCTAGACTTGTACAGATATGTTAGAAAAATAGGAATAAATATCAAAACATAACCTGCAGTACCATTTAAATAAAAGAAAGGAAAAGGAGGAAATGCAGAGTTTTAAATTATTATAATTCCAACTGCAGTGTGGCAATAGGGTCTTCATGGGTCTCACCTCAATGCAAGAGGGTTACTGACCCAGCCAACAGGCTGAGCAGTGTTTCAAGAAGCCCACCTTCCAAGTCAAGGAAGTAGCTTCAGTCCAGCTACAATCTCTTACCATCTACAATATGGAAGAAACTGCTGAGCCTTGCAATCCAGTGTTTCCATTACAAGACAAGGCAGAGGTACACTGGAAGGAAATAACTGATTTCTTTCTGACAATTTTTCTCTGCAAAATCACCTCCAGGTGAATTTTAAGACAGCATAGAAATGCTCTCGGGGGGAGCAGCAGAATTTGCAAGGGAGAAGTGTGTAAGAACCTAGCGATTCTCCCCTCCAAGTACATTCCTCACAACCCGCACATTATCTCAATAAATATAGTTTTGAGAACATAACGTGTGCCCGTCCTAATCTTACAAAAATCATGGAAATTATTTACACAAAGAGCTTTGAGCACCCTAGAAAGCCACGTAAATATTATGATGTTCCCAGATTATGACACAAACATTTGGGGAAGAAGCAAATTCAGAAATTGTTTTCTCTTTCAAACAACATGCTTGCTATTACACACTCAAGAGAGTCAAGAACATGCCATTTCCCAAAATTTAAATAGATGAGGCAGGCAAAGCAACAGCAGATCTTCATTGTTTCAGCCATGCAGCCAACAGCCACACTGTAGATTTCTGCATTTACTTTCAATTTGATTTAAAAACCCCAAGTTTATAAATCAGTGGTGGCCAGACATTCAAAAAGTCAACCACTGCTTTGTGGATTACCGAGATCAAGGGAAACTGCTTCAGAAATGCAAGTGAAACGCAATGCCTATGTATCCTTTAGGAAGCTTGGCTTCCTTTCTTCCAATGCCATGATATTTGTGCCCCTTGTGAACAAGTGAATTACATCTAGGAACTTATTCTATACATCAACATAGCTGGGTTAATACTGTTGGGAATATCAGTATTTTTGGAAAGATCTAGCCTATTTTCGGCATTGGACTCTTCAGTGAAGATTTGGAAAATAAATCAGTGAAAAATAATCAAATAATGCTGAAGAACTTATCAAGTATTAACTGCATCATAACGAGAAAGCTGCTGTAAGCATCAACCAGATCAATACTTAACAATACTTACAAAAGCCAAATTGATAACCATGAAACTATTAAATTTGCTTTTTAAAGAATTATAATGAAATATTATTACGTTAAAAATGTGAGATAAGACTTCTATAAATGTGAACGATTCATGGAATTCTTTTATCTTCGGACACCAAGGTCAGCCAACAGCTACACAGTTATAAAAAATAAACAAAGCAGTAATAAAATAACAGCACCTACTAAAAATGTGATAACTTTAAAAAGGTAGCTGGACAACTGTTTGATACAGGAGCCCACTCCTTCACAGGGGCATCACAATGTGTCCAGCTACTTCATACAAAAAGGGTTTTCTACAGCCAGCTAGTATGACATGGGTGACTATGGACAGTCAGCTTGGTCAGCTGCGTGTGTTTCTACTTCCATTACATATGGCAGTGACGTAGGCATAGATTTTTTATGGGGTGGGTTCGGGGGGTGGGGCCACACCCCCACCTGCCTCAGGGTCATGCCTCCCCAAGTCCCACCCCCACACCTCAGTGCTTATAAAAGCAGATCTGAGGCCAGACTCCCCTGCCCCGCCTCCCCACCGGCTAGGCTCCCGCTGGCAGTCCCTTCTGCCCTCCGTTCTGGGCAGAGGTGTAGCTAGGGAAAATGGAGCCCAGTGCAAAATCTGAGTTTTGCACAGGCCTCCCCCCATGGGCAGCCACTGTGAGGCCTGGGGGTGGGGCTTGGGGAGGCATGACCCTGAGGCGGTTGGGAGTGTGGCCCCACCCCCCAAACCCACCCCATAAAAAACAAACGGGGCGGAGCTTCGGACATGTAATGGGGGGGTTGAACCCAGGAACCCCCCACTTTCCTACGTCCTTGACATGTTGCTGATATGTACAATTGCTGCAGCACAGGGACAAGCATCGACAAGCATCACTCACTCTAGCCCTTGCTAACTAATGCGTAAGAATGATGGAATTCCTAGAGATCCCCCTTCTAACATTTCAATCCCTTTCCACTCCAGAGTAGTAGTTCTGAAAGTTTTCCATCAAAATTCTTTACCTTTGTGCAAAACCCTGGAGTGGAGAAGGAAAGGAAAAATCCACCCTTCCTCACCTCCTACTTTCAATAGGCAGCAACCATTTCTTTCTTTTGTTTTGTTGGAAAGCAGTGAGGGGGAGTTTTTCCTCCCTAAAGGCTGTGCACTTTTGCATTCCCTTTTGCAGCCTTCTGGGATCACTAAACAGCCACAGCTCCTGATTTTCAAGTGCTCAGCAGCACTCCTGGTTTCCATGACTAGGCAAACTAATCATCATCATCATCATCATCATCATCAAACTTCCTTTGCAGTTCTTCCTCTCAGGGATGATCCCCAGGGTTCTCCCTTAAGCATGGTTTGGCAGGAGGTTCAAACTGAACGTCTGGTGAGTGAGGCATACACTCATCTTTCTTCCATCTCCTCAGTACTGCAAGGCCTGTACTGCAGACACTAAGGAACCCTCAGCTGCTCACTCAGGTATCTTTCAGTGTAAGCCACTGAGATGGCAGACTGTGTGGCTTCCTCAAGCAGCCCTGCCACTGAAAGGCCTTTTAGGATTATTCACTACATTTGTTTTAATAAACTCTTGCTTAGGTAGCCATTAAAGCAACCTTGATTCATGAGGATATGTTCTAATAAATAATGCTAATGATGAACAATTACTGACAGCTGGAGGGATGAATGGGTCTCCAGTGGAAAAAAAATTGGATATTTTTATGATCATGATGGAGAAACTCTGGATATGGAAAAATGCCATGAGATTGAGATTAAACTACCTCCACAGATGGCATCAGTTCTCATCTAGGTGACTCTACATTTAACACACTAGATTAACAGGAACAGAAGTAGACAATACTCCTTCTTGAGTACTGTATTAGAAGTGAGTAACATATTAGCATCACTCACACACCACAAATTCAGCAAAGCATTTAAATTACTTCGTTAATTTAAGCATTTGAACAGTCTGGGTCAACTTCGTTGTAGTGATTAATATTTTTAGCATATCAGAAATCTACGGAGCCAGCCAGTATCCCCTTTGCACAATATTCAGCCACAAATAATTTGGAAATATATTACAAAAGCTTGTATATCCCTGGGGCTATATAACTTGATTGAAGACGCTTTATGCTGCAATAGAAATGAAAAGCTAGGCTATATCAATACAATGAGAAATAAGGTGAAGAAAGAAGGTATTGAGATGGCACAACCATGGAAGATATTTTAGTAAAAAAACACAATTGGAATATATTTTAGTAGAACTGTAATTTTAAAAAATGGTTCCTTGATATGGTACTTACAATTTTGTGCTACTTAGCTGGAATTTTGTGTCATTTTCTACAGAAGCCAATGGTGTTTTCCTTTCACTATAAAAAGGAAGAATATATAGTATATTAAAATGGGAAACATCCAACAAATATGCTTTGACGTGAAACCTGTTTCAGCCATAATTTTCTCTAGCAATGGGCCAAGTCTAGCCATTAACACAGAGATTGAGAGAGAGAGATTGAGAGAGAGAGATTGAGAGAGAGAGAGATTGAGAGAGAGAGAGAGAGAGAGAGAGAGAGAGAGAGAGAGAGAGAGAGAGAGGCAATTAGCAGATGAAGAAGAGTTCCATCCAATTTTATATAAAGTGAAATTTGAGAGAAGTTGCAGTTCAAATCAGGCAATACCTCTTCAGGGATTTTAAGGGAAGCTACAAATAATTTTACCAAGATTAAACAGCTTGTTGTAGAGTGGTTTGAATGAAGTCTCATACTGTCTTTGGAAAAATCTGAAGGGAATTTATGGGAATCTGGCTTATATGAAATGAATGTAGGAATTTTTAAGCAAGTTCAAAGAACATTAATAAATTTAGTAAAATGTATGAGAGGGAAGTACTATTTCTACAAGTGGACGAGAGGACAGGCCAGAAAATTCTTTTTTTAAAAAGGCAGCCAAAAAATTCAAGGATCAACAAAAGCTGTTGCAGTTGGCAGCAGAAGACAGGACTCACAATAATGGGCTTAAATTATGGGCAGAAAGGTATCAGTCGGATATTAGGAAAAACATTTTTAGAATAAGTGAGGGGAGGGAGAGAGGGAGGGGGAGAGAGGGAGGGGTGGCATGCAAGTGAAGGGGATGGAGGAGTGGCATGCAAGGGAGTGGGAGGGGCCCAGCATTTGGACATGACCCACCCACCCTAGTGAAGGGAGGGGGAGGGGTGGCATGCAAGGGAGGGGAGGGAGGGAGGGCCCCATGTGCATCTACCTCTTGACATGGAGAGAGGAGGAGGGAGAGGGAGGGAGGGAGGGAGTAGGGGGGGTGGGATGCAAGGGAGGGGAGGGAGAGGGGCTGGCATCGGCCTACCCACTCTAGCAGATGGAGAGGGAGGGGAGGGAGGGAGGGAGGGAGGGAGTAAGGGGTGGCATGCAGGGGAGGAGAGGGAGGGGCCCCAGCATCTTGACATGGCCTACCAACCCTAGCAGATGGAGAGGGAGGGGAGGGAGGGAGGGAGGGAGTAAGGGGTGGCATGCAGGGGAGCAAAGGGAGGGGGTCCAGCATCTGGACATGGCCCACCCACCCTAGCAGGGGAAGGGGAGGGATGGCATGCAAGGGAGGGGAGGGGAGGGAAGAGGAGGGAGGGGACGGAGGGAGGAGTGGCATGCAAGGGAGGGGAGGGAGGGGGAAGGGGAGTTCAGCAGTAGAACTTGTTGCCTAGGGAGGTGGTGAGCTCTCCATCACTGGCAGTCTTTAAGCAGCAGCTGGACAAACACTTGTCAGGAATGCTTTAGACTAATCCTGCATTGAGCAGGGTGTTACACCAGATGGCCTGTATGGCTCCTTCCAACTTTGATTCTATGATTCAAGCCGCAAAGGAGAAAGCAGAGACAGAAAGGAAGGGGAGGAGGGAGCTCCAGGAGAACATCTGCACTGACTGCAGTGGAGCCAAGAATCATTCCTTTGTCTGGGACCTCCACATCAGCATCCTGACGGTGCAGTTCCAGCAAAAAAAAAATGAGTCACAGAACTGCTTCCATCTGGAACAATCGGAACTATATATCGTATTTAGAATACTGCAACAATGACAAACATTAAAAATTATGATATTGAAAGTTTTATTGTCTATCCCTTTATTAAAAACACTTCTTAGCTCAGGGGATTTCCAGTTCGGCTGATCAAGGCTTTTCTTGGTGGCGTGCCCTTGCATTTTTTGTTTTAATTCCTTTCTCTGGTTTTTGGTTTTCCCCTCAGGGGACAGAGAACTTAAGGCCAAATCATCAAATTGGAAGAGACCACAAGGAACATCCAGTCCAACCCCCCGCCAAGCAAGGATTTTGTTGGACTTTATAGTCTTGGCAAGGTTTAACTTCCAACAAATATCCAGATAACTGAAATCTCCCATTACTACTACATTTCTTCTTTCTGAAAGTTTGGTCATCTGTTCTAGGAAGGCATCATCCAAGGCTTCAGTCTAGCTTGGGGATCTGTAATACACACCCCACAATGACATCTCTGTTGTTCCTCTTCCCCTTAATTTTTACTCAGAAGTTTTCAACCTGTCTTCCAGGATTTGTATCAAGGACCTGCTCACAGGTATAATCCTCCTCCTTTCCTATTTGGTCTATTTCTCTGAAATAGGTTATACCCTTCAATTATTACATTCCAATCATGAGACGCATCCTATCAGGTTTTAGTGATGACTATTATATCATATTTGAATATTTGAATCAAGTCTGGGCCAGGAGTTTTCCCGGTTTTCATTTTGCCAAGAAGTTCTTTAATTTCCTCAGGCAAGATCTTCGGGGATTGGGCAGTATACCAAATCCAATAAATAATCATCATCATCATCTTAGGCCAAGGAGGTAATTGCATGGAACTTTCTTCCAAATTATTAGGGACTACAGGTGAAAAATAAAGGAGAAGTGGAGTTCCCATTTATGAGAAGAAATACAAAACGGAGTTATTATTTTAGTATTAAATACTGATGTTACCAAAGACAAAATATCCATACCTCATCTCACTTGCAACTGCCGTCCTAGATTGGGCTTTGACTTTTTCAGTTGATGCTTCTGAGCATCTGGAAGTTGATGAGAACGAAGGGATGGAAACTTGCAAGATACTGGTGTGGATCTGGAGCGAATTCTACGGGAGACAAATCGTTCCCATTTGAGGATGGCAAATTGTACATTCATTGACTAAACCCAAGAGGATTAGTAAAGTTCAACAGCTTTATGTCTGAATCATAGTGGTTTTCAAGTTAGATCATTTAGTATGATCATTTAACTTAATATTCATGAGAAGAATTTAGACTATCTTAAATATTTAATCTTTAAATTGTAAAATCTTCCTTACACAGCTTTTAACCATGGAATTTATGCTGGGGTGTCCCCAAAGCTACTTCAATACACTCTACATGAGGCAACCTTTGAAGACACAGTCTGGGACAAGGGTACTTAACAGACTGCCTGTTCTTGTATGAACCTACCTAATTACTGCAGTCATCTCCAGAAGCCCTCTGCTGTGCAGTGCCACTGTCAGAAATAAGGTGGGTGACCATGTGAGGGCAGAGTGTTTCCTGCAGTGGCATCTTGACTTTGGAATATCCTCTTCACAAGTATTCAGCAATACTAAGTTTCTAGTGCCAGCTTACAGCTTACTCCTTTATGCAATTATTGCTTATTTTTCTACTGTTACTTTTTAAATTAATTATATTTTAAAAATTAATTTCTAACCTGCTTTCCCCACTAAAGGCAGGGGGAGAGGGCTTACAGACAATTAAAAGCAATACAAAGCAAGAGCAGGGACCATCTTTGGACAGGTATTCCCTTTAATGCACGAGGAAAAGAAGGAACTCTTTCAAGATCACACTGGCTGACAATTCTAGTGCTATATTTCCAGTGACCCTAAAACTGACAATATAAATAATTACTCCAAATCATTTTTACCCCAAACCATTAAATACAACAAAACAGCTTCACACTGGACCACTTCCCCCATTGACAAAGTTAATTAAACTGCATTGATATATGGCGGAAGAAATGAAAGATATACCTTGTCAGGAGATGCTGTTCTAAACTCTTCATGGTTTGGGGAGCCTGATACTGGCACAGGAGACAGACTTTTCTCAGATTCAGTCAGATTTTGTGAATCTGATGTTACTGAAACAGATCCCGAGTTAGTCAACTCCTCACATTCATCATCCTTGCCTGTCAACAGAAAGGTAAAAGTTGCTCACTGATGCTTTTCATTATGAATACTCTCACACTGAACAAATACTAGTTGGGAGATCATGATTTAACTCAGAGTTAATTAAAAAAAACTTTACCACTGCACAAGTCTCAATGCTTAAGAGCAGAATTCAGATCCAAAAGATGCACATAAGGTACTGATTTCACTCTTTGGGCATACCCAATGACTGTGGTCTTAATAGCACATTCTGACTTTGAAGTAGAGCCTATGAAAATCCATGGAACTTGATTTATATATATATAGCAGCACAGCATAAAAGTCTGAAACATTCACACATTCTGGATCAGACACAATATAAAGTTGACACCTTGATCTCTTCCTAAAAATCCCATATGTTAAGGTCTGATGGCTGGGGAGTTTTGTACAGGGAAACGAGTTGAGGCTTTTCAATGGGGATTTTATATTAAAAGTCATGAATGTGTAATCTTGCATTTCATATTTGTAGTGACTTTGGGGGCTCCAAATGTTTTGTATGAAAAACTGCTGGTCAATTGCTCAAGCCCCACGTTAACCAGGAAGGGGGGAAGTGTGGTACTTCTGAAAATGTGAGGTAAAGTGGTTGAGTACAGGTTTTATCCCCAGTTTTCTCCAAATAAAGGATTTCAGATATCATGGCTCAGTAAGACCTGTCTCTGCCTGAATCCTTGCAAAGGCTTTGCCAGTCAGAAAAGACAATAACTTGCTAAAACGATCAAAAGCATGACTCTGTATGTTCTGTAGGTTTACAGATTATCAGTTGCTTTAGAATGTTGTCCAGTAGATTAGTTAAAGATTTGTGAGTTATTGTAGCAAATTTAAACCTTAAAACCCTGTATGAACATCTGCCCCTCATCCCACAACACCAAGCTTCTAATTGGGAGGTATCTTAACAGATTTCTAATGGTCTGCCTCTGCTTAACTAAAAGTTTTAATTATGTCCTGTGGCATGTTTTCAATAGTTACATTGTTTTAATTTTAAGCCATTTCCAACATGCCTCTGGGAATGGCACAGAAATAACTTTAAAAAGTAGATAGTTAAATAAATTAAAAACTGCCACCAATTACAATTAGTAACAAAAGAGAGAATGAGAACCTATTACAGAAATACCATATGAAATAAGTCATACATGTTTAGCCAGCACATCTAATCCTCAAAAACAGATTCAGCACATCTAATCCTCAAAAACATTCTGGTGTCTTACTGACAAGTCAGAATTTCTTAATTCCACCCTGGCAATCAGCACTGGAAACTAAACATTATGAATTTCTTCCTTTCAGATCACATTTATATTGCTGCTTTGAAATTAAGTGATTTTCATAAGAGAGGCCACCCAGACCTACAAAGTTACAAGTGCTGAACTGTATTTAGATTTTTCCCTTAATATTTTCCTGTGATTTTTACAGTGTGACCAGAACAATCACGGAAAGGAGTATCAAGCCCCATTAGGATCTTATTATTTTAAAAGCTTTGTGTGTAAAAAGTAAACTCAGTTCACGCAAGTGTAGAAGAATAATACAGCGGAACCTTGGTTTTCATTGGTAATCCGTCTGAAAAGAATCGATGAAAACCGAAACCGATGAAAACTGAGGCAAAATTTTCCATAGGAATCAATGTAAATCCAATTAATCCGTTCTAGGCACTCCAAAAAACATATCAAAAACACATTTTTTGGTGAATAAACATAGCGTTTAATGCTGAAAACAGTAACAGACAACAAACAGAAAACAAAACAGACTAGGACCAGGTTCAGAGCCAGTGGACCAATGTCGCACCAGAAAGCTGTCCAAAGTGGTCTGTTTCTGACGCCTCTCTAAGATTTGTCTAAAATGGGGCAAGACACTATCATTAAACAAGTTGCAGACACAGCCTGCAACAGCTTTGTCCGGGTGATTTTTCTCCACAAACCCCTGCACCTTACTGCAAATCGATGAAAACCGAGGCAAATCGATGAAAACTGAGACAAATTTTTCACTGAAAAAATCGATGAAAACTGAAATTGATGAAAACTGAAGGCAATGAAAACCGAGGTTCCACTGTATTTCTCTTTGTACAAGGGGTTTGAGAGCCTATTTTTGGCCAAAAGCTCTATAATTGTTCAATGTTGTTTCTGCATTGAACCCATACGTGGGGCTGCTTGGGTTCAAAGAAGAATGAAGTAAGTACTGATAGTGTTTTGTGCCGGTCACTCAGTGGCCAGGGATAAGTTAGTGCCATACCTTTTTTGACCTGAGCCAGTATTACCATATCCTGTACTTTCTTATATCGGTTGAGAGACTGTCGAAGGTCTTCAATCTTCCGATCCTGTAAAAACAAAAAGATGGTGGGAAAGGAAAACATGTTTATCTTAATTTTGTCTTCTGCTTTCCCTTCCCTGGGACAAGGGATAATAGGAACAGCTTTTGGTTTTAAATTGTGATAGAACTTGTGATATTCAGGAAGTGTCAAAGTTGAGCAGTTCCTAAGAGTGCTTCACAGTCACTGATGTTAAGTAAATTAGATTTAATTTTTTTTCTATTAAACTCTTCCAATTTTCATTTGGGTGAACTGGTATTGGGTTCTTTCTGATCAGTGTTATTATTAATGAATACAATTGCTTGTGTCCCTCTCATACCGACTAGTTCTGCTTTAAAAAGTTTCAGCTTCACAAAATCCATCAATGCCTTTCTAACAAACATTCCCAGTACCTTCTCTTCATTCACTGCCATTAGAGATTCCACAGCCTTCTTCATTTTCTGGACCTCAATATCTAAAAAGATAAAGCAAGTGATAAAGCAGAAAGCCAAAACAAAACAAAAAACTACTTTGTGCAAATGCTAGTGTTCACATATTGTGAGAGACAAAATGCAAACCACCTGCTGGCATTTTAGTATGACCAAAAATATTCAGGAAAGGAACACAAATAAACATACCCCTCAGAAACAAGTCAAATAAATTATTTGAAATTGGCAAACCTCACAAGACAAAGATAAACAACTATTAATATTATATTTAGCACACTTACAGTGATTCTGAGTGTTTACAGCATGTTGCAAACATTATTCTCAGCAATAGTTGTAACAATTCAGTAAGATAGGTCAGTGTTGCTAATTTTAACTTTACTATGAAGTATGTGGGGGAGGGTGCTAAGGCTAGACACTTGTTTATATAAGGCCACCTAATAAGTTCCTGATCAAAAATAAATTTGAAGCAGAAACTGGTTATGGTGGGTTTTCCGGGCTGTTTGGCCGTGGTCTGGTGGATCTTGTTCCTAACGTTTCGCCTGCATCTGTGGCTGGCATCTTCAGAGGTGTATCACAGAGGGAAGTCTGTTACACACTGTGTCCCTCTTCCCACAGACTTTCCTCTGTGATACACCTGTGAAGATGCCAGCCACAGATGCAGGCGAAATGTTAGGAACAAAATCCACCAGACCACAGCCACACAGCCCGGAAAAGCCACCATAACCAGTTGAATCCGGCTGTGAAAGCCTTCAACAATACATTAAAGCAGAAACTTTAATTTGCAGCCTAGCCTAGCCTTTTCTGCTCCTGCTCTGCAGAAATCCTGAACAATGCTTGACTTACATCTCAACATTAGACTATCACTTGTATAAGCTAGTCCTCCTAAACAAAAAGGAGCCTCATGGTGCAGCGTAGAAAGCTTCAGTACTGCAGTCAAAGCTCTGCTTACAACCTGAGTTCGATCCAGACAGAAGTCACAGGTGGCCAAGTTCAAGGTTGACTCAGCCTTCAATCCTTTTGAGGTTGGAAAAATGAGTACCCAGCTTGCTGGTGGTAAAGTGAAGACAACTGGGGTAAAGTGAAGACGACAGGGGAAGGCAATGGCAAACCACCCCATAAACATAGTCTGCCTACTAAACATCATGATGTGATGTCACTGCATAGGTCAGTAATGATCTGGTGCTTGCTCATGGGGCTACCTTTACCTAACTGAAAACAATGGCAACACAATTAAAAACAATGGCAACACCATGCAGCAAAATAATCCATCATTAGGCTAACAGCCAAACATTCTTTTAGATACCCACACAAAGAGCGACGGCATTAGGCAGCTAATGGTAGGAATGGTCAATGAAATGGGCTGCAGAGGTGATGCTTAGCTAAAACCGAGAATGAATATAGTCATGGTGAGATGGTGTTTTGTTCTGTGGTGAAAAGTTCATGCTAATGAACAGAACTTGAAGTACAATTATCAAAAAGAATAGATGATAAGCAAACGAGCCTATTCCAACCAGTGCAAGCTCTGTTTCATCCTTAATCCTCATTTACAACAAATACCTGTAGCATTCAGAATTACAAATGTAACTCCATGATCAAAATTTCCTAATGCATAGAACCTGAGGTTCTCCATATGACGATGATTAATTTGGTATTTCTTATGTTGATCCTCTCTACAACTTACGCAAGTCATCTGATACTTCCAAGGATTTATAATATGGTTAACTTTGTGGTCCAGGATGGTTGTTCTGTTTAGTTTGTGCAAACAACAAATTAGCTGCACACAAAATTCTACTTGCAACAATGGAAATATATATAAACAGAACCTGTGCTGCTATCAAGTCTGAGAATTAAACTGATGGGGAAGAGTTGGCTGCAAGCCGTTTGGAGCCTCCACGGGCAGGCAACTCAACAGAACAAATGGTACTTGGGAAAAATTGGAACAATAACTCAAATAATTGTTTCATTTCATAATTTAAATTGCAAAATTTAATTTCACTCTTTTTAGACTGATTGCCATTTAAAGTGAGGATGGAAGATGAAGCAGTCTCCCAATGTTTTGATGAACAGTTTCATATGATACATGCAGAAAGTTGCACTGGAAGAACATTTCAAATGCGAACGGCCACGGAAATACATCAAAAACCTTACTTTTGTCTTTGAGCTTCTTTTTACAATGTTCATCTGTGCAGGAAAACCCATGAAAGTGTAAATATGAACACAAACAAAAACCATACTCAACTACGTATTTAGCCATAACAATACCGTTTTATTTATACTATATCATTTGCAAAGTAACCATAACTTTATGATATTTATGAAATTCATTTTAGGCTTTGTATTTATTGCGGATATCTGCCCCATTGGGAGACTGAACACATTTTCTGTCCCTTTGCTCATGTTCATAGCATTATAATAACCTCCAATTCAACTGGTGTGGCTGCCACTATTAATTATATGTGGAAACAAAGACTGTAGATTATGAATGATCTTAACAAATACATTGCTTAACAAAAATAGAATCTAAGCATTTTTATATTATGAAACCCAAGATCTATCAAGATTGCTCAACTTGCTTATACAATCACTCAGTGTAAAATGACGATAGTTCCTCAATTTACCTTTTTTCCTGGACCTTTATTTTACTCCATCAGGGACTCATCAGAGGCTAATCTTGTGGTTAATGTATCATATGTAGCAATAATTGACAATAGAATTATTTAATATGATTTGTGAAAACAGGATCTAATCCTCTGAGAAAGTAGAGGGGAATGAGTTAAAAGAAGCTATCTTCCTTTTTAATTTTCTGGCCTGAAGGTCATCTTTTTCCCCATAAATTATTTGGGTAAGTTTAGGAGTCAGGCTGCGATCTAATTTAAAACCCTTGGCTACTTGCGAGTAGATGCTGTTAATCTGGGAATTGACTTCTATGTGTGATCACGCACAGGACAACTGGCAAGAAGATTTCTAATATGCACTATGTATCTTGTAAGTTTCTTGTGGCTGCCATGTTTGGACTCACTGCACAGCAACCACCTGTAAAATGGTGATCTTCTATTTAAATCTTAGGAGAGAGACGTGTGGAAAAACTTGCCTTTGAAAATTTGGACAAAACCTTCACCTTGAGTTTTTTAAAGTTTTCCCTCTCTTGGCAGAGAACAGGCAGGGGATCAGCCTCAGCCAAACACAGAGGTGTTCCTCCCATTGGGCAAAGTGGGCAGTTGCCCAGGGCCCCCCTTCTGGCACCAAAAATGCAGGTTCGTTTGTGGGAATTTTTTTTGTATTTTCAGTGTTTTTCTGTTTTGTGTTTTCAGTGTTTTTCTGTGCCCTCGGCCTGCAGAGGGCGTAGTTTTTAGGCTAGCAGCACCAAAAATTCAGGGATTTTTTGGGAGACTCTCCTGATGATATCACACAGGTTTGATGAGGTTTGGTTTAGGGAGTTCAAAGTTATGGACTCCCAAAGAGAGTGCCCCAATCCCCCACTGTTTCCAATGGGAGCTAATAGGAGATGGGGGCTACACCTTTGAGGGTCCATAACTTTGGATGCCCTGAACCAAACTTCACCAAACCTGGGTGGTATCATCAGTAGGGTCTTACAAAGATACTCTGAAATTTTGGTGCCGCTATCTTAATAAATGCACCCCTGACAGCAGGCACCCCCTAAATTTCCCTAGATTTTCCTTTTAAATCCACCCCCTTCCTGCCAATGCTTGTTTTCTTTCTTTCTTTTATTCTCTCAATGCCCAATAAAGGTTGTTGCTGTTGTTGTTAAATCCACCCCCTTTGGCATGGATTTAAAAGGAGAATCTGAGGTCCCCAGTTTAAACATTGAAAGTGATGCTGTCTCAGGGTGGGGGATAATCCACCCCAAAACAGAATCACTTTCAATGTTGTTTAAACTGGGGACCCCAGATTCTCCCTTTAAGGTGGATTGAAAAGGAGAATCTGGGCTCCCTAGTTTAAACACCATTGAAAATAATGCTGTTTGAGGGCGGATTCCTGCATCACTTGTTTAAACTAGGGAGCCCAGATTCTCCTTTTCAATCCACCTTAAAGGGAAAATCTGAGGTCCCCAGTTTAAATAACACTGAAAGTGATGCTATTTCCCCCAATTGGGGGGACTGGATACAACACCATAAAATGTTTTCATAGCAGTATTAAAACATTTTGAAACCATTTTGAAAATGTTTTCAAAAAATATTTCTGCTGTGTGGCATGGCTCATTGCTGTGTTCAGATTCGTGAGTTGGGGCATGGTCTATAATGTGATGGTGACTTTGAAACAACCTGGTAGAAAAAATCATTGTTTGGTCACAGTGGGAGAGGGTGGCTGCCCATGCGGGGGGGGGGGGGAATCAAACTCAGGTTTTGCTCAGGGCTTCAGTTTGCCTAGGTACGCCACTGCCCAAACAGACTGCTACTACCCCCAGTGGTCACTAGTGCTGTGAACAGCTGCTGGGTAGTGGGAGATGCAGGCCTTTGAACAGCAAAGCAGAGAAGGGAAGCTGGGAACTATGGCCCTCTGAGTAGATAATTTCTATAAGGCCAGGGGATGGCAGTGGGTAAACCAGAACAGGGACAGAAAGCCCTTTGGAAGACAAGACAGAATAGGGCCTGTGTGTCAGTTTTACCATATCTCCACTCATTTTTTAAAATGTTTGTAACATTTGTCCGATCTACTACTACAACTACTACAACAAAACCTTCGATGGCATAACAGAGTAAAATACAGATGGACACAGGTAAAAAGTACAAGATTTAGGGAGGATTATGATTGCCATCTACCAGTAAACCTAGTTGTGGTGTCAAAAATTCCAGTTTGTTTACAGAAGCAGTTTAGTAGCATAGCATAAACATCATCATAGAGACAATATTTTTGTTTTAGTTCAGTTATGACGTAGGGAGAAATATGGTTAGAAGAATAGACCAATGTACACTAGGTTCTAGGTTTTACATGTCATATTGGGGTTCCTCCACTGGACAGCATATTTACTGTCCCAATCTGTCCTGATAAAAAGTTCCAAGAAGATTGAAACCTTGTGCAACATTTTGTGTCATTTTGGTTGGTCCAAATGAAAAGATATTACGTGGATTTTGTTTTTAACAGAAGCACAGAGCCAGAGTCACAAGCCAGAGACATAACACATCATATCCCATCTATAGCAGTGGTCATCTTCTCTTACCTCTGTCATTGAGGTCAGCCTCTTCTCCTTTTATCTGGTGGATCAGTGTCTCCTGAAGTCGTTTTATTTCTGCTTCCTTCTGTTCCAGTTTGTCTTTCAAAGATGCCAGCTCTTCCTGTGCAAAAACAATTTCCATTTACTACACAGCTTTATGCTTTGAAAGGCACAGTCCTAAACTGAAGTTTTATCATTCAAGTGACTTTTATCGTTCAAGTGACTTTTAATTTAAACTTGATGTCTAAAATCTTGACAAATCTTGCAAATTTTTACAAAAGTTTTCCCCAATGGTCTGTGCATAGAAATAGCCACAGACGAGGGAACACTATGACCTCTGACAAAATCATCCATTACTTATATGTATACTTATGCAAACATGAATTAAGCAGATGTGACTCACCCACATTAAGCAGATGTGACTTAATACAGTAAATGAACAACTCAATTACAAATTTAGCAACATCTAATCTATTTTAACAGTGCATTGACATGCACGCATGTGTACAGATATATGCACACATGCTAGTGGGTGGATCAAAAGTGGAACAGAAATGATTGTGACTTCTTGTACAATAAAATATTGAGATATATCAAACTACAAACTCTGCATATCGCTCAGATCACAAACAGTTTTATCAACACACTCAGTTGGCAAACAAAAGGAAAAATGCTTCAAACCACCACAAATTTTAGTCAGTCTTATAGTGACACAAATGCAATGTGAAGAAAACATGCATGTTTTAGCATCAAGGCTAAAAGACTAAAGACAAATTGCACTTTTCATCTAAATTTGTAGTCTGGTTTGGGATAAAAGAAAGGATTCTGTAATGATGATGAAAAGGATGCCCTACCCTATCTATGAACTTGCTTTCAAATATTATTTCCAGAACTATAGCTTGCTGTTGTATATTGAAGAGGCCACTTTCCTAGTAACTCTATTTAGCAGTTCCATCATGGGAAGTCAATCTGAGGATCTAAGCAGCCCTCATAATCCGCACCAGCTCTAATTCAAGGGCTGCTACGATTGGAATTAAGGCTGCTACCACTGAGCTCCCTAGCAGCAGTCCACACTGTGAAACGTACATATTCGTTCAGCCTCAAAGCCAGGCATCAAGTCCTGAGTGAATAAAGGTGTGACCCTGCCAAATTCACACCTGACAGCAGAGGCAGAGCTACCACGGGGCGGGGGTGTGCGTTGCATTGGGCGTGCGCCTGGGGGGGAAATCGCCCCCACTGCACCTCCCTTCCGCCCCCCATGGTGCCCCCCCTTGCAAGCCCCAGGGTCTCATGGGAAATGTAGTTCCCACCAGGTCGTTTTCAGCCTGAAGTGAATGAGCCGCTTTTCCAGGCTGAACCAAGGTAAGTGAAAGGGCGTGCAGGGGGGCAGGGCGCCACGGGGGGTGGGGGGGACACAGAGTGTGCACCAGGCGCACTCTGGCCCAGCTACGCCTCTGCGTGACAGCTTTGGGACATTATTGGATGGGTTGTCTTTAGCCACTTAGACCCAATATTATTTAAGAGGTCAAATCTGCAACCTCATTTTTTCCTCAATGTAAGCTGCCGGGGCGACCCGTTCATGTCAAACAAACACACTGGCAGCTGAAATGTTACTTGCGGTCCAAAACAAAAAGTACAGGACACTAGTTTCTAGATGTTAAAAAAATAGGAACACACACTTCATATTCACAGGAGGTATTTAAAAATCACAGACAGAAAACAAGATGGAAACAACACCACATCATCTGTGGCAAACAAAATAACTCAAAAGCCCAGCCATCTACTACACCTTCAGCATCTGGCATTTTTGCTCCATCCGCTGCTTTTCATACTGCATCTGTCCCACTTTGATTTTCATGCTAGAAAGTTTGGCCATTAAAGACTGGTAATAGAGACAGAGGAATGAAAGAGAAGTAAAGGTAGAAAAAAACGCAAAGCTCAAAATGGCTACTTTCACTGGGGATCATGGAGTAGTCGGAAACACCTTTCATTTAAGAGAAGCCAAACTAGACTTCTCCAGAGCCCAGCTGCGCTCAGCATCACACAGGAAGGGCTGGCTCTTATGTTAACCATGCAGCAAAGCCAACGGGCACTGAGATGCGGGTGAGAAGCCCTTTCCTGTCTAGTCTCGCCATTATGTCCATTTCTAGAAGGACAATGGCAACAACCTCAAATCTTTTAGGAAAGTCTCAGTTCTTACAAGGGGAAGAAAGTACTCAGGTCCTTTACAACACTTTCAAAACACATGAAGACAGCAACTTCTGTTTAGCTTATGGCCATCCTTACCTAGAACGTGTTTCACAAGCAGCTCCCTCTCTGTGCTGGACTTTTAATGCAACAAAATTATAATTGGGTCTGCCAGCAAGTTCACAGTCTGGCTGGACTGCACAGAGATACTATTTGTCTCAGCCAGCATTGCATCTGCACAAGGACAACGGCATCTGGCCTCCCTACCAGCCTCCACAGTGGTAACTTTAAAAAAGCCCTGTGATCAAAGGAATCAGGACAGCCACACACAGCTACACCAGTTCATACAAGTGGCATTTATACATAGTCCTGGAGGCAAACTGCACACTCCACTCAAGTGATTTCCAACAAGCAGCCTCAAGGCCTATACCACGAGAATGCAAATGTTTAAATACAAAACCAACAGCATATAAATCTGTTACATAAAGATACAACTGAGCCTGTGTTTCCAAGATCAAAAGAATAACTCTCATTTGTACAGAGGAGGATTAGAACCTTATACCCAGCCCTATCTTTATTTGCACTAACAATTACTTACTTTGGTAGATTTGATTTTTTTCTCATACTGAAGTCTCTCACTATCTATGTCTTCTACTTTCAAGCGCAATTCATGAATTTCCTGTACCAAACTCTGTTTGAAAAAGGGATCAATAAGAAAACAAAAGTAATAGAATATTAGTAGAAAAGCAGTATAAAAATAATCAATTGGAACCTCTTTGGGGGGTGTTTCAGGCATGTTGTAAAATTCAGACTTAAGGTCAACTTCATTGTCCTTCTAGAAATGGACATAATCCACATGTACCAATTATTAGCTTCCATGTCACTGTTTTCCTTCGCAACATAAAGAAAGGAAAAGTTGCCAACTTCTGTGCTTGAGATTTCCATCACAATGCTTCTTTCCTGGCACCCATAAAAGTGCTCTCTAAAAGCATCAAATTCATATCCCAAGATATGGACACATGCTTCACTGTCATCCTAAGCAAAGAAGTTGACCCCATCGATGTGCTGCCAGAATCACAAAACCAAGGTTTGACTCCACCATATACACACACACCCATAAAAACTTCCCCCAAAACAAAAATGCAACCCCCTAAAAAAAACCTGTAGCATCAAAGAATTGTGTGCTTTATTATTGAGGCCAGAACTAGCCATGACAGAAGATGCACTGTGGCAACTCAAAACTGTAGCCCCAGGTTTCCCAACACATAACTTACTTCTTCAAAACGTTACTATGATTTAGATTCCTCCAGACATGTTCTGCTCCACTAGCTGCAGCTTGTCTGAAGGGGTGACTGGCTACCCAACAACATTGCATCTTATGTTGAATACTACTAGATGAAGGCATCAACAATTGACATTTTTCTTACAAAGTTTAACTCACTGGGTATTAGAAACTTCAGGCTCCATTCAAGGCCTGAACTCATGACTCATAAAGCTAACTGCAGCAAATCAAGGTTTAATAAACCACCAAAAAAATGCAGAGGGGAGGAGTCTGACAGGCAGCATCACATGGTTAGACCTCTCCGTGACTTCATTTATTATGGTCTAGGCAAAACTTGAATGAGCAAACCTATTTGTAAAAGGCTGACAGGAAGGTTAAGAGAGAAGAAAACATTGCTTCTCACACCCAAACAAAAGCAAAATATATTTTATATTACACATAAAGAAATATAAGGACATTTAGAAAAGTTTCTGTCTTGACCAATCTATTTTACACCCTCACCTCTGTGTCTCTGAACCTGTCTTCATAGTCTATTCGGTCCTTCTCCACAGTGGTCAGCTTAAGTTTTAAATTAGATATTTCAGCCATAAGGTCCAGCTTTTGAGTTTCAAGGGATGTTCTGCTTAAAAGCTCCTGTAGAAAAGTGGCAAAGAATGGTTTATTTAAGAAGGAAACACTTTTTAAAAAATCACAATAAATGTATTTATGCAGTATATTTTTATTCTGCCTTAGCTCCAAGCAGCTCACATCAGCAGGTATTATTCCAAAATTTTATTCTCACAACTATCACTTCGTAATGAAGGCTAGGCTGAAGTGTGTGACTGGCCACAGGTTATTGACAGAGCTCCAAAAGAAAACAGAGATTGAAATCTGGGTCGCTCCATTCTGTCTGATGCTTTAACCATTACACCAAGCAGACACAACTGAAGACCCATACATCATCTGTATTAAGGAACAGAAACCTTATACCAGTGGTGAGCCAGAGCATCCTAGGACAATCCAGGTATAGGCTGGAGCAATAGGCACACTGCTGGTACATTCCTGTCCTTGGTGGATCATAAGGCTGAAATCCTTTAAAGGTCTAGGTCAGTGGTGGCGAACCTTTGGCACTCCAGATGTTATGGATTACAATTCCCATCAGCCTGATGGGAATTGTAGTCCATAACATCTGGAGTGCCAGAGGTTCGCCACCACGGTTCTAGGTCTTCAAAGTATATACCTTCTGTAGAGCTATCAAAGAAGGACTCCAAGATGAAGACTTAGTTTGGGAAAAGTACCTTAGCCTACAGGTAGGGAAGGTAAGACTGGGTCACAACATTCTTAATGACGGTGCTGGAATGGAACTGTAGTGGGGACAGATAATTTTATACACACGCAACAGATACCAGTTGCCAAAGTTCCCCTTTCTGCCCAGCTATTAGTGTTCAAGGAACATGTCCATTTCTGCATGGGTTACCTTATGTTAAAGAGCAGGATTAGCAACATGAAATTATAGCTCAACCAATGCCTAGGCCATTTGAATGACAAACAGTTACAATGGTTTTAACAAGAAAACCAAAGGTCATAAAACTTCATTCTAGATGTGTGTAACAGATCGTAAAACAAGTAGGCACTATTAAATCATAGCAATGGCAACATTATTAGCCAGAGCTTCAGTGCTAAGGTCACAAGAAAATCAAATGGAACTTCTGTTGTAATACCTGCTGTAGCATTTCTTCTGTGGCATTCAGTTTTTCCCTGTGTTCTTCTAGGCAGAGCTCTAAATCTCTGATCTTTTCTCCTTGGGCCTCCACCTGGTCAGTAAGAACACTCACCTGTGCAATAATAAGAGATTTTAAATCAAAAGGAATATTTAAGCACCCCGCTTCTGTGTAACATGTTCCATCAGAAAGTCCTGTGTTATAAAAGTAAGACTTTACAGGTAGCTTCAAAGCAAACTCAGTAGACATGTACCCAACAGTGGTAAGGGTAATCTACTGCAGTGCGCATCAGGATATTTGTAAGTTCTCTTTGTCATATTTCATGAGTTTACCAAATTCTCTCTATGTTTCAAAGTTTCTTTCCAGACTTACATTAACAGCCCATTCCAGAGCCACTCAGCAGAAGGACACAATGTCGCTGCAGCAGCACCCCACAGCCTCCAAAAGTGCTGCTCAGTGGTGTGGGGAAGAAGTAAGAAAAAAGGCTCCCCATTGCTGAAAAGCCCTCCATCAGGCTCTATGAACTTACACCATGTAGAAAGGTGGCATAAGTCCAAGTCCCAGGTGCCAGTATTACAGCAGGCAAAGGCCTGGTGGAAGCCAACTAATGTTGGCTCTACCCCCAAGCATGCCTCTGGGAATGGCGAAGGAGGTGGAGGAGGAGGAGGAGAAGAGGAGGAGGGGGAGGGGGAGGAAGAAGAAGAGGAGGAGAAGGAGGAGGAGGAGGAGAAGGAGAAGAAGAGGAGGAGGGGGAGGGGGAGGAAGAAGAAGAGGAGGAGAAGGAGGAGGAGGAGGAAGAGGAAAAAGAGGAGGAGGAAGAGGAAGAGGAAGAAGAAGAGGAGGACGAAGAGTTTGGATGTATATCTCCCCTTTCTCTCCTGTAGGAGACTCAAAGGGGCTGACAATCTCCTTGCCCTTTCCCCCTCACAACAAACACCCTATGAGGTAGGTGGAGCTGAGAGAGCTCCGAAAAGCTGTGACTAGCCCAAAGTCACCCAGCTGGCATGTGTGGGACTGCACAGGCTAATCTGAATTCCCCAGATAAGCCTCCACAGCTCAGGCAATAGAGTGGGAAAATCAAACCCAGTTCCTCCTGATTAGAATGCACCTGCTCTTAACCAACTACGCCACTGGGGCTCCTTATATACAGGAAAAATACACGGCTGGAAATTAACTACCACTCAGAATGCATTACTTAACTACTGCATGGATATGGAAATAGGAAACACAGTGACCCTAAGTCACATGAAAACATGAAGCTGCCTTAAATTGAATCAGACTCTCAGTCTATCAAGAACAGTACTGTCTATTCAGACTGGCAGAAGCTCTCCAGAGTCTTAGGTGGAGACCTTTCATGTCCTTTTCACTGGAGACACTAAGCATTGAACCCAGGATCTTCTGCATAACAAGCACAGGCCCTACCACTGAGCCACACTCCCTCCATTACAGGTGAATGAGCAGGATCATTTGTACTGTCCTGTGAGGAATTTTCTACGAAATAAAATTACAATATGGGTCCACGAGATGGTTAATGCCTTGCTGAGAGAAAAGGGGAAATGCCATCAGCCTTGAAAGAGGCTGTGGTCCACCACCTACTGAAGCAGCCCTCCTTGGACCCAGAGGCAATGTCAAATGATAGGCCAGTGGTCAATATCCCCTTTTGGGGCAAGATCCTGGAGAAGATATGGCAGGTCAACTACAGGCACATTTGAAAGAAACAGATTCTCTAGAACCATGTCAATCCAGATTCAGGATTCAGCACAGAAACTGCCTTGGTTGCCCTGTTAGACGGCCTAGTCAAGGAGAGGGGAAGGGATCATGCATCTCTGCTGATTCTCCTATGAAGAGAGGCTTAGGGAGCTGGGGTGTTTAGTCTGGAGAAGCGTAGGTTAAGGGGTGACATGATAACCATGTTTAAATATTTGAAGGGATGTCATGTCAAAGAGGGAGAAAGCTTGTTTTCTGCTGCAACAGAGACTAGGACACGAAGTAATGGATTCAAGGTGAAGGAAAAGAGATTCCACCTAAACATTAGGAAGAACTTCCTGACTGTCAGGGCTGTTCGACAGTGGAATTCACTGCCTCAGAGAGTGGTGGAGTCTCCTTCTTTGGAGGTTTTTAAACAAAGGCTGCATCAGCATATGTCTGGAGTGCTTTGATTGTGGGTACCTGCATTGCAGGGGGTTGGACTTGATGGCCCTTGTGGTCTCTTCCAACTCTATGATTCTATGATCTTTGATCACTCAGCAGCCTCCAATACCATTGACCACGGTATTTTGCTGGATTGTCTGTGAGGGATAGGAGTGGAAGGCACTATTTTCCAGCAGTTCTCCCCCTACTTCAGTGGGCAGTTCCAGAGTGTAGTTGTGGGGGATGCAAGCTCAGAATTCTGGGAGCTCTCAGAATTCTCCCAGAATTCTGGGAGATCCCCAGGGCTCGATGCTGTCCCCTGCACTATTTAATATCTATATGAAGCCACTGGGGGAGTTCATCAGAAGGTTTGGTGTGGGTTGCCAGCTGTTCCTCACAATTCCAACTTCATCAGGTGAAACAGTGCAGGTACTGGAGAACTGCCTGGGGGTGGTCATGGACAGGATTGGGGTGAGTCAATTGAAACTGAATCCTGACAAGACGGAGTTGCTGTTTGTGCCAGGTCTTAAGGTCCAGTCCATAGAGGGTCATCTTTATCTGTGTATGATACTGTTTTTATTACAATGTGGGAAGCATTTTTAAATGGCTGTAACCTGCCCTAGGATGCATTTAGGAAGGACAGGATACAAATCAACTAAATAAATAAAGTATCAGATTTCTAGAAGGAAACAATGAACTAAGAAAAAATACTTACTTGCAGAACAAGAGATTCCTTGTCATTTTCCAAACGTGCTAGTCGCTCCTGATACACATCTCCATTAGTAGATATATGCCCATTGGTCTGGAAAATAAAATATAGAAAAAATCACCCTGCTATAACACTGTTCCATGAAGATGACTCTGAAATAACAAAACTAAATAAAGCTCCAAGCAATGAGAGAGAATTCAGCATGTGACTTCAAGGCTACAGAATCAATGTATAATAAGGTTTGCATGACCTAAGAAAGGCTGTTAACAACAGGACATTTGGGGGGACATTAATTCATAGGGTCATCTTGAGACAGAAGTGATTTGACAGGACTTAACACACAAACACACACACACACACAGTATCTAAAACTGCATGAATGCTTTGAAGTGCTAAGGTGGTTCAGCATTACCTGAAATACTACATACAGAACAAAGCAGCATGGCATGGAATTGTTGTACTTTCTAAACAAGGGTCTGTCATTTGTCAGTTTATCTAAGGAGTAGGAGGCAACTTTTTCAAGCACACCTTCAAGGGAACTCATGGCTTTTCCTTTATGTGAAGGTAATCAGTAGGGAGCAAAATCTTGGCTGGGGGCCATTGGAGTAACCACATGTACTTCTAGCTGGTTTTAAGTCTGCATCTTGGCCAACATAAGACTTAATTAACAACAAAAAGGAAGTCCAGTGGTACTAACAACATTTATTCCAGCATGAACTTTCATGAGTCACAGCTCACTTCTTCAAGTGCTATTTTAAAAACATATGAAAGTATCCTTAGAATTTATGAAGAAAACAGAAAGTCACAAAAACCCTCCGTATTCGCAGGTTGAAATGGCAGAAGCTCAACGATCCACAATAAGTCCTAGGAAAGAGTACTTTCCAGTAATTATCGATTCCTTAAGGAATGGACCCCTTAGGGTCTTCGTTTGTTGCAGGAAACCAAAAAAGACTTTACCCTGCAGGGAAACCATGCACTCCTCCCCCATACACACACATTACATTACTCAGAATTATATCAGTGTGTGGTAGAATGTAATGCCAGAAGGAAGGTGTCTTGGGTTGTCATAGCAAAGACAAACATGAGACTTGGGGCACCCTGATGACTAAAAAGTTTTAATTCTAGCATAAACTTACATAGACTACAACAGGGGTGTCCAACTCTGGCCCTCTAGATCTTTGTGTGCTACGATTCCCATCAGCTGAAGCTGGCAGGAGCTGAAGGGACTCATAGTCCACAAACATCTGGTGGGCCAGGGTTGTATACCTCTGGAGTACAACATAAGACAAATTGGCTCATGTTCACAAAAACATATGCTAGAATTAAAACTTTCCAGACCTTAAGGTGCCTCAAAGCTTCACTTCGGAAGAACACAAATTTTCCTTGTTTAAAAATGGAATGACAATATAGGATCTTTTTCAGCATGAAGCTTGCTTCCTTATATGTACAAACAACATCAAAGCACAAGTGATTTATTTTATTTTAGATTCAGAGAACCTGCAATATAAGCAATGGAAAAGACAGGAGTGAATAAAAGCAATAAGAACGCGATTCCGCACAAGATAGCTGGGGGGGATTTTGAAGACGAGAAGTGGTTTTTACATGACCCAAATTTCCTGCACATTCCACATTTCCAAAAATGCTCATGAGTATCTGGGTTGAACAGTGCAACAAAAAAGCATCCCTGGAAGCAAACCAATATGATAAACATACAGGAAGTCTGTGCAGCAGAATGAAAGAAGAAACTATTATTATTATCAACATGTGCCGAGTTTTTACTCGATCCCCTCTCTCTGCCTGAGGGTGTGTTCAGCACAGGCGTTTTATTGCCACTTTAGACACTTAAATCCATGCTCAATTGGATTAAATCCAAACAGAAATCCCAGCTAACTAATCCTATGGCTGTCTAAGCATATACAGCTGCATATTTAAAGAAACGAGCCTGTTTTATTTTTCTTACCTTCACAAGGACAACTGATTAAGAGAGAGAGAGATCAATGTTTTTTCTTAAACTTTATATTATTTATCTACACACACATTTATCATCAATAAAAATGCTGTGCTCTGTTGAGAACAAAGGAGACAGGCCTCTGCCTGCAGGAAGCATACACATCTAAATGTAAAGGGGGGGAATACAACATGGAAAAGCAGAAGGAAAGGAGAAAAGGAAGTCTGAGATGACAGAAGAACACCAACAAACATATCACATATGGTTAGAGTTGCTAACATTCTGGTGTGCCCTGGGAATCTTCCAGAATCACTTCCAGACTACAGGGATCAGTTCTCCTGGAGAAAATGGAGGAGGATTCTAGGGCACTGTACCTACGTAAGTCCCTCCCTTTCCCAAACCCTGCCCTTCCCAGATTCTACCCCCAAATCTCCAGGCATTTTCAAATGTGGATTAGCAACCCTACTTAGGCTTCATTGCAGCTGGAACTGAAGGTTAAGTCCTTGTACAACAGAGGTCAAAAACCAGATAGAATACAAAGACAATGCAATTAGAGGCATTGAGGGGTGGGGAGGGATGGGGGAGAAAAAGGGGGAGGGGGAGGGAGGATCCATGCAAACAAGAAGAAACTTTTGAGCAACTAAGTCTGGTTTTGCGGGGTATTATCAGTTCTGAAGAGAGACCCCATTAACCTTACCAATAAGTTCCTTCAGACAAAGGATCACTTTGGAGGAATATCAAATACATGAGAACTTTGACCTAAATATGAAAATCTAATCCCACCATAAACTGGTAACACCAGGTAACTAGCAAGACTTCTAGGTACCTGTGACTAATTCCAGAAGTTAGGGTGGCAAGCACCACTCTAATCAACTTCATGATAGGAAGATTCTGATGTTTTTAAACAGTTCAAAGAAAGAATCTCCTCTTTTCACCTGCTCAAGGTCTTGTTTAAATCGTGCTGCAACTTATGCAAAGCAGTTTAATTTCCACACCAGAGATCTGTAGCAGATATGCACTGCCATATAAACTACATATGCATAGGTGTTTTTCACAGGGAGTGGACACAATTTAACAAGACCCTGAGTCCATGCAAAGTGACACAGGAAAGCTCTCCTTCCTCACTAGCCTTATGTTTAAATCATGTTCAAAACTTAATTTGTACCTTTCAGATGAGAGTTTAAGGCAGGGGTCCCCAAACTACGGCCCGGGGGCCAAATGTGGCCCCCTGAAGGCATTTATCCGGCCCGCCAGGCACGCCGGCGATGGCTCCATTCATGTGCAGTGGGGGCTCGAGGGAGAGGAGGAACCGGCCCCAACAGCTGTTGATTGCAATTACATGATGGCACCCCCAAATCTCCATGAATTTTCTGACCCAGAGTTGGAAACCTTACATGTGGCAACGCCTGCTCCACCCTTCCCTCTCGGCTACTCCATGTGTTGCTCTCAGGCTTTCTGTTCCGCCTCACTCCCATTGGCATCAGCCAGGCTGGTGAATCGCTTGCTGGCTGCTAGGGAGGAAAGAACCCAGGAAGATACCTAATCCTGGGTTAGATGGAATGCTTCATTGGGAAAGTTCTGCTTTTTTTAACAGGGGAAGGTATTCCACAGCCTCCCCAACAATATTTGGAGCCCACCCTGTACTTGACATACTTTAGTCACTGTTCTAAAAATAGACCATGACAGAAAGGCTGAAAGGTGAAATCAAACATTTTACAATCATTTGTGCATAGGAATTTGTTCATAGTTTTTTTTAGTCCGGCCCTCCAACAGTCTGAGGGACAGTGAACTGGCCCCCTGTTTAAAAAGTTTGGGGACCCCTGGTTTAAGGACTGAAATGAGCTCAGACAGAATGCAAACAGAATCTGTTCCACTAGATGGCACCTTAACTCAAGGCACAATTTGCATGGCCACTGAAATCTTTGTCCCCATCTAGCTCCATTTGATTGTGCTTGATCATAGGTACAATCAACACAACCCATCCGGCTTCTCAGTCACCTGATGGGCAAAAAATACTATGATTCAAACAGTTGTGAGGAATAAGAGATGCAAGGTATGCTTGCAAAATGTGATTAGAGTCCATTAGTCTGTTTCAAATTATGGTATGACAGCTTCTTTCATACTTCCCTACAGTATGCAGCCTAGCATAACGGCAAGGAAAAGTACGTAATAAAACACTAATTCAACAAAAAACTGTACAACCTAGTTGGCTGCAGTGGTTTGCAGGACAACTTTCCACATAGGCTACTTCAGTCTAGTTTTGCCATTTGCCTGCCAGTCAGCAGGAGGTAAACCCCTGTCCTTGGCCCCCAATCCCCTGCCCTCAAGAAAGCAGAAGGAATGAGAAAAAGAAAGTGGCAGGCAAATTTCCCCACAAATTTCTCCACAAGTTTTCCCAGGTCTCCATGGTAAAGATTAGTGGGAAAGCCTAGAGAGTCTTCTACAAGTGACATCACAACCTTCCCAAACTCCACCATCCCCACGCACTGCCCTCAAAATCAGTCAGTGCTTACTGAGGCAGTGCTGGCAACTCTCGTTCAGGCTGGCCCGGGAACAACAAGCCAGCTGCTTCAAATGGGATTAAGTGAGCCCACAAGGAGAGCAATGGGTAATCAGTGCCAAAGCAATTTCAAAAAATTGTCTGCTCTCCCTGGAATAGGATCCCCCATTAAGTGATCTTTCACATCACTTTTACATAGGCAATTGCCAATTTAACCTCTTGTAGATGATACAATCATTGTTGAAGACCACTTCCTATAAACCAGTAACTGCAGTCAGGACAATACAAAACAACATAACCCTTCCCTTCCTTTTGATAGCGCTTGCAAAGAGAGGGGAAGAAATCACCCCATAGCTTTCAAACTGTCAGAAAGAGTACAGCTCAACTATATTAACCACTTCTATCCTTAGCCAGCATAAATAAAGACAGAAAATAGGGTAGAAATTTTCAAACTAGTAGCAGAAACAAGTCAAAACCACAGTTAACTGGTTGAAGGATTTATGAAAGAGCTCCTTTCACATCTCTGAAGCAGAATGGAGCCAAGACACAGACAGAAATTTTCAAAACAAAATTCAAAATGCTTTAATTAAAGTGTAATTGAGAAATTAATGCTGAAAAACAAAGCGTGACCCCCCCCTTCTCCGACAAATCAGTACAAAAGGAACTGCAATAATTTTAGCAGTTTATGATTAATCAATCAGAGAGAGCAACAGTCCACCCATCTCTTTTTAAAACAAAGTAATCCTTGTGCTGTCGTACCATTTGACTCTGTAGCCATTCAATCAAAATCTCTGCTGTTGAATCTGGGACTTGACACCGCAATCCTTCTTTCTCATCCACATCCATCATCTCCAACAGGCCGCGCAAATCCTCTACCAGATGCAGGGCTCGCAGGCTCCCCATGAACGGAGAAGTTGGGGATTGGCAATCAAATATGCCGTTGGAATACTCCAAAGCCTTGGAGCCTGGAGGAACACAAGAGTCAGATACGGCATTAGTTCACCGTTTTTAACAGAATATGCAGAGCCTTTATTCACACACACACGCATATGGGGAAAACAGTGTTTTAATTGTGAAGAATTGCTACACACCTGAAGATCAGGATCCTTACAAAACAATTAGATGTGTCTGACTTCTGAAAAGCCTAGACTTTAGAACTGATAAGAATTTATAGCTTATTTTACAGTAAGAAAATCTGTCAAACTTCCCTTATTTGCTATGTGTATCCTGCCACTCTTCCATAGAGCTTAAGGAAATGTATATAGACAGTTACTGTATTTTATTTTCATATCAAGCTAGTGATGTGGTTTGGCAGTTAGTTATGAGGAAGTATTTCTTGCCGAGGATTGCCCAGCCAGTGAAGATCGGAACCCTATTCTCCCAGACTAATTTCTACACTCAGTCTAAACTGGCTCTACAATGGAGTATTATTGCTGTTTTGCACAAGTTTGCCCCTTCAAAGCACTGTAAATTAAACGAAATTAAATTAAACCAAATTACATGTAACCTGTTTAGACACAAACACCACCTAGTCCTAATACATAATATTATGTATAATGATTGCCCCACCAGAATTCAAAGGCATTCATTTAAATTGTATGCACACTGCTGTTTCTCATAAGTATATTAATTAGAAGCAGGCCTCTGGTCTGCCAGGCATTCTTCACAACATGGCTTATAAAATTAAGGCTGCAATGCAATACATTCATTTTGTGCCACCCACTGTTTAGATATTTTAGACACACTAACTACCCTGATCAACATCAGCTCCTATTCATGGGTTTAGAGCACATGGTGTGGATGAACACAGATCCCACCCCCACCCCCAGGTTCCAGATCCAACCCACACAGGAGAGGAAGAGAAGGAGGGAGGAAGAAAGAGCTAGCTAGTCCCCTTACCTTATGTAACTTAGCCGGGCACCTACTGCAAGCTTCCCTGGGACAAGGGCGGACATGGTCTTCCTACCCCAATACAGACAAAGGGCAGAGGAGATAGACCATCAGGTCAACAAGAAATGTTCTATCTATTAGCCATATTTCATGCTGAATACATGAGGTTATTTAATTTTATCCTCATAGCAAAATGGGTGAGGAAATAAAGAAGAGAAGAAGAGTTTGGATTTATATCCCCCTTTTCTCTCCTGTAGGAGACTCAAAGGGGCTTACAATCTCCTTGCCCTTCCCCCCTCACAACAAACACCCTGTGAGGTGGGTGGGGCTGAGAGAGCTCCAAAAAGCTGTGACTAGCCCAAGGTCACCCAGCTGGCGTGTGTGGGAGTGCACAGGCTAATCTGAATTCCCCAGACAAGCCTCCACAGTTCAGGCAGCAGAGCGGGGAATCAAACCCGGTTCCTCCAGATTAGAATGCACCTGCTCTTAACCACTTCCCCACTGCTGCTCCTAAAGATGCTTCCTGCAAATCTTTGTAGGTTCTTACTTGTATGAGGTATTTGTAGATATATAGTAATTAGAGACAACAAGTGACTCAAGGTCCCCAAAGCTTCAGGCCACATAGGAATTTGAAACCAGGATGTGCTTTAGTGTGATGTAGCATGGTGGACTTTGCCAAGGGAAACTTGATTTCAAATACCAGCTTAGCCAGGAAGCTGAGGTGGCCACAAGCCAATTATGTTGTGAGGTGTTAGGCTGGGATGGGAGAGAATGTCATATGTCAAATACATTTAGAAGAGCTGGCCAAAAGGGTTCAATAAACAAACCTCAAAATAAACACAAACAAAAAACAAAACAAAACATGAGTTTTAATCATCAATTATTTACAACAAAGTAATTATGAGTGGTCTGCCTAGCTTTAGATATGAAGATGGAGACTGTAAAAGATTATATGCTTTGTTGGGCTGGAGATGAGGGACACAATGTTATAATAGGACACCTGGCAAAGATTTAAGTTTAACTGAGAGTTACTATATTAAAGAGCATTATTATGTAACGTTTTACTGTTGGTTCATAACGCCTCACAAATTGGCTAAAATGAAGAAAGGTACTGCCAGGTGCTGGAAATGCAGAAGAAACAGGTACTCTATATCACCAATGGTGGACATGCAGGAAGACTAGAGTTTTTTAGCAACAGATCCATAAAGAAATATCAAATATTTTAAATAAGATGGAAATAAAGCCTGAAATGTATTTGTTAGGAATTCTAGATGCAAAGAAAGATAAGAGACATGATCTGCTCAGATATTTACCCACAGCTGCAAGAATAATTTGGGCCAAAAACTGGAAAGTTTCAAAGATTCCAACAGTGCAAGAATGCCACCTTTGGCAACTTAAAGTCAAGGAGTTTGTAAGACTGCTAAACTGGAAGGTTACATTTTATGTAAATCTGATAATGAATTCAAATTAGAGTGTAAAGAATGGGTAGATTACATAGTACAAGATTATAAGAATGGCAATATTGTGGTTGATTATTAGACAGAAAATGTATAATGTTATAAATTGTTATAAATATAAATACAAATTTAAGGTTATAAATAGACAACATTATACAGGATTGAAGAAAGTTGGTGAAGGTAACTGGAAGTAGAGTTTAAGGTTAACTTTCTATTGATTTTTTTGTACGTAATATGTAGCAGTGGTATTGTAATGTAATGTTTGTTACATGATGTTGTGGGGTTGTTTATACTGTAACTATATTAAAAACCTACTATGTTAATAAAGGATTGATTTTGCAAAAAAATTATAGGAACAAAACCTTTTAGAGGGGAATGTGGGCAAATTAAAGCAGCTTTGAACAAAATAAATGTAAAAGCTCCATGTATTGTGAAGAACTTTCAGAGAATCAGAGCTGAGAACCAAACTGGTCTTGCCCCCACCCACCCCTAAATTACAGATTAATTCTACATACAGATGGAAGAGATCACTACATCTATCTCCAACATGAGGCGGAGACAGATGTTGCAGTGGTTTAAACATACTGCCCTGAAAACACCGGTCTCAGAAAGTAGCAAGTGTGCCCAAACCACATCTATCACATTTTAGAACACAAGATTTATCTTCATCCCTAAAAATACTTCTTGGCCCACTACTCTCTCCCATCCCTACAAATTTTGCCAAATGATTTCAAGTGTACTTAAAATAACTACCGGAAAGGGCGGGGGACCTATCACCCACCTGAACTTCCTTCCCTCCTCTATCCATCCTCCTGTGTGTATCTGGAAGGAAGAAGGTGGCTTATCATGGTTCTATATAATTTAATGTGGTTTATTTGTAGCTCAATCATGGTTATTAGTGAATAAATTTTACTTAGTTTGGAACAGCATGTGTGGGATCTCTCAGATGTTGCTCTAGAATAAAACTCTGGTATGCACAGATAAAAGATCCATTGTTTATCCATATGGAGACCCAGCAACATGTTAATTCCCTTCACTCTCTCTCTCTGCGAGTTCAGTTTAGGTGACACCAGTACCACGCAAAATTCCACGAATGCCCACAGCTCAGCAAGCTTGGGGACCCCCTTCTCTGGAGAAGCTTAGTGTTTCAATACTGACACTACTAATAAATCTGAACAATTAGTTCACTGAAAAAATATTTTTGCATGTCTTGCATCAGAATGTGAGAATGTGAACATTTACTGATATGTACTTGATAGCTCTGTACAGATCTTGATAAAGCAAGCACAGTGTACAGAAGCAGAGATGTATGGGTAGAAAGAGGCTGTGTTCCACATCTGCTTCACACATGTAATGCCTATTTATGATGTAAATCTCTCACAAGATGGTATGGTGGGACAGGGGATGGCAGAATATATTTTCTGTCCCTTTTTGAAAGTACTCTACAGAGGGAATAACATTATTGAAGCAGAAGCCTTGGAACCTTCACTCTTCCAGCACCCACACACAATATCTTTTTAGCTTAAGCAGCTGTTTGCACAGTTTGGCTTGGAATGGGACCAAACCAAAATGTTAAATGTGCAAAGCTAGCACCGCGGTCCTGTGGAAGTTCTCTCTATAAACACAAAGCACAGTCAAGGCCTAGTTCTCACAGATAGTAGAAGTGAATGCTGAACCACTCTTGGGAAGCATTGCTTCCAACTAAAGAAGGTATATAAGGTAGAGTTGCCAGGAGGATGAAGCCTGAGGACAGTGGAGTTTAGAAAGCTTCCAGCAGGAAGGTGGATCTGTTAGATGTCTTTCAACTGGATTCCTGCAATTCCCAAGGCAGTGCCCCATTGCCTTCCCTAGACCAGAACCCAGTTCCTCCAGGAACAACAACAACAAACTTCTACCTGCAATAATGCCGTCCATCTGTTCCAAAGCTGCAGCCAGCATCTCACTTGCATCGCTCATCATTTTCTTGTTTCTGCAGGGTGGCCACTGCAAGCATCTAAAGCAAGGAAGTGACAGTGTTATATGAGCTTTGCAACATTACAAACATCTACGAGAGGAAAAAGGACTCTGTCAAATGATCATTTCACTTAACCATTGGTTCAACAGCTGAGCTTTTCTGCATGGCTGTCAACTTCCAGGTAGATGCATAAAACTCAGGTCTGGCTTCACTTGAGGTGCTTAGAAACCTAGCATTCACATTGGGATGACAGCGTGTGATGCATTCCTACAGATGACCATTTCCAACACTGTGTATACAGTTAAAGAAACCCTGGTCTGCTCCCTCCAAAACATCTGCTCTCTTCTAAAGTGGACAGATGTAAAATTTAGCCCACTAGAGCATTAAGCTCTTAAAGCATCCTCAAGCCAAATACTTTAGAGCTATCTGCTTATTGCCAGTGGAATTGCTGTGGATAATAACAAGGACTTTAGGCTTAGGGCCACCATCAGCCTGAAAAGTTCCAGAAAGTGTTAGAAATGAAGAGAAAATTTCAGTCACAGTTTACTGTAAAATATACACCTAGGTATATTTTGTGCAGTATTAAAATAAGTGAAATATTTTACAGTTTTTATTCAATCCTAGCCATCAAGAAATGTGTGGCTCTTCAGTTAGGTTTTTTTGGGGGAAGGAAGTATTAGTACACAAAAATAGGTTACAGAAAGGAAATAATCTCATCTCCAAATTAGTTGGGGGGGGGTCCCCTTTCTCCCCACTTGCCTCTCTCTCCGCTCTCATTTCCTTTCCTAGTTTTTTTTTCAGGAAAGGAAATTGGCTAGATTATTAAACGTAGACCACACAAATGAAAAAACTGCATGGCACACAGGTGTCTTTAATTTCAATTGTGAATCATGAGAATACAAATTAAAATTACTTCAGAACTGTTCACATCTTAACACAAGTGGATCCCTCAGCTCTCAGAAGCGGCTTAATGGGTGGGGTGGGGTGAAACTATGGTTTGTTATGGCTTTCTTTGGAGACACCTGTCCTTCTCTGTTCAGAACGCAAACACAAGAATCATAATATGGGACAAAATGGGGTGCTTGTCAAGATTAAACTGTGAACACGGAAAAAAGCCACCCAAACCAAATATATTTCAAGCATAATTCTGATTACTGTTTGTGGTTATAATCACAATACTCTTCAAATATAATAGGTTGGGGGGTTGCATCTGCAGGAAAAACTGTACCATTACATATGTCTACCTCATCCTCCCAAACAAATGATATTTTGCATTTGGAATGTATACTTAATATTTTGTAAACCGCAATTACCTTTGGTTTCAGCAAATAAAAGTACTCCCTGACTGTTACTAGGACCATATAAATTGCTTGACAAGTAGTCTGTGAAGAATCTTCAGCAATCCAAAAAAAAAATACGGAGTATAAAATATTTTGGAAAAGGGACTCCTTTCTTTAAGTGCCATCATCTTTAATGCACATCTTCAGTACTTTGTGGAGCAAGGAGGAGGCTTAACTGTACTTCTAGATTTCTGTTCAGCACACTGAAAACATAGGAAGCTGACAGACTGTAAATTACCAAGGATTAAACCTGGTACATATTTGCCAATGTGCAAGAACATTTACTATAAATACAGGCACACCAAATAACTAAAGTTGTAGCTCAGGCAGAAAGAAGAATGTTACAAGCTCTGATTTCTTTAACTAAAGTAAACCGTTCTTCAAACCTATTTACACAGATAAGCTATGAAAATTACCTAATCTGTAAATTCAAGCCTAAAAATGTATACATTCAAGCCTAGGTGACTTGATAGTACAGCTCTGTTACAGCAGCAGCAGCAGCAGAAATGCCTAGCACCGTAGTGGCGAACCTTTGGGACTCCAGATATTATGGACTACAATTCCCATCAGCCCCTGCCAGCACGGCCAATTGACCATGCTGGCAGGGGCTGATGGGAATTGTAGTCCATAACATCTGGAGTCCCAAAGGTTCGCCACCACTGGCCTAGCATATTGAAAACAGCTTCACAATATATCTAATTTACCGTATATACTCATTTATAAGCTATACTCATGTATAAGTTATATTTGTGTATAAGTAGCTGCTGTGTTATTCACCCTAGACCAGTGATGGCGAACCTTTTTGAGACCGAGTGCCCAAACTGCAACCCAAAACCCACTTATTTATCACGAAGGGCCAACATGGCGATTTAACCTGAATACTGAGGTTTTAGTTTAGAAAAAATGGTTGGCTATGAGGCGTGCGTTACTCGGGAGTAAGCTTGGTGGTAGAAGGTGGCTTTGCTTTGAAGCAACCATGCAACTCTTCGAACAGGTGAATCACGACCCTAGGAGGGTTTACTCAGAAGCAAGCCCCATTGCCAGCAACCGAGCTTACCCCCTGGTAAAGGATCACGCTTTAATTCTTCCCATGAAAATCAGTGGGGTTTAACAACGCTTAACAGGGTTACCTATACTGCTTCCCCAAAACTAGGCCTTAGGTTTAATGCTAATAATCGAGCCCAGCAGCCCAGGCCAGCCTAGATGTGTGTGTGTGGGTGCGGGGAGGGGAGGGGTGATCCCCCCCCCACATGATGAACTCTGTGAGTGCCCAAAGAGAGGGCTCTGAGTGCCACCTCTGGCACCCGTGCCATAGGTTCGCCATCACTGCCCTAGACTTATATTCGAGTCAATAAGTTTTCCCAGTTTTTTGTGGTAAAATTGGGTGCCTCAGCTTATATTCAGGTCGTCTTATACTTGAGTATACACGGTAACCTCTTTGCAAGATTGAGCTGGCTCATTATCATTCCCACTATAAAGATATGCATTAGAAGCCATAGGTAAAGATTGCCAACCTTTAGATGGGGCCTGGAGAGCTCCTGCAATTACAACTGCTCTTCAGACTACAGAAAACAGCTTCCTTGGAAAAAATGGTGGCTTAGAGGGTGGATTCTATATCCACTAAGGTCCTTCCCCAAGTTCCCAGGCTATACCCACAAATCTCCAAGAATCTACCCTTCCGGAGATGGCAATCTCCACCTTGAGCCACCTAGTACTGTCTATGGAAAAGTAAAAAACTGAACTTGGGTCCATGATGGCTCAATATCTATTATGCACTGGTTATGGGTGGATCCCCCTGACCTGGGCGTCTCTCATAGAAGTGGTGGAGGATTGATTCTCTCCTCTCTCACTCTGCCACCTTGCCCCATGTTGCTGCTGTCAAGAGAAGTAAATGAATGAAATCAGTATCACTTCTAAAAAGTAATTTAATTTAATTTAAGGGATCATGAGAACAGGCTCACTAGGTCATGCTAGGGCAGTGGTGGCGAACCTTTGGCACTCCAGATGTTATGGACTACAATTCCCATCAGCCCCTTCCAGCATGGCCAATTGGCCATGCTGGCAGGGGCTGATGGGAATTGTAGTCCATAACATCTGGAGTGCCAAAGGTTCGCCACCACGGTGCTAGGGTCTCACACCTTCCTCGTCACCCTGGGAGCACACATGTGCTCTGGCATAGCATCATCAGGTGTTAATCTCACACCATTCCTAACTCCAGGATTTAGATCTGACATCAGTGCAATGGGCTAGAATTGGCAGTGGAGCCACCTATTTCTGTGGTCTTCCCTTTGGATGCAGGCAGCCTTTTAGGAACAAAGCAAAGTCTACGATACTAGCTTCATCAATTAAACCAAAAGTTCTGAGTACCTTTTTTCTGCAAGCAGTCAATATGCCGATAGCGTATTTTCACCAGTATTTCACCAGTATTTTATAAACTAATATGACTAGTAGCTTTGTGGTGAAGTTATCTGGATTTGGTGTCCCCTCCCCATCTTCAGAAAAACAGCCTGAGAATTAAGAATAACCCTTAGTGAAAGAATAAGAACTCCCTGCCTTTACACAATGACATATGCCTCTTTTGATAAGTTTCAAAGTTAGGGGAGCTGAATCTGAAAAGGCAAATAGTAATCTATGTGAATGAACCAAGAAAACTTTTTTTAAAAGTGCCAGATGAAAGAGCCGTGAACTCAAACAAACAGCAGCATCAGATTTGACGTCTGAAGCACACACCTGAAATATACACACACAGACGTATGAAACTGAAACACTGTCTGGCCCCATACAAAGAATAAAAAGGCCCATTTTGTGTTCTAAAAATGGTCAGAGAACATCTCTCTGTTATTACTGTTACTAAGATCTGGTCACTTAACCCACCCACTCTTGTTCTACTCACACATAGTTCATGTCAAAATGAAACTGAAATCGTTTGCTAGGCCATATAACAAACATTCACACACAGTATGGGGGTTCCTATTTTATTTTTTATTATTTGATGCATTATGTTGAGATATTATTTATTATTAAACTAATTTAGTTGATTATTTAATTGGATGCATATCTTTCCCCACAGCAAGGGCCTGGAGCCAGCAACCACTATTACATTCTAGCCTTCACTATCAACATTTTGTTTAAATTGACACCTTATAGTACGTGTGCAGACTTTGGTGAATCTCCTAGAAAACAGAAATTCCAAGCTGAGAAGTCACCTCCGACAGTTAGAAAAATGCAAGATTTGGGTCCTGACTTGGCACAACACTTGGTATACTGAGGGGAGCCGAGTATTCCTGGTCAGTACTAAAGGTTGTATAGAAGCAAAATCTTCGGTATTGTTAGGCACATACAAAATGCACATTAAACACATACAACTAGAAGAGCACACTAGGGTGATATTAAGATAAAGAGACTCCATTTTAAGTCTCCAGAAACTTCACAGGAGCTTCCTTGCCTTGAAAAATAGTAAGGATAAATTCCATTGTATGAGTGCACGAACTCTCTGCACCTGGCATTGTAGATCAAAGAGGTTGTTAAATGGTCAAGGATAACTTTGTGTCTTCTTAATTAGAGTAGTACCAAGAATTTTAGGGAGGAACCTGTATAGCTAGATACTGATAGATAAGTAACTTACACTAACAAGCATATAGATAATTTTAATGTCTAAAAGATAAACTGTAAAAAGATAATTGAGAAAACCAATTAGCGTTTAATCATTATACCAGTGGAAAGGTATTTGATTGTATAATCTGTAAGAACTAATCACAGAAATAATGATTTCATGTGTAACCAATAAAAAAAGCACACAGTTTTTAAAATATTTGCAAGCTTTTTCTATAAAAGAAGGCTTTATATTCTGGAATGCTGGTCATTTGTTTCTAATTCCCTTGCTTAAGCAATAAAGTTGTGAGGGTTTTTTTGCATTCAAGTCACAGCTGACATAGCAACGCCATAGGGTTTTCAAGGCACAAGACGTTCAAAGGTGGGTTGCCATTGCCTGCCTCCACATCACAACCCTGGTATTTCTTGGAGGTCTTCCATTCAAATACTCCCCAGGGCAACCCTACTTAGCTTCTAATATCTGATGAGATCAGGATAGCCTTGGACTATTAAGAATGTTTAAGGCTTTGCAAATCACTACCAAAACTTAGAACTGAAGCCAGAAGGCAGTAAGGAGCTAGTACAGATAATGGAACAGTACCATAAGGAGTTTCTGATGGCCCACCTCTATTGGAAATTAACTTGACTTTGGTTTACTGTAGCCCAGTTTTCCTCAAAGTGGTGCCCCTGGGTTTAATGGTATCTACTTGCTTCTTCCCTACTGTACCTGCTCCCAGTCATGCCTTTCCCCCACTGCACTGGAATGGAAGTTGTGTCAGAAAACCTTGGGAGACATTATCTTTGTGTGTGCAGGAAGCATCTGCGCACAGAACCCTCTAACATTTTCTTGACTCTCCTGCCATTTTGCAATCTGATCCCTTCCCCCCTCAAATCCCACAGTGCCCACAGGTTCAACAAGGTTAGGGCTCCCTGGAGCAGTTGATCCCAGTTAGGAATGAAAGCAGCAAGACCAGCTATACAATCTATTCTAGGCTTTCCCAGTTCTGGCAGCTGAGGCACAATTTTTCTGAACTAAAAATGAAAAGCATACTTCACTTTTATATTCAAACAAGTTCATGTGCGGATTAATAACCTAACTTCAGAGGACCATGTGTCTTTAGGGTAACTGCACAAGTTGAGTTCAAGGACATTTATTTATTTATTTACTTACTTACTTACTTACTTACTTACAAAATTTACCTCCCACCTTTCTGTCTTTACAAGGGCTAACAAGGCTGCTAGCCATTTATACACACACACACACATAATATTACATTATAGGCCACTGTAAAAAAACATATAAAAGATTTGTCATTAAAACAATTTAAAATACTTACAAAAACACAAACAAAACATAAAGACTATGTTTAGGAAGGCGGGGTCCTTGAGGGATGCAAAGGAACAAAAATTTGGGTGTTGTGGGTTTTCTGGGTTTTATGGCCATGTTCCGGTAGTATTTTCTCCTGATGTTTCACCTGCATCTGTGGCTGGAAACTTCAAAGGGTGCCAGACACAGATGCAGGCACCTTCAGAGGATGCCAGCCACAGATGCCGGCAAAATGTCAGGAGAAAATACTACTGGAACATGGCCATATAACCCAGAAAACCCACAACATCCTAGTGATTCTGGCCGTGAAAGCTTTCAACAATACATGAAACAAAAAGTCTTCACTCACTGGCAGAATATGACAACAGAAGGGGACAGTGGGGAGAGAACTCCAGAGCTTTGGTGCCGTGACCAAGAAGGCCCTCTACTAGACTGCCACTCGTCTATTCTCAGAAGGCAGGGTCACTCAAAGCAGGCCCTCCAAAAATGATTGTAATGGTTGGGCAAGTTCATAAGGGGTTGGAAAGAGGCACACCCAAAGCAGTGACATGCAGGGACACAACAGGAAACCTCCTCTGAGCAAAAGTAATTCAGCAGTGTGCCTGTATCAGACCAACACACCAAATATTATAGTTACAATCAAATCTAATGTTAACGAATACTTTTCATATCTATGTAAATAATTGTTACTCTTTTTTCCTCCTTATTATTTAAGGTTTATACTCAAAAATGTTTAAAAAAATGTATACAATGTTGTATTGAGTTCAATGTAAAAAATTTATTGTTAAATATTTTTTTAAAAAACCACCAAATCATACAGAGTCAATGGGAATAATCTTCCCTATTTGTGGGAACATGAGGCACACAGACGCTTTTAAGCCCTTATTTAACCAATGGCATATTAGCAGCTCAGGAATGAAGTTCTAAACTACTGACCCATTCCAAAACGAGCTATCACCTTTTTTCTGGCATAAGGAACACAATATAAGCAACATTTCCTTGCATTTGGGATTCTAGGCATACGGAGACAGGAAAAAATAAACCCCTGAAGAGATTTTCCTTTAAATAAACTGGACGTAATGGTGAGGGTGAGGAAATGGACAGCTATAAAGTTCTGACACAACATTGTTCCCCCTTCCCAATGCATGTCACTGCTTCAACTTCATACTGCAAGACAAAACAGGCTGGCACATTAATGCAATGGTAGGACCAACATTTCCCATGCCACTCAAATGTAACCCAGTATGCAAGGTAAATTCATGCAGCAGTAAGGAAAGATGATAATAAGGTAAGGGGGACTGGGGGGAGAACAGCCTTTAAAATAAGCAAACACTGCCCTGAGGACATATTTGCTAGAACTCAGACGCTTTCTGACAAATGGAAATCTGTTTTTATTTTTTTAAGTTGGAATAATAGCATCCCTCGAATGAGGTAGATATTCCAAAATGAAACCAGATATTGTTCTTTAGCAATGCATGATGAGGGAAGGGACAGAGACATGATGTTCAGCAGGCAGATGACATTCCCACAGTCTAAAATTGCGAACCTCCAGGTGGAACCTGGAGATCTTCCAGAATTACAATGCAACTCCAAGTGACAGAAATCAGTTCCCCTGGATAAAACGGCAGCTTCAGAGGGTGATCTCTGTGACACTATACCCTACTACGTTCCCTCCCCTCCTCAAACCCTGCCCTTTTCCAGTTCCACCCCAAAGCTCCAAGAATTTCCCAACCCAGAACTGGCAACCCTAAAATCAGAAGGTTAACTGCAGGAAAGAAAAATACATAGATCCACACAGCCAAGGAAAAACTTCTGCCTAACAGTCATACCAATATCAGAGAAACAAATCTGCCATGATGCAAATGCATCCCTCCCCTCAAGTGGCTTCAAGGACTATGTCAAACAGCCATTTACCTACATTTTTAAAAGCAATCTGTGAGTATTCCTGTACTTTGTTTGGGTTAACAGTTTATCAAGGCTAGAAGCAAAAGGCAATTTCAAGCCAAAATAAATGTCCATTATCCATTGAGAACAACCTTATTGGCTACTGACATTTCAACAGAGTGTCTTGCCATTGTAGCTGAAGAATTATTATGTATGTCAGGCAGACAGGCAGGCAGGCAGGCAGGCAGGCAGGCAAGAGAAATCTCTGGTTTCTTCTCTAGTCTCTTCTCCAGTCTGGCCACTAAGGTTATGTGTTTTTCTGAGAGTTGACTGAGAGAAGAATCATTTTTAAATGACAATCAAAGCCCTTCTGGCTAGATGTGCTCCACAGATGTATTCTAAAATAAAGATATTGGGGGGGGGGGGGGCGGGGAGAGAAAAATAACCCTAAAAATGTTGCTTTCATAAAAGAAAAGGACAAGGGCTAGATACTGGAATGCCAAAGATTTACATGCTCAAAGATCACAGTAGTTTGCTGCCTCAAAGAAAAACTAAGAGCTTAAAAGCTTTTTTTTTTAAATGAGGAAGCTTTTAAAAACCCAAAATAATAAAAATGGCCTGCACAATCGCAGATCTTGTATATGTGGGAATTTTGGGGAGCATTTTGGAATGTTAGGATAACAAAATGCTGCACAAAATTGAGCAAATGGGAGAGAATTGGGGGCAGTTAGGCGAAAGGTCAGATAGAGGAAAATTGTGAGGATACAAGCATGTAATACTTATGGTTGCCCTCTTTCTAATTGCTCTGGTTAAGGCTGGCCAGGGCAGGTGGGAATAATTTGTGGTGGGCATGGCTTACTCTGAGAGTCCACAAGATTCCACAGACTACAACAAGGCTTTATCAGCACAAGTCACCTAGAACGTTTCCAGAACGTTTTCAATCTCCCACTTTACCACAATGTTTATCCACACACAACTCCTCCAAATGTCTGCTGTGATCTCGTTTTTAAATGGTTATTCGTTGAAACAATGCTTCATTGATTCTTTGCTTTGATACTCTGTAGTGCCATTGAATCGATGGTTCATAAATTTAACCAAACAACAAAAAACCTGCACAGGAATGAGAAAAATAAAGAGGCGAGGGGGAAAGGAGTGAAGTCAGGGATATGAAAAAATGGCGTTGAGGGGGAAGTAGGGCAACCTTACAGAGACGTGGAAAAAAGCAGTGGGAAACAGAAAACGTTATAAATGTGATTGAACAATGAGGGAAGGTGGCACAAAAGCGTTTCATTTGAATACATTGTTTTAAAACTGTTTTCAGAAACCAAGAAAAAAAGCTTCTTGGAAATGTTGTCAGAACAAAACAGGGGGAAAGGAAATGTTTCATTAACATCCTGAAAATGTTCTAAGTGTTTTGTGCAGAAAAGGCCTAAATCTCTTTAAAATGCAGCAAAGTTATCTCTAGCATTACATCTACACTAGAAATACGGGGAAGGGGAGAGTAATGGAAATTTTCCAGTTTGCTTCTGGGAATATATCAAAGAGTTATTTAAATACATGCAATACAAAATGCATAACTCATTTGCTGGATTGCTTCTGTATGCTTCACAGTAACAAGAGGTGCAAATGCACCTGAGGAATAATCATGCATAATCAGAAACCCAGGTGGAAGACATGCCCCCTCCCTACATGGCACTCCTGGTCTGCACATCCCAGAAAATAAGGTAAAAATCAATCCAGACTGTTGCAGGAAATGGATATAGTTCTTACAACTGCAGCTGAGATAGTAAATCCATCCCCAGGCAGGTCCACTTCAGGGTGCAGATGGGAAAGATTTTTAAAGAAACAAAAAAGTGGAAAAAAAATAGATTAATAGCAGAGGAGATTAATAAGAAAGAAAAAGAATTACAAAAGAGACCAAACAATTAAACAAACAAACAAACAAACAAACCAAGCAATAATGGGACAGAGTACAGAGAGGGAATTAGGAATGTTCACCTGTACAAGAATTCCCTTCCTGACTGCTTGTCTTCCACATGTAGAATCTTTCGCGGGCAAAGAGAAGCAGACAGCACATGAGCCTGTTCTAGCATTTTGAAGTTGTATAGCACAGAAACACGCCCACCAGAGGGGTTATGCTCTTCAAAAGGTTATTCCAGCTTGCAAATGGCAAAAAATGTAGTTTATTCTCTTAGAACATAAGAACATAAGAACTAGCCTGCTGGATCAGACCAAAGTCCATCTAGTCCAGAATTCTGCTACTCGCAGTGGCCCACCAGGTGCATTTGGGAGCTCACCTGCAGGATGTGAAAGCAATGGCCTTCTGCATCTGCTGCTGCTCCTGAGCACCTGGTCTGCTAAGGCATTTGCAATCTGAGATCAAGGAGGATCAAGATTGGTAGCCATAGATCGACTTCTCCTCCATAAATCTGTCCAAGCCCTTTTTAAAGCTATCCAGGTTAGTGTGGCCATCACCACCTCCTGTGGCAGCATATTCCAAACACCAATCACACGTTGTGTGAAGAAGTGTTTCCTTTTATTAGTCCTAATTCTTCCCCCCAGCATTTCTTTCAAATTGAAATGCTCCCTTGGTTCTAGTATTGTGGAGAAAGAGAGAAAAATTCTCTCTCTGGGTCAACATTTTCTACCCCATGCATAATGTTATAGACTTCAATCATATCCCTCCTCAGACGCCTCCTCTCCAAACTAAAAGAGTCCAAACGCTGCAGCCTTCTCCCTCATAAGGAAGGTGCTCCAGTCCCTCAATCATCCTCAAGGTTGCTGGTTCTTCTCTTGCATCTCTCTTTTTCTATCTCTTCGATATCCTTTTGAGATGTGGCGACCAGAACTGAACACAGTACTCCAAGAGCGGAACTCCGCACCACTGCTTTATATAAGGGCATGACAATCCTTGCAGTTTTATTATCAACTCCTTTCCTAATTATCCCCAGCATAGAGTTTGCCTTTTTCACAGCTGCCATGCATTGAGTTGACATGCCCATGGAACTATCAACTAAGATGCCCAAATCCCTTTCCTGGTCTGTGACTGATAGCACTGACCCCTGTAGCGTGTATGTGAAGTTTGGATTTTTGCCTCCATGTGCAATCGTACTCTTACATTTCGCTACATTGAACTGCATTTGCCATTTCTTAGCCCACTCACCTAATTTATCAAGGTCCGCTTGGAGCTCTTCGCAATCCTTTGTGGTTCTCACCACCCTACATAATTTGGTATCATCTGCAAACTTGGCCACCACGCTACCCACCCCTACCCTTATTTTTTTCCCAGTCTTGGTGCAGTTCTTGGGACACCCTGTGAACCAGCATCACCTTCCTCTTGTCTGGATTTAGTTTTAGCTTGTCATTTACTAAGTAATGTCATTTACCTATGGTGTATTCTTGTGTGTATGGATAGCTAATGGTTATGACATGACATGACCCATGGTTACAGCATTAAATTTGATATAATTCACAAATCACTAGTCAGTAATGCTCTTTGGAGAGCAGTCTGTCATCCCTTGCTGCAGCTGCTGAGCCATTACTAGCATGGTTGCCTCTGACTCCTTCCTCCCTGCTCAGCCAAGAAGGCTGGAAAAACTACTCCTCTAATGCCCAAAGGGGGCAAAAAGAGAGAAAAGTAGGGGGGGAGGCAAAAAGAGACAGAAAGAATGAGAACCACAAAATAAATAGATATGAAAGCTGAGGCGTAGTGGAGCAAAATGGTGCCCCCCCCGTCCCACCCCCACTTACCTGAGCCAGCAATGGTCCCAGGCACCCTGGCGGGACCTGGTGGGACAGGGCTGAGGGGCGTTCAGCTGTGGCCTCGATCGGGTCTGGCAAGGCAGTGCCGGGCTGAAGGGCGCCCTGTGGCGGGCCCCCAGGCCACCCCTTCAGCCTACGGAGTCTCCGCCAGCTGAAGGAGCGGCCTGGCAGCGCCGGGCCCAGCTGAGGGAGAAAGGGGGAGGGGTGTGGGTGGCAATTTTCCACACACCCCCATATGACTGAACAGGGGCATTTGTCCCCGCCCCGTGGTAGCTATGCCACTGTGTGAAAGATAAAAGCTCAAGCAACTGAAGTTAACCACTCTCCCAAGAGGCAGAACTGGAGGGGAGGGAGTGAGCCCTAACTCAACAGGAAGTGAAAAAATTCTAATCCTGTCTCCCTGATTGGTTAGTGAAATACACCCAAGATGTCCTCCTGCTCCGAGGAAAAATGAATAATTTTCTTTTAGGACTCCAGCCCGGTCTATCTCCACCACTGAATACAGTCTATTGTCCTGCTCTCCCAACCTAGGGCGGGGTGGGGGGTGGGGGGAGGCTGGCCAGTGCCCAATCAGTGGGAATGACCCAACTTACATTCCTCTAGCAATAGCAGGCCTGATCAAACAGGCCTGATCAAACAGCAGATAATGACAAGGAATGGGGGACGGTAAAAACTATTGGAAAATACATGAACCCATGTTAATTGTTTTAAAGCAACATTTTGCAGATAGAGACCTTTTTAAAAAATGACACTAAAATCAAGAAAACAACCAAGTTTTCATATTAGTGCTGATAAAACCAGAGTCAGACTAGAATTATGAAGTAATCTCTTCATAATCCATCATTCAATCAAAACCAGAAAAAGAATTTCACTTCTGAAGCACTCCCAACTCTATCAATCTTTCTACTAAATTCCTCTGCTCAAGTCCAAACATCCACATTCTTGCCTGAATTCTGAAAAGGGCGTCAACCGTTCTTCAGCAGAACTACCTTCACTCTTCACTCATTCTTCCAAACTCCTTTCACATTCCATGCAAGTACGCCTGCTCTTTTGCTAACGACAGTCTTAGGGTTCCGGTGGCTGAAGCAGCCCGCTCAGGGGATGAGCTCACCTGGCCCGTTGGTTGCTGCTCCGTTGGCGTTAGGGACACTCTGTTACTCGTCCCCAGAGAGGAACCTGTCCTCGGAGCTGTTTCTCCCATGCTGTGGGAAGGCGAGCCTTGCAGCAGCGTGCTCCTTGGTTGGGGCCAAGGTAGAGCTCAGAAAGATGTGCCACCGAGCAACCAGATGCCGGTACGGGAGGCTGCTGGGCCAGAAGAAAAAGTAAAAGCGAAAAAAAGTAAAAGAAAAAAATAAAGGAAAAGATAGCAGGACAGAAAGGCAACTAAGCACTGCTTTTCCCGCTAATGCAGGAAAGAAACTGAAAGGAGGAGGGGTGGCCCCCTCCAGAAACAGCAAGCTGAAGTTTCTATATCCTGCTTCCCTAAGTATGCAGTGGGAATCACCTAAGTTACACAACACTGCTCAGGGAAGAACAAGGGATGATGCTTTATCCTTTGCAAAAAAACCCTCCTAACTGTGCCCAGAAAAGATAATTCCTAGGAACACTAATTGTCTGGTTAGCTTTTGCATATATTTGTACATGCAAAAGACTGCCTTTTTAAAGTTTAATTTAGTAAACTTCTGTTTCCCGCTGGTATTTAACAGATCGATAGTACAGCTTTCAGACTGTATTTTAATGAAGTGTCCTATTATTTGACTTCAAGGCAAAATTTGTCTCCTCTAATAAGATAATTCATAAGAAGCTTTTCATGAAAAAAAAATGCAGCTCAGCATTCCTGACATTTGTCTGTGAGCCCTAGATCCCTACTTGGCTTTGCTCTTGTAAAAATACTGGGGTTGGCTCACAAGCAAGGCAGACATGGCTAGGTCCAGTGCTTCAAGTAGAACAGAGCAAACCCAAATCAGCACCTGTCAGAAAAGCAAAGTGTTTTGGAAAAGCTGTGCAATCATGAAAACCAATTTCATTTAGCAAAGAAAAGTGGCAATATAGTTCCAACCAATTGAAGCCCCACCCCCACCCCCCACCCAGTGCTCAACCCAGAAAATCAAGTTGCCGTTGAAACATAAGTCTGGACTGATAACACAGCAATTCTGACTTGTGCAAATATGCAACCATTTTGGAAAAAATCATATATACACACACACATATAAAAAGCTACTCAGATAAATGTCAGCCATCTTCTTCATTGTACACTAAACAATGGCTTATACCACACTCTAACAACTGCTCAGTTTGACTGGGCTGATCTGAGGGCAGACTCAGGCCTGGTACATAGTGAGCAGACTGGCAAGCCCCAGGGGCTCACTCCTTCCTCTACTCTCATTGGCACATAAATCCAAAAATAACAGGAATAGAGCAAACAGTAACATCGTGTTTGCACTGATTTTCCGTGGCTAGGGCCCACAAAAACCGACCTCTCCTAGGGTTGCCATATTAGCTGGGCAGCCAGCTCTGGCCCAGAAACAAGGTATATCACCTGGCGCCCAGCTGCTCTATTACACAACAGGGTATTTTCACAGATTGTCCAGGGAAAAAACTGAAAAGAAATACCGGACATTTAAATGTCTGGTATTTTTTCAGTGTTTTTCGTGAACAGTCAGTCAAAACACCAGACTGTCCAGGTCAACTGATGCCAAGGAAGCCCAAGGGCAAAGCAGCAGCTGCTGCTGCTCTAGCATGACAAACAGTACCCTCTGTTAGCTTTAAGCAAACCAGGCCCATTTTCAGGATGAGAAGTTGGTTGAGAAAAACGAATCTGGAAGGTAGACTGCGGGGATGTATGCTATAGGTAAGAAGAAGATTCTGTGCTTCTCACCAAAGTATCTCCTTTTCTCCTTTAACCATAATCTTCTTCCCTCCGTTGGCGTTAGGGACATCAATTTCTGATGTGATTGAGGGACATCTGCCATTTCTAATCTGGCCCAGTAATAGCATAAATTGCTGACTTTGGGAACGTGAAGTTTCAGTTCAAGTCTGAACTACTCACTGCAGAGTGGCTGTCTACTAGTTGCAGCAGGTATAGTTTACCGGTCGCCTGCCAGATAGTTGTTCGTTGTTCAGTTATTGTGTACTTTAGTATACAATACAATAAACCTTTCTGTGCATAACTACTTTAGTATAATTTTGCATTTATGCAATTTATGATGTTTGGATTGGTTGTGAGCCTCTCTGAGCCCATGTGGGAGAGTGGCATACAAATTTAAATAATAAAGAAATAAACATTGACTCTGTACTGGTTTCTGATATGCTTATAAATGTTCTTGTTTGTGGTTTCTACGCTGAGGTCTTCCTTGCGTCTGCATGGCCGAGCACCAGAACACTGTACACCAGGGCTCAACAAATCCCAGATGCCACATAGCCCTGGCACCTGGGGATTTCTTTGCACAACCTGATATTTTCAGCAATAATTTCATGATGATGGTCAGTGTTGCCCCATAACTCAGTATGTTTTTTAATAGCTTGAACAGAATTCGGACAAACTGTGGTGGTATTAAATCAAAAGTACAGTAATAATTATTCAAAAACCTGTAGCCTGAAAAATGAGACGGGTGCCTAATTTATTGGGCTGACTTGGCATGGCAACTCTCTTGTTTAATTGTGTGAGATGCTGTCTCCTTACAGCCTTAGCTGGAGGAGTAAAACCATGGCTCCTTTTAGATGTTTGTGTCTGGAGTTATGAGGTGGGAGATGTATAAGAATTCTGTATACACATGCATTACCAATATGTTTAAGTAGTGTTCATTATCATCATTTTGTGTGTTCTAAACTAGCCTTGTGTTGCTTTTACTTTCAGAAATCAGCATGCACTTAATATATAAATGGTGCCAAGACTGAGTCATACTGGAATCCTTGATACCTAATGCCAGACTAGTAGTGATGTACTTATTACTTAGCGATGAAGAATGAACTCAGTACATGTTTAGAGAATCTGTTATCACTATTTCACATATTCAGAGTTCTATACTAGGTCTCCTAAGTCAGCAGCTGTTAATGCGACTGATTTGCAAATGCAAGTATGCATGAGATTTACATAATATGCAAGTTAGACCACCAGGAAACTGAAATATGGCAACCATAACTTCTATAGAAAATAGGTTTAACAGGTAGAAATACCAGACTTTAACAAAACAGGTAGAAATTACCAGGTAGAAATTACCAGACTTTAACAAAAGCAGAATTAAATTCTGTGTCACACTTTGTTGGGTTGAACCTATAAATATAAATGGGCAGAGTATTTGTTACCCATGACACACACTTGCTGGTATCCCCACTGCGCTGCATGTGTGTTCAATGCTGCTGTCACTGTGCATTCACACAGGGCCCTTTGGAATTTGTAAACATTAAGTGATGTAAAAGGTCAGGAACAAGTTTGCTGGCCTGAAGTCATTCCACCTTGCTGTGATCCTGTCAGATCTCACCAAACCAAACAACGTCACTGTAAAGTCTGGTTTGAATGAGAAAGCTTTGGCACTGTTGCTGTGGATACAGCTGCGGTGGCTGCTGAACGCAGGGCAACTCCATTTCTTTATTTTGTAAGTATCAGACATCAAAAATATTGCACAGAATAGCTATTTTAAAAGAACCTATACGCCAAAAAAAATTATTATGAACGATTAGTCATAGTTATGTTTTCCTAAACCAACACAAGAAAGAAGCAGATCCTCAATACATACAGTATAAAAACACTATAAAGGACCAAAAGGAAGGTATAAAAATGCATGGCATGTGAATCATAGACACAAAATCTGTTTTATGGTTACCATTTGGAAAATGACATTAAACCATAATGAGGCTCCAGATACTGTACCTCCAGATACCTGTACCTCATTCAGATTTATATCAAATACTTTCCAGTATGGGAACACTCCACTGTAGGACAATTCATGTGGGTGAAACCTGCATGCAGCCCTTTGGTACATACAATTTTCCTCAATGAATCAAACAGCAAGTCCCTGGGCTGTTTCAGGCTGAGAAAAGACTACAGGGAGAAAGGCTAAAATCCCCTTCTGCCATCCCAATCCAAACAACCTCACAGATTTAAGAAGCGGTCTGTGTCTCCTTGACAGAACCCAGGGGTGACGCCAAGCCCTCAGAACTGGACAGAGTAAGGCAGTTGCTTCAGGCAACTTTTTTTGTGAAAAAGTGACACAATGTTCATTCTTTAATTTCCTATCTGTTGTTCCGTGCACACCTAGCTAACCTGGGTATAATCTGATGTTAGTACCCTAGGTACCAAAATATCTTAGTTTCTTGGCCCATCAGCCTACTCTGGTGGAGTGAGGTACAACCAGTGACTACATTTACCAAAAAAAGTAACCACTTAGGAACATGAGGAATTGGATACTCTGAAATGTGACAAAAAAATGAGAGGGCCGCCAGCACCCCCAGGAATATTTATGGTTTGGTTTATGGTTTATTAAATTTGTATACCGTCCTACCCCCGGAGGGCTCGGGGTGGTAAACAACAGCTGCAGAGTAACAACAACAGTAATCATAACATTCAATAGTAACCAACAAAGTGTAACATCAATATTTGAACAAGCATTGCTTATTAATAGAAACATCAACCTTTGAACCATCTGCTGACTGCACCTCTCTATAAACACACCAAATTCATCCATTCCTACCTGCTTTTCTTTTTCACTTGGGTCAACACTCACACTCTAAGATTCAGATGCAATTAAATGAGAAACCTTCAAACAACTAAATCAGCAACAATGAGGTGAAAAAAAGCCAAGCTCCCACTGTTTGTTGTAAGACAGCAAAGTAATGAGTCTTCCTAATAGATATAAAACAGTGGTGGCGAACCTATGGCACGGGTGCCAGAGGTGGCACTCAGAGCCCTCTCTGTGGGCACGCACAAACAGAGTCGTCCCCTGCACCCCATACATCTAGGCTGGCCTGTGCCGCTGGGCTCGATTATTAGCATTAAACCTAAGACCTAGTTTTGGGGAAGCAGTGTAGGAAACCCTGTTAAGCACAGTTAAACCCCACTGATTTTCATTTGAAGAACTAAAGCGCGATCCTTTACCTGGGAGTAAGCTCAGTTGCTGGCAATAGGGCTTGCTTCAGAGTAAACCATCCTAGGGTCGTGATTCAACCGTTGGAAGAGTTACATGGTTGCTTCAAAGGAAAGCCACTGACTACCACCAAGCTTACTCCCGAGTAACGCACGTCTCAGAGCCAACTGTTTTTTCTAAACTAAAACCTCAGTATTCAGGTTAAATTGCCATGTTGGCACTTTGCGATAAATAAGTGGGTTTGGGGTTGCAATTTGGGCACTCGGGCTCGAAAAGGTTCGCTATCACTGATATAAAACAATCCTTCCCAGACATGCTCACCTTCTCCTGGACTGAGGTCATGCTCAAAATCAGAAAGTTAATTATGCAATCAGAACACTGATCAAATGAGGCAGCTTGGGAAAGACATAATAAAGAATGGGAAACATTCCAGAAGAATTCTAAAAACAAGATTAAGAGATTCTTGAAATTACTTCTACTCCCTCTACCTCTAGTTTCTACTTCACAATTATAACATATCCTGTTCACAAAGAAGAGCTTTAGTACTCCAAAAGGAATTGGGTTCCCAAAACTTCAGACATTTTGAACCTGGTTCATCAGAACCCTCTGATCTTTAATTTTTTTAAAAAGATGATGATGATGATGATGATGATGATGATGATGATGATGATGATGATGATGATGATGATGATGATGATGATGATGATGATGATGATGATGATGGTGATGATGATGATGGTGATGATGATGGTGATGATGATGATGATATTGGAGTCCGCTGGTAGACCGTGAGGAACTCTTCATATTCCATGGCGACTGGGGGAGCATATATTTCATCAGAACTCCTTAATATTAATATTCACTTGTTAGTAGTGCATAATCTTACACCTACAATTATACTAATGTTAACACATAACACACACACACACACACACACATATAGTCCTTATAATTTTTATCTCCACCAAATGTGGAGATATTAGCTTTTATTACATCACCAGTTTATCTCATATAGTCTATACATATATAGTCTATACATGTTGTATAGACTATAATTCTAATTAAGTATTCATGTATATGGCTTATTCAAAGCATTCATTTTTAAAACACCACTTTATTCAAAACAATGGCTTTGGTTATTAGCAATCCTCTTGTCTCTTCTCTTCCATCTTTGTCCTGGTCTTCTGTTCTTCACCTACCTCTCAGTTACACTGGGAGGAGGGGAGAGTTGTAATTTTCAAACAATATTATCATGTGCTTAGTATTGGAAGCAGTGAATGTGTTCCCATCTTTATGCACTACTAGAAAAAAAGGAAACCCCCATTTATACTTCACTCCTTTCTCTTTTAAAATATCAATAAAGCTTTTCAATTCCTGTCGTGATCTTAAAGTTTCAGGAGCTAAATCTTGCAAAATTTGTAAAAGAGTTCCCTTATGTATCATATGTTCTTCGCCTTTGAGAGCCTGCACCATTTTTCTCTTTTCAGAATAAATCTGTTAAAGCAAGTAATAATGTCTTGATTAAAATACACTTGTATGTGTTCTTTGCCTCCTTCTTGGTTAGAAGCAAAGTTAATTTTAATTCCCAAACCAGGCAAGGATGCAACTTTAAAGGAATCATATCGCCCAATATCATTAATGCATATAGATTATAAAATATTTACCAAAATATTAGCCTCCAGACTGAAGGAGTGTATCCCAAGACAAATAACATCAGATCAGTATGGCTTTTCCTGAAACATTAAATAGTGGATGCAAGTAGGAAAGTAATAGGTTTTTATTTCACTCAAAAAGAGAGAAGAAAATGCTGCTGTTATATTATCATTAAATATTTAAATAGTGTTTGACACATTAAAACTCAGGGATTATTTTAAAAAAGAGCATCAAATATTATATAAGGAACATTTTTAAAATTTAAAGTTAAATTCATTCTCAACTCTGTATAGGTCAATTGAGATGGAGAAAATAGAGAAAATGGAATTTCACCGTTGACCCCATTCACACAGTCACAATTTTGCTTTAGCTAAAAAATATGGTTTATGACTTACAGAGTCCCTTTTTAACAAGGTATTTCTTAAAATGCAAATATAATGTTAGAGAAAGGGAACCAAATAGGGTCAAGAAGTGATATTCCAGAAGGATGCAATTGGATACAGAGACATCAAATTGCAACTTTTCTTTAAAAGAGAGAGATTAGAAACCAAATAAATAGACTTCTCACTAAATTTGAAGAATTAGTATACAATATAGAAAAGAAAGAGGGGAAATCAATTACAAAAATATATAAGGTATTAGTGATTCAAAATCCATCTCAGTTGATTGAAAAGAATTGAGAATTAGAATTAAATGAAACAATAAATGATGATGAGTGGAAAAAATTAAAGTCTATTTAAGTCAATTTTGAGGAATGTACAAGAACATGGGTTAAACATGAGGAGCAGCAGTGGCGTAGGAGGTTAAGAGCTTGTGTATCTAAAACATCTGGAGGAACTGGGTTTGATTCTCCGCTCTGACGCCAGAGCTGTGGAGGCTTATCTGTGGAATCAGATTAGCCTGTACACTCCCCCCCACACCAGCTGGGTGACCTTGGGCTAGCTTCTTGGAGTTCTCTCAGCCCCACCCACCTCACAGGGTGTTTGTTGTGAGGGGGGAAGGGCAAGGAGATTGTAAGCCCCTTTGAGTCTCCTACAGGAGAGAAAGTGGGGATAGAAATCCAAACTACTACTACTACTCTTAAAGTTGCTTCAAAAATGGTATTATATCCATTTAGGACAGTGATGGCGAACCTATGGCACGGGTGCCCGAGGTGGCACTCGGAGCCCTCTCTGTGGGCACACGCACACAGAGTTTGTCATGTGGGGGTGGAAAATCACACCACCACCACCCCACACACACACATCTAGGCTGGCCTGGGCCACTGAGCACGATGTGTGCACACTGCGGTGAGCAGGGACGACTTGGCTGGCGGGCCTGGTGACTGTGCTCCGGGGGGCTGCTGCGCCGAGGAGGCAGAGATGCTAGAGAGGCACAGAGTGGTGCGTGCGGGACTTGCTGGAGGCTAGAGCAGGCTGGACCCTGCTCAAGCGGGTGGGGAGGAGGAAGAGGGAGCCAACCGGTTTTTTCTAAACTAAAACCTCAGCATTCAGGTTAAATTGCTGGGTTGGCACTTTGTGATAAATAAGTGGGGTTTGGGTTGCAATTTGAGCACTCGGTCTCAAAAAGGTTCGCCATCACTGATGTAAGATTTATTATATAATGAAGGCTGGAAACAAAACTTGTTGAAGATGCTGTGGGGCGCTGGGTATTTTTATACATATGTGTTGGTCCTGAACCACGATAAGAAAGTTTTGGGAAGCTATTTTTGCTGAGATGAGAAAAACAACAAAGGAATAGTTAGAACTTACAATCAAATTAGCCATATTAAACTTATTTTCTAATGAGAACATGCACTGCAAGCAGGAACTCATAAATTTGTGTTATTGCCACAAACTGGAAAAATACAAATAATATTTCTTTAGAGAGATGGCTGGTTAGAATCAGGAATTTTATTGTACTGGAAAAATTAACTAACAATATTAGAATAATACAAGGAAGAAAAAGAAAGATGACTTAATAAGAAACTGGAATCATCTTGTAATATATTTAACAGGGTGTCCAGAAATGAAAATATGGGATAAGCTTTAATATGTTGAGCACTAATTTTGGGAAGAGTAATTTGGATATAATTTGTATTTGTATAGAATGTATAGAATGTAGCCATAGAACACCATAGCCATGTATGGGTGTGAAAGCTAGACTACAAAAAAAGCCGACAGAAGAAGAATAGACGTGTTCAAGTTGTGGTGTTGGCGAAAGCTACTGTGCATACCATGGACAGCTAGGGTGACAAACGCAGAAGTCTTGAGCTGCATAAAACCAGATACATTTGCAGGATTTACAGTAAATTGTAATTGTAATGATTAGTTCTTAATCATATTATTTAATATTTATGAATTATTCTGATGTTATTTACTAAAACAGAGCTTATGTTATCATTAACCTGAATGCCTGAAACTGCTTTCATCAGTTACAGAGAGTCATCCCTTTTTACCATAATCATATATTCTTTGCAGTAAATACTGTGATAGAATGATCAATCCATTATCGATTTAATATCACTCAAATAATAGCCATGAATTACAATGTCAAGAGGAGATCACAATGCAGTGCAGCTGTAGTTGATTCTATAGCTTTTTCTTTAAAGCAAATGGAATAGAGGTCTTTTTAAAAATACATAAATACGGTAAACTTTACAGAACTAGTCTATTTAAAAGTTAGCTTTATCATGATTTGGGGATGTTACTGCCATAAATAAATGTAGCCTATGCACTGCCTAAGGCAGGGTGGGGAACCTTTTTTCTGCCAAGGGCTGTTTGGATATTTATATCATCATACGCAGGCCATAGAGAATTATCAACTTAAACATTAGCCTGCTATATTGGGTGAAATATTTAATTAACTTATCCCTAATGTGATGGCTAGAATTACTTCTCTTTACTATTATGATTCACTTAATATAATTTATGTTGCTATGAAAAAAGCACCTAGATTTATTGAATTTTAAGTCCTACCCCCTTTGCCCTTCCTGGCACGTGCATTTTCTCCCCCCCCCCCAGCCCCAGCCCCTACCCAGTTTCTGATTCCCTTCTCTCCCTCCCTCTGGTTCTTTTGGACTTGGCCCCGCCTCAGTCCTCTCCTGATTCCCACCTCTCCCATTGTCCCTGCTCCAAGGCAGTGCAGCTAGTAGGACACTGGGTTGTTGTCGGTGCCCAGAGGTTTTTTAGGACCCAGTGGCGTGGGGGGTGGCTGCTCCCACGCGTGCCAGTCCCCTCCCCCTGCCTGCCTGCCTCTATTATCTGAGCAACCTGGCAGCGGCCAGGCACAGAAGGGAAAGGGGGTGTGTGTGACACTGATTGCCTGCCTGAGTCTTGTGGATGCAGCCAGACCAGGCTGGTGCGGACATGAACCCTGCAGCACAGAGAGAGGTGATCCGAATGAAACTCGGAGCAGGACCAGACCAAATGATGTTGCGGGCTTTATATGGCCTGTGGGCCAGACATTCACCACCCCGGCCTAAAGAACAGGGCTTTTAAAACCCTATTTTAAACAACATATACCTTTTTTTATCAAAAGAAGACTGATATTTAAATGGCCTGAAATATTACATCACAAGACTTTGCAGTTCTCCCAGTGTTACCCGTTATGACTTCTGATTCATGATTAGAACAAAAACATTGCATAGTTTGACCTTCAGGTCAAACCACAGCTTTTCGACAGCACCTCAATCACACTTCAGAAACAGGGTGTTCTAGAAAACCCTCCCATCTTTAGCTCAAGTTATTAGGTTGTTGTAACCCTGTGGCATAACCTGTTCTTCCACAGTTCTTTCCAGCTACCTAGCCATACCACGTCCAGAAAGCAGAGTCAGCCAGTTAATTGTACTTGATTACACAGATGTAATCATTTCCAATGCAACACAAACTCAAACTTCGCATCTTACAGTACAATCCTAAACAGAGTTACACTCCTCCAACTCACTGACTTCTATGGAGAACATAACCCTCCTTAGGACTGCACTGTAAGACACACACAGCATTCAGAAGTGCATCATAAAAGAATGATTAACAATTCTAGCATTGTCGAATACACTACAGTCTCTGAGTTCCTTGAGATGGAACTGGGAGTTTGGAGCACAAGAGTCTGCTTTGATTTATCTAAATCAGCGTCATCAGCATCTCCATCAAGAACTTTCTGCTGACTATCAACAAAGAATTGAGCCACAGGCAGAACTGTTCTTAATTCCCTACCTCCAGCCAAAACATTCACCAGTGCCATTCTTTTACATTCCAAAAACTAAAAAACAGAAAAATGCTCACAGCAAATATCCATTTCTCTCTCCTTCTGTCAAGAGAAAGAACAACTCCTTTATCCTCTTGGTATTTACTAATTATTTATTGAAACTTATATACCCTGTCTTTCCTCATGGTTCAAGGCAGAGGAGAAAGATAATTATTGAGGGAGGGAGGGAGGGAGGGAGGGAGGGAGGGAGGGAGGGAGGAAGGAAGCAAGCAAGCAAGCAAGCAAGCAAGCAAGCAAGCAAGCAAGGAAATTATCATTATCTTGACACCACACTACATATGGGCAGTCACAGTCAGTATAAGCATCACTTAGGCTCACAAGTAGTCAACTTTGAAGTCAAATCAAAATTATTACAGCAGACACCAGAAGTACACCTCAATAACATTCATTTCTCCTTGTAAGTTATTTTACAAACCATCAGCCTAAGGAAGGAAGAGTGTGGCAGGTAGTGAACTTGCACAACTGGCTGGAACAGTGTCACTCCGCTAGGTTCAGTGAAATGCTGAGGACAGGATGCAGGCACAAATCAACTTCTCTCCCCACACCCCTCCCCGCCCCAGCCACATTAGTAATTAAAATCATCCAGAAGATGAAGTAGTCTTCCTGGGGAAATAGAGACCATATCTCTGCCTCATATAAAACAAAAGCCATAGCGCAGTATCCAGAGAGTTTCTGCTCCAAAACTTATTTTTCTCACTTCCCACTCTGCTTCAGTCCTCTCCACCCTCTGAAAAGCTGTTTATTAGGGTTGGGGAAGGAGTTCAGGGGCACTGAGGCATATGTGAGTAGGTGAGTGCAGCTGGAAGGGTGAATCTATGGTTGTTGTGGAACCCATTTGTGTGGGCAGAACTGCCTTTCGTTTGCTCGAAGCAGGAGGTCAGATTCAGTGAACTGATGGCTAAAATATTTCTGCCCATGGTAATGTTCTGTTGAATCCCACTTTGTAAATGAAGAAGGTCCACAAACTGCTGGCATTTCTATCCAGATTTATCAGCAAATACCTTTTACTATAAGCTATAGGGAGCTGTGTTTTGTCCAAAAGAACAGAAAACGAAGTTTGAATGAAACGGAAGCAAGTGACATTCAAACTACCATATATAAACTTTCAAGTTAAACAGGCTCTTCTCCGTAAGACTATGCCTAAAACATCTTCTGTCTAGCTCATGTCTCTTCTCAGCTCAATCTTGTTCCCAAACCCCAGACCTTCTCCAACAAAAATTACTTCCCCCCCCCCGCAGTTCTTTCCCCAGCCTTTCACCACCAACACTTTTCTTGCCTTCCAAGTCTCCCCCTTTCTCCTACCTTCCATCCCCCTACTGTGTCATGTGCATGTGTGCGTGCGTGCGTGCGTGCGTGCGTGCGTGCGTGCGAGAGAGAGAGAGAGAGAGAGAGAGAGAGAGCTGGCGAGTACAAAAATAGTGTCAGTACACCACACTGGTTTGTACTGTCACAAAACTAGCCCTGCATGTAAATGGACACATCTAAGGAAGAAATAATCCAAAATCTTTGGCCATACAGTTTAGACCCCTTTGTATTTATGAATTATGTTCAGTAACAGGCCACCCCACCCCTGTTCCCCCTGTCACCAAAAACACACATGCAGAAAATCTCTGGTGAAAGTTAGGCAATAAAGAGCCATTCAGATCTGTATCACACAGCTTAGTTTGCAACAGTAGCTTTGGTCTTCACAAAGATATTTACCTTCATGCCTGCTTCCCTTGATCTATCTGTTAAATCCTTAGAAAGCCAGCTTAGATTCCCAACCAGGGTTCCCTCTTATTATCTAGAATCCATACCAATGCACCCTGAACTGCCATGTTACCTGAGAAAATTATTCAAACATAATCTTGTTAAAGCCCAGTCCACTGGACTTCTTTTACTACTACTGTCACGTTAACTTGACTTTCACTGCTTGCAACACAAGTTTATTCAGCAGAGATAGCTTGCCAATGAGAAAAGGTGTTACATAAGGAGTCAGTTATTGCCTAATAGCCCTTTGACCATGACTCCTTCCTATGCCTTGGGCAAGTCAGTTAACAGTAAAACTCAGTCAGAGAACTTACTTAATACGTGACTTAGTTGTAATGAGTAACTACTTATTAATGACTGAGCTTTTGGAAGATCCCAAGTAAATGATGAAGTAGTGTGAGTGACAGAAGATATTTCAAGTCAGAGGTGGGGAGATAGAGTAATAATAAACAAAGAGCTATTTTTCTCTGTGGAAACCAGTGGGACATTTAACAACAGAATAATTTTCTGGTGCAGGAAGAGTGTGCTATTCATACACATTTAATGGAACTACACAGCAGGCAGGGGGATGGAAACCTGTCACTCAAACACTCTTATCTGACGCTAGAATAAACTTTTATAAACACATAGAAGTGTATTTGGCCGTACGTGAACTCACTCCAATATACTTTGTTTTGTTTATGAAGCCACTGGTAGAAACGGCATAAAATAGAATATCCATTATTTTTAAAGGATTCAAGAAATGTCTGCAGCCCTGGTCTAACACCCTGAGTGAGTGATACACAACAAGAGGCTTCTGCCTTCATTACTGAACTGTTTTCCCTAGAGAAAAAGGCCGTGAGAGGGAAGGCAGAACAGAAGCCCCTCCGTGCCCCTTGAAATGACTGGAGTCACACGGAGCGACTGAGTGGTTTTTTAAGGTGAGTCCTAGGAAGAAAACTACCCTCCCCCACACACACCCTGGGCTGAGGTTGCATTCTTTGCTCAAGCGCAGACAACACCTCTCTGTTTTGGCACACACACCCAAGTTTGGAGAAAAATCTCCCTTCTCTCAATGTGATCCTGGTCCACAGATTTAAATATATACCAACAGGGCCACGTTTATTATTAGATGTACTGAAATGATAAATAAACTATATAAGGCAAGGCATACTACATACAATACTGAGAGTGCATTACAAGGTAAAGACAATGCAGTAAACGCAAGGTGATACCTATGTGAACACATCAACACTCCAATAGTTACTGCAGTAGACTACCGTTCTATTCTATTATAAAAGGTGTCCTCCTGGACTGTTCCACTCAAGTACAGTTCTTCATTGCCTTTATTCCATTTATATTCATGCAGAGTTCTGAGTGGGTCTAGCAAACCAGATTATTCTACAAACTCCACAGGAACACTACAAACACACCCACTTTTGTAAAAGATTCTAGGAGCAACACATGCATTACATTCTCCCCAAAGTAGATATAGGCCACCATTTTAAAGCTTCCCACATTGGATCGGAGTTAAAACAACAACAACAGGGAACAACTTTGCTGAGACACTACCCCCTGCCAATGCACACCATAAAAGTGTATCCTTTTAAACAATATCTCAGGGACAGTATATTAGGGCAAAAGCATTAGGTGAGCACATCTCAACAACCGGAGAAGGGAAAGATAACATGTTCCCGTGTTTCATGAGGCATCTGGGCTCTTGAACACAGATGCAAGCAAAGATGAACTATTGAGAGGCAGGATTCAGAAATCACTTCAGCACCCTTAAAAGCACACTTTCATCAATGAAAATGTTGGAGACAAAAATTGGGGTTCAGGACTACAGGCAGCCACTTGTTAAATGGATAGTTTATATTTTCCTGCCAAGTGAGGAATTTTCGAAGTATCTGACGTTTGCTTAAAAAGGCTGATTGTACCCACCCACACTTTGCAGAATATCTACATTTTGGTAAGTCGCCAAATGCCTGAAATTTGGCTTTTGGAGGCTAAATGTATCTAGGGAGGGGGAAGAAATATGCATAGATGTATAATGCTGAATTAATTATCTGTACAATCCATCTCTACTATTCAGTTTAGAAAGAGGCAATTACTGCAAAAAGGGCAAAATTTAATTCCTCCCACAGGCAACTCCTTTTTCATACTATCTTCCATGTTCTTAGCTTTTCTTATTCTATATTAAACTATATAAAATATATGAATAGTTCATGGTTAACCAATACTAGGTTTTAATTGCTAGCCTATGCAACATATTTTAACACCCTGTCATTAAAATTCACAAATGCGCTGCCTTGATCCACACCAAGCTCATTTAAATTTGGCTGTAATAAATACATCCCTTTATTCATGCTTTAATAATGCACTACTATTATGGCTTTCATCATTTTTGTATTCAATTTATTGTATGGTTTTGAAAATCAAAACTGCTTGAAAATCGAATTTCGCTTTTGATGGCCTTCACCAGAATACCACTGTATAAAACATTCAATTTGGGTGAAACACTAGAAATTTCTCCCATTGAAATGTAATAGTATTTAAACAACATACATACATATTGCACGGAAATCAATGGACTTTTAAAAATGCTTCAGTTTGGCTGGACTGAGGACTTTACAGTCATTGTGGTATATTTTTAATACTTCTCGATGGATGTTCATTCTCAAAGGCTGTATTCTGGTACTGTGAAGGAGGTCATGCAAAGCACAGTAATATATTGCAGCAGTGCCAATCTACCATACTAAACTAGGAAGGGTAAGAACTGGCTAGTTTGAGCCTTTTTAAAGACAGAAAACATCCTGCAGCATCAGAGGAAAAGGGCCAGAGATGTCATCTTCTTGGTGGTTACACCATTTAATTTTCATGTCTGATTGAGGAGTGGTGGCACAACCCATAATTAGGTCCCAAAGAACTGGACTGCTTCAAGGACAAGGCTTTCCAACAAGCCAAGTTTAAGACTGAAGAAGCTGCAGGAAGTTTAGTTTGTGCCACTTAGTAACTCGGAACAAATGCAAATATTTCTCCACAAGGGGTTGCCTCCAACCCATCTTGCTAGCCTGCAAGAGTGCCATCTATTTTGTAACCTACAGGAGGCAGTTGATTTCCATGCCAAAAGACACGAGGCTATGCACCCCTTCTCTTTAGCAGGCACTCACATATAAGCAGTGGTCCTGTGCATAACGGGTAAAAAACAAAAAAGCTTAATATCCAGTTTTCATCAGGCAAGGAACAAGTGCAAAAGTGCATTGGGGAAATACTACCTTAGTGATTGAAACCGCATGTTTGAATCATTCCCAAGCACTTCACAGATGTTCCTTACAATCGCTCTGAAAAACCACTATTTCTCAATCTAGTCTTTTGTGCTGGCTGCAGAACTGCATTTGTTTTAGTCAGATATTCACCACAGCCAAAAAGACCTGGCGCCATCCACTCTCACCTAACCTGTGTTGCAACATTAGGGAAAGCACTGAGTAGCCACAACAGTCCTACTTGCTCTTCAGTCAAGTCAAGGCTCTGCATTACAGACAGACCAGAAATGAAGAGAGCAGACTGGGGTCAAAGTGCACAAATAGCAAGCTCTACTGGAACTGATGATCCCACAACTGTCCAGGCAGTACTAGGGCTGTTTATGAGCCTGTTTCATGGTGGTGTCCCACTTGCAGAGTCCTCTCACCTTTGAAATACACACTGCTACCTTAATTTTTGGGCTGTAGGTAGGGTTGCCACCCTCCAACTCTAATCTGGAGAACTGTGTTTGATTTCCCAGTCTTCCACGAGAGCAGCAGATTCTCATTTGGTGAACCAGGGCTGATTCCGCATGGGTCAAAAACAGCAGTGTGAAAACAGTGTGAAAATGGTATAAAAGGGTTTAAAACGGTGTAAAAGGGTTTATACTGTTTTCATACCGTTTTCACACTGCTTTTTTTGGCCCATGCGGAATCAGCCCAGGTTTGTTTTCCCACTCCACAGTCCTGCTGGGTGATCTTGGGCTAGCCCCGGTTTGTTCAGAACTCTCTCGGTCCCACCTGCCTCACAAGGTGTCTTTTGTAGGGGGAGGAAGAGAGCAGAGTTTCTAAGCTGCCTTGAGTCTCATTACAGGAGAGAAAGCCAGGGTATCCAATCCAATCCAATCCAAAAACCTTTATTAGGCATAAGATCCAGGAAATACTGAACATTCCGGATACATTAAAAGGATCACTGTTACACATCTTGTAAGACACTAATTAAAAATGTAGCAACTGCTTCCGAGATCTCTGCGTATTCCATGATGCCTTTTCCCTCCTCAAACCCTACTTTCCCAGACTCTACCAAATCCCCACATATTTCCCAACCCTGAGTTGAAAACATATTTAGAAAGAAGGTGAACACTTCCATTTTACAAGATCTTCTTTTATTTTTGTATATTATAAGCTTCAACCAGTCCCGTCATGTTTGCAGCTTTTATTGGCAACTGTTTAAAATGTAAGCTGCCTTAGAGAACCAAACTGGGTACACAATTCCAATGACAGAAAGACAGGAAAAGTAACTGATGCTCTTCAGAATCTTCTTTTTTCAGAAAAGACCATTCAGCAAAGAATGGAAATGATCTCCCTTGCATGCTTCGAGGCAAGGGCAGGCAACCATCTGCATGTGGGAGGAAGCAGCCAGCCCATTTTGCTCAGCATGTAAGGCTGGTTCTCCACTCAAACAGTGAAGGTGATCCCCAGAGGCACTGAGAGGACTGCCGAAGCGGAACTTGCTCCCAGCATGTCTGGCCAAGTACAACCCACATCAAACCCCACCCCTTTCATTTGCCAACCCATAATTGAAAACCATCTTCTCCCACTTTAGGCTCTTTGGGGCAGGGGGGACATGATTTTGTCTCATACATTCAAATAATTAAGATGGAATATCCTCTCCACTGACCACTTCTGTGCTTTCAAATTAGATTCAAGATTTTATAACATGTGTTAAGGAAAGAGTTTAAATTTGACAGAGTAATGGTTCAGCCAACAGCAAGATTGTAATTTCTATCATAAATGGAAGCAAGATTTCCATAAGAATTGCTGCAGTCTGTAAGAAAGCAAGTTTCGCAATGACAAATTTGTCTGGGCAGGAAGAATTGGAGATTTTATTAGGCTTTTGTTGCATGCCAAACAAGTCTCAGGAAGAGGTTACATTTTGTTAACAACCACTAAAATCTTAACAGCAAGAATTTGGCTTCAGAAGGAACTTGCCCTTCAAATCATAAATGGTTCCTTAAAGTTTGTGGGACTCTTACAGTATATAAATCTGTTATGTTTACCGTATGCAAAAACAAAATGGTCTAATCTTTTCACTCCGATAGAGTTTGGGAATGCTCATGGATTGAATAGCATGTAGGGATAGTGGCCAAGAGTTCCTTCTACCACCTGCTTATGGTTCACCAACTCTCACACTTCTTTTCACCCCTCAACGGATATGGACACACTGATTCATGCTGTTGTAACTTTACAGTTGAACTACTATAATGCACTCTACATCGGGCTGCCCTTGAACACAAGCCAGAAACTGCAGCTGTAATTTATACAAGTCTTATTGTCTGCTGCCAATACGAAAGCTCCCTGCCATCCTCTAAGTGGCAGCCTTTCTAATACTTAAAAAAAGCAATCACGTCCCCTCTCAACCACCTCTTCTCCAGATGAAACATTCCCAAGTTCCTCAGTCTTCTGATTTGGATGTTATGCCTCTGCTGATACCCTCAAAAGTGCAGTAGCTTTCTTTTGCATTGCACCAGCTGCTCACATTTATGTTATGGTCCACCTGTATCCCAAGATCTTGTTCAAACACACTGCGACCCTGAAGTGTGTCTCCCATTTTGTTACCCAAATTTAGAACTCTGCACTTGTTCTTTTTGAACTACATCTTTTCACATCCACCTACTTTTCCTGTATGTTCAAATCTTGTTGAATTCTCTATCTTCCAATATGTTCACTGCTCCTCTTAAATTGGTGTTATCTGCAAATTTGTAAGGTAGTCTCTCCACCCCCCGCATTCAGATCATTTCTAAAAGTACTAAAAAGTACTGGGTCCAGAACTGAACCCTGTGGTACCTCACTGGTCAAGACCTTCCATCCAAATGAAATCCCACTGACAATTAATCTTTCAGTTTGGTTCTCCAGCCAGTTATCTATCCAACTATGCTATAATCCAGTCCACAGTCTTCCAATTTACTCATCAAACATCATAGGAGACCCTGTCAAAAGCATTATTGAAATCCTGGTAAACAACATCGATAGCATTCCCTTGATCAAGTAAGCTTGTCACTCGATCAAAGAAAGAAACCAGGTTGGTCTAAGGTCAATTCCCCACTCACGATTAGATGCGTGCTCGTCACTCCAAACATCCAGGTTTCCAGCAAAACTCCCCACTTCACCAGCGCCAAACACGCACTCATCCCGTTTCTGGTGCCCCCCCCCGCCCCCCCGAATGTGTTATTTTAGAAATACAAAAAAACACAAGTGAACCTGAATTTTTGCAGCCCCACCCCCCAGTGCATGCCCGGTGCAACGCGCACCCTTGGGCCCCCTGGTAGCTATGCCTCTGGAAAAAATGATTATTTTTCCATAGGATGCCTTTTCCCACAGACTCTGGCTGCTGCTTTACCCACAATATGCAAAGAAAGCCTGCAAAATGCAAGTTGGAATATTTCAACCTGCAAGCTGCTCATGAAATCAGAGTAAAACAACCTCTCCCACAGATGAATGCTCACTCTACTTACCACCAAAGAATTTCATGATATTATAATCATCCTCTGGAGAGCAACTGTCCTAAACACAGCTAAAGGCAAATTGCCTGAAAGTACATTTTGACCAGTGGGGTTACATAGATCAGAAATGGCAAAGTACTTATCGTGTCCACCCTGGCAATAAATGCACTAGTATATGTTTACATCAGAAAGCCCCCCTGTTCCTTCAGGGTTCAAGCGTTATATACAGTAACTGGTTAAGATGCTAGTGGAAGACAACATAAAGCCCTTTCACTCAGATTTTATGCAGAGACCTTCCCTGGTTGCCTCAGCCTCTGGGGATTAGCAGGGCCTTCTCTGCTGTAGAGCTCCAGCTCTCCCACAGGAAATATGCCTGGCATGTCACTGTTTTCTTTCAGGTGCTCTGTGTGCGGTGCAAGGGTGGGGAGGAGGATTTTATTCTCTTGTGCCTCCTGAACAGCTTATGTTTCCCTGCTATATTTCCTATGATAATATACTATAGTTTCTCAGTTTTCTGACCTTTCTTGAACTTTAGACAACTTCTTGAATTGTCAAAAGACAACTTATAGTGAGTTGCCACGTACAATTCATTTGGAAAGTTCAGATATTACAGTGGAAAATAAATGAAATGTTGCCATCCATTCAATTTCTGCTTGACACATTAACACTGTAGGAGTCGTTAATTTACTTTAAGCATTTCGGCATTTTTGTTGATTTAGGAATTCTTGCACAGCACTGTAAAATTCCTCTCCCCACATACACACAAACAGAAGAATAATTTGAGGTCAAAAACAGGCCCTTTCTGCACAAGTCTTTTAAAACATTTGGAGGCAGGAAATATAACGTTCCCTCCATGAAGTTCCAAATTGTTTTTTTCTCCCTTATGTCCCAAAAAGGTTTTGTTTACAGCCTCAAAACATTTTAAATGAATCTCTTTTTAAAATGATTCTCTGGTTAAAAATGTTTTCAAAACGACTTCAGTTGCTGTTTCCCATGCCTCTGTACCATCCCTGAACTTTCTCCTCGGCACCATTTTCTGAGCTCTGTTTCCCCTTGCCTGTTTATTTTAATCATTCCTTTGGTTTTTTTTATTTTGGGGGGGGGGGAGGAACTCTTTGAAGCATCGAATATACAAGCTATGAGAATGCTATGAGAATCACAATAAGAAGCTTTGAAGAACTGAAGCATCAATTCAACTCATAACTCAAAAAAAGGGGGGGAAATACCTAATGACTGCCAAGAATCATCGCAAAGGGGTGAGTGCAGGCTAACATCATGATGGGGGAGGGAGGATTGAATTATTTGGGTAGAAAGAGCCACTGTGCCAGGCCCATCCCCCCCAACATTGGCAACCTTTCCCCTTACTTCTTATTATTACTTATTATCAGAGATGACCATTTTTTTTCACACGCAAGATATAAAATTTTGCATTTGGGATTAATTGTTGATCGTATATACCTATTTTCCCTTTCTTTCTTCAGGGTGACTGCATACACAAAAGGAGGACAGGGCTCCAGTACTTTTCATAATTATGTAGAAGCAAATCTGGCAGGAACAGTTTGTCATGCAGAGATGAAAATCCACACCCCCCAAAAAATCTTCAGCAACTCAGCTTATCTGACTTTCATTCTGGTCCCTTCTCTCTACATCTTCTCCTTCTCTGTAAAGGGGCACCGAAAACAACCCAAAAGACACCACCAAAACCACCACTGGTGCAACCCACATCAAAGTCCAAACTAGATGCAATGTATTCCTCAGAACACCAACACTTCGAAGTTATTTAAAAGGCCATGAAGGGCCTGAAGCAGCGTGGGTTGAAGCTATGGTTACCAGCTCTGGTTTGGGACATTCTTGAAGATTTTGGGAGTGGAGCCTGAGAGGACAAGTTTTGGGAAGAGGAGGGACTTCAATGGGTTCTAATGCAGTACAGTTCACTCTCCTAAGTAGCCATTTTCTCCAAGGGAACTGATCTCTGTTGCCTGCAGACCAGTTCTGATTCCCAGAGATCTCCAGCCATCATCTGGAGACTGGCAACCCAGAATGAAACGCTCTTATTTTTGTCATCGCTTTGCCTTATCAAGCGCCAAAACAGCCACATACACTCTCCTGGTGGTTTCAGCAATTTAAAAGGAACGGAGGAGGGCAATAGTGCTGCACCATGGCCCTGGTCAGGATCCAGCGCTTGCTGCAATTTTAAATGACAGTGGCATCTTGCCGATCTATCACAAGGACACCATCACATCTAGTTTCACCCTTGTCAAAGCACAACCATCTGTTGCGCCAAGCCCTCCAGCTGAAGACTGGCAGGCCAATGAGGAGAATGTTGCACTTCGGCCAGACACAGTCAACTATAAGTTCCTACTTGTCCAGGACACCTACTATGCGAAAAGGCGATTTTGTAAGAAATGTGCTTTTTGTTTCCAGTTGCATATTACATCCTGTATAGAGTTCTCTCAATATATTCCCTTTAATAAAAATATTTACAATAAACACTGATACTAAGTAAATTGCTATTAAATTTGTTTCAAGAAACGCTATCTACTTCTCTTTGAGCAGAGTACAGACTTTTTTTTTTACCAAAGGGCAACACAGGTAGGTCTATTTTGTAGTCTAGTAGTTTCTGATTCGTGAATCAAGATAAAAACTACATTCATATTCATAGGCATTAAACAGGTGCAACCATCAGAAGACATGCAAAACTTCCAGGCTGCACACCTGAAACCTAACGTGAGACTCAATCCTTCAGGGTTTATTAAAGCAACATGATTTTAAGGGGTACACTAATGAATTTAAGTTCTACTTAACTGGTAACAGACACTCAGAAGACACAACTGTGAGACTTGTGGTGCTATTATTTTCAAATGCATATTTAGTGGCAAACTTGGGTTTTGAACCTTGAAAGGGACCTCAGGTAGATATTGAAATAGTAGGAAGATGCAGGCAGACCCAGAACAATTCCCAGTTGAAGCCAGAGCTGTAACTGCTAAAATAAAAAACTCTACATGTATTAATTCCAGAATAAATTGCCACAGCATTCCCAAAGAGAGTTACTCTCTTCTTTTAAAAGATCAACATCATTTGAATTGCTGTCCACAAACTAATTCACACTGGAAGAATTCTGCAATAATTGCATTAACTTCAAGCAATCTGGGTTGGTGTAAGCAGTTGGTGGACAGCAGCCAGTTCATGGAGTTATTTTGGAATATTTATCCTATATTCTGGAGTGACCTATGTGGGATAAGTCAATTTTATTTACTCTAAAAGGTAAACACTCTCTCAAAATAAACATCTCTAACAGGGGGAGAAAACTACTCAAAAACTAAGTATCTCAGCATCAGACAGCCTCTGATCCATCGGGGAAAGGATTTGCTAATTTTCTGTGGTGTTGCCAAAAAACCCCATCTCTACATTCAACAGGTAAAATAAAACATCGTATGTATATATTCCATGACAAATGACATCTGAATTAGCCATCAAGGACTGGAGTTGCAAAAGCCACCTCTTACATTTTAAAATGTTACTGAGACCCTCTTATCCTTTCACATTCTGTTAGAACACTGCAGAGTTATTGCCCGAGTTATTATAACAAAGTTTATTCACATAAAATAAAGCTCCATTTCCCATAGAAATTTCACACAACAAAATCAGTGAGAACTGTCTCCTCCTTTCCGTCAGTGGAAATTTTCTGTAGGATCCAACTCAGACTCTATTCTGTTCATCTAAAAGTGAATATAACCATTTAGCAACTTGCACTAGTGAGCACCCATCAACTGCAACGCCCTGTAAAATGTTAATAGCGTTATTGCTTTGTGAACTTAAAGTGTTTTGTTCATATCAGAATATCCAATTTTGTTGAAAATAAAACAGACTGAACAAAGGAGCAACCATTTTACACCACTTTACAAACCCCATGCTTAATGACAGAAAACATGAGAAACAGGTCACAGGTTCATTCTCCCCACCAATATACATCTCAATTAATACAGAAAGGTCCGCAGCAGTTTATTTAACGGTCTTTGTAAGTTTGTGAGCTTTTCTAACACATACACAGCAACTTTGTACGTTTGTGAGCTTCTCTAACACATACACAGCAACTTTACATCCAAACTTTACTGCTAACAGGAGCACATGATGCCAGAAACTTCTCCAATATCACACAGGGCCAGTTGCTCAAGCCATTAATGATCTTTATAAGCTAGTTTGCATGGTGAGGGAGAAGGAATGTTACATTCTCTTTCAACATGACTGCCCCTTTGACCCCAAAAACAACACAATCGTTGTAGAAAGCTTGTAGAATGCTTGCTTGCTCCAACTGCCAGCATGCCTTTGGAACCTGCCGTGCCACACTCAATGGGGTCAGATGTTTCTTCTCGAACAATTATGTGTGGCTTCTCAAAAGTCAACACAAGCCAATAATTCTACAACAGTACTGAGCAGTGCAGCAGCCAGGAAACTGAAGTGTGAACCCGGAAGCTCGGGCTCAGATCTCAGCTTTCACACAAAAGAACGTCAACAAGCCATGACACTCAGCCATACAGATGCACTGACTGGCTCGATTACAGCGCTCTTGTAAGAGTAACTGAGAAAGACACATGAGGTGAGAGTACTGCATTAATCTGGTGGGTTCAATCCCAGACTCTGCCACTGTAGTTCCACTACTGCAGACAATTACCCCAGTTATCTGTCTGGGGACAAAATTTTCTCAGAAAGATACACAAACTCTTGCTTACTAACTGGGGGGTTTAAGAATGGCAGTGGATATCTGAATACGCTGAACAAGCTTTCCACTGAAAGCAACAGACATCATCTGTGTTGGACCATGCACCTTGTTTTCACCTACGGCTCCTAAAAGGAGATTTTTTCCTGTAGAAAGTCATCCAGCAAACAACCTTTTTTAAAAATGAGGCTGAACTAATTCTTCACTCAGACAGCATGGTGCTTCCCATACTAAGGATTGGATCTTCACATAAGCCCATAAGGGAAAGCTAAGGTTTGCAGGAGTTGTGAAGTCACAATGCAGTGACTTCAGTCCCCACGCACAACAGCTGAAATGTTTGAATTTGGTTCTGGAAACAGTGCTCAGATAGGGAGTATGTGTATTGAGATACACAACAACGTGGGCTCAAGGCAGATGACTGATTGAACAATCCAGTTTGAAGCCAAATCTACTTTCCTTTCATTTTAACCTGTCTCAGTTTTGAGGGAATAACTGCAATTACATGATGTACAAGCTAAATACTGCCAAGGCCCACATGCTGGGAACTGTCCAGACAGGAATAATTGAATAATTGAAGTAAAATTAGGAGGTATATATGTGTACACACACTACAAAGCATACTGGAGAGTTTACAGGTTTAAAGGATAGTAAAGTATTTTTTTCCACTGGCCATCAGAACATGGCACGCTTACCAAAAAAGTATGAGAAATTACAATGTTTGCATCATTGACTGATCCTTCTTACATTGTCAAGACTGGAGAGGGAATAATCTGAAGCTACTAAAAGTCTGTGCAAAGAGGCAACTATTGAACAAATTCAAACTATTTCAGCTAAGCTCCAAAACATTGTAACAGATTCCACAGCAATTTTGCAAGTGCTTTTTCATTGTCCTCAAGACAATTCCCTCCCTTCCCTCCCCCTATTAGAGATTTAAAATTCTGAGGAGAAAGGAAGTATCACTGAATCAAGGATTAATGTTAGGAACCTAAACATTCTATTGTGAATAGTACTGGGGGCAGTCTTATCCTATCAAGTTATCAACTCATAAACATGTCAGAAGTTATGATCACAAACATGCATGCATCTCATTTAGAAACAAGCTGCTTTGCCATGCTTCTCTTTGCAGAGGTTTTCTGCCCTCATCCTTCCAATTAAAACAGTTATAAGCTATTGCCCTCTGACTTCAGGTAGCCTGAACAGGAGCATAGGATCCCAGAAGGAAGTCTGCTTGATGATAAATAAGCAAACAACCACCACAACAAGACAGGCAACTGCCACATAACTTGACACATTTTATGGGAGGTTGAGACACCTTCAGAAATGTGACCAAGAATAGGCAAGAGACCACCCAAATCCCTCTCCTGTGATGGTAACAAAGAAACATTACTACACCACAAATGTGTCTGTTTGATGTCATCCAAGAAGACATTTTTTTGAGTGAGTGATGATAGGCTAGCCCCAAAAATGTCTAGATGACCCAATTCAACCCAGTTCCTGACCCAGTTCCTGACCCATTTTTTTTGTCTGAAACTGCCTTGATCACACTGATGTCCACCCTGTACCAGGAGATAAATGAAACCTTTCAATACCATCAGCCTTGGTATCTTTCTGGATAGTTCAAAAAGGTTGAGAGTTGGAGACTACACGCTGTTGTGATCATGTTTCTACTTGCTGGGTCAATTTCAGAGAATTGTACAAGGGAATACCAGTTTACACTACAGCATTTACACATCCCTCCACCCATGTTATTCAACATCTATGTGAAACCCCTTGGAAAAGTCCTCCAGAGGGTTAAAATGCCACCCAGCTCCATTCTTCCTCATCAACTAATCCAGATGAGGTAGAGGAAGTTCTGAAACATCGCATTGAATCAGCAGTGGCATAAGTGAGTTAGTAAACTTGAAAATGAATCCATGCAAGGCTAAAGTAGTGAGGGTAGGAACAAAAATGGTGCTCATTCCATACTGGATAGTATTGCACTCCCTCTAAATCTAACATCTGGGTGCTAAATACATCTTCATAACCTTTATTTTTATTAAAATATTTCTAAACCCACTTTCCTTTGTGGTTCAATATTTATAAACCCACCCTTCCTTTGTGGTTCAATTTAAATTAAATCCAAATTTAGAACACATGAAGAATGTTAAACCCTAACTAATCTGCTCCCCACATGGACACACCTGCTCAGAACACCTTCAATCAATTTTAGTTGGTCTGTCACAACTCCCCACCCAGGGAATGATAATCCAATAACACCCTGCCTAGGCTACTGTAATGTCTTGGATGTGGGGATGTCTTGGAAAATCCTTCCATTAGTTTAAGCAGTCCAGAATCAAGCAGACAAGTTGCTAAAGGGCTCTTGTCACAGAGCCCACATCAGCTGGCATCAGGGCCCCGACGGACCTTAAACAGTTCCACAAGACCTGTAAGTTGGAGATGTTCCACCAGGCTTTGGGTTGAGGCCACTCATCTATTCTGATTCCATCTGCTGGCCTCCCAACAACTAGCCACCAATGTGCCATGTCATCCTACGCCGCCCCTCCTACCAAAAAAGAAAACTGCCCACCCTCAAGCAGTCCTTTGAAGTAGGGGACTGCATCAAGGTGAGACAAGTGATTTTCCATAGGTTTATGTTGTTGTTCACCATCTGAGTTTTAACTGATTAGCTGTTAATTAGTTTTATGCATTATTATGTATGGAATGTTTTTAAATATGATTTTAAATAGGTCAAGATCTTGTAAATAAATAGGTCAAGATCTTGTAGCACTTCAAATTCAAATGGACAAAGTGAGGTCTACCAGACATCACAGTGTTCAGAGATAAGGAAGTGACCATCATTGACATAGCAATACCTGTTGACAGCCACCCTGAGCCCAGCCCTAACAACAACAACAGCCATAACAATAATAGTAGTAGTAGTTTCTGGAGAAGATGGAGGACAAGGCAGACAATGAAAAGACCTGGCTGTGGTAAACAACCAGCACTTTGAAAAAGGAAAGTGAATCATTGATTTTAGCCACTTAAGAGCAGACGATGAGGACAAATACATTCGAGGCCAGAATCCAAAAATCCTCAGATGATGCAAAGTGCAGATTATGCAAGGAATCCAAAGAAACTGCAGATCACATACGCAGCTTATGCAAAAAGATTATCCAGACTGAGGCACAATTTAGTCATCAAGATGATCCATAGGAATTTATGCAAGAATTACGGAATCAGTATGGCTAAAAATTGGTGAAATCATCCAGAGAAAGTCACAGAAAATGAAAAGGTCAAGATCTTGTAGCACTTCAAATTCAAATGGACAAAGTGAGGTCCACCAAACATCACAGTGTTCAAAGATAAGGAAGTGACCATCATTGACATAGCAATACCTGGTGACAGCACAGTAGATGAAAAAAAATGAGAAGGTCATTAAATACCATGATTTGAAAACTGAGATTCAGCAACTATGGCACAAACCAGCTGAGGTCATTCCAGTGGTAATTGGGACCCTGAGTGCCATTCCAAAAACCCTAGGGTCACACTTGAAACATCTTCAAATTGACAAAATCAATATCTGTCAGATTCAAAAGGCAGCTCTGCTGGGATCTGCACAAATACCATGCTAGTACATCACAATGTCCTAGGCCTTTGAGAGCGACTCAAACTGTAATGAAAGGTCAACAACCAGCTAAAGAACTGGCAGCTGTGAAATTAAACAAAATTAAAAAGATATCCCAGGGTTCCTAGTGTGTGTGAACCTGCTGATTTAAGGTTCCAAACATCACAAATGAATGGAGGTATCACAGCAACCAACAGATGAAGGACAGAGATGGAAAGCCTCTGGTGGGTGCCCCCCCTCCTCCACAACTGAACTACGGTAAAATGAGTTCATCCACTTCTTTGGAAAACACCTTGTAACAACCAAGTCCAATGCTGAATTGAGTGGAGGAGAGTCTACCTCTCTATTCAGATTATGTACTTCATTTCCCAGGAGGGCCCACCAGGTGCTATGGCACAAATGCTTTCCACAACGAGCCCCGGGAAACCGATACATCTGCAATTTGTGCTGCACCAGGAATCTCTGTTCAATGCAATTAGATTTGCAGCAACTGGTTCTGTTTTGTCAGTTATCAAAAACATTCTCTGCAGAGTTCTTGCAAAGAATACTTCACTAATCAACAACAAAGAAAAGAAATGAAGCACTCAAAAAGCTCCAAGTGTGAGTAAGCAGAAGATGTCCACAGGACGGACATGCAAAGCATAAGCAAGCGACATGAATTCAGCTGGATGACAGACTCATTCATGGAAAATTCCAACCTTCCGCAGAAAATAAACTATGACAGCACCAACAAGTATTTTTCTCCTCTACAATTAGAAAAAAAAATACACAACACAGCCAGCCACCCGTCTTAAGCTTCAGACAAACCAAAAATACCAGGCAGCTGGCTCATCTGAGGGGAGAGTGGCCAATTCCCAGCCAAACCGAAGTGTTTTCACAATCTCTGTGCTGAACATTTCCAAGTAGGGAACGGGGGGGGGGGGGGGGGGGGCAATTGCCACATTGCTCTGAAGTTGTATCCTTAAAACTGGAGGTGATCCACTAACTATGTTCTAAGGATACTTGGATAAAAGTTGTGCCAGGAAAAACCCTGATTAGACACATAAACAATGGCCTAGTTTGAGGACTGATCGCCAGATGAAAAACATTTTCCCCGTTTATATACACAACAACCCTGAAAGATAAATCTGGTCAAGTCACTAGCCCTGGGTTATCACCCTCAATTCTTGTGAATCCAAGTCCAACTCCCTAACCAAAACATCATGCTGATACAATAAGGATGGAAAGAAAGTTGTGGTCCAACCACTGAATTCTCATACCCCTTACAACTGTGACTATTCCCTACCCCATCCCCCACATGAAGCAACCAAACAAAAACAGAGTTGGGGGAACAAATGAAGAATTTCCCTTGTTCTAACCACCTAGGACAGGGGTAGGGAACCTGCGGCTCTCCAAATGTTCAGGAACTACAATTCCCATCAGCCCCTGTCAGCATGGCCAATTGGCCATGCTGGCAGGGGCTGATGGGAATTGTAGTTCCTGAACATCTGGAGAGCCACAGGTTCCCTACCCCTGACCTAGGACATCACAAATAGCCTTGAAAATAGCCAGTTTGGTGCTTGCCTACAGAGAATGAGAACTGCTTCCAGGCACTCAGGAAGCTTTTGTACAGTGGCAAACACCTCCTCCCCTTCAGACTATTCATGTGCAACAGAAGCTGAACTTCAGTACATTTAACCCAGGGGTAGGGAACCTTTAACACTCAAAGAGCCATTTGGACCCGTTTTCCATGGGAAAAGAAACACTTGGAGCCACAAATAATTTTTGACATTTAAAATAAAGATAACACTGTATGTATTGGGTTTTTTTTAACCTTTTACTCCGCTCATTCTGAGAAGCGCATGGATGCGTCCGCCCTGCCTGGGTTACCTGCAGGGCCGGGCAAGAGATTAAGAGACCCAGCCGGCCTCAGCCTTGCTGGCCGCCCGAGAAAGCACCCGCTCACGGGCTCCAATGGGGGGCAGGTGAGGAGGGAAGCCTGCAGCAGCGGCCCAGCCGGGCTTTTCTGGGCAGTTGGCGAGGAAACCCGCCTCTGCTGCACCTCGCACAGGGCAGGCAAGGATGGGAGACCCAGTGGCTCATCTCGATGGAGCCCGCCCAGTGCAAAGAGGCAGAAAGAGCGCATGTCGCGGCTCTCGAGCCGCAGGTTCCCTACCCCTGATTTAACCAGATGAGCTTGTAGTTTCGGCGGATTTAAAGGCTCCTTTATTGCATAGCCTAATTGGTTAGTACTGTCAAAATAATCTATTCCCCATATTGGAAGAGATTCCTAAAAAGGTAAAGTTTCCCCTTCAGTCGTATCCGACCCTGGGGTACCACTGCGAGCATCCTCCCAACAACCCACTGCTAGGTCAACGATGGCGAACTTTCTGGGCTTGGCATGTCAGAAATTTGGAAGATACCTAACTTTGCTGGCGGGTCACCCTTCTGCCCCAAATAAAAGAGAAATGGTTCTTTAGATATTAATTTATGTTTTAAAAATACATTCCAATCCCATCTGGTGCTATGTATTATATAAAGAAACATCAAATAATTACAAAAATGGCTCAAACTCAAACAGGGAGAATGCTTGTTGTGGGGTGTTGGCAAATGCTGGCAGGTTACCCAAAGAATTGGGTGTCATAGTTTGCTTTCACTATAAGATTTGAGCTTTTGAAAAATACATCTGGGCATGCAGCTGGGGACTATGCACACCACTTGCAGTTTCTAACTCTGCTGCATGCAGATGTCTTCTTCTGTACACATAATATCCATATCTCAAAGCATCCAACTCTAAAGGGGTAGGGAGTGGAGAAAGAGAACTTGCTCTTCAAGACATTATTCTGAAATATACATGGACTATTTAAAAGTAGAGATCAAAACTAAGATTCATAAAAAATTTATTACTGCCTACTAATTAGTGGATGAACATTAACAGACGTCAGACCTCTACTTGATCTACTTTGATTTAGTGTCAACGGACTCCAACTGGAATAGCTCTACCTAGCATTTTTCTGTGTTACTCATCTTACATTTCATCATAGCTCTATTATATTTAAATAATATAATAGATATAATAGATAATAGATATAATAGATAAATAGATATAAATAATAAAAACCTAATAAACAGCATTTTTACACAGTTTTTACTGAATATATTTCAGCCCTGCTTCAAATCTAGGAGCAGACACCATAAGGCTAACTGGTCATACACTAAACCTTCTTTCAAGCACCTCTTAAAAATGGGATCATCTTACGTTTTAACAGCAAAGTTGACAAAATTAGAGTACTGAAATCCAATGACTAGAACAATGATTGGGAAAATGGATCTTTCTACCTGAAAAATGCAGCAAGTTTGCAGAAAAAAATGAAATTTAAAAAGAATTAGGGATTTTAAAACCTAAAAATGACAAAAACAGTGTTTGTAGCTTTAATAGTTTCCCCAGTTTCTGTTGCTAGGCAACCGCAGCACTCCAAGGCTTGATTTCTGTGAGTCAAAGCAGTGGGAGAAGGCAGGGTCCATTCCAGGGCTCTTTTGGCCTTTGAGGGCAGACTGACTGGAGCCTGACAGCAACCACTGGATGAATTGATACCACCTGACTTGAATGAGTCATCCAGGGTTGGCTGCTCGATAGGTTTCAACAATAGCCATCCTATTACCACCTGTGTTGTAGCAGTTAGAGCTTCACAGTAGGATTTGGGAAACCCAGCTTTGAACCCACATCTTGCTATGGAAGTGCACTAGGTGATTTTGGGCCAGTCACATACTTTCAGCCTAAACTACATCACAGGTTTGTTATGGAGATGAAAATAATGTAATCTGCTTTGGTCCCCGCTGTGATGAAAGGTGGGGTAGAAATGAAAAAAAAAATAAGAAATACAACTGAAGATGAGGGGCACATAAAAAGTGGGTTAGTAAATGGCTGAGGAGAGAATGAGGTAGGAAATGGCTGAGGATATGGGGGATTGACAGGAGGAGAGAATAATGAAATAGTGTGGGGAGGGAGATACAGAGGAAAGAGTGGTGCCCCTCCCCCCAAAAAAAAATCCCTGAGGGTTCCCTACTATGCAAGAGCACCTGGATCAGTGGCCCACACCACACAACAGGGCAACAGTTTTCCTAGGTATAGGCTGCTGGACAGGGGATGGAAACTTGAAGAAAAGGGGGCAGAAAAACATAGGTTGGCTATTGGCCGGGAAGGGTAGCAGGAAACAAGAAAAGGGCAGGGGCTACAGGGCTTTCAGGAAAAGAAAAGAGGAAATAGTGGCAGAGAAAAAATGAGATGCCTCCCACAAGTCCTTTTTGGCTCTCACTTGTTCTTCCTACTTTCCAAGGAGCAGAATGACACTAACAAAGGTCTGTAAAGATAAAGTCTCCAGTTCTGCAATCATTTTCTCCCAGTTGTCTTCAAACAATCATTAATGTTCACCATTTCAGACCACCTACCACAACTTTTCCAACTTTGTTTCCACTCGTCTCCCTATAAATTAGCTTCCTTTCTAAAATTCCACTAATTTATTTTTTTTAAAGCAGGCACTGAGACACAGTCATGCAGGTAACTAACACAGGGAAGGTTCATATCCAGTTAGCCGGCCAACAGAACACCTATGTGGTGCAGGCTAAGGAAAAGAACTCCTGCATGAAAATGTCTTGGGCCAGAGAGTGAGAGCCCAACTTGTCAGGAAAGGGTGAAGTTTAAGTTGAATAAATAAACAAACAAATAATAAGAGGAAGCTGCCGTTGCCATGTCTCAATGCCTGTTACAGAAAACTCTACTTCATAGTGTACCCGGACCCTCTCAAGTCACAATAATTTACAGCTAAAATATTTCTCTTTCAAAACTGCAAGCAAGGAGAGAGGGATCAAACTATTCTACTTTACTGCATGTACACCTGTACAAATAAATGATTCAAGAACTGTTTGAGATGACAGGAGCAGAATGGATGTAAGAAAGACTTCTGGGCCAAACATCCCATCTCAAAATCTGAAAAGCGGGAAAAGGAACACAAACATTTGTTCTGTGTATTTACAGCCCACTTCAGAGGAACAGAGAGCCAGAAAGAGTTTGGGTTTTTTACAGATCTATAATCCTCCTCTAAGGGAAAGATTCAGAAACTCTCTCACTTGCAAAACAAGCTGGATTTTGGTACAGGTAAATAAAAAGCCTACCGATTTCTAAGCACTTTAAGGCATTTTGAATGTCTGCGTGAGACTTAACCCTCAGATAAGGAAGGTTCATTTCCTAGCATCAGACTGGAAGGGGAAAATGCGAAAAGTCAACCACAACAATTTTGCCAATACTTCATATATTCAAAGCTTGAAGCATTTCTGAGAGCACTGAAAGGTTACTAGATTTCCCACAGAGATCACTTGGTATGCAGATTGAGGACTAGTTGCATCAGGTTTTCTCTTCTGTAACTGGCTGGTTTGGCCTCGGGCAGATTGCTGTGTCTCACCTTACTCTAAGAGACTGTTCAGAAGCAAACACATTGGTGTAAGGTTTTCAGACCGACTCACAAAGTTAAGAACCGTCACATTTCTGTTTGCATGAGCAGTACCACATAAACCCAAGGCACAGAACATGTTAGTAACAAATCTATAACAGTGGAATATCTGTTGCTAAACAAGAAAGATGAAATTTATTGCCAATGAGAACAGACCCAAGACCAGAAAAAGAAACCCCTTAAAGATAGCTCACACTATTTAGAGAGTGCCACAATGAAATCACCTTCTTTGGAAACAAGAGCTGTTTTTATGGAGCCATATCTTTAAAAGCCACACTGGATCTCTGAAAAAAAAACCCACTACCCAAACACACAGGGAAAACCTGTACTTGTTGTTTAATCGCTAGGAAATAGCTCGTGTGCCATGAAGACCAGTTTACCAGTAAATATTATTTTACTAAAAAGCTTTAGGGGTAACTTTTACTGTGAACCACAATAACAACACAACCCCACTCTCCTTGCCTACAAAAATCCAAGAGGAATCAATGGGAATCAATCTGGGATAAGGGTTGAACCCACTTGCCCCCTCCTTCTGATCATACAGGTAGAAGTCTATATCTTTCCTTTTCTTCCTGCTAGAAGTTTAGGGGTTGTCTATGTAAGCATGCACGAGTCTACACATTCCCACCTACCCTTCCTGCTAATATTCTAGACCAAAACTGTGAACAATGCACAACAATGGCTAGCAGTTAGTAGGACTAAATAGCTGAATACTATACTCAACCACTAGTGTGAATAGAGTCTATAAATGGGGCTATAAGACCACTAATGCCCCAATCATCGTGGGCATGTAGTATTTTCAATGTACATAAAATATGCCCAAAGTCAGACATTCATACAATTCAGTTTGGACTCCGTTACTTTCTATGCTGCTATCTCTTGCTGAAAAATGTTCTTTAACCATGTTATCCAGCATGTTCTCCAGTCTTCCACCAGTTGTCAGCTGCTGACTGGAAACCTTAGGTGAAACTAATGTGCATCCCAGGAAAATATATGGGTCCAGGCCAAACAGCCTCCCTACAGATAGATTCTGAACATGGAAATGGGACAGAAGACTGAAAAGTCTTTTTTGCGCATGCTGAGGTCCCAATCCAAATCAAGCAGCACACACAAGGTAATTCAGGAGAACCTGCAAGTGACTTCCTATCATCACAAACAGTGGGGTTGCAGGGATGGAAAAATCTACCATCTCTCCCAACAAGGCTCCTTCAAGGGGTGGCTGTCCAACTCCCTAACCTACGGTCCTTGACATATATAAGCCCTCAGTCAACACCTATTGGTCATCATTATTATGGCAGAAAATAATAACCTGTCATATATGGTTCCCCTTCTCCCAATTTTTTTTTTTGCAATAACCAATCAGGGCTCAATCCAGTTGGCAGATAATTCAACAAGACGACATTTGTTATTTGCTCATAAAAAGATGGGCTTAAAATGCCAGCCATTTGACACCTTGAAAGTGATTCTTGCTTTCCCACCAAGAAATGATCACATTCCCATTTCATAAAACTGTAGGACAGAACTAGGTCACACGGTAATTGTGTAGTCTTAAAGGAGTCTCAGAGTTGGAATTTCACTTTGAAGTCAGAAAACGAGGTCAACAACACAGGAGGGGGAAATCAAAAACCGTCTTAAGGGTATTTCTCTCCTTTTTGCATGCACATCATCACCCCTGATGAGAAGTGTGTGCTATGGCCCCAGTTCTTGAAGACTTCACAAATCAAAGCAAAGTCTGAACTAATATTCACAGCTGGGAACTTTAGTCATTATGCCCGAAGAGCATGTGAATTTCACACGCAGTTCACACTTTAATTATTCCAAGATACTGCCCCAACATGTACACGGCTATTTTCATTGTCCTGTCTCTCCTCAGGCACATTCTGTAAGCACGGGGAGGGGGTGTTTTAGGATGAACAAGATGCATTTGAAGACACAGCACTGGCTAGAAACAGACACAAATACTGTTAACACTTCACAGGGGGGGAAGGGTACTTAAACTGGGGTTCGGCAAAAGCTCCGTACAACAAGAATCAAAATTCCCTGAAGTGGGCAACAAGAGGAGTGTGCTCTATTTGTGTAGGGCAACAGGAAAGTTCAGTACGGCTGTGAACAGTATTCCACATGACACAATTGTCTGCCCTAGAGGAAGAATGCCCCAGAGTCTTTTGCAACATTTGGGGATTTCCTTGATAGATGAGTCAACATGGAAAGATGACTCTGAAGGAGGAGGTTAGGAACCACTGGTCTGAAAGGACAACAGGAAGTCTTGCCTGCATCTTCTCAAACCTGCAAACACTCAATTTCAAAATTTGACTTGGGAATATAGAAAGAACACTGAAAGCAGACATTGGAATAAAACTGACTTCAGATTTTGCCTAAAGTGAAACTCTACTGTTGTTTAGAGGGTTCCTACTCAGGTGAAATATACCAGATGAAATGAGTGTGCACAGAGGGAGAGGCAAATATTTCCAAATGCTTGTCTAATCAAAGAAATTGATTTTGCTCTATTCTTTAAGGAAATGAATCCCAAGCCTCTCTATGAACAGTGAATGCTCATCAGATGCTATGAACAACACAAGAAAAGTTTATGGAAAACTATGAGTAGTACAGTCTCAAAGAATAAGCAGTTATTCATTGAATCCTCAATTCTGCCAGCCGATCAACATCAACAATAATGTCAACTCTTATCCAGTAAATTTGTGGTTCTGTGATGGAATGCCCAACCTTTGTACCCTAGGCTATACAGAACCCTTCACACATAGCCTCTAGAATGACAAAACCACAATTATACCTCTAAGTTTTAGTACACCATTAATCACTACAGACACCAGCAAAAAGGGAATATAATTATTTTTCTATCCCCAATATGTAACAGTATATCAGTTCAGCAAACCCAAAATGTTTGAAAGATAGCATTCTTAAGGAAAGTGATCGGACTAAATAACTGGTAACTAGATCAGCTGTTGTGTTTGATCTGCAAAGAAATGCCACAGCCCACCCACCTGGCATCAGTATTAATAAGAATCAAGTACAAAACAGGGTATCAGATGAACTGCCTGAAAATAAACAGCAGTATTCGTGATGATACTAAAAATCTCCCTCTACTGAAGAACTCATAAAATAAGGGTTGTATAAGAAAGACATGTAGCTTTCACCAACCTGAAATAATGGCATTTTAAAAAGAAGGATAAGCAGTCACCACTGGAGCCAGCACATTAGTTATGCATATGATCAGGGAACCTCAGATTCAATCCTCAGGTCAGACAGGGTGAGACTCTTGGGCCATCAGCAACATCCCCTCCCTACAGCTGGGCCACCACCCCATAACAACTGACAGCATGATGTAGGCCAGTTATTTGTTGAAGAGGGCCAACAGAAAGCCGCAGTTAGCTGTGTTTTGTTTTACTTCCTAAATTAATGCCTTTGTGTAATGGGAAGCCAAGATAAACCAGCTCTTTTCATGATGCTTCACAGCAAGCATACTTCAACTAAGAAATCTGTGCATTTCCTACACATCTTTGGGCTTTTCCCCCCAAAGGAGGCATGTTTGCATTTTCCAGTGATGTAACTTCATTAATTTTTCAAAATCTCAAAATTCAATACACAACAGCAAAATCCCCAGATCCCTCTGTAATGCATGGAATATTGCAATGTTGCACCAGTCAACTAAACTAATGCTGAGATATGTACATCCAAATCCGGACTCTTCCACACCAGAAAACAGGCAAGAGAATGTGCGATACAAAAACCCTCCCTCCACAGCAAAGCCTCACATATAAGACTACAGTCCACCTCCCTGAAACGCTTGTTTTCAATGTGCAGGCATTACCCTAGCAGTAAAAACTGCACCTTGGGCATGAGCTAGTATTAAATTGACATTCAGCACATACAACTGCTTGACACAGTTAAAAAGCAAACCAACTGTATATTAAAGGCACCACAATAAGTCTCCATGTTCCAAATAAAATAATCCCCACCCAGAGTGGTGGCAGCCACGTGTTGCTTTCTCAAAGGCCTCTTATCTTCCAGTAGAAGAGAGAAAGCAACAGTTTTGTGATGACTCTTGTTTTCCTGGGAAGCTAACCAATTCTTCTTTCCATACAGGACAAGGGGCAGAATTTTCTGAGGCCCAACCATTACCCCAGGCCCTATCCCTACAATTGCTGGTTTCATTAAAAAATAAAGCGATTCTGTAACTCTAACTCACATGAATGCAATGAAAAACAGGCAGGCAATATTCAACCCAAATACAACTTAAGAAACAAACTCTCTCGCTCTCATCTTCCAAGCCAGCAAGTCTGAAGATAACAAAACAACAGTCAAGCACTTTAAGAAAATGGAATGCATCAAATTATTCTATACATTCAGTAATGTTCTATGTGTTTTGTGTTAGTTCTACTTTACACCCACTCTGGACACAACACATCCACCTTACATACATCTCTAGCTATGGGGCTCCTTGAGACACCTTGTAGCCACTGACAGAATGTGACATTTAAGAGGGTGGTTAGGGTTAGAATGGTTAGAATGTCAGATGAACCCAAGATGACTGGGTTTGAGTCCTCTCTCCGCCACAGAAACTCACTGGATAACCTTGAGATTGTTGCAATCCCACAGCCTAACCTATCTGAAAGGTGACTGTTCAGAGGACAGAGTGAACGGGGAGAAGGTAAAGCGAAAAGCTGCTTTGGATCCCGATTAGGGAAAAAAGCAATATATAAATGAAGTAGTAAGGATGCAGGACCCCCAAAAAACTTTGCACTCCTCATAACCATCATCATCTATATCAGTGATGGCGAACCTTTTTGAGACCGAGTGCCCCTAACTGCCACCACAAACCCACTTATTTATTGCAAAGTGCCAACACGGCAATTTAACCTGAATACTGAGGTTTTAGTTAAGAAAAAATGGTTGGCTCTGAGGCGTGCGTTACTCTGGAGTAAGCTTGGTGGTGGTGGTTGGCTTTGCTTTGAAGCAACCATGCAACTCTTCAAACGGGTGAATCACGACCCTAGGAGGGTTTACTCAGAAGCAAGCCCCATTGCCAGCAACCGCGATTATTCCCAGGTTAAGGATCGCGTTTTAGTTCTTTGCATGAAAATCAGTGGGGTTTAACTGTGCTTAACAGGGTTACCTACACTGCTTCCCCAAAACTAGGTCTTAGGTTTAATGCTAATAATCGAGCCCAGCAGCCGAGGCCAGCCTAGATGTGTGTGTGTGGGGGGGGAGTGATTTTCCACCCCCCACATGATGAACTCCCTGCGTGCCCACAGAGAGGGCTCTGAGTGCCACCTCTGGCACCCGTGCCATAGGTTCGCCATCACTGATCTATATATTAACAGCCACGTCAGCCAGCTCTGAGGATACTTAAATCCAGTTATTGTGAACAGCCATGACAGATCTTTCTACCAACCTGAACAGGGCCCCAGGTTTGCAGAAAAATGTGAAATATTAAAAAAATTACACTGGAGGGTCTAAAAAATCCAAAAGGATAAAGGCACCTGAAGTTTTAACAAACAGATTCCCTCAATGGCTGTTGCTTGGTAACCATGGCATTCCAACGCTTGGCATTCCAAGGCTTGTTTTCTATAAGTAAAAGGCATAGGGGAAGGGTCCTTCCAGGGCGGTCTTGGCCTTTGAGAGAGGACTCGTTGTGACCAGGCCTGAATTCTAGGGTTGCTAACTCCAGGCTGGGAAATATCTGGAAATTTTAAGGTAAAGTCTGAGGACAGCATGGTTTGGGGAGGAGAAAGGGATCAGTCAGATATATTGTCACAGATACCACCCTCCAAAGCACTCATTTTCTCCAGGGAGACACATCTCTGCTGTCTGGAGTTTAGTTGTAATTCTGGGCGATTTCCGGGTCCGGAGGGGAAGCTGGCAGACTTAGGCCAAGCAGCAACCTCTGTGTGACTTCATGCCACTCAACTTTCATGATTCAACAAGGCCTGGCTGATTTCTACTATTGAACAGTACCCCCTTACATAGGTCAGTATGATGTAGCTGGGTCTGGGAGAGTCAGATTTGAAACTCCATCTTGCTGTGGAAGCTCAATGGATGATTTTGGACTAGTCACATACTTTCAGTCTAACCTAACTCACAGAGTTCTTGTGTGGAGATGAAGGAGGGGAGGAGAATAATGTAAGCTGCTTTGGTCCCGACTGTGGAGAAAGGTGGGGTATGAATTAAGAAAATGAATACAAAATATAGTTCAAGATGGGAGGCAGATAAAATGCAGGTGGCTGAGAAGGAAAGAAAGGGAATGGGAGAGGATATGGGGTTGACAGAAGGAGGGAAAGTGAAAAAATGTAGGGAGGGAGAAACAGAGGAAAGTGAGGTGCCACCCCTCAAGTCCTTGAGGGTACCTTACCATGTAAGTGGACCTGTCCCAGTGGCTGACACCACACAACTGGGCTATAGCTTTCCTTGACAGAGGCTGCCAGGAAGAGGAGAGGGAAAGCTTAAGAGAAAGGAGCAGATAAATGCTATTTATGTACATGTAGTCTCCTTTGCATTGAGTGCACACTCCACTTTTCACCTTCCTCCCATGCCCCCTCTATGTTGGGACAACTGGAAGTTTTTAGAGGTTCCGCCATTAGAGTCCTTTTTTAAAAAAATCAGTGCTATTAACAGAAGTTCAGCAAACCAAGTGAAATGGACCTGGCTCAGGAGGAACATTTTATACTGAATGCAAGGGCAATCACTACCAGGCAACCCCCAAACACAGCAGCCACCCCCTGCCTCCATGACTAGATAACTTTGGAGGGTGACTACAGGGTAGTCTTAAAATATGGGAAGATCTAGCTAGATAGCAATCAATAAACCAGATGGCCCCAAAACAACATTAAAAAATACCCATCAGGCAACCTCCCAAAATGCATGGCAACAAAAAAGAAGGCAGCCAGGTAAAATTACAGATCGGCCCAAATAGAGACACTTCAGAGGAGGGTTAACCAATTTTTTTAATGGGGTAAAAAAAAGGATGGTGTAAACAGGAAAACCACGCTGCAAAGCAAAGTTAGAGAATCAACCGCTTCTCACCTATGGGTGCATGCATAAATGGCCAAAGGTAATTGGCTGTTAGGTGAAGAGGAGTGGAAAAAGAAATAGATTAACTTTGACAAATAAGGTGGGAGAGGGATGGAAACAAAGGGGGGGGACATCCCCTCCTCACTGGTTTCTTACAGGTCCCTATTTGCAACTTTCCTATTATCCATTCTCAAAAACCTCAGTCAACCACCTGAAGATCCTAGACCACTAAGCTATGCCCTTTCTGACTTGCCACCTTCTGGTATCTTTAGTGAGGCTGGATAACATCTCCACATGGGAACTTCCACTCCTGCCTTCACCTTTTTCCTCCAGTACCTCCTGCCCTCACCTACAAGCTTGAAACTTCCACAGCAGATAGTATCAACTGTGGGATGATGACCATTTCCCCTAGTTACATTTACAGGGACCAAGCAAAGGCACTGGGGCTGTAAGCAGCCATGGCATTCATTTTGAAGAAGAGTCACTACTTCCTGAAATTGCTGTTAAATTCTTCAGCACTAGCCTCATCACCCTTCCAAAATATCTGCATCACAAGTATCATAGATCATATGACAGTTGTTTATTATAGCCACTATAAAAGTAGTAGTAAATGCCTATCATTAACACATACAAAGCCCTAACCTGGATAGCCTATGCTATCCAATCTCGGAAGGTAAGCAGGGTCAGCCCTGGTTAATATTTGATGGGACACCACCAAGAAAGTCCAGGATCACAATACAGAGGCAGGCAATGGCAAACCACCCCTGAACGTCTTTTGCCTTGAAGGACTACAGGGTCACCAGTTGACTGCAAGGATACTGGGAAACATATGTACCAAAACACAGTAAAAAAAGAGCATGGCTCACCCCAGGCTTTTTCTGAATATGGATTTCATTATTATCTACAACATTTACAACTCACTTTTCTGTTCAAACAGGGTTGCCAAGGAAACTAACAACAAAAACATCATAAAATACAACATACAACCAATTAAATCAGAGTTAAAATACATATATAAAACAGAGAGATGCAAATTAAAACATAAGGCAGGAAGAGGAGATCACTGAAGAATTACCAGGCAAAACTAAAGGAAGTTTTCATCCATTGGTGGAAGACAATGATCGAAGGGGACAAATTAATATCCCTGGGCAGCCATCATTTTGGTACCATAGCTGAGAAGGCTCTTTCTCTCAGGCTGCCACCCCCCGCCCCCACATTCTGTTCATATTCACAATCTCCCCTTCCTCCTTGTGTGTGTGGGTATTCCTGGCTCCACTTCCTGTGCCAACGATTCTGCACCCGTTTCCACAGCCATGGTTCCACCTCCTGCGGCAGCCATTTCGGGGTAGCATTCTCCAGTCCCACCCCCTGAGAAAGCATTTTGGGGTGGCACTCTCCATCCTCTCTCAAAATTCTGAAGGTGCTCCTAGGGACTAAGAGAAGCTGACTGACTACTGCCTGGAGAGATACTGAAGGCTGGAGGCCAGTTGGGCATTGACAGAAGAGCAGGAGTGTGGTTGGCTGGCATCCTCCAGAGGTCTCCAGAGTGGATTGTTATTTAAAATACATTATTGTTACTTAAAATATGTACCTACCAGTCTTTCTCCCAGAATCCAAGATGGGTAACAATAACATAAAAATAATATAAAACAATTTGATAAAAAACAAACAATAAGCCACCTACTAAAACCAAATGATGTTCTATTGCCAGCTGGCATTCCCGCTTTACCTCAGCACAGACTACCCACTGACCTCTCCTCTAGACAGAAAAAAGAATGACAGGCCTGGTCAGTGGATGGTTAGGGGCTTCAGGTGACTCCCCCGGACAATCAAGTCTTACACTGGTTGGATGGGCCTGTTTAAAGGGAGGCAGGAAAACCCTCTGCTGCTGCTGAGAGGGACTTATTTGCTTGCAGTGGAGAGTTAAACAAAGACAAGTCAGACTGACTAAACACTTAAATTTGGACATTTGCCTCAGAAATCGGCAAGGCCAAAAGCACAGTTCTAAGAGATTCCATGGCTGCTGCAATCTCTCCTGGGAGCATTTTCTTAAGTGCAAGAGATGGATTGATATTAGAGGAAAATCTGGACCAGGAAACAACGGAATCAAAATATCAGAACATGTTAAACTAAGTGGTGCATTCTGTATCTATAATATTTATATTATAGTTTCTTCCAAGTATCTCAGGACCCAAGGTGGCTACCAACAATATAAATCAATGTAAAACAATTTGATACAGCACAAACATTACAAGAAGAGAGATAACATACATTAAAACCAATTTTAAAAACCTCCTTATTTTCCCACTAGCCAGAAATTACCCATTTGCTGGGGATCAGGCTGCCCCAAAGCTCTCAGGTACAACCCCATTTTACAGCCAGAAGAGTAGATACCCCCTTTACTTCTCCTAAGAGACTGTTCCAGCAGCCACTCAAAAGGCTGGATGTAACAATCACTTAATATTCCTCCGACAAAGAGGATACTGACAGTAGACCTTGCTGCGCGTAACAACCTACTACACAATACATGAGAGTACAGGTGGATCTTCATGTATGTAGGTCCCAGATCATGAAGGGTTAAACCATTACCTTAAACAACACCTAGAAACTAACTGGCAGCCAGTAGAGGCACCTCAGAATAGGAGTGAGTTAATCCCACCAATTAGCCCACAATAATAAATGAATTGCTGCATTTTATGCCAGCTGCAATTTCCATATTGTCTTCAAGGGAAAACCCCATGTAGAACACCTTACAGCAATCTAGCCTTGATATTACTGAAGCATGGATAAGCATGACTAGATCCAGTGCCTATAAATAGGGAGCCAATTTCCTAACTGGACACAAATTTCATGGGCACCTGTTTCTCCAACATGCAACCAATATCCACCAAGATTCCCCAGAGTCTTTCAACCAATGATGCACAGCACTGGAAGAACAATTCTATTTAAAGCAGTAGCCCCCATCTTAACTGGACCCAACTTCAATTTGTTCTCCCTCAGTCACTTAGACCACCCCATTAATGCACAGGGCCAGGAGGAAGAAATCACAGTTGGTGGCTTCTTCAGAGTAACAAATAACTGGGTGTTATCAGCATAGTGATGACAACCTACCAGCTTCCAGACTGGCGCAGCACTTAGCTTATCACTTTTTAAAAAGATGTTAAGAGGATTTTTATGTTGAGTTGGATAGCAGCTGGATAGCAGCCAGTTATACCAGCACAAATATTTCTAGGCTCAAATGATACATATGCCACAAAGAACACTTGCATGCAGAAACCTAGAAATTATAAGAGGAAAATTGGGGGGGGGGGGAGTGATATGAGGTAGGCAATTTAAATCTGAATTTTGGTGGGAGCAACCTCACCAAAAGGGGAACAGTTATAGGTGGCCTTTGACCAGTATGTGATATCATGAGGCATGAGACATCCTACTAGGTCCATTCCCTCCCTACATTCCATCCTCCTCAGCTGGAGTTGGCAACCTCAAAGCATGAGTGAACCCCATCCACCCTCATTTTTGTTTAATGGACATTAAGCAACAGGAATCCCCTCCTCCATTTTGATCAGCTTATGGGTAGTTTTTTAATTTTCAGGAAAGGTAGTGGGTGCCACCAAAACCGGCTGCTATGGGCCACAGTGCTAATCACAATGTGACTAGCCTGGGGTGAAATCAGCTCTTTGCTTTGGGACACAGCTGCTATTTGGCATCAGTTTTCAAAGAGTCAGAAGGATTTGTTCTATGCATACTCAAAGAAGAAAGCTGCAATAGAATAAGAAGCTGCAATGCCCAGAGACATAAGGAAGTCAGACCAAGCCAATGGCATAAGGCTGCCATCAGGATAAGTCCAGTGCTTGATCAGTCTGTCAGATGGAAGGCAACAACCTTCAGCTCCCCCTTCCTTGTCATACTATTCCATCCCATCTGAATTTTATCCCAGGACTCATGATGCAAGTGTATGCCAAAAAAAAATCACACTATGGCACCCATGGGTGTGACGCTGGAGAAAGGTGCAGCAGAGTGAAAGAAAGCTGGGAACTAGCTCATTTATGGGTGCATCAAAGGTGTTTGCCTTCAGGTATTTGACTGTAGAAAATATCTGCGTTTTTAGCATCTTCTTTGCTGGGTCAGAGAAGTTAAAATGCAGTCTGTGTTCCTGTGTCCTCGATGCCACTCCCTATGTTCCACAACCAATGGTGCATATTTTACTGTCAAAACCATGAGCAAGCCTAAAACAAAAAGAACTACCAAGGCTGACTCCTCACAAGAATTTGTCCAGGGATTAAAAACACAAAGCAAATTTGAATCAGTCACTCCTTATACATATGTTTTAAAAATTCCTCCAGGCTATCCTCTACAATATGGAAAATATTTTAAAAAAAAACATGTGAAGAGCATTGAAGCTACACAGCCATACGGTGGCTTACTCAGCTCCTGAAAAATCAGCTTTGGATTTCAAGCCCAAGTAAAAACACATCTACAGAATTACTTATTGTCACCTGCTTTGCCCAGTTCTTGAAAACTCACTAAAATCTTATGGCACCTCAAAGACTAATGTATTACGTCAGAGGACTTGTGTGAGTGAGAGCCCGTTTCATCAGGGGTACAAAGCACTACTACACTATGTTATCAGAGAGAGAGATTCACTCTGTGCTGCAAAAAGTTGGGGAAAGAGAGGGTAGTTATTGCAAAGAAGCCAGAAGGCCAAATTTCCCAGACACAGATGTTACATTAGATTGCGAGAAAGATCTACTCTAAAGAGTTAATTATTTAGAGTGGGTGTGGGCCAGTCCCAACAGAAGCAGAATGAATTAAAATTGTGTACATAACCCTGTAATGAGGAACAATTACTTTCCATAGAGAGCAAATCATCTCCATTCTACCGTGAGTGCACACCTGAGAATACCAAGAATTTGCAGCTCAGCAGTTTCTTGCCACAGTATCCTTTCGAGAACTCTTCTTCCCAAGTAAATTACATTTAAGTCTTTTATTTAGTAGCCAGGGGGCAAAAAATGCTCCCCAAAACAACAGATGTTATGCTACCAGACTACTAAAGGGGACAGAAGCAAAGAATTGTTTAAGGAACTATACCACAACATCATCCTCAGATGTAAAGTTACACATAAAACCATTACAGGCCACTGAAGGGACTGCAGAATTGGGGAATACGTGTGCATAGATTAAGCTACCTTACACTGAATCAAACAATTAGTTGATCAAGGTCAGTATTATCTATTCAGCTGACAGTGGCTCTCCAATGTCTCAGGGAGAGGTCTTCCACATCAGCTTCATGACTGATGAACACAAAAAAACTCACTTTTCCAAAAGCCACCAAGAACGAACCCTTTGCCTTCAATCGTGGACTATAATACTAAACAGGATATACCAGCAGGCTGCCATTACTGTACACTTTTCATTGCACATCACTCTGCAATCCCATCAATGATACATCTCTGTTCAGTAAGGATGAGCAAGGACTGCCTGTTAACAGTGCAATTCCAAGTAGAGTTATACTCTTCTTAGCCCATTTAAGTTAATGGATCGCATAGGGCACAACTCTGTTCATGATTTTCACTGTACTCTGTTCATGATTTTCACTAAGGCTTTACACAGATAAGGGGTTTTTGGAAAGGACTTTTTTGGGAATCTACATTCTTAAACTGTGAGGCACAAGTTACCTGAAAGGTGAACTGAAGTGCTGTGACAAGACAAGCAACTAGATGTCTTTCTTCTCCCCAGATCCTGGACAGGACACTTGAACATCAAGAGGTGAAAGAATATGCCCTTTGGGGGTGTCTGGAGTAACCAGGCAGGTCTTACAGACTAGCAGAGGGGACCAAAGTGGAGGACCCCTGAAGACATGCTGAACAGCTACTCTCTGATCCCACATGCAGCAATCTATGACATTCTTCCCGCCACAAAAGTCCGCATGGGATTAGGAGGTGAGGGCAAAGCAAAGCGCAAAGTTCTGTTTTAAACTATTAGTGATTAGCACCAATGGGTGTGCAAAGTACCATCAAGTCACAACTGGTTTAGGGCAACCCAACAGGGTTTTCCAATCAGAGGTGGCTTGCCATTGCTTTCCTCTGCATAGCAACACTGGTATTCCTTGGTGGTCTCCCATTCCAGTTCTAACCAGGACCAACCCTGCTTAGCTTCTGAGATCTGGCAAGATCAGCCTATTTGGGGCATCTTTGGATAAAGTGGGCTAATAAAAATGTGCTGATTTTTAAGCTACCTTAAACACCACACATGGTCAACATTACATTTAGACCAACATCGTTTTTCTGCTACTTTCTCCAAACACAGGCTTCCAGCAAGACTCCAGCAAACGTTAACAGGCATACATGAGTACCGGTAATAACTTTTCACCACAGATGTGGGGTTTAGAGACAACAATCTGAATTGACCCACCAGCAAACAAAGAACTCCTTCAATCACTCTTTCCTTTATTCCAATGACTATTCTCCACTCGTCAAAAGAAGGTGGGTTTGTTTTGCTCCCGTGAATAAGCAACCACCAGATGTCTCCCGGAAATCTACTGCAGTTTCCAGTTTCAGGAAAAGAAATAAAGAACTCTGTGTTCATGGGAACCCTTCACATGCGGCAAGCAGAGGCAGCAATGATTTGGCAGGCACAGAAAATACAAGTGTGCTAAAAAAAGAAACAAACAGCCAGGGACTGCTAGAGATGAGAAACCCTGATTTGAAACATAGGCACTACATCCTACTGGTGTTTTCTCAGAAGTCAGCCCCACTGTTCACGAAGCTTACTCCCCCTTGAGTTTACAAAGGCAGTTCCAGAGTCAGTTTACAAAGATGATGCTGAAAATGATTTATTACTATTATAAAGTTAAAGATAGCCTTGTGAAGTTTGCTGCGTACTGGAATCGGGAAACGTGCCCCCAGTAACTTCTTTGGAAATCAAGCGATCGGTGGAGTTGTAGACTGGGAAGCATTAAAACTTGTAGCCCAAATTCCTGCCACTGGCATGGCCAGATTTTCACCATCCCCTGCTATAGCAACGAAGTACACCGTGGCATTTAGTATGAAATCGCCGCTTTAAAAAACAGCTGCTCTCTCTCTTCCTCTGTAGCCCTCTCTGCAAGAAATACACCCCACAGCCTTGTACGTATCTCCTGCCATTTCCTTCTCCACACTTCCCGTGCTTTAATCCCAATACTTTCTCAGAAAGAGCGCAGAGAATCTTTTCGCTGCTGTCTTTCAACTCCGCGTGCACCGAAGCGGATTTCAACCACCACGATTCTGCACTCTTGCCCTGCTCGAGAGCCCGTTGCCCAGCCCTTCCCTAGAGCTGCCGCCGCACTCCCCGGTCACAGCCAGCCTGCAACTTCCCAGGAGCCCATCTGGGAAACGGGAAGAGGCGCCGCGCCACAGAGCCATAAAGTGCCCCGCCGGAGTCTGCCCCCCTCTCCCGGGCGAGCCAAGCCGAGCCACGCCACTCACCCGAGTCCAGAGCAGCCCAGGATCCCGCACAGGTCCGGCCCTCCTTCCCCGAGCAGCAGGGCTCGCCGCCGCTCAGCTTCCCACCGCCATCCTCCCCTCGGCTCCCAGGCTCGCCCTTCTCTTCTCCACCTCCCCGCACCCCGCGGTGCAGCTGACGTCACTCCCGAGCTCCTCCCACCGCAGGGACTGGAAGGGAGCGCGGAGCCCCAACCCACTGGGCGCTTACGATTGGTCTCCCCGCTCCTGCCTTTTTTTCCCTTTTTTGCCAGGTGGCGGAGCAGCGCTTTGCCTAGAGCTGTCCGGCCCCCGAGACTTGTGCAAATAGCGCTGCAACCCCACCGGAGCTCGGCCACCAAAGCTTCGCTGCAACTACGTACAGACGCTTGACAACCATCTCTTCCGCAAGCATGCAAAAACTCGGAGCGGAATGCGCGGTAAAAGTCGCGTCTCCCAAATCTCGGCCAGTCCTGACGTGCTCCCCCGCCTGTCAGAGACGCGTGTTCGTCTACCTTTAGCAGAGCATACAGAGAAGGAGAAAAGGTTCCCGGGGCACCCCACGCTCCCGCCCCTGTGCTTTCGTGTAACGCGCGCAAGACACGAGTTCAGCAGCTGGCTTTTCATGCGCTGCACTCTCGGCAACCACGAGCGCCCAAATCCCGAAAGAGCCCAAACAGGAAGCACCACCGCCAGCCAGCCCTCATTCCACGGAAGGACAGAGAGAGGGCGGGGGGAGAATCATCCGAGAGGCTGAGTTTGCTTCTTTCTTTTTGGTCTTGCCAGAGCGTTGCCTGTGGGAAATGATCACATTCATGTTAAAAGTTTAAGCCTAAATTAAAAAATAATCATACTGGGATTGAATTAAAATCTGGCTGCTCAGCCTTTTGGAAGTTTTGACAAATGAGGGAGTTCAGTTTAAAGACGCCACTGATGTTTACTTATCTATTTACTTTGTTCGCATCCCAACTTTCTCCCCGGTGGAGACCTTGGCTTATAGCTTCTGTTGTCTAGTTTATTTTCACAGCAACCCTCGAAGGCAGGTTCATCTGTAACTATGATTGACCCAAGGTTGCCTACCAAGAACAGGTATTTGAACCTAGGCCTCCCAGATCCTGGGATGTGCCTGTAATTGTCCTAGCTACAGGTAGAAATTAAACAGGGCAGCGTTTTCTTTTTATGGACTCCCCAGATGAATTTCAGGCTGGGGTCAAGGCACATTAACTTTGACTCCCCTCCAGCAAATATTTCCCTAACTGCTTGAAAGAGATGCATTGCATTATATCTCTGAGAAATAAGTTGCATCTCAGTAAACGTCAAACTTTGTTTTTTTCCACACTGATTTATTCTTCATTTCTAGCCATTTCTGCTATATTTCTCTGTGCACACACTGGCCCAATCTAAAGTACAAGATGCTACACAAAATTAATAGCTTAATGTATATTGTCAGCCGGAAAGGCCCACAGAGTATAGTGTGGAGGGAGAGTCACATTGGACAATACTTTTGAGTATGCATGCCGTCACAGTTCTATATTTGTGTGTGCATAGTTCTTGATCTATCAGTGGGATTTCCTTCTCTGGACATGAGGCACTATTATTTTTTAAAAGGGGTTGCTTTTAATTCATAAGGATCAACGAACCACAAGGAAACTAAGGCACAGGAACATTCAGATAGGCTGTGATTTGTTTGCCGTCACTCACTTGAAAAGAAATCTGAACTGACAAAATAGTTATGAACATTGTTGAAATTCCTCCCTGACAAGGATTTCAATTATACCTTTTCCTCTTAAATATATTGAAGTTTACTGTTGGAGACTGAAGGTTGCTATTCTGTGCCCTCCCCAAAATGGAGCAATTAACAAAACAAGTCTCTGTCAGGCCCAGGCCAGAAAAAGTTGTAGCAGCAGCTGAGTTTTGCAGTTTAAGATGCTGTAAAAGCCAGTTTGGATTTTTGTGGTTAGTTGTCAAAGTCCCATCATGAGATCAATCTTTAAAATACCTGCTCAGTATACTGCTTTGATCTATTCAGTGGAGCTTATTCCCAGAAAGAGTTCCTTATGGTTGCTCTGTAAATTGAAAACACACACACACACACTTGAATTACACTCTCTAGTCGCAAAGACTTCTAGGCAGCAGAATGTTATCAGTTCATTAACTGTGAGACAGGATATACTCAATTTATAGGGTTGCCATCCTCCAAGTGAAGCCTGGAGATCTCCCAGTATTTCAACTGATCTTCAGACCACAGGCATCCATTCCCCTGGAGGAAATGGCAGCTTCAGAGGGTGAACTCTGTGGAATTACATATCTTCTGCACTCCCTCTCCTCCCCAGATGCCACCCTCTGCAGGCACTGCCCCCAAATCTCTAGACATTCTCCAGGCACACCTTTCCTTTGCGGTGCAAGGCAGCTTACAAATCCAAATGTAAAACATACAAAAAACATTAAAACCCCAATCATCCCCCAACCCCCCCCCCACAAAACCTGCAGGCTGTACCTCTTTGAAAGTGTTAGCAAAGAAAACAGTTTGAAAGCCCCACTTTAAGACTTTTAAAGATGGTGTCCCTCTGGCAGGCCCATAGCCAGAAAAATTGTATCATGGGGGTGGAGAAATTAATATATGGGTGGGGGCATCCATCACTATTTACTATGGGGGTGAAGAAATTAATATATGGGTGGGGGCATCCATCACTAGACCCATTTTCTACTTAAGACTCAAGGTGGATTACATGGTATAAAGCAATGTAATCAAATAGCATAAGAGGTCTCTAAAGCAATGCAACAGGATTAGGGGTCAAAAAGTGTAAAAAAGTATCAGACATGCTCTGTCAAGCAATGAAGAAAATAGAATCACAAAAAATTAAAACAGGGCTGTGAGATCATGTTGGAATAGCACACCCTGTGGCACAGACTGCAGTCCTGTTCTCTATTAGCATTATAAAATTGTTCTCCCAAACAACTATTTTACATAGTTCACAGAATTAAATAAGTTTGGGAGCCTTTCTTCCAGTCACTGACACCTGAAACTGCAAATACAACCTTCTTTTCTTCATTCTTCAACCTTCTTTTCTTCATTCTTCAACCTTCTTTTCTTCATACTTCATGCAAAGGAAACAGAGGCTCATTCCGCACATGCAAAATAATGCACTTTCAAACTGCTTTCAGTGCTCTTTGAAGCTGTGCGGAATAGCAAAATCCACTTGCAAACAGTTGTGAAAGTGGTTTGAAAACGCATTATTTTGCGTGTGCGGAAGGGGGCAGAAAGTGTCACTCAAAACAGAGCTTTTAAACCAAGAAACCCTATCATGCCATCTGTAGCTAACTGTTCAGCATTCTTATTTTGTTTTGGGGTAAACAAGCTGAGGTTGTGACTTTCTGTACCTAAGTCTGGAGAACAAATTAATTTCGTTCTCTAAAATCTCTTGGTCTCTCCTGCAGTTCTATGTTTGAAACGTAGCTATTGTTGGGTTATAGTTAGGAACCTGTCCATTTCCTTACAATAACTTGAAGAATTAATCATCAGTCATTTATTTACAATCAGCGACCAGTACAACAAAATAAATGTGCATCCATTCTGCAGTACCATTAGCATAAACTATATGTGTACGAAAAATCCCATCTGTTGTATGGTACTTTGGTACTTTGGACTGTCCTATGCCAGCTGGACTGAAAGTTGTCCTGGAGAACCAAGGGGAGATGATCTTGTGAGGATAATATATATATCCCCTCCCTGCTCAAACCCAGGCCTCCTGAGACCTTACCCCCTAATCTCCAGAATGTCCCAGTCTAGAGTTGGCAATCATAGTACCCACCTAATGCAAACATCCACCCCACAAACTGTAGTCCAAGCTCCATGTTCGCTTACATGAGGGAATTTTTACCTCAGCAGTATCACATATCTGAGCAATATGCTCTCATGTGGACAGCTGGTAGTTTAAATAGCAATATATTAATCACACTAGTTCTCTTCTTTTACATTTTAGATTCTGTCTTGGGGGTGGGGAGAATGTGATATAGCTTGATAACAGCACTATAGTGACATGACGATACAATTAATGGAACTGAGAGTACGCTGTCAAAATCCCACCACAGAGGACCATTGGACAGTTTCTCAGTAAACATGTTCTAGCCTCTGGACAGTTTTAAAAATTGTTGCAAGCTTCTTAAAAAATTGTTGCAAGCTTCTTAAAAAATTGTTGCAAGCTTCTTAAAAAATTGTTGCAAGCTTAATTTTTACTGACCCTCAGTCACTCTTGTCTTGGTTGTGAGGCTCTAAAAACAACCACAGTAAATATGTTTAACACACACTGCTTTTATGTAAAGTACAGATGCAATCCTAAACCAAGTTACATCCTTTTAGATTCATTGGCAGTGCAAACCCTGACTATATCCCAAAGCAGGCCTTTAAATTGCTATTTACCCCCTCCCCCTCCCATGACCATAAATAGCTCATTGCAGTGTAGACTGACATACAACAGTAAGAAAAGCTGTACTCAATAAAATTCTCCCTGGTAGACCACTAATAGAAGTACTATCTTTGTTTTTATTTTGTTTGCATTTTACAGTCCTGCATATGAGAGGCAATCAGAGTGTCTACATTCAAATTCTCTGATACCTTATCTGTCTTGAATAAGGCTGTGATCTAATGAAAACCTTATTAATATTCTTAACAACTTGTGTTATATTTTCTGTCAGAGTTAAGCTCAAAACTCTTGTCTGCATCACCTTAACAAAGTGAAAATGAGCACAAGGCTTTTTTAAATTATGTCTGCTAAAATCCTGAAACATTTAACACTGCAGTGTGAAAACTATCTCTGTGTTCCTATCAGTGTTAACATTTTCACTGTAATATCCTAAAATATAATTCAGTAAGAATGGAACATGTGGCGATGACACACTCCTAGTCAATTGTGTTCCCTTCTTACCAAATGATATATGAGACAGAAAAGGCAGGAGGAGTGCTGGACTATGGATCATGTTTTCTCCCTCCCCCTTCTTGCTTCCCAACCTAAAATATAATTCAGTAAGAACAGAGAACGTGGCAACTACACACTCCTAGCCTATTGTGTTCCACTCTTATTGAATGCTATCTGAGACAGGAGAGGCAGGGGGAGAGCAGGTATGATCTTGCAAGATGCCCCCACCCTCCTATCTGAGCTGGCAGAAGTTGGGAAGCACACATGATCCTGCATGTGAAGCCAAGTTAGCTTGGCTCTGCACACAGGATTGCTTCCCCTTCCTTCCTTAACTCCTGCAGGGTTGGGAAGCGAGGAGGAGGAGGAGGGAGAGAACATGGTCCACAGTCCAGCACACATAATTGTTCTCCTCACCTCACTTCCCAAGACCTGTGGGCCTTGGGAAGCAAGGGGGGGGGGGGTGGAGAGCCCAAACCTGTTGCACCCACCAACAGCTGCTGTCTAGACCCTGTTGTATTAGAATCATAGAATCATAATAGAGTTGGAAGAGACCACAAGAGTCATCAAGTCCAACCCCCTGCCATGCAGGAACACACAATCAAATCACTCCCAACATATGTTCATCCAGCCTCTGTTTAAAAACCTCCAAAGAAAGAGTTTGCCACTCTCTGAGGTAGTGAATTTAACTGTCAAACAGGCCTGACAGTCAGAAAGTTCCTCCTAATGTTTAGGTGGAAACTCTTTTCCTGCATCTGGAATCCATTACTCCATGTCCTAGTCTCTGAGGCAGCAGAAAACAAGCTTGTTCCCTCTTCGACATGACATCCTCTCAAATATTTAAACATAGCTATCATGTCCCCCCTTAACCTTCGCTTCTTCAAACTAAACATCTCCAGCTCCCTAAGTCTCTCTTGGTAGGGCATGGATTCCAGACTTTTTACCATTTTGGTTGCCCTCCTCTGGACACGTTCCAGCTTGTCAATAGCCTTCTTAAATTGCAGTGCCCAGGACTGAACACAGTATTCTAGGTGAGGTCTTACCAATGCAAAATAGAGTGGTACAATTACTTCCCTCAATCTAGACACTACACTCTTACTGATGTATCCCAGAATTGCATTGGCTTTCTTGGCTGCCATATCACACTGCTGACTCATGTTCAGTTTGTGGTCTACGAAGACTCCCAGATCACTTTTGCATGTAGTGTTGTCAAGCCAGGTGTCACCCATCCTATAACTGTACATTTCATTTTTTCTGCCTAAGTGTAGAATCTTACATTTATCTCTGTTGAAACTCATTTGGTTAGTTTTGGCCCAGCTCTCTAATTCTAGTCATTTTGAATCCAGGGTATTAGCTACACCTCCTAATTTGGTATCATCTTCAAATCTGATTAACATGCCCTCTATTTAATTATCCAAGTAATTGATAAAAAATATTGAATAGCACTGGGCCCAGGACAGAACCTTGTGGCACTTCACTGGTCACTTCTTTTCAGGATGAAAATGAGCCACTGATGAGCTCTGTTCAGCCTTTCTGTTCTGCCAACCAATTACAAATTCATCTAGCAGTTGCATTGTCTAGTCCACATCTTTCCAGCTTACTTGCAAGAATATCATGGGGCACCTTGTCAAAGCCCTTACTAAAATCAAGGTATACTACATCCACAGCATTCCCTTTATCTACCAAATTTGTTACTCTGGCCGTTTCTGCACGGGCAATGAATGGCGGCCTGGAGACGGTAAAAACGCCATTTCCAGGCCGCCATTCGCACGGGGGGCGCAGCTGCAACGCAGCCGCGCCGCCCTCGCAGCCTGAAGCCGGCGTTTCCCCAGAGCGCTTCCCAGCGCTCTTTTTGGGGAAACGCCGCAGTGAAGCCGCTGCCGAGCGAACGGCAGCGGCTTCACGCTGCCTCCCCCACCCGGCACTCACCTTGTCCCCGGGCCTCCGGCGCATCGCCGAGGCCTGGGGACACGCCCCCCTGGCCTGCGCCGCTGGAGCAGGCGCGGAACCAGGGTTTTGTCCGCCAGGGGGCGGCTATCCGCGGGGTCGGCCGGGCGCCGGTGCTCCGTGACGCCAGCTGCCCAGCTGTTCCCAGGACCGTCCATGCGGACGGTCCCAGTGTCGCCGGGTCAGCGTCATAAACGCCAACCCGGCCGTTTCCGCCTTCGTGCGGAAACGGCCTCTATCAAAAAAAGAGATAAGATTAGTCTGGCATGACTTGTTTTTGAGAAACCCATGTTGATTTTCAGTGGTCACATTATTCCCTTCCAAGTGCTTACAGACTGTCTCCTTAATGATCTTCTCTAGAATCGTTCCTGGTATTGATGTCAGGCTGACTAGCCGGTAGTTGTTCAGGTCCTCTTTTTTCCCCCTTTTGAAGATGGGAACAACATTAGCTCTCCACAATGGCCTTTCCTGCTAGTTTTAGAATATTTTGTGGTATCATTTTAACAAGGATGTAAAACAACATTAATCAGAATATCCAGCACAAAGATGAACAAATGAGATTGAGTGCTAAACTTCAACAATCTAAAATGAAGCTAAATTGGTGTAATTGGAGGTTAGAGGGCTGAGTGTTAGAATTGGGGAACTTATGCAGATAGACTCTGAAGAAAAGCTCCGTTTTGTTTAATAGAATTTACTCCCAGGAAAGCATTTTTAGAATTGCAGCCCAAACAGAAGACACCCACGTTCAAATCTCCACTTAGTTAATGAAACTCACAAAGTGATTTTGGACTAATTTTTCTCCCTTGATAGGGTTGTTGTACGGATAAAATGGGAAAGTGACATGATACATCATCCATTTTGCTGTGAAATGATTAAAACACCTTTTAAGACCTGTCAGTATGAAGATGGAGCAGAGTTCACAAGAACAGCTTAAATGAATTATGTGTAGAAAGAAAAAGACTTTCTGTTGCTGTTTCCAGAATCACTTTGAATTTTTAAACACCAACAGTTTCCTGGCACCAGTGGCGTAGCGCCCACGGGGCAGGGTGGCGCAATGCTCCGGGTGGAGCCACAGCAGAGGCGTGGCCGGGCCATGACGGAGGCGTTCCAGGGCGAGGCAGACAGTGTTGCGGCAGGGGTGTAGGGTGCGTGCACACCGCTGGCAGTTTCCTCTTGCTCTGCCTCTGCCTGGCGCGCGCACACATAGACACACACACACACAAACTTAAATGGAGAAACAGGCAATGTAAATTCATGTTTTGATGTCATTTGATTACTTCTCTGTTTCAAAATTTTGGAATTGTTCAAAGAGTGATACTCTTACTGGATTATGGGAACACCACCAGTGTTGTTTACCTGGATTTCAGTATCAATAAAACTTTGGGCAGGGTTCCACATTATGTTCTGATGGGTAAACCAGAGCACTGCAGGTTAGTTAGGTGCACAGAGAATTGGTTCAAGAGCCACACTCAAAGACTAGTTGTCAATGGCATTTGATCTGATTGGAGGGAGATGTCCAGTGGGATGCCACAGGGCTCAATTCTGGACCTACTGCTTTTTTTTTTTTTACAAATGATCTGGATGGGGAGAGGTGGAGGAACTATTCACTGAATTTGCAGATGATACCAAACTGGGAGAAGTAGCAAACACCCGGAAAGATAAAGATAGAATCCAGTGAGATCTGAACACACTGGAAAAGTGGGCTGACGTGAACAACTCAACAAAGATAAACACAGAGTTCTATATGTGGGCAACAAAAATAAACAGCATGCATACTGTCTAAGGAATACACTTCTGAATGTTCTTTTAGCTTTACTCCAGTCACATCATTAACAATAGCACTCTGCTCTTCCCCAGGAGCTAATTGAGTGCTAGCCAACCTGGGGTTGTCATCTTCCAGCACCATATCTTTTTCAGCATTATATCTTTTTCATTTTGGATTGTCTCACCATAGATTATCAAAAGTGGTTTACCATTGCTTTCTTCTGTGCAGTACTAACCAAGGTTAGCAGAAGTGGCACTGCTGTGGTCCATGATAGATTTTCTGTCAGTGTCACTCTCGACAACTGCTACTGCTTGCCAGCTACCCTTCAGGATTCCTCAACCCCTTGTCACCACTGGAACTGTCCATTGCCTTCTGCTGATGTAGCCACTGATTCCTCCACTGTGACCATTTCCCCTTAAGCGATTGCACTAGGGGAGTTTACCCTCTTGTCAGTCAGTACTTCTTACAATACTGCTCTTAATTTCCCTGATTTACACAAAGGCCCTCACCATGTCAAAATGTGTGTCCAAAACTGGGAATCCCACCATAAGTATATTAAAAACTACTTCCAAGCAAATGGGAAAAATTGATATGTGAAATGATCTACAAGTTATGATACAGTTGAGGCAAAGTCAGCACTGCACATCTAGAACACACCTGCATCAGAATGATAATGATATTGACAGCTGTGCTTCAAAAAGTTTCCATCACTTTGATTATCACCAATATCATCTGGTTATGAAGCACCATTGGAAATACCTCATAGCAAAGGGACTTCCCATTGAAAGGCTTTATACTACTATCAGTATTTGAATGCTCCTGCACCAGCTTATGTAGGTTTTCCCTATAATGGTGTCCCTATAATGATGTCATGGACAACACACTAGGGAAGAGCATGGCTGTCTTTTCTCACAGTCATTCAGCATACCACCTTCTGGATTAGCTATCAGCACCATAAGTAAGGGAACTTTAGCACAGTGCTTTTAAATGTTAAAAGTCCTACAAAGCTTTTGTTCCCAAATACTGAATCCAATTTTATATTTCAGAGCTGGCAAAATTAACCAACCCCAGTTCTCTAGGATGCTCAACAAGACTCAATTGGCCCAGGATATTTGCAGAAGGTCTTTAAAGTTTTCTCAGAAAGTATTTCTATACATAACTGTGGCATATACAAAAACAATAGTCCAAGTAGGACAAGTGAATATTCACGCCTTTCCCCCCAAAAGTCACTTCTTCGTGATATGGTAACTTTCCTTTTGCAAAACCAGGCTTCACTTATGAGGAGCTCAGGTTTGACTAGATGGAGAGTGACTTAAGCAAGACCCTGCACGATCTTCAGTTGCTTCATAAACCATGTTGTTTATTTTTAGCCTAAAAGAATAGAAAAGTGGAAACATTAGTGTCTTTCTTAAGGCAGTGGGAAGTAGGAAGATATGAAATTCAGAGGATGAAACGTTGTTTGCTAAACTTAAATTGCCTTTGCTCTTTACAGACCCTTTAGAGTGGCATATCCAAGAAAGGCAGAGAGGAGAGAAAAGGCTGAAAAATGCCCTGAAGCCATTCCAACAAAGAACTCAAATAAATTAACAATTTAGCAAAACATCACCATCAGCAAATGTGATCAGCATCCTTCACTGGTTTGCCTCCAGCCATCCTTCCCACTTCTTTGGCTGCACAGCATGTGATGCGTCAATGACCGTAAAGAAGGACTCTAAAGGCACGGCTTCACTCGAAGTATCCCGAGATCAGTTTTAAAAATTAGCTTTGCAATGTTTTACTGTTAGCACACTTACTGATGTTCTTCCAGAGTACTCTGTGGCAAATAGGAAACTTGGCAGATCAGCAAATCTATTCACTACATAGAGGCATCATGATATTTCTGCTATGCACATTGGGCTTGTAACTGTCTGAGCTATTTCATTTGCTTGGCTCTGCCTGTTGGTCTACTGTTATTGATATACCAAGGTAGATTTTTTCCTCTCTCCCATTAAGATTATATTTTAAATCTGACCATATAAAAACAACCAGGCTGGACTTGTTCAGGTTTTCTATGTCATTTTTAGAGCTAGAATGGTGTAGTGGACCTCTGGGCTTGATTCCCCTTCCTTCCACATGAGTGCCTGACTCTAATCTGGTGAACCAGGTTTGTTTTCCCACTCTTCCATGTGAAGCCTGCTGGGTGACCTTGGGTCACAGTTTTCTCAGAACTCTCACAGCCCCGCCTACCTCACAAGGTGTCTTTGTGGGGAAAGGGAGGGAAGGAATTTGTAAGCCACTTTGAGACTCTTTATGGTTGAGAAAGTGGCGTATAAACCCAAATGATTCTTCTTACAGGTAGCATAGGATGAACAAAGGCCTAAAGGTTTGGAAATGTAGACAGAAACAGTGTAAGCATCAGGATTGGTTCACCCATTATCTCCAGTGTGGTTCACCCATTATCTCCATTCCTTAATCAGTGCTGCCCTTAAGGGCCACCTAAGTCCTCCATCACTCATTCTGTTTCTTATGCCAGATTCCTCCTAAAAGCCCAGGAGGTACCCACTGCATCTCCATCAATGCTCTGGCCTTTTTATTATTTGGGAAGTTTGAAAAGTTCCTGTACAAGACACAAGGTAAGCTCATTCTTCAAACTAAGGTGTCAAATTATCATTTTTCTTGTTTGAAAAAATGTTTACAAAAAAAGCAAAAAAAATAGATTTTAATTCCTGCTCGACAGGCATTTTGTCTGTATAGATCTACTGTTTTGCTTCCATCTCGATTTGTGTTTTGGAAGGAGCGGTGTGCCTTGTATTAATATAACTCTATTTAGCATCTTTCAACATTGCAAAAAGTAGGCGGCCTTTTTTGGCACTGAATAATTTGCCCTGTGGTTCTATAAATAACAATATCATCACGTACTTTTTTGAGGATGGAAGAAAAACACTTTCTATATTTGTCTCTTATCAGTGATTGGTAGTTTATTTATTTACATAACTTTATTTATATCTGCCTTTCTCTCAGGGACTGAAGGCAGATAACACAGAATAAGTCAATACAATCAATTGGGGGTGGGGGAGAGAAACACATCCCTCAGACGATGCAATATGGTCTGACATATAGAATCTAGAAACCAACCAAAGGCAAAGCACAAAGTAAGTATTAATATGAAGTGTTAACCAAAAGCTAAAAGTTCATAGCAAGAAGGCAATAGAGAGTATGAACCATACACAGTGATATTGTCTACATCCTTTGCACCAAGCTTCTTTCTGAACCATATTGTTATAGCGCAGTCTTATTTCCTGTGCAAAAGTTCTGCTTGGATTGTTCAGTTTTGCATAGTTTGCAGAATGTCAGGAAAGTGACAGCCTTCCTGATCTCATCAGGCAGAGCATTACATCAGGTGGGGCCATAACAGAGAATACACGTGCTTGTACAAGAAGTTGTTGATCTTGCCCATATATACAGTTGTACCCTCAGAATGTTCAACTCAGATGAGTAAAGCTGTTGCGGCAGAGAGGAGAGGTGGTCCTGCAGATATGAGGCACCAATACCATGAAGGGCTTTGTATATGATAGGCAGTATCTTAAATTGAGCCCAGTAACTAATGGAAAACCAATAGAGTGACTGCAGAATGAGAGTAATCTGCATGTCAGTCTATCCCAATAATAACCAAGTTGCAGCATTCTGCACCATCTGGTGTCTCTGAACTGGCTTTGAGGCAAAACCTATATAGGGTGCATTACAGTAGTCTAGTCTCAATGGATCCAGGTGGCCAGATCATCCATATCAAGGCCATCTTCAGGGCTAGACTGAGTTGGAAAAAAGGAAGAAAGCATTTTTTGCAACTACGTTAATTTGTTTCGCCAACAGGAATGGCTGATCCAGTACAACACCAAGACCCTTAACAGAGTCAGCAAGGGTCAACTGAACCCCATTGAAAGTGTGAAGCATAATGTCCTTAAAGATGTCCATCTTTCCAAGCAGCATTACCTCTGTCTGTCCTGGATTTAGTTTCAATTTGTTCACCCTTAGCCATCTAACTTAGCCAGTCAACATCTCAGAACCTCTATTGCATCACGAGATGATTTGGATAAGGATAGATACAGCTGAGTACATTCTGCATATTAACGATAGGCCAAATCATTCATAGTTTTGGGTCAGCTAAGGGCTTTACATACAAGCTGAAAAGTATTTGGTCATTGACCATAAATAAAGATGATGGCGACGACTACAAGTTGAAAAGCATGTGGGATAGGCTTGTGTCCTATGGAACCCCCACAGGATAGGTGCCTCACTGATAAGTGGTGTCCAATGGCAATTATTTGCAGTCTTTCCACAATCTAGAAATCTAAGTCTCAATTAACCAGCGGGGGGGAGGGGGGGCTTGTGCATGAGGTCCCTCGGAATCCCAAGCAGATGAGAACCTGAAATGTTTTGCAGCAGACCTGGGATAATATGACAGAGCCATAAATCTTTCACTGTTATTTGGCATTCTTTTTACAGCTGGAATGAAAGAGATGAGGAGGAGAAGGGGGATTCTGGCTTGAGCCAGACTTTTTAAGGATGAATGGTAACTTGAGCTGGCTGTTAGTCAGCCACAAGCTGACTTCTGCGCAGCTGAACTTGCTTCCAAAAAAGTACTCTGGACTTAACTGGGATGAGTCCCACTCTGTTCAGGCTGTGCATACAAGCAGTGTGCTCACCTAAAATAAGCAATGCTTTCCACATCCCTTCCCAAGGACACAGCCCTTAGAGTGAGCTATTTGTTCCACATTCCAAAAACACTGGAACAACTTCAGCACTATATTTTGCTTGGGTGGAACAGCCTGTGATGCTGTCATACAGATCAACAGTGGCTAAGTTTAGAAAACGGGCTTACCTGTTACTTTGGCTTTACGCAGCAGTTCTGACAACAAACTTATAATAAAGACTCTATTGAAGTAAGAAACACTTAGAATTCTAAGGCCATCAAGTGCTAACTGTTCCAGTAACCATGGACCTCCATCTATACCAGTGATGGCGAATCTTTTCGAGACCGAGTGCCCAAATTGCAACCCAAAACCCACTTATTTATCGCAAAGTGCCAACACGGCAATTTAACCTGAATACCCCCCTCGAGCAGGGGCCAGTCTGCTGTAGCCTCCAGCAAGTCCCACATGCGCCACTCTGCACCTCTCTAGCATCTCTGCCGTCTCTGCCCACCCACCCCCCGGGCAGCAGCCACCTGAAGCACAGACACCAGGCCCACCAGCCGAGTCCTCCCTGCTCACTGAGGTGCACGCACATCAAGTCCAGCGGCCCAGGCCAGCCTAGATGTGGGGGGGGGGGCAATTTCCCCCCCACATGATGAACTCTGTGCGTGGGTGCCCACAGAGAGGGCTCTGAGTGCCACCTCTGGCACCCGTGCCATAGGTTCACCACCACTGATCTATACCCATGAAAACATTTTGCTTCTACAAGCTCCTTCTCTATAACTGCTACCACTGTGTCCTCAAACCGCACATAGGGGGAAATAATGTTTCTCTTTCTCAGGCTGAAACATGAAATCATCTCTCAAAGCCTCTTCTTTTAATAACAAAGCAGATTACTTTCATTGGTCTTTTCTGCAAACACAAATAAAACATCTTGAGGATGTTAAAAGAAGCAATTTGGGCAGGAATTTCACACTTTCCCCCTAAGACGTCCTCAGGATGTTTTATTTCTGCTTAACCCAGGGCTTTTTTTGAAAATGCTGAACTAGCTATCTCGCCCACCAAGACAAGTTGAAGACATTTCTGACTCATTGTGTGAAGATCAGGAAATATTTTGTTTTTCCCGCCTGGTTTAAAGCTCTAAATTTTGGCAAAGCCTGGCTCCCAGTACTTAAAAAATGGACTGATAACCCCACCCGCAATACAATGCACTCAACCACACCTTTGCATAGCAAGTTCTACCCAAACACTTAATGATTGCGCCCCCCCTCCCCCCCCCCCGGACATGGACAATATACCACACTAAACTTTCCCTTCTCACTTAGACACAGTGTGAAACAGACTTTTCTCTGTGATACACCTCTGAAGATGCCACCTCTGAAGATGCCAGATGCAGGCGAAACATTAGGAACAAAATCCACCAGACCACAGCCACACAGCCCGGAAAACCCACCAGAACCCTCAATTTTGGTTTCTCCACAGCTTGTTTGCTGCTGCTCCAGGGATCCTCTGTGCTGCCTGCCATTTGCTGAAAGGTTTCCCAGGGCTTTTTCCTCTGTTTGCATCACAGCCAGCTACTATTTTATGTAAAGTACATGAATAAACTCAGTTCCTTATTTCCTCTGATGGGAAATCACCGGTGGTCCTCATCCCTAAGGACATTAGGTAGGCCTCGACCAGAGCCAGGGCTTTTTTGGTCCTGGCTCCAGCTTGGTGGAACTCTTTGTCTGTTGACATCGTGGCCCTGCAGGAGCTTACTCGATTCCGCATGGCGTGTACGATGGAGGTGTTCCGCTGGTTTTGGTTGAGGCTATCCATCGTTACATCATCTGTTTACCAGCCTCCCAACCACTTACCATCAACGTAAGATTGGACCACTGTCTTAAATATCATTTCGCTCCCCACTGCCACCCTATTAAAATCTTAGACTGAAGTTTTTATATGGTTGAAGGGTTACTTATTGCCATCATTAGTAGAAGGGAACTTGTTTGGTTTTACCTATTTAATGTGATTTTATATAATGTTTTAACTAATGTAAAACATTAATTAGCCTGGCCATGGCCAGGGATGACCGGGGTATAAGTTTAATGAAATAAAATGATAAAATAGTTTTCCCTGCCGATTTCGCGTGTCATTTTTTCCAAAAAATTTTTTGTTTTCAATGACATGCCTTCGAAGCTATGATTTGCAGCCAATTCTCATATCGTGTCTTCATAACTTTGAAGACATGTCTTTAAAACAAAACAAAAATGGAAAAAAGACACGTGTGTCATTGGCAGGGAAAGTTGATTCATATATTCACAGCCCTTTGGGGGAGGGGCAGTATATAAATTTAATTAATTAAATTAATTAATAGATAATACTTTACAAACTGGCTGCAACACAAGCAGAGGAAACAGCCCTGGGAAACCTTTCAACAAATGCCAGGCGGCATGGAGGATCTCTGAAGCAGCAGAAAATGGCGGGACAAAGACCAATTTTTGCTGGCAACACTTTATTTTTCCACGTTATCCAAACAAAAAAAAAAGCGAAAACAGTTCTTTTCAAAATGTCTGCAGGATATTTCATTTGTGTTGTGAGAAAAGACTTTATTGCAATATGAAGATCACTCTTAAATTTCCGGTAGGAAATCACTATTCTTTTTCTAGTTATAGGGCCGTAATTTTTAAAGTATCAAAAGTACCTCTCCTTGGCAATTTTACTCACAAATAATTTTTATTAAGACTTTGATAAACTTACAGAAAGAAAAAAAGAAGCAAACCAAAACCAAACAGACAAAAAAATGCACAAAAAGTACATAAAAATCACACTACAATGAGAGGGAAGGCTCCCGATTTCGGCTGCACCCAATATTAAATATTTAAAAAATTACTACTTGCTTTCTAAATTAAAATTGTAAAATTAGTTCTTTAATTATTCTTACTATAAGATTCACACTTTATTATATCTATTTTCTTGGTCTTCTATACCCCAAATCCATGAATCATCCATTCATTTTTGTCTCACGCAAAAAGTCTATCAGGGGTTTCCAATCAATGGTGAATTTAGATAAGTTCTTTTCTCTAATCAAAGAAGTAATTCCAACAACTTTCCACCAATTCCAACAACTTCACAAGCCAATCTTCTGTGGTAGGTATGGATGAAGTTTTCCACTTTTGTGCATATAATATTCTTGATGCTGAGGTCATATTTAAAAACAAAATACCTTGGTTTTTCAAGCTGTCTGTCCATAAGATCCAAACGAAAAGCCTCTGGTTTCATTTCTATGTTAGTATTCAAAATTTTCTGAATTGTTGACGGTATTATTAACCAAAAAATTTAATGTTGTTACAAGTCCACCACAATAAATGAAATACCCTTCGTGATATTCATATTTCCAACATATATTAAGCAGATTTTAATTCATTTTAATTCATCACTTTATAAAAATTCTTTTTAAGACTAGTACCGTATTTAAAGTTGAAACCATTTAATCACATATTCTCTCACTGTTCTGTTTGTATATTGTACCCAAAAGCCCATTTCATAATACTCCTTCCATTTCAAATCTTAGTAAAAGCTTATATGTTTTGGCAATAACATGATTATCTTTCAAAAACAATTTTACCTCAAATTCAATCTTAGAATATTCAAAACCATAGGATCTTTAATCTGTTTAAAATCCTTCTAATAATTGTGCATAAAGGAACCTATTCCCTCCTGCCATTAATTCTTCTCTTAATTTCATTTTACATTCCCCATGTGAGAAATCGAATATAACACAATATATTATCCACCTGTTTTCATTTTTCATCTGAATGAGATTGTCATTTCTCATCTGAACAAAACTTCTTGTGGTGAGTGCCACATAGGTGTTTTTTGACACAGTCTAGGTTTAAACTGGTGCCATATTCTCAGAAAGGCACATCTAATATAATGATTATTAAAATCTTATTGACTTTAACTTTATCATTCCACAGATAAGCATGCCTTCCATATCTCCAATTGTGTCCCTCAAAATTAAGCAATCTTATTTTTCCCAAGACAGGGATGCACTTACCTGCAATTGATGTTCATAGAGGTCTTCTGTGCAGGCACATATTGGGACCGTGCATGCACAAGCTGAGCCACTGATATGTAGATTCTGCTCTCTTTTAGATCACACGTGCTGTGCTGCAAATTCCACACACCAGGCTCCCCAGCCCACAAGGGATGCATCAGACATCACCACTATATCATGTAACTTCATGCCAAATTCCATACCCCCATAAAGATGTCTGTCATCCAACCATCTTTTGAATGATCTGCACACACCTGTGTGTACCTTAAATTTTTTAGACCGTGAGTATAACATAGGTCTAAACACTACCACAAACCACAGCTGTAACAGTCGCATGAGTAGCCTGGCCAGAAGGCACACTGCTTTGGTCGATGCCCCAGGAGACATTGAATTTACCTAGCCTCCTGGTAAGGGTGCCTCAGAAATGTATGCACCAGAGCCTTTATTTGTTCTCCCCTTTCACAAGGAAGAAATGCCTTTCCCATTGTTGAATCCAAACAGGCTCCTATAAACTGCATCTGTTATGCCGGATCCAGTTTGGATTTCTTCCAATTAATGAACAAACTCAAGTCATCCCATAATTGTGTCACCCTTTCCATGTCCCATTCTAACTGAACCTCTGAATCAGCTACCACCAACCAGTTGTCAAGGTAAGGATAGATGGTACAACCCTGCAAACATAAATACACAATCGTAGGGGCTATGCATGTTGTAAAAACCCTAGAAGCGGTGAACAAAACAAAGGGGAGCACTATATACTCTCTGCCTGACGGGGTGGCCAGCACACCTGTGGAAGTTTTTAAAAACAGTACAGCCTCCTTTGCTGAGGGACTGTCAGTTGCAGAGGAAGGCAGGGTAGCACCAGAGCTGTGTAGGAAGGAAAGCATGACCTTTTCTGAGAGGCCAGTGAAATGCCCCACACTCTTCCAAAAAGGCTGGGATGTTGGCTGAAAAGGATGCTCAACTGTACACTTCAGGCAGCATGGATTGGGGGTCAACCGACTGAGAAAGAGTTGGGTGCGGTAAGTTCACTTCCTTTTTTGACTAAATATATAAAAAGGGAAGGAGAGCCCTTTGAAAGCACAAGAAAATAGGCAAGGCTGATTGCTGACCCTGCCTGCAAACTGCAAATATGCATGTGTGCAAAATCAACTGTGAAAGTAACATGCGACTTTGGAACCATAGCCTCTGTGCTCTTATGGGCTACCTTCTGTAATATAAAGCTCAGCATTTACACTCAGTTCACTTGAAACAAGATCCACCTACAAGTAAAAAAAATTAAGAACATTTATACATAGTCCAACATTTAAACATAGTCCAGTTTTATGAGAGTTAGAATTGATTTTAAAACAAACACTCACTGTGCACTTTCTTGTATAAAATATATTTTAATTTCCCCTGCCCATTGATTAGCATAAACATTTACAAAGTTACTGGATGTGAAATAGAAATTAGTGAAGGAAAATCACCAAGCCTTTGATTGGTAAAAATTTAAAAAAAGGGTGACGTTGTATGTGCTGCTCCCGAGCCCTGGTTTTGGAATAAAAGTAATTCCACAAAAGGTTTGCTTCTAATCAACAGGAAACACTACAGACAATCATGGTAACATCCCATAAGTCATTTTTTTTTCAACAGCAGGTAACATTGAATATATTCAGGCCACTTCCTTTTCCTGGCCCTTCTGAACGTAACTAGAAAAAGGAAGAGACCAAAATAGATGAATTCCCTGGTTTCTTCACTTCGTCTTACCTATCTTTTCCTACTCACAGTGAGATCAAGCAAAAGAAAATCAGCATGTTTTGGAAAGGACCCTACACCCGCTTAAGTTCTTACTACCCCAAGGAATTCCTGGGCTACTTAAGCAGAATCAATGGACTGCTTCTACAGACCAGGACAAAACCTAGTTCTTCTGGAGAGCCAATGTGGTGTAGTGGTTAAGAGCATGTGAATTCTAATCTGGAGAACCAGGTTTGATTCCCTATTCCTCCACATAAGTGACAGACTCTAATCTGGTGAACCAGATGTGTTTCCGCACTCCTACATGCCTGTGGGTGACCTTGGGCTAGTCACAGTTCTTGGGAACTCTCTTAGCTCACCTACCTCACAAGGTGTCTGTTGTGGGGAGAGGAAGGGAAAGGAGCTTGTAAATCACCTTGAGTCTCCTTTCAGGAGAGAAAGGTGGGATATAAATCCAAACTCTTCTTCATTAGTCTATACTCTGAAGCGCCTCTTAACAGCCTCCCAAGTTACTAATTTGTATGGTACAATTTAAACCACATTTACTGCATAATTTGTTTTTTTTAATTCATCTCATACAAACTACAAGATGTCAAGCTGCTTCTCTCTAAATAATATAAGGAAGAAACATCCACTAATAAGTGCTTTGTAATTTTCTAAACACAGTATTCCCCAAAGGATGTGTTTTCTACACTGACACGCATTGTTCCACTGTATATGTATTACAGGCATAAAACTGAAAGCAACCTAAACACCTTCCAGGTGAGTCATGCAATACTTTACTCTAGAACAGAAGTGACACAACATCTGGTGGCTCCTTGGAGTAAGTGCTCTTCTGCTTTCCCTAGAAATAGCAACAGAAGGAAGTTCTCTCTGTGCAGAACTACATATCAACCATAATTCCACTAATCTTTCTGAAGACTTTCTTCCCAAAAGGAAGAAACACCCTACGTATTTTGCAGGAGTCTGGAACAGAGGTCTCCCTAATTCTTTTCCCTATATTGTTTTTATCAGTGAAGTAAAAGCATGCTTTTGGTAGTAAACCAAGTAAGGGGAAAGGCTAAGAACCTGCTTTCCAATTGCTTTCTTACTTTCATCTTCAAAATACAGAATAACAGGTTTTTATATTCTGCTTTTGTCTACTTTCAGGAGTCTCAAAGTGGCTTTCAGCGAATTTCCCTTCTTCTCCTCACAACAGGCACCTTGTGAGGTAGGTGGGGCTGAAAGAGTTCTGAGAAAACTGCGACTAGCCCAAAGTCACCCAGGAGGCTTCATGTGGAGGAGTGGGGAATCAAATCCTGTTTTCCAGGTTAGAATCCATAGCTCTTAACCCAGTGGTGGAGAACCTATGGCACTTTAGATGTTCACGGACTACAACTTCCATCAGCCCCTGCCAGCATGGCCAATTGGCCATGCTGGAGGGGCTGATGGGAATTGTAGTCCATGAACATCTGGAGTGCCATAGGTTCGTCACCACTGTCTTAACCACTATATCATGCCGGTTCTCAGGCTCAGCAGTTCAACTGTACACATCAAATAAGCAAGCACACAAAATTGTCCCCAAAATAAATGTGCAATTTCACATCCAGGTACTCTTTACACAGGATAAATATTAGCATGTACCCCATGTACATCTGCAATGCAATCAACAGCACACAAGAACAAAATATCTTTTTTTATACGTTGTAGGGAACAAAATTAACTAATTAACTAATTAACCATGTACGCACATGGTTTCACTTGTTATAGGGTACATCGGCTCATTTTTCTCTTAAACACACTTTCACTGAAACTCAATCACACTTCAGAAAGGCTATTCACTAATGCCTACTTTAAAGAATTTAAAATATAAAGTTCACTTTAGCAGAAGCTAAAGTGAACTTGAAGTTTAGCATTGAGTGTGTGAAGATGTGTTTTCTTGCACAATCAAACTCCAAAAACAGTAGACCATTTTAGAGGACCATATTCTTCATGTAGTTTAGAAGGCTTCTGGAATCAGAAACAGGAATACCGATCTCTATTGTCTGGCATACATAAATTAGCTATTTCACAAGTCAAAACTGAAACAACCAGAAGAGCCTCACAGAAACTTGAAGGTTCATTTGTGAAGCAAGGACTTCAGTACATGCATCCTACTCAAAGATGTCATGGTTTTACACTCAAAAATTAAGATTAAAGGCCTTTATGGTCCAATTTTTCCTGAGCTTGTTTATTTCAATCCATATCCCGACCTCTATCTTAATCTTTGTACCAATAGTCATCGATTCTGTCTCTTTTAAGAGGTTCTAATAGAGCCATCTGCAATTGTCACAACAGTGCCTGATATGAACATTTACATCCCTGGTGTGCCTCATGTTCTGTCTGGCTGCTGCCAATGTCAGATGTAATGAGATATATGGAGTACAGGTTCTCTTACCTCCTACCTGCCTCTAATGGTTTCATATCAAAACAATGCATTTTTCCTTTTGAACATGATGATTGGTCCTTTTAACAAAAGCTTCACTGTCTACTTCTTGATCCCAGGTTTTGTAGTTAAAATACAGCATCTAACAGACTACAATACTACAGGAATGGACATTTTAAAACATCTAACGCTACTCAAGTAGAGACATTTTTGAAGCAACGCTAATAAATTAGGAACTTAAATAAATATTTTAAAAAATAGAACATTTCAGAACAAAAAATCCTATGCCTATTTTGCAATATATTCTACTTCAGGATTTTTTCAGTAAAAATATAAGCATGTTTTAAGCGCTCCAGTCACCATTTGTATCAGTAACAAGCTGAGGTTGTGTGTGGTCTTTTAAAAAATCTCATATTTTCAACATATGCAGCTAAACTGATTTCTTTATGAACAAGGCAGGTATTTTTAAAAATATATACATATAATAGTGTAAATATGAATTAAAGCCTTAAGAGGTACCAATACAGTACTTGACGATGAAGAATTATTGTGCATTAAAAGCTGTTTGCATTGCTTCTCAGATGCAGAAATGCAACTAGAGGGTCCACTGTATCTCACTTAGATCTGCTGCATCACCCAGACCCCCTTCGGCTTCCAAGTAATTCATAAGAGCAGCCATGGTAGTGTCACTTTCAAAATCCAACTGAGTGGGGTCACCTTAAAAAACAAGGAATGCACAACAGTAACATTTCAACACAGAATCTATAATTTGCCATTTACATACAAGTATACAGTATACTTGGGGGGAGAGAAGAACTTTGACATCTTATTTTTACTTCCATGTAAGTGCTTACAAGGCAGATAAATATGAATAGCTCTAACAATGGGAAACATTGTTCAGTAAATTAAGAGCGTGCACAGAGAAACCACAACAGCTATCTTAGCAGTCTGAACTTTCTTCTTAGAAGGTTTTAGGATTAACATAATGCAGTAAATACACAAAAAGTATGCAAGGGTCTTTGCAGATGCTAAGTTATTTAATCCAACTGATTCTTTTTCAGTTTTCTAAAGGCAAAAAGAATATGGGGATAACATCCACATTTTCCTTTTATACATATTTAAACTCTTAAAATAAGACAAAACAGCCACTTTTGCACTGAAAATGGACAAATCCTATAATGAAATCAGATTCTTATCTTGTAGTCATTTTCATAAACAGCCAATATTGGCAGATTACCAAATGGCTCCAGCCAGCATATCTGAATTAAAGCTGATTCAGTCTACAAAGACCAAAGCTTTCCTATACCCTGCAGCAATACTATTTTGTAAAAAAAGAGGGAAAGAAAGTTGATGAGCTAATCTGAAAATTCCTCGTCTATGCTCTCCTGAATATCTAGGCAACCACCTGTGGATTTAAACTGGGCAGTTGAAGTCACATGACTAAGCCACCCTGAGCTTTTTAACATTGGACAAGTTGCTGTTGTGGGCTGTTTGTGATGGATACACCATCTTGAGAAGATGAGCGGTTCCTCTGGTAAATGAGTTAAGGTTTGTGTTTTTAAATATACCACCTGACCCACCATAAGTAGACAAATATTCTCAGACATTAAATAGAACTGAGCAACGAACAGATTAAGCTTTGAAGCTCTGTGTACAGGGAACTCAATTAAAGTACCTCTGGATTGACAGATGGGTTCCAAGCCTGTCAGACTGCACATTCACAGAGCACATCTTCAGAGTTTCTTTCAATCTAGGCTTTTCATATAAACCAGCACATAGGCAAAAGCAAAGCCAAAGTGCAGTCCTATGCGGAGTTACGCCAGTCTAAACATATTGACTTCAATTGGCTTAGACCGGAGAAACTCTAGCGGATTGCTCTGCAAGCTACACAAACTACTTCAAAGGCTGAAAATATATTTCACTGAAATAAATAATAAGGATAACTTACTGAGAAGAGATGTATTGCTAGGAAATGAAATAGTGCCCGGATTTTGCCCTGGAGTTTCCAGATCTTCCATCACAGAAGGACATAATTGAATCAGTTCTTTATTTGGCACCTGAGAAGACAAACAAAATGGATACAAATGGACACCAATCAATTATATTATGGAAAACTTAGGTTCCAAATAATTGATAAGCTGCAAGTGACAGTGCTCTGTATTTGTCAAATATTTCCAATGGCCTTTGTCTTTTTGAAGTTTTAGATTGTTTAAAGTTAATGAATTTAAATTGCATTTACTCAGTGCTGGACTGTGTGTGATAAAGCTTTTAGAAGAGCTGCTCAGGAAAGGTACCTAGCGGTAACCTAGTATATCTAGTATACCTAGCTCAGAATTAGTACCTACCAGTAAAGACAGCTGTATGGTAAGGAATACAGTGGGCCTAAATGAGGGGGAAGGGGGGCAGAGGACTGGCCTTGCCCGGTTTGTCTTGGGGACGGGAAGAGGGATGGCTGGGGAGGGTAATTCCGGGCTCAGCAGGGCAGCGGGTGGCCATGCACCACTGGTCTGCTGGCCCAGCCTGTCTTTGGGGGCTAGGAGAGGGCAGGCAGGGGTGAGGGAGAGGCTGGTTCCAGGCTTGGTAGGCAGCCATAAGTTGATGCCCTGCCAGGCCTGGCACTGCCAAACAACTGCAGCACAGGACTCACTTCCACAGCTGGAAATGAGTCCTGTGTCCTGAATGGTTAGGAAAGGAGTGAGTCGTTGACTCATTCCATTCCTTAGCCAATTATGTATTAGGATGGATTGTTGATTCAACCAGCAGTTTGTAGTCATGTGAAAAAATTCAGGCAGACAAGTTAAGACAATATGTCCCTGAAATTACTATGGTACAAATAAAATTCTTTCATGCTAGTCAATCTCTGAATGTACATTAACAAAAGCTTCCAAATTTGCAGAGTTGTTGCCATTTGCGACACAGTAGCAAAGCAGCAGTAAGGTAGATCAAATCCAATTACTGGTTTCCTCAATAGTAATATTTGTTGGAGTCTAATGTTTTACGGATACTCACATTATTGCACATTACTGCTGTAACTGGGGAAGAAGACTTCCTCATAAGATCTGACGGACTTAACTTGCCAAGAGGTGGAGACGTATGTAATCTATATAAAAACAAAAGGCAGTACATGCAACAGAAGTGTGACATTTGATTTGTAAAACCAAAACCATTTTTGAGTATTTTTATTTTTTGCCTGCTTTTCTCATCAAGACTGAGGCAGATTACAAATTATGAAAAAGTTCAAATATCTACACAACAAGGCAAACAGGAGAACATCTAAGGCATGTCATCTTAAAACAAAGTATAAAGAGGATTACACAAGTAGAGGGCAGTGCAGCAAAAGCAAGATGGATTGTACCATAAACATTGCAACAGAGTGAAATCAGCTCCTCAGAAGCCACGAGAAACCCAAATCCATCTTTTATAAATCCTAATTACAATATCGTCAGTCCCATGGCAGAGAGCGGGAAGCTGCAGTACTGCAGTCAAAGCTCTGCTCACATCAAAGCTTTGATCCCAATGGAAGTTGGCTTCAGGTAGCTGGCTCAAGGTTGACTCAGCCTTCCATCCTTCCAAGGTCAGTAAAATGAATAGCCAGCTTGCTGGGGACAAAGTGTGGATGACTGGGGAAGGCAATGGCAAACCACCCCGTAAACAAAGTCTGCCCAGTAAATGTGATGTGATGTCACCCTATGGGTTAGTAATGACTTGGTGTTTGCCCTATCCCTTTCCCTTTTTTTACCAAGTCCCATCACATTTGTTTCAAAAATACATATCACATTGAGTTGCAGGAGATCCTTAAATTCAGAATGAATACCGGTAATCAAATGGCTGCTTGGTTTAAACAGAGGATATGTAGACTTGATTGTCTAGGTCAGCTCTACAATCCATTGTTAATTAAGAAGCAAAAGGAGACCTCTACCAAATAAGGAAATCAACCAAGAAAGTTAAAGAACTCAGCAGCTACCCTTTATGCTAGAAGTGGCCTTGTGTGTCAAGAACTTTTGAAAACAAGCACAAAGCAGTACAGAAAAAGTCATCAATATGAAGAAGATATATGTTATGTCTGCACTTAAAAAACAACATCCCCGATCTCTGATGAGAAGCTTTATTTCAGCAACATGTAACTAACAGAGTTACCTTTGCAAATCTAAGACTTCATTTGCGATCTCTGTTCCTATGCTTCCGGCCCCAAGAATAGTTCCTGTAGACATTCCTGGTACACCAAGAAATGATGGTTTTGGCACGTCTATATTTGGAGAAAAAAAAGTTTTAGACTATTTCCCATACTGACAATTTAAACTCATGTCTTTTCCTTGCCTACATTACAGAAATTGGATTTCGTTCTTGCTTTTTCAGTTGTACATATTCATAATTTCATTTGCCATACTTATAACTAATTTAATGGAATTTATACTGACAGTCAGTGTGGTGTAGTGGTTTGGAATGATGGACTCAAATCTGGAGAACCAGGTTTGATTTTCCCTCTTCACTGGGAAGCATGCCAAAATGTAGTTTCCACATAAAACAGAACACTGTCTGAATTATATTCAATACCCTTTCTGGGAAGAATACATATTATTCCCACAACAAGAAACTGAACTTGCCTTCTGAAGACAGGGAACTACAGGGTAGCAGTGTTTCTTCACTGGGCTCATTATGGCCTCTAAAAAAGAATATGTAAGTGAAAGAGTTATATTTTTCAGAAACCCATATTCTAATTCTTAATTGTTTGTTCTGAAAAAGCTGCACTTAAAGCTAGTGCAGAGGCATTCCAGCAGAAAATGGCACCCAGGGGCAAAACCTGTGACCACACATATCCCCCTGGCAGGTATGCGTCTGAGCTAATGGACTGTAAGAGTTGGACCCTTCCTTCCATTAACACACTCTCTGAGTTCTGGGTCTCATCCTGTGTGTCCAGTCTGGGCAGGAAGGTGGTTGGCTGCTGAACTTTGCCCCGGACCAATGAGGCCAGTTAATCCCACTGTGTCACCTTAAGGTGATTTAATCAGCGCTCGGAGCAGACCATTACTTACCCTATCTGCACCCATCCCAGCAATCAGTCAGTATTCAAGAGAATAGCCCAGGCATTCTCTTGGGTCCTGACAACTCCTCAAGCCTCTCCTCTCTTTTCGTTGGAACCCTGGCAAAGCAATCAATTCTTTGTCTCTTGTCTCCTGCTTTCCTGCCGACCCACCTCATATTGCCTCAGGACCTGGTTTGGGGTATAAATATTGGTCCTTTGACCATTCATTGTGCCAATCATCTGTCCTTTAGCCATTCATCTGTCTGCACCCCCCTCCCACTTGTGTGTGGGTTCTTCCTTTTGCTTATGGAAATGCTGGTCATTTTCCTCTGTAGCACTGCTTTCCCTGGACGCCTCTTCAAGACTTGTAACTATCACCCATGCCTGAAACCCTATCCAACTTGTTCCCTTTTCTGTTAGTCAGCTCTTGTATGCTTTGTGTGTTTTGTTTACCCATGGACTTTTCCCTGGTATATACCAAGGAAATATACAGGGAATTCCAACACACAAGCATTCTCTGGTAGGTAATGAAACAGGGCCTCACTGCCTGTTCCTCCATAGCCTGACAGCAGCTAGATGAGGAGCAGGCAGAAAGTTCTGGTGGGCTCCCGGCACAGGCATTAACAGCAGGGAGGCAGTACAGGTGGTGCCCAGGGCCAGAATGCAGTTCCACTCACTTTACCATCTTTCAGCTGAATGACAGCATGAAGGGGCATGAGACTGTGTGTGCCCCTCCCCCCCCCGCTGCCCCCATGGCCATAGCCAAAATGTGTACCCCCCTTGCAGCATTCAAGCAATATGGGAGATCAGAAGATACCTCCCTGCCGCCGCCCCACCCCCCACCCCCCAGTGGATGAGGATTTAACAAGCCTGGACCTTTAATCCCACCACATGCTGACTGGGACAGGGAGCTAGGGACCTCATCACTGTACCATCAGTAAACTGGCAGTGCCTATGGCTGGAACTCAAAGCCTCTTGGGAGTAGGCAGTGCCAACCAGCATGCCAGATAACACAGTATGCTGCTTAAGCAAGTGACAGGTAATACATATCAAACTACTTCTGTTTTTACACTAAGAATATTCGCAATGGATAGTGGATGCACAACCCAACCTTGGATGTTGGCAGTTTTCTGGACTTAAGTCTTTACAAAAAAATAGATCTTTGATGTGGTCATGAACTTACAGAACAACTGTATTGGTTGACACAATATATTCCAGTTCTTTGGTCCATGGATTTACGAAACTGAACCACTGGCTTTTTAATGTGACAAAAGAACCGTCTTTTGCTTTGAATTTGTAGGAATTTGTACATATTCTTTCTTTACTCTGCAGCACTACAAAAAGAAACACATATTTGAGCACAGTAGACTGTAAGCAAGCTCTGCGGTAACTGCTGCATCACCAGTTTATACAGCTCGTAATATATTATACTGTGGCCCCTAAATGTTTCTCATTCATCCCAATGCTCACCCCATCACGTAGGTTACTTGGATTCCCACTTAGCTCAAGGTCATAAAGTGAGTCTGCATTGAACAAGATTCTAAATGCTGTGAATGAGAGCAACCTAGAAACTACTATGGTGGACTCTGACTGCCATCTGTCAGGCTGCGCTCCGTGCCACTCTCTCATCAGAAAAGAAAAACGTTTCCACAATACTAACTAACAAAATAAAAGTGTTAGGCAAGTATATATTTACCAGGCTGCCCAACTACATGGACCAGGCAAAACTAACTAGTGCAGAATCTACTCCTGTAATGCGTATCTGTATTTGATAGGGTTTTGAACAGTCCTGGAGAAAAATATCTTGTCCCTTTAATAGAGGCCTAAAGTTTGAAAAACAAGCAGTTGAACCTTTTAAGAGCATGAAAGTAAATAACATCCCCCAGTAAGTAACATCCCATAAAGACTCTATTAAAGTGCCAGGACATTTGGACTGAAGGCAGCTGGCATCTCTGGTATTTAATAGTTCATGTCAGTGATGTTTATATGCTATAGTTGTTGTAGAAGCTATTGGAAGTTTTTTCCTCCCTTATTTTCTATCTATATATCAATACATCTATTTCCAAACTGAACTGTAGAGGATATGATGGATAGAGCAGCAACTCAGGACAGACTAAGGAGGGAGGGAAATTTCTTTATGAACTTGAAAGAAATCAGAGTTGAACCCCTCGCTGAAAATTAAAAAATAAATAAAATACATTGAGGGATTAAAACGAATCAGACCCACTGGCGTCCATCATGCCACTGGGGCTGGCCTGGCACTAGCAGTGGCTGCAACACCACTGGGATGAGCCCAGTGCTAGAGGCCATAGCACAACTTGGCCAGCCTTTTCCTACAGAAAGGCTGCCAGGAGTAGGGAAGCCGGGAAAACTGAAAACCGGGGACAGGATATAAAGATAGGGTGGTGGGGGGTAGAAACAAAAAAAAAGGACACCGCAAAAATAGAGAGGCTTTGGGAGCTGCCGTGGAAGGGAACAAAGAAATAGGAGAGGGTGATACAGTGGGAAATGAGATGGCCCTTGTGGTCCATTACTTGTTTATATGGAATAAGACTACATTAATGCTATAATGGGGGGGGGGGCGGGTAGATGGGCCACTGGTCTGACTCAGCACAGGGAAATGTCACAGATGTGTGATTCCACGTGAATTGGATCAGGAAGTTCAGAGAGTAGATCTTCCTCTACTATGAAATATCTGTAGTTACTGGCATTCACCCCATTATTAGTTCTAAGTATAACATTGGAAGATAAATTAGAGTTTTTTGTACCCACACAAACCTCCCACACGATTCTGTTAAACACGGCAAAAATCCAAGAGTTAACTACGTGACTGCAGATGAACACTTTGCCACATCTTTACTGAATTCAGCACTAGCCATCTCCAAGAATGTGGGAGTATCCTAGGAACGGAAACTCTGCCCATAGTTGGGTAACAGAATTATTAATCCATAAATTATGTATTTGTTTGTTTGTTATCCTGGCCTGTTCAATATGAGGCATTCAAAGAGGTTTCCCGCACCTTTCAATTACAGTAGTAGGCCATGCTAAATAAACTAACTAAGGAGCGATGGATGTGCTGTACCTGCTTTGTGTTTATCAGTTAGATGACTATGATCATCTTGGTGGAAGTACTCATAGCAAGAAGTTCCTAAAAGTTCTTGAGGCAGATAACCTAAAATTGCTGTTGCCCTGTAAGTAAATATTAAAAACACAATAGATTTATGAACATACAAGAGACTCTGTAATATTTTATTCTAAACAAAAAATGCATAGCAAAAGCCACAGATGTTTGTATATGAAATGAAATGGCACTAGAGCTAAAATTTAAACACCAGCATAACAGAAAACATATCGGTAATAAGAGAGTTACAAGGTTGTTCTAATGGCAGAGTAAAATCATCACATTTTAGGTGGCAGTTTGAAGCTGCGAGTTATTTATTTATACTGGAAACTTTGCCAAATAGAGACAACCAGTTACCTTTCTGAAGTTGTACACTGTTTAAAGTTGCTAAGTTAAATTAAATACAGCTGTTAATTAACAAGCAATGCTCTAAAATACTTTATTTTGGGTAGTAGACTTCAAGCTATTTTAACAAGTGCTGGTAACTCAGTAGGAGGCCTGGAGACAAAAGCTGGCATTCCAAGTCACTGAAAACTTCAGCCAACTAATAAGAGATTATATCAAATTTTAAAAACTGAAGATGCTTACCGTTGATCTACAAAAACAAATTTTCCATCCATGGCAAAACGCGTTACAAATTCAGTTGGCTTCACCGTTATTTCTCCGCTTTTTTGAGGAATAATGTAAGGGTGTAATCGCCCAATAGCAACAAGACAGTTATAGTTACTACTGCCTTTTTCTGCATCATTCTCTTCTTCTACTCCCACCTCATTAGGAGGCCAGCTCTTCAGATACCCGGTGCAATGAACAGTACAGTACTTTTTATGATCTAATTTAGTCAAAACACAAAACAGGTTTTCATTGTCTTCCCTAAAAGATCAGATATAATGTTAGCCTAAAGAAACAATCCCTACAAATCTATCCGTAACACTGCAGTTAGATTTGTAGTGTAATTAGTCTAAAATCTTAACCAATCTAAATTTGTTACATTTTACACTGGCGGTAGCATGGCGGCATGGATGCAGTGCCATCCCTGGCCATCACAGTGAACCAGATGTGTTTCCACACTCCTACATTCCTGCTGGGTGACCTTGGGCTAGTCACAGTTCTTCTGAACTCTCTCAGCCCCACCTACCTCACAAGGTGCCAATTGTGGGGAGAGGAAAGGAAAGGAGCTGGTAAGCCACCCTGAGTCTCCTTACAGGAGAGAAAGGTGAGGTATAAATCCAAACTTCTTCTTCCTCTGGATTGGGCTGCTAATAACACCGTGACCAGTTCCTTTCCTCCTGTAAGTTAAGCTCTTTTATTGTCCCCTCACGTTTTGGCAAGCCTATTTACAAGGGCTTGTGTGCAAGTACACACAGTAGAATATATATTCATATTACTGTTTAAAGATGATGCATTTGAAATAGCCATTTTTTCCCTAATTCAAGAAATACCTTTCTTTTTTGCACTTGGCAAAGGCTCTTTTTCTTCTTTCACAATGTTTCTTGTACATTTTATTCGACAGAAAAATGACCGCCGAGCACCAGAATGCAGGCCAGATGATCCTGCTTGAAAATCAGTATGGACTTGCAACCCAGCTTTTGAAGTTTAAAAGGAGAAGAACATACAAATCAATTGTGAGATATGAAAACCTGTTTGCGATTACACTAACTTGCATATTTTCAGATTACTTCTAAAAATTTAACTGTTGTAGTTAGCTATTTAAAAATCTTTAATGAGCTAAAGTTTAAAAATGAAGAAACATGCTAGACAGAGTCAAGAATAGTAGCAAGATGTTTCACAACTTTAGCTAATGGGAATGCACAGTATAGTATTTTTATTAGAGTTAAATATAAGGGCCACACAACTTTCGTCTGTAATTTGGTAGAGGAAGATAAGAGTATCAAGACAATATTCATTCAAAATCATCTGCAAAGTAAAGAATACTTTTATGATAGAAATAAGATGTGGTTATATTAGGACTGGCACTTAACATTTTCAGAGCAGAGTGATTCTTGGTACTGAAGCATTTTATCCCAAGCTTGACCACACCAGGTCTTTTCTACTGATAAGATCTATTGAATACAAGAAAAATAAACTAGTATGCCTAGGGAAAAATAGACATTCAAGATCTTGCCATACATCTCATAACCGTAACATTGCTGATTTAATATTATGGAAAAACATGCCTTCTGGAAATGGTTTTTAACTGTCAATAAATTGCCAAAACTCATTAATATTTTGTTCATACTAATTATGTTTATAGGAATGTATCTGCAAACACCCTAATTAATAAATTGTTCTGTAAACATGTATTACACAATTGTGAAATCAAAGTATTTTTAGGCATATGCTTACTTTTGGCATCTATTAGCTTTTCTCTTGGTGAAGCATCTGAAGATGAAAGTTGCTCTTTCACTTTGGCAACATCTTTTGGATGAAGATAGTCAAAAAGACTTTGCCCAATCAAAGTAGCCTAGCAGAAGATTACATTATTAACTTTCAAGCTTTCGTGTATTCACTAGTCATCCCCTCCCCAAACACACATATAAATTATGATAATCAGAGTTCATTAAGTACTAAAGGTACCTTATTATAATAATAACTCCGATTATCTAACTTGACTAAATCAAGATATATTGGATATACTGGTTTTAATTTAAGGATGTAGTCCAGAAGCAAACAGACTGTATTCTAAATGAAACTCAGGGAAGCGTGCAAGCGGGCAAGTTAATTATTTTTTAAATTACATTCACAAATATTAAAGTTGTAGAGAGAAGTGACTGCATCATTATCAGATAAACAATGGGCTGGGGACAGACGCGTAGTGCCAAGGGGGCAGCGGGGGTGCGCGACGCACCAGGCAGGTACCCCCGTGGAGGCGTTCCGGGGCAGAACAGCGGTTTGAAGGGGCGCACGGTGCGCGCATGCACCGGGCGTACTTCCCCCTCGCTCCGCCCCTGGCTGGGGAGGTGTTGTGATCAAAGAATTACTCAATTAAGCTGAAGGAGGGACAGACCATTAGTTTTCTCCCCTGCCCCAACCAATGAGACCTTGTCAGTCATGTCAACCTGCCATAGTTTCTGAAGGGGTTATGAAAAATGGTCAGGACAGACCTGAGACATGGTCAGATTAAATGGGAGGAACAGCATTTCCAGAGACTTGATTGAGGAGGCTCACAAACTTAAATACAACAATAACAGAATTTCCCCTCCAGGGAGATTCACCTGTTCCCTTCCACCTTCTTCCAACAGCACATTCCTCACTGATCCTTATTGACCCTTTTTCATGGGTTCGTTCATGTGTTTATGCTCTGTTTTAATTAATGGGTTTTTATTTGTTCATGTGTTTTTAAAGCTGGTACCTCACCCTGTGAGGTAGGTGGGGCTGAGAAAGCTCCGAGAAGCTGTGTCTAGCCCAAGGTCACCCAGCTGGTGTGTGTGGGAGTGTACAGGCTAATCTGAATACCCCAGATAAGCCTCCACAGCTCAGGCGGCAGAGCTGGGAATCAAACTCGGTTCCTCCAGATTAGATACACGAGCTCTTAACCTCCTACGCCACTGCTGCTCCTATGTAATTCTATGTAATTCTATCCACCATTGCTTTTTGAGCTTGGCTTATGGCTCACACAGGTTAAGTATCAACTTCTTTAAAAGGATTGGGCAAACATACTACCAATTTCTAGGCATCCGCTCACTTCTCCCTTTCCTGATGCTTGGCACTCTACTATACATCGAGGAAACCTTGGCTGTGGGAGAAATCCCAGACTCAGAGGGACTAATCACTCATCTGGAGCATTGTGGAGACTCATACCCCTCTCACCCTGGAGATCAATACTGTGGGCATCCCCTGGGCATCAATATCTCTGGCTAGCTCACTGATTCAAAACACTCAGACAAAACATGATTTAGAAGACCCATGATCCGATCTTCTGACAATTTTTTCTTCATATCAAAGAAGTCTGTAGAACAATGAATTTGATTGGGAAAGTAACACTGAGTGAGGAAATGTTTAATCCTTTCCCCTTGTACTTTCTTCTGGCTCTAAATTGCTCCATAAGCAACTATCAGTCTAGCTAAGAAAAGAACACTGGCATGTTCTAGCTAGGAAAAGAACATAGGCATGTTAAATGAAATCCACAAAACAGTATCACCTACTGGGTCATAATTAAGAATCTTGGAAACTGATTCTGAAACAAACAAGATTTTCCCTCTGTCACATCCAACCACAAAGAGGAACCCATCTGCAGCCTATAAATTAAAGGGGGAAAAATCACACATTGAACATACTAAAAGGCAAATATGGGCAGGAAAAAGTCAGTTTCAGGACACAGGAGAGGGAAGGAAGAGAAAGGACAGGAATCTGTAAGTTTTCAGGTTATAATATTCCACTTGACTTTTGCAGCATAATCCTATAGATGTTTACTAAGCAATTTTCTCTTAAATACTTGTGAACAGGATAGTGGTTCCTCTCAAGTGCTAGTGGGGGGGTGGGGGGGGGGGTTGGTCAGTTTTCATAATTTTGTAGAAACCACTTTGGAAACAGGTTAAATTTATTAAGCTTATTACCACTCCTGCATGCCAAAACATCCAATATCAGTATTTTTTGAAGAGAATATCCATTTGCATTTCTCACTTCATTATTTCCTGCCTCTCCAATAACCTCTTAAATTCAAATCCACTTGCCAGTTTCAATACAGCCCTTTTCCACAAGCTAGTCAGTTTTTGTAATTATCTTCAAAACTATCAATTTATTCATCACCCCTGCTCTTGCTAATACTGGAAAAACCTGATCCTGTACTTCCCTGTCACAGTGTAGCAGAAATATCTAAATATCCACATTGTTATGACAGCAAAATAAATGTAAGCAGTAGCACGTCAGACAATTTTGTTTTTTGCATAGGGTTAGTTTTCTGTCCCATGGCAAGAGATGATACCCTGAGGTACTGGTTGCAGCAGCACTCAGCTTACTCTCACTGTGTCTAAGCTAACCACAACCTACATCTCAATGCCACATTTACTGCTATGCTATACTCTGCCTCACAAAAAGATGTTAGTAGACTGTATATGCCTCTGCCACCAGAGGAGGAGCTGCAATGGGGATATCTGGGGCAGCTCACCCTGGGCGCCACCATTGCAGTCACGTGTGGGGGGGGGGCGTGTTGGGAGTGTTGGGAGGCGTTCCAGGGGTGTTGAGGGGGCGCGCGGGCAGTTCATGTCCCGGGCGCAGTTCATGCCCCTTCGTCACTGTCTGCCACAGACCTCAACATGCCTTCTTTGTTAAAGAATGTTCCACCTGGGTCTTAGTGCCTATCAAGCTCTGCTGCCTCCATCTGTTTGAAAGTCTGATGCTAGTCGTTCAATTAACTATAAATGCTCTTGTATCAAAGCACCATGTTCAATAATGCACAAAATAATGGTTTTGACAAAGGCAGCACATTAAAAAAATGATAATTCTCCATATTTCCTCCTAGGCCCTCTGGCGCATATACACAGATTTAAGGGAAAGCTCTAGCACCACCCAGAATTCACATTTTCTGATCCATTGTGGGTCAGTGGTATTTAAGGACATAACTGATCTTGGATTCATTTTTCTTACCTTAAGGATCAAATGTCGGAGTTCATCATCTTGTAAAAATGAAGGCTTATAGCGGACTTCTGAGTAAGAACTACTAGAACCTTAAAAAAAGAGAGGAGTTTATGGGTCTATGTTAGATTTAACCGAGCACAGAGTTTACTCATTCACAATCCTTAATTCACAAACAAACATAAATGAACAGCTCATTGAGAATTGGCACCCTTGTTCATTTTTCATGTAAACTGGCATGAAAGTCATATTATTCTGCAAGTAAAAACAATAATAGAGGGGAAGAATGAGGTCCCCATTAGGAAAAAAGACAGGGTATAAATGAAGTAAACAAATAAATATTTATAATGTTTAATGAGCAAAGGTAGAAAGTGGACTAAGAAATAAATCAAATTATAGATGACTGTAATTTGTGAGTCTCATGCTTGTAACTGAGAAAACTGGCTTACTTCCAAAAAGTATTTAGATTAAGTCTGTCATGACATTTTATGTGCCTGATTCAGAGTTGATACATTCAGATGAGACAGCAACCATCAGGAAGCACAGGACAACCTTATCCCCATCTTCCTCAAAAGGTTGGAAAAACAAATGTTTATTATAAAATTCAAAGACAGGATCTTTTGTAGCTCACCTTTCAACAGCTTTAAGTGCTGCACAGCCATTCTTAACACTGTAAGTTTATCCAGTTTACGTGCTACCGGATTGCACTGAGGTATCATGGCAGATAATTCTTCTATCAGGTTATTCATTTTGTCTCTTCTTCGCTTTTCTGTTTGGCTATGAGCCTCCCTAAGAAAAATGTACCACAAAATTACATTTCCACTAGCTTGCCTCTAATGCCACAAATTACTGAAACATATTATTTATTTTTGTTAAATAAATGTAAGTGAAGATTTTTTTTATTTTCTTAAAAAAATGTATGTACCATACTTGACCACTATCAATATGAAACAATGAAACCAGTTAAATGAAAAAGGTATGCCACCCTGAAACTCAAACATTCTTCTACAAATCAACTCTGTCGTTACAGGGAAATGGACACAAGATGTTATAAACTTTCTATATATGTTGAAATGTTCTCATATTTATTATCACTCAAACATTTTCCTCCGAAGAGATTCAGCCATTATTGTATATCTTCACCTGAGTTTGTCTAGGCATACAATCTCCTTAAGCACACTTTTCTTTGTGTGCCTAAACTGTACCCAGGGAACTATACACTCACAGAAAAGGTGGTCCAATCCAAAGGGGGAGGCACAAATCCAAGGTGGCTGGCCATGGCGCCACCAGACTGCCACCAAAGAAGTGTTTGGCAATGCAACCACCAAGAAAAGAAAGGAAACATTCACTAGCTGACAAAAAGCTCCCCTGAGCGATGGTTTACTCCACTCCTTTAAGTAGTATGAGACTGCACTTGGAGAAGGGGGTGCTCTGAAACCAAAGGAGCACTGGAAGCTGACTAAAGTCAGCCTGCCCCCCACCCTGGCTTCTGACTGGATGCCAGCATTACTCTGCAGTGTCCCCAACTCCTGGGTTTTGCCATTACAGAGCTGAGGAGCAGCCGGACACCAGTTCATTTACTCCCCGTGCCATTGAAGCTTCCCCTGACACAGCAGAGCAGGCAAATGCACTGGTGTGAGGTCGTGCCACTCCCCCAAGCTCTTTCGCCCTCCCAGAAAGGGCCATGAAGCTTCCAAGAGGACACAGTTAATATTGATCTTCAAGAATCTCTTTCTAAATGAGCAGCAACACCATATCAAAGGTTGTTCTCATACATTACCAATGCAGGGCACAATGTAGAGCAAGTGCAATGTTTAAATTTGTTGATTTTAACAGGAGACTGCCAAGCGCATACTTGGAACGTAAAATGTGTTTAGCTGTGGTGGGGTTATGTCCTATGACATTATGCTAACGCTACAGGCAGATTAGATATAAACGCTTATCATCATAATGCAAAATTTCTAATATAAAAATATATTTTTGCAAGTAGCAATACCTGAAATATTTAATTTTTACATGTTCTTCATCTTCACTCCTAGGATAATAAATGCAAGATTTAGTAACAGGCAGAAAGATGGACCAGATGATACTATTTATTATAGCATAAATCTGTCTCAAATATTGGAATTCTTAGAGATCTCTTCTGAAATACAGCACTAAAGCATGCCAGTCAGTTCCAGGAGAAAGCACAAAACATTTTTTAAATAATACTTTTATTCAAATAAAGGGGGGGGGGGCAACAGTGCCAATCACATTGCTCTTCTACTATTGTTTAAATGTATAGAAAAAATACAGCTGAACAAGTTTAAACACAGCGAGCCTTTTTTTAATCACGTGAACATCACGAATACATTCATATTACTTCTGTGATTCACAGATAGAGATGGAAGGAGAAAAACTTATACACAAATCAATGAGAAGACAAGTATCCAGGCCAAATGAAATACCACATAGAGTTACGCAGAATGAATAAAATACTACAGATAGTTGTATAAAGTTAAGATTTTTAATAACACAATAGATATAGTATTCTATTTTAAGCAAATGCCCTGAATTACAATTAAATCTAAGCTTAATACAAAGAAGATATGACCTTGTTTCTCGCCAGGATGTCCCTGAATGATCTTTTGCTTTTGTGCCTTGTAATTAGCTGAATTCTGGAAGGTGTGTAGTTCTCAAGTTCTGAATGACTCTGTCAAACAAACAATGACATGGGAAGCCCAATCCAGAGGGGAGGCGAGTGGCTCCTAGAACTGCGTTTGCCCACCCCGCCGGAGAAAGTAGCACCTATGCTGGTGGGCAGGGTAAACAGGATAGTGGGTGGCCAGCACACAGCTTGGCAGCACTCAACCGGGAACAGCCTGCCACCTGTACAGCTGCATTAGCCTAAAAGTGGAAACTGGAATGGCTGGGGGCAGGCTAGGGGTGTTCCTGGGGGTGGAGCCCACTTTAGTTGGCTTCTACTGGACTTTCAGCCTGGGAACATCCCCAGCGTACCCCTCAGACTTGCAGCACAGTAATACATGGTGTAAGTATGTTTCCTCAAAGGGTGACTGGGTGACACTGGGGGTTTTTCTCCCCACTGTTTGTTTCACCACCTGCAGCTCCATTGGAGGTGGCACAGAACCACCTTCACCACGCCATTCCTAGCCACTGCTGAGCTGCCTCCCAATATGAATTAGGCTGTTACTTTTCATCTTGTGTACACTAATATGAAGTAAGCAAACTTGCTTAGTGACCTTAGTGACAGGTAGCTGCATAGAGACTCCACAATTGTTCCATCTCTGATCACTGTCCAAAGCACAATACCCTAAATGAATTTAAATATGGACAGCAAATAAACAAAATACCTGCTCTGGAGATCATCAGCTTCGATGTCACCTGTGTACCTATGGAAAGAGAAGTTAAACAAATTAAAAAACATTAACATACAGAGAAGTCAGTACAATAGAAAAGCAAGTATCTTTTATTTTTTAAAAGCAAGCTCTCTTCAGAGTAGCATATTGGAGCAAGAAGAGATGTGTATTAGAGATGTCTTTAACAGGTAACTGGGATTTGTGGAGTATTTGAAAAGCAAATATAAATGTATGTAGCTCTTCGGCTCTTTGCTTGTGGCTCTTTGCTTGAGAAGCAGCGCTTGGGGCCCAGGAAATATCTGCAACAAATTTCGCTTCTACCTGTGGGGTGTGGGGGAGAAGGAGTAGAGACTGACAGAATGAGACCAGATATGTCCTGGAAGCCAAGAGCACAGCACTTGACCCCCAGACTTGATCGAAGTAGTTCACTGCACTCCCAGACTTACAAGCCTGTCTCTGATATGCTTCACTCTGTCTCAGTTCTAACTTCACTGGACCCAACCCAATAACTAGTCCCAGCCTTCTTTCCTTGCTCTCTGTTCCTCAGGCAGCTGGCCCCAATGGTATTCTCCTCCTCCCACACTTCCATTTCAGTCATTGGATTTTGAATTTTAATACCCATAATTTTAATACCCATGGGGCCTGCAAAACACAGTTGTTCCACTGGGCTTTTCGGGGAGACAGCCGCTGATGTGTGTGCCGTTCCCCTATATGAAGATAGGATGGGCCACCTGGGAAGTTTAGGTAGAGCTTGCCATCTGATATGTTTTGCTATTAGGTTTTTGCTTGTAAAATTCAGGATGTTTTTATGATGTTTTATGATTGATTGTATACCACCCAGAGCCCTTTGGGGATGGGGAGGTATATTAAATGTGATTAGATGACAGACAAACGACAGATAGATAGTTTCTAGTTTTTGCTGCCAAATTGTAATCCTGAACTCTTCACAGTTTATTGTAAGTTTATTAAAGTTAAAACAAAAATACTGCAGTATATAAATCAGGAGATTGAGACTGAGAAGGGCAGCCATGAAGCAGCTAGAAAAGTTTCTGAAGTATAAGGATGTGTAACTGGCAATGAAGATCAAGTTAATTCATGCTATAGTATTTGCTATTATTTGCTATTATTATGTACAGATGTGAGAGTTAACATGTAAACAACCAATTACAAGAACATCACATGTATACATTTTTACAGTATATAACAAAATATTCTGATGTTGAAATAGGCTCACAGAGCAACACTACAAAAACTGCTAAAAATAGGAGCTGCAACAATGAAATTTCTAGTTACTATGGTGACCTGGCTCCTGGGATTTGCTAAACCCGGTATTAATACATTTAATGAAGAGAAGCTTGTATGACCATGTCCTTTTTTAGTAATGAAAAATGTAAATCATCTCACTTACTGGTTATCAGAATCACTTCCTTTGCGTTTCCTTGGAAACTCCACCACAAATGCATTGGCTAAACTGGTAGCACCAGGCTTTGCTATGGGAGGCATAAGGCCTGAGACGACAGAGGAAATGTCTGGGGTTCCTTCCATCTGAAGATCATCTGTGAATAGGGAAAATATATCCAAGGTGAAGGAGGCAGAGCCCTATTCTATTTATTTTGACTAAAATGAAAGGAACGAAGCAAACCATGCCAAAGAATACATCTCAAACAGGTGGCCCTAATATAGGTTTAAACAAATAAAGCAGAGCTCTACCACCACAAACACCAGCAAACAAGCACTTAACTCTGCCCCTGCCATGCTTTAAGCCACTACAACTTAACTTGCAATGGATGTAGAATTAATAATTGTCAGTATATTGTCGAAGGCTTTCACAACCAGATTCAACTGGCTGTGGTGGGTTTTCTGGGCTGTGTGGCCGTGGTCTGGTGGATCTTGTTCCTAACGTTTCGCCTGCATCTGTGGCTGGTATCTGTGGTACACCTCTGAAGATGCCAGCCACAGATGCAGGCGAAACGTTAGGAACAAGATCCACCAGACCACGACCACATAGCCCAGAAAACCAACTGTCAGTATAATTCCAGGAAAGTATCCAAGGTTTGATCGCTTGCATCATCAAAAGCACTGGTCTTTGCCTTTTCTTATTCACATTATGGTTACACGCATGTATTTCACAACTCAGTAAGAATTAAAATACCAGTTTTCAATCTCACATACACATCCCAGCATTTCAACTACCTCTCCTTTCCCACAGCATTTCCCTTTATAGTCATATTACAGATTTGTCAGAAATTTAAACTTGGTCTTGAGCTGCACAACACTGAAAATCCTTGAGATGTACAGATGGAGATCTAGTAGAATTCCCACTACAATCTAAAGGAGTCAGCTTACAAAATTGTAAGGCATGTTGACCAAACCAAATAAAAATTCAAGCAACCTTATCTCTACACTTGACTGTGGAGGCAGAACACAGCAAGGGCCTGATCCGTGATTCCCATGCATAGTTTGTTTTTCCAATCTATAAGGCATTATTAAACCCATTGCACACAAAGGACTCATACACAGAATGAGCTCTTATACTTCTGTCCCCACACTAAAAAAAAAACAGTATGTTCATAATAAATTTATCACCAGGAGCAGCACCAGGAGCAGCAGTGGCGTAGGAGGTTAAGAGCTCGTGTATCTAATCTGGAGGAACCGGGTTTGATTCCCAGCTCTGCCACTTGAGCGGTGGAGGCTTATCTGGGGAACTAGATTAGCCTGTACACTCCCACACACGCCAGCTAGGTGACCTTGGGCTAGTCACAGCTTCTCGGAGCTCTCTCAGCCCCACCTACCTCACTGGGTGTTTGTTGTGAGGGGGGAAGGGCAAGGAGTTTGTCAGCCCCTTTGAGTCTCCTTATAGGAGAGAAAGGGGGGATATAAATCCAACTCTTCTTCTTCTTCTTTCATCTATGTGGCTGTGGACCATCAACTTTGAAAGAGCTGTCTTCACCATTGCAGGCTTGGCCTGAATCTCCTAATATTTTGTAACTGTTCCCTCTGCCCCATGGCAGTCATTTTATGGCAGCACCCACTCGAATGTTCTTGCCATTCAAAAAGGGACACAGGCTCAACAAGACTAAAGGCCTCTGCTTAGAGGTCAGGAGGGCCCAGATACTAGGAATAGCACTCCCATCAGTTTGTCAGCATGGCCAATTGGCCATGCTGGTAGGGGCTGATGGGAATTGTGTTTCTGAACATCTGGAGAGCCGCGAGGTTCCCTACCCCTACTAGACCAGGGGTAGGGAACCTGCGGCTCTCCAGATGTTCAGGAACTACAATTCCCATCAGCCTCTGTCAGCATGGCCAATTGGCCATGCTGGTAGGGGCTGATGGGGAGTATGGATTTCATCTGGAAGAGCCTGCTATTCTAGACGTTTCCTGGCACCAATTCTGCAGTCTTGGAGAATGACAGTTTGACTCCTCGAAGCTATTCAGCTGTTACACCATAAAATTTTGTCAGAGACGTCCTGATTTTATAGTCTTCTCATCAGGGGCTAATTACTACATAGATTATTTTTCATCTTTTTAAAAATACTCCATAACTGATGAGATTATTGTATGACCAGCAGTCTTTGAAGTGTGTTATACATTTTCTACTCTAATTGTTGATAATGCTTTCATAGTTTTATCTAATAGTTGGCTGTTTATTATGTTTTTATGTATTTATTGTTTCAAATGGTATTGTAAGTAATCTTATGCATTTCATTGTATGAAGTGAAGAATGGAAATATTTTAAATTAACAAATAAAACCTTTCCATACTTTGCTATTTACATCCTCCAGAAGTTAAGTCAGAGGCACAAGTAAAATCAAAATGAGACAAAGGCTCGCAGAATTAGAATTTAATTCTAGTCTTCTACTTCATAGTATAAACCATGAACTGCATGATCTTTACTTGGATGTTCAGATTAGATGGAAACTCAGCACTGACTAGAATCATGCAGTAACTTGACTAAAAAGAGGGTGTGGCTAAAATAAGGTAGGGAATATTTGCCACATGAACAAAGACTGGCAAAGGAAGGAAGGCGGGAAGGCAAAACCCTGTATCATCAATTCAGGCATTTCAAACCACACCATGTCATTCTACAGTACTTGAAAGGTAAACATCAGATTCTCAGTAGGAACACCACTAAAAACTAGTTAATCAACTTACAAAATAGTTGGGCTTCTTAAATGTGTCAGATTTGTTTGTGTGCGTGTTTGCTGTGACTAAATTATCTTGCAACAAATAGGGTATCAAAAATGTAGGTATCTGTTGCATAATTAGTAAAATGACTGTTTGACCATTGGGTATCAATGAAGATGTGTCTTGTGTCAGGTACACGGAAAAAGGGGGAGCTTTGTGTAAACATTATTACTCTTTCTTTCCCCAGTCACTTTCACTTCTGGTCTCTCTTGTACTAATCACTATGTAGTTAAGATGCAGCTGAGTTGGGAAAGTTGTTTATTATTTTCTATCCATGTATTCCATCCCTATCTGGTATTATATAGCAAAGAATTTTTAAATAAAATGTCACAAGTGCTGGTCCTATTTGTTTTCGTTATATTACACTGCTAAATATGAATTATTATTAAAATGTAACCCAACAGAATGAACTGAAAATTCATTTACATTTAATTTATAGCAACAATATCCTCCATCTAAGCTGTGTCATCACATACAATAAACAGGCATTTCTTCCGGGGGGGGGGGATTTTTCCCTAAAATCCTAGACAGTCAAGCATTGGCAGGTTTTCTGGGGGAGGGGAGATCCACAATTTTAGGGCCAGAACAGAGAAGTCCCACTCTATATATCCTGCTGAATTTTACCTTGCAAATGACGGTATCCTAAGCAGTGCTCCCTCAGATAATTTCAGTTTGTATGGGGCAAACAAGATGTTTCTTTAAAAACAAACGTCAAAATCACTGCCTGTTCCTTTAAAGTCTCATTGGTAGAATTTGGTGATCTATAGCACAGAAAGTTGCAGTGATCAGATAATGTGTTGCCTGATCTAAAAATGGTTCACATGAGAAAACAAAGGAAGTCCCCCAAGCTTAGGCTGGAATAAAACTTGTTTCACTCAGGAGCATCTAATGTTGAATCACAACCACCTATTCAGTAATCTTTCCCAAAATTCGATCACAAGAAGCAGATTTTATGTTGTGTATAATATTCTTCCAAGAGTGCAGACTTATAGTAGTAAGCGGCAGAATTTTGTTGGTCACAAGTTAGTTACTTGCATTGTAGAAGAATACATTATAGCCATTGCCTTTATTTTGTTACATGCTTTATTATTTTTGGCATAACAGAATTTATCACAAGTCACATTTTCCGATGTTTCTTCCAGAGTAAACTATGGAAATGCTTCCAGGTTCAATTTAAGTTGCTGATCTGACCTTTAACATCGAACTTTAACTTCCAGAGGTGTCTTTCATCAGATATACGTTGTACTTTACTTCCATCCGCAGGAGAAGCAAGATGGACTACTATTGTTACCCCTCCTAAAAATCCCCCTTTTTTCTGTATCTAAGTTTAAAAGGTTTGTCTATATTACCACAACCCAAGAAGGATCCAACAGTGAGGAGGATGGGATATTCCAGAAAAACTGTCATGGCTGATTCACAGTCAGATAGTATATATATAGTAGCTAGTCCAGCTAGTAGAACAACCTGTGACTCGTTCTCTCTATACCTGTAAGAGAAGTTCCTGAGATCCTCACCATACCTACCTGGATGAGGGGGGATGAGCCTCAATTTTCCCCTGAAAATTAAACCCATGTACCCAGTTTCAATTAACCTAAACAAAGAAGATCCAAGTCCTAACACATGTTCAGTTCAATGGGTGTAATCCCATGCTGCTCTGACCTATTCATGCTGGTGGAGCAGCAAAAAAGATTATATCACAGCAGAAGGCTAAGGGCTATCCTATTATATACCAGGCTAGCCGTGATAGCAACAACTTTATCTTAGCCAATCACCAGATATGACTCACTTCCAAGTGATGCAGGTCAAGGGGGAAGGAAAGGCACAAGGGATTGGTCTCCTCAGTGGATGCCATTAACCCACCAACAGCTTTGTAGAGCCCACTGTGTTTATACAATAGGTTTTACTGCTATTATCTATTCTAGATAATTTACATGTTTATATTTTTCCTTTTGCCTCTGTGAGATTTCAAGGCTTGGGTGACTCTCCGGTTAGATCTGTACTGTTTCCAAAGGCTATCTCTCATCCTTGCTCTTTTTGGAATCAGAAAATTCCATTTCCAAGATGTTGCTACATTTCTCTTTTGAACAACTGCACACACTCAGAAACCTGCTACCTGTGTTTGTTCTTGCCCTTTCCCTGTTAGAGCTCACTCAGGGTCTTGAGTGACCCAAAGGCAGGAATGCTGTCCCCACACTCACCCACCCAATAAATCATTCAGCTGTTACCAGCTGAAAGAAACCCCTTCTCCCACTTCTGGGGGAGCTCCAGCTCCTTTTATCCAACATCTCAACCTGAGGCAAAACCCCATTCCCTGATCATCACACACTTCCCTTTCAGCCATTTGCCTGGTATGAAACCCAGTAAGCTCTCAAAGGAAAGTAAAGATGACTCTGTTCAGTCATTATATACTTCTTTTTAAACGACTGGTGGAGTTGTGACTTACACTGTTAGCTTTACTTGTGGTTTTACATTTATTGTATTGGATTGGTCAGATAATTTATATTTAGTTTTGAGTCGATCATTGCTCTGCCAGTCTGCTTTTGTTTAAATTTGCTGCCCGCTTTTATATGGTTTGTAAAGGCTGTTCTCCAGTTGACCTAGTTTTTAGTATGGTTACACTGTTTTAGATTAATTTTGCTGCAGGTTTTGGCATGCTCAATATTTTTTCATTTTTTTTCCTCCTCTACAGTATTTTGTTGTAAGTGCCCCAAAAGCCTCTGGGCTGGGAAATACATTTTAAATAAATAAAAACATATGCATCAGCAAGATTTCAGTCAGGCAGTTTCGATAGGTAACTATATCTGCTAAACTCCATCCGTTCATCCTACAATGAACAATTTTTTCCTAGATATTCTCTTAAATTAAAATTCAGGAGAAACACATCAACAAACCCTTTAACATATCCCAGATTGAAAACGGGGTGAGGGTGGAATTATCTCCTTATATGTCAGCACTTCATGTGGCAAGAGAGTTACGACAAGGATAAGAATCAGAATAAGAAGATTTTATTTTAAACCAGGATCCAATAAGAGAGGTTACACTACATTTAATTTTTCAGATGGTTAACAACAATCTTTTAAATTATTGTCCTTGTTCTTTTAGATTCTGAACTACAGTAAGAGTAAATCCTGAGCACTCCCTCACGAAATGACAAGTGAAATACAGTAACAGAATTGGGGTCCTATTCAGAACCAACAGTGATTAGAAAGTTTGACTAGGGCTGGTTCAGAATGCAAACTAGATAGAATATATCTAGTATATAAAGTCCAATAATGTAATTCATTTTCTATCCTGGATGTGTTTTATTACTAAAAACAAAATGTTTTTGCATGTCCCTGTCTCGAGGAATTTCTAATTTTCTTCGGCCCTACCCAATATTTACCAGTTTAAGTCTATAATAAGCATAAAATCATATTGCCACAATCCTCTGGTTTACAAGAGGAACATTTTGAAGCCAGATCCCCAGTCCAACAATGCCAAGTCTTGATGTCACAGCCACCACTCGCTCCGAACCCCTTTCTTGGCTCTGGAATAGCAAAAGGGAGTAAGGCTCCCCCTCATAGAGGTCACTCGTAGGACCTCTAAATGCTGGCCTTTAAAAGACAGTTCTGGAAAACTAAAAGGTCACTGTCAGTAGAATACAATAAACATAAAACCATCCCATCATAACCTCTGGAAGCAAGACACCAGTCTGAAAATTAAATTTCCTGCCCCCGGACCTACTTTTCAATAGCCAAACCTTCCATGCACGGTTTTTCCTTTTTTTACAGTAAAGTTACAGCTAACTTACAGCAACCCAGGCTGTGGGGATTTCAAGGCAAGAGACAATCAAAGGTGGTTTGCCATTATCTGTTCCGTGCCAAGACCCTAGTATTTCTTGGTGGTCTCCCTTTGAAATACTAACCAGGGCCAAACCTGATTTAGCTGCTGAAATTGAACTAGACTGGACTATCCAGTTTGGGGCACAGTTTTGCCAGTACAATGTAAAGTGTAAGTGACAGGTATAGGAGACTTATAACTGTGTGTTAAAAGCACAAAACTAATATTAAGATTATGAAGAGCTAAAAAGGAAGAAGCTCTGCTCCTCAACCCCCTTTTTTGAGAATACAAATAGAGCACATATAGCACAAATAGAGACTATTAATTAAAAAATTAAAAACCTTTAAAATATGAATTAACCCAACATGTCATGAAACTATTTCTACACATATACAACTATCAAACCATTAAGGTGTAAAAGTGGTAATTTAAAAGATGGAGACCTGATAAAACAAGCACATACTGACAATGAGTGTGGTGCAGTAGCTAGCTAGGGTGTTGGACCTGGAAGGGATCTGGAAGACTCAGGTTTGAATCCTTAGTTTGCTGAGTGATGTCATACATTTTCAGTCTAACCTACCTCACAGGGCTGCTATGAAGATCCAAATGAAGAATAATTTAAGCCTCCTTGGGTTCCCATTGGGGAGAAAGGCAGACTATCAATCAAGCAAATAAATAACATATTGCAGACCTAATCAGTAAAGGATTTATGACAGTCAGACAACAGTAAATCAGGTCAGGCAGTAAAAGTGTTGTTTATGCATCCCAGCACACACAATCAAGAAAAGTCTACCTAGGTGCAATTTTGCAGCCTTTCTACAATGCCGCTACAAAACCTAACATTAAACGTTTCCCACAAATACCATGGACCAGTAAATATGTAAAGTACTGTTCAATATATTCAAACGGAAAACACAGTACCGACGACAAAAACAATGCGATATTAATTCGTTACCGATGAATCCAACCTTTATTTTTAGTACGACAGTTCCAGAGGAATTTTTTCAATCTTGCAAATTTGCCATTCTATGCAGACCTTTTCCAGAATAAGCGCAAAGATTCCAAGGGGTTTACAACCGCGGCTCCTCCACATCTGGCGCAAAGTCTCTCCAGTGTCCAGTGTAAACCCACGGACACATCTGAGCTCCGGGATCAGGCTGAAAACCAACCCAGGAAAATCACGACGTTCCAGTGGAGTGACTCTGCTCAGGATCTCCCACGCGATGCTCATGTCCCACCGGCATTGCCAGGAGACCCACCTCTCCCTTGCCTTTATTCCTGCTCCCGAACTCCCCGGACTTCGCGCATTAAAGCCAGCAGAATGTGTACATTCCGCACAGCATCTTTATAATTGCGGTGCAATCGTTATAAATGAATGAGTTCTCCACTGACAAAAAGGGAAAACGAGTTCCTTCATAACGAATTCGTTACAAAGGAACTCGTTTTCCCTTTTTGTCAATAGAGAACTGATTCGTTTATAACGATTGCACCGCATTATAGATAGGCTGCGCGGAACGAGACTTGGAAAAGTAGGGCAGGCGAGATAGAGGTCAGTGGAGCAAGGGACACAGATGGGGAAGTTTCGCCGTCCGCCCTCGGCTTTCGGGAGGAGGCGAAAACTCCCGCACCCGGAGAACGACTCTACTCTCTCTTGGGGGGGGGGGGGAGGACGATGAGAGAAGGAACCCCCCCCTCTCTCTCTCTAGGTCCCTTAGCTGCCCCCACTCCAACAGCGTACTTACTTCCCTCCCCTACCGCCGAGGCCGCCCCTCTCAGCCCCTCCGGGACCTCAGCCGGGGCCGCTCCTCCTCCTCCTCCTGCGGTCGCTTCCGCGGCCTCAGCCATCCCGAGCGCCGACGCCGGCGAGCCCGCTCCGTGGCGGCGCGGCCCGGCCTCAGAGGCATGAAGGAAGGGCGCCCCCGGGCAGGCGCCGACGCTTCCCCAGCGAGGACGGGCGGGCGGGTGAGGGAAAGCACGGCCAGGCGACGATCCGGAGCCCCGGAGCGCCTCAGCGCCGCCTCCCGGCTTCGCTTCTTCTCGCGAGAGAGGCCGGCGGAAGGACAGCCCGGCTCCTCGCTTTTGCCTCAGAGTGGGAGGCTTTGGGCCGCTCTGTGCTGAATCGCGGGGTCTCTAAACGTCGGCTCCCTCCTTCCTGGCCCACCCCCAGTCATCCCAGTATACGTTCAGTGTGCTTCCCTAGGATGGGAAGGACACTCGCTCGAAAAATGAGCAGACCTCCTTAGGATTGCAGTGTCGTCGCCCCAGGATTAGATGTTAAGCTTCCCTGTCTTCCTCGTTTTGCTTGAGTTTGCAGATCTTTGTGCCACTCAGTATTGTGCTTATTAGCTAGTTGCTTATGTACTAGACTAGGCTGTTCCTTATAAACTGTCTGTACTCAATATATTATTTCTGTCACTTGTGTTACGATTATAGTAGTTTTTTTATTCTGCTTTATATCAGAACATAAGAACAAGACAGCTGCATCAGACCAGAGTCCATCTAGTCCAGCTCTCTGCTACTCGCAGTGGCCCACCAGGTGCCTTTGGGAGCTCACTTGCAGGATATGAAAGCAATGGCCTTCTGCTGCTGCTGCTGCTCCCGAGCACCTGGTCTGTTAAGGCATTTGCAATCTCAGATCAAAGAGGATCAAGATTGGTAGCCATAGATCGACTTCTCCTCCATAAATCTGTCCAAGCCCCTTTTAAAGCTATCCAGGTTAGTGGCCATCACCACCTCCTGTGGCAGCATATTCCAAACACCAATCACATGTTGCGTGAAGAAGTGTTTCCTTTTATTAGTCCTAATTCTTCCCCCCAGCATTTTCAATGAATGCCCCCTGGTTCTAGTATTGTGAGAAAGAGAGCAAAATTTCTCTCTGACAACATTTTCTACCCCATGCATAATTTTATAGACTTCAATCATATCCCCCCTCAGCCATCTCCTCTCCAAACTAAAGAGTCCCAAACGCTGCAGCCTCTCCTCATAGGGAAGGTGCTCCAGTCCCTCAATCATCCTTGTTGCCCTTCTCTGCACTTTTTCTATCAATATCCTTTTTGAGATGCGGCGACCAGAACTGGACACAGTACTCCAAGTGCGGTCGCACCACTGCTTTATATAAGGGCATGACAATCTTTGCAGTTTTATTCTCAACTCCTTTCCTAATTATCCCCAGCATAGAGTTTGCCTTTTTTACAGCTGCCATGCATTGAGTTGACATTCCCATGGAACTATCAACTAAGATGGCCAAATCCCTTTCCTGGTCGGTGACTGATAGCACTGACCCTTGTAGCTTGTATGTGAAGTTTGGATTTTTTGCCCCTATGTGCATCACTTTGCATTTTGCTACATTGAACTGCATTTGCCATTTCTGAGCCCACTCACCTAATTTATCAAGGTCCACTTGGAGCTCTTCGCAATCCTTTGTGGTTCTCACCACCCTACATAATTTGGTATCATCTGCAAACTTGGCCACCACGCTACCCACCCCTACTTCCAGGTCATTTATGAATAGGTTAAAGAGCACTGGTCCCAAAACGGATCCTTGGGGGACACCACTCCCTACATCTCTCCATTGTGAGAACTTCCCATTTACACCCACTCTTTGCTTCCTGTTTCTCAACCAGTTTTTAATCCATAGGAGGACTTCCCCTCTTATTCCTTGATTGCTGAGTTTTCTCAATAGTCTCTGGTGAGGAACTTTGTCAAAAGCCTTTTGGAAATCCAAGTAGACAATGTCCACTGGTTCCCCCTTATCCACATGCCTGTTTAGAAAGGTTTGTCTGAGCCAGAAGTCTGTGACGCTTTCTTGTTGGCCTTATGATAACAAGGGGCCTCTGGTCTGGAAAGGATACCATTGCTGCTGGAGGTATTCTAATAAACTACTGGCATTTTATACTTACATCTCTCACCTCAAGCTCTCTTATTTGGTTTCTAAGTCTTTGAGCATATAGACTGTTACTCAACAGATGTAACAGGATCCCTCCACTGGCCGCCCCAAGGAAAGGACAATCACTACCTTCCCCCTATCCCTGCACTTTTGTTGCCACTAATACCAGAGGAATTGGGTCAATTTTTAGGGTTGCTATTCCAGGTTGGGACATTCCTGGAGATTTGGCAGGGGAGGGAGTCTGGAGTGGACTGCGTTGGTGCGGGACATCAGTAGGGCAAAATACCATAGAGGCCATTCTCCAAAGCAGTTCTTTTCTCTTGGGGAATTGATCTCTATAGTTTGAGATCAGTTGTAATTCCACAAGATCTCCAGGGCCCATCTGAAAGTTGGCAACCCTAGCTAGGGCTATCAACTTTGGATTGGGAATTTTTGGGGCATGGGGGGGGGGGGCAGACTTTACTATGGTATAATACCCTAGAGTACACCTTCCAAAACAACTAGGAACAAATCCATGTATTTTGGAGAGCAGCTGTAATTCAAGGAGATTTCTGAATCCCATCTGGAAGGAGGCAACACTGTGTACTGCCACTGAGGACTGGGAGTGGACACAACCCCTGCAGGCCATCGGGACTCCCTTCTCATTGTAACACCCCAAGCAACTGCTTGAGTGTCTTAGCTGGAGAGCTGGCCCTATCCATTGCTCTCTGGGCCTGATCTTAGGCAGAGTTGAAAATGCAGAACTTAAGCGCTGGAGGAGGTTGGGGGCGGGTTACAAGCAGGTGTAGGAGTAAGCCACCTTTATCTCCCACTGACCCAGATAGTTTAAATTCCACCATGAGGAGCAGATTCCACCATGAGGTGCATATGCAGAGTCCTTTTTCCTGTTCATGTTGGGTGCTTGTCAATTGGTGGTCATTGTGTTGTCCATAGTGGGTTTGAAAGATGGCAACAAAACAGCAGTAAACGGCTATCTGTTAATCCATGTTCTGTTCTGAGGCTTGATTAAAGTATTTGTTCAGACTCTGGCAGCAAAAAAGGCCTCCAAATCACCCAAAACTGTATTGTCTGTGTGGATTTCATGAAGCAGAAGGATAGTCCTCTTGAAAGAACAGATTCCTCTTCCTAACTGAGAGTGTGTTGTGAGAGGGTTGACAGTATTGCTGGAGAAGTTGCTATCATGGTTGTGGCCTGCAGTATCCAGTTTCTTGACCTTCTGTTACTTCAGGGAAATGAATTGTGAGTTGCCAGCAGCTTGTTTTCTTTTGCAAAGGCTGGTTAACAGATTGATTCCTTGTGGAAATGTCCAGTTCAGAAAGCTTCTCATTGATCTGTTTCTGCTTGCAGTTTAAGATGGTGACCAGATGTATAAACAATTTATTGGAAGAAGCACAGCACAAGTTTTCCCATAATTTGTAGTATAAGTGGTTGGTGGAGGATTTTTTATTCCCAGTCTTTTCGGTATAATATCCAATGTTTTGCATTTGATAAGAAAGATAATATCAGTGTGTACCTGTTCAAGTTTTTTGTGAGGTTGATGGATTTCCATTCCATACAGTTGAACAAGATGTCTTCCATGAGGATAGGGACTGTGTTGGCCTGTGGTAGATTCGAGCCCAGTAGCACCTTAGGCCATTTCCGCATGGCCCATAAACGACGGCCTGGTGGCAGTAAAAACGCCACCCCCAGGCCGCCGTTCGCACAGGCGCCGCTGCTGCAACGCAGCAGCGGCGACCTGACTCCGCTTCCCTTCCCCCAGGGCGGCGTCAGGCCGCCCTAAACAACAACCCTTTAAAGGGTTGTTGTTGGGGAGGAAGCGTCTTCCAGGCGGCGCGGTGCGAACCGCGCTGCCGGGAAGACGCTGTCTCCCTCCTCCATCCGACTTCCCACGATGTCCTCGTTAGGTCGCCTCGCTGGCCGTCGCAGCCTCGCCCACACTGTCCTCCAGACCTCCAGGGGGGGTTGGAGGGCGAAATAATGCGTGGAAGCGCTTTAGTGCTCAACGAGCAGGCTCGATATCATGAGTCGGACGGAGGAGTCAGTGAAGAGGCGGCTCACGTCGCGCGAGCCGCCTCTCCCCTGCGGCCCGACGCCTCTGCTTGGCAGCTGCTGCGCGACACTAGCGTCGAAACGAGCAGGCTTCCGCCCCACGCCGCCAGAACTCTTGCCGGCGTGGGGGCGCGAGGTGGCCGTGCGGAAACGGCCTAAGAGACAACAAGGTTTTCAGGGAATAAGCTTTCTATAGTCAAGTTTAACTTTCTATAGTTTAGCTTTCTTAACCTCCTAACACGATCTGTTGCGGTAGCATCTGTCCTGACCTGCAATTCTCTGTTCCTTTCTTGTTCTTGCAAGAGCCAGTGTGGAGTAGGGGTTGAAACCTGGGTTCAAATATACATTGAACCATGAGTTCACTGGGCTACTCTTTCTCAACCTTATCTACCTCACAGAGGGTGTTGGAAGAATAAAATGTGGGGAGGGAGATCAAAGAAGGCCATCTTGGGTTCACTGGAGAAAGAGAGAAAAATATCTGGTGTCAAGTTCTCCTGTCCTATGTTTGCCAGCTTCTTTCTGACATAGGCTTTCTAGAATAACAGTCGCTTACATAATCTAGAAAGAAATGGAGTGTCTTTTTAGACTGTATAGACTAAGGACAATGAGTTAAAACAATGGTCATATAGATAAGTAAAAAATATTATATTTAGATCTTTTTAGGTTTTAAAGTTTTAAACAGAATATTTGATGGTGTAAGTTTTAGATGTTGACAGATGCAAGTAAGTTCCACACACTTTTTCTGTAGCAGTGCTTTTTTATTCTTTATATATATATATATATAGAAGACCGAGGGAAGCTGAATCAAAAGGAAACAGTGTTCCAATAATAACACAAGAATGTAATCCAAAAGAATTGTTTTCAAAACTGGTAATGAAAAATATATTTCTTATACGTCCAAAGGGCAGCATAGTCCATAAAAACTGATTACCAGTGTGTGCTTCCCTCCACGGATTTCATTTATTTCAACAAAAGTAGCAAACCCTAGAAGTGAAATCTTTGAAGCAGCTAAAACTCAGGGGGGTCTTGCAGAGGAAAACATTCCTGTTCTTTTTCAGTCTTCTCACAATGGGTGGCCGCGGTGATTAAGTTCCATCCATTCTTTCTTTGCTGTCACAATTAAAGTAGCCTCTGGAAGAGGCTGCTTTTAAAAATAAAATGCATTGTACAATCATACAAAAGGAGCTTTAGAAAGTTATCACCTAGAATGGTAACTCACTGGATTCAAGGGTATTCTATTTGGATGTTTTGCTGTTGTCATTTAGAATTAACCATTAGTATTTCAGAAGACCCTTGCTGTGAATCCTACGTGAACAGACTCTCCCATTATTATTGCAAGCTTCTCACAGGAGCATTTTAAGGTGTCCGCAAACATCTCTTTTTTTTTTACTGTTGTGGGGGAAAAAATGTTTGCTAAAAGCCAGAAAACAGTCAGTGATCTATCTTCAAAGAGCACCAGTTAGTGGCTGGAACAGGTTTCCTCAACAATCTATGGTGACTAGTGGCTGCTTGAGCATCCAGAAGGTCAGTTCGTGACCTGTTTGCTGCCTAGCTGCAAAAAGGGAGCCAATTTTTCTAATCTTTTGACTGTTGGTGAATATTTCGGGCCTGTTTATCAGATTACCTTGCACTCTTCCATACAATGCGGTGTTTCATGACTGCACAACTACAGCATTGCTGCTCGACAGATTCCTGTGGACCAGAACAGACCCACAACTGCAGTCAAATGCAATGTGTTCCCTTTCCTGTTATGTTGCTGCAAAATTCACGGCATTTTTGTTGGCAGCTTCTAGCCAGGACATAGCTGCCAGCCAGGCTGAAACTTGTATTCTAAATTTCCTAGTGTGAGTATGGCATGCAGGGAAAAGTTTGAGGTGGTGCCCTGAAACAAGCAATGGAGAAACCAAGCTAAACTTTGCAGTTGGCTAGGAGCCATGGAGGATAGATTTCCAAGGCACTGCTACTTTCTAGACTAGAGATGTCAAACTCGAGGCCCTCCAGATGTTATGGATGTCATGCTGGCAGGGGATGATGGGAACTGTAGTCCATAACATCTGGAGGGCCGCCAGTTTGACACCTGTGTGACATTTTGCTTTAAAATACGATGATGAAAATGACATGTCTCTAGAGCTTTTTCATGTACTGACCCTGATCCTTCACAATGGTATTTTCTACATATTTTAGCGATATTAATGAATTAATCCCAACACTAATATAGGATTTATTAAGCTATTTATAAGAGGGTTCATCAGGAATATGTGCTGAAGTGGTTCAAATCATTCCACATCAGTTGAACCCAGAGGGTTGCTGTGGGAGAGCAGTTGTCACCACTGTGGGACCTACTATGTACATCTTTCTGAAATTTGGATCTTATTATTGAATATAGAATTTTGCATAATTTCATTGTGTCATGTTAATACTTTCACTTTGCTTCTGCTCTGGTTTTAGACTTCTAATTGGTTCTACAACCCTAATCCTGTTGCATGTCACATCCACTAATTGTATTGACTCACTCTGTGTAGTCCACCTTGAGTCCAAGTGAAAAAGGCAGACTATTAATAACAAATAAATAATAAAAACATTTTTATCCTTCCACAACTCAGTGCAAAAATAGCTTTCCACTTCTCCATTCTGTCCTACTAGGCAGAAAAGAATAGCATGTTCAAGGTCACACAGTGTTTCATAGCAGGCGCTGGATCTGAATTTGACTCTTCACACTCCCACTTGGACACAATAACCAGACTATGAAGGATAGCCAAATGGTGACTAGTGATCTGATTGACCTTTTGAATGTCACATGAATCTCCATAATAATCAATTTAACCATCTTTTATGTTGTGTGGTTTATTATTTATTTTTGTTTGTTTGTTTGTTTGATTTGTTAGACCGCCCAATCCCTAAGGGGTTTAGGACATTACAAGTGACATGACAATTGGTGATAGAAGTTTGGCAGAAATTTAGCTCAGTATTTCTTCAGACAAAACAAATCCAATTTTAAAGAATTATAAGAGGTGTGGCAATGGATTAATAAAAGTATTGTTTATTTGAAAAGTAAAGCAGAAAAGAAAGAAACAGTAAAGCTATATACTTGTTCAAAGTTAAATAAATGGGTTGCTATGCGAAGCAAAAGCATGGGCCCCTTTACCTAGTTTAGGCAAAGCAAACCTGTTTCAAATAAATTTTGAGACTATAACTACAGTCCTATGTGCCCTTATATAAGACACAATGAATGCAGGGCAACTTCTGAGTAAACCTGCACAATACTAGAGACAGACCCTATTTGGCTAATTCCGAATAACAGCATTATCAAATCATTCCACTCCAAATTCTTGCACAAATTATTTGGCGTGCCAAACTGCTTCCCATACGCAGTCTTATGTTTAGAATCTGGCCAATATTCTATAGAGGCCACTATTTGGCTAATCATTATAAAATTCTGGTTAAATATTCACTATCGAAGCTCCAGTAACTCATTGACCCAACTTACCTTGAGTGAACTCCACCATTCAAAATGGTGCACAATAGTTACAGCAAAGATCGGGGAACTGGGTTATGACAGTGACTCCTTCAATATGCTAACCTTTACTGAAACCTTTGACTTCATTAAAGAGAGGCTGTTAGCAATGGACTATCAACAACTGCAGAGCTTGGCAAATAAATCTTGTTCACCAACAAATATGTCAGTTCCTTTCACTCAGGGATACCCAGCCTATTATATTACAGCGCTCACAAATCCCATACACAGGAGAGCCTATATGCTGGCTAGATTTAACATCATGACATCTCTGCTACATAGAGGAAGACTTAAAGGTCTTCCAAGCGATAAGAGGTTCTGTACGTGTAGCATAGGACAGCTGGATTCCATCCCACACATTTTCCTGAACTGCGTATTATACCAAGAACTCCGATCCAGCCTGCTATCCCAAGCTATAGACCCTATGATTGATTATACTGAATCAGATAAAGTAGTTACGCTTTTAAATTGTCAGGATTTTCATTGTTGCCTTATAGTGGCAAAGTTTTTGTCAGAAGTTTGTAAACTGAATGTATGACAAACGCGAAGTTTTTTACTATTCACTTTTTAACTGGAACTGTATTTTAACTGGAACTATATTTTAACTGGAACTATCGTGTATATGCCAATAAAGGCTTATTGAATTGAATTGAATATTAGAGACAATACGGTGATAGAGCAGATTCTAATATTATTAATGGAGATACCATTTTTTTTTACTGAATGTTCAGACTGACAGCTTCCACTTGACAGCATTTTTGCACTTTGCAGCCACTGCTACCGGTGAATATAGAGGCATTCCCATCGAGAAGACAGCAGTCACTCAGGGAGTTTTTCCATTATCTCAAATGCCTACCATTGCCCTCTCCATGCCCAGATGTTTTTTTTGCCAATTTAAAGTTGTTGTTTTAATAAGCCAACAGAAGGCCCACTGCAGCATCAGGGTTATAGTACAATGGCAGATATGAGGGGATGACAGCAATAGTATGGTGTCCACGTGGGCTGAAGGTTCAAAAATGCACGCCTGCATAGGTGTAATGATAGGGGGCAGAGGGGGCTTGAAGTGGGGCAGGAAGAGCCCCACATACCCGCTTGATCCATTGGCAGCAAGTGTCCTGGCTGCCTGCCAATTGCCGGGTCCAGGTCCAGGAAACTAGAGAAGTTACAAGTGTTGGCAATGTAGTTGAAGGGTCAAAATTCCAGGGATCAACCAGGATGGCGTCAGCAGATCCAGGATTGGTTAAACTAATTGTATCCACACCCACTTCCTTCCAGGAGGCTTTATAGCCACAGACAAGGAATTCACCTATATAGCCTGCTTCTTCAGGAGTTATCCTGTGAAGACTCATCTCTGCCGTCAGTTTGAAGCTTGTGCTGAGTGGCCAGACGCACACTACATCTTTGTGCCTGCAGTTCTCATCTCAGCCTCTTTCTATAGCCTTTTTTTTTTTGAAGGGGGATGACCCTGGAGATCTGGGCCCGGTGGCTGGTTTGCCCTGGCTGCCTCAGAGTCAGGTGTTGGAGGTGCCTCTGAGCAAACTGTTGGCTGCACCTCCGCAAGTGCCTGATCTCCCGACTGGTCATCTGCTGCCAGCTGTGGGCTAGCTGCACATGAGTCTTTCTCCTCTAAGGAGTTCTTAAGGCCACTGGACCTTGGACCATGACAGCAGGGTCAGTCTTGCACCCTCTTGCTCTCCCAGCTAATCAGGCCAGTGGGGAGTGGTGCTGACTTGCAACCAAGCCACCTATCTAGGGCCAAGTCCAGGCCAGTGGGAAGGGAGGGGGTAAGGTTGCCAACTCACCATCTCTCTAGGATCCCTAGAGAGGCAGCAAGATGCTTCTTCCACCCACCGGCCCAGACTCAGCCCTAGAGACTCTCTCCAGCTGGGTCCAGACCGGCAGAGGGGAGAGGGTGTTTGTTGACTTGCCATTTCACCACTTCTCTCAGCCCCCTAGAGAGGTGCTGCCACCCCATCCCCAACCCCTGCTGGCCCAGACTCGGCCCTAGAGACTCTCTAGAGCTGACCCCAGGTTGGGATGGGACACAATTTCAGTTCTTGCCCTGGGCGCCAGTTTCTGTAGATATGCCCCTGCACTCCTGTCCATCCATGCAGCTACAAACTCTGGTTACAACCTTACAGCAAGTTTGGGAAAGAACAGAGAGAAGAAGAGCAGATCCAGAAAGAGGACAACATTTAACGAATTCTCATCTCCCAACCCTGCACCATTTGCTTGCCTAACTAGATGTAAAGCTCTATGTGGAAACCTAGAGTACTACATTCCCTGGAATCCTTCCCAAAATCATCATCATCATCACCACACACACACACTACAGATGACTGACTGAAAAGCACAGTGGCTAGTCCAAGGTCACCTAGAGAGTTAGTGGCTCATATTTGCTCTTGTCCTTGCAACATCAATTTGGAACTGACCGCAACCAAAACTGCTCACCATTTTCATTGGTTCTGGGCCACTATTCTCTTTTGTATTTAGTTGGACATCAATAGAGTTAACACACAGTCATTTAAACCAGCAACAACCTCTTTTTCCAAATGACCTGACTGATATAAGCCTTTCTACTTGTACCAGAAGTAGTTGTCAATATATATTCACAATGCTGCCAATAATATATCAGAAATTTAAATATTTCTTTAAGCAGCCTGCAAGGGAGGAAAAAGTAGTCTATGTCGGTGGAATCCTTTTTGGCATACACACACACACAGAGGTGGAGGTGATTTTTTTTTTTTATAATCCCAGACAGTAAGTGACAGTAAATTCAAACTAAAAAACCCAGCAGCCAAAGGCCATCACAGAATAATCTGGTTGCATGTCATTTTTCTCCATGATTCTGCAGAGTGGCTGAATCAATTTCAACTGACTCCCTAAAAATAGTGTTGCTATGTGTGGTCAGGGACAGGCGTCTTCTAAACATGTCAGTGTAGGTATGGCTCATTTTCTAACTAGAGCCCACACTACACTAAAATAGCTGAGTCGGAGGAAGCCGCTTTCCTTTCAGCAGCCTTTCATTCTTCACAGATAGATTGTAACATGAATCACAAACAAAGTAGCAAGGAGCTGTGACTAGGCGGTGAAGTGCCACTATAAACTGAGAACCCCAATACGAAGATCAGAAACAGTTTATTCAAAAGGAATCATACAAGGTGTCATTGTAAGAGGAATTAGCTATTCGGATGTGAAATTGAGTCCAAACCTTGGGTGGTCTGATCAAGTAATCAACTCATGCAGAAAAGAACAAGGAACCCAAGAAATAGATTAACAAGGGGAAAAGGGACGTGTTGACCAACATAGCTACCAATCCTGGGATCCAGCAGGTGTCCAGCTTCAGTGAGAATGTTCAGTGGTCCAGCCTAAATCCCGCTGGCAGTGCCCAAAGACTAGGCTTGGACCCAGGCAACTGACAGTAGCCCAGGAGGGAAAAGCAATGGGTGTACCTTCCATGAGCTGACACAACATCTTGAAGTGACCTCGGTCTGAACTGTACTGCTTTAGAGATTTTGTCTGCCTTCACAGTTGACTTATACCCATACATTTTCTCAAGGGAACAGATATTCAGAGATGGTTTGCCATTGTTTGCCTCCACATCACAACCTTGGTGTTCCTTGGACATTACCCATCCAAATACTAACCAGGGTCAACCCTGCTTATCTTCTGAGATATGATAAGATCAAGCTAGCCTGGAGCTTTCCAAGTCAGAGATTTTCTTACTTATCTTTCGTGAAAAACCTAGAGCAATGCAGGTCTCAGGCACCAAATGGAAAGAGTACGACAAAATGGAAGCTGTGCGGAACAACCACCATTGACGTTTCGGTAGCAGACTATTTATGGCAAGCATTTTGGCACTCTGAGCCATCAAAACTGACTTATGTCAACCTCATAGGGTTTTCAAGGTAAAAGACTAACAGAGGTAATTTGCCATTGCCTGCCTCTGCATAGCACCCTTGTGTTCCTTGGTGGTCTCCTATCCAAGTACTAGCCAGGAATAACCCTGCTCAGCTTCTGAGATCTCATGAGATCAGGGTAGCCTGGCCACCCAGGCAATCTAGATTAGACATTTTTCAAACAGGTTATTTTCCCCCACATAAATGTACCTGCCAAGAAACCCCTTCATTGCGACCAGGGAACCTCTGCACACTGCAGGGCACTCTATGGCATGCTCTAGGACACAGGTGTCAAACTCGCAGCCCTCCAGACGTTATGGACTACAGTTCCCATCATCCCCTGCCAGCATGATGCTGGCAGGGGATGGTGGGAACTGTAGTCCATAACATGATGCTGGCAGTCCATAGCATGTAGTCCATAGCATGATGCTGGCAGGGGATGGTGGGAACTGTAGTCCATAACATCTGGAGGGCTGCGAGTTTGACACCTATGCTCTAGGACACACAGTCATATAAAACACTGGACAATTCTGGTGGACTTCACTATCATCCAGTGCAAACAAGCAAACTCTAAAAGACATCAGACACACACAGCTGCATGTAGCAGGGGAGAACAAAACTGGTTGGTTGTCATTACTATCTTCCTCAGTGTGCAGCTCCCAATTTGCTTTTAGGTAACTACAGAGGTCACTGAGCATAGCTGGTGAACCACTGCCCCAGGCAGAATATAGCAATTGGAGCTGCAAGCTTTAATCAGTCCTGATGCTCTGACACAGAGTTCCCTGGTACACAAGGGTTTCCCCATTGCTGCCACGTCTGGAATATTTTAACATCTGACTCTGTACTGCTCTCACAGAAATTAAGCATGATGCACACTCCAGACTAATGAAATATGAGCTTTAAATGACTTGTATTGGGATAACAAAAACAAATGTGAACAATGACACATTAACAAAAGCCACTGACTTTATTCAGTTGATTTCTGTGACACCTAGCAGCCTGGTTTTAAGAATTCAAGGAAGAAAGACAGGACAGATTAAATTTCAGAGATTTCCAATTATCAGATCAAAGAGATTTTACAGAAGATAATTGTACTGAATGGAAAGAATGATCTTGGTGTTTCCACCAATCATTGCTAACTTCATAGAAGAGTGATGTGGCAAATGCCGGCCTTTGTCTGCTTTGCCCTACAACCCGTCTTCACCAGGGTGCAGGCAAAATGCATGCCCTGAGCCTGTAAGGGGAAGGCAGCCTATCAATATAATAAACAACAAATAAATAATGCTTCTTTGGTAATTCTTTCTGGCAGGGCAAAATGGAAGCTGCTATCTGCAGTATGATTGTGCTTGGCTGTCTGCTCTCTGTCTTCCCTTGGTCATCTGCCCTCCCAGAGACTGCTGATTTTTTTAGCACAACACAAACATTAAATCCCAGAACCCCTTTTACCAAACAGCCAATGAGGTATAGCGGTTAAGAGTTCTGGGTAATCCAGGTTCAAATCCCCACTCTACCGTGGAACATCTCTGATCATAAGCCAGTCACGCTCTCAGCCAAACATACCTGACAGGGTTGTTGTGAGGATGAATGGAAGAAAGGAGAATAACACAAACTGCTTTGAGTCACCACTGGGGAGAATGACAGGGAATATAAGTAGATGTATAGCAACCTCACTCAATATTTTCTGGATTTCTTTAAAACTGACCATACATTTCCATCAGATAGAACTCTGCAAATATCATTACTGATGAACTTACCTGTACAAAAAGGACACAGGAAGCTGCAAGCAATTCCTTCCTCCTGCATAATACAATGGCCATGGTAACAAATACTGCACATCTTTAAGTTGGCTAGGAATGTTACATTACCTTCCAGGCAAACAAGAGGAAGGGGAACCATGAAATGACTTATAGAAAAGCCTGCTTAATGGGAAAAGCATGCCTGCTGCCATTCTAACTTTGCCTTATCTCGGTGGAGGTTCCTATGACAAGCTTTTGCCTGCTTGCTCAGTTGTACTGCAAGCTTTCTGAGGACAGCACCTTGAGAAGTCTGCCTGCCTTCTGGGGGTGCCAAACGTCTCCCCACTTCTCATGGTAACTGATATCTTTTCAGAGGAAACTTTCCCTTCCCTTTTAGATCCACTGTCTTTCTTTTAAATGCCTATACAACTGGGATGCTTACTTCTTTCTTTGGGAAACTTGGCAGAGATAATCTGTCAGATACCAAACCCACTGTCTAAAATTTCAAAATTTTGAAAACCAATAATGAATTAAATGAACATGTAATAATGACATGAAAAAAATTCATGTCTTTAATAAATAGTTTCAGGTGGGTAGCCATATAGGTCTAAAATGGAAGAGCAAGGTTCAAATTCAGTTGTACCTCAAAGACCAACAAAATTCCCAAGGGGTAAGCTTTTGAGATTCTGATGTGTCTGGTATCCGTTCAGTTCAGTAACCTTTATTTGGCATTTACAGAATGAATAAAAAGTCTGGTATCTGACAAAGGGAGCTTTGACTTTCTAAAGCTTGTACAGCTGGAAATCTTGTTGGTTTTTAAGGTGCCGCTAGACTTTAATCTTGCTCTTTAATAGATGTGATATTATAGCTCAGTAGTTTTCAAACTGTGCTTTTACAAAAGCTGGGTGAATTCTGCACAGACCAAACACAACAAATGTAGGGCGCACTACAAACCATTGGGGCGGGGGGGGGGGGGCACACACTTCACACAGTTGGCTAGGAATGTCCCAGAACCAGTCTGGCCTGCTTTAGTTCTCTCAACCTGGGATTTTCGGGAGTCGCTAAACTAGCAATTCTTTTGCAAAATCCTGTGTTTGAGATGCTTTATTTCCCTCCCTTCCACCTGTTCACTGTAAGTTCTGCATCATCCACCATCAGGGAGAATTCGCCTGCCTGCTATTCTGTGCAGGTCACCCAGCAGGTTGTGGGCAGATTCTCAGAGTGCCCACAGCGTACAAAGCCCCCCAGTATGTTTTCTCCCCATGACAGCGAGTATGACTGATCTATAGCAACATGTTCATTATTGCCCTGCCATTGCAGGGAGGTCCCATTGTGGGACTATCATCATGGCTGCAGGGTCCATTTCTGCATGCCTGGGCAGCTACGCATGTGTGGTAAGGAATTTTTTAAAAGAGAAGCGTCTGTGGTGAAGGCACAAAAGCAACCCTGATCGTTTTCATGGGCTCCAATCGCTGCCTGCATGTGAACAAGGAAAAGGAAAAATATAAAGGAATATAAAGCAAATATAAAGGAAAAAGGGAAAATATAATGACTGTAACCCATTATACATTTGCTGTGCGGCATCCACCTGGAAGGTATTTAATGTACTGCCCTCCTGGAACTTACAGACACCCCTTCAGTTTGGCTCAGTGGAGTCCTACACACCTCACACAATCCAGAATATACACTCAGAATTCAGGGAGAAAATTATGTAAGAAGAACTTCTGAAAGGTAAACAATGTGGAAGGGCTGTGACTCAATAGAAGGGCATCTGCTAGATAAGCAGAAGGTCCCCATTTTAATCCCTGGCACTTCCAACCATAAAGATCAGGTAATGGGCAACAGGGAAGAGCTAGTGCCAGTCTGAGCTGAACAATTTTGATACACCAATGGTCTGATTCAGTATACAATGAACTGTTACAATGAATGTTAAAACACTGTCAGGCAGATAGTTCTGCATGCTTGTTAATAGATCCAAATACACAGCTCTCACTTCAGAATGTTCTACCAATACACTTTGACGCTGGTGTCTTTAAGAATATATATTGATCAGGCAACGCCAGTTTCCAAGACCTTAGCAATGTGATCCACAGATTGCTTGGCTATGCACAAAGGGGGGCAGCTTCTGTCACAGTTTGTGGTGTTCATTTATTGTAAGCCCATCAGGAAAGATGAAGATCTATTCAAAATTAATCTCCCAAGAGGAAAGTTTACTTCCCAACCCACTGAAAAAAATATTGATCATTTTAGAACTAATGGCATAAAAAGATCTGTTCGGGATGAATGGGATTTTGAATATAGATAGAAAATACTCAATAGGAGCATCAGATGTTTCATAGGGCAAAAAAATACACAATCACCCCACACAAATATTTACAAAACTACAACTTTACAAAAAAAACCAGGATTATTTAATACACTGTAAAAAGCCTTATATAAATCTTTACAATGTTTTCTATTGTCACTTTTCCCAAACCACAACTACTGAATCACTCTATTAGAGAAGGAAAGTTGCCATTTCAGTTCTTAAAATGAACGTCCAAAATGTGTTCAACATTAAAGAAGGACAGACTAGTGCTTATATGTTCATATAGATCAGCGTCGTTCTGAAGCACTGATTATACACTGGGGGAAAACTCTTGAAACTTTGCATGTTTGAGAAAGAAAAAATAACCCAATAGCAAAACCAGAAGCCCACTATAAAGTATCCTTTAAGAGATGCAGACTTTAAGTCTTAGGGCACTTTCGAACATGCAGAATAATGCACTTTCAATCCGCTTTCACAATTGCTGGTAATTTTGCTATTTCACAGAGTAAAATCCAGCTGCGAAGTGGATTGAAAGTGGATTGAAAGTGCATTATTCTGCATGTGTGAAAGTGCCCTTAGATTCCAGCGTAAGGCCAAACTTTCAACCTCTCTGGCATTCAGATCAGTATCCAGGAACTGCAGGGCCAAATCTAGCCATGGTTGCCAACCCAGCCACAAGAAGAGAGGCTGTGACAGGAGGGATGGCTCCAGTGATCTGAAAACTGTTCACTCTGGGGATTTGTAGCTCAGCCTGGTAGTCCTATCCTGAGCAGCCCCTTTCCTTGCTGATCATTGTAAGTAGTGTATTAGCCACTTTACAAAACTGAAATAAAAATGTGGCTTTAACAGTTGAGTCCAACTAGGGTATACACCCTGTCACAAACAGTCCTCACTTTTAAGCTTAAATGAACACAATCAACTTCTCTCTCACATTGTATCTAGCGACTGAGGTTTTCAGTAATCAACATATAAAAATAAAATGGATCTCACACTCTAGCAAGAAAAATTAACAGTGCAATTGCCACCGCCATATTAGAAGAATGCTGGCAATACTGGTTGAATTTGCCTCCTTTTCACCTCTAAAACTATTATTTGTTTCTTGTACAACTCACCTGGGATTGTCCCACTTGGGAAATCGCACACGAAAGCGTGCATGTTTGAATGCTCTTTAACATCTAAAACTCCTGCCTGTGGAAAGCTGGCATGTCAAGAAGAGTTCTAATTCTTCTCCCTCCCCAAATGCTGTTAGTTGCCTATGTGCGGAAATTCACTCTCTTTACATTAGAGCATGCCATGCATTCTGAAGTGGCACACTGCCAGAAGACTGTACTACATGATATTTCCAATGGTGTAACTCAGCTCGAAGCTATGGTAATCTAAAACATCCTCCACAACCAGGAAGATTGGACATCTAATACACCCCATCATAAACTAGCATTTATTCCCACGATTTCAGTTCAGAGGAACTCATTTGTTAAGTACATGTATGCAAAGGTTTTCACCATTCTTAACACCTATTGTGAAAATAAGTGAATCACACACTTTTCTAGAAAATAGAACTGCATAATGTATTGTCGAAGGCTTTCACGGCCGGATTCAACTGGTTGTGGTGGGTTTTCTGGGTTGTGTGGCCATGGTCTGCTGGATCTTGCTCCTAACGTTTTGCCTGCATCTGTGGCTGGCATCTTCAGAGGTATATCACAGAGGGAAGTCTGTTACACACTGTGTCCAGTGAGAATGCTACATTAAAACTCCAACCATCATCCACAACAGAAAAGGGGTATAATCAAAACTCTGACAGATCGTGCAAAATGAATTTGTGAACCTCACCTCCTCCCTGATTAAATCAATCATCTAGACTGGGGTCTGCAGGCTAATGGCTACTCCACAACAGAAATCAGAAGAGCTTTAAGACCAAGAGAAACCCAGAGGACTGAGGAGAAACAGCCTACCACAGGAAAAATGTTTCTACCATATAACAAGGGAATCACAGATCAAATAGGGAAACTGATGAAAAAACATAACCTACAAACCATCTTCAAGCCTACCAGGAAAATACAGCAAATGCTACGCTCAGCAAAGGACGAGACCCCCTCACTTCTACAGGAGTCTATTGCATACCCTGCAGCTGTGGAAAGGTCTACATAGGAACCACAAAACGCAGCATTCGGACTCGCATTAAGGAGCACGAAAGACACTGTCAGCTTAACCATCCTGAAAAATCTACAGTAGCAGAACATGTCTTAAACAAAACTGGACATAACATCTTATTTGAAAACACTGAAATTCTGGACAATTCAGAAGGTTACTATTTCAGACTGCACAGGGAGGCCATTGAAATTCCCAAACACCGAGACAACTTCAACAAGAAAGAAGAGACTTTAAAAATTAACAAAGCTTGGCTATCAGTACTTAAAAACACCAAAAGCAAAGGCCAAGGGCATGTTACCTTACTGGACAATGGACTCCACCCAAACACAGGATTTGCATTTACCAATACTGCTAGTGCAGGGAATGCTAATGGAATCACTCCCTAGACTGAAAAACCCCACCTGCAATACTATACTATCAACCACACCTTTGCATAGCAAGTTCCACCCAAACACTTACTCATTGGTTCCCCACCCGGGGACATGAAAATTTATACCCAACTTGAAACATTCCCTTCTCACTTGACACAGTGTGTAACAGACTTCCCTCTGTGATAAACCTCTGAAGATGCCAGCCACAGATGTAGGCGAAACATTAGGAACAAGATCCACCAGACCACGGCCACACAGCCCAGAAAACCCACCACAACCAGAATTGCATAAATTTGCAATCAAGCCATTTCAGGATCTTTGGTGCTCAGAGGAGAATACAAAATGGCACAGTGACAAACCATCCCACAAAAAAATGATTTAGGAGGGGAACCCCCCCCCAAAAAACTAGCATATGGTATGTTCTTATTCATTTTTAAAAGCATCTATCCCTGCTTTTTAATAGAAAAGGCATTGTTCCTGTCCCGCCGTCTGCCCTTTCCTAGATGTTCCCCACTATCAGTCTGAAAGCTGTACTTTGAATTAAGTTGTCTGATTTGATGACAGTGCCATTTTGTTCTCTGAAAGTAAAGAACTACAATTCTCTCAACAAAAGTTTATTATGCTAAAGGTACTGTCTTTCCACATCAGCCAGAATGCTATTTTCCTCCCTGAAGTACAATTCCTCTTCCATGTTCCAACAAGGGACAATGTGCTCAGCCCTCAAGTATAAACCATGAAACAAAGAGAAAAGAAACCTTTCAGACAGCTTACTGAAACCAGTGTTGTTTGTCTTCAAATTAATTGTTCCAGGACAACTTCTCAGGCCACCATACTTCATCTGCTGGGCAGATTTTTCCCCACACATCACAGAAAGTGGCTGGTGGTTTTTATACTGCACATCTAAATCTACACCCAGGACAACAGTTAAACACACATGATGGGCAACTACTGGGGAATGGCCAGTGATGCTTCTTACATGTGCAATATGATTGCAGCCTCTGGGCCAATTAGACATATTTCAGTGCCAACAAAGCCACAGTACAAACAGAGGCACAATTAACCTTCATCACTCACAGACAGTGCAGATACAAAGAGAATTCCATTCTTTTTATTCCAGTACCTTTGTTATAATAAAGTTAACAAAAATATTTACTATTAAAAAAAGGGGGGAGTGGGGAGAAGAAGCCTGCTGGCACTGCCAACTGATCATCATCGTAGTCTTCAAAATCCTAGTCCAGTAGGATTTCCTAATATCTCTGCAAAGTCTATGTGCATCAGACAGTCTGTGTGGACATTTCAGTGTATTGATCAAGGCCAAGCAGATCTTGGGGATGCAGCAGCTACCTGAGTTCTTATTGGTGAAGGGTTTCTATCCTTCCCCTGCCATGTTTCACAGCTTCCCTGCTTTCATGTAGGAAGGGATGGAGCCACGCTGAGTGAGCCCTTCAAACCTCTTGTAGGTATAATTGAGAAAAACCCAGTCTTTGGACTTGTAGTCAGGTTCTGTGGTGTTTGGCACTAGAAGACAAAAACAAGGAATAAATATATATGGGTTACACAAGTCCCATCAATTGCAAGGTAACACCAAAATATCAAAACTCAACCACCCATGGCACGTGAGCACATAACAAAATTTTGTCAGGATCCAGAGGTAGACAAAACACATAAACTAAAACCACAGAGGCAAGGATCACTTTAGACTGTGTCCAATGGCATCCTTTTCAGCCATGTTGCCCTCATCCCATCCCTTCCTTTTCATTACATATTACATATCTCTTCATTGCATTGTGCCACTAAGGGATATCACCTGTTTTTCTTCCCTGAGACAATAGGAAAGCAAGAAATAGTTGGTGTCTGTGGCAAATATACTTGACAGCAGAAGAGGATGAGTAAGAGGGTTCTCCCTTACACTAAACAATATTTTTTTGACCAAGCCATTCCATGAGTCACCGTCCCTTACATCTCAAATCATTCCACTTGGTTCTCTGCAAGCTCAACAGTCACTTGTCCCATCATGCCCCACCCCTGTTTTTTTGGACACCTATCTTTTATGCATTCTTCCACATGGTTCCTTAGGCCAGGGAACAACTTCCTTTTCCTCCCAGCTGTCTCCTGTTCCTCTTGTAGTTCCCGCCCTTATAAAAAACAATATTTGTTCCAAAAACTTTCTGAGAACAAAGAGTGCTTCATTTTTTTTCTACACTGCCTCCTTGCAATAAAATTGCCCTGCTCTTATTCCACACTAACCAAATCAGGTCATAAGTTCTTAGGCAAAAAAAGTTTTGTCATTTCAGTGCATCATTTAGCACGCTCCTGGAGAAATGCAACTCTTGGGAGGTCGTTAAAACTCGATTAGTTCACTTAGCTTAAGGACCTCAAACCTTTCTGAGCCTGCAGGCACCTTTGGAATGCTGGTGTGGTGGGCACAACCACAAAACAGCTGACACAATAAGCAGAGCCAAAAACGAAATGATGCATAGCTAACAGCAACTGTTCACAATTTCAGGCAGAGGCTATTTTTAAAAATGATCATATTATTTTGAACTATCCTCTTGCATACACGCAGCTTACCTTCAGTAACACAGTGCAGATCCTTGTACTGTGACAGCAGATGCTGCCAAAGCAACTTTTAAAATGTGCACAGCTAATCAAATCTCCAATGACCAGTCAGAAGCAGGGCTGTGCAAAAGCCCCACGTGGCCCTGCCCCCTTTCTGAAAACACTGGGCGGGCACCAGGAGAGATGTCAGTAGGTGCCATGGATTCCACAAGCACCACACTGGGGATTCAACTTAGATCACTATGGGACTATCAGCTTTCTTCATCTGCAGTTGTGTTCTCTGGCCCTTCTGACTCCTAGATGTTCTTCTTAGACTCCTCCCTCTGGCCATCTTCTTGTACTCTAGAATGTTCTCTTTCTCTTCTCCCATGTCCCTCTGGTTCCTTTCTCCCACGCCTCTGTCCCTTGTTTCTACTTCCTCTTCTAGGCCCTGTTGCTTCCCTGCCCGTCTGAACGGCTCAATTAATGATTGGAAGATCCTTCTGCTTACACTGCAGAAAGTCACAACCGTTCAGCCAATCACAGCGACCAGCACCAAACTCCATGTTGCTTTACAACAGAGGTCAGTCTGATGCACACAAGATTTAGAAGTAGGCTGTTTTATGGCATATAACTATAACATTATCAGGATGATCAGAATACAGGTTGTGATTATGGCTTTCTCCCATAAACAGACATCTCCTCTCACCTGGCTGTAAAATATCAGATTCTGGGAATTCATCAAAATTGGAAGTGTCATCAATGCTTTTAATTTCTATAGGGATTGCAGCTGGCCTCTCTCTACAAGAAAAGAAAAACAGAAGAGTAGTGGTCAGCCTAACCAATGTCACTAAAATTGAACATCATGTTTCATCTTGAGGTACTGTCATATTTAAGAGTTGTGTTGGATATGTCTTGGCCATTGGCGGCCAATTGTAGAAGAGTCCCCATGCCTCTGCTATTCCTTTTGGAGGATGTTCCTTGGAGAACTGTTATTAACGTGAAGGGTCTGTGGCCCCTTCTGCACATACAGAATAATGCACTTTTAATCCACTTTCACAACTGTTTGAAGGTGGATTTTGCTATTCCGCACAATAAAATTCAGCTGCAAAGTGGACTGAAAGTGGATTATTCTGCATGTGCAGAAGGGGCCTGTGAAAAGTTTCCAGGGATCCAGGGTGGACTTAGACAGCACTGCACAGCTCTTTGACCGTTCCTTTCCCCACCTCATGCCTCCTGTTTTCAGCTTCTTCTACCCATAATCTCAGTGGCATTGAGGGAACAACTCTTTTCTGCTCAACAAGGAAGCTTCCTCAGAAAGGCCACGCTTTACTTCAGTGGAGCAAGGTTCCTTACTTACTGGAAGCCAGCTGTCGAGTCCAACCCTAAATGCGTTCCATTTCCCTGGTGGTAAACAGGAAAAGATGGATATTCCCTTTGCTCTGCTGCCAGCCCAAAATTCAGTAAGGGACTAACTGGAGGATTCTGCCTTTCCCCATCATCCTTCTAATGGGGTCTGGAATGTGCACATGACTAGTTAGATAAGCTCAGCCTTAGATCAGGTAGAAAGCTGCTTCAGCTCACTAACCTCAGGACAGAACAGTCCATGCCAGACTGCACATTAATTCATGGAATCCTGGGATGGGACTGCAAACAGGGTAAGATTCATTTTCTCAGTGTCAAAATACAGTGGGGAAAAGCTAACAGGCCCACTCATGAAAGCGTGTGTGGAGGTACATAGATTTGCCAAAGAGGTCCTGAAACTCTAATAGCCTTCCTCCTGCAAGATCTCTGTAGTAAACTTTTTTTCCTGATAGACTAGGGGTAGAGAACCTAAGTTTTTCCAGATGTTAACTACATTTCATCAGGCCCCTACCAGCATGGCCAATTGGCCATGCTGACAGAGGCTGATGGGAATTGTAGTTCCTGAACATCTGGAGAGCCGCAGGTTCCCTACCCCTGCCATACACCATCCAATCTTTCATCATCTATACCTGATATGTCCCCAGTCAACACCTTCAAAAAATGGATGAGTCTTAATTTCCTCCACTCCATTGCTACCAATCCTGTTTTCTGCATCATTACAGTATCTAAAAGAAAGAGACGAAAAATGGTTACCATTCAGGTGAACAAGGAAAGGTATGCACAAGGATGTGTTGCATATTTTAACTGTATGTTGAAAATGAAGGTTTGAAATAGGTTCATTATAGGGTTCATTAAAAAGGTGGCAAATTCAGTGCACTTTAGGGTGATGACCTTTGGTTTTAGGAAATGAAGTATTTAAAAGCATACTTTACACCAAGCTGCCTGAAGAAGCAATCATTTTGATTAATAGAGAATGGAATTAATCTTCTGTGCTGAAAATTGAACTGTCTATGCAACATAAATCAGACAGCCACTTTACCAGGATTAGGCAAGATTAGCTCTTCCTTGTAATTCATTAGAATTAAGAAAGGGATGGAAGATCATATACTGAAGAGTGAATGAACAGGTAAAAGACATAATTCCATGCTGCGTATGGTCTTCCATCATTTTCTTAATTACAGTGAATTACAAAGAAGAGCTCATTTTGGCTAACGGCTGACCAACACAACACAGCCATGTTCTGCAAGCCAACAAAGGCAACTCAGTTTTCACAGCCATAATTAATAACATTCTGCAGATTTGCAGGGCAGAAGCCAGATGACCCACAAGTTCAACCTGCAGTACATAAATGTGGTGAGTCAATTCCATTATCATCAACATAACCAATTCTACAACAGACAAGAGCATTCCTTCCTCAGCAGACAAATGAAAGCTAACAGGTGAAAAAACATTTTCAAGCAGAAGTCAAGGACCCAGTTGGAATGAGAGGTAAAAGGGGCAGGTTTAACACAACTCTTGGAGGAGTCATCAAACTGAGCTGAGAGCGTAGAAGCAACTCCCAGCAAGACATAAAGCAAACAGTGTTTTCAGTACACAGAAGTAGCAGGATGCTTGCCATCAGGCAATGGGACTTCCTGAGAGGGAGCTATTTGGCCTCTCTATAGCACCACTCAGTTTCAAGTTATCTATGTCTACCATGTTCTGGAATGAGCAATACCTTCATCCCTCTGATTCCTGCTGCTGGTAATTGATGGGCAGACTGGACCAGATGTGTGTGCAATAATGGCCGCAGCATTAGCCACACATATAATTCTTGTATCCCTGTCCATGCAGAAGAAAAGGACACTGCACAACACAGCCTCCACCAGCAAGGTTGTCTGTGAGTCATGCAAGATACTCAAGAAACAAGTAACCTCAACCTAATCTTTAACATTTGGACAGGCCAGAAACATCAGCATTGCTAAATGTGACCCAGTTCACTGCTGATCCAGACACAAAACAGGGCAAAGAGAGGCTAATAAAAAGAGAAGACTGTGGCTATAAACTTACTATAAGTCTCTCTCCAATCGTATCTTGCTTCTTTTCTTAATTCTAGTAGTGATTTTAGCAAAGACAAAGGAAAGTCACTCGGCACCTCCAAGACATTTTCATTCTAGCATAAGCTTTTGTAGACCAGACCCCACTTCACCAGGTCAGTAACAATTTGTTTCTATATGAACTTCAGCAACAGCTCTTGGGTCTCATGCTGCCTCTTGACAGAACTTGAGAAAATAGATTTTATTTGGTTTTAGGAAGTTGAGGGAACCTTTAAGAAGATACACCAGCAATGGGGCTCCATCACAGACTACTCAGGTGATACTGCGAGCCTGAACACATGCAGAAGGTGACCTGACTAACTTCCACTCCACTGTAGTCCCAGTTTCCAGGAGAGGCAGTACTGTAACATACATGTGGATGGGCATTTCCACACCAATTCCAGCATTGCTCTCAGTGATGCTTTGCGAAGGCACTTTGAAGCTCCATTGCCTAGTGGCAGAAGGAACCCACAAGTACAAATTTATGAACAAAACAGATACGCTTCAACTTGAAGAAGTACAATGGAAGAGAATTTCAAAGACAGAGAAACATGTTAATTACTCACTTTAGAATTAAGTCCTTGGCTTTTTCTGAAATGGGTACCTCAGGTGGAAATACTAGAGTCTCCTTCCAATTCATAACTTTCCTATAAGTTTCTTGTGGTGTTTCAGAGCAGAATGGGGGATATCCTAAAGAAATGTTTTTTAAAAACCCACAAACTGTTAGGAGCTTAAGACCATGTTACAATTAACTCTCACAAAAACCATCAACACAAAAAGAGTTTTGCATCATAGCTACTGGTCAGAGAATGGTGTTGAGAATTCTTCTTACCTATTAGCATTTCATACATAATTACTCCCAAAGACCACCAGTCACATAACTTGTTGTATCCTGTCTGCATGAAAACTTCTGGAGCAATATAATCTGGGGTCCCAACAGTAGAATATGCCTGAAAACAAGAAGTTAGGCAAGATATTTAGCCAACATCTAAACGTACTTAAATAGTCCTCAGAAAAAAACACAGTGTCTCAAAACTCCCTCACCACCCCACTACAACCTTCCTAATGTACTGTTTGGCAGGGTGGTAGGTATGTGAAGCAACCATTTTCTACAACAAAATGTTGTGTTGAGCAGGAAATCTGTCCAAAAACAGAACATTCAATGCAACTTCCCCAAAGCCCTTCGGGGGTGAGGCGGCTTATAAATCCCATAATAAATAAATAATAAATAAATAAATAAATAACTAAATAAATACCAGCTGTCTCCTATTCTTTTTCCATGTTTCTGCTTTTCTCTTAGAGTTCATGTTCTGAAATGCTGGCGCACAATGTAAAAAAAAAGAAAGACATTAATTCAGATTTGCTGAGGAATGCAAGAAACTTTCAACTGATAGCCAATCCCAATGTCACCCTTGCATCAAGAGGAGCCACTGTGGCATAGTATGGTCTGTTCCAATGGCATGTGCAAATGTGTATTCAAAATCATGGACACAAATAATGTAGCAGGCCTAGCTGCCAAGATAACATGGGACAGGCTAACACTTACAGAAATCACTGGGTGGATTATGGGTAAGGTTTCTGTAGAATTCAGTTCTGTGAGCTTTCTTTAAACCTGTGCATAGTCCAAAATCAGACAGTTTTACATGACCCTACAGAGAGAAAACATAAGTTGATGTTAGGTATTGAACAAGATGCCATTCTTTTAAAAAAATATTTTCATTTTACACAAAATTGCTTGAGTTGGCACAGGCTATTCTTCACCTATGATGAATAATCAGAGAACAAAAAAATAAGTCTACCCGGAAAGAGAAAAAAAATCTCTACTTTTTAAACTTCCATTTATGGCCAAAGCTCCAATGGTGCCCCTAAAGTGCTTCTACATACAGATGCAGGCTCTACTGGTTTGTACTCCAGCAATTGCTACAACCTTCATAAGCTGCTGTTATGGGACACCAGATATGGGGATGGGAAGAGAGAAGCCTTATAAAAGCACAGGGAACATGAAAAAGTGCCCTTTCCAATCCTGCCCAGAAGGTTTCATGCACACCAGTCATGTTGGGTCTGCTCTTTCCTCACATGGAAGGCAGCTAATCTGAAAAAGCTCCATGCAGGTTGTATAGTCCCGACCAGGGCACAGCAAACCCCCCTCTTTTCATCCTTCCATTCTACTGAATACCATATTTGCTTAAAGAATCATACTACCTGACTACAGCATGAATAAGTAACTATACAGGGACTACTCACTAAGCTTTATTATTGGTAACTTGCAAATCTTTGGCCATGGAAACATTATCCTACATACACTATTTATAACATATGCAGTTCTATGCCCACTTATCTGGGTGTACGCCCCATTGAATTCAATGGGATTCACATCCAAGTAAACATGTGCAGGATCCAATCAGTCTAGTAACAAATTTCCAATAGGCTCCTGGCACAGTGCTGGTTTTAATCAGAGACTGGGAGCCAAAATGCTACTGGGCTTCCCCAGGAATTTGTATGGTGTTGTTTGGACTCTGTCCTCATTAGCTGCTACAGGAATGAGCCTTGGAGGTCCTTCAGCTCATGTGTACCCTCCCCCTCCCACAAAGCAATCTAAAGACTGCCTTCTGGTCTTAGGGCAAACCATGGTGTGTCACAGTTTGAACATCAAACAGTGCTTTGTGTGGATTCTGGGAGAATGTGAATCTGAGGGTTTGGTCCCCATGCCTGAACGAGGTCTGCCTATCCAATAGAATATTTTGACATTTTTTCTTTTACTCTCTGATGCCTATTCCAGGCCACAAATTACCTTTTTTTAAAAAAAGAAAACAGATCTGTGCCCCTTTGCTTACATCAGTAGCTGACCAGGCTCCTGGGTCTGCAGGGGGTAATACCTACTATAAAGTCAACCACTGGCATTGAATAAACCCAATGGCATATAAAACAATATTGCAAATGAGGAATAATATTTTATTGTTCAAGTAAAACAATCCCTGAGTTTCATAATGGAGCAAAATATTAATGTATCTCAAGGTTTGTCTTGCAAAATAACTACTAGAGATCTTCCATTTTCACTATAATATATTGAAGGATTAGCAGATTCCACTGAATAAGCCTCACTGTAAAATGTGTAGGGCAGGGGTGTTGAACATGCAGCCCAAGGGCTGAATCCAGCCCCCTGAGAGGCTTATTAGGCCTACCCCACCTGGCTCCTAATCTGTCCTGGTGAACCACCCCCACTCCTGAGCTGCTGAGGCAGTCCCCCCCCCCCCATGCTGATCTGGGCTAGCAAGTCTGCCATGGGCTAGCCACCTGAGGCAGCCACCCCCTCAGTGCTGATCACCTGCTCAAGTGCCATTCTCCATGCGGGCAGGTGAGCCTGCTGGGAGCTCAACAACCGAGCCCCTACCCCCCGCTTGGGCCTAGTCTGACCAAGTCCCATTTATATCATATCTGGCCCACAAACCAAATGAGTTCAACACCCCTGGTGTAGGGACTGCCTTACTTGAACTATAAAATATTCTTCATCATAGGCTTTTGGACCTATTTGTATCTCTATGATTGGTGCAGCCCCCCCTGTTTTACCTTTATAAAATGATATGCCATTTGGACTATTCCTAAGTTATTTAACAAAGGGTTCTAAACCCATCCATCACAACATGAAATAAAAGACAGCCACTTCTGATAATTGCCGTGAGGCATGGTTCTGGGTGGATTTCTGACAGGTGACCATGGTAGGGCAGATTCAGGTTCAAAACAGCTTCTGTTAAAAATTGGGGATTGATTCCATAGTCCCAGAAATGGCCCTCTGGAGCCAAGAACTGGCCCATTTGATGCTGGAACAGGCTAGGAGAAAGCCAAGCTGTGTGCTTTCCTTGTACCATGATGCTGCAAACCAGTTCTGCAGTAGAACACCAAAGTGCCAGCCATCAGCTACTAAGCTTTTCAGCAAGATCTCAATTAACTTTCGTAATTTGGAGCCACAACCGTGCAGCACACCCCATCGTGCTCCACAGCAGAAGTTAAACTAGGGATTCTAGGCATCAGCAATCAAAGGATATGGGCAAACCAGCCAAAAGTCAGGAAACAGGAGATCAAGAGAGCAACAAAGCCCATCCCTCAGCTCAGTTCCTGCCCCACTCTTCCTTTTTAGTTCCAGTCTCTCTACCCCTCACTCCTGAAATCCAGATGGAGAACATCGCTCGCTAACCTACAAACTGTACAAACCACATAAAAAGGTGCCTTTTACCATAATTTATTGGGTTTAGACATACAGAATTCCAGGGTGGTTTTTCACAGACAGGATCCACACTAGTTTTCAATGGGTGCAGTGAAAATGGTGGGGAGGAAGGAATATACTTCTGATATTTATACACAAAAGCACCATAGCAATTAATGGGAGGAAATTCCTTTTCAACTCTTTTTCTCTGGCTCCTCTGAAGAACAAGTGTTAGGGGGACTGGCTTTCTTCCTTCTCTCCCTCCCTAACCTTCCCCCCACCCCGGGACTTGGAATTGCAATAGCTAAGATAAAAATAAAGCCAAAAGACCCTGGAAAGTTAACGTAGATTTCATACCTTTGCATCCAACAGTAGGTTATCTGGCTTAATATCTCTGTGAATGAATCCCAGCTGATGAATGGCATCAATGGCCAGCACAGTTTCAGAGATGTAAAACTGTGTTTCTTCCTCTGATAAGGTATCCTTTTTCATAAGCAAAGTCATCATATCCCCTGAATGAAAAAGACAGGGGCATTTAATGTGATCAGGAAACATATAAAATTCAATGAACTCTGAAAGTGGCATGCACCATATTCATTTCATTAAGTATGGGGCTAGAAATAAGAAACTTTCTGTACATTCATGTAAGATCATAAGATAGGATCAGCAAGGGTCTATCTAGTTCAGCATCCTGTTTCACCCAGCAGCCAACCAGTTGCTCTGGAGCCCCAAAAAGCAGGGCATAGAGTCCAAAGCCCTTCCCTGCTGATGCCTCCCAGCAGGGGTATTCAAAAGTTTGCTGCCTCTGGAGATGGCTGCTCCGTTCAGTCACACTGGCTAGCAGCCACTGATGGTCCACTCTTCCATGAATGTGTCTACCCCTCTAAAAGCTTAACAGTCTTCCTTTCCTCCAGTCTCTTCCACTTTTTAAATGGCAATGTATGTTGCAATCAAGCCCAGCACAAACATAACTGTTCCTGTTCTTAAGTTACAGTTAAGGGATGAGGCATGAACGCTCCCTTTCTTAAGTCCAGGGAGATAGATGTCAGGTTCAACTAAGCTAGGATTAACTGTTTGTTTACCTCCAGGCAGAAATTCCATTATCAGGTAAAGATTATGTTTGTCCTGAAAACTATAAAACATCTTCACCACCCAGGCACCATCTGCTTCAACGAGGATATCTCTTTCTGCTCGTATATGAGCCACCTACAGCAAACATATCGAACAACAAAGTGGAACACTTGTGTTAATCAGAAGGGCCTCCGAGTGAACTACCAGCCTGCAGAATCAATTGGCCTACTTTTATGCAAGATGAAGGTAGCTACTGCAAACTTTTAAAGCTTGATTTAACCAGATATGCAAATTGCTTTCCCTCCAAAAACCAGTGACTTGCTGTTCTTGGGAGCCAGACAGAGGAAGCTCAGCATGCTGAAGTCTCGTTGACAAAACCTGACACTCTGCAAATGTGCTTCCACTACAAATGAGTTGGCACCACCAAGCAACCATGTGATACAATGCAGCTATCGTGTGGTATATATGTTCATGAGAATCTACGTGGAACCATTCAAGGATCAAGGCTACCCAGTTCTTAGTTCTGCTGTAAAATGCCAGAACTAAATCCCACTAAATGCTTCAGAGGATTTCTACAATTGGCTTTCATGATCCATCATCACACAAGCATTTCTAGCCACTACTGCCACATGTGGGGCTTTCTCCAAATGCACCAGGACACTGGATGGCTCAGCTATTCAGATTTTAGAGAGGAAGGTAATTTTGGATCTGAAAATAATAGAATTTCTGTGGACAGAATTTCACATGCTGTGCCAACACAGCACTGAGCTCAAGTGATGCATCATTTTCATGTTAATCAAAACAAAAAGTGCAGTTTCACTTTCTCAATGAACTTATAAATAAAAACTCACTTTAATTTGGGACCCAATCTTTTCCACCACACAAGAATGGGAAGTGACAGTATACAGAACAGTACAGTCTGAAGAGCGTTTGTGTTCCTTTAAAAAGTGTACTAAAGAACCGAATCTCCGTTTTCCTCTAATTTTTTTTCTAGTCTCTCTGCTTTTTTCTCAACATTTCCTGCTCAACTGAGTCATGCCCCTATTATGCTAAACATCTTCATAAAACTAGTACATTCACCTCACAGTAAACCATCAGCCCTGCCAGTAATGCAACTGGCAACTGATGGGCTGCGGGAAGGAGAATAAGGGATTGTGAACCAGGCCACAGGGTCCGTCTGACAGAATGAAGTACAGTACAATGTTCATGCACAGCTATTTATAAAGTGCCAGAACATATACCAAACACCTACTTGCTCTTTCTCTAGCATATCAGCTTTTCTTAGTATCTTCATTGCATAAATATGACCGGTATCTTTTTTCTGAACGAGACGTACCTAAGGATTAAAACACACACACACATACATAATGAAAGCAAAGTTTTTAACAAGTGACTTGGTGTTCTGGAAGAAAATGTAATGGCCTGGTGCTTCAGAAGCAATTCCAGAACCCAGGAAAGGAAAAGGATAACCAGCGTTGTCTATATGGATGACAGACCCCAGCTAATGGAGAAAAAGTACTGCCAACTGACGAGGGAAGCCTCCAAACAAATCTGAACCTTTAAGTCTAATGGGCCATAGGATATAGGAGCAGCTGTGTATGTAAAGTGCCTTACAGATGTGGTTTTCCATTGTCTGCCTCAGCTCAGCAACTCTGGTATTCCTTGGTGGTCTCCCTGTTAACCAGGGCTGACCCTGCTTAGTTTCTGACAAGATCACTTTAGCCTGGCCCTGGATTATGTAGGTCAGGAGTGGCTACATCCAGTTCCAAGTACACAGATCTTCCTATATTTATAAAAGTGATAGTTTGAAAATCCTGGGGAAAATATTAAAAAATATAGAACTGTGATATAGTATAGTGCCGTGGTGGCGAACCTTTGGCACTCTAGATGTTATGGACTACAATTCCCATCAGCCCCTGCCACCATGGCCAATTTAACCACCACTGGAGTGGTTAAAGTGAACCTAGTAGTAGTAAACCTAGTGAGACTTCAACTAGGTTGATCTGGGTTTACATTCTCTCTACGTCATGAAGCTCATTTAGTGACCCTGGGCCAGTTACTCCCTCTCAGCCTAACCTACCGCACAGGTTTGTTGGAGGGGGAAAAAGCAAGGAGAGGAGATAATGTATACCATGCTGAGCTTCTCAGACAAAGGCTCATTCCGCACATGCAGAATAATGCACTTTCAAACTGTTTTCAGTGCTCTTTGAAGCTGTGCGGAATAGCAAAATCCACTTGCAAACAGTTGTGAAAGTGGTTTGAAAATGCATTATTTTGCATGTGCGGAAGGGGCCAAAGGGAGGGAAAAAATCAAAATGGAACCCCTTTGGAGTCATTTTCATCTGAAATATTAAGCAATGTACTTAAGAAGGTTATAATTCTGAAAGAAAAATATTTTGAAATGGAACCCTGGGGACCCTGAATAGGGTGGAAATGCTGCACAGAAGTGTTAAAAATAAACTCGTCAGCAAAAGCAGACATTACAGACCTCTCCAAATGCACCTCGTCCAATAACTTTCAGAGATTCAAAGTCATCTAGGCCTAGCCTTGTTCTTTTCAGCCGCAGGAATTCAGTTTCTTTGCGAGCATGCTGAGACCTTCGCAGCTTTTTCTGAAGGAAAGAAATATGTGTTGGAAAACTTAAAATAACTACAACACCAGGTCCCACCAATATGAATGTACAATCTATTTCTATCATTGCAGTCATGACATCAAGTGCACAACAGCATGGGTGGGATATAACCTTCTCTAGAAGACCAACTGCTCACACTCAAAGAATTATGGCACTGCACAGCTTCTTGGTGGTTGGAGAAGCTGATTGCACTGGCTATTCTGAGAAAGCTCTGATGGATTTTTGGTATAAGGAATGTACTTGACACAGGAGCTCCTCTCTCTCTCTCTCTCTCTCTCTCTCTCTCTCTCAGTTGTTTGAATCTGTCTCTCCCCCTTCTTCAGCAGAGAAAGGGTGAAAAACTGTATTTAAACATTCAGCAGGCTATCTACTATGAGATTAAAAAGCTAAAAAATATTGTACATTTTTGCATATGAATATGTCCAGAAGTACTCTGAAATGTAGCTGAAATCTCCAAAAAGAAAAAAGGAATAATCATTTGTATCCTTACAATTTAAAGCCAGAAGATGGCACTACACATCCACTTCTGCTCAGTGCCTGAATACTACCTTTCACATATTCCAACCTCAGGCCATGCTATGCAATGTTGTGACAGAATCACAAAAAGACAACTTAATGGCAAGAAAACTACTTTCCTGATCATTTATGATGAATCTCATTGTAATGGTGAACTGCATTCAGCAAACTCTGAGAAAGATGGTAAAATATTTCAGAAGCACTGAACAACAGTAGTAGCGTATAATTTTGTGTGTGTTAGGAAGTATATTCCACACTCCATCTTTTTTTGCTGTTTCCGAAGACCATGATGGCAAACCTATGGCACAGGGCCACAAACAGGTCAATGAGATCATGCCATCCCAGTGTGCCCTGTGTTCCCAATGCATCCCAGTAAACCTTTAGGGTGATTCTGCTTTTGTCTAGTAATCCAAAGAGCAAGTATTAGCACAGCACAGGGCAGGGTCTGCAGGCAGACCCCAAAGTTCACATTTGCCCCTTTCGTTTCTATCCAGGAGTGACACTAACTCACAGTCCCCAAGCTACTTCTGGCTCTCATGCTCCAGAATGCATTTTAGAGTGTAATGAAAAGGCAAGCTGTAATAGAAACCATAATGCTGTGGAATGAGGCTGTAACGGAGGGCCATCCATCGTCAGCGTTACAACAGGGTAGCAGTTACGTACATACAAGAAAATCATAACTGTCTGACTTAATTACCATTAACTGGTTATACTTGCAGTACCGAATGACAACTAATGATTTCCTCTTACCATTCTTAAGCCAACAGAGACTTGCACTACTAATAAAACTCCTTTTGGTACTCAGGAACCTATAGCAGAATTATACATTTACGAGATAACCTGGGCCCTCACTGTAAACCTAGCCAGTGCCAAAGGATGGGAAGACAAGGAGCTCACCCCCAGCTGCTGCCCCCTACTGTTGGAGTCCCAAGGTTTCTTGAAAGAAAAGCACTTTTCAGAGTCGTTTCCTGTGTTATCATCAACATGTATCCACATAGATGCAGAACAATTCCTCATAAACTTCCTTCTGCCTATCAGTGACAAACTATTGGGGGGGGGGAGAAACTTTACATCTGAAAAGCCCTCCCTGAGTCACTGACATCCAGCTCCCTAAGTGGCCTCCTCTTGCCTCCTAGTGAAGATTTAAAACACCCTCCAGCATGTCTCTGGCTCTCCCCTCTCTTCCCCTTCTCTTTCTGGGGGAAGAACTTTTCCAAGCAAACAGGGGGCTTCCACCAGGTCCCAACATCCTCTATGAGAAACAACTACCCAATCACTTTGTAAGTAGTTGAAAGCTGGTCAGTTTAGGGAGAAGGGTGGGGGCAACTTTTCATAGAGTTAATAATTTTAGAAATGGATTGTTTGGAAGATTTAATAAAGAATGACTTATTGTATTTAGAGACACTGATTTTTATTAGCTGCCTTTTGAATCAAGATTTTAAAATATGAACATCTATTATAAAATACTTGATTTGATCATTTATGTCTATAATAGAGACAAAACTGTGTAAAATTATTATCTTAAAAGATTAATAATTATTGCCACTATAAGATAAAATGTTACAGGGGGAAGTCTTATTTCTTGATGTTCAAAAATCATTCAAAAAAGATTAATGGATAACTTATAAAATGGATAGATTCACCAATCCTACAGTGACAATCTTTATAAATTGTTATCCAAATGAGAATTGAGTGGATGTAATAATAAGACAGGGATGTCCCAGATCTCCCCTTCTTTTTATATATTAAATAGAACCCGTGGCAATAGTTATTAGATAGAATGTAAATATTAAAGGGATAAAAATTGGAAATTATGTGCTAGTGACCCTGACAGATGTATATATTAAGCTAACAGTTCTATGGTAAATTTTAGCTTAATATTGGTATATAAAGTTAATCTGAAAAATCAGAATGGCATATATTAAGCTAACAGTTCTATTTTAGCTTAATATTGAAATACAAAGTCAATTTGAAAAATCAGAATAGTTAAGAATCAATATGATTATACAAACAAAAACTAGCATATCAGCACTTCGTAATATTCCATGGAAAGTACCTTAATGTAAATACCTGAGTATATGGATCAGGGAAAATGTGGAGAAACAGCTGAAATCAATCATAAAAAGTTGTATGAAGAAACCACTATACGTTTTAAGTCTAAATTGAAACTAAATTGAAACTAAAACGCACAAGCAGCATTTCTATCATAGAAATGAATGTACTACTTTCTTCTTATTGAATAACATCCTTTCTAAATCCAAACTGAAAAATCCAAGCTGCAAAAAGTATGTCTTGAAGTTCTATGAGGAGGGCAACACACTTCCAGAATTTCTTCATTAGCATGGTTTAGAAATATGAAAGAAGGAAGTGTGGGATTCCCTGACATTCCTTTTTACCACGAAACATGCAGGCTACCTGGTATATTTATTTATTTATTTATTTATTTGTTTGTTTATTATTTCATCAAACTTACATGGGATAATATTTTATGGACATTATTAATTATTACAGGAAAATGTTCTTCCTTGATTACAAGATCCTATTTTGTATCATGAGTTGAGCAATTATAGGATGATAGTAATCTATGCATCAATCTAGTTTTTGCAGACTGGAAAAAAACCTCCACAAACCTAGGTTAAACTATGGGTTGTAACTTATGGCAATGTACAAATTATTTTAAAAATATCAAATAGTATGGGAAACTGGGGGGGATGTAATTTCTGCACTATTAATTTGAATAAGATAACATCCTATGTACCAGCAAATAAAGCATCAACTAGTGAGGTGTGACGCCCTGGGCAGAGCTGTGGCAGAGGTGTGGCCAGGCTGTGGAGGGGTCGTGGCGGGGGCATTCCGGGGAGAGGCGGCGGCGTTGCAGCAGGGCGCGCATGCACCCCGGGTGGAGTTTCCCCTTGCTCTGCCTCCGTTCTGCACCAAATGAATACAAATCCCCCAGGCCAGATGGTATATACCTGAGAGTGTTAGAGGAACTAGAGAGCTTTCAGGGCCTTTGTCCACCATCTTCCAGATCTCTTGGATGATGGGAGATGTGCCACAAGACTGGAGGGCAAAGGTTATCCAAATTTTCAAAAAAGGGAGGAGAGATGACCCAATCAATCTGACCTCTGTTCCAGGCAGGATACTGGAGCAGATTTTAAAGGGATCAATCTGCAAACATCTGAAGGACAATGTGGTGATTTAAGGAAGACAGCACAGATTTGTCCTCAACAGGTTCTGCCAGACCACCCATGTTTCCTTCTTTGACTGAACAATATGCTTACTGGATTGAGAGAATGCTCTCAATGTTGTTTCCCTGAATTTCAGTAAAGCTTATGACAGGGTCTTTATGGGAGCAGCAGTGAACACATCAGAAGATAGAGAATTCAACAAAATCTGAACACACTCAAAAAGTGTGTGGATGTGACTACTGTACAATTCAACAAGGACGTGCAAAGTTTTATATCTGTGCCACAAAAATTATAAACATGCATACTGGGTCTGGGACACACTTCTGGGTAGCAGTGTGTGTGAAGAATATCTTGGAATATGGATGGATTGTAAGCTAAACAGGAGCAGCCAGTGTGATGCAGCAGTGTGATTTTGCGCTGTTATCAACGGAGGCATAACATCCAAATCACAAGATGTCCTAGACCCATTGTACACTGCATTGTTCAGGCCACACCTGGAGTACTTTGTGTAGTTCTGGAGACATCACTTCAAAAGGGGTGTAGACAGAATGGAGCAGATGCAGAGGAGAGCTATAAGGATGACCTGGAGGCCTAGCCCTATAAGGAAAAGTTGAGGGGTTTGGATTGCTCTCTTTAAGTACCTGAAGAACTGTCAGAGGAGGGCAGGGTGCTGTTCCTGTTGGCAGCAAAGGACAAGACTACAAAATTGGTTTAAATTATGGGTAGAAAGGTACCATGTGGAAATTAGGAAAAAAAGTTTTATAATTAGAGTAGATTAGAGTAGAGTAGGTTCGGGGAAAGTAATGGCAAACTACCCCACCAAAAAAAAAAGGCTTGCCTATAAAATCATTACTTGCAGTGGTACCCCAGGGTCGAACACGACTGAAGGGGAAACTTTACCTTACTAGTGGAATTGGCTGCCTAGGGAGGTGATAAGCTCCTCCTCACCGGCTGTCTTCAAGCAGCTGCTGAACGAATACTTATCAGGGATGCTCTAAGCTGATCCTGCCTTAAACAGTGGGTTGTAAGACCCCTTCCAATTCTATGATTTTTGGCATGTAAGATTTTTTTTATAATTCTGAAACCATATTTCTACATATTCTTGCTCCATACTAGAGATGTGAAGGCCCAGAAAAAAAACTGGGAAGGGAAACTGTCCTAAGAACTTTTTAAAAAAGATTCCCAATGGAAAAGGTGGGGGAACACTGAAAATGCTATGAAACATTTATGCTTTTAGAATGAATGAAATGTTTCTTCAGGCAATTTTTTTCAATGCAAAATGTATAGCATGAAAAAGTATGGAGATAGTTTAGGGGAGCATTGAAAAAATCTCCTAGGAAATATTTGGAGAAAACTGTTGTCTTACAAAGCATTTCACTCAATGTACAGAAGGAAAATCTGAGCTGAGGTAGCTTTGAGGAATCACTGAAAAAAACCCTAATACTGAAGACTTGTACAATATTTGAGCCTTTTTTTGTTGAAATTTATATAAATTTGGCAACAACTGATGTGCTGTGAAGTGTTTAATAATAAGAATACATTATTGAACAGAGCAGTATTTTCAACACTATGAAACTTAGAATAATACTTAAACACATTAATAGTCCTACCTTTTGGGATTCTATGGGACAGTTTGTTCAAATAATAATCTTTATATTGTTTACTACAGAACTGTTGCTGTAGTAAGTAGATTCTACTATTATTTTTCTTGTATCTCAGATGGCAAATATTAAAGATACATGTGCTATAGCAGCATAGAGTGCAATAGTTTGCAACTCTTTCTCAAGTATTGTGTAAACTTACATTTTTTCTTATAGAACATGTATTTAAATTTTGCAATTCCAAATATATGCCAAATAGTATAATTCTATACGCTAATTAAATTATAAATGATGCATTTTATTGTTAAGACAGTAAAAGAAGTGTAGGTTTAATAGGAAAGTAAGGCAAAAATTTTCATTTTTCTCCCAAATGTCATTTTTTTCCAGAAAAAAAATGGGGAGGGGGACTTCAAAATTTCTGAAAATTTTTACTCCATACTAAATCTAACGATTCCATTTTGCAAAAGAGATGTGAGTTGTTTCCTACATTCAGACTAAATTATATCTTGCACCTTTTTGCACTGTTGAGTTTTGCTGGAATCTGAAATTTAAAGAATAATTTTATAAATCTCCAAGGATAATCAACACAAAATAATTCCACATCAACCACATTTGTATTACCTCTTCATCGGCCAAGCCTTCTTCTTCCATAGCTACTTCCAGTTTCTTCTGCCTAAATTGGTATAGAAACACACACAAAAAATCCACATGTTACACATAGCAAAGGGCCAAGGCTCAGTGGTAGAGCAACTGCTTGGTAGGCAGAAGGTTTGATCCCCAGCATCTCCAGGTAAAAAGAGTAAGCAAGTGAGATTAAAGGCCTCTACCTGAGACCCAAGAGAACTTCTGCCAGTTTGAGTACACAATACTGACCTTGACAGACCAAGACCCTCAGTCAGCTTAAGTCAGTTTCACTGTTGATAAACACACACCAACACAAAACAAAAAACCCTAACCAACCTTACTCTACAATGAGGATTTTTTTCACTTTACCCATTGGTAAGAAGAGATCGTTGCTGACCTGGGTAGCTCAGCCTAGCCTGATTTCATCAGATCTCAGACAATAAGCAGGGTCTGTCCTGGCTAGTACTTGGATGGGAGACCACAAAGGAATACCAGGGTCATTATGTAGAGGAAGGCAATGGCAAGTCACCTCTGTTAATCTCTTGCCTTAGAAACTCTACTGGATTGCTGCAAGTCAACTATAGCTTGTCAGCACTTTACACACACACACAAAGAGCTGGGAAACAGAAAAGTTGTGTGGAGAAGACATAACTGCTCACCCATTTCCCCAGACGGGCCCTGGGAATTCTCTCCTCCTGCTGCTGGAATCTCTTTCTTGTCTCTCTTCTGGGATTGGCAACCCTTCGATCCCCTGAGCAAAACCCTTGGGTTGCTAAACCAGATACTAGAGAAGCACCAAAAAAGAGTGGTTGACAATCTGCCTTCCCACTCTTCTCTCTTCTAATGGAGAACTATGGAAACTTGGGGCCATTCTACATTCTCTTCCACTGAAGCAGAAGAGGGGAGGAAAATGGGGGTAGTTATAGTGGTGGTGGGCTTGCCAGAAGCCTTTTGGGAAACCAGTGAGACTTGTCCTATTCTGCCCTGCCCCAAATCCAATTGCTAAACTGGTGCCTTAAAACTGCAGGGTTCTCCTACCCTATGATATTCCCACATGGCAGAGGCTTGTCTGCCAGCAGAAGTACCATCTGACTGCTAGTTCAATTTTAAAAATTCTGCTCTTCATAAAGCTGGCCAACCTTGCCCTGATTTATTTCAAGTAGGTGACTGAAAGGGAAACTGAGGCAAAACACCTATGAAGTTAAAGGCTAAAGCAACAATTCTTTTCTCATTCAAGGGAGAGATGAACGTTGTTCTATACATCTCTGGGACAAAATGACTCACTTGCAGGACCCTCCCTCTCAATTTCTATTCTAAAGCCAACTAGGCTGGGACAGGCTTTCCAAGCTAGGGGTCCCATTCTGAGGCACTGCATTGCAAGGCTAATGCTAGGAAGGGAAGATGTTCGCCATTTTGGCTGAATTTATTGAATTTATTGTAAATTTTTATTGTAAATGTATTATAATTTGTTGTAAATTATTGAATCTATTGTAAAAAATATGACCACAGCCAACAAGACTATTCTTAAACGGATTTGGGTCTAATCCTGAGCAGTCGTCCAGGACACTTGCGAAGCAACAAAAGAACCACAGTACAGAGCCATGTGATCACTATCCACACAGTGCCCTGTAATGGCAGGAACTTGATGACTCAAAATTTGAGGGAGTGTCAGGAATAACGGAGGAGAGCAGGTAGCATGAACATGTTGCTTCCACCCTGGTCAGAGTCAGCAGGCAGAATTAATTTTGCTGGCTAGTCAGCTCCTGGTTAATTCAAACAACATTCCTGGTTAGAAGCAACCTGTCATGTGGGACTGTGTTCATTTTCAAGGCGCCCTCCTCCCCAAAACACCAAGTACAAAAGTGTATATATGTTACATAGAAATTGTCAGGGCAAAAGGAACCCCAGCACACTACCTGGTTTCTCTCTCTTCATGTTGTAGAATTAGGTTACTATAAAAGTTCTCCAGTGTGAGCTTAGCTACCGTCACTCTCTCCCGGGTGTGGTTGCTCATGGGGAAGGGCGCTTGAGTCCCTGCAGTCATTGCCATAGTAACATGAACTGAAACAGAGCACAAAAAATAATTATTCAATGGAATAACATTTTTTCTTTCCCAATCCTCACAAAAAGCCAAGAGAGAGAGAAAATAAACTTTTATTTTTTTCGAAAGAAAAAAAACCTGTAACATGAAACCATCTAAAGGATCTACACAACCAAACTGGAGTAGTATAATGTATCTAAAATGTAAATCCACTTTCTATAAGAAAGATGCTCTAACCTGGACTGTCCAGGCTAGTCCTATCTCATCAGATATCAGAAGCTAAGCAGGGCTGGCCCTTGTCAGTTTTTGGGTGGAAGACGACCAAGGAATACCAGGGTTGCTACGCAGAGGCAGGCAATAGTAGACCACCTTTGAAGATATCTTGTCTTGAAAACCCTATAGAGCTGCCATAAGTCAGCTGAAACTTGACGGCAAAGAGAGAGAGAACTATTTCTCATTTATTGCAGGAAAAAAAGAGGTTGTGAACAAATAAATATTATCAACATATACATATTTAATGGTACAGCAGTAAGCCTTGGAGCAACAGTATTTGGTCAGTATTCTTGTGCTCTCTTGGCACTAAAAAAAAGCCAACTCTAAAGAGTTGAGAGCAACAGGGTCAACAGCAACAGTATTCATGGCCACCAACAATGATAGGGGCAGGCACACAGTGCCCCGCTACCAGTGAATACTGGTCCATCACATCACCCCCTCCCTACACACACAGAGAATACAACATGTGATGGGACAACAAGATCTGCTATAGGGCAGACTATGGTCTACCCAATAGATGCCCTACAATCACCACTTTCTTGGGAGATTCTGACGTGGGGGCTCACATTCTCTCCAGCAAAAGCATACCTTTCCAACAGGAAAGACCGCATATATTGCCCAGTCATATCACCCAAGATGAAGAATGTCAAAGGTCATCTTTTGGCCAGCAACAAGGTAATCAGCAGCCAAACAGGAGGAGAATGCACGATTAGAACCATTCCTTACACATACAATATCATTCTGCAAGCTACACCCAACTGAGCACATAACAAAAAGATACACTGTGGAATCCTATATTGACCCTGGTGTCCAAAGCCGCCAGGCAGAAAAGACTGCACAGAAAGACAGATTCAGCATGCCTCTGAGGGACCACAGTCCAGAAGGGAGTCCTAGGCCATGAAGAACAGGGAGCTTACTATGATCAGAAGTAGTATTCACCATGCAGTCTTTGCTTCAGGGCATGTCTGCTGTGGTTACCCAGTGACCTGTTCCCTGCACTTCTAGTCCTCAATCCTACTCTCTTGGAGTTTTGGTGCCTGGTGAAGGTCAGCTTCTGCATTTGAATGTTTGGCTGATTGGATGGGGACCTTAAGATGTCCTGTACGCTCCTCCCACTTTTGGGCATGGTTGGAGTGGGAGTTTTAGAGTCTAGAATGTTTTATGGTTCTAGGATTGGTGTTTTACTGTAGTACTGTATGTGATTTTATTGTGGCTTTTGTCGTAACCCACCCTGAGAGTGTTGTAAAGGCTGGGAAACAAACAAACAAACAAATAGCCTGATCCACATTTTCTCATATACAGATTTCTTGATCCATTAGTAAATTATCCACACTAGTCTCAGGAGGGGAAAATTTTTAATCTGTTCCAACATTAGATCTCTAAATTGTTCATTCTGCAATAACATAGCAACTTCTCAATAGTTTTATAAGGTGCCAGAATTTTCATCACTTGAGTGGTTGGTATTTTTGTTGGCAACACAGAAGAATAATTCCCTGTTCTTCCTACAGCCACTGATGCAGACATTACAACCAAGGGCACGCCCTGGCTGAGTTTTATTAAGACTGGAAACTGCAGATAACAGTTCTGGCACAATCCACCGGGACATAAATAGGTTAGTGCAAAAGGAACATTAGAGTGGAATTCCCCTCGGATCAACCAATGTGCCTTCTGAAATGCCACATGCACTGCATGGGGAGGACAAAGAGCTCTGAGTGGCATTCACACTCCTATCCTCAGTCTCTGGAACCCCTGCACAGGCCCCTCTCTGGCTCCTGAGGTGCAACACTGCACTGCCTCCCTTCCAGCTATAAAGTTCAGAATGCACTGCCTCCCTTTCAGCTATAAAGTTCAGCCATAAAGTTCAGAAATTTCAGTGTGAAAGCAGAGATTCTCAGGGGGCTGAACTGCACCCAGTAACTCATCCCACACTTTTTCCAACACTGGTAAAACTGCATCATACATATAGCACCCCTCCATGAAATGCCCTATTTACATACCAGTTCACACAGAACTGGGACTAATCCAAGGTTACACAGTGTAGGAATGCGGAAACAAACCCGGTTCTCCAGATTAGAGTTTGCTGCTCTTAACCACTCCAGTCATTTAATCAGAATCACAATTATGCCATTCACATAAAAGAATCATTCTATTCCTGCCGCACAAGATTTACGGTACTGCAGAAATTTCAGAAAGAGCTCTTAACCAGTTGTATGGCTCAAGTTCTCCTGGCTGATTGCCCTTATGAAACCTGGCTTCTATTCCAGAAAGGCAGGTAACTGGAGATTTTTGATTGGGGACACATCTGCCCCATAGAGGATATTAGGAAAATCAGATATTATCATGCCTCTCCATCTACTCTCAAACTGAAAACATCTAGGAGCAAATGGACTTTGAATGTCAGCTCAGTGATGGGCTATGCCAACTGTATCTGTGTATTCTTGAAACAAATCTTAAAGCCACAGTTTATGCATGTGTGTGTGTGAGCACACACACGTACCTGTGTGTTAATTTGGTTGTTGTTTTTTAATAGCTAAAATGACATGCAAATGACCAAGAGCATTCTGTCATTTGGAAATACTGTTCACAGAATTTTAGATTCTCACAACATTAATTCCCCCAACATTGAAAAAGCACATAATGCAAGACAATAAGAACACCACCACTGATAAGCGATAAACACCTTTAACTGTTCCCAGCACTTTACCCTGTAGCCTGTTCACAACTGCCTAGCAAGTAGAAAAATATGGAAAATGGAAGAGATTGAAAAGTCTCCTATGCAGTTCATTTCTGGATGGCCAATCCTACCAGAGAAGGTTGGAACAGGCCCTCAGCTACCCCATTCATTTTATTCTAAAATCTATTACATACATACATACATAATTTATTTACGGTCATTGACCAGCAAGATCCAAAAGAATTAAAATCATAAAATTTACAGATATTACAAATATACAGATTAAAACAGTTAACAAAATACAGATAATAGACCTCAGGAACTCAGAACATCAGCTCAAGCGGGTGTTGAGTGGAGAGTCCAGTCTAATAATAATTAGTAATAAGAGTTAGCTGGCAGAACCAGTATTGGTGCTCTGTCGGACCTTCCCTGAATTTTTAGCTTGATATCAGGCAAACGGCGGCAACAAGAATCACGTTAGATTTTTTTATTGGTATCTGATAACAGTATTTTTAACCTTTTCTTTCTTAGCCAAAGGAGATGTTTATTTTGGTCAAAGGACAGAAGCATCCAACGTATCTCATCATAGTATGAGCATTCAAATAATATGTGTTCCGAGTTTTCAACACTTCCTATTTGACAACTGCTAAATTCTGCCCTCAGTTGGTACTTTGTTATAAATCCCGTTGGTATAATTGGGCGAAATTATGGCGGAGTAGGCTGTAGGCTCTTCGATAGTTAACGTTAAACCGAAGCCAAGATAAAGGCATTATTGAAAGTTGTTCGGCATTATTTTGCTGAAGATTATGGAGTGTTTGAGTTTATTCAGATTAGGTGTTTTTCTGGAAGCGCCATGATTCTAAGTTTAACAAAGTTACCTAGCTCTATGTAATTCATGCATATGGTAATTAGTTGTTGGGAGAGTCCATAATATGATAGTTTCGTAAAACTGCTCTAAATACGGGGGAACAAATATGTCAGACAAGACAAGTCTTGCAAGACCCCTCTATTATTAAATCTATTTACAATTCCTCCCCAAAGATGAAAAAAATGCACATCAGACAAAAAGCATCATTAATATGCTTGATAGAAAAATGCAGGGCACAGTAACGCTGGAGGAAAAAGTACTATCTCTGGAAGTAAACTGTGCCAGGTACACAAGATCACATGACCCTTTCAGAAGGGATCACATTTTGATCTATTGCCACCAGCCAGGAGCTCAGAGCAGTCTCAAGAGTGTTCTCCTTTTTTATCATCACAACCACCCTATCAGCTAGGTTGGGCTGAGAAGGAATAACTGGCCCAAGGTCACCCAGTAAGCTTCCACTGCAGGGTAGGGTTCTGAACCTGGTCCTTCTCAATCTCAATGCTTTGCGAATTTAAGTTAAAGATCTGTTGCTTCCATGCAGGGGGACACCTGCAGATGTTACTTGGGTGGGAGCTGATATTCATTCTAACTGCAGATCACCCGATTACCTCTAGGATTTAAATTTGCAATATAATCCATGCTTCCACGAACATGCTCTGCAAAACTGCAAAGAGCCATTACCAACCTCATACTACATCCTGTGACAAGAATCTTTTTGCATATCTCAAAACAAGGCATTGAGCACTATGCTTTTTTCTGGAGTACTATCTAAAAACTCAAGGGCCTCGTTTTAATACTTCACTCTAGGAAAGTTTTCTGGTACAGCCCTATTGGCTCGGTTTCAAAATATTTACAGCTTTCGCTGACAGGCCTGCTTTGCGTCACATTGAGTTTTACAACAGGAATCCATGGCACTGGCCAGTCTGGGGTGGGGGTGTATTTTCTTACAAAGCCCTCAGCTCTGAGCACCAAAAACCTGTCACCATTTTTCTCCCAAAGTGATTTGCATTGTTCTCCTGTCTTCCATTTTATCCTGCCAAACTTGTGAGGCAGGTAAGATTGAGAATGTGTGACTTGTCAAAGGTCACCCTGCAAGTTTCCACGGCAGAGTGGGGGTTCGAATCTGGATCCTCCCAGATTCAAAACCAGCATTCTAACCACTACACCACACTGGTTCTTAATATCACCAGTCCTGTCAGTGTTCATATCCCAGTTCCCATGTCAGAAGTTTCAGGTGCCAGTACTTAAGGGGGATGAAATCTGGGGGTACTCCATATTGCTTTGGAGTAGAGAGTCCATTGGGAATGTTCTTGTCAGCTGGGTTGATGCTTTCTGCTGCTTCATCATCTGCCAGGAAAGTCCTATGCTGGCTGGAAAACTGTGGGCTTTTCACTTGCTCTCAGAGAGGCTCTGACCAAAGAGTCACTGTTCTTCAACTCTCTCAAGATTCCTCTCATTGATGCCCTTCCACCTGCCAAGGGCTTTTCTTCAGAGTGGGCATGCATTTGACAGGCACTTCCCTGCCCCAGGCAGCAGCACCCCAGTTCAGAGCTGACTAGTGAACTAGGCTGGATACCATGCTGCCAGGAGAGTTACAGCAGCTTAGCTCCTCATAGTTACATTTCAAGCTGTGTCATGAGTCTCCACTTGTGAGTCCCTTGAATGTTCTGCTGATGCCGTGCTCTTCTCATCCACACTGATGGAAGCAAGAACATAAACATACATACAGGGAGTTTTCAGGGATGGTACACAGACTAATGGAATGATCTGCCCCAGAAGGCTTAGCTGTCCCCCCTCCCTTCCCCTTCTGTTACCTCACTTCCAAAGGCATTTTCAGCCAAGCAAGTTTTTTTGAATTTGTACTGATGCTTTAGTCTATCAGCCTCTTAAGTGATATTGCGGGTAGTTTTTTTTTTTTTAAGGGCTATCTATGTGGTCATTACAATTCTCTTTTATTGCTAACTTTTACAGTATTGTTACTTGTAATTTTATAAGCTACCTGGTTTGTTAGTGATTGAAATGTAGGATACAAAACAAAACAGTTGTATGAAATTTCCCTGCACAATCCCAAGGTCTAATCCCAAACAGGTCATTCACAGAGTCACAGGGATGCTAACTAGGGCCACAGGCTCAATCTGTGTCAGATGACACCATTTTAGAAGAAAATTTAATCACTGAAAAATTGTCAAAGGGCCTGATCTGGCCTGCAGTGAAACAGCACCTTCCAGTTCAATCCCTCCCCACATCTTTTCAAGTGCCAATATAATTCCAGGGGAATTTTTTTGTACTTGAAAAATCATGGAGAGTAGAAAAGATTGCATGGAGCAGCTGCGCCATGGTGGCCCTTACAACAATTTTTAAATGGCTAAATTCTCTTTTATAGTGGCATCAACAAAAGTCTGGACTTGTGGCCACTGTAACGTCTACTTATGTCCCATAACACTTCCCAGAAGCTGTTCAGCATTGGACAAGACTAGAAGAGAAATTACTTAAGTCAGGGACTATCACAAAGATGGTTTTATAACATCTACTGCTTGCCCGTAAAAAGCTCATGATAGTATCCAAGAAAGCAAGAGCAGAGAAACAAAGGCCGTTTCCGCATGAACGGTTCCAGAAAGAGCCGGACAGCGGCGCCAGGAAGCGCCCGTGGAAGCGCCCTGGCTTCCAGCGATCCCGGCCCGGCGTCAGCCCTCGGCACGTCGCCCTGAGGCCTGGAAAGACACGCCCACGGACCCTGCGCGCTGACTGCTCCAGCGTCGGCTGGGGAAGCGATGTCCCCAGGCTTTCAGCGACACAATGGAGGGCGAGGAGACAAAGGTAAGTGCAGGGAGGGATTGAGGGGGGGAAGTGCCTGGAAGCCGCTGCCGTTCGCACGGCAGCGGCTTCCAGCCGGCGTTTCCACAACAAGTGCGCTTCCAACAGTCCATAAAACAACCCAAACAGCAAGCCAGCAGCCACAGGTAGCCCTTCCTCTTTCACAAGCTTACAAGATGAAAATAGCTCTGAATATCGTCAAGGTATTTACTGCAGAACTTCAGAGAAACTGATTCTTGTCACTTTCCTGTGTGAAACAGACATGCAGGCTATGAAGATGACATTAGGATAGGTTTCTGGAAACTCAAGACAAATTAAAGGAGGTGCCTTCCAAAGCATGCTGGACCCAAGGCTAAGAAAGCGTAGACATCAGTGAACTGCTGAAACATACTCCCAGTTCAAGTGAGAATGCATTCCATATCTGAAGCTTAGTCAGGTTTCATGCACTGACAGCAAAGGAAGGCTGATGGACTACAAGAGCAATCATTCTCCTTCCACAGCTAAGAGCTTGGCCATTCATTACACTCCTTGCTGGAAGGGATCAAAATCACACACAGTGAAAGTGGACCTTCTAGCCACCTCTCTCAGCGAATTGTTTATCTCCCTTTATCTCTATACTTTGCTGCTATTGTACTGTCCAACTTGGAAACACAAGAAAGAATGGCAGTGAAAAGTGGCCAAGCACTTCTTATAGCATATAGGCAGCTTAAAACCACTCTAAAAAAATTCTGCTTGTCAGTGGGGATATATTCAGAATTCTCAACAGCCACAGATTTTACCTAGTGAAGGCAGTGCTCTGAGTTAAGATGTAGTCTGGCTCTTTAAGAAGAAAAAGATACATACGTCAATGTCTAGACATATGGAAAAAGATTGATTTCGCTCATGAAATGTCTGTATGATCTAATGAGAGCTTTATTTCCTTGGGTGCAAAGAAGTGAGAACATTAGAACAATCACAGTTTCCTTTCGGTATTACCGGCTGCTCACGTGAATGACCACTGCAAAGAGTTACAGAGAAAATATTTTTTTTAAACCCACGCATTGTAGCAGAGACACCAAAATTTAAACAACTTCAGGAGAATAATGGTATAACTTCAGATTAACTGCAACTATTTAATCCTAGAAGTATATAGTGGCAGTAGTGGCGGCTATGTTAAAGCAGACACATGATTATCACTTTAATGTGTTTTCCATTATTCTGACCTCAGGAAACAGTTTTCACATTAACCTGTCTAAATGCACAATTCACACATGATTAGCATAATATGCAAATTGGGCTGGCCAGCAACATTAAGATTACCTTACATGGGTTTCTTAGAAGAAGGGCAAATGTGAGAAATAGTAATAAATGTTAGCTCAGTCACAATTACATCATAAGAAAAGAGATTGTTTCCACATGCAGAGCCGCTGTTAGTCTAGTGAACATGGGCTTGCAGCCTCTCAAAACATGCCAGATTACAGTGGTAAGAATGAATCCTGCTATTGATTCTTTCTTGAGACACAGTTAGTCAATGAACATGTTAACATCATAGTATTTTTTTTAAAAAAAACTTTTGAGGATTGTCCCACTTAACAATTTTTTCTTGACTTTGCAGAGAATCCTGCCATTTTTCAGCCACATCCTTCTCTCACTGCCTCACTTTACAGGACAACTGCTGGGAACAACACCCACCCCACCCAACACCTAACTTACCAGAGGTAAAATGGTGAGAATTATCCCTGTTGAGTCACAAGCCCTTTACTGTTATTTAACTTCACTTCTGCTTTACCCCTCAAGTGAACATATTCATGGCTGAGGTGAGTTAAAGTACTGCAATCAAGGGACATAAACACACCCTCAAACCAGCAATTTCAACAAATGCAACTTGAATTATATGTCACACCCTTTTAATGACATTCTTGCCCTTTCTGGACATATTTATTCAACTCACAGAACATAGATAGCTATTAAAATCCAGGTGGCTTTTATGGTGGGACCTATCACAATTCTGCAGGTCTGTAAGGAAGATGTTCCACCAGACCTACAGCTGATGGCAACAATGGCGTTCGATCATAGCTGACCTCCCTTCCCCCCTCTGCTTTTCCCTTCACCTTTCTTTTCTTTTTCTCCCTTTTCTTTCCCTTTTCCTTTATTTCATTTCCCTTAATGAGAGATTTTATGGCACCTTATAATGTACAGTTGTATACTTTAATTTATTGCTGTAAGCCGCCTTGAGCCCATCAAGGGGAAGAAATCAAATTAAAAATAAATAAAAAGGAACTTTAAAAAAGACAAACCACCCCTGCCCTGACTCTTCCCTACTTTGATGGCACAAGTACTCCTCATAATCACTGTCCAGAGCGAACTGCGAATAGAAGGAAACCTGTACAGGAACTTCACCACGTAAGCAGCAGATCACAACTGTTACAGGGTTGATCCTAAACCACAGTTACACATTCCCAAGACTGCTGAAGTGAATACCCTTGGAAGGGTGCAGCTCTTATGAGGATGACATTGTCCACCTTGTAAGTCAGGTACTGTGAGGAAATGATCAACACCCATGAGTAGAAGGAAACTGCACCTTACTTGCTTCAGACAGAAGCCTCATCCTCTGAGACAAATATGGAGTTTATTATGGTTGCAGCCTACTGACATAATTTCTTGGCAAGATTATTTTATGATTAAAGTCTAGGAAAGGAGTCCCTTAAAATAACCTATCCAGTAAAGCCCAGTTTAGTCTTGGCTGCTGAGAAAGCCTGAAAGTGCAACAGTGAGCAACAGAAAGAACCTCTTAAAAATCAAGCTATTATTAATTCATAGTTGAGTACTGGAGGAAAGAGGATTATGAAAAATGACAATGGAAGAAGAAAATGTAATTAGACTTTTTGCACCTTTCTGGACTAGCTGTTAAGATTTTAAATCACAAAATAAGCTATCATCTACTGGAAACTTCCTTTGCTAGTGCATGGCAGCCAAAGACACTGTTTGAGGTAGGATTGGGTCCGATTGGCAAACTACCTGACTATGCCTTCCACCGGAGCTTCTTTTCCCAGAGGATATTGGCCCTTTCCCCACTCACCTTTGCCCAAGGTTTGCTGCGGGCAATTCCTGTAGCCAGCCTTGAGCTTCACGACCCAGCTGCTCTGTGCGCGAGATGCGTGCATACATTTCAAAGAGCCGAGCAGAATTCCGCATGTCGAGGGTGGGAGAGGCAGCGTGACGGGCGGCTGCATTCATACGCCCCTGAAGTGGGGAAGAGAGCTGGACCCCACGCTACTTGAGGAGAGCAGCGCGGGGCTTAAGGAAAGTGGGGAAAGGGCCATTGATAGAATTTATATTAATGTGGAGCAGTGCCTCACAGATGCCCTAGAAATGTATGGAGCACAGAAAAAGTGTTTGGCAGAGATCAGCAGGCTTCATCAGATACTGAGTCCCAACAGAGAACTGGTCCTAAATATATATTCTAGGAAATACATAAAAGAATATTCACAGTTGAATGCAAGCACAAAAATGGCTGTTAGCTGCATGAAATTGGAAGCCATCACATAAGTGGACTTTACAGAAAGGATTAGGCAAGTTGGCAATTTCCTTAGAGAAACAGATGCCCTTAAGAAATCCTCTACCTCACAGAAAAAATATGGAACCTGTCCAGGCAATAACATACTCCAATCATGGCCTCATTCTTCTAATCTCTGAATTTGCAGAATACTTATAGGTCCACCCCTCCTCCAGTTCCCTAATTCCTCCCCTGACGCAACTTCTATGGACCATATGAGAACCTAGGAAATGGAAGGAACTAGAATGCTGAACCCTCTAACAGGCCCCACTGACAAGTCCTGCATCCCCAAATACCTTTGGATAAGCTACTGACTGCAGGTGAGGACATGTCCAAGTATGATCAACAGCCCCTGAGTGTCTAAATGGCATCATGCTCTAGCAGGAACGCTGTGATGTTAATACCCTTGGGCCAGTAGCCTATCTCCAAGACATGCCTATCCCCACACCACAAATACTAGACCTAAATCAGTATGATTTATGCTGGGGGAGAAAGGAGACTGAGGTTAATTGGAGTCTGGAGCCCCACTTTATGGAAAGGATCAAAAATCCAAACTAAGTCTGGATGCCCCCAGGAACTCGAACAAAACTCATAGTGAAAAATAAAGCTATTATAAAACAAAATGAACCTGGTCAAATAAAGCTATTATAAAACAAAATGAACCTGGTCTAGGACAAATTTGTATGCAGAACCAGGTAAAAAGCCTAATGGATGTAAATAAGTTCTTGAAGTTAAAAGTGGCAAGTAGAGAAAATAAATTAAGCCTTAACAAAGAACAGCTAAAAATTGAGCACCGGGGGGGGGGGGGGGGGAGATCAGGAGCTTTAAGAAAACTTTAAGAAAGAAACAACTCCAGAGTAAGCTTACAAAGGTACAGAACCAACTGGAGAAACATATAACAGAAAGTACCAGATGAAAAACTCAGTTGCAAAATGTTATAGAATTCCACCAACTCACACAGGTTAGATTTAAAGTTCTGGGAAAAGCCCACTTGGGAAAAGAAACAGAATAAAATACAGTAAAATATGGTAAGGTGGGGTAATCAAACATTGCCAAGCCAAATTCCCCTTTATGCCATCAGGAAACAAACCCACCCCCTGAGTATGTGCGGAGTATGAAACCTACTACTCAAGCTAGTCCTTTCTGTGGAGAAGGCTTGGCTCCAGTAGCCCCCGTAAAGACAAGCCTCTGGATCTCTGTCCCTCTACTTTGTACAGAGCCCTCTGCCCCTATATACCTTCTCTGAACAATACTCTAAGCCAAATTAATGACACTAAACTTGCAGAATCCCAAAAGGACTTAGATTGGGTCGAGTGGTTTTAACTACAGAACAGCTATCTTTGTCCCAAATTCTCCACACTAACGATTTTGAACAAATGATAATGTTGCACACTTGCAGCTTTAAGGATAATATGTTAATAATACTTGTTCTGATCAAGATAATTATAATAAGTTTGTATCTCTGTTTCCCCTTTTTAAAATGTCCAAGGTCCAATAATGAGGGCAAAACTAGAGCTTCCAGAACTAGGCACAGTTGTGAAAAAAGCAGTCCTGGTTGGCAAATCTTAAACAGATTTTCTGTTGGTAGCCACAGCTGAAAGTAACTCCATCAATTCAGCCCTTGATCCTCCCTTTCTGAGAACAAATGGCTGGAAGTACAAACTGCCTGATGATCCATGACAGGACACTCCACTGAGTGGAGCCGGATGTGGAATGCAAGCTGCTAGTGGGCCGCACCTGCAGTTTTATCTGATAAAGCAAATGATTAGAGGTCTTGGGGCAAAAACTATCTCACCCAGTATATCTGGGAAAACTCTCCACATTTTAGATTTTATTTCTTTATCAAATGCATACCCCACTCACTCCCTCGACAAGCAGGCTCAGAGCAGCTTACGACAAATTAAATCACAATTCAAAAGGTGAGAATCGAAAGAACTATGCGCAGTCTCCAAGAGATACATCTGTGGATCACAGGAGGGGTGATGTGAGCAACCCCTTTGAGACAGCAGATGATATGAGTATGCCTGGGTAATGGTACACCTGCTGTCTGAAGTATATCAGCCACCTGGCAATAATGGGAAGATTTTTATTTTTTAATGAATGCCTCCTTGTAGGAAGGCCAGCAAAAGACCCAGGTTAGGGTTGTGCTAGCCTTGCAAAGGTTCTCCAGATAGGACTGTAGATGTACCTTGTGGGGGACCCTGTGGAGGCCATGATGGTCTCCATGACCTCTGAGTAGCCTAGACTCAGGAGCCATTCTTTTTAAGAGACATGCAGTCAAACTGAGCCACTCAGGGTCCAGGTGCCAAAATGGACCCTGCTGTACAAGTTCAGGTTCACTTGAATTTTATAAGGGGTGTTAACTGAGAGCTGCACTAAAAAGAAAATATGGAAAGTATGGCCTATGGGGCCATCTGGAGTCATGAAGATCACCTCCATCTCCTCCTAATGTAACTTCCATAGAGTTTCCAGGATCTCCAGAAATGGTGGGAAGGCCATGGGGAGGTTAGAGGATCTGCTTCTTCTGATCAAGGGTGATAGTATCTGGAGAAGAATCTCGGTACTTGATGACTGGATGCTAAGACAAACAGATCCTCCCTTCAGAGATCCAACCAGAACTGCAATTTGTAGGGAGATTTCCTGTTTGAAGGATCATTTATTTTTGTTGATGGTCTGTCTGTCTGCTCAGTCGATCCTCCTGGCAGTTCAAAGAATCCTGAATATGTTCTGCTGAGATGGACCATAGATGGTTCTCTGCCCAGGAAGGATAAGCTGGGTGTCTGAGTGTAGGATGGATGACTTGGAACCCTGATAAGGACATGCTACCCTTTGATGTCTGGAAGTAGGCGAGTGCTTGTCTGATGGCTCTGACTGTGTGTTACTTTTCCAGTTTTAATATGTTCCCAAATTCATTGGTCAGGATTCAAAAAGCCCAAATTATAAGCAGAAAGCATCTCTGAATGTGCATGTACACACACTCACATAGTAAGCATACACACAAATACACACTATTCATGAATAAATTTTCTGGAGCAACAATGTCAAGTCTCCTGACACTTAGATTCAGTTCTAGAACATAAAACCAGATGCAGAAACAAATACAAGAAAGTTGAAACTATTCACAAAGTAGCTTTAATTTACAGTGTAAGTACAAGTATAATACTTGTGTTTTCTTTTTCCAGGAGCTTCATGGAGTTTTATCACTTCTATTCCCATTTTACAGATAAGAAACAGGTCCAGAGATCACTTGCAGAGCACCATCTAATAAAACTTTACAATGTACTACTAACAGGTTTTAAAGGCAAGTGTCTACCCTCCAGCCTTTAGCAATGGTAAGCAATCATAACCAAAGTTTTCTGACTGGAAACCATGCAATTGTTATCACTATTTAGCACATTTCTGCAGGAAGATGTTTTATTAAAATAAATAATATTTGTGACAAATGTTTCTTGAACAATTAACTTCTGTTAATTTGGTTGTTTGTTTACACAGCTCATTCTTTCAAGGACTAAAATAAGGCAATTACTGCTGAAAGGTCTCTTCTCATTTTAGATATACACCAAAATTAACATATGAGATTAAACTGTTTTGTTTTCAATAGGATGTTTGATTTATGCCAGCCATCATTACCCACTGATATGTGCAGGCTCTACCAGATCAACAAAACCAAAAGCAATTTACTACATAATGCCAATTTACTCTTTACATCTGACTGATGAATACAGCAGTTAAAGTAATTCTTTTTACTGTCCTAACTGATGAGATTTCTACAGATGTTGAGGATATACGTTCAGATTAAGCTGTTTCAGACTTTTAAAAAAATCACTCCAGCATCTGAGATGATCTGAAGGCATATGCATTAGTAGAGGACCAAATGTGGAGTGATTTAAACACACATAAGCCACAGCATCACAGGCTAGGAAGGTCAAGGGTATAACCTTTATCCATATTTCTGATAAATATCTTCAACTTGCTACAAAGATAAATCTGGCCCAAGTTTTTGGGTGCCCCAGGCAAACCGTGACCTTGGCACCCATCTATTCTAGTATTCCAGATATTAAGAAATCAGAAAAACACAAAAGGGGAGGCTGCCCCCAAAAGGGACTCCAAGCAAGCAGGAGCTCATTTCCTCCTCCTCCTCTGCCAGCTGGGCCAGAGATGAAGTTTGAAGAGGCATACTTAGCGGTGCTTCACTGAGGAGATAAGCGAGGATGGCAGATAGCAGTGAAGAGGTTGGCAGAAAAGAGTTCAGTGCACGATACCAGAAGTACAGTTGTCCCTTCCACACTGCTGGGGTTAGGGGCATGGCCCCCCATCTGGAACCTCCCCCCCCATTTTTTTTTACAAGGCAGCGACCTCGGGTGGAAGTGAGTGGCAGGGCTGCGTGTTTTTCTGATGGACTATATGCACCAGCTATTTGGCTTCTCTGGCTTTGCTCTGGAGGCAGTGGACAGCGGCATTGGTGGCAGCCCCTTGATAGCAACAAATGTGGGCGACTTTTCATTGGCAGCTCCCCTTATGGTACCGGGCCTGCTTTGGGGGAGTGCTTTTGTTGCTGACCCGGCAATAAGCCAGAACTGAAATGTGGAAAGCTGTGATGTGCAAAGGACAACTGTAGAGGGCAGTTAGACACTGCAAAGGGCTGGGCAGAGGTTGGGTTGCTGAAGGAGCATCATCAAGACAGATCACACACCTCTTTCCATCCTTCTCTGGTTGTTCCATGTTATGCTGAACAGCTCCCACCTACTGTTCAACCTTCCTTCCCCCTACTTCTTTCTGGTACTATCATGAGTGGCCAGATAGCTTTCTCCCCCCACCCCTGATCATTATTGTCACAAAGAGGGAGGAAGAGATGAAAACATGAGAAATTGACAAGGTGAAAAGAAGAGGGGTTTGGGTTTATACCCCCCTTTCTCTCCTGTAAGGAGACTCAAAGTGGCTCACAAACTCCTTTCCCTTCCTCTCCCCACAACAGACACCTTCTGAGGTAGGTGGGGCTGAAAGAGTTCAGAAGATCTGTGACCAGCGCAAGGTCACAGCAGGAATATAGGAGTGCACAAGCAAATCTAGTGCACCATATAAGAGTCTACGGCTCATATGGTGGAGTGGGGAATCAAACCCAGCTCCAGATTAGAGTCCACCTTGTCTTAACCACTATGCCACACTGGTTCTCTGAAAAGGATGCAAAAGGCAGGAATGGCTGTTAAGGGGGACTGCTCTGCAGTGCATTTTCAAAGGCTTCGTGACCCACTTCAGTATCCCGACCCACACGATGGGAAACACTGGTGTGGAGAACTAAGCTGCTCCTACCTGGCAATCCCTCACCTGGGTGATGCAGAGTTGGGGAGAACTGGATATGTCAACAATATTCTCCAAAAGAAGTGATTACATCTTCCCCCTTAATACTGAGAATAAGGCAACTAACAGTGAACATAGAAGATACAGGTTGCTTTATAACCGGATTTTAGGAAGAACCTTTTCACTGAAGCTTTTGATTTTGAACTTCATTCTTCTTTTTACGACTGTTTGTATCCATTCGATTGCTTCTGATCATTTTTAAACCATGGTTTTGTTCTATGCTACATCCTTGATTTATTAGTGGAGAAGCAGAATGTACATTTCACATTTTACCAACCAGTTACTGGAGAGGCTGATCATGGAAATGAAGGGCCCAGGGCAGTGAGAGCACCTCTTTCTTACAAAAACCACAATGAAACTTTAGCAGGAAACGTTTTACGTGGAGGCTGCTTGCCCAGTGACAGGAAATCAGACAAGGGGAGTCACTGCAACAAGGCCAAACATTCAGACTATCTGCAACTTTGCTGCTCCAAGATACACTGATGAATGCTGATTTTATAGCTGAAGTCAGGGAGCTCAGAACTGTCCACAGTTATTCGACATACTGAGAAAGTATTGTGATCAGTGTTACAACAGGAAATTTGTCCCAAATACATACACCTGGCTTCAAACATATTGCTCTGCTACAGAGAACAATCTTAAAAGGAACACAAGCACTGTAACCCCTTGTTGACAAATGAGGCTGAGGCTCAGCAGCCTTTTTGAAAATTAACTCCTAAGAAGGCAAATAAATAAAATTAATGCATCCTTCAAACTTGTTTAGGAAGTCTTTACTTTGTGCACTATTCTCACACATGAGTGCATTTGAAGAGTCTATTCAATATAGCTGGGGTCTCTACTTTTGGAAATTATCAGATCTAAAGCAAGAATATCATTCTAGGTTTTAAAAAAATGTTTTTTAAGCCTTCTCCTAACCTAGTTTAAAAGAATATAGGCCAAGCAGAGTCTCGAGAGCTGTTCAGGAGTCTAGTCCCTCTTTCCATCTGTGTTATGGACTTTGAAACTTGCCATATGGAAAGATTTGTTTGCTTTAAAATGAATTACTCCATTGTTTCAAACACATCATCTCGTTCCACATTTGGAATTTTCAGAACAGGACCACACATATAGGAGCCAGGTATCATCCCCAAAAATCTAACGAAGACAAGGATACCATCCTTTCAAACCTGGGGGAGCACAGCTTGTAACCATGGCACGGACTGTGCTATGGTGATGGGGGGGGGGGATAAAAAAAACCGGTTTAAAAATCTCCAAACCCTTATTTAAAAGTTTGGGAGTCAATGAGCGATTCCACACAGTGTATTTATAATCGTTATAAACATGCTGTGCGGAATCCACTAATGTTTTTCCCAAGGTCTAAAACTCAGCAAGGGTGTAACATCAGCAGGAACAGGAGCTCCAAATGGGTGCCCTGATCCCGCTAGCAGAACTGCGGATTCTGGAGGAACTGGAGAGGTGGAACCGATGGAGGACACTCTTAGCCTGATCCCCAAATCCCGCCCTATGTAACGAGAACCACCGAGCTTTGAAGGTGACTTAGCACTCGAGTGGACCTGCCATCTGAATCAATGGCGCGGCTGGGATTTCCTTTGGGGAGTCTGCTCTTGGTCGACCTGGCCCCCAGTTGGTCTTTTAAAGGCGGGGGGGGGGGGAGAGAGAGAGAGAGTTGGGCTCCATTTCAGCAACTAAGCAGGGAGGAGTCCGGAGCAGCTGCCCTGAGTCGAGACTATCCTCTCCCCACTTAGACGGCAGCAACTGGGGGCTTGCTAGGGAGCCAGGGGGAAGCAGAGACCCTCGCCCCCATTCGGGCACCTTGCGCAGCGCGCTCACCGCTCAGACGGACGGAAGGTTCCTTTTGGCTTCTCGGCCGGGCTTGACGCACTGTCTGGCCCCCATCCCAAGCTCTGCCCATGCAGCCTCGTCCTCTCTCCTGACGGGCATGGGAAGTACTACCCTCCGAAGTGGGCAGCCAGGCCCCTCGAACCCCCCCACCCCACACACACACACACAATTGGCTGCACAGGCCCCCCGCGCGCACCTACCTCTGCAAACCGGCCAGCTCCCCTTTGCACCGGGATGCAACCGCTTCCCCTCTCCTACAAGCTAATGGAGGGAGGGAGGGAGGCGGCACAGAGCTGTTGACAGGCAGCTCTCGCGAGAAGGAGGAACGGAGCGAAGAACAGCCAGTGGACGGGGAAAGGGAAAGGGCAGCCCGCGTGGAGCTAAAGGGGCCGCCTAGCGGGAGGGATCTGAGCGGGCACCGGGTAGGTGGGTGGTTGGGCGACGCTGCACGTGCGTCGGGTCATGTAGCGCCGGATCTGCTGCCCTGCCTGTTGCTGCTTGTAAAAACGGCAGCGTGACTTCCACCAGACGTGATCGACAAAGTCCGCTTGGAACACCAGGTAGTGCCTGCAGCCAGGTCCCCCAGAATTGCAGCTATTTATTAATATGTATTTTTTTTATTTATGTCATTTGTCCACCTGTCTCACCTGAGTCCACCTGTCTCACCTGAGTCGCAAGGCGGATGACATAAGTAGTACAGTCAAAAGCATGACGAGACGTGTAAAAAAGCAACGTAATGGGATTAAGATTTCAGAAATCTAAAACCAGGGGTAAAAAAATTAAACGTGACATATTAAACCTAGTATGAATGTTTTTAATCTGCTGTCCGCCTTGGTGCCTCTGATGAAGGCAGAAATGTATGGTATTAGTTCTGTAATTAATAATATAGTAAATAGCACCATCAGACTACAGGTTTCCCTGGAGGAAATGGCATCTTCGGAGGATGGACTCTTAAGATATCCTGGCCCTTCTGAGCTCCCTGCTACCCCTGCATGCCACCTCCCCCAGGGTAGATCAGATCAACTGCACATGGGTTCAGCATCCAGTTTTCCAAGGTGACCATCCAAATGCCCCAGAAGGAGAAAGAGATCAAAGCCCCCTCCCACTTCAGCCCACTTCTCCACTCATCACTGCCAGACATGGAGATCTAATTTAGTCATCAAGGCTAATAACTTCTGATGGATCTTTCCTCCCACCACAACCATCAAGCACTGAAAATTTGAAAGACAAGCGCTTTGTGTCCGTCTGCCTCTGTACAAGTCACCTGTTGGGGGCGTAGCATCGTCCGGGGGCCCACAATTACCCATCCCGCTTGCATTTGAAATCTCTTCACATTGTTTCTAATGGGTCTGCTCCCTGGGACTTTGATCCTCAAAGGCATCATGAATGTTTGGCAAATGGTCGTCAATGGCTAAAATGGCTGGTAGTCACCAGTAGAGAGGCTGTGCTTCTGTTTGCATCATGTGGCATTACATCAGCATGATTCTCTACTGATGTTCTGCCAGCATATTTCCTTTTGCACTTTGTGTCCCCTATTTGGCAGACACACTATTGAAAGTGGAGGGGTTCCTGAGCCAGTGTGGAATAGGTACATGCTGTAGTGGTGGAGAGAAAACATTTGCAGCAGTTTAAAGCTTCCAACACTTAGCTATGTGTTCTTGCATATCTAGCTGGACGAGAAGAGGACCTGAGTCAGTGTTTGGGTCCAGAAGTGTAAGGGTCTTGAGCAGAGCTGTCAGCAATATGCTGTCAGAACCTGTGTTCTCCTGTTTGGATGTTTGTGCAAAGTACCCTTTTCTCTAGAGTTCCCATCACACCTGTGTGTGTTCTAAATGTGCCCATCATGAAACCAGAGGGATGTAGTCTCATGTCGTACATCCTGTTATCCACCCTAGAGGTGGCCTGTCTGGGGTTTACACAATGAATAGGAGGGCTGTGCTTGGTTGCAGGCTGTCAGTATTCTGAGTTGTGCATGGCTGTGTATGTATGGTGGGAGGCTGGCCAAAAGACCTTTGTTTGAATGAATAATTACTTACACCACCCTTTTCACTGGTGTAACATAATTTTATTGACTGGTTTATTTTAACCTCACAACAACCCTGTGAAGTAGATTAGACTGAGAGTGTGTGAGTGGCCCAAGCTCACCCAAAAAGCTTCCACAGCAGAGCTGGGGTTTGAACCTGGGTCTCCCAGATCCTAGCCTAACACTCTAAATAATGTTTGGTCTCTTTGCTGGTGCATCAACAAGGGTGGCACTGGAGGGACAGCATGCTAATGTATGTATGAATTATGCCACCATAAGGCTGTTCTGCTGTCTTAAGAAATGCACCCACCGGCTTGAAGACTGAACCCTTAATCTGTTTCTCCCACAAAACATCATATTCCTTCAGATAAAACTTTGTGGTCAAATAGATCACATTCACAGTTTTAAAAAATTGTTGAGAGGAAAAATTTCCTCTCTAATCTCAGCTGTACCTTTTAATATCTGGGCCTTAGCATCTTTGCCACAAGTCTCTCTCATAGAATATATATTCAAGCTGGTCTAAAATTGAAGGTGCTTCTGAGAATATTCAGGAGCCTTTCCCTTGCTACTAAATGAATGACCACAACTATTTCTGGAGAGTCCAGGTAACTTGCCCAAGAGAGGTCTATGAAATGACCTTACTAGTCATACGCAAGCAGAATGAAGGGACAACAAAGTGAGAAATCATCTCTTCCCCCACACACACATGCAACCCAAGACTTCCTGCCTTGGTCTCAGAGGTGTAGTGCCAACGGGGCGGGGTAGGGCGCAACGCCCTGTGCGGAGCCATGGCGGAGGCGTGGCCAGGCCACGGAGGGGGTGGGTGGAGGCGGGCGCCGCTGCAGCAGTGGCGCAGGGTGCGTGCATGCCTTGGGCGGAGTTTCCCTTTGCTCCACCTCTGCTTGGCCTCTTCTTTGGTCCTACCTTTACCACTTCACCATGAAATCCAATTTCTCATTCTGAGCTTGTCTGCCAGTCAGGAGATGTGGTTTTGACAGTTTAACCGCAACACCTCTAATTTTAGCCATTGTGTCAAGATGAAGGATCTGAGGCTTGTTTCCAAACCAGAAGCAAAGATCTGATATGTTTGTCTAAGTGAATATTTTAATTCTTCACACTTTAGCAGCAGGATGGAAAGGAAGGTATTGTGGTCCCCTTCCATCTCCCCCAAAAGTATTAACAGTAGAATCCTAGTCTCCAATTTTAATGGATGGAGGAAAATAGAATTGTTATTAAATCTTTTATAGCAGTGCAACTCTATTATTTCAAAATGGTGAGGTTATATTCATATACTTTTAAGTATGTGCTGGTGTAAGGATGGAAACAGGTGCAGCTGTGTCTGAATCCCATTCTCTTTCAGGTGCTGTATGCTGGCACAGCAGTGTATCAACCAAAGGGATGGTGTCAGAAGCAATATCCCTGCCGAAGCTCTGAGCCTAATTACTTGGCCCTCATGTCAGAGGCATGAACTGGGATTTGGTGATGAGGCATTGTGAAAAGGGAACCGTCTGCACAACCAAGCAAAGCTCAGAGCAGAGAAGGAAGGGCATTTTGGTATGCTGCCTCTGAGTCTTCTTTCTTAGGATTCCAGGCACAAATATCAACCGTATACCCTACATCCAATTCAACCATAGAACTTGCAAAAATAAGGTGCTCCTCACAGGTAAATGTGAGGGGGGGGCTAACTGTGGAGTAGGGAGGCAATAATTCAAAGCAAAGTTTCTGAATGTCCTGTATTCTTCCCTCCGGAGCAACCAAAGTGGTGTAAATAATGATCAAATATCTCCTTCAGTCTGGAAATATAAAGGAATTGCTCATCAATGGTCAAATCTATCGATTACATTTTTTGTCCTAACCTTTCTTCAGAAACTCAGGGAAAAGTGCTCCCTTCTACGGAATTTCAGAAAACTATTCAGAAGAATATCGTTGGCTTTGACTCGGTTTTATGTGACAGATTGTAATGGCCTTTGCCCGCAGACAATAAACTTACCTTGCTTGCTTGTTTCATCGATTACAACAAAGCTTTTGACTGTGTGGTTCATGAAAAGTTATGGTTGGTTTTAAAAGAAATGGGTGTGCCAGAACATCTGATTGTTTTGATGTGCAACTGTTAGGACAGAATACATAGAGAATATAGAGAAAGAGAATGGTTTCCAGTTGGCAAAGGTATCGATGAAGTATTTTATTTCTCTATCTGTTTAATCTTTATCTAGGACATGCAGTCTTGTCTCAGAAGTAGCCAGAGGGGTATTTTTAAATCCATTCTACCAAATGGATACAAATAGTTATTAAAGGGAAAAAGTCAGTATCTTAGAAAGTACTGTGACCATACTGCAGGTCCCACTGCAATCTATGGCAGGGGTGTCAAACATGCAGCCCGGGGGTTGGATTTGGCCCCTTGGAAGGGCTTATCTGTCCCACTCCTGCTCCCAATGTGGCCTGGCAAGCCTGCTATGGGGTAGTCAGTTCAGGTACTCCTCCGCCAGCTGAGGTAGCCACCCCAGTGCCTACCTGGGCTAGTCCAGGCAGGCACTCCTCTCTCCACTCCCAATCTGGGCTGGTGAGGCTGCTGCTGGCTCGCCAGTCCAGGCAGCGCCTCCCCACCCCCCACCCCCCCACACACTATCTGTCCTGGCAAGCCATCCCTTCCAGTGCCAATCAGGGTTGGCTAGCCCGCAGCAGCCTTGCCAGGGAGCTCTGCAGCCCCAGCCCTAGAGGGGGAAGAAAATTGGAAAAGGAAGAGGGTTTTGCAACCATGCAAGCTTTTTGCTTTTAACATCTATCCTGCACAAGACTTTCTTGGGTTGGGATAAGAATATAAAGATACAGACAACACAACTACATTCACATTAAGTTGAATTTCATTTCTTTTAATGGGACATAGCTGTAGGGAATTTCCATGGTTTGTACCCAGCATGTTCTCTACTGCATGCATTTGCAAACAGATTTAAGACAATTACTCCAGTGAGGAAGCCGTGTTGCAACAAAAACAATGAGATTTTTGTGCCACTTCAAAGACTAACCAAACCATGTTCTAGCATAACATTTTTTTTACTAATCCTATGTCATTCAGAGGGGTGGGCTCTAGTCCACAAATACTTATGTAAAAACAACATTTTGAACCACAAAACACAGCATTCAAACACATATTAAGGAGCACGAAAGACACTGTCGGCTTATCCATCCTGAAAAATCTGCAGTTGCAGAACATGTCGTAAACAAAACTGGATATAACATTTTATTTGAAAACACTGAAATTCTGGACAATTCAGAAGGTTACTTTGTTAGACTGCGCAGGGAGGCCATTGAAGTTCACAAACACCAAGACAATTTCAACAGGAAAGAAGAGACTTTGAAAATTAGCAAAGCTTGGCTACCAGTACTTAAAAACACCAAAAGCAAACCCCAAGGGCATGCTAAGTTCATGAACAATTGAGTCCATCCAAACACAGGATTTGAATTCACCAATACTACTGCTGCTGCAGAGGTTGGTTTCAAAACCCAACTTAATAACATTGAAGACATTTGTCAGTTTAAAAAACACGGAGTGGGAGAAGAATGGGGTGCTCCTAACCTCACGGTCCCTTCGCAGCGGCGTCTTTTTGTGTTTTCCTGTTTAAATGTGAAGAGGAGCCCCACTGTCTGCCACACAGCTGCAATTGCACTCACAGCCTGCCCTCACTCAAAATCAAGATATTATCCCCAATCCCTCTTCTCAGGGATCCACAGCCAGTTTTTCCTTAAGAATGCAAATGCAACAAAAAGCAGCCTCAACAATACAGATATAAGCAATATCGATATTGCCTTTAAAGGGCTTTGAAAAAACAAAACAGGCAACCTTTAGCTTGCTTTTTGACTATTAAACAATTTCAAATTCCTTCTAATCTGTCCTAACTAAATATATCCCCGCTATAGTTTCAAAGTATGAAAATCCCACCAAGCTTGAGAAAAGCTTTAATTTTAAATCGATTGCCCCAACAAACAGAAAAGGGGCTGAAATCTGTAGGCTGCTGCAGTGCATTTTGGTAGGGATCAGTATACTCAACAATACTCAAAGACAGACGGTTACAAAGGGGTTAACTTTGTTAGGTTGGTGTTTGCACTTTTCTGGTAACCTAACATTCATTAAAAATAAGTGAAGCATGACTTTTTTCAGGACCAAGCAAGCAGCTGGCAGTTTCAGCCAACCATTTCTCTGTTCACAGACCTCAACAGGTCATATCTGGTTTTGTCTTGCCAACGCCCAACAGTCAACAGTGCCACATCCCCCCTCATTCGTTCCTAAATAAACACCAGTTCAAGGAAGTCTCTCTTGCACATTTCTTCTCAAATAACAGAAAAACCCAACCCAATTTTATACCTGCTTGAGGGATATGGCCTACATCCACAACAGGGAGGATTCTGTTTCCCTTTTTTTCTACCACAAATGCAGAGTTATTCTCATGACCAATGGAACATCTATGCGGGAGTTTTGTGTGAACTTTCCTCAGTGTTCCTCTTCCATTTTCCCCACTGTGCCACCAAAGGACTTCTTGACATTTTAAAAAATTAATCTCTGCATTGTTGGAGTGGCACTTCAGAATTAGATTTTAGACTTCCTTGTTTTCCTAGTTTTGCATGAGTTTACACATCTTATGTACCACTTGGTATTATATTTATTAGTTAGTTGCTTATGTATTAGACTAGGCTATGCTTTATATATATTGTATCCATCACTTATGTTATAATTGTATTAGGAGTTTTTGATTCTGGGCAATGGGAAGTTCTCCTGGGGGCGGAGTCCATCTCGAGTGGGTGTTTCTCAACCTTCTGTTAGGGAGGCAGGTCTAATTTTTCAATTTCCTGTCCCTGGCTCCTCCTCCACCTTGTCTCCAGATACTTTCCTGCCTAGCTAGGGAGAGCAGCTATAGCGTTTGGCTCCGCTATTTCTTTACATTTCTCCTTTTTTCTTCACACCTGTCTTCAATTCTCATCTTTATTTCTTACTTAGATTAGCTAGATTAACACAGAGGAAGGCACAACACCCACTCTGAGGGCACGCCCTTCCCCCCACGATCCCTTCCCGCCAAAAGCAATCCCAAGATGGCGGACGGATCTTTTTCTCCGCCCAGACCGCAATTTGCCACGTCCGCTGCGGAGGCCACCAGGTCCTCCACTTGCAAGGCACTCGACCTCATGGAGGACAAAAACCTCCCAACCAAAGGCAAAGCAGAAGCGAGGAAAAAAACGCAGAAGCAACAAGCGGGATTCTGACTCATCGGCTCCAGCTGTCTACCAAGAAGCTCGCCGACTTTTCAAACGCGGCCAGGCGAAGAAAGGACGCGACAGAAAGTAGACGAGGGAACGCCGGCCCCTCATGAAGCTTCAACGCTCCCAGAGCGCAGGCAGCTGGCAGCTGCTCCGCCTATCCTCCCCGCACCTTCTCCGAACTGGACTCAGAGGAGAAAGTTTCTAGGCAAAAGATGCAGCCACGACAGCCAGGGGGAGGCGGGATAGAGAGGGAAATAGAGCCGAGGAAGTGAGGCGGGGGGCGAGCTCCTATTCAACCTCCCAAAAGCATGACAGCGGCCCAATTCTCCTGTTCGCCCTTTAACACGGGCAATTAAGCCACACATGCAGTCCCACAATCCAGCCAACCCAGGGACTTCTTCCACCCCCCCCCCCCCAGTAGGAAGCGCCATTTAGTTCCATTCCAGGAGGCGCCACTCCCTCAGTCCGATAACCCTGCCTTAGCATTCCCAGGGGAGGAGGGCTTTAAGCGGGGACGGTGGGCTCAGGAAGGAACCCTGGAACACTCTTTCAGGACCCAAAGGAAGAACCTCTCCCCAAAGAACACGCAGTGATCATTTTCACCAGATTTTTTTCAAATTAAAAGACCTGCCGCGTAACCGCTCATAAATAAAACCATCTCAGCCCTGGAATTACAGGATGAGGAGGGAGCCCAAGACCCATCTACCCCATCCACTTCCACTAAAACCCAAGTTAAAGGGAAACCACACAAAGAGAAACAAAAAATCTTCCCTCACCAGGACTCAGCTTCCAACTTCAATATTTCCCATCATTCCGGAATATTTAGAAAAGAAAAATTAGAAAGGAGTGGCAACAACCATTAGGGCAGACGAGAGGCTTCTACCCTCCACCATCAAAAAATTATATTTGGTGCCAGAATACATTAATTCCATGCTAAAAGTCCCCTAGTGGGTACGCACTTTTGGTAGCAGCACTACAATCAGGAGGTCTGAGTCTACCAAAAGGATGGAGACTGGCTCCATTAGGGATGCCATGGATAAGCGCTCAGATGCTTCATTAAGAAGGGCCCTACGAATGGACAGCCACCGGCCAATGAAGGCGCTTAGCACCATCGTGCAGTATTAGTGGTAGCACGCACTCTCTCTCAGTTTTGGGCAAACAGAGTCATGGCAATGATACCACCCGAAAGCACGCGGCACTCGAGGGAGGGTGCATTCAAAGAATTCTCTGCGGAGTCTCCTTTCTAGCCAACTCTAACCTGGATGCCCTCCTCCCTCTCGGCCATTGAATCCCATGGCAGCATCCATAGTAGCCAGGCGCAACAGCTGAAACTCAGGGGCCTGGCAGGCAGACCCACATTCAAGGGTCCTGGTCTCCAGAGAAACTATTCAATTCCAGAGTGAGATGCTCTTCGGCAAGGGGAGCTTGACCCAGGTCCTCACCGAGACTAGAGACAAAAAAGAAAATAATGCCAAAAGAATTACGATTGCAGGGCCGTAATTGCATTACACAATTCCAGAGAAATCACGTTCCTAGGATCGTGACGCGCACTACCGAAGGGCTCCAGCGGACCCCCCCACGCTCCAAATGGAGAACACCCAACTCCTTTCGCGGCGTGGCTCGCAATTCTCGAGGACACAACTACTCTAACACACAACCCAGATCAGACAAATTTGGGAAATTTGACAAATCAGGAAGACAATGACGCCATCTCCCTTCCAGTAGGGGGGAGACTGGCACACTTCCACACACAATGGAGAGGGGAGCACATAGACAGATGGTCCCAAGAAATCATTTCCACGGGTTACCTCATAGAATTTGCTCAAATTCCACGACCACGCTTCTTCAGGTCCACAAACTCCAAAAACTCGGCCACAAACCTGCGCAATCAGGCAGCAGTGCAACATCTCCTAGACATAAGAGCCATCGAACAGGTCCCCTCAGCGGAGAGATCGTTAGGCATATACTCTCATTTTTTCACAGTCCCCAAAAAGAACGGGGACTGGAGAGCGATCTTAGACCTAAAATATGTCAATTGTCATATCAAGCTCCATCACTTCTCGGCCCTCCCTTGCCGTCACAGAAGCCCTCAGACCAGGGGAGTTCCTCACCTCCCTGGATCTAACAGAGGCATATCTGCACATAATGATTCACCCCACACACCGTCAATACCTAAGGTTTGTTTCAAACAACCAACATTACCAATTCCGCGCTTTACCGTTCGGTCTCTCTACCGCGCCCAGAATTTTCTCAAAAATTCTCCTAGGCCCAATCACACTCCTCCGCACACAAGGGATCCACACACATCCCTACTTGGACGACATACTAATCCGTTCCCCGTCCAAGGAACAGGCTCTAAAGGACACACAGACAGTGATACATACACTAAAACAACACGGTTTTCTAGTAAACATGTCCAAAAGCTGCTTGATACCCTCACAAGAAATGGAACACCTAGGTGCCATAATCTCAACAGCAAAGAACAGCCTATTCCTTCCCAATGCCAAGATCGCCGCGATACAAAGGAAGGCATCCACGACAATGGCAGCCAACCGATCCTCACTTCTCCACCTCACGAGCCTACTGGGGCAGTTCATCACGGCAATGGACATGGTACAGTGGGCAAGGCTCCACGCCCGCCCCCTACAAATCTTTCTCCGCCCCTTCCAATGGGACATCATGAAGAAGAGGGACCTTACACTCACCCTACCGAACTCCCTAAGGTCCAGTCTCCGATGGTGGACCATCCGGAACAACTTATCACAAGGGAAGACCTTTCTTTTCCCACAACATCCCCAAATTTTTTTGGACGCCAGCCTGAAAGGCTGGGGAGCCACACTGAACAACAAATTCGTCCAAGGCACCTGGAACACTGCGGAATCATCCCTTCCAATCAACATACTGGAAACTCGAGCCATCCTGCTGGCCCTCCAACACTTCCGACCACTGATCCAAGATCAACACGTTCTGATCAGGACCGACAATGTGGCCACCAAGGTATACCTAAACAACCAGGGGGGATCACGTTCGTCACGCCTCCACACAGAATCAACCAAGATCCTAAGGTGGGCAGAGAAACACTTGATCTCCATACAGGCAGATCACATACAAGGGAAACTGAACGTCTCAGCGGACTGGCTGAGCAGATCCACGATTCAGGAAGCAGAATGGTCATACGCTCCAAGCCCACGAGGAGTCTTCCTACTCGCTCATAACTCCAGACCGCCCGGACAACCCGAGGAGATGCGATCTGTTAAGCCACACCGGCCAACTCTCAACTACCCACGTTCATGTCAAGGTACTACCATCCAAGGGCACTAGCAGTAGATGCAATGACAGCACCATGGCCACCTGTGCTCATGTACGCATTCCCACCCCTACCACTACTCCCCAGATTCCTCAGGAGAGTGGCCCTAGAAAAAGCAAAGGTATTACTGATAGCTCCTCACTGGCCCAGGAGACCCTGGTTCTCGGCCATAACCGAGATGACGAGCAGCCCCATGCTACGACTTCCACCAAGACCAGACCTACTACACCAGGGACCAATTCTCCATCCGAGCCCAGAATGGTTTAACTTGACCGCCTGGTCATTGAACGAAACAACCTGAGGGTGAAAGGATACTCTGACAGAATAACCAACACCGTCCTGGCCTCAAGACGCCCATCCACCACCAGAATATATAACTGCACATGGAAAGCGTTTTACAGGTGGTCCAAATGCAAGAACGTTGACCCACAAAATCCATCGCATATATATGTATTGGCTAGAGGTTCCTTCAAGGCGAAGAACGGATTCAGGCCTCAAAAGCTCCACACTCACGCAGACTGGTAAGCAGCACTAACTACTATCTGGCCCTTGTTCAAAGGAACCCCAGCTTCCAGACATCACGGGCGTAATCCGATTCCTAAAAGGAGTACAACAGCTACAACCGCCAACGGCCCACAGATTCCCCATCTTGGCGTTTGCACGCTGTCCTAACGCATCTCACCAATTCCCCGCTTCGAGCCAGCTACAATCCATCCATCTAAGGTGGCTCCGCTTGCCCAAAACTCTCTTCCTCATTGCACTGACCTCAGCCAGAAGAGTCTCGAGAAATCAAGAGCACTCTCTCCATAAACAAGAACTTATGTATCTTTCACTCTGACAGGGGTCATACCTCATTACAGATCCGAGCCTTCCTACCTAAAGGCGGCCTCCGCGAGGTTCCACCCTAAGGCAGGAGATAGTGGTTCCTAACTTCTGCCCCAATCCAGTCACCCAAAGGAAAAAATTGTGGCACAACTTAGATTAATACGGCGTTCACTGAAGGGCATTCATTATCTGAGAGCGGAAAACATTAGCATAGGAACAGAAGATCCATTCATCAATGTATCCACGAACCCAAACATAGGTCACCAGATGTCAGCCGCTGCCATCAGCTCCACCCACTCAAAACTGTATCGCAGAGTCACACAGAGCTCTGAACATTCCGGTCCCCACAGCGAGGATCACTGCACATTCCATCAGATGCGCAGCCACCAGCGCCAGCCCTTCTACACCAGGTCTCAGTAGAAGATATCTGCAGAGCAGCCATTTGGTCCACACCATCCTCATTTACCAAACACTATAGACTTCACTCATGGTCCGCAGCCCAAAAGGTGTTCGGACAGAGAATCTTGGAACACATCATAGGAGAATGATGGCCCACCCTCTTTAGGGACACTGCTCTGGGAGGTCCCACTCGAGATGGACTCCGCCCCCAGGAGAAACGGTCCATTGGGCACTTACCGTGAAGGGCCAGCGCTTCTCCTGAGGTGGGCCAGGAGTCCATCTCGGCCCTCCCTTGCCGTCAATTCAATCAGGATGTGTTCTAAATCTTTGCACATATCACTCTTCACTCAAGACATAGCACTATTGAGCAGAGAGCATCAGAGGAGTTCAGTCCTTCAGGACTCAGTTACAGTTATAATTGTAGTTATTGCTATAGTTAGTTTAGCAACAGATTAGGCTCCAGTTACAAGGGCGTAGTTATCTATTCCTTCCTGTCCCTTACCTATTTAGAGGTTTATATCTAATTCACTGCTTTGACAGTCGGTACTGGAGACAAGGTGAAGGAGGAGCCAGGGACAGGAAATTGAAAAATTAGACCTGCCTCCCTAACAGAAGGTTGAGAAACACCCACTTGAGATGGACTCCTGGCCCACCAGGAGAAGGGCCCTTCATGGTAAGTGCCCAATGGACCATTCCTTGAGTCACACTTGCCAGGTTTTGTTTTCCTGGAGATAGGGAGCAGCTCCCTGAAGACTTACAGAAGGGATGGAAGGCAGAAGAGGAGCTCCACCCATCCCAGTACAATGGGAAGGAAAGGAGTCAGTTCACTGTAACTCCCTCTCACCCAACCACCTGATGCTTTTTGTGTGTTGGCCATAATGGCCAGTCTGCCCTTGAGCATCTTGAAATCTGAAATGTCTGTCCAAATGAGTGTTTGGAGATCGTTTTCATCAGTTTCCATCCATTTTGCTCATTTTGACATTTATTTACTTCATTTATATTCCCCTTCATTTATATGCCCCTTATATTCTCCCCAATGAGGACCCAAAGTAGCTGACATTGTTCTCCTTTCCTGCAGTTTGTCCTCATTACCAACCCTGTGAGGTAGGGTAGGCTGAGAGTATATGACTGCCCCAAGGTCACCCAATGTGCTTCCATGGTAATGTGGGGATTCAAACCTGAGTCTAGTGGTTCTTAGTCTGACCCTTTAACCGCTACACCACACTAACATGTTTACCAATGAATCAGGAAATGCATTTGTGACTGTACAACAAAACTAGGGCCGTTTCCGCACGGGCGGAATATGGCGGCCTGGGGGCGGCAAAAACGCCGTCCCCAGGCTACCATTCGCACAGGGGGCGCAGCTGCATTGCAGCCGCACCGCCCTCGTGCCACCCGACCGCTGCGAAGCCGGCGTTTCCCCAGAGCGCTCGGAAGCGCTCTTGTTGGGGAAACGCCGCCTCGAAGCTGCTGCCGAGCGAACAGCAGCGGCTTCGAGACGCCTCCCCCACCCTCCTCGCACCTGGCACTTACCTTGTCCAGACCTCGATGCGCGTCGCCGAGGCCTGAGAGGACACGCTAGCCCGCCCTAAGCAGCTGGAGCAAGCGCAGAAGAGCCAGGGGGAAATGTCCCAATTTCAACGGCTGCGCCGGAGCTTTCCAGATATCACGAGCTCGGCGACACGGCGGCTCCGCCAGGTGTTTCCGGGACTGACCGGCTCTTTCCAGGACATCCGTGCGGGCGGTCCTGAATGGCTCGTCGAATTAAGTCAAGAATGCATGAACCTGCCGCTTCCGCATTCATGCGGAAACGGCCTAGGACATTTTAAAAATATATACCTCAGAAAAGAACCACTTGTTATAGAAAATGGAAGCTTGTATGTACATGAATGGAGGGCAACTGAGTTTGAAGTTAGGCGATTTTGAGGGTGTGGAGTCCCTTTTTTTTACCAGTCACATGTCCTTTGTCATTCTAACTCCATCTGAATCTTGCAGGTTATTTGCATCTGAATGTGTATATCACTGTCTATATGCATATTGTTTTATAGTATGTGTTACAGTTATGATACCTCTATCTAACAAGACATGAGCTAGAGCTCATTTAAAAGCCTCTGGTGATGGAGGCTATAGAGCAATATTTTTCCTCCACTGATGACCCTGCATAGTGTAGATTTGTATAACTCTTCCAGTTGGTCAGGGGTTTATTGGGCTCTGGCCAATGGGAGGAGGTAGACTGTTTTGCAACCTGCTGTGATCATTTTGCTAACTACTTAGTCAATAAAGTTTCTCACATTCACTCAGGCTTGGACTCTACATTAGAGTAACAGGATCAAATGGTCCCAAGGTGTCCAGCTGTATGGGACACCTTTTGCAATCTGACAACTTGGAGAGGATTCTTTCAAGTTTGACCTACCATCTGTCTGTACACCCCCCCCCCCCCCCCCGGCTGCTTAAATCTGCAGAATTGGAAGGCTGACAGGCTGTGTCCAGGAAACAGTTAATGTCTCCCTGAGAGACGTAGTCACTCCTGCCTTGAAGCAGGCTGTGGTGCATCCACTTTTGATGAAACCTACTGTGGACCCAGGAGAACTGAAGAACTACTGTCCAATCCCAAATGTACCATTCTTGGGCAAGATGATTGAAAGACTGGTGGATGACCAACTTCCGAGATTACTGAATGAAGCAGATTTTTTCAGATCTGTTCTTCTGTTTTCAGGCCTGGTTATGGCACTGAAACGGCCTGGTCATCCTGGTTGATGACATGTGCTGGAAGATTAACTGGGGGAGAGTGACCCTGTTTACCCTCCTAAACTTCTCTGTGACTTTTGTTATCATTGATCATGGTATCCTGGATCTCCTTTTGGGGAGGCACTGTTTTGGTTCCAGTCCTACCTAAATGATGGATTTCAGAGTGTGGTGCTGGAGGACTGTTGCTTTGGCCTTTGGGCTTCCCAAAGGTTCAGTCTTGTCCCCCATGCTTTTCAGAATCTATGTAATGCCTCTGGGAGAGGTCATCTAGATATCTGAGCTCAAATACCATCAATATATAGCTGACGGTTGTACTTGTACTACCGGCACTTCCAGGAAGGCTGTGAAAACTGTGAACAGGAGCCTGGAGGCAGTTTTGGAATGGGTGACCACTAAAAATCTGAAACATAGTTCTAACAAAATGGAGGTGGTACTGGTGGGTCGAAGGTCTGACCGGAGAAATCTGTTATCCCGTATTCTGGATGGGTTGCACTCCCCCTAAAAGAGCATGTTATTAACCTGGGGGTGCTCCTGGACCCAGGCCTCCTGCTGGATAAACAGGTGGTGGTGTTGCCCAGGATTCTTGTTAGCAGCTTCACCTGGTAAACCAGCTGTAGCCCTTCCTGGGTGGGAAAGATCTTACCATTGTGATACATGCTCTAGGAACATCTAGAATAGATTACTGCAATGCACTGTCCTAGAAAACTCCAGAAGCTACATTTGGTACAGAATGTTGCAGTCAGAAAAGGACTCCAGTCTTGTTCTATCTATACTCTCTTCCAATTTGCTTCTGTATTAATTTCAAAGTGTTGGTATCGACCTTTTGAGCCCTGTAGGGCCTGGGATCAACATTCCTTAAAGACCACCTTCTCCCATAAGAACCTACCCTCTCATTTCAGTCTTCCGCAAAGGCCGTGTTTCAGTTGTCCACACCAACTGAGGCTAGATGGGTACCAAAAGGGTCTTCTCTTTCAGGCACCAAAACTTTGGAACTTCCTCCTCAGGGAGATTCATCTCCTTCCCTCCCTGGGCACCTCTGTTGGTGTCTTTCGCTAGCAGGTAAAGACTTTTTTTTTTTGTTTCATCCAGCAAACCCCCAATAATGGTTACTGGCCCTCCTTCTAGTATTGTTGTTAGTTTGTGTGTTTTAAATAGAATGTTCTAATTTTATCTGTATTTAAATAGTTTGAATGTTTTGAAGTTCTTATGTTTTTTGCTGTGTAAACTCTGGGTGGGAAGGCAGCATTAAATTTTTTTAAATAAATAAATAATAGTGGTGAAATGCTCGCCATTTTAATGGCCATTTAGATGTGAGACCAGCTGTTTGACATCAGAGTGTCAAAAAAAATTTCATAGCAAAAGCTAATGCGTTCAGATTTGTGGGTACTTAAAACTTGATCTTCCAATAATTAATGCTGAATGTTCAATTCCCAGGTGACTGCACTATAAATAGTGTGAACTGTTCAAGTCAAATTGTACTGATGTTACTAACATGTAAATGGCTAAATAAATACTTGCTTTGCTCTGGAATAAAAAGGCCATTGGAGCGTTGGAAAGGTGAAAAGGGTAACTTTTAATGGATGGTGGCTAGAAAGGCTGTGACAAATACAAGCACACACCAGCTGCAGAGACAACAGCCGGAAAGTAAGACAAACATGGATAACCTCAAGCTCTGCTAGACAGCTGCCCCGATTGGCAGGAAAAGGCCATGCACTCAAGGAAGTGATAAACAAATGCCAAATGGGGCTCCTTGGTGGTAGAGACCACTTCAGTAAATGCTGCAGATCTGTGTATTTCATATTGTGCACCATTTGGAAAATTTAGTTTGGCAGCAAAATAAACAGAACAAAGGCAGAGAGAAAGAGAGAATCCTTGCAATTAGGCATCAGCTGATGTTATTTAATCATCACACAGACCTCTTATTGACAGCATGAGATGTCTCCATCTGTGAGAATCAATGGGCTGAGGACACAGCTGATTGGAAATTGCCCTCTAGAATTGGCTTCAAAATTAGGAAAATGTGGAGGGAATTTAAGTAGCAAGTCTATCATCTGCTGCAAGATCTTTTTTAAAAAACTAAGCATTTTTACGCTTCTGAAAAATAAAGTATTAAGAAAGACAACTTTAAGGTCAAAAGTATGACAAGCTATACATTTCTCTCTCCATGTGTGTGTTTACGTGTATGGAGAGAGATGCATAAAGGAGTTTAGTAATGTTTATGAAGAAAATGCATGCAGATGCCTTCAAGAGACAGCATATTGCAATAGTATAAAAAAGCGAGTCACTGGAATACGTGTGTGTTAATGTCCTCCGAATTGTCCGATAGTTAACAGCTTTGATAATCACAAATGTTGGACAGGCAAGATACGATTGTTGTAGGATGCAATTTGTTAGGAGGTTTCTCTGCACCCAATTATGTTGAAATGAAGGAAAGAACTGTCAGGTCCCACACCTGAGCTCCCAGACTCCATCCTAGAGCACAGAAGACTTCAGAAAAACTGGTAACCTTTTGGAATACAGAATTCCTGGAAGGAAAATGGGAGAGACTGAGTTTGGATCATTTTCTGGGACCCTGCTCCATAGTACCTTCACCTTATCAAGGTTTCTTTGGGGGCTGATTCTGTGCTTGGAGGCTGCACATCTGGTGGGCAAGGATTCTCTAAGCATAATTTCTCCCTTTAATGCACTAGCAGAAGGGAAGCCAAGCCAGAGAGGTCCTACCTTGTTTCTGGGGCGTGGGGGCTAGAGCCTACAGCTGCTTTTGGCTGCCAACATTTTCTGACAGCATAAGGTCAACTCGTCAAGGTCAGCTCTTAGTCCTTGCTAACTGGAAGGAGCAGGCAGAGCTTTTCCTTTTAAACCAGACTTTCATGCACATTTCAGGCCACCATATGAATTCCCTCCAGTCGTGTCCCTTCTGCCATCTTGCTATTTAGAGCACCCCATGCTGAACATCAACTTCATGAACTAGGTGGAGTCCTGGGTCCACGTTTGTTTCCAAGCAGAGGACAAAATTAATATAAGTTACCATGATTTGACATCTGGCAATCTGTGCGATAGGGTTCTTTTGGAAAACAGAATTTTTCTAACGTCTTTTTTATCCACTAAAGCAGATTGTGGTTTGTCCCAGCTTCAGTTAATCATTAAGGCAACTGAAACTCAAGGTCGTTGGATCCCCACACAAAATCAAAACGGAAAAACAGCAGCTGCTTCACTCAGAAGGTGATTTAGCAAAACCTTCCAAGGAAATTAATCACTCTTTATTTTCACCACACTCTGTAGCTTGTTCCCAGCACTGTCTCACTGATATTCTAGGATGCCTATTCCAGGATGGAAAATCCTTGGAGATTGGAAAATTCTCCGGGTTGGAAAATTCTTGGAGTTTTGGGGGAAGATCCTGGGAAGGACGTGGTTTGGAAAAGGGAAGGACCTCAGTGGGGTATAATACCATAGACTCTACATTCCAAAACATCTATTTTTCAGGGAAACTAATTTGTGTTATCTGGAGATCAGCATTAATTCTGTTTTTTTAAAAAATTGTTTTCCACAGAGGTGAATTCTGCATGGGCCAAAAAAGAAAGGTATAGGGCGGCATGCAATCCATTTCTGTGGGGGAGGGACTTTGCACAGGTCCCACCCCCAAAACTAGCCTGCCCTGTTTTATTTCTCTCTACCCATGTTTTTTCAAAAATCGCTAAAGTAGCAATCCTTTTGAAAAATTCCTGGCTGGAACCACTCCCATGTGAATGGCCAGGCAGGAAACACTGTATTTCCCTCCCTTTCACTGTGCCATCCACAGTCAGGGAGAATCCACCTGCCATTGAACAGCCATTGCAGGAAGACCCCCTTTTCTTTCTTTTTTTGGTGCATTGCATCTGCGTAGCTACCCAGGTGCAGCCAGTCATATGGTGGGACGATTGGAATGGCTGTGGAGGTTCCTTTCTGCATGCTTGCAGAGCTACTCATGTTTTGCCAAAAATTAAAGGAAAGAGGTGTCTCTGTATGAAGACACGAAAGCAACCTGGATTGTCTCCGTGGCCTTCAAACACTGTCTGCATGCAACACATGTGAACAGGGAAACAGGGAAATGTTCCTTTATCACGACTACAACCCATTATACATTTGCTGTGCAGAATCGACCAGAGAATTACAAAAACATAAAAAAGCTTTAGGAAGAAAAAAAGGATAGATACAAACGATAACGATGATTTAGGGAAAAAAACCACAGGGAAGTGAAACTAAAGAAAAGTAGTAAAGAGATATATATGTGTGTGTGTGTGTGTGTGGGGGGGTGCTTCTGAAAGCCGAAAGGCTAGCACACACCTACTGTTCCTGGGTATTTTCTGAACTAGTGAGTCTATTACCAATTTTCAACTAATATACGAGTGCGTGGCTCCACAGCACCTGACCACAAATGCTGCCACCATTCCCCAGTCCCACCTGTGCAGAAAGATGCAACGGCATGGCTAGGGTTGTTCCAGGGACATTCTAGGGGGTGGAGATGTCTGTAGTCAGTTTCCACAGTTCTCCTAGCCCCTGTGTGCTGATGCAGCCAGCCTCAAGAAGGATTTCTGGCCAGCTGGCATTTGCTTTTTGTTTTTAGGCTTCCCATGCCTCAGAGAAGCCCTTTAGAGGCAGACAGAGGGATAGCTCCACAGTGGCACTGCACAAGAGCTCTGAATTGGGGTGTTAGTCTCAGAGATTTGGCAGGCAGTGCTTGGGAAAAGTGGCCGGAAAACCCGCCAGAACCAAATAAATGAATTGTGCATCCAGTGGTCAGAAGTATCTATCCTCAGAACTACAGTGCAACATTGCCATAGGGAGCAGGCAAAGGGCTGGAAGGTAAGCTGGAGGTACTGGCCCTCACAGCAGGTAATTCCGAAAACAAGCAGTTAGTGGCAGTATACCAAAGAAAGAACAAAATAAACTCCTCCAGCAGCTATGTGGGTGGGAGAATTGTTGGGCCCCGTGATGACACAGAGGGCCAAATAGAGCAGTGCTCACAGGTGGTGGGAAATGGGGGGCTGCTCCACGACAGAGTGTGAGAGAAAATCAGAAGTTTATATTTTGTTCTCACTTCAATGTGCAGATGTTGTTTTGCCAAACCTAGAATGGCTTGCTGTTTTAGTTAAAAGCTTTTAAAAACAATCTAATAATAATAATAATAATAATAATAATAATAATAATAATAATAATAATTCTTAATATGATTTGATAAAACTTATTAGTGACATACAATGGAAGATTGCCTTCCCCCAGAAGATCCACTGCATCATTGTAGAGCTGACCCTCAGTACTGCAGAAGAAATCTGCCCTATTCAAATTACAGGTTTTTCTAGTCCTGAGTGTTTACAGTGATCTTTAAATAGAAAAGCCTGACATGACATAAATATAATACTGCTTGGGGCACAAACTGAGATTACAGACATGTGCAGATACAGACATAATTGTCCACCTAAGGAAGGCAAGGTATAAATGTTCCATTTCAAGAAAACAAACAAGGAAATACCATTTTAAAATATCCATCTTTCTAAACAGAAGATTAACGTGTTAGTCTTCTTATGTTAGAAGACTAAATAAAATATAATATATCTAGTAACTCTTGCAGCCCACAAAAGAAAAAAGTGTAAAAATGACTGGACTGGTGTCTGGATTCTTAGGACTGTGACCAGATTAAAATGATAGATTTTTTAAAGTCAGTATGAATATAATTTTGGAGGGTAGTAGTGTTGTCTGCAATGGAACAACTAGATTAGAATCTAGTAGCACCTTAAAGACCAACAAGACTTTTCAGGTATACGTTTTTAAAAGTCAAAGCTCTCTTCATCAGATACGAGTTGGAATGGAGATTTCTGAGTCTTTATATCCCAGTCAGAAGGCTACAATACTGCTTGGGGGCAGAAAATACGTTATATACACCAGCAAATGTCAGCAATGCCTTTCCACTCTCTACACTGGACAAACAGGTTAGTTCCTGCACAAAGGGATAAATGGACCATAAAAACTGCAACACTTAAAAACCAGTGGGAAAACATTTTAATCTTCCAGGTCATTCCATTGCTGATTTAAAACCAGCAGTCCTCAAGTAGAGAAACTTTAAGGGGAAATTACAACATGAAATTGCTGAACCTGATTTCATTCACAAGTTCAGAACAGGACCTGCCTCCACCCACCCCCCACCCCCAGCTGCCCTCTGTTTTTACTGTTTGTACTCACAAGTGGGAGGCCTGTGAGATTAATGGGGTAGAGGGGAGCAACTCATCTTTCCTGGGTCTGAAGGTTGTTTGTCACCCTTTTCTCCCTTTTTTGAGTTGTTTTAACAATCTATCACTCCTAGATAGATAGAAATTGCCTCATCTATCTGCCAGAAATGTCAGCTGAGGAGTGGGCAGAACTGCTCCTGCATGGGCAGGGGAAGGTGGGGAGGAGCAAAACCCCCAGAGGATGCAAAACCCTTACTTCTCTGCTTTGCTTTCCCTGTGCAGGAGGGGAAAAGTCAAACTTTGCCCACTTTGAGCGGCTTCTCTGATCTACAGTGCCATGAGTTCAGGAGCGGGGAAAACGTGTGCAATCATAAATCTGACTCAAATAGAATGTATGCTCACTGCAGGGCAGACCACAAGTGCCTAAATGGCTCTTGTGAAAATAAGGTGGAGAAGGGAAGAACCTCAGTCACCCCCTTGAGTTCCTCAGAGAAAAGGTAGGTGATAAATACAGTCGATTTTAGATTATAATACACACTTTACATTTGCAGAGTTCTAGATTGTTTTTGTGAGAACAACTTGTATCTCAAACCAATAATTGGAGCAATTCATCTGCAATACCATGTAACTTGTACATATTGTAAAAAGATGTAAGTCATTGGTTTGTTCTGAGACATTTTTAATGTTTACACAGCTACTGTTCAGAACTGAAATCAAGTGACTTCCTATGTTCATGCCAAACCCCAGTCAACACAAGTGAACTTTTGTGCAGCATAAAACAAAAGAAACACTGTTCTGCTTTGTTTTTAACAGGCACCATAATTACTGTGTCACGCTCCAACTCACACATGCCAGAGTTCAGGACGGGCATGTACTCTAGTATCCTTTCTTTGGTAGATCCAAGGGTTGGGCTTCAGTAAGGAGGGGAAGATTCAGCTGTGCTCTGAGCCCTGTCTCCAACCATGTACCAATATTTTAGCAGCAAAGATATAACCTGCCCCTTACTCTTTGGCTCTCCCTGGGCTGGCCTAATAAAGTTTATTTTTGGAGGGGGGTAGGCTGGCCCTTGACACCTCCAATACCCTCTCCTTCCTTCCTTCCTTCCTTCCTTCCTTCCTTCCTTCCTTCCTTCCTTCCTTCCTTCCTTCCTTCCTTCCTTCCTTCCTTCCTTCCTTCCTTCCTTCCTTCCTTCCTTCCTTCCTTCCTTCCTTCCTTCCTTCCTTCCTTCCTTCCTTCCTTCCTTATTCATTCATTCATTCATTCATTCATTCATTCATTCATTCATTCATTCATTCATTCATTCATTCATGTGCTGCTCTCCCTTGTTGTAACTGGCTCAGACAGGCCTTCTTAGGGACAGACCTACAATGATTACCTATAGCTTAAGTCACTGTAGCAGGGATCCATGCTGAGCCAGATCCACAGGTCCTGACAAGGGCAGGGTATCCGGAGCAAATACATGCAGGAATCTTTGGCCTTTGATTGTAAACTAATACAATTCTTATTTAAATTAAATGTGTTTTCTACCTCTCCTAACACAGAGTGATAAAATACAATTAAACTTGGAGCGTTTTCTGACAAAGTAATAAATGTTTTTAGCACTGGCGTAATGCCCATTGGGCAAGGTGGGCAGCTGCCCAGGGCATCATCTTTTGGGGGGCATCAAAATGCTGGGTTCGTTTTTGGGTATTTTAGTGGTTTTTCATTTTTGGCCTGCAGGGGGCGCAATTTTTAGGCTAGCGGCACCAAAATTTCAGCGTATCATCAGGAGACTGTCCTTATGCTACCCCCCAGGTTTGGTGAGGTTTGGTTCAGGGAGTCCAAAGTTATGGACTCCCAAAGGGGGTGCCCCTATCCCCCATTGTTTCCAATGGGAGCTAATAGGAGATTGGGGGCTACAGTTTTGAGGGTCCATAACTTTGGCCCCTCTGAACCAAACTGCACCAAATTTTGGGGGTATCATTAGGGCAGTCTCCTGATGAGACCCTGAAAGCTTTGAGACTGTGCCTTCAGAAATGTGCCCCCCACAGCCTGCAACCCCCATTGACAGCAATGCAGAAAACTCAATGCAGAACAAAGATTCTTGGGCAAATTTCTAGGATGTTCCTGCAGGGGGTGCATTTTTGGATGTATCGGCACCAAAATTTCAGGGTATCATCTGGAGATGATGGCACCCCCCAAGTTTGGTGCAGTTTGGTTCAGGGGGGCCAAAGTTATGGACCCTCAAAACTGTAGCCCCCATCTCCTATTAGCTCCCATTGGAAACAATGTGGGATGGAACACCCCCTTTGGGAGTCCATAACTTTGGACTCCTTGAACCAAACATCACCAAACTTGGGGAGTAGCATAAGGACAGTCTCCTGATGATATGCTGAAATTTTGGTGCTGATATATCTAAAAATGCACCCCCTGCAGGCACCAATGTCCTGGTGCAAAAGGAAATTTGGTCGTGGTGGAGTGGCCGCCCATTGCAGGGAGGGGCATCCAACTCAGGTTTTGCCCAGGGCTACAGTTTGCCCAGGGCTGCCTCATTACGCCCCTGGTTTTTAGAAAGATTGTTTGACAAATATAAGCCTAGCACATACAACTGCTGCACTTCAGTGACAAGCATCTGCAGAAACCAACCACAATTTCGCCATACAAGGCAACAGACCTGTATGAATTATGTTTTTCCTTTCTAAAAAAAGGGAAGTAGAAATAACTGCAGTTTCATCTGGTTTACAGATCCAGTGTAAAAATTAAAAAGATGTGTAGTCTTCTGAGCTTTGAGTGTACATTACCTTTGGATTTGATTTTCATTTATGCCTGTCTTCCCCTTTCAGCGCTTACCTCACTTTTAGATCTAAGAGTCCCCACATTTCCCAAATACCCGGAAACTGCTACTCCCCCCTCCCCCACTTTGCATAGAAAGTTAAGGAGTTCTGTATGTATGATGATTCTCAGGATTTTCTACTCCATCTTCCCCACCTTTCCCCTGCCCAAACCACAGTATTTCCTCCTACCCTATCTCCCACCATTTCAGGATGATCGTAGGAGTTTACAGAGGTTCCCCTAATGCAGGGGTCTGCAACCCGCGGCTCTGGAGCCGCATGCGACTCTTTCGTCCTTGTACTGTGGCTCCATGAGGCTTGGGTCCTCTCAGCCTCCTTCAGAGAGTTGCCCTAAGGGTTAATGGGAAAGAGTCCCGGTTCCTAGAGAGGCACAGCCCGAGACAGCTATCCCAAGCCACTTCCGGCTTTCCTGTCCCAGCTGCCTGGTTGGCTGATGACGGTGATGTAGCACTTCATGGATTTCATAACACACTATTATTATTTATACAAAGTGTAAAGGTAAAAAAACCCAATATCTACAGTGTTATCTTCATTTTAAATGTCAAAAAGTATTTGCGGCTCCAAGTGTTTTCTTTTCTGCGGACCGGTCCAAATGGCTCTTTGGGTGTTAAAGGTTGCTGACCCCTGCTCTAGTGGCTCCTTTAAAAAACAACAACACTTTAACAGTCTAGTGACAGAGATATGAACCTGGTGAAATTGACAAGGTTCACATAAATTTAATAAATAATAATAATAATAATAATAATAATAATAATAATAATAATAATAATAATAATAATAATAATAATTTTATTAAGCTCTTGCTGGTCTCTACTCACCCCAAGGCTGCTACTATTTTCTTTCCTCCCTCCTTCTCCTCCCAAGTTGTGTGGAGGAAAGCAAAACCATCCCCATGTCAGACTGCAGAGGAATTGCTTTCTTCTGCCTCTTTATTCTTTATCAGGTACATATTTTAATGGTCTGCAAACTATTACTAGATCACACAGCCACCATTACTAGATCACAGCCACACACCCCCAAAAGTTGGCAGCCAATAACAAAGAGGCAGGCAAGCAAAATGATGGGGGGGCTCAGATAGGGACACTATGTAGGTGGGCAACCAATGTAAACAAAAATACATGGGGGGGGGGCGCGGGAAGAATGGCGCACACACAAAAATGAAGCAAAGATTGCAAAGTGACAGCTTCTCAACTGTATGGTGGATGAGGGCCAAAACATCTTGCTTTAGGACAGGTGATTCACATGTACTTGTCAAGGGAACACATCTATTTTTCACAGCTGTATCTCTCCTTTCTTACAACAACAATCCTGCTCAACAGATTAAGCTGAGAGGCCCATAGTCAGCCAGTTTGCTTCATGGCTAAGTGGGAATTTAAAATCAGCATTTCCTGGTTCAAGGCCATTGCTCTCTGTACTACATTGCATCTTCCCTCTATAAATGCAAATTGGTTTGTGCTTATGACCCAGGTGTGAGAGTTAACTGCTAATACGAAACCGTTCCGTGCATCTAACCATTTTCTCTAACTGCCATAGGTAACAGACTAGCTGCCCACCCAGAAACATGAGACTATATTACTAGGCTTTCTCCTGTTTTCAGCTCTTCTTTGAATTTCCGAATCACTTTAATGTGCTGTTTGAAAGGGCTGGAGTGCATCCAAAAAGACCACTCCCCCTCCTGCCACCTTTTTCATGGTGTGTTCTTTATCAGGGTTTTTTATGTTCTAAGATTTGTGCCACAGCACTGGAGCAAATGAGCAGTCCCATGCTGTACTGGCACAATTGAAATTCTTGCAGCTGCCCTTATCTTGAAATAAGAGAATAAAACCAGTCCATTGGGCAGCAAATGATCAGTCATCCCCTATTGGTCTCACAGTCTGCATGGCACCCCATTTCACTTGTTTTGTGTGTATGTGTTTCCTTTTCTGTACAATAATAAAGATTTAGTTTGTATTTCTACTTAATGTTTTCAGATTGTACTTCTTTTATGTAGCAAACACTCTTTAAGGCAGGTCTGATTGTATAACCCAAGAAGATGCCTGTTAGAGGGGAAATGGAAGTAGCAGCTGATGAATAGGATGGGGAAGTTGCTAAACTTTTGAAACTCTTGCACGTCTGTATGTGCATGCATGGACACATGTGTACACCCTCATTGGACTAGGGTTGCCATGTCTCTCCTGACAACCAGTGGGAGCTGTTGAGAGGCTGGTAACCTGACACCATGTGTGATGGTGAAAAGCGGAAAACAGTGAAAGCGGAAGTGCTGGCATCTCACTGTTGAGGTGCTCCAGCACTTGCCCCCAAAACATTGTGGTTTCCATAGAGTTTTGAGGAGAGTGATAAAGTTTGATACTGGTGCTTCCGCATCACACCAGAAGTGATGCCATCACACATGGATGCGAATCACTTCCTCCCACCCCTTTTGGCCAGTCTACTTCCACAACTGAGTATCTCTAGGAGCAGCAGTGATGTAGTGGTTAAGAGCAGGTGCATTCTAATCTGGAGGAACCAGGTTTGATTCCCCGCTCTGCTGCTTGAGCTGTGGAGGCTTATCTGGGGAATTCAGATTAGCTTGTGCACTCCAACACATGCCAGCTGGGTGACCTTGGGCTAGTCACAGCTCTACGGAGCTCTCTCAGCCCCACCTACCTCACAGGATGTTTGTTGTGAGGGGGGAAGGGAAAGAAGTTTGTAAGCCCCATTGAGTCTCCTTGCAGGACAGAAAGAGGAATATAAATCCAAACTCTTCTAAGGTGATGCTGCACTTGAATCTAGCTCTACAGAGAGCACTGACTTCTAAGAAAATTGTTTGAGATGGAACTTACATTTGCACCATGTGTCAGACCTTTGACTCTACAGCTCTATTGATGTCTATTTACTATTTATTTATTTATTTATTATTTAAATTTCTATACCGCCCCATCCCCAGGGGCTCTGGTACTAACTGGTAGTCATCTGGTTTTGTAGCAGCATTGTCCTGCTGAAACAAATTATCACCAAGTTCCTTTTCTGTGTAATAGTCGGATTTATTATCACACTATTCATTACCTCTCAGTAATTCCTTATTATGAGTAATTTTAAATAATATAAGCAAGGGTATTTTGAACAGTTTTTTAAACCAGGCAGGTAGACATTATGTACCACAACCCAAAAAGCTGACCTTTCAATTCCATTAAAAAGTGAAGCATGAGAAGACATTTATCTTATAGCTGGATCTAAAAAATGTCAGGATACTAAAATTAATGTGCTTCCTTATACTGCATGTCTGTTCACTAAAAAGCTTTTAGACTCAGTCTGTAAAAGGAGAAAATAAAAAGTTCATGTTTTTTTCTAAGGAAAATACTTTATGACATGATTCAGACTGTGATCACACATTGTGAAAGTCAACATAGCCTTAAATTGTACAGTTTAATACTTTAACATCAGAAATATATCACACAAAATGATGCTAAAACATGGCTATTCAGATATATGACAAACAGTGCCACATTTCACAGAAAGATGCAATTAACACAGTTGTCTACAAATGTGTTTTCAAGCAACAGCCCAGAAAACTTTGGGTCCCTAGGCAACTAAATACAGAGCAAGTAAGAACAACGCTAAAAAATAATGTTAAGACTGCATTCACCATGCACCAGTAAAATATAAAAACATGATATACACCTCTGCCTTCAAAGCAGAGACAGAAAAATTACAGAAAGCATTCCCTCTGTAGGGGAACAGAGATGGAAACAGAACATGATCCTCTCTCTGAAAATGCATTTATGTGAAAGTTGTGTCAAGTGTTCTTGCATATGCTTCATCCGTGGGTGTTTTTATGTTTAGCAGTGTTCATGGAAACAGGACAAATCAAACAGGCCTTAAAACACAAAGTTATTGCCTCATTGCAAGAAATAAACTCCAACAGGATGCTACATTTGGGAATCAGTGGTCCAGGAGCCAGCAGGGCTGTCTTAACACATAGGCATGCAAGGCAGTTGCCAGGGTCCCACAAGCATAGGGGGCCCATAGGGGCTCCATGCTAATCAGTGCAATCTAGATTATAGAAATGTGAAAAAACAAGAACGAAAGCAAAGTGTACATCTTACTAGGTATGATGGATCAGAAGTAGTAGTATTTCTCTGTAAAAGTGAAAAGTACAAAGTGGAAATATTTCTTCCTGTTCTGGACTCTTTAATCTCTGAACCGACAAAATATGCAGAAGCATATTCATTGACCGTTTCCCGTCTTCAGTTAATTGAAAACAATCGATTCTGATGAGCTGAATAAAAAGTGTGAACATCTCGCTAATGTGTATCACAAAGACCTTGATTATGGAGACCTTAAGGAATGTGAGCATCTCCAGCTCTACATGGTTCTTGATGAAAATTGTGAGACTCTCCCTGCATTGTACAAAAATATAATTTAGAACAACTTGAAATTTGTGTTTCCCAATGTTGAAATTGCACTCAGAGTGTTTATATGCATGATGGTGACCAACTGTGCAGAAGAATGTTCATTTTCAAGCCTGAAACTTATATAACCAGTAATAATTGTTTAATTTTATTGACCTTTTACATTTTTATTCCTGTGGGGGGTTGTGTAGATAGGGGCCCTAGTGCATTGCTTTGCCCGGGGGCCTATATTGCTGTTAAGACAGCCCTGGGAGCCAGCAGGAGATTCCAAAACCTCCAGCTTTGGACCACTGATTTCTAGCAGATATAGACCTTTACCAGGACTGACGTGAAACATTTCTCACTTTAGACATTTTTTGCAAATCTATATCAGTTTTTTTAATGTTGAACTTTTTCACTTTTTGCTTCTAAGAGAGGAGGGATATTTTAAGAAAAATCTTGCCTTCCCACCCTAAATCCAAGAACACTGGGAATACTGGGGGAAAATGTAACCCCTGTGTCAGAATGGGATGACCCAGAAAGGGGTGGAGTCTGAAATGAAGTAGAATGCTGCAGAACTCATGAGGTTGGAGGAAGCGAGACTACCAGGCTGGGACCTTGATTGATTTTATTAAGCCCTTAACACCTTGTTTAAGGTAACTGCAATGTTGTGGGGAACTAGTGGGAAGGGAGTTTATTTTTTTGCTATATTGTAAATGTTAGAATTTATTGTTTCAGGGTTTTTGTGTATGTAAATGGTGAGAGTTTTCTGGGAACCTTCATCATCTTGAAGCCCATTCACCAAGCCTCAGAAGTCTTCAAAACCAACCACCAGCAAAGAAGAATTGGACTTGGCAATATCAGTAGACTGTAAATAAGGACTTGAAAATGCAAACTTAACAGGACTGCAAAGTGTAAATGTTAAATGTTTTAAAAGTGTTATTTGTTAAGTAAAGTAAACTGTTTTGTTTAAATTTGGTTCTTTGCAACTCCTTCCAAGTACTGCCCCACAGAACCCACAAGCTGAGGTTACAAAAACACCACAGAAAAACACCACAGAAAAATTAAATCTTTGCAAACACATTTGAGATCGAATAATTGTTTGGAAAATATATTTCTGTTATGGTCTTGGCATGTTTCAAGGGCATTCCAGGCTGTAATGAATTTAAACAGAGGTCAGCTGGGTCCTCAAACTAGAAGGGGGCAAGTTTATTTTCTGGAAGGCAGGGTGACTGAAGCACCATGCATTTTCTTGTTTACCATTCCTGGGGCACCAATATCTGATAGTGTCAGCAAGACAGACATCACTTGGACAAAGGTAGAGACAGACAGATGAGGAGAATCTCTGATTTGATTAAAAATGCACATATCTTTGACGTACAATTAGAAAACATGTTACAGAGAAGACTGCGGTGGGGGAGAGACATGCGAAATATGTGAGATCTGGTTAAGCTACCAAAATTGGTAGCAAAAGAGCTCCCTCTGTTGTCTATAAAGGACATCTTTGGTGAGTTTGTTGGAGGTCATGAGCAAATGTCCTGCTCATGCCAAAACATTTATTCTTGTGTCCACAATAATCTTTTCCACTTTCAGATCTAAGTACTGCTGTGAATTCATCATCCCACTTCCTGGACTTCTTTTGTTGTTGTAGAATGCTCCTAGTGCCCAGCAACAGCCTCTCATTCCCCCCTCCACTGCTCCAAATACCTAGAGAGACATTTTCGCAAAGTCTTGAACCAGTCCTGTAAGCCAGAGAAGGAAGGGTGGGGTCACTTTTGCACTGGAGGGTACCTAGTGAGGGGGTGGAGGGGGGACAGGCAAAGGGAGTTTAGCACAAGAAGGCACTCCAGAATGGGGGGGGGACGTGCTACTCCCAAGGGTGGATTCACATTCCCCCCCCTTGGATGGGGATCAAAATCTGACAAGTAGAATTTTCTAACACTGCATCAATTTAGGCCCAGAAGTAATGAGAGATATGCAGTTGCTCTCTTTCTTTACATGCCCTTCAAGAAGTTGCCTACTGGACAGGCCAATGGGATGTTATACATCTCTACAGCATTTCCATTGCCTGGAAGTCTTCTCCAGCTGGAAAACTAGCAGCCTCTTTATCGCTCCCAAATGAAAGGAAAGGCAGAAACAAGATGAGGTCAATCATTCCTAGCTCTGACCTTGTTTGTGCCTTTCCTTGGACTGGGGACAGATGAATGATATCTAGGCCAGTAATGGCAAAGGCAGGTACATTGTTATCTTTTCAAGCTAAAAAGGGTGGCATGCCTGCCTTGCTAACCTCTTAAAGGAAGAAGAAGAGTTTGGATTTATATCCCACCTTTCTCTCCTGTAAGGAGACTCAAGGTGGCTTACAAGCACCTTTCCCCTCCTCTCCCCACACAGACACCTTGTGAGGCAGGTGAGCCTGAGAGAGTTCCGAAGATCTGTGACTAGCCCAAGGTAACCCAGTGGAAACACATCTGGTTCATGAGATAAACCTCTGCCACTCAGGTGGAGGAGTGGGGAATCAAACCCAGTTCTCCAGATTAGAATCTACCTGCTCTTAACCACCACACCATGCTGGAGGAAAAATGCTATTGGTGGTTCAGAAGGCAACCATTTAAGCTTCTCCCTCTCCTCTGAGGAGACTATCTCCACACTTTGAGAATCACTGAGCTCCAGCAAGCAACAAAACTAAGGACAAAACTGTCAAGATAGATGACAAAAAAACAAACCCAACCAAAGAAAGCAGTTGCTGACATCTTATGAACCAGCAGTCTGACAACCCCCAGGGACAGTGTCCTGAGGAAGGTGCTCCGAAAGGCCAAATGACCAGCAAACTACGTAAGTGAGCCAGCCCAAAGCAGTCTTCGCTCACTTAAATGAATCTAAGAAATTCAGTGATATAATTATTATAACGGAAAGGAACCTTTGGACCTTAATGAATAAACAAGACCAGCAGTTCCCGGAATCGAGTCTCTTACAGGAAAACTGGTTCCCTCATGAGTTTCCTCTCACTGGACGAATCGCAGCTTGGGGAGGGGAAGAAATTGAGGTCAGGAAAAGAGCACTGGGGAAGGATTTAACTTTGTCCCCTTCCAGCGGCATAGCCCTCCTCCAGTTTGGAGGTCTTCTCAACTGCTTTTAAGGAAAACTGAAGATATCGGGAGATCACTGTGCTCATATTCACACAGGCTGTCAGAAGCTGGGTCACCTGACTGGACTGAAAACAAATGCAGAACCTTTTGGAGGTAGGTCCTGTGATTCTAGTTGGGGGAAGGGGCTAGAAAGAGGTATAGGCCTCGGGGCCAGGGAGATGGGATGCTGGAAACCATGAAGGAACCCACAAGAAAGACCCTAAACCTGAAAGCAGCAGGAAAAATTAACAAACCAAGCAAATTAAACTCCTGGGTGAATTAATTTGGTATTGCAACAGGACAGGTGGGATTGCCAATCTAACAAGAGGCAGCTGGAGATCTTCAAGAATTACAACTCATCTCTAGATCATAAAGATCAGTTCCCATGGAAGAAATTGCTGGTTTGGAGAGTGGACTGTATGGCATTATGCCCTGCGGAGGTCCTTCCCAAACGCTGCCCTCCCCAGGGTTCATCTCCAAATCTAACGGAATTTCCCAACCCAGAGTTGGTAAACATAAAGACAGGTGGTATCTGGGTACTGCTCAGCCAGCACACTCTCCTACTTTATTGGGTTGTTATGAGGCCAAAATGAAGGAAAGGAGAACCACTTCTATTGCCCTCAGGGCAGGGTTCAAATATGACTAGTGTAGCACTTGGAGGAAACCAGAGAAGAACTCCCCTCTCAAATCATCACAGAAAGCTTGAAAGCAGTTTCACAACTGAGGACTTCACTTAAAAACAATCTAAACTGATTTGAAACTTGAAAGCTGGCTGTGCTGCTGTGTATTTGTGGATGAGGGCGGGGGGGAACTATAGTTTTGCAAGTGTGGAAATGCTTTCTGGGCAGAAATTGTGGCTGTTCTTCAGTGCAATGAGCTCCAGGCTAAGGTGGCTGACCCAGAGAAGCTGAGAGGTATGAAAACAAGACAGAGCAGATAGACTTCCTTTAACATTCTGGAGAATAAGAGAATTGGGACTGGTGGGCACCATGTCAAATAAGAGAAAGGAAAATCCCATAGAACAGACCCATAAGGAACTGACAGCTCCTCTGAAAAAGGATACCTCCTTGTGAATAGTTAATGGTAGCAGCCTAGCAGGTCTGAGTTGCCAATACAATAGGTAGACTGCTAGATGGAGGGTGGGGTGGAAATCAATGTTTATGGGACATAGCTGCACCTTGCCTGTTGGAACATAAACTAGGAGGTCTTGGAAGCTGAACTGAGGTTCCCACGTGAACTATCAGGATCTCCAAGGCAAGATTTTCAGAATCACTTCTGTTCCGTGTGCAGGGCAGGCAAAGCTCCCCCCTCCCTCCCGGATGAAAACCTGTTGGGAGGAAAGGCTGAGATTTGTTAGGTGTCAAGGATCATCTTGGGGTAAACTGAGCTTGTTCACCAGAAGTAGGCTTGATATAGAAGGTTGTCCTGAAACTGGCTTTGGAGGAGAGGGAATCCTCTTGAAGCAGGACAGCATCGGACTCTGATAACCCTGATGGTCCTAATAGCATGGGTGATGTAGAACTTAGTGGTGAAGATACAAAAGGATAATTGTTCAAAATACCAAACTGCACACACACAAAAAAAGGCATTTGAAGAGGGATGTAATATGTAGATGATCACCTGTTATAGTTGTTGAAGGAAACATGAGGGAATTGGAGTACTTTGTGCCAAATGGTTATATAATGTATGTATATTGGTGAAACAGAGAATGAGCAGGCTTCCAAAAATAATTATTATTACAGCAATACAGAAGTTCTCCCAAAGCCTCCTGATGGCTGGGGAGGTGGCCTGAGTCAAGGTTCCCCTTTGCATTTGCAGCAGCAATGAGCGTTCAATGGAGAACAGTTACTATATGGAAGCAACCAAGACTTAGATAACATTGTACCAGAGGTGTAGCGCCAACGGGGCTGGGTGGGGCATGATGCCCTGGGTGTGCAACATGGCGGGGGTGTTGCCAGGGCATTCTGGGGACGTTCTGTGGTGGGGGCAGATGGTGCTGTGGCAGGGGCGCAGGGCGCGCACCCCAGGCAGAGTTCCCCTCGTTCCGCCCCTGTGTACCACAGATGAGGAAAGATACTAACAAGTCCAAGAAGATGCAGCATGATTAAGGAGGCTGTCGAAAGCAAGAAAGCTCCCTTTACTAAACAGAGATAATTCTGTTAAAAAGGATTCAAGACTTTACAAGCCTGCCAAGGCCAGGGAAAGGAACATAATATATGAATAAGGGGACGTTCATTCAGCATTTTCTCTAATCTTTTTGGTAGCCTTGGGATTATTTTTCCTATTTTCCTGGTCTGTATTCACCAATGAACTTCACTGTTGAGTAAGGATTTGAACCACTATATTACACGGGGTCACAGTTATCAAACAGATAGAAGAAAAAGATTTACCAAGGAAGACAGCATGGCTTCTGCTTACAGACCCTTTATCGTTCGTGAGAGGAGAAAAACATATTGGGGTAATTTGAGAGACATATCTTGGACATCCAAAAATCTATTTGACAAAGTTAAGTGGTTAGGGCAAAAGAGCTGGGGAATCCAGATTTGAATCCACACTATACAACAGAATCTCAACTGGACCGGTCAGACCCACTCAGCTTCGTCTACCTCATGCAGTCAGTGTGTAGATAAAATGGAGAACCACATACAGAAACCTGAGCTCCTTAGATGAACTATGGGATAAAAAATAATAATATCAGGATTATTTTTTAAATTTCAAATTCTTTCCTCCATTTTTATTAACTGAAAGAATAAAAGAGATTTCAAGTAACAGCAAAGAAGACTGGAGATTTACAAAGAAGAGAAGCAGAGATGGACAACTTTTTAAAGAAAATTGGGGTGAGAAACTTCATTTATATATCTTCCTTTTTTGTCCTTGTAATATCAAATTTTGTTAGTATTTAAAACACTTACAAAAAGCAAAGAAAAAGATCAAAAACTACAAAAAAAGTACACTTAACATAAGGACTCCCAATTTCATTTACATCAAGTGTGAACAGTAAAAATTAATACCCCTTTCTGTTTAACCACATACTTAAAACTCCAGCATAATAACCACTACTGAGAATTAAAATACTTTTCTCTGTTAAGTCTTATAATAACAACCCACTAATCTTCAAACCATTAATCATCATTTTATTTTTTTCTGGTTTTCCCAAGTAATCAATCAGCCATTTCCAATAGTCCAAAATTTTACTAAACTCTTTAAGTAGAAAATGAGTTTGGCCACCAGTTCCAAAACCTTCACCCACCATTCTTCTATTGCAAGTACCATATCTGCAGATTTCAATTTTTGTACATAAAGTATTCTTGCAGCTGATGTCATGTATAAAAACAAAGTCCCATGTTTTTTCTCTACAGATTTGTCCATAAATCTTAAGAAAGCTTCTAGTTTCAATTGTATATTCATTTTTAAAGTCTTTTGCATGATTGAATGTATTGACCTCCAATACACCTAAGCTTTTTTGCTAGTCCAGCATAAATGGTAAAATTACCCTTTTTAGTGTTCACATTTCCAACACTTGTCACAGATGTTGTTGTAAATCTTTGCTAATTTACTTGGTGCCATATACCAACAAGACATCATTTTATAAAAAATCTCTTTCAGATTAGAGCTCAAGGTAAATTTAAGACCCTTTGACCACATTTTCTCCCATTGTTCTATTTGTGTATTATACTCAAAATTAGTGGCCCATTTTATCATACACTCTTTCACTTATTCTCCTTCCATTTCATATCTCAACAACAATGTACGTTTTAGAAATAAGATGTTAATTTGTACATAATTCCATTTCAAATTCAGTCTTGGTATTTTCAAAACCATATAGTCTTTTATCTAATTTAATTTCATTTATATTTCAACTGATAGGACTCATTTGTCAGGGCAGACTGAGAATAGATAGCTTTCCTTAGCATTCCAGAGATGATTATATGATATTTCTAGCTGCTGATCCCATTTGGCAGGCTACCTTCGAAACCGAGGGGACTTCCCAAAGCAATTTGAGACAGGCCATAAGTTAAATGTTATCCAAGGAATAAGTTCAAAACATCTCCAAGGTTTTGAGATGATTTCAAAGAAACAATCATTAACAGTTTTATTTGTGGGAGTACTGTATATACTCATGTATAAGTCGAATTTTTCAGCACATTTTTAATGCTGAAAAAGCTCCCCTCGACTTATATGTGGGTCATTAAAATTTTGTGTGTGTTTTTACTTTGCCGGCCAGCAGGGGGCGCAGTTTTTATGCTAGCGACACCATATTTTCAGGGTACCCTCAGAAGACACTCCTGATGTTACCTGCCAAGTTTGGTAAGGTTTGGTTCAGGGGGTCCAAAGTTATGGACCCCCAAAGGAGGTGCCCCCATTCCCCATTGTTTTCAATGGGAGCTATTAGTAGATAGGGCTACCCTTTTGAGGGTCCATAACTTTGGACCCTCTGAACCAAACTTCACCAAACCTGGCTGGTCTCATCAGGAGAGTCTCTTTATGATACCAGCCAGGTTTGGTGAAGTTTGGATCAGGGGATCCAAAGTTATTGATCCCCAAAAGGGTGCCCCAGCCCCCATTGTTTAAAATGGTAGCTAATAGTAGATTTTCCATTTCTGATAATATCCCTCTTAAAATCTAAGTTAAGTTACATTTGGACATACAGATGATGATGAGGAATCCGGTTTTGAAGGATTTTAACTCTTGTGTTTTAGCTTGGTTGCTGGTTGAGCTAAGGTTTTTGTACTTTTAAAGTTATTGTTGATACCATATTGTTCTTGTTGACCCTCTTTTCCACTTACAGAGCCAGTTTACTGTTTTTCTTTGAAATAAATTTTCAAAAACATTTAACCTACTGATGCCTCAATTGATGTAATTTTATTGGCATCTATTTTTATTTTTGAAATTTACCAGCAGCTGCTGCATTTCCCACCCTCGACTTATACGCGAGTCAATAAGTTTTCCCAGTTTTTTGTGGTAAAATTAGGTGCCTCGACTTATATGCGGGTCGACTTATATGCGAGTATATACGGTAAATACTGTTTAAAATATGTGCCTGCACATTTAGATCAGCATTTAGAATCACCAGACTTATCCAGGCAAATAGAGTCTTGCAAGCAGCCATATACTACTGGTGAGCTGTTCCAGAGAAGGATGGAGTGGAGAAGATGTGATTGGCCAGGGCACAACTGGCTGAAGCCACATAAATCTCACTGTATAAATTTTACAATAAAAGTAAGATAAAATAATGACATGCTTACTGGAATTTTAAAAAATTAATAATTAAAGGCTGCCTTTAGCTTATGAAAATTAAGTGAAAAAGAAGGGAAGATACTTCTGATGCTTCCAACTACCCAGCTGCTAAAATAAACCAAGTTGTGCTCTTAAACTGCACCTCTCAGGTGACTTCTGTAATGTAGCCGAGAAGAAAACTGAGATTTCAATCAAACCAGCATTTCAGCTTTGTGCCAAATGGAAAGGAGCCTTTGGGTCTGAACCTTTAGACAGTTTATATGCAGTCCTCTTGCCTAACCTTATCATTTACATTTGTATGCAGGATGGTTTTCAGGGTGTCACAAAGGATATAGATCATGTACTTTGGAACAAAGACAAACCAACGCCTGGGGACATGATGCAGTTTCAGATGCCAGGATTCCAGCACTGGGGCATCTATGTGGGAGATGAAAATGTAGTTCATTTTGCATGGCCAGGTAATAAGAGAACAGGTGTGTGTGTGTGTGAGAGAGAGAGAAAGGGAACAGAGAGTGTGCATGTAACGCATACCGGTAGAACCATGCAGGATTCTACAAAGGTCATCAAGTGTTCTGCTATGCCCATCATTCGCTAACAGCTTGGCTGTTGCTTAAAATTTATCTCAGACCAGTCTCACATAAACAGATGGTACCAGAGTCGTCTTGTTGTCATATATAAGCCAGAGAGCTTATATAAACTGTGCGTCAAAAGGATTACTGGTGACATTATGTTGTCACAAAGCAGTTTCAAAAAGGTGGCTCAAGCTGACAGTTTTGTATGCATTGACAGCGTCCCCATTTACAAAACGGAGCCCTTACCTCACTACTTGTATTTTTAGCCGTCAGCCTCATTCCACTAAAATTTGCTGTCCGAAAACAAAAAGTGAAGGATATCCAAGGGGTTCTGGCATTTGCTGTATACAATAAGTATGACAAAGAGTATCCACCGCTGCCTCAAGATTGTGTGGTAAAAAGAGCAGAACACATGGTGGACAAGACCCTGAAATATGAACTGGCCAGAGCTAACTGTGAACACTTTGCCACAATGATGAGGTACAACATTGCTATATCAGAGCAGGTAAGTTGCTTTTTTACCCTAACCTGGATAGCCCAGGCTAGCCTGATCTCACCAGATCTCAGAAGCTAAGAAGGGTCAACCCTGGCAAGTATTTGAATGGAAGACCTCCAAAGAATACCAGGGTCACGATGTGGAGGCAGGCAATGGCAAACCACCTCTGAATGTCTCTTATCTTGAAATTCCCAGTGGGAGTCGCCATAAATCAGCTAAAAAAGAGGGTTTTTTCAACATTTGATTTACAATGTTAAGACGAGGCCCTAGAATGTACTCCTATGATGAGGGCAATACAGCATTGCAAGTGACCCTTGCTAAGAGCACTGCTAAGAGCTGAACACCTCATGGGACAAACTTGATCAGTGAAAAGTCTTTCCAGAGTAGATGAGCCACAGAAAGACAGGCACTGTCAAAAACTAAGACCGGGATTTGAGTTGAAGAGGCATCCAAGAAACTTTCAAACACATGATCAGAGACATATAAAGACCCTTCCTAGGAAGATTTAACTGCAGCTGCCCCCAACTGTATATCCAACATGGTATCTCATTTCTTGATAGTTGCTGATATGATTGCTTTATAGCACACAAGTGAGAGGAGACGATCTTCATGCTGTCGAGAAAGGAAAGCTAATTGGGGCAAGTCTTCCATTCAAACAACTTTTCGCAGTCATCTAACACACAGCCCTTCACATTTAGCAAGTGTGGGGAAACACATAGGGCTGACGCTGTGGATGAGACACTACTGCAGAAGCAATTTGGAGAGGTCATCAGGCAGTTTGAGCTGCAATATTAACAATATGGAGATTGTTTCAGCTCTATTCCCCAGCCCCCCCGCTCCCCTGAATCCCAAGGATACTGTTGATGCTCTGAACTAGGGCTTACTGTCAGTAATGGTTGGATGAGGGTGAACTAGCTGAAACTTAATCCTGACGTGCTCTGGGTTAGTAAAAAGGCAGACCAGGAAATTCACATCTCCCCTGTCTGGAATGGGGTTACAATCTCCTTGAAAAACCAGGTTTGCAGCCAAGAGTGCTGCTCAACACAGCGGTTACCCTAGAAAATTAGAGTGCTGCTGTGACTTAAACTGGAGTAATACGGCACACAATTGTAATGAGGTGGAGCACCTTGGAGGGGTACTGGAAGGATTAATGAGACCAAATACTGCACTGGGAAGAACTTTCGTGAGGTAAACATTTTTCCAGCTCTAGTGGTTTCTGCATGTATGTTTCAAGATTTTTCCACACCTGACAACACTGTGGAAATTGGCAGATCTCAAGTTTTTGGCAAGGGTCTAGAATGGGGGAGGAAATAAGTGGGAAGTACTCTTGAAGAGCAGTTGTGCTCTGACAAAGCTTCCACAAAGCATTATCTGATTTAATACACTGATCTGCTTTCATGCCCCTCTTTAAAGGCAAAAAGATTTAATTTTGATGTGAATCCAGATTTTGTGGAGAAGCTCAGAGGATGGCTGGCCGAGATCGATGAGCAGAAAGACTGGTCAGTATACATGTTGATGTTCAGATACAGACATCGTTGGCTTTAGGAACAGCAGTCACAAGGATACTCACTGAAATGCTGGAACAGGAGAACATGAAAACAATGTGATGATGCAGAGAATGTGCAAAACCTGTCCAAGAGCACTCTGTCTTCTACAGAGACAGAATCATGAGGACAAACCACACAGGTAGCCCTAGGGCAATTCCGGCTGCAGGTTTCGCAAACTTTCCATGGTAGCAATAAAGTCGTTTGTGCAAAAAACAAAACAAAACACAATGAGCTCTAGAAAACTAATGCTCCCAGGGCAAGAGACGTGGATGGGGCACAGCTGTTGGAAATGGCGCCTGGTGCAAACAATGAAAATGCCCCCTCCCCAACATTGCAGCATTGCCAATGAGGGGCAGCAAGGTGCCTGTGAAGACGAGGGGAATTCTCCCCATTTCCACAGGCACCCCTCCCCCCCAACTGTGTTTGTAAAGCTGCAGCCAGTTGGGTGCCTGTGAAGATGGGGGAACCCATTGTGTGAAAAAATACAAGAGACTCTAGTAAGTGGAAACCAGTAATTGGGGACTCGAGAGGACATTATCCTCACCTTTTTCTTGTTCTCTGCCTCTCCATCTTGCTCTCTCCTCTATTTTTGCCCCACTACCCCAACTCTTTTTGCCCCCCCAGCTCTGTCTGCCCTCATTTCAGCTCTTTTTCTCCTCCTACCCCAACTCTATTCTCTGTTTCTGCCACACTATCCCAGCTTTTGTTCTTTCTGGCCACCTATTGTAGCTCTCTCTTTCTGTCCCTCCCCAGCAGTCATTCTTCTTTTGCTCCTACTCCAACTCTCTTTCTCTCTTGCTTGGAGTGCTCTGAGTGGGCATGGTGAGGCCTCTCCCCACAAGTCTCATCTTCAACACCTCAGCTGGAGCCATTCTGGGTGCAGCGAAGCCTTCCTTCTCCCAAACAGCCTGGGCCAGCCTCCTAAGTTTTTTGGGGATCTGGGTTTATTTTGAACTATAAACCTCCGTTTCCAAGTGTTCGAGGCTTTGAGTTCACCACTATGAGATAAGTTTTGCAGTGCACAAAGAGACGGAGATTGCTGAGGCCAGATTAATATATAATGACTATACAAACAACTGAGATTGATTTATTTACAGGTACAGAAAGGAACCACTGAAACAGGTCTCCAGTTCAGAATATAGGCCTTCAGATTTACATCAAAACTATATTAGCTTTGCATTAATGCAGACTCACGACACTAGTCATACCACAGTGCAGCATCACACCTATTCTCATGGGACACGTTTATTGACACTTGAAAGCGACAAGCAGGTCTAATTCTCAAGACTGGAAATACTTGTGCTTGAGTTGCTTGTTTTCAGACAGCAAGGGTCACAAGATCAAAGGCTTCAGCCATCTCAACAAGAAAATCTGCTCAGAAAATGAAGTGGCAAAAATGGCTCTGGTCTTGCATGACATGCTGGCTTTTTGGGAGCAAAAATGTATTCTGTGAGATAGTCCTGCAAACCTCTGACCCAGATCAGCATCTTAGTATTCACTAAGCCTGGCACATGACGGTCAACTGCAAATCTGGTTGCTTAAACCCGCAAACATGTTTCATACTTTGGGGGAGGGCTGTAGCTCGGTGCTGGAGCACCTGCTTAATGTGCAAAGGTTCTTAGGTTCAATTCCCAGCATCTCCAGTGAAAAAGATCAGGTAGAAGGTGATTTGAGAAGCCCCTGCCTAAGAGGGCTACTGCTAGTTTGAGTAGACCAGGGGTCTGCACCCTGCAGCTCTCCAAATGTTCATGGACTACAAATCCCATAAGTCTCTGCCAGCATGGCCAATTGGCCATGCTGGCAGGGGCTGATGGGATTTGTAGTCCATAAACATCTGGCGAGCCACAGGGTGCAGACCCCTGGAGTAGACAGTCCTAACCTTGATGTATTCAGTTTAAGGCAGCTTCATGTATTCATTTGTTAAGTTAAAAATCCATTAGTGATGTAGGATATTTAACATTCGGTCTTTTTTTTGCTGTTGAATCAAAGAACCACCTACTATGCAGCAATAGTTTCAAAGAGTCATCTATTAAGAAATGGGCAAACAGTTTAATGTCATTTGCTTGCTAATGACATGGGGTGCCCATAAACCCAGCAAGCTACAACTGTGAGAAACTTTGTTCTGTACTCCGTTGTGCAAGATTACATATTCACTAGATAAGGTCGCTCAATGAAAGTCAGGCAAGCTGTATACTAGATCTGCATGTTAGATACACTGCATGTTAATTGCTTTCATTCTCTATTTCCTAACAGCACCTCATCTCCAAACAAAGGCAGCACACAAGCGACAGATCGGCAGTAGATAAGAGGATGTTCTTCTATCAGCCTGTGCAAATCATCAAAAATCCTCAGTATTCCTTCATATGGGAATGAACAGAACTAAACCAGGTGCAAAGATTAGAGGGCAAAGTACTAGACCCTGAATCAGTACAGATATGGGAACGCAAGCTTTTTACATGTAAACAAACTTTTAAAATTTACACATATGAGATTTGAGGTTTATCATAGTTTCATCACCATATTTATAACAGAACAATCAAACAAACTCAACACTAGATTTAACTTCTATCTTACATTCCAGGAAAAAGGATAGAGGGAGAAGAGCAAAGTTTTAGACAACTATGCATTTGATGCAGGCACCCAAAAGTTCCCATCTTCAATATATAACATACTGAGCTGAGTAGGAAAGGTATAAGCCTGAGCCAAGCTCAGCTGAGTTAATTATGTTTATTCATTTCAACTGGTTTAGAGCTGGCGTTGACCTGAGCTTGCAGCAATACTTTTCCTGCAGAGACTACAAACTGAATTAAATTGCCCAAGTCAAATTAAGTATCCTGTAAAATGGCACACAAACCTCGGTCCTCTTGTCTTACTCCCTACTCGCCAAGTGAATCATCTTGTTGTGCCAATGACAGCATAGCAACTGGAAGGATGTACATATTCATCCTAAGGGTAGGTAGCTATAAGCTGTGGGTGAGTCAGCAGCTGCGGGGATGCTCTTATCTGCTCTTCCTCTTGTGTAGACTAGCATCTTCTACAAGAAACAGAAGCCACACTCTCAGTGCAGCCTAAGCTTACAGTGGAAAAACTACAGAATTTCTTAGGCCGTTTCCGCACGGCCAGGATGCGCCCCCACGCTGCCAAGAGTTCTGGCGGCGTGAGGCATTCTTCGATCGCATGAAGCAGGCGAGCGGAGGCTTGACAGGCGGCGAAGCGGCGCCGCACGGAGCCGCCTCTTCCCCGTCCCGCCCCACTCACGAAGTGTCCCTCAAATTAGGAAGTGATGATAAGCCTGCTGGAGCGTCGCATGGCCCATGCGCTGCCCTCCGACCCCTGGAGGTCGGAGGACAGTGTGGGCATTCGGCTAGCCAACTCAGCAGGCGGCTGGCGCAAACTCCGTGAATGAGGTGAGCTTTGATAGCATCTTCCCGGTGGCCCGGTTAGCACCGCGCAGCATACGAGAAGGCGCAAATCGTCACAACAACCAACCAGCGTTTAAGGGTTGTTGTTTTAGAAAGCGACCTGAGGCGCATGGAAGGAAGGAATGCGGAGTCAGGTAAGCGCGCTGCTGCAGCGCCAGGCAGCGGCACCTGTCGCGGCGGCGGCCTGGGGGCGGCGTTTTTAGCGCCCCCAGGCGTCGTTAATGGGCCGTGCGGAAACGGCCTCAGACTTCTGACTATCACCCCCCAGTCTGAGTGACACGATATGTGCTATTGAGTGACACCATATGTGCTATTGGTTTCCAAGTGTGGATTTCCTGGTATGATGAACAGAAATGAGCATTATGCCTTCATTGTGAATGTATAAGGCTCAACACGAGCACACACACACACACCAAATCTGTAAAACAACTAGCAAGAAGGGGTTTGGTCAATTTTTAGCCTTGGAACCTTGGAATGCTTGACAACCTTATAGGAAGGGGTAAAGACCAAAAAACAATTTATGATTTGAGTGAGAAACTACACTTTTATTCTGCTTTCCAAAGTCCATGTCTCCCTTTCCCAGTTTTTCTCATTTGTCTATTTATTGGTACGCTTAAAAGTACTTTTAAAAATTGGATGCTAGCCCTGAGAGAGTTCTTAGACCTACCTCATCATGAGCTGCATTGTTTTCCCTTCTTAAACTGAGATACAGAACTAGTCTGGGTCAATAAATCAGGGCGCCAAAAAACTAAATCCCAATGGCAAAAACAGATGATCTGGAGGGAAAATGCTAGCCTGCTGAAATGTATCCAACTCACAGTACAGTATACACCACTTTACACTGTAAATCAGCACAATGAAAATAAAGGCTGAGCAACTCGCCGTTTGTAATGGCTTCTCCTTTCAATCCAGTATGATACAGAAAACTGATATACATCAGCAGGCACCCTTTGATTCAGAAGCATCATACTGGAAGCCTTTCCACAGCATCTGGGATCAAGGAGAGGGTTTCCCCTCTGCTCCTGCCACCAAACTAATGCCAGGGGACTGAATTCCACAGTGAGGTCCTGCCATCTGCTACTGTTAATCTGGACTAGGCTGGCTACAACTGCTGCTTCTGGTCTTCAGCTGTGACTGGGCAATGTCAGCTAAGGCATTCTGTATTTTCTCCAAGAGCACATCCCCGCGATAAACCACCTCTTCCAGGCGTGATGCCGCTTCATGGTTCTCTTCCTCCAAGCGATACAGACTGGCAGCCTGCACAGTAAAAAGAATCGGAACAGTCCACTTCAGTCACACTTTGCACCCTGAAGTGAACACTGTTGTGAATTCAGATATTAGGTGATTTGAAGAACAATAAAGTGTATGTTTCCTCATCTTCTGCTAGAGATGAGTTTGCAGTTACTGTTAACATCCTTATTTTGTAATTATTATTGCCTATTCTCTCACTGTATTAGAGGTTGTCCTCCTCCCTTCTCTTCAGACATGCATGCTATTGAAGCAGATGCCAGATCCTGTACAGGACAGAGCTGAGTTTTTAGTTAGACTCTGTCTTATTGCCTAGGCTAATCTTGATAAATAGTTATTGGCTATATGCAAATGAACTGGTCTGTATGTTACTATGATTCAGAATGTCTACAATTGCCTAAACCAGTGGTGGCGAACCTTTGGCACTCCAGATGTTATGGACTGCAATTCCCATCAGCCCCTTCCAGCATGGCCAATTGGCCATGTTGGAAGGGGCTGATGGGAATTGTAGTCTATAACATCTGGAGTATAAAATTTCCTTCCTACAATTCGCTAAACTTCGCTTTGTGTTTAAGTTTGGGCACACTTTGGAGCTTCAGCTTGTGTCCTGCTGGATTGCTTTCTGTACAGGAAATAAATCTTCTATTTTTCCTATTGAGGCAGGGGTTTATTCCCACCCAAGCAACCAGACTAAGGCCATCCAATCCCTGAGACAATGACAACTTCTCACTTTCAGAAGGGGATGGGACAAAAAATGCAAAAGGTCAGAGAGTTAGGAGATGGGTTTCAACTTGAAGATAAGCAGTTGCTTCTCTCCTAGGGGACAGGATAGATGATGCTATAAATGATTTGGGTCATGGAGATGTGGTCTACACCAGGTAACCTAGCTGAAGAAAATTTCCTGAAAGCTGGATCAGGGAAGTTTCTCACCAAAGCGGCCATGAAGGTTTAAAAAGTGGAGTCTCCTTTGATTAAATCCTTTGCCCAAATACTATGACTACACACTGGGACCCAGTCCCCCCTGCAAAGGAATAGGAGGATGCTGGGGTTGTATTTGCTCCACAAGAACCAGGTGGCACCTGTAACTTAACTTATACAAACCACATGGTTCTGCTGGTTTTTCCGGGTTGTGTGGCCGTGGTCTGGTGGATTTTGTTCCTAACGTTTCGCCTGCATTTGTGGCTGGCATCTTCAGAGGTGTATCACAGAGAAAAGTCTGTTTCACGCTGTGTCAGACAGACAGACAGACAGACTTTGCTCTGTGATACACCTCTGAAGATGCCAGCCACAGATGCAGGCAAAACGTTAGGAACAAAATCCACCAGATCATGGCCACACAGCCCGGAAAACCCACCAGAACCAGTTGAATCCGGCCGTGAAAGCCTTCGACAATACAACAAACCACATGACTTAAAATCTACTCTTACTTGTAAAGTAGCTGTGGATTCTTCACTTGGCAATGAATCTATTAAAACATCAATATCTTTAGCAGTTCTGGCAATCAAGGCGGCAAACAGCTGGGCATATTCTGGAAAAACAGAAACATGTTATTAAAGAACATAAAACCAGATTGAGGCTGTTCCAGTCACTAGATTCTAAAGAGAACGGCTTTTTAAAACAATACACATGAGAAAATTTAGTGTGGCTGGTATTCTCAAAAGATGTGCAAAGCAGAAAATCTATGGCTTAGCAGCAGATAACTGCACTGCATGGACAACTTTTCAAGTCCAACTACCAGCACCTTAATTTAAAGGGCAGCAGCTAACAGGTATTCACAAAGAGACCTTTCTGTCTGAGACCTTGGAGAATCACCACGTCAGCATAGACAACAGCAAGCTAAACTGAGCAGTATACTAAGCTTCACATGTTCATGATGGATTTATACAAAATACCATGACAGCAAGATCATATGCTCATGGCGGATTTAAAAAAAATACGGAGACAATCAGATCAGCTATTTTCAACATTATTTAGAACATACCAAATGGAGATTGAGCATGGAAAGTCTAAAATGGTAACACGATATTTTGGATGAACTGTAGATACTTAAAGTACACTGAGAGCCTAATGTATGAACATTATAAATAGAAGCACACTAATGCCCACGGAAAGGCAACAACAAAATAAACAAAGTTCTTGTTTTCTTTATGGTGTTAACAATCTTAAAGGAATACACCATGTTAGCTACCACAGCTTACATGCATCTGTTGATCAGCGTGCATCCATTGTTCATACTCTTGAATAACAGCATCATCCCGATTCAGTTTTAAGAATTGAGGAGCACCTCTTCTAACAGACTTTATCAATAGCAACTTCTAAATTCAGTGGTTTCCCAAAATATGGCTCAGTTTCTCAACCAGTATTTTCATCATGGGTAGCCAGGATATCAGGATATGTTCTTGGAACATACAGGTAATCACTCATAACAAAGCTGTACCTCAAATTGAGATCAAAGTTTGACTATAATAAACAAGTGATTTTGTGCACTGATGCCAGCTTCCTATATTCTGTAAGCCTTTGAGGAAGCAAACACAACTAGAAACTTAGTTCAGTTTAGAAAAGCCATGTGAAGGCTCTACAACACTTGACCTCACATGTGGTCCTTGAAAATGCAGTAGCTCTTTCCCTCCTTATTACAGAACAACAAATAGCCAAAAAAATTTACTTGCCTTCTGTAGGATTAGCTTGTTGATCTTTGTTAATTGCAGTCTGTATGTTGCTAAAAGATGCAGGCGGGGCACACTGCTGCAAGACTCCAATTGCATTACAAAACTGATCTGCAAGCTATAGGTAAACATAAAATGATTAATTTCCAAATTTATGTTATCAGCACATACCACATGACAGCAGAATAGCAGCCATTAGTTACTGGGAAGCACATATGAAGAACTTAACAATGGGATCTATACTACCAAGTATGATACCATACATTGAATCCTTCAAAATCTGGGCAGAAGTGATGAAATTGAATTCCAGATATAGACAGAATTCAGTGCACTCAGTTCTTCCTTGGATATCACAACAGTCAACTAGATGACAACTCCTAAGGAGATCAGTGGGATGCAATACCAAAAGCAAATTGTTATATGAGGCTACTAGCCCTGTAATCTACATTCAACCCAGCCTTTGAATCACCCACAGGGAGACAGTCCAGGATTTAAAGTCACAAACTGGATATAGGACTGGAACAGAAACTTTCCATTTTTAACCCCAGCTCCCCAAAGCTTTTGTGCTTTTCTGTCTAATTATACATAAGCAGCTTGGGGGCGGGGGCGGGGGGGGAGCTATTATCTTCCTAATTTGCTCCCAAAATATGACTGGCCATTGCTGAACTTTTAGCCTCATCAGACAAGGAAATTTATCAAAAAGTTCAACAGCTGAATGAGGGGAGGGAGTTCTACACATCTAGTGCCTTTCTATCCTATAGTTTCTCCAAGCAGCTGAGGACAACCGACATGAGTGTCCTTTCCTTCATTTTATCTGTACAAGTTAGGTGGGGCTGACCAGCCCAACTATGAGAGTCCAAGAGAAGGGCAAGCAAACATTTGCTCTACTAAGTTTTAAATTTACAGGCCTGCTGCTGCAATGTATTGAGTCTTGCTCACTCACTCACCCCAAGATAATACAGACACATTCAGGCCCAAGCCCATTTCATGGACAGACTCTCCACCCACACCCCACCTTTTTTAGATTGGTCCTCTAAAATGTGTAGGTTCTGTTTTCAATCCATAAAATCGTGTGAAGTGGCTCCATTCCTCAGGGAACCCCCAGCAACCAGAAAAGGGACGGATAAGCTAACCAGGCTCTTAGGAGAGCACCAAAAAGGGTAGGTAGATCAAATCCTTGGAAAAACTCCCCAGCAACATCAAATGGCACTATAGGGACTGACACTTTCCATTCAAGTTCAGGATGACATTTGCAACTAAAGGCAAAATCACCACTCACAAATATAATGCAAATGTCATAGAATCATAGAGTTGGAAGAGACCACAAGGGCCATCAAGTCCAACCCCCTGCAATGCAGGAACACATATCAAAGTACTCCTGATGATCCAACCTCTGTTTAAAAACCTCCCAAGGAGACTCCGCCACACTCTGAGGCAGTGAATCCTACTGTCGAGCAGCCATGACAGACGGAGAGTTCTTCCTAATGTTTAGGTGGACTCTCTTTTCCTGCACCTGGAATCCATTACTCCGTGTCCTCGTGTCTGAGGCAGCAGAACACAAGGTTGCACCCTCTTCCACATGGCATCCCTTTTAATATTTAAACATGGTTATCGTGTCACCCCTAAACCTTCTCTTCTCCAGACTAAACTTTTGGAGGGATCCTGCCCTCTTCTATAGCTACCTATGAATGGCCGCTCCAGGTTGAGGCAGGGAAACAGTTGAACTCGCATCCCCCTGATTCGGGCTTCCATTACAGCCTCTTCGACTTCCTACTTGGCCCTCCAAGGGCACTTAGTGCTCGCCTCCCTTACCGAATTCACGGCGTCCTGAAGTTGCGTCAGGCGATCGGCCATGGCTCCAGCCTTCTCCGATAGACCTACACCACCTGTCGCGGCGGATAGACGTACGCTCCCCACAAGAACACTCAGCCAATGAAAACACGCTATGATGCCAGGCGGGAGAAAAATATCAACGGAAGTGGCTGTCGCTAGGCAACACAACTGTCGGGTTCCTTTCAGGTCGGCTCCTCTCAAGCGCTGGTCGAGCAGGTCCAGCAAACTAGTTCTTGGCGCGCCCTCTCCTGGTCGGAGGGGGACATTACTGATTTCCGGGGAGGGCAAAGATGCAAAAGAGAATATGTAGAGGCAGCAAATATGTAGAGGCAGCAAACCTCGAAATATCGATGAATATGTAGAGAATATCGAGAATATGTAGAGGCAGCAAACCTCGAAATATCGATGCCAGGAGGCAACATCAGAGGAAGGCTTCGGTCTCTGCCCTATTGTTGGTTCTACATGTGACAGGATCTTGAACTAGACAGATCACGACTCTGATCCAGCATTTATGTACTGCCTTCCTCTGTTTTTATCCCCATAACCCTGTGAGATAGAAATCTTGTTCCTGCCCCTGCATTTTTCTCAGGAGCCAGAGAATCAAAAGGGGAAGCAACTCTGCACAAGCCTCCATTTGCAGAATGCTGACCAAGAACGTAAGTGGAACCCTGCTGGATCAGAACAGTGGTCCATCCGTTACCGCCAGAAAAATAGGAAAAAATATTTTCCTGAGCCTGTCACCGGATTACACTGGCTAAGGATCAGAGCAAAGAGACCAGTGTTGTTCAAAAGTCTCCATAAGGCCTGGAAAGAACGTACATATATATGTGCCACAGTTTTACATGGTTTTTCCTCTTGTTTTATCCCTTCTAAGATTTAATGTAAGCCCCCTCAGTGTTGGATTTATTATTTTCCCAATGTTTAGGATTATGCTCTAGCTAGGTTTTCCAGTATTTAAAGTTTTGGTTACTGTTAATTTAGGATACTCTTGCTTGCATGTATATGTGTTTGTACTATATTGGAGGTTCTTTAAGATCTCCTTTAATGTTTAAGTTTAGAAATGTTATTTTTGATATCTGTATCTGCTGGAAAAAACAGCAGCTTGTAGCAGCTGATATTAAGAGCCAAGGATGCTAGCCTTGGAATTCAGTTTGGGCCAACACCCGGTAGATCTCTTTAGCGGAAACAAAGACCCCTTGGGATTTACAAATTGAATCTGATAACGGCACCCCAGATATCCCAGCCGTTGAAGAACATGCCAAGATCACCATAGGACCATTTGAACTTTCTTTTGTTGCGGGACTGAGGCGCGGGAACCTCAGGTCATAACTCAAGGAAGTAGCCCATCTGATAACCAGATTACTGGGTGCGTCAAACAGGCTCACCCAGTTTTATGAATGGACACTCTCCGCTCTCCATTTCACACTATCGTATAGTCTCGCGGGAAGACACCTGACAGCGAGATCTCATGGTCCCATTCACAAAGTTGTAATTGTACATTTTCTTTTATGTGTTGATGTTTCTTTATTGTTGTACGGTAAGGGACCTGCCCCCTTACCTGTCCCTTTGCCCCCTTTTGATCTGCGTGTATAAAAGTTCTTGCGCTTGGTTACGAGAGCTCGATTCCCCTGCCTGAGCTTTAGCAACCACTTCCGAATAAAATACTTTGCTTTTGAAGAACACCAGCTTCCAGTGCCTCACTACGTTGCCTGAGCTGAAATCACTTTATGTTACCCAAGCAGCAGCGGTAACACATCTAGTCTAGCATCCTGTCTCACTCAATTGCCAGCCAGGGACACTGGCTGGTGGGTGAGGTCACCATTGATGACTTGGCACGGGGAAGAAGCACTTCACAGTGGGCAGGCCCAGGCAGCCCAGAATCGCACAGTTGGAAGAGGCCACAAGGGCCCCCTGCCATGCAGGAAGCCTCACAGCAGCAGCCACAAGAAGGGAAGAATGAACTTAATGAAGCTCTTACAGAAGCCACCCTACATCTCAGGACCCTAAAGAAAGGTGGGGGGGGGGGGAGGAGGAACAAGCAGCTCTTACCCTCATAAGCCTGTTTGGGTGCCCTTTAATAATAAAGGCCAGCGGGAGGAGAGTCAGGCTGGACAGCCTTGGCAGAGGAGCCATTGGCTTGGAAACCTGCCAGTCCCCAGAGTATGGGGGAAGGAAGAAATGGCAGAACCCAGAGGTGTCCCACTCTCAGGGGATCATTTAAAGTGCTCACTCTGAAGAATGTAGTGAGAAAGGGTCAGATCTGTTCCTAGACAGTAGAGGACAGGCAGCAGGTTAGGAAGACCAAGGGAAGTAGGTGAACTACCCCCCCTTACCTGATTCTGAGGATCTCTGTGGGGCAGCTGACCCAATAAAAGAGATCCTGGAGGTCTGGATAGCCCTGGACACTGACCCAGGCCAGGTGGAACCTAACAACCTGAATATGCATGACTGCCAAGAAGTGATCAATCAATTGATCTCTCTCTCTCTCCCCTATAAGCCTTGAGCAATGTCACACTAAATACAATAAAAAGAATTAAATAATCAACTGGTTACTGCTCTTGAAATCCTTTGAATTTAATTACATGAGCAAAAAAATTGCATCAGGCAAAAATAAAGAAGCAGGATGAATAGAAGTTAGTGTCATGTGGATGCTGGATTCTTGTGGCTATCAAACAGGTTTTTATTCAAGCCTGTGGTTAAGTGAGAACCCACTTAGGCAGGTGCAACAGTGGCTAGTGCAGACCAAACTGGCACACACCTAAGGTTCCTAAGGAGTTCCTATCAGTCTTACCTTTACTGTCACCAATTAGGTATACTTATAGCTCTGTGAGGAGATTTTTTACTTTTCCCTCCACATCTGATTCTTTCCCTCTTAAATGACTCTTGAGACTTATTAACAGACAAAGATGAAACATGTACTTATAGAACTGCAAGAAAATAATTTCAGAAATAATTAAATTTTTATTTTTCTCTGGGAGGAATATTTTACTAAACATTTTAGTTGTTTCAGATATTCCATTATAGTTTCCAGGCAGTTCTCTGGCTCAGTTTCAACAATCCTACTACACTTCCTACACAGGAAAAATCTTTCCTTCACAAAACTTGACAGATACTTAAATATCCAACTCATTTCACCAAGAGAGGCGCACTGGGGTACTCCACCTGGAAACCCACTCCTGACTCTGTTAACTGAATAATACACACCCTCAGAGACTTCACTGTCCCATATCTAGGTGCTTCCTCCACAGAGGCCTACAAACAAGCCCTCTGTGTGATTTAATTATTGTCCTTGTTGTGATGATGTTTCTTTAGGACCTTGGCACAGGTTTCACATTCAGCCTGGCATTTCTTGGCTTCCACCAAAACCTGGCTATCCAGCCTCTTGAGAACCAAAGCTCGCCTCTCTCTTTTCCCTTCTTTCTCCCCTTTAAAACAGCTGCCATATCAGCCAGCCAATCAGGTGGAGCTCCGAATTAACTCCTTAAATTCCTTTTGCTCTGACAGAACTGCACTTTAAAACTAACCCTTAACCTGCAGTCCGTCACAGCAGGGTCCTATGGGGAGGGGGTATCCTTTTTAGGCAGCCATTTTACAATAGGGTTCATCATAGCGCTGCCTTCTAGCCCAGAGTGCCAACGCGGGCTCGTCAAGTCATTTAGCTACGAGCCAGGGAGTGCAGCCCGCCTTCACCGACAGGAGGCAGAAGTCTCAGCTTAGCCGTCCAAACGGGGGTGGGCGGAGGAGTCGTCACTAGGGGTTGAGCCCTGGAAGTGAGTGCCTGCAGCTGTGCGCGGAGGGGGACCATAGAGATGGAGGCGCGGCGCCGCTGCAGCAACCAGGCTGGGCGGTTGCATTGGGGGGGAGGCGGCTGCGGCGGCGGCGAAGGAGGAGGAGCAGCAGCAGTTGTGGCGAGCGGCGCTTGGTCTTGAGCCGTGATGGCCCCCCTCCCCGGTTGGCACTGAGAAGGCGCCTCGTCTCACATGCCCGCCTTTCTTTCTTTTCCTCCTGAGCTCAACGTGCGGTGGCCGCGACGTCATGTGGCTGCCCATCTTGGGGCTGCTGCTGCTGCTGGGGTCCGCTTGTAGGAAGGCGACTGCGGAGGACAGCCCCGCGGGTAAGAGCGCCCATACACCCAGGTTGCCAGGGACTCCTTCGGAGAGAGTGTTTCCAGGGAAGGATGCTTCTGCCAAGCACGGCTGGCCTGACCCCCAAGCCTATGGGGCCCGAGGCTTTCCCACTGGGGACTGGCCGCGTTCGGACAGGGAAGTGAAGATGTCCCTGGCGTAAGCCCAGCTTCGCGGGGCTGGTGGTGTGACAAGCCAGTGCTATGAGGCCGCTCCACTCAGTGGGGCAAACAGTGGGCGTTGTTGTTGTTGTTATGATTGTTTTTGAACTTGGCTCGCTAGTTGCACACAGAGGCAGCACTGCAGGAGGGGATAATTACTCAGCTGTCCCCCTTTTGGCTCCTGTTGAAGGATCTGTGAGCCAAGTTCCCCCAAAGGTGTTGGCAGAGTTTCAGGGGTTGGCCTCATCTTGGGTTTAGCAGGATAGGAAACGTCCCTTTATATTAAAAAGGCAGGGGAGGATAGGAAACTTCCCTGTATATTAAATAGTGGGTCTTCCCCTCAAGTTTGCAACTTGGTAGCACAAGGAGTGTCTTGAAGATTTAGTGAGTGTGTGTGTGGGTGGTGGGGAAATGGAGGGATGGATTATCTATAAGGTGGAGTCTTGGATATGTGGGGGTGACCATTCCTAAAGCCACTGGTTGAAAGCTGGGTTGTGTGGAGAAGCTGGCTAAAGGGCAGTTCTGGTTGTTTGGCAGCAGTGTAGCGTGGTTGACCCTGGCCTTGGGTTAGCCACTGCCGAGAGGTGTCACTGTTGAGCTTGGTTTGTGTGTGTGCGCATGTCTGATGCATGTTTTCTGATGCCTATTTGCTATAGTCCTGTTTGCAGGTTTACAGGTTTTAACAGAATTGTGGCATGAACCTAAGAGTGGTGACCTTCTGAGCCCTCTAACTTCAGTTGCCTTTTAAAAGCTGCCACTTGTGAAGAGACCATGACACGATTCTGAGAGACTGGATGGCAGTGGAACCGTAGGTTTGGTGGAGGTTAAGGCTGTATCCTGCGCTGGGTGAGAACGCTCTGGACTGCTGAGCCATGACATCCTGAAAAATATTCTGGGCAGAGGACAAGGCACATGATCACTCCTCCTTTCCTAAGTTGGATGTCTTCCAGAGGAAGCCCAACAATCTTGGGAGCAGAGCCTTCAAAGAGCTGGTCATGTGTCTTGTGTTCTGGCAACAGTGCTGTGTTCTTAGTTTCCTCTGCTGATGAAGAAGCATGACTTTCTCACTCCTGAGATTCCTGTGCTAATTGCTATGGGTGTCCTGGAAGGAATAATCATGACATGTCTCTGGAGATTAGAAGTTCATTAAATCCTCAGAATGGTTCTGATTGGCTTTTGCAGGAGCATTGTTTTTAATGAGCTTCAGAAGAGCAGTTTAATTATGGAGAGCGAAACTTATCAGATGCAAATGATTTTGCAACTTGATTACAGATAGATTAGAAGCACATGGCTTGTAATTCGGCTCCACCCCATTGATTTGCGTAAGCTTCATTTAAATGTCAAAAAGTCAAAGAAAAAACTGTGCAAAGTGTCTGCAAAATGAATTGAGTATGTCCAGCTGCCCTAAATCAGAAAAAAACCCAGTATGGAGCGTTGGTGTACAACTTTAAATCATTTTTAAAATTTTTATAATGCTGAAGTGGCTCTATTTAGTAAACTATTAAATCGCATCTGTGTTCCTTATAGGTAATCCTTCTATCCAGCAGCTATATCAGAGGCCTTCAGCCTTTCTAGACCTGGAATCAATCCCCAGCATTGCAGTATGGGGCACACTGAGTCAGAAGCGTATTACTGGAAGTTGTGTGACATTGGTCACATGACAAGAGGATGCAAAAGAGCCAGAATCTTTGTGCTGCATGTGTGGAGAATTTGAGGATTGCCTGGAGGGGTAAAGGCATGGTCCTGGGCAGGAAGAAGACAAGGGTTGGTTCTTGCTGGGGGAAGATCTCTGAGCTTTCTCTCTGTATTAAAATCTTTTCTCCTTCTGAATATCCTGCCTCCTTGTGCTTCTGGGATCTCAAGTGCATGCACAAGGAGGTACAGCAGGCATGGTGCTTCTTTTGTTCTCTATGCATATGTACTAGCAGTGGGTCCTTCTCAAAAGAGGACAAAATAATGACCCCTGCCAGTGTTTTGCAGAATGCTGGCTTGGACTACTAAAGGCATCTCACCTGTCTGCTTGGCCTAGCAAGACTCAGCAGAGCTTAACAAATAATAATATTCTGTAATGTGACAAATGGAATTTTCCTCTTGCAGTAAGCCTCCCTGATTGGCTTTCCACAAATTCTGCCGGCTTCCGTCTCTGGGAACATAATCTACCAACTGCATTTGGAGATCACAGACAGACAACAACTAATTTGTAATAATGACAAAACTTGAAGTCTTTACCTCATGGGCCTTTTCTATTTGTTTGTCCTGCCTAGACTGAAGACTTCTGAACCAGGTCTGTTTCCAGACTTTGCCTTCGCCTCCTTACAGCAATGTGCATTGGGCAACATCCACATACCACTGACTTCTATTCATCCTGCCTCTTTGTTTTCCTTTCACTGTCTATGCTGTTATTCCTTAACGTGGGTTGGTATGGTCTTTTTGGAAATACTGCAGTCAATCTGTGCTTGGATGCTGTGTGGATGAGGAGCCTGGGAAAGTATGTGTTTTTGCAGGTCTTTCCCATATCTGTGCCTCTCCCTCAGCCCCAAGGATGCCACCACCCACATACACTGGAGGGCTTTTTCAGGCTTTAAATTGCTAGAACACTATAGCATTACTTCCCAGCTATCTCTTCTTCAAAAGTTCATTTCCTGCCCCTTTTGGCTGTACCTTTCCTCTGATAATTCTTCAGCGAAAGGGATTAGGCATTTTTTAAAACAAATGAAATATGGGAAGTAATAGGTTTTACAAGGTTGTTGTGCTATGGCAAACTGTTGCCACAATACAATAATTCCCAAATTGTGTGTGTATACATGTTTCAATCCTTTTTGTCTGTGTGTGGGGGCAGGGGGATTGAGGCAATAAAAGTGAAGGGAAAACTGTAAGGATGCCACTACAAATATTCTGCCACTGAGAGCCATTTATGTATCTTCAGTGTGCAGAAAGCTGCAACAAATTGATCTTATTAATAGGAAAGTAGTCAGTTCAGCTCAAACTCAATGGGAACTCTTGTTGCTGTTTAAACTGTGGCAAATATCTTGTCTGTACCAGATACAATGAGTACAGTCTAGTCTGTCAAGTGTGTCTCTGTGGAACGAATCAATCTTAAGACTTTTGACCACATGCCTGAATGTCATTGATGACAGTGGAACTGTATCATGCCTGACTTGGATCCAAGTTGCATTGAGAGCATCAATGGACCCCATGTAGCCATGGAAGACCACTTTTTTTCCTGTCATCCTGTGCACAGAATCACACTTCACACCAGATTCCCCTTTGGGTTGGGTAGTCATGTGACACAGGAGAAAAGACCCCCTCTGATAAATTCCTGCAGATCAAGACTTCATCCCTGGCCAGCTTTCTTCTGTTTGATATCTCTTGTCTAGGGTGGAAAACGCTGCTCTCTGCACGTTCACCTACGGTGTTCAGAGGGATGTGTGGATAATCAGTTTTTGTGAGATTATAAGCTTTGGTGTGTGCTTGCCAGGTGGATTGGATTTGGATTTAGATGGTAGAAGATTAATTATTCTGGGTCCCCATTTGCCCTGCTGATTTACAGTAATAGTACAATATCTATGATTGGTATGCTGTGGGTTACAATTGGAATAGTTTCTCTTTCTTAACTGTTACTTTAACCAGAGTTGTTCTGTGTTGTACTCTGTAGACTGGTGTATCAGCTGACTGGCTTGATGACACATGCAAAATTATTATGTGAAGGCCAAAATACACTAAATTGTTACACTGCAATGGACTTCTGGTGGTGAAACCTCTGAATGCTGATTGGACGAACTGCCATGATAATGCATAATGCTGCTAAGATAGCTAAAGTGTCTGTGGTTCCGATACTGTGACTGAAGCGGTAATGGTCCACTTGGCTGTGATTGAAACCTCTCCTGGGCTGCAGACTGGGACGAGTTCCCAGGATGTTGGGAAGGAGACAATCAGAGAAATAGGGACAGGGGACCTGGAGGGAAGGCTATGGAATAAGCAGCAGAGTGTGGAACAGGAAGCCGAAGGAACCATAGGTTGGGTAAGAGGCCAAAGAGAATAGAAATGAGGTAATATAGAATTACTTGGGAGAATGTAGCCACATTGAGACAAAATGGCTTGAGGGTTTTGCAACTCTAATTGTCATTCCAGTCTATTAATAACCCTCAAATAGTAACAATTACAATGAAATTGCAGAAGGGTCACAGCAAGCAGTGCCATAGCTTAGTGATATATTTTGCAAGGGGAAAGTCTTGCTTTCAGTTCCCACACGCGAGGCTGGTACAAGACCTCTGCCCCACAATCTGCAGAGGTGCTGAGCTAGAAGACTTCCATGTTCCTAGTGGGGACTTCTTGCTGTACAGACCCCTTTCCAGGGAGTGTTAGTCTCTGCACAGGACCCCTAGAGCCCAGGCAAACTGCCTCCTCTGGAATCCTGTTGTGGCTTGCTTTGCTACCTTTTTGCCAGAGGAAATGCTGCCCGCCTTCCATGCTGTTCAGTTGATATTCAGAAAAGGGAGCTGAGGGGAGGGTAGAGGTGCATCTGATACCTTCTGTACTTTATTGGTAATGCTGACTCAACCGTCTTCAAGCCTAAAAGATTCTGGGAGCTTCTAAAACTTTTAAAATTTCATTCACTTCCCTTAGGCTTTTGAATTTGGATCAGAACGAAGTGTATGGTTTTGATCTGGCTGAAGTACACTGTGAAGTGTAGGATCTCTCCGTCTAATCTTTGGCCTCTCCGCTTCCACTTGTGCTTTTGTGTGTGTGTGTCTCAAGAAGCCACTATTGCAAAAATGCCCTAAATTTCCATTTGGTTTTTCTTCTGTAGACCTTAGGCAAAGTTGTGGCAACCTCTCAAAGCATTATTTCTCTTTCCTGCCTTCAAAGACTCTCCTAGACGGTTGTTACCTACCCACTAAAAGAGAGAGGGGCTAGATAGACTGCTGAGGCCCAAGGTCTTTCCAATTCTAGGAGCCACTATAGACAAGCCTGTGTCCCTAATTGTCATCAGCCTAAATGTGTTCATTACAAAGAGTCTGGGAAGCAGCAGTTGGTGAATGTGGAAGTCTTTGGATTTAGAATTAAATCCACCATACACAGCTGCTTAACATGTCATGGGTAGTACCAGTTTAGATAACATGAGAGCCTCTACCTTGCTGTTCTGGCTCTTGATGCAAAGCAGGAAGTATGAAAAGCCACCCAGGATTTCTTTCATCAGCTGTGTGGGTAAGCAAGTGACTTACGTTGGCTCTGCCTCAGATGTGAAACTTGGGTTGGGTGGTTGGAATGGTGTGTTTGAATCCACATGACTCTGATGTCAGTGATTCTGCCTGATAGTTGTCCTAAGGCAGTTCTCTAAGCTGTAGTGAGCCAGAATGTGGGTGCTACTCTCTTAAGGAGGAAGTGCTCTCTGTCCTCATAATTTCAGAACAGTAACCATGTGGGTTTGCTGCAGCAAAAATAGCCAAATCGCACCTTAAAACTTTCATAGATTAGAATGGGAATAAAATTTTGTTAATCTTTAAAGTGTGTCTAGACTCTTTATTAAGGAAGAAGCTGATTCTAGAGCTAACATTATTAATTAATGCAAATACTTTGTAAATGAGTTTAAGGTAACAAACGTTTTCATTAAATAAACTGTCAAATCATAATCCAAAGAAACCCATCTCTCTGTTCTGCCGATTGTTCTTAACCTTTTTTCAAGGTTGTAAAAATGGATTCTCATTATTATACTGTTATACAAGTGGTCCTTTAAAGGACAAGATCAGCGAAGCTAGAGATGGGCTGAAGGGAGAAGTGTTTGCACAGAGGTAATAAAAATGTCAGATTAACAGCTGATTAAACAAGGTGAGCTTTCAGCTGCATACTTGATTATTCGGGTGGGGGTGGAAGCCTCTTTTTTGGAGAGAGAGCCTTAGAAGGTTAAGGGATTGTTGGTTTAGAAGCAAAGAAGAACCAGAGGTGCTTGAAATCATGAATGGAACTTTTCTCACATGTTCATAATACTAGAAGAAGTCCAGTGAAACTGAGTGCCTAATCTAGCACTAATGCATTATTAATTTAAGCAACTCGCTGCCCCCCAAATTAGATTCACAGAAGATGGCTTATAATGACTGTTAGACGTCTATAAATATCATTCCAGTGTACTTGAGTGAGATGCATGGTTTGTTCAGATCTATTTTGATCTTGATGTTAAACAAGCATATAATATAGTGTTATAGGATTTTCACCCTTTGTTAAAAATTAATTTTGGGGATTTTAGTTTTAGGGGCAGATGTCTGTCTTTGGGCTACTAGTACCCTTGGTCACACTCTCACTGCAGCTGTGGTAGCTCAATTCTGCAGTATTACAGATTAATAAATGGGATGGTGTGTGTCTAGGGAGAGGTACCAATAGTAAGAACTTGTTGGTTGCTGTGGGAAAGATCAGAAATTGGTTGTCTAGCAGAAGATTTCAATCCTTCCTGGAAGTTTTACAGCAGTGGTACTCAGTGGCTCCTATAGAGTTACATTCACAAATAGCATCCACCAAAAAAGCCACATTTTGCTTCCATCCCTGGCATGAGACCTGCACCTCAAGGAGAATTGCACCTTACCTGTTCTTCCGGGGGCATCTGTTTCAAGGTGGAAACCAACTGTTGACCACATGCTCCGCTGGGCAAGAGCTTTCTCCATTTTCCTGAAACATGGAGCAGGTGCCATGTTGTGGAATGGCACTTAGAAGAGCCACAGGAAGCATGTCCAAGAGCCACATGTGGCTTGCAAGTCACTGAGTATCACTGATTGACCAAGTGTGTAGAATCCTCCATTCTTCCACCCAAGAAGTATGATGGACTCTGTGATAGTGCTACCCACTGAGGTATCTCCTCACATCTATCATTCCCTCCTGCCACCAGCAGGCTATTAAGTAGCTGCTGCTTGAACCAATAGTGGGCCTATCACTATAGTGTTGACACTATAGGTATAAGCCACTGATAACATTTTAAAGTTACCCAAAACCTGGTGGATGTGATAGGGTTGGGAAGTGGGGATCTGGCGCCAGATTTGGCAAACATGCTGTGTGAAGCCACGATAATCCCCTCCTCCAAAGGCGGCTGTTCTCATTTGTTTTTGTACTCACTCAAAACAAAACTTCTATGTGATTTTTCTCTCTCTAATTTAAATATAGGTGTCCCCCCCGTTGAGTTTTCTTTGGGAAAGTTTAAGACTGTCTTGCTGAACAGAACCCTTCCGACAGAAGCGGTCTTGAGAAATATTGCCAGCAATGCGACGGTGGTTATCTTTCAGAACCACGCCCACCAGAAGAACATAATCATTTCCTTTGATAAGGTATTTGCAATACTGTAGTTCGTTGTGAAGTAAGCACCCCTGATGTCTCATGCGCACTGCACCAGACCCTACAATGTGGTTGATTTTATGACAAACCCAGCACTGCTGGCCCTACAATTGTCTGTACAAGGATTGCAGCTGCAGGGGTGGTCTTGGGCACCCAGTGTTGGCCTGGGTCATATGTTACTTTCTGTTTAAGGAGAACAGAGTGGGTGTGGGTGGTTTGAGCCTGATGTTTGCTTTGCTCATACCAGAGAACAAATTGTTTCTGTGAACAGGATGAATGGGATGAAAAGAAATGGCTATCTATCCAGTCCTGCCAGAGCAAGCTTGGGGTTGACTTTTTTAGAGGATACTGAACAGCTTCATTGCCTTTATGTGTTTCTTCCTCACATCTGAGATCCATAGTGGGAACAAAGGAGCTGTGGGGAAAGAGAACTCATTTCTGAGTTTCTAGGACCATTTTCCTGAAAATATAATAAAAGCTGCCAGCAGTGTTAATGTTTTGCTGCATCTGGCAAGGTTGAAAACGGTTCTAAATGCGGTTAAGCTATTTTGTTGTGGGATTTTTTAAACATTTGTTTTAAGGTGTTTGTATCTTGGCTGTCATCGTTATTATGAAACGATCTTATTCTTCAAAGGTGAAATTTAAAAATAAAAATGGATTTTATTACCCTTTCTGGTACAACAACATTTGCATGTAGTGCCATAAGATTCCCCTTTGGGGCTGAATCACTAGATACAAAACCCTGAATTCTTCTTGTTCCCAATTGTCCCTGACAAAGAGGCCAGAATTCCTGCTCTCGGTTCATGGTTTTAAAAAAGGGGGGAAAAAACCCACTCGTAGTGAGGTATGGCTCTTGCTTTGTTTGTTGTGAGCTTGAAGTGGCCACACAAACTCTTGCTCCTACAGCCTACAGTATTTCAGGTGCTGTGGGTGTTAACATTGATACATGAAGAGATTGTCATGTCCCTCTATAAGCAGTCACTTCTTCTGCTTCTTAGAAGGCTTCTGTGAACAGCTCTGGAACTGGAGTAGATCAAGCGTTGGTGTCTCTCCTTCGGCCTCAGCAGAGTGTGTGTACCTGGTATTTGCGAGCAGTGGATGCTGATCAGGTGTTGAGCACCGCTGTGGCTGTCTCCTATACAGAAAGAGGTACGTTTCTCTCATTCTCTTGCGCTTAGATTGCTATGTTCTGTAATGCTCTGTAATCCTATCACTTTGATGTAGAAAAGAAACTTTAAGTCTTCTGTTCTTCATTCTACTGGAGTCGAGGTTTTACTGGGAAATCAGGCTGAGCCATGGGCATGCTTTATACTTGAAGTCAGACTGCAGGACCTCCATATTCTCTTCTTCCTTTCCTTCCATCATGTGTAGCTCAGTAGTTAAAGGCTTCTGCTTTTTTGGCAGGTCATAGCTTTGTATTTTAAATTCTCCTTATTTGCAAGAAAGAGAGAATTACCATAGTTTGTGGTGTGGGCCTAATGGCAAGCTGTGGTTTGCCACAAAAGTAGATCTCTTTTACAGTTGAGCTGCCTACAAGGCAGCAGGGGTTTCTGAACACATGGTTTTGCTAGGCTTGTTTCTGCAGCAATAAAGAGTGGCTTGTTCATGGCATGTGAATCACTCCACTATGTTCCAGTTGGTCTTACTTATCCTTAGATTTAAAGGTCTCATGGCATTACTTCTTCTACCTAGATTTCCCATTATTTCCTTGCTGGTGGCTATTGTTTTCCCCTACTCTACCACTATGAATTAGGCTGAAATGTGAGTTTAAAGGATTTTGTAATGTTTTTGCACCACTGGCCATCCATGCCTGGAATTCCTACTCAACTATTTGTGTGTGTTTTGGCAAGCTCTGGTGCCTGTGTCCCACTATCTCCAGGTCTATGTTTCAGTGGATGATGGCTTACAAATAAGGAATTAGTTTCGTGAATTCATCTTTTCCCCTAGAGTGACTTCTTTTTCAGACATTAATTACTGTCTTTGTTTCTGCCTAGATCCAATCCCTGGTGGCTGTAATCTGGAGTTTAACTTGGAAATTGATCCTAATATCTATATAGACTATAATTTAGCTGAGACACATATAAAGTTTGCCCCAGCAAATCTTGGATACCCAAGGTATTTACAGCAACCTCTCATCTGCAAAGAACCTCGTATTGGGGGATATATTAAAGTGGGGGTCAAACTATGGAGACCTCTCAGTGAAATCTGACATTTGTAAAGGCAACTGCGCACTCTCTCCCCAACATGGAAACAGGATTTGCATCTGTGGTAGGGAGGCGTTATGGTGAGGAGGATTGGGACAATCTGTAGTGTGGACTAGAGATTTAAAATTTGCAGGATTTGTGTTAGTGTTTAAGATGTCACTAGGGGTGTTGTGTGGTTTCCGGGCTGTATGGCTATGTTCTAGCAATATTCTCTCCTGACGTTTCGCCTGCATCTGTGGCTGGCATCTTCAGAGGATCTGATAGTGAAGATGCCAGCCACAGATGCAGGCGAAACGTCAGGAGAGAATGCTGCTAGAACACGGCCATACAGCCCGGAAACCACACAGCACCCCAGTGATTCCGGCCGTGAAAGCCTTCGACAATATATTGTCACTAGACTTCTGCAGGATTTCTTAAGCCAATCAGACCAAAGCTTATGTTATCTACCTTAAAAGCATAACATGCATAACTGATAACAATATATAAAACTATTCAATTTTGTTTAATAATATGAAAAATTAAGTGAAATTGTGAATATTTCCCTATTAGAGAAAGTTGAAAACTGCTGCACTGTGTGCTGTCTTAGCACATGTATCAGGAGTAGGGAAAATTCTTGGAAATCTTACATTTTGCAGTCAATAAGAATGTATTATTTGAGCAAAACCAGGTTACTGTTATTTAAATAAATACTCTTCAATCTTCTAGAGGTGCAAACCCTCCCTCATGTGATTCTGGGACTGGCCTGGACACAAGGTGGAGATTGTACTACGAGATCTATCAGTATTTCCTACCGGAGAATGATCTGTCTGAAACGGCATTTATGAGCCATGTGAGGAAAATGTCTGAGGTACAAGACATTGAAGCGAGTGGCAGCAGAGTAAGTAGCATGACTTTGTGTTATATTGAGGGGACTACAGTTGCTGCTGTTTAACATCCTTTTACTTGGGGAAGACACAATCAACAAAGAACGAGCTGGACTGCAGTCATACATTTCATCCTGACAACAACGCTGTTCACCTTAGCAGGAAAAAGCCCTCAGAGCCCCACTCCATTGCAAATACTGACTTTTAAGTCTACACAAGGAGGAACCTTCAAGGACTTGCGGCGTGAATTTTCTTCTCCCCCATTGTCTCCTCATTCCCTTCCTTGAAAGCTCTCATAGCTTCTCCCCTTTCCTGCCTCCTCTTCTTCCCATTCACCAGTCAACCTACCTTTATCTTCTCCACATACTGTTTTTCCTCCTACCTTATCCTACCCTGACACCTCTACCCAGGAAAGATATGGCCTAGTTGCAAAGTGGGGAACTTGCAAAGATTTGTGAAGGGCACCCATTTTCTTCTGTCTCAACTTCCTTACACTATTTCCTCTTTTTCCCAACCTGGAAACCCTCATATTTTCAACCTCTTCTGCTTCCTTCTCTCCTTTCCAGCCACCCACAGCATTTTATCCACACCTCCATCTTCAGCTATATTATTTAAATTTATTCATTATAACACAACTTTCGACACAATGAAGACTCAAAGCATCCTACTTCATTCTCCTATTCTCCATTTTATCCTCAGAAAAACACTGTGAGGCAGGGAAAGACTAGGAGTGAAAGACCTTGGATAAGGGCCCTGTAACGGAAGAGCTTGCTTCCGGCCACTCCTTCATAAGAAACGTGGGTTGGGATTTTGTTATTAAGCATGCAAAAAATCACTGAAAAAAACACGGTTCTTAGAAAAATATATTTTGATGTTTATTGAGTTCTGCACCTGCTCAATAAACTGAGAATGCAAAAGTAACAGTTAAAACAATAACTTAAAATTTCCAGTAGCGTAGCTTTGTTACAACAAAATTCAAGCAGAGACTAAACACTTAACTATAACTAAAAATATCTACTGGCAGAGATTAACGACCCAAAACATAGATAAATAACAGGCAGAGTTTACAGACAGAGCAACAGCAAGAATAAAGAAAGATAGAAAAGTAGGCTAATGAAATGCTGAAAGGCAAATTATACAGAAATTATCTGTCAGCTGATGTAAACGAACCAATAATTCTTTTCTTATAATTAGCTGAGTCAGCTTGGCAAAAGTCAAAAGTTGCTAACAGGTGTTAATCATTTGAGTTCTAACTAAAAGGAACATGCTCTACAGCTGGGGCTCTACACTTAGCCAAAAAAGCTACAAAATAGAGAAATTTAAAATGATAGACTCAATTTCTCCACAGGCCCCTCCCCAAGCCCATCATGGAAGGATGAGGCAGTCTGTCTGACCCTACCCCACCCTCCCAAAATATGGCTAGATAAAGGGAGAAAGAGGCAGCCTACCTAACTAGTTAGCTGGGTGCTAATTTCCTTGCCTCAGACAGCCCAGGCACCGCTTTTCTTCTTTCATGTGGGACAGGCACCACCTCCCTCACCTTGGCATGCCTCCCTCAACTGATACAGGACTTGTTCAGGCTTGGCTGGGCGCTGCCCTCTGCCTTGCTTTGCATGGGGCTGGGCAGAGCATCGGTTGTTGTCTTGCCTTGAGCAGGCGGAGGTACCACCCCTGTTCTGTCTTGTCACATGGGGTTCTTGCTTTACTTCAGGCTGGCTAGGTGCCACCAGGTGTAGGAGTGGGCCATCTGCCCACAGGGATGTGTCGAGGTGCTCTTAATAGTCAATCTTGGCACTGCCTGTGAGGTAAGTTCTGCTGGGAATGGCTAACTAGCCCTAAGTCATCCTGTAAGTTTTCAGGGTAAAATGAGAATTCAAGATTTTAGTCTGAAACTGCACCACACTGGCTTTTGTGGATTGGCTGCTGTTAAGCATTAACAAGTAGCTAGACCTAGGTCAGTCATGCAAGGTATGTGATGACAAATCACTGTGTTACCCAAACTGATGGGAGTCTCTCCATTTCAGAATGAGGAATTCTTGACTTAGCAAAAGCTCAGCGTCTTTGTTTCGTATGTATACAGAGATCAGCTTTTGCAAGAAATTCCGCAGGAGAGCAAATAAAGTTTAACAAATATATTTAGGGATAATGGGGGTACACAAGCACACAATGATCAAAGCAGCAGAACGCGCACCCAGCCCTAGGATATAAGCAGTGTAGAGGGGATAGGTTGGGAATAGTGGAGGAATTGGGGGAATTCTCAGGGGTGAAACTGTACCAGATCCTGAAGTGACATTGGGTCTGTGAAGCAGAGTCCAGCCACCTGAACTGGGCTCCAAGGAAGCAGGGTAGAAAGCAGGGGACACACAGCAGCAACTGAACCATTTACTGGCTCAGAAGAACTGGGCGGAACAGTGTGGCCAGACCAGTGGTCCAGATACTCTGAACATTGAGTGTTGGGCACTGGCCTATTTTAACATGCTAAAAGAGCTTAATCTCCCAGGACAAAGGATAATCCTGCTTTTCTGGGGAAAGACAAGAGACTGACATCAAACCTTAAGTGTTGGATCATTAATTTAATAGGTTGAGGCTTTGGCTTGATGGGTCAAGCTTCGGAGTGCCTGAAAGGGGGAAGGTAGCTGATTGAATTACAGCTATAGAACAAGGACAATGTAAATAAAGTGGTCGTTTGAGAGATTAGTCAGAGGAAGAAGTTCTTGGATTAGTACAATACTTGGCAGGAACACTTGGGGCAAACGCATTAACAAGTCTGTCTCTGCAGGGATGTATAGTCCAGAGCTGGAGATGGGAACGCTCTCAGGGCAAGGGAATTATGTTCTCTTACCATTAAGTCATTCAAAAAGGATGTGTGACAGGTATTTTGCATGGCTGATTTGGTGAGGGCAAGTCCAGATAAGCTTTTACTGTGTCCTTGTGGGTATAGTAGCCAAGGCAGAAAATTGGCTCCCCATTTTGGCACTGCTAGGTACCCCAGGGGTTGGCAGGATGGGTAGAGGCATCACTTTCTTAAAATAGAGTTCTCCCCCCCACACCATGGGTCAGTCTGGTAACAGCTTGGTGGGTCCTGTTGGTCCTTGCCCTAATTATTTCTTTCTTGAGGACCAAAAATAATCAGTTTATTAAGACTACAGGCACTCCTTTTGTCATTCTGGGTTTTTTTTTAAATCCCCCAATGTGCTTATTTTTATTTTAGATTTTTCTGCAAACTCAAGATGTTTTACAGGTTTGTAGAAAGATCTGTCTTGTTCTTGCAAGGGTCCAATCTTCAAATATTTTCAGTTTTGGCTGACCTGGCTATTAAAATATAGATGCAAGATTTCAGTTCTTCATCAGACTGGGAAACTGAGAACTTAACACTGGAAATTTCAGACTGAGAATACCTAGTGGTGGGTTTCTCTTATAGCCATGTGTGTTCCATCTCTGATCCCTAACGAGACATTGTCGGGGGCCAGGCCCTACTGGCCATCTGTAGAATGCAAATGAAATGGAGGAGGTAGCTTGTTCTTGGTCCAGCAAGACTAGCCTCACTCTCCAAGGTCTGAGTCTCATACTGAGATCTGTCGTGGTGGTGTAGCTTGTGTCATGTTTGCACCAAGAGAAAGCACCACAGTTCATTTTACCATTATCTTGGGTAATTGACCCTGCCCAGGGCACCTGGCTGAAAGAACTGTTCAAGAATTGGAGGAGTTTCCCTCTGTACCAGGAGACTTGAGCAACAGTAGAATTCTAGGAGACTTGAGCAACAGTAGAATTCACTGGGAGCCACTAATAACAGAGGGTAGTAAGCAGTGGTGGGATTCAGCAGGTTTGCACCACTTCGGCAGAACCGGTTGTTGAAATGGTGCTTGTAAACAACCAGTTGTTAAATTATCTGAATCCCACCACTGGTAGTAAGCCTGAAACTCCTGGTCCCCCACCCCCCACCCCCCGGAGATCTGGGTTGATATAGCTGTACTGTGAGCTTGATACAATCTTGGGCAAGTCTCTTGCCGCAGCATAAGATCCCTTGGAGTGATGTAGGAAGATTAGGATTGCCCCATCAACGCTGATCTTTGTTCCTTGAAGGATGGGATTCAAATGTGATGATACACAACAGAACTATGTTGGTTTCATAAACAGCTGACTTTTTCTGGACTCTGTTTCTTGAGCGGAGATATAACTTGAGAAAACAAATGCTTTTCAACTGGCGTGTCAGGAGAAATGGAGGGGATTAGAAATGGTTGCTGTAACCTATGGGCCTGTTTCTTTTTTGTTTTGTTTTCTAGATGATGACCTTAACTAGTGAAGACAAAACTGAGCTGTACTTCTCATCGCTCCCTAGACAAGGAGTGATTTACAATGTCATAGTGAGGGATCCACTGTGGAACACATCTGCTGCATATGTACCTATTCACACATATGCATGTAACCTGAATGCTGCGGTTGATAACTGCTCCTCTCTTAGTAAGTCAGCAGAATGGATATTAGAGAATGCACCTTCCAAGTGTTTCGGCCAAATGAGTGGGGAGTAGTGGGGGTGGTGGATGTCTCACCTGCATCTGTTCTTTATAAATAAGGTAGATGCATCACTGTCTGGATTTAGTCAATTTCCTGAGTGCTACTTGAGGTCAACCTAACTTTGGTTCTGGGTGGAAACATTGATTTGATCTCCATTCACATATTGTTTGAATGCTACAGTCTCTTCCTACCGTGACTGGATTCACAGGGTCACCATGAAAGAAGCTGGTTGTTTCATTCTCATTTGTCTATATGGCAAACAAAAACTGGGAGGAAGACTGTACAGACAAAAAGGAACTGGGTCTCTGTCCTCAATAGAGCAAGTACTGTTGTGGTGATACATTCTAGATTTCAAAAGGAAATTCTCTCTGAAGATAGCATTGCTAGTGTGGTTTGACTTCCTTCTGTGAAGGACATAATTGGAAACAGCGGCTTAAAGTGATAATTGTGCTAGCTAGAAGTTCCTGGCTGTGCTAGAAGCCTTCCCTGACTATTTAGATGATATCTCTCTTTTTAAAAACTGCATTTCCCCTCCTCTTTGGAATGATTAAAACGCTTCTCTGGTTTTAGTGGTTTCCTTTTGAGAGCTGTCTTTAAATCATTTGATAACTGCAGAAGACTGGCTTGGTCTTGACATGGTTCCGAGACGCCAGTCTCAACAAACTTAGTGGTCATTTCTGATTTGCACATTCACTGTTCACACGTGGCAATCAAGAGGCTTCATTCTTTTCAGCCTGTTGATTATCATGACTGATATTGCCGAAGTTGAGAAGAAGGGTTTGTGAGCCAAGGGATCCCCAGACTTGCTCACTGAGTGGCAGATACATTCCTTTTCTGTTGAAGTTCTCCAATTGTTCTCTTGAAAAAGCCATGTTTCAAAACATCTTCTGGATTTAGGTGGTGGCTAGCTGGCTGAAATTGGCTCTCAGTCATTCCTTGAAGGAAAACTCTTTCTGGCCATTGCTTCATGCCTCTCTGTGAATTCAGTCTGCATTTCTTTCCTTCTGCAGGAAGACTCTCCACCAAACTGTTCTTCACCATGCTTGCCATCCTTGGTTTTTTTGTCTGTTTCTTTGGACACCGTTTCTGGAAAACAGGTATTTAAAAGAGTGAGGCTGTACTTCATAGGGGCTCTGTTTCCTCCATAAGTGAACTTGTCTAATTGGAATGCTGCAGGGTAACTTAGCTCGTGTATTCTAATGTGAAACTTGACAGTTTTCAGACAGAATCTCACTCTGTCCCTAAAATCAAATGTTACGCATGCTTCATTCTTGCAATAGGAAGGACCTGCTTTCAATGAGTGCAGGCCTAAGCATCTGTGAGTCTTAATGACTTAGGAATGCCACTGGTTATCAGGAGGATAACTCCAAGCAAGGACTTGTATAGAGGTAGACAGTAATTTCTGGTGGTAATACTTCTGTTTTTCTGCACTGGGAATAGTTGAATGATCAATCTCACCAAACTTCTGTAAGACGGACCAGATTTAGTTTCTGCAACAACAGTAGTTGACTTTAAGGAGGTGTACTGAAATTGGCAAATCAGAGAGTGGGTGCCTCTACTAATGGAATGAATCCATAGACTCAGCCCTGAGATGTAATTGAGATCCTATGTTCTGACCCCACGCCTACATGAAGGATATGAGGACCTTTTTAGAGTTGCAAAGAAGTGAGGCTTTGTTCAGTTTACTTTTTATAACATAGTTGGTGCCTTTCCCCCATCTTTCTTTCAGCTTCTTGGCTCTCTTTTATCCTTATACAATAGCCCTGTGAGATAGGTTAGGCTGGGGTACTGTCAGGACATGGGTTACAAACTGAACTTCATGGTACAGTAGGGATTTGAACCAAGGTCTTTCTCTTCTAAGCATTACACCGAACTGGCTCTCTTCCTGATAACACTGTTTTAATAAAAGCTCCTATTTTCTTTAGATCTGTTCTTCATGGGTTTCATCTTCATGACATTCTTTTTCTTTATCGTGATTACCAGAACAACTGACCTCCATTATGACGGTAAGAAGAGACACATACTACTTTCATGCTTCTGATTTGAAAATGTGTCTCCTGTGCTGTTGCATCTCCATCTTGGCTTACTGAACAATTAAGATTAAGATCTTTCGGAGTAGCATCTGTAGGCTCGAACAAGCTCATTACGCAAGTTCTGGGACTGTCAGTTGTACAAAGTGGCCATGATTGGTGGTGGAAAGTGCCATCCAGTGGTAGCTGACTTGTGGTGACTCCACACAGTTTTCAAGGCAAGAGACATTCAGAGATGGTTTGCCCTTTCCTGCCTCTTCAAAGCAACTTGGGGTTCCTTGGTGATCTCCCATTCAAGTACTAATTAGGGCTGACCCTGCTTAGCTTTGACAAGATTGGGCTAGCCTAGGCCAACAATGTCAGGCCAAAGTTAAGGATGCTTTAATATCATCACTGGGTCTCCTTTAATATCATCCAGTCCCCAGTTAAACAACATTGAAAGTGATGCTGTTTTGGGGTGGATTATCCCCCACCGTAAAACAGCATCACTTTCAATGTGGCGTAGTGGTTAAGAGCAGATGCATTCTAATCTGGAGGAACCAGGTTTGATTCCCTGCTCTGCCACTTGAGCTGTGGAGGCTTATCTGGGGAATTCAGTTTAGTCTGTGCACTCCCACACACGCCAGCTGGGTGACCTTGGGCTAGTCACAGCTTTTCGGAGCTCTCTCAGTCCCACCCACCTCACAGTGTGTTTATTGTGAGGGGAGAAGGTCAAGGAGATTGTAAGCTCCTTTGAGTCTCCTACAGGAGAGAAAGGGGGAACAGAAATCCAAACTCTTCTTCTTCTACTAAACTGAGGACCTCAGATTCTCCCTTTAAATCCATGCCAAAGGGGGTGGATTTAAAAAGAGAATCTGGGGAAATTTGGGGGGTGCCTGCTGTCAGGGGTGCAATTGTTAAGCTAGCTTCGGACATGAATGGGGGGGGGGGTTGAACCCGAGAACCCACTCCTTACCTATGTCCTTGCCCTACAGCAGGGGTGGGCAATTATTTTTTCCATGGGGCCACATAAGAAACAGAAAATATTGTGGAGGGCCGGGCCAAAAGGCTGAACTCAACAGAACTTAAACAGAGCTAAAAAATGAAGACAGATTTAAGACTCTCTTGGTGGTTCAACATTCAGGGAAACTTAAGGAGTTGCCAATTTGGTTTTCTGAGAGGGTCTCTGAACCTTTTACAGTTTTATGATGAGTAGAAACTCAAAAGGATTTTTTCCTAGTTTGCAAATGCATCAAAGCTAACAAAGCTTCCCCTGTTGGATTTCCTCCTTTCAGGGAGATGTCATCAAGATGAAGGAAGTCTGGCACAGAGTAGAAACCCTTACTCCCAAAAGAAGACTTCTAAAATATGTTCGCACTCAGAAAAAGAAGCTCCCCTAGAGAAAAGTACCACCATGCCTGACTAAACAGAGAAATGTCAAAATGCCAAGACTCCACTTCTGTTGTTCAAGGTGTTCTGCAGATGAGGGTAAAAACCCTGTTCTTACATAAAATTGAAAGAGCCGATCAGCAACTAGCTTTTTAGGCTAACCAGGTCAGGGAACTCACTGCATAAAAATCTTAAATAAATGCACCACTTGAAGAGGGACCTCTTTCCTTAAGCAGCATGTAAGCACATGTGAGTTCATCCACTTATGTGCCAGCCACATCAATAACAAAGAGATTCTGCCCCTGCAGAAGTGCCTAAGGTGACCCCTCCATAACCGCATAAGGCTGCAATAACCCACTCTCAAGGCGATTAGGAACTGGAAATTAACACCGGCAGGCATATTGCACTTCAGAGGGAAGTCCCTGCCCGGGATGAATGCAGCCCAAGAAAACTTCAGGCAGGTGCACCAACCTATAGCTCTAAAACCCTAAAAGAAACAACTTACAAGGGAGTTTTTAGAGAAAGTAAACGGGGTGAGCAACCGAAGCCGGTGCAAATCTACTCAGATCTCAAGAGAAGTTCCTTCCCAGCAAACGCCGGCTGGGTTGGGAAGTGCGATCCTGTTTCCACTGGGTCAGAAGTCTCCCTCCTCCTGAAAGGGGGCTTGCTTCCCAAGAAGGATGCATGGGAGCACAGCCTTCTGTTTGCAAAGTTGGATCCCCCTTTTTGGAGTTCTTTTCCGAGGCTCATGCGGAAAAAGCGCGCGCGGGCACACACACCCCCATGGGAGAAACTTTTTCCAACCCAACTGTGCTCTCTGCTAAGGGTTGGTGCCTGGTGGGGTGAAAATGAGCCCAGCTCACCCAGAGAAAGAAGAGGAGAGTTGCCTGCACAGGAAGAGGAAAGGGTGGGAGAAGAGCGTGGAGGGTGCAGCGGGGCAAGTTTGGTACTTCCGATCCAAGGAGAGGAGGCGGCACTTTTTTTGCAGCTTAAGTTGCCGAAGCAGCTCCTCACAGGTCCGGAGAGGAGTCCTCAGAGTGTCAGGGCGGGCAGCGGACCTAGAGGGGAGTGCATCCAAGACAGGCAATTTTGGCGATGGAGGCACAGCAGCCCGGTGGCAGCAGCGAAGCGAGGCTCTGCAGCGACCAGTCAGCTGCACGAGACAGCCAAGGAGAGCCGAGCGCGCGGAAAAGAGGGGAACGCTCCAGAAGGCAGTGCGGCAGCGCGGGAGGCTGCCGCACTGCCTTCTGGGGTGTTCCCCTCTTTCCCGCCCTGTGTGCGCTCGGCTCTCCTTGGCTGTCTCGTGCTGTTGACTGGTCGCTGCAGAGCCTCGCTTCGCTGCTGCCACAGAGCTGCTATGCCTCCATCGCCGGAATTGCCTGTCTTGGATGCGCTCCCCTCTGGGTCCGCTGCTCAACAAGAGGCCTCCGCGGGCCAGTCAGGGTCATCTGGCAGGCCGGATCTGGCCCGCGGGCCTTATAATGCCCAGGTCTGCCCTACAGGGTCACCATAAGCCAGTTGCAACTTGATGGCATTTTACACCACCACCAGGTCTTCGCGAACTGCAGTATGAATTATGCTGCAGTGCCCAATGATATTGAATACTGGTATTAATAAGACCTGTGTTCTAAAGGTATTCTCTTAAAAGAGCATGGTTCTAACCCATATGACTTCAGAGGTGTGCTTTCATTGTGCGGACATGGCTCGCTGGAATCTTATTAGCTGCACAGGTGGTTGAATAATATTGTCAGTGGGTGAGAACAACTTCCTGGCCCTTAACTATGACTAGCAAAAACTGGAATACATTCTTCAAGTAATTTTCACAGAATACCAACTGTTGTTCAGTTCTATAGGCTGAAGAATGCCACTGTTTCAACTCTTCTTCATTTTTTAGTTCTGGCCTGAGGTGGCTCGTTCTGTGGTTATGTTTCTGATGTCAGACTTCTTGACTACTTAAGGAGGGCAGTTCTAAGTAAATAATTGCAAAAATGAAGATTCGGATTTCTTAACCTGTAACACTGCTTTTTCCCCTTAAGCCAGGGGTGTCCAACTCTGGCATCCCAGATATTCTTGGACTATGATTCCCATCAGCCCCTGCCAGCATGGCCAATCTGCCTTAAACATTTTAAACCCTCAGGTCTCCAAATGAAGAGCCATGAGACTCCCTGCACCTTTTTGGGAGTTCTGTTTCAGAATACAAAATTTTATTTGCACAGTTTTAAACAATGTTTTAAAGGGACAGTGTCTGGCATTTGCTACTCCCTGTTTTCTCTGCTGAGCTCATAACAGTAATTCTGGCATGTATGTAATATGAAATACTACACCAGTGATGGCGAACCTTTTCGAGACCGAGTGCCCAAATTGCAACCCAAAAACCCACTTATTTATCGCAAAATGCCAACATGGCAATTTAACCTGAATACTGAGGTTTTAGTTTAGAAAAAACGGTTGACTCCGAGGCGTGCGTTACTTGGGAGTAAGCTTGGTGGTAGTCGGTGGCTTTGCTTTGAAGCAACCGTGCAACTCTTCCAATGGGTGAATCATGATCCTAGGAGGGTTTACTCAGAAGCAAGTCCCATTGCCAGCAACCGAGCTTACTCCCAGGTAAAGGATCGTGCTTTAGTTCTTTGCATGAAAATCAGTGGGGTTTAACAGCTTAACAGGGTTACCTATACTGCTTCCCCAAAACTAGATCTTAGGTTTAATGCTAATAATCAAGCCCAGTGGCCCAGGCCAGCCTGGATGGGGGGGGGGGGGCGATTTCCCCCCACACGACGAACTCTGTTTGCGCATGCCCTCTGAGTGCCACTTCTGGCACCCGTGCCATAGGTTCGCCATCACTGTACTAGACTGTAACCTTAAGGGAAGAGAAAGAGGAATATGCATATGTTGCTGATATTTGTTGTTACTGTTTGTAAACTGTCCATATTCCTTTTGCTTCCCCACCCACCATTGCCAGTGAATGTTGGACTTACAGCACTAGCTGGAGTTGCCGGCGGTCTTCTCTTGGTAGCGTACTGGTGGAGATTTGGCGTTGTGTTCCTCTGCATGTTGGTTGTAGGACTAGTGCTGGGCTTCCTTGTTGCAGCAACCGTGTTCTTCACTCCCTTGGGTAAGCTACACAGTATCGCTTCCTGTGATCTCTGTCTCATCCCCTAGAAAAATTTGAACAGTTCATTAAACTTAATATTTAGATAACTCCTCTCCCAGTTTCTGACTTCCATTGCCTAAGGCTGCCTTTGGAAGGCATGATGGATAGTAATGAAATACAGATTTGACAAGTGGGTGCACATGGCTTCTTTGCTGAGCTCATGGACTCCCCATGTCCACTTATCATGTGGTGATGGATAGAGCCCTTCCAGGTTTGTTCAAGCTTCAGCTAAATTCTGCATACTAGAGGATCGAGAGAAATGCAAATACAACAGCCTCAGACCTATTTTGATTTGTTGTGATGCTGGGATACAACCTACAGTTCAGACTTGAAAGATGCTGTCAGTTCCCCATGAGCAACCCTACTACTGTGTCTAAAATGGAGATTTGCAGATGTATGAAGTTAGCATTTAATAGAACTTTCTGTAACCAGCCAAGTGTTCTTTAAAACATGTCTGGACTACAATTCCCATCAGCCTCTGCTGGCATGGCCAATTGCCTGATGGGAATTGTAGTCCATGAACATCTGAAGAGCCAGAGTTGGACACCCCTGATGTGGAGTAACTGAGCTGTGGATGTGGCCTAGAGGAATCTCTTGCAAATCTCCCTTTCCAGGGATGCTTTTTAATGTTGACTTTACACAGACACAGTGTTGCCTTTGGCTCATGTTATGAATCTGGTCCTTTATCAGGCAATTACAGAGTTTTCCAAGATGATGCTGTGTTCTGGGTGACATTCTGTTGCATTGCCTTGATGGTTCCAGTTGTTTTTGTCGGCTGTCTCCGAGTAGTAAGTAGCATTTTTGTTTGAATGATTTTGCCATAATTGTTTTAGTGCTTTGATTGTGTGTTCCTGCATGGCAGGGGGTTGGACTTGATGGACCTTGTGGTCTCTTCCAACTGTATGATTCTATTGTTGGGGAGATGAGAAGAGAACCTTATAAGTCAACAAACTTTTATTGGGGCTTTCTCTTAGGATTGCAAAAGGGCAGCTGCCTTCGTCTGCTCTTGTAAAATAAAATATGGGCAAGGACATGAGCCATTACTCAAGAAAGCTCATAAACATTGTTAGTCTCAAAGGTACTACTGGATAGTTGTATATTCCCTTATCTATTCTCTCTCCCCAGCCTTGAGATAACCAGGAACCTTGCTCCTGCTAACCTCAAGGCCTCAAGCCAAGGTCTTTTTCAGTTGTGACAGCACAGTTAACCATCTCAGTGGTCCAGGGAACCAGCTAGCCCTTTCTCTTTCCTTTTTTGATTTTAAACGGCAAATAATATTTTTGTTCTTTCTTCTGATATGTGAATTCTAATTCCTTTGGTACTTTCTTCCCCCACCCACTGCTCTGCTTTGTATTGGATTTCCATTAAATTGTAGAGCGCTCTGTTTAGCGTTGGGTTAAAAAAAAAGGAGGAAATAGTGATGGTAAGAAATGGTGATGTTCTGTAGAGGCAGATTTTGAATGGAGAGAACAAAAAAAATTCATAGCCGTATTAAAACTGGCCACAACTTGGTTGAGGAGTGCATTAAACCTCAGACATACACGAATGGCTTTGAAGGTAAAAATCCTATTATCTGATTTTTCTTTACAGCTGAACATCTTGGCATGTGGCATCGTTGGATCTTACACTGTAGTATTGGCTACTGCTTGCTACTTGTATTCCAGCCTTTCTTACATTGGCATAGACCTGCTCCGGCGGATTCTCAATGATGATTTCAAAAGAGCTTACTCCAGCGTGCCCTTTCAGTCTAATGGTGAGTAGCAGTGCAGACCGGGGTGTGTGTGTGTGAAACCCACTGGTGTAAGCGGCATTACTGCTGGTGCAGATGCACTTACCCTGGTGTTGGGGAGCTGAGCACAGCATGATACTCAAGTGCCAGTACCAGCACATCTCTGGTGCAGGAGCCCATGCTGGAAGGGGCATTCCCAAGGGCAGGCCAGCTTTAGTCAGATTCCTGAGCCCTTTCAGTCCAGGAATGCCCCCATTTGCCAGTGCAGATTTATGTTGGCAAAAAGGTAGGCTCAGCTCATAGATCAGTTCCACAGGGGATGAAAACGCATCTCTGTCAGCTTGCTGGCTGCAGTGCAGCAAGCCTCTTTGGAGGTGCCTTGGCTGCATCATTCTGGCTGTGGTTTAACTATCCTCCCCCCCCCCCCCCCCCCCCCAGGATTGTACTGCCAGTTTTGAAGTTATCTCGTTGAAACGGCATTCTGCCTTTCTTTACTTGGTGCTCTTGAATGATTCAGAGGAAAGAACTTTGCTATACAATTGGTCAAATTCCATGGCTCAGCTCTTGCTGAACTTTGCCTCTTCAGACTGCCTGTAAAGGGTCACATGTTTTGAGTGCCCCCCCTCCCCCCCAGTAAACGCTACATTTAAGAAGAACTGGCATTTGAGATTTAATTACAGCAAAGAACAGGATTCTGGCCTGCTATTGTTGGTTTTCTACATGGTTGTAACATTCAGGTTTGTTCACCTACCTTCACTCCAGCAAGAGCTGCATATGGTGACGTGGCTATCAGTGCAGCTTGGCTGTAAGTGGATTCTCAGCTGTGGCAAATAAGGACAAATAGTATGGTAGTAATGCTGCACAACAGTGAGACTCCCCTGGGCATTGTACTTAAAGGTAAAACCAGAGTCCAAATATGATGCTAGCAGCCCTACAGGGACGAACTGCTAGAGGAAGACTTGAGTAATCCCCTTTTCTTCTGTGCTGCCCTGTTGTGAAGATTAGGTTACAAAGACTTTCCTCTGCCTAAGACACTGGAGACCTGCTGCCAGTTGGAAAAATCCCAGGGTGACATGCCCCAGTGCTGTGATTTGCCATGAGGCAGCTTCATATGGCTATATTGGAGTTTGGAAGAATGCCTGCCAATAGGATGATGCTTATATTCAGACCCTCATTGTTCCATTGGCATTTTAACCTTTTGGTAACCTTAGATGCTCAGGCTCTTTTCTTGACTGGAGGTGCAGCACTTGCCTTGGAAGTCTGAGAGACTGTGGGGTGGAAGCCTTTCCTCTTACCTACCTGAGGCTGTGAATGGCAACATGGGATTGGTGGAGGGCACAGAGGGCTGGTCACCTAATCCATCCCCAAGCTGCCCCAGTGCCCCAGTAGTTATAGTCAATAAAAGCTGTGCCTCCTCAGCAGCCCCCGCCCCCCTTTCGGGCCCTGGGGTTGCACTAGGCTGCTTCATATACTCCAGAGATCTTGTCTTGGACATGGGTGGGGAAGAACTTGACTGCTTTTGCAAATAAACACCAAGAGTTGTCTTGGGAGAATGAATGATTTTTCTTGCTTCCTTTCCTGACCAAAGCAAAAGTGGAGATGTAAATGGTCTGCACTGGGGAAAGATGTCGCACCTTTTGAGAAGATGTAGACATTGCATGGGAAGGGAAGCAAAACATTTCTATCTTCTTTCCACATCTTCTTGTGATATCTTCTTGTGATATCAGAATGACTTTCGGCTGCTGTTGTTGTGCAAGAAATACTGTATGTGCAGAAAGACTTCAAATAAGTGTTGGGGCAGCAAGGGACAAGTAGATCTCAGATTCCTCGGGGATAACGAATGCTTCAAGCAAATAGAGGCCTTTGGGTAGGGAACACTCCATTGAACCAGTTCTTAATTTTGCAGACTTCATCCTTTTGGCAGTCTGGGCCATGCTGGCAATTGGCGGGATAACTGTACAGCTACGTCGCGAGAAATGTGAGGTGCCTTTCCCGCCACACCCTTATCGGCTATGGAGGCGGGAGAGAGAGCGCAGAATAACCAACATCCTGGATCCAAGTCATCACGTCCCTCCCTGGAGAGAGAGAATCCTTAGCAAGCTCTCCCAGGTCAAGGATTTGTTCCACAAAGAGCAGCTGACGGGAGAAAGAACACCGCTGCTGATGTAGCCTGACTGACTGTGTGAAAGAGACTACGGAAACACGGGTGAAGATTTTTAGAGGCATCGGGCGGCACTGAAATCATGCTCTTGCCTAACTCAGTAGAAGATAAGATGAGCCAGGCAAAGACCAACACTTGTCTCAAGAAGGCCTGTGTTCTGTGCAGTACCATGCAGGCACTTAACTGTGGGTAGCGAGGGTCAAGGACACATACGTGTAATGTGTAGCGGAGCGTGTGCATGTGGAGGGAGGGCTGGATGGGGAAGAACTTCATTGGTGAAGTGTGCTACTTTAAAACCTCAGATCTCCAGGAGAACGTCACTTCGGGCACGTGCTCAGTTTTGCCTTTGCTTTGAGCACTGTATGGAATGCCATCCTTGAGCATCGTTTGAGTTCAAATATTGAAAAAGTAATTGAAGACAGATGATGTTGGCACGGTTACAATAATTCAGTGTGGAAAGAAAACTTGCATTGTCCCTCATGGCTGAGAACCAAGATTTTACTTGCATTCAATTCCCATGTGTGGAAGATGAGCAGTTTTTATTGTAAAAATTCTGGAGAATTTTCTATCAGAATGTTAATTGGGTCTTGCTGGGGATAGCAGATAAGCTAATTGTTGTAAAGGCTGAGAAAAATGGTTGGCCACTCTGAAATGGAAGTCCTTTCTTTGGAAGGACAATTTCTGGAATACCTGGGAAGGAATCAATTTGGCAGCTGTTCTTGTGGACATTTTTACAGGAACTGTAAGTTGCTGAAGAGTACTGTTCTTGGCTACAACACTAACAGTGCTATTCTGTGCAGTATTGCTCCAGTCTAAGCCCATTGAAACGAACGGGCTTAGACTGAAGTGACTCTCCTTACAATTTCACTGTAATTGTCACATTCTGCTTTTATGTTTGAAAGATTAAACATGTTTCGAGGCACCCAGGGGACTTTTGTTTGGAGGCCATAATAGATTCCTTGGAAGGGTGTGCAGTGCCTCTTGCAGTAAGCTGAAGCAGAAAGCCAGGCTTGTCTGAATGTGGCAGCTTGTACACACTTGGTGAGAATTCAGGGGGGGTAGGGGTAGGTGCTAATGTAGCAGCAGCCTGGTAAACCAGTGTGCAAAGGCAGGAGTAGTGAGCAGGATAGAAGGGGAAGCTTTCCCCAATATAAAGCCATCTAGGTGAGAACACTGCAAGTTCAAAACCAATTTGGAAGTATTCTGAGGAGCCTGTCACTCAAAGCAATCCCCAGACTTAAGCCATGTTCTTGGAACCTTTGTGGAACAGGAAGCTTCTTAATCTGCTAGGTCACTGGGATTTTGAGATGCCTCGCCATTTATGTGGCCTGCGGTCAAGGTGCCTCCAGCAGGCATTTAGACATGAGAACCTTTAGAAAGTTCCTTTTCTGTGCTTCAGTAATAGAAGCCTATCAAATCTACGAACTTTTTGATAGGTGCACAAGAATCCATCCCTGTAGTAATTTAGCATCCTGTTTGTAACATTCGTCCCCAACAGGCAGGACTAGCAACACCTCCCTCCCTTTCCTGGTCAAATACAGGCCACCCTTATTGAGTTCACCATGGAGACTGTTTGGTTCCTATTACAACTTTCTTGGACTGGTGATTTGGTTTGTATTTGAAAAGTGTGGAGGAAGAAGAGGGATTGTTGACACAACTACACAGATGTGGAACAAGAGAGCTACTGTGGTGTACTCAAGTTGTCTTTCAGATTTAGGATTTGTCAGGAAAACCTCTGGGAGAAGCACCAGGAAAAACTGATCTGTAGTAAGAGGTGAGGCAGCCAATTCGGTACCCTGGCCGCTCTTGTGAGATGCTAAATTCCTACCTGATAGGGAAGGCAAATGTTTCCGTTGCCTCTTTTCATGTTACGGTGCCGATCTAGGGGTTGCATTCTGGCAATCCCATGGCCTCAAATGATGAAACAAATCGGTGTCCTCCCACTCTCTGAAGACCTGCAAGGCAGTGTCAGATCAAAATAGGTAATTGGAAAACTGTTTTTTAAAAAACTAACTTTTGATTATGAGGCAATAAAGAAATGTGGTTAAAGAAGACTAGGGGGAATTCCATAGTTTTTTGGGAACTATTTGGAGATCAAGGGCTTTGTTTTAACTTTGTTAGGGTTAGGTGAAGTAGATGAAGTATTGTTGGTGCTTGCTGACTGGCCATCTTAGTCCTGAGAAACTGCCATATGTGGTCAGAGCTGCTATGACTTTGGGGGTATTTTAACTGCCGTGATTATGACGAAAAACAACTTAACCAACTATCTTTTGATAATAAATGTACTTGAAATTTAAAAGCATCTTTGTGATATAAATGGGGTGGTGGCTTGATCCTTGTTCATGCTGTCTGTTTCGTCCTCTGAGGAAGTAGTCTGTTGTTCCAGAGGTCCCAAATGAAATGCTGCACATGGCACAGAGGTCTAGATTGCAAAGTAAGAGTGCACTGAAATCTGGAAGACATGACTGCAGCGACAAGACATAAGAGCAGAAATAGAACCGTGACTACCTGTTCTCTTTTGGTAACAAGCTGCAATTCAAGGCACCATGGAGAGAAGTGAGAAGGTCCTCTTGTTCTGAAGATAAAGTTAATTGCATTTAGTATTTACATTATATTTTCTGATGGAGTTTTGACTCTTAAGCGCTTAAAGCTCCAAATGTGTGGTTGCATTTGGAATACTTTTCACTGAAAAAAGATACTGGAGCACCAGAAAAGGGCAAGCAAAATTATCAAGTTGGAGCACCATCCCCATAAAGAATAGACTCTAGGGACTTTTAGGTGAAGGAAAAACTAATTGGGGGAAAGGGTTATGGTAGAGGTTAATAAAGCTATATACACCTATCTGGCTAGCCTGATCTCAGATGTTAGAAGCTAAGCATAATCAGCCCTGGTGACTGGTTGGATAAGAAAGCACCAGGGTTGTGATTTAGAGGCAGGCAATGGCAAACCACATCCAAATTTCTTGAAAACTCTGAGGTTGCTATAAGTCAGCTGTGACTTGATGGCACACACACATACATTCAAAAAGACAAACTCATGAGGATAGTTCCATCAATTGCTACTACCTGTGGTGACTGCAGTCTCCAGAGGCATTCTGGGATGCTGTGAATAGTTGATGAGAACTCTCAAAAGACAGAAAATTCCATTTCCCTTTACCAATCTCTCACCTCCTCTATGTCCTGTTCTCTTTTCACTAATGCGGTAGCTCACACCCCCCCCCCCCGGCCCCCGTTTCCTCTCCTATTCTGTGCTGCTCCCCTCTACCTCATCTCTACTCATTTACTTGGCCCTGTCCTTCTACAGCCCTACCCTGCTTGTTCTCACCCTTGCCCATCCCAACACTTCCTCCCACGGTTAATAGGAGCAAGTGGACATTTGGGGCAAACCAGAGATGCCTGGCATCTGGACTTGTCACTGTGGTGGGCATGCTGCTGTAGCTGAAAGATTGAATACTTTGCCTTAATACTGTAGTTAAAACTTTGTGTCTAAGTACAAGAACTGCTCCCTGTACTATTGAAAGGTAGCCAATGGCCCATTATGCATGGAACACTTACCTTGGGGCTTTTTGCTGCTCAGTGGGGTTATTTCTCTGTTCTCTCTCGCATTTCTCTGTTTACACGCGAGGTGGCACTCCACTGCTACTCCACAGCTTGCTAGCTGAAGTCTCCTGGCCCTCTGCTATTCCTAGTTCTCTTGCCTATCAACTTACTCTTAAAGGTACACCATTGCAAGATTGCTGGCTTTGTTAAAGCTCTTTAAATTGCTGTTATATCAATATTGCTGTAACTGCAATTGTGGCAAGGAGGGGGAGGGTGCCCAGCATCGACATGGCCCACCCATCCTAGCAGAGGGGGAGGGAGGGAGTAAGGGGTGGCTTGCAAGGGAGGGAGAGGGGTCCTGGCATGTGGACATGGCCCACCCACCCTAGTGGAGAAAGAGGAGGGAGAGGTGGCATGCAAGGGAAGGAGAAGAAGGGAGAGAGTAAGAAGTGGCATGCAAGTGAGGGGGAGGGGGCCCGGCATCTAGACATGGCTCAACCACCCGAGCGAAGGGAGCGGGGGAGGCAAGCAAGGGAAGGGGAGTGAGGGGAGGGAATGAGGGGTGAAATGCAAGGGAGGGGAAGGGTGCCCGGCGTCCGGACATGGCCCACACACCGTAGCAACGGGAGGGGGAGGGTATATCAATATTGTAGCCCCTTTCAAAAAATGATTCCTCCCACCATGGAGACAAAGCAATTCCCTGGACCACACTCTGCTTCAGAAGGGGATCATGTCCTAGAACTGATTCTCTTTCCCCTCCTTCCCCACACTTGCTTCTGCAGCTGCCATGGGAGGAGAGGCTTGTTATTTCGATGTTCCTTGTTTTGATAGTACTGCATTAATTCTCCCCCCACATCCATTCCCTGAAACCCTTATAGTACAAAGGGAAGGGGGGGCTGAGTGCACAGGACTATTGGGTATATGGTGGGACTACAGATTTTTTGTTATGTCGACATATCATTATGAGAATTCAGGGGTCGGTGTGTGTTAGCTAAGCCCATGTGGTTGAGTTATTTTCTTTGACTTCCATGTGCTAGCTGCCCAAAAATGCTGGCAGGATGAGTAGGAAGCAGGAAGGGCAGGTATGATTGCAATATGAGGGAATGGGAAGGGTGAAGCTAGGTAGGTTGGCTGGGGGTGGAAGGAAGATGTCCAGGGAAAGCTGTGCTCACTAGTAAGTCTGTCCTGCTCTGGGGTGTAGCAAACTAAAGTTGCCCTAGAAGTTGTGTCACTGGCCGTGGAGAGAATAGAAAGTGAAAGTGGGGCTCAAGGAAATACGTTCATACAAGAAACCTTGCTGCAATGGTCATTCGCCCCCTGCAGCATGGCAGACACCTTGAGCATAATCAGTCATGGTCTAAGGAATTAAAAACAAGATTGTTTCACTTGATTATGTTCTAAGTACAATATGAAACACTTGTACCCTCTTTACAAGCATTTTTATAGAGATTATCTATAAATCAGGAATCCAGCACAAAGTCTCCTGAAGGGGTTTTTATAAGGCTAGTCTAACATACTCTGGTGCTAGTTCCTAATTAATCTTAAAATGAATATTGAGGGCTGGGATATGTTTTTTTAAAGCTCCATTCTACAGCACTCTTGCTTTCTTTTTGAAGAGCAAGGTTCTAGTTAGTGTGGCTGTGAGATATTTAGAAGTGAGTGGGCAACTGTCAGGGGAAGTGTGTGTCAGCTCCTTGCTTCTTCACTTCAAGCAACCAGCTGCATGCAAACACAAACCATGTTTTCATAATTTGTCTGTAGCTTTTGGTAGACGATTCAGTTTGCTTGAGTCTAGCCTTATCGCTTCAGCATAGTCTGTACCCTCCATCCAATACCCAGCTCTTTATCATTTCAAAGGCAAATGTTAAGCTAACAGAAGAAACTACCAGCCTCACTAATTCCCACTAGCTCAGATATAACTCCATTATGTCAAAATAAGTAGGAAATTTGCTTCCATTACACTAATCTAAATACTGAAACATGGAAAAAATTCCATAAAACCCAAGTATGGTAATTAAGCCATTAAGGTGCTTATTAGATATCTCTTCAAAGCAACTTCAACAAAGACAACAAAGATTTACTCAACCACTCGGCATCTGCTCTATGGAATCTGGATTTGTTGCAGAGATAGACATTCTTGCCCAACACAAGTTACTGATAAAAATAAGTTTACTGTACAAGATGCATTCCAACACAAGTTCATTTTCAGCATGTGCATTATGAAACCGAGACATGGAACATTGTCATGCCACAAACAGGGAAAGCAACTTAAACTTTTAGGGTTTGCACATGGACCAAAGATGATGATCTCTCAAACACCTAAAGACTTGAGTTAGATGGATACAATTCACAGTTTCAAATTATTATTAGACAATATTTCCACAAAAAATTATGACAAGTTAACAACTTCCATTCACTACATAACTTTGAAACTCTCCACATTTACAAAAAACATACTACACCTAGACATGCTGTATCAAATGTAAGAGGATAACAACTAATTTACAATCCAAAGATAAAGAAAATAAGTCTTAGTGGTTGAACTCTTATTTACATAAATATTTTAAATTACAAAGGGGATAGGGATAGCTTCCAGAAATCCTACTCTGCTTAACAAGAGGGAAAAGTTGTATAAAAATCTTGTGCTTAGGCTAATATTTCTTTTCCCTAAAGTGTACCTGGAAAGGTCATAGGCTTGGACCTTACCAACTTTTCCACTGGGGCGCGGCGAAGTCAAGAAGGGGTGATCACCCAATTCTTCTTACTGCAGCTTCAATGGCTTTTTGTCTATCAGAATTACATGCTTTCCCAACTAGCTCTCCTCTTGTACCCCTATTCAAGATGGTAAGATCCAACCCATATCACACACAATTTCTATGCACATCAAACTACAATGAAGTACATATTTAATTCAGTCATAGGGGCAAATGGCTCTTCATCTCAGTTCTAATGTGTGGACTTTGACTTTAGTGTTTAAAAATTCTGTCCACAACCAGGACTTATTAAGGATCCAACACAGAAGGTATTTAAAAAAGATTGGAGGCCATCAAGTCAAAAGAAGTGAAAATAAACAATGGAAGTTAGCAATACATTTACCAGTTTTTTTAAAAAAACCCTGTACCATTGTAAGTTTCCATACTAAGATGAAATAATGCAAATGTTTAGAATTGAGATGACAGTTAAATTATTCATGCATGTACTTTGGTGAAGGTTTCGTATCAGCTAATATGAACTGTACCAGGTGTGAATGCAGAAGTATGCTAAAGTACCGGTAAGTCTCTGTCGAGCTGTAACTAAGAATTATTGCCATTCTCTGTATAAAAGTTAGGGGCTGTTGTATATAGGTTTCTAGATGATACTTTATTCTATATTGTACTACCTTAAGGATTTACTGGAGATCTCCAGCTTATTTTGGAGAGAAACAAAAGTGGTCAGCTTTATATTTTGTTGAAGGCTTCCATGGCCAGAATCAAGTGGCTGCTGTGGGTTTTCCAGGCCGTGTGGCCATGATCTGGTAGTTTTAGGTTCTAATATTTCACTTTATCCTATGGCTGGCACCTTCAGAGGCAAGCCATGGTAAGATGTGATTCTCTCCATGGTAGATAGAGCGTGACCTCACACTCCACATGAGGCATCCATGTGAGGCATCTTACCATGACATGCCTTTCAAGATTCCAACTGTAAATGTGTATGAAATGTTAGCAGCAAAAACTACAGACCATGGTCACCCAGCCCATAAAACCCACAACAGCCTGTTCAGTTTTAGCTTTCTATTCTTACAGTAAAGGAAATCATTGGCATTTTTTTCAGAACAGAGAAAAAAATCATTTGGTTTTTGTGAAGGGTTTGAAACTGAAAGGACAGCTTTCAAGCAGGCTGTCTAAGCCATCTGAGTCTATTTCCAAAGATTAATTTTGAAGCAGTTAAAACAATCTGATCAGTCTTCTCAATTGTGAGATTGCAGACTGATGTACAATTTTTTCCCCAGTACCTATTTTGTAAAAAAAAAACCCAAAACCTTACATTATGCAAGAAGCTTTTATGTTTCTGCTTTCAAAATGCTCTGTATCTTCCCTTGGGAGCAGCCTACCATGATGCTTAGCACCTGGTTATGGAAAATCCCCTTGAAAAGAGTGTTAATTAGCATGTGGGCAGAACCCTAAACACTGGTTGTCAGAGCCAACGGGTATCTTCTTTCTGGAGCAATACAAAGTGTTTCATTATTATATAAGTAGCTGAATATGTCATATTAGATCTCTGAGAATCTTAACACCTTTAGCACTGAAGTTGTGTCTTTGCACATTGTATTTATCTCATAAGACTCAGCATCTAAAACCACAATGTGTTCAATGGCTTCCTTGTTTACATGTAGGTTTTGCCGTTGGGTTTCCTGCTGCAAGCGTCCTGCTATCATATAAAGTGAAATAGATCTTATTTCATAGACTTAAAACAGCGCATTCCAACTTCCAGTGGAAGCAGCTATGACCAATCATGGTTTGCTGAAAGGTTGTGTGCAAGGTGTACCAGAAATACAAGTGGAACTGCCAAGAGCCATCATGACCCACAGAAAAGATTCCCTGTCCCAAGAACAACCTATGCAAACAATTCACATGGCTTGCCAAGGTACATAAGTTCCTAAAGTGACCAGGGACCCTGAAAATTTACCCTCTAGTCTCCCTTCTAGTAGCCCTGTATGCAGATTCTGTTAACAGCTGCTCTTAAATGGGAATAACATCTCCCTAGTTCTATACTGATGTGTCTGTTAATACCAGCCACACAAATTTTCCTCACCTCTAAGGAAGACTGTTCTCCAAATGTTGATTCACCAAGTTTTACTGTGCACACCACTCATCTGGCAGATGCACAGTGCTGACTGAGGTACTCAGTTCCTACCTTTGTCTTACAGCAGTCAATGTCTGGTAAGTACTCTTCTGGATACTATACTTTTTACAGCATAATGGCACCTGTTTAACATATTAGAAATGTATTTTTTAGAAAGAGAAGCACACTCAATTTTCAGAACTATTTCAGGGGAGAAAGGAGAAGCTAACACTGTAAGCTTATCAGCACTGTGCAGCCAGTCACCAAAACAGTGCTGCCCAAGCAAAATCTGTAGACCTGATTTCCTTCAAGAATGGGGGTCAATGTTGTAAGTATGTTTGACTGCAAGCTTTTGTTCCTTATGAACGTATGACATAGGACCAACATTTTGAACTTTCTAGGCATGTGCCTAGCCTGTAAACTTATTTGACTAGCTTCATTAAAAATATCCACAGCCATCCTTAACCCATTTTCTCCTGATGCTGTATCTATGGCTATCAACTAATATTGGACACTAATAATGAGTTTAGATAAGTCCTTTTAATGTACTGTACATGGTATAAAAGTATCAAATCGTTATTCAATTTAGGATGCATTAACTTAAAAATGCCTCATTGGAAAACAACTGCTTGACAAGTCAACTCTAGTACTTTCAGCTGTTGTATGGATAGCTGTCATCAAGAGTCTCCACAGGATCTTCAGCTCTTCCTCAGGCTCAAGTCACTGTTTGTTACTAATGCTGACAGAGAGGTACTTTCTGATGCATCCTCTTTCTTGAGATTCAGGAATGACTCTCTTGTTATCTGCAGGATTTCTCTTAGTCCTTTGTTTTCTTGCTGTAATTAATGAAAGACAGCTTTAAGTAATACGGCAGAAAGTGAAAGAATACTTGCACAGGTAGAAAGTGAAAAATGAGTACATGCCTAAAGGAAATAATTTGAAAAAGCTATCTCCTTAAACATAGGATCTCTGTAGAATGCATCCTAAATGGGAACATTCTTTGGTGCAAATGTTCATTCATCAAGACAAGCATCTTTATTTGGTGCAAAGGAACCAAAAGTAGCCCCACAATATGTGAACAGCAAAAACATGGGTTGTCCCTCCTTTGCTAAATGAAGATTCAATAGGTTTACATTTCATAGGAAATTGGCAATTCCTGTGTTTATTCCCACAGCAGGTCATGGACAGTAGCTAAGTGTACTCCATCTTCCAAAGGACTAAGTAGCAGCAGCACCACTTGCTCTGCTGTATCTAAAGCTAGTCCACAATCGGTGAATTAAGCTTCATTTTTATGTTGTATAGTAATTGTAATACGGTTAGCTTTCAAAGCTCATATTTTAATGAGACTCCTTAAATCATGATGGGGAAAAACTGCACTTCAAAATTTCACTTAATCTATGATGCCTAATTTTTCATGCAAAAGGAATAAAAAAAACATTCAGAATGGGTTTTAATGTCAATTATGCTTTTGCTATTTCAATATGGTTTATTGCTTACTTCCAGTTGAAAAATTCGTTCCTGTTCTTTGCAGCCTTGTTGCTCATCGATTTCAATGGCTTTTCGCATTACTGCTGCCATTTCTGTAATCTGATCCACATGAACTTGTAGCTCCTAAACAAAAACAAAAAATGCTTAATTTTTTAAAAAAGCTATGACTTCCGTACAATTATGGCAATAATCCATTACAATAAAATTCAGAACAAAATTTTTTTGTTCAGCATTCCTTTATAATTTGTAAAACATACATGACACCAATTAGTTTCTTCCAATAATGTTGTTGTCCACAGCAAGATTAAAGTCTTAATATGTTTTAATGGATTATTTATTTATTTATTTACCTATTATTCTTTACATTTATATCCTGTCAACTTTCCCATGGGACTCACAGCAGCTAGTTGTGTCCCACCTTGAGCCCCACGGGGATAGGGCAGGATATAAATTTGAAAATAATAAATAATCAAAACCAATCTATCCATTGATAGTAACAAAGCTCCAATAACTTGTTGTTCTAGTCTTTAATGAGCTGCTTTCAGGTGCACACGTTTGAGCAACTTCTCCAGAAAACAGATGAGGGGGTGGTCCTGTATGGGGGAGAGGGGATCCTACAAGTCATAACTAGAGATTTCCTACTGTCTTTCTTCAGTAGCTTGTCTGGAGACTGGGGGGAAAACCTCATGGACAAAAACTATCCCACCTTTTTTCTGCACCACCAGAAGAGGGAAGTGGGGGCCATATTGCCCAAATCTCCCTCCTGCATGAAACTTTCTATACCCTGAGTAGAGTCTTTTCCATAGCATCAGCTTTCCTGGAATCACTGGGGCCTGCTGGCATCAGTGACAAGATATACCTGAGCCCTTCGGGGAGGGCGGTATATAAACCCAATTAATAATAATAATAATAATAATAATAATAATAATAATAATAATACTTTGAGTGCAGAAGCCACAAACTCTGTTACTCCCGGCACACAAGTAGTAATTGTTTTATTCCACTTTGGAAAGCCAATCTAACTTCATCCAGCAGCACTCAGTCTTAGGAACATGTTCACAGTGCTTTCACAAACAAGAGTAACAAATCTGTTAATTAGTCTCAGTAAACAACTGCTCAGTCTGATAGCCTCTTGAGGATATCCGTGCTCAAGGAAAACAACTCAGTTCTTTGGACTGAGAGGGTGAAGTTCTATTTTTGATGCATACTAACATGTTCATCACATCCTTTTCAATTTATTCCTGTCAAAAGTGCAACATACTTTAAAAATTCAGCTCTCTTCTTCGTAGCTTCTTTTAACTATAGTAAAAATAATTCAGCCCCCCAACACTTAATGGTGCATCTTTGACATTTATCATCAGAATTATGGAAAAATACTTCATCTGTCTTTAATTGCTACTTCATTGCTATATTGTTTCACAGGTGTTTTTCAAAAAGAAAGCTTTTTACATTCTTTACTCTCAGTATGCTGGGAAGTTAATCAACAGATTTATTTCATTGTTGTCTCTAATTTCACAGCAACTGGTTGCTTAGATTAAAAAGTTAACTAGTAAAATGCCCTTCTCCCAGATTAGTTGGACAATAGCATTCTTTAAAAAAATTATCAGTACTACAGAAGGAAAGTACCAACTTAGAAGGTATATTCCCATATTCTCCCCCATAGTACAGAAGTGCAAGTTTTTGCTTTGGATACTGTCGTTTGTTTGGAGCTTGATGACTAGCAATACTTCTCAAGCGCATATGTGTTGCCATTATCAGTGGATAAAATATAGCACATCGTTGCATAAGTTAAAGTGTAATTTCCTGCTTTAGAATGACTGACTTCCTATACAAATTTGAAGTCTACCATAACTTATGGGTTAAATCCCAACTGTGGTATTGTACAATAGAATCACAGAATCATAGAGTTGGAAGAGACTACATCAAGTCTCTACATCAAGTCTCTACAAGACTACATCAAGACCATCAAGTCTAACCCCCTGCAATACAGGAACACACAATCAAAGCACTCCTGACATATGTTCATCCAGCCTCTGTTTAAAAACCTCCAAAAAAGGAGATTCCACAACTTTCCAAGGCAGTGAATTTCACTGTCGAACAGCCCTGACAGCCAGGAAATTCTGCTTGACAGTATCCAAAAATACTTTTCTGTGCATAGAAGAGCAGACCTGGATTGAACCCAGTTGTCCAACTATTTAATTAAGATACTTTTAACTGAGTGAAAGTACTATTAATTAGACCTTTGGTTTAGATATACAGAATGTCAATTAAAATAATTAAAAACAAGGAATACATTTTTTGTATATCATCCCTCCAGTGCTACTGTGCAGAGGAGAAGCAGTGGGGATTTTGTACTTTAACTATGTAACAAGTAGCTGTGGGTTTGGACCCCAACTGAAATCAGAAAGAACACTGTAGAATCTGATGTAAAGCATGAGTGAGGCAACTGAACAACACACTGGTCCAACAGGTCTACAGAATTTTGAAAGGCTTGCTACCTTGGAGTGCTGCTCCTTTAACTTCATTATAATTCCTGGATCATCCTTTTTGCTGGCCATGAGCAGTCTAAACATCTGCTCTCTGTATTTGCTCATTATTAGCTCCAATGCAGACTGATGTTCTTCAAGAGATGTACGCAGTTCTGTAAAAATAAAAAGTAAATTAAAATGTGCATAGCAAACAGTAAGCTCGGTCTCAATATAACAGAAGATTCTCCCTTAAGAACGGCAGATGCAAAAAAGTCATTATTTAATTACAGTTACGTTTAATGGAAGGATGGTATTCTTGAACATGTCAAATTCACTCAAATTTTGGTTACCATAATAAAAAGAATCAAGCATTTAAAAATACAAGTAGCAAAAATGACCACCTTATTTCAGAGGCCATTTGTTTACGCTATAAAACTACACTAAAGGAAACATCTTAATAAAATTTAAAATATGTATTATCTTTACTTAGAAAAATAATGTATTGGCAACAATAGACTGTGCCCAATCAATTAATCACCCCCAGTTCCTAAACACACATATGGAGAGTGTTCCAGTGAATCTAACAAGATTTACTTCTGATTATGTGTAAGCCAAACAAGAGTACTCTTATTAACAACACAGGAGTTCAGTGGCACCAAACAGACTAGCTTAATTTGGAATTCTTATTACCAAGTGTCCAAAAGTTTAAGTAACTTTTTGATGAACTTTTTTTATTAAACACAAAATACAACATGCATAACATTGCATACTTCCAGCTACAGAAAACAAATAAGAGGCATTAAAACACATTAAACACACAAGGAAAGATTTTCTCTCAATATTATTCTGTAACAAACAGTACCTAATGCTCAAAAAAATTATGTGATCATCATCTTATTTCTCTGCCCCACTGATAACATGTTAATTTAGTTAAGACAGCAATCCACTTGTGGGGGAACTACTCATCCTCTGAGGCAGATTCTAATTTTTCGCTGTTATTACCAATTTAGCAGCAGCAAGTCTCTCAAGGTTGGCTGTACATCTACATTTGGATCAAGGAGCATATTACAACCCAACATTTAATTCAACAGAATGAATGACCACTTTCCACAAGGGCTGTATGTTTAAACACAATCAGAAATGTTTTGAAAATCTCCCATGGATTAGTCACGCTGCCAACACAGATCCTGCATATTTCTATTAGTGCTGGCTAATCTATGCAGAGTGGGATACCATTGAAACATTTTCTTTTACACTCACAGAAATCAGTCTAGGTACCTTTATTTTCTTGTTGCAGTTCCCTGATCTGCCTGTTTTCCTGCTGGATACCCAAAACCAATGAAGAGCGAGGCCTGTGTCTTGCTACTTCATTCAGTTCTTGAATTTCTTCCTGGTACTACAATCAATTTTAACACAGAGAAAAATATGTAAAGATGTCAGACCTTTGTTATTAATAGCTAAACTAAATGCATCACTACTGGGTGGAATCAAAATAATAATGTAACTAGTTTTACATACTCCAGGGGACTTCAGGCTTCTGTTTTTCAAAAAACATTCCTTCTACATGACTGTTTTTGAGGGGATTTTCAAGAGGAGTTGAACATGATTTGGGAATCTGCAGTGTATTTATTTTTTTAGAGTTCAAAATCCCAGTAGGCATATCTGAGCCTTTAGGCATACTTCTCGGGATAAGTCAGCAGGGTCGAGAAGAGGGAACAATTTACAAAGCTAGATGTAGGAGGCAAACAGCCCCCATTTCTCCAACAGCAGCACACAATGTCTTCACCTTGTCAGAATTAACAAAAAGTTAATGTTTTCTGTGACCTTGGACATCTAATTTTAAATTCACACACCCCCCCCCCCCCCCCACCCCCCCCCCCCCCCAGCAGCTTGGCAATGGCATCTAGGCTCTGGTCAGGCAAAACTCCAGTTGATCTCTCATTGGCACACTGTAGATTTTGAAGAGCATAAGCAGTAGCTCAAAGATTCAAGCAACTCCTCAAAATAGGTCTCAGAAAGCAATTCAGCTTCCTCAGTTGAAAAATCTATGTACCATAAGACAGAAAATGATAAAGAGAACAGTATCAGAAATTACTGCTATATGCTCCAAATGAGTCAATAATACTATGTGATTGACGGCAAGAAGGGCCACTAATAGATTAACCAACGGTGAAGAATTAACCCTTTCAATCAATAAACACTGACGACCCCACTATTGTGATTAAAGCTATCTGGCTGAAATTGGTAGATTATTCAAAAGTGTCTTAGGGTGCTCTGCTGGGAAACATGTAGGGTTGGAGGCAAGTTCCTATTTAGCTAAGGCCTTTCCTTCCAGAGTCAATTCATTGTAACAATGAAAAATTGAAAATATCCTTAGCCATAATGTTCACAGTATAGAGAGAATCTACTAGCTAATGGGCTCTATCAAACAGCAGACTGCCTGCACAGTATAGGCCTATTAGCTCTTTTCATACTGCCATTTTCTAAATAGAAAGAAAATTTTGAACCTGCTTCATTGCTTCCACTCGTTTGTTGAGAGCTGTAGTTTGTTCAATCAGGGCTTCTGCTGCATTATCATGTTCTCTCAATCGCTCCACAAGTGCTTTGGCATCAGCTAGGGCCTTCTCAATTGTGCAACTCATTTCTTAAAAAAGACAAAATGTACAGTATTATAAAATGTAAGCTTCATTCTTTCACTCAACATTCCCCTTATTCTTAATACAACAATATATTTCTTGTAGAACTCCAGTGTTTTTATTGCTGGAGAAATTAATGTGCAGAATATGCAAGGGAATCTCCATGAAACAGCTGTGGCGACAGAACAGGCAACCAGTATATTGATTAAAATTCAGTACGCTGAATAAACAGACCAATTATGAAAGCTTGTACCAAAGCATATTCTTCCTCAGCCCTTAAAAATACTAACTCTAATTATTACTGGCAATTCATATTCTTGAGCAGTAACTCAAAGGAGAAGCAGCAATGGTGTAGGAGGTTAAGAGCTCATGTCTCTAATCTGGAGGAACCGGGTTTGATTCCCAGCTCTGCCGCCTGAGCTGTGGAGGCTTATCTGGGGAATTCAGATTAGCCTGTACACTCCCACACACGCCAGCTGGGTGACCTTGGGCTAGTCACAGCTTCGGAGCTCTCTCAGCCCCACCTACCTCACAGGGTGTTTGTTGTGAGGGGGGGAAGGACAAGGAGATTGTAAGCCCCTTTGAGTCTCCTGCAGGAGAGAAAGGGGGGATATAAATCCAAACTCTTCTTCCTCTTCTTCTTCTTTGTACCTTGATCCCAACACATAATGAAACCCCAATGTTTCCAGTGGGACTCGCAGCCTTAACATGACCTGTTCTTGACATCACTACTCCTGGGAGTACTGTTGTTGAACAGGCCCAAAATTGAAAAAAAAAGTTTCAATCTGTTTCTGCATAGCCTGATGGTGACTCAGGTTTTAATAGCTACCTTGACTAAAATATACCATCTAATTTTATAAACAAGTATTGTTGCCTCAATAATGCTGCTGTCTACACTTAGAAGTAAATGTCAATGATCTCAGCTGAACTTCCTCTGAAGATTGCATTCTTAATGCAGAGCACTGCCCATACAAGAAGTGGTTCCAATAAGGGACTGTAAAAAGTTACCGCCAGGCATCGTGTAGAGGCTCTGTTTGTTTGATACAGTAGTCCCACGTAGTCAGTGTATACGTGGCCCTCAATGACCCTGTATGCTTCTATAACAGTGGTGGTGAACCTATAGCATGGGTGCCAGAGGTGGCACTCAGAGACCTCTCTGTGGGCACGCGCTAACAGAGTCGCTCCCCCCCCCCCACACACACATCTAGGCTGGCCTGGGCTGCTGGGCTTGATTATTAGTATTAAACCTAAGACTTAGTTTTCGAGCAGCAGTGTAGGTAACCCTGTTAAGCGCTGTTAAACCCCACTGATTTTCACGCAAAGAACTGAAGCGCTATCCTTTATCTGGGAGTAAGCTCGGTTGCTGGCAATGGGGCTTGCTTCTGAGTAAACCCTCCTAGTTAAAAGGAACTGGGTAAGTTCCTTCTTCTTCTTCTTTTTCTTCTTCTTCTTCTTCACCCGTTGGAAGAGTTGCACGGTTGCTTCAAAGCAAAGCCACGATTACCACCAAGCTTACTCCTGAGTAACGCATTCCTTGGAGCCAACTGTTTTTTCTAAACTAAAACCTCAGTATTCAGGTTAAATTGCCGTGTTGGCACTTTGCGATAAATAAGTGGGTTTTGGGTTGCAATTTGGGCACTCGGTCTCAAAAAGGATCGCTATCACTGTTCTATAACAATCACACTGGGTGCCACCTCATGTGCAAACTGGAACATAAATACACAGCTAAGGTAACCCAACTACACACTGTTGAGCCAGAGTTAAGAGTCAAATCTCCAAGGTCAAATCTCCATAACATTCCTGTGATTGACAGGTAAAGTTCTACCTCTTCCTATGAACAGCCAATGGGAGCTGATGGAATGTTGTAACAGAGACAGCTGGGGAAAAAAACAGCAATTAGTTCAGTTGGGAGTGAATCTGCCTGGGTGAAGCTGTGGCAGAAGAGAAGCTTAATGCTGACTGGGAAAAATCAAATTGTAAACCAAATGCCTGAATTGGGAAATAGTTCAAAAGTTCAACTGAAAAGAAACTTTGCAAGCTCTACCTGATTTACTCCAAAGTTACGTTCAAACCATAAATAAAAATTAATTCCTTGTTTAATCGTGTGAGCTGGATATTTATGATCTCAGGGAACGAATTACACACACAATCTAAGACCTCTGCATATATATATAAATATGCATTAGGATATGAATAAATGGTGAGTCCCAAGCTTCAACAGCTCTGTGACTATGCAATACCCTGTAACACCCTGTAACACCCTGACTATGGGGTGATCATTAAAAGGAACTGGGCTACCCTATCTGGTGATGTCTCTGTGAGAAAAGGGACTTGGTAAAAGCCAGTTACCACTGTTCTTAACAAAAATGCTACTTCAAAATATAGTTACACAAACACCTTTTAGAGCCAGCTACAGAGCTACATCAGCATCGCTACCATTTGCCAAATACCAACACTGAAAAAACATGCTACTACTGCACTGACAATGGCAACACATATGTGCTTGAGAAGTATTGCTAGTCATCAAGCTCCAAATGAATGAGAACACAATTTACTCAACAATTACTTTGTTATGCACTTCCTGACAAAGCTATAATTAGTGTAACTCCCATCACACAAGAGACAAAAAAATATAGATTCTTCAATCTAACAAAGTTTTTAAATTAAAATCGTACAACTATTTTCAAATCATGAAACATGACAACCTCAAGTTTTCAAAACAGCAGCTAAACAGAAGAGAAACTCCTTACATTTTAACTTGTCTGGTTTCTGAGCAGAATCCAAGTACGCAGCTATTCTACAATACCAAATACAGAGAACAACAGTTTCCTTCCATCACTAGACAATACAGAAAAAAACTTTGTTTCCAGCTGCACTGCAATATAACCCAAATTTCCACCAGACCGTAAGCTTATTGGGCAATAACTACATGTGTTTTATTCTGCATAACATCATTTATTTATTTATTTATTTATTTGAGCTTATATACCGCCGCATCCCCGAGGGGCTCATAATGGAGACATTAAAGAGATGTAAACAACACTAATGGTTAAGTAAAAATAAGTCAGGACAGAGATTGAAGACATGACAATAAACAGGAGGGAATGTTGCAATGCTGCTCAATAAAACTTAGGCCAGTTAATACAAGCTGGACATTATCATTAAGTGCTTTTGAATCCCCCACAAAGTGATATTAACCTGTGAAAATTTGTGTCACAAGGTTTCTACTTCCTTCCTCAAGGGCAGGAACACGCAAAAAGTGATTAGTTCTACAAGCCAAAAGCTTTTCATAAATTTTACTCTGAACAAAAATAAAGCCTGATTCTGTGGCAGGTGAGGAAGACTAGCAGCATCCTAGGTAGCTCACCCGAGACTTGCCTCAGTGATAGTGCATCTGAATAGTTTCAGAGGTTAGGTGTCATGGTCTGAAGTAGAACAGCTGCACTTGAGTTCAACAGTGCCTAAGAGACCCACAAGATTTTGGTGAGGGTGGTGGTGGTAATAAGTTCATATTGGGCAAAGGGAGCTTTGACTGTTGAAAGCGTATACCCAAAAAATCTTGTTGGTCTCTAAGGTGCTACTGGACTATGTCAGAAACAAATTTTTGGACACCTAGCATCTGTTTGTCTTCAAGGAAATGAGTAACAACCCAAGAGCATCTGAGAGCCTGTGTAGAGTTAGAACTGTGATACTCAGGATTCAGAGATCCCCAATGATTGTCTTCTGTTTCCTTGTGTTGATAGAAACAGTTAAGAAGTGATTTTTTTGCTGGGGGCACCTATTCACAGGCCCAACCTATGAAAGAAAGCAAAATATCAAACGAGTCTAACGAACAGTCTCAGATGTAGGAAGTCAAGGTTCAAATCCTTACTTCTCCCATTGAAGCTTGCTGGGTGACACTGAGCTGCCAGACAAACAACTAACTCTCAGCTTTAACCCATCTCACAGGGCTGTTGGGAGCATAACATGGATAAAACAGCAATGTAAGCCAGTTTGGGACCCCAATCAGTGAAGCGAAAAGTAGTAGGAACTTCTGACAATAATAACCACCAACGTTCACGTCTGCTCTTAAAACCATCACACGTGCGTTAAGAGTGACAGCGGAACACACGGGAAGCGGCGCCTGACGTTCCTTGCTTCTGCCTGACGCGCGGAAAGGCCTCTATCCTGGAGTCGAGATGCTTATCCCTGTGCCCTCTCAGCCACAGGGTTGCTCCCTTCCCGATTATCGGGCGCAAGACTCCAGTGGTCAGCCCCGCAGCCTCGGTCTCCTCGCACCCCATTGGGGTGGGGGGGCTCGCTCGACGCGCCCCGCCCAGGCGACGGCCTCTGGACCAAAAGCCCGGCGATCCCAGCTCCCCCACCCGCGCGCCTCTGCTCGCTCCTCGCCGGCAGCCAATCAGAGCGCGGCAGCCCCTCACCCACCGATGGTCACTATTCCTTCCTCACCAGGCAGCGCGCACAGCCGGGCGATGTGGAGAAGCGTCCGCGAGCCCGCCTCGGCTCCCGTCGCCCTCTTAAATAGTGGCGGCTCGAGGGAAAGGCGAAGGAAGCGCCGGCCCGCCGAGCAGCCCCATCAAGGCACGGTCAGGTAGGCTGGGGAGGAAGGGAAGAAGGAGCCGCCTCGGCGGGCGCCCGCACGTAACCGCCGCTGCCCCCAACCGTCAGGGAAAGGGAGGGCAGTCCGAGGCTGACTGTGCCGTTTATCGCGAGACTTTTGCATGCGACATCTGCTATGGTCTGCGGTACCGGCTATTAAGCATCGCGATACTACTTTCCGACAGCTGGAGGGAGTATCATGTCCAAATATCGCGAGATATCAGTTTCCTTTTTTTTGCTTTGAAGGTAGGAGAGGATCCGACCCATTTTCCCATTTCACCCAATCCTCTGTCGCGTCTCGTCTATTGTCACTTGTTTCTCTTACGGGGCTCTTCCTCCCCGACAGCTCTCGCGATGTTTCCTTGAGGCTGGTTCTGTGCCGGGCGTGAGGAGGCGCTGGATGAGAGAGAGGCGAGGGGGCGGCGGTGTTTTTGGCCACTCTCTCGCACGGAGGGTGGGTGAAGCGAGACAAGCCTTTCCGGGGGTGGGGGAGGAAGAGGCCCGCGCCGTTTCCGCAGCAATTTCCCGCAGCCGCGCCGGGAGTGCGGCTGATGACGGGAACCGCTTCCTGAGAGGAGAGACGGGCTACAGTAAGAGACTTTCCGTGCGCCCCACCAGGCCTCCAAAATACTCTTCGGAGTGACAAATCACCACAAAGCGCCCCCCCCCCCCGACATTCTTGTGGCCATCCTTTTCCTCCACTCCATTATTTCCCCCGAGCCTCATAGAAGCTTCTTGCCAACTATTGTGCTCGGGGCGTGAGGGAATCTTTCATTTTAATTTCCTGTAACTTTTGGTGCAAGTACATATCTGTCAGTATCCTCACGATTCAGCAGAGGCCCAGGAAACAGGTACAGAAAACTAACGAAGATAGAAGTTGGCCCCATTAAACCGTAAGGAAAATATGCGCTGTAGAAAAAGTGCACCAACCCCCCTGGCTCCACGGAACAGGCAGTGTTTTCTTGAACAGCATTTTTCTGCGTGCAAGAAACATGCAACTGGAGAATATCCATAGGTTAATGGTAGAATATTAACCAACGTTTACCTACCAAGGTTTCATCTTTGTCATCTCCAGTTAAAAGAGTCAGGTAGCATGTGATGTGAAAGATTTATACATAAGAACCTGCAGTGCAGCTGCCAGTCTAACCAGGCAGTAGTAACCCTGATATATGAATGATCTGCTTCTGTATAAGACAGTAACATGTGAGTGTTCATGTTTTTACAAGAGTGACAACTCACCTGTTCAGGTCCGTCTGCATGTTCTTGCATTGTTGATACAGGAAGATCTTCATGGAACAGAGTGATTAAAGCAGTTTACTGATGCCTTTTGGCATGAAGGGATGAAGAAGTGATATGAAAAAATGTGCAAAGGAAAGGGGCAAGGAACACTGTTTTTAAACATTTTTTTTGAACTAGGGAGATCTGCTTGAGCGTGGTTGATACAAAAGACAAATCAAGTAATTTTACAAAGGGAAATCATAAAATTACTTTGTCTTTTTTTGGTGCATAAAAAGAAGATTGTCATTATAGGACAGTGCTAACATTTTCAGAAATGAGCAGAAGAGGACTCTGGATAAATGAGTTAATTAGGAGCTGTTGATCAGTCCATTAGAAGAAGACTAACATTTTTAAAATGTTCACTATGATTCACTACTTTGGTGTAGTAGTGTGGAACCATGGGGATGAATATGCTGCATCCCCACATATTGCTAATTTTCTGCCCCAAGCATGGAGAAAATAATCTGGACATGGGAAGCATTGTAATCCTTCCATTATGTATGGTTGGTTATTTTATCAATGTTATAATTAAGAAGACTGAAACTGTGCAGGGATGGAGGGTAAGTGAACACCCTGCCATAGCTACCTGTCACATTTTAGATAGCAAAGGCACAAGTAACAGACTCAAAATAAAATCTCAAGTTCCAGAAAGGTTTATATAGGAGAAGGCAGTCCTAGAAATACCCTGAACCCAGACCATTACGGGCTTTAAGGGTCAGTGACAGCATTTTGAACTGTCAGCTAGTGAAGATATTACAGGAATAGCATTGGTATTCCCCACAAGTAACACCAACAGAGTTGTTAAGAAGCCATTTGGTTTTATCATTCTCTGAGGAAAACTGTCTTCTCAGCAGTGGATGGAATATGCTGTGTTTGCTTTTCTCATTCTGTTTTGTTCAGTTTCTAGGTTTTGTCTTTAGTTTATTGTGTTTTCAGACTATTGTGGTGAAATGTATTTGTAAGCCACCCTGGAGTGTACTGCAAGAAGCAAGTGTTTTAGTCAAAAAATAAACAATGAAGCTCAACACACCTGTTTGATACTTTGGAAACTTTAAGATATTACAGACTATTTATAGTTTCTCTTAGTATGTATATTTAATACATGTGACTTTACAGCAGTGAAAATGATTTAGATCGTGTATATTTACAAACTATCATGTGAATAATCTTAAATATGTAAATTGAAGGATGATTTTCTAATTCATTTAGTAGTAGTCAATTTTTAAAATTTGTATAGTAGATTCCTATTTTGGCATTTATTTATTGCAGAAAGAAAATGAAACTTTTTTCAGAGTCTCACAAAACCGTGTTTGTGGTGGATCACTGTCCATATATGGCAGAATCTTGCAAACAGCATGTTGAATTTGATATGTTAGTAAAGAATCGGACACAAGGAATCATACCTCTTGCACCTATATCAAGATCGCTATGGACCTGTTCAGTGGAGTCATCCATGGAATACTGCAGAATAATGTATGATATATTTCCTTTTCAAAAGCTAGTAAGTAACTGTTAATTATATTTTGTAGTTATGGGGATTATGTGTTCTCCATTTTGTAGCTGTAATTTTGTAGTTGTACAGTTGTTTGTTCTTTACAGTGCCATCCTAAGCAGATCTATTCAGTAGGGATTACTCCCAGGATTTTTGCAAGAAAAGATTGCATCTCTTTGCTGGTGGTTGTTTTGTGGCAAAAGACATGGAGCTTGTGAAGAAATAGGAGCTATGGGTGAGGTGGGCAAAGAGATTATGAGGGTATGGAAATAGGGGCCCCACTATGAAGAACTGGTATTATTCTGAACTAAGTCCCTTGAATGCCCACTAGAGTTATCTTTCACAAATGTGATTTAGCAGAAATATGCAACACTTTAATTTTTAAAATATTAGTATGTCTAGAAAAGTACTTTTTTAAACCAAGGTGTTGGGCTAGGTTCCCTATATTCCCACTGGAAGATGACATCTTCTGCAAGAGGCTTTTTTTGCTAGCAGATGAGTCTCTTGAGTGAGGGAAACACAACCCCATTAATTAAACAGATCAGTGTGAGGCAGCCCTAGAACTTTCAAAACCTTCTGACGTTCAATTAAGACAGAGTCCAGTCTTATGCAGAGTTAGTGCAGTCTAAGCCTTTTGAAAACGGGGAGGAGTCATGGTTCAGTAGTGGAAAATCTACTTGGCATGTCGAAAGTTCCAGGTTCAACTCCAGGTATCACCAGTTAAAAGGATCACCTCCAGGTAATGCATAATGTGAAATCCTTATGGCTGAGATCCTGTGTAGCTCCACTGCCAAGTGGATAACTGTTTTTTGTATGCCTATGGCCATAGACCTGGGGGGAATTTAGTGCATACAGATACAGTTACCACTGATATTAATAGGGCTGCATGCAGTTATGTTTTCCGCTGTGTGCATAAACCTTCATATCTATTCTGAGTCACATTCTGAGCTTGCTACCTGAAGGAGTGACTCAGATTCTCATACACTTATGACATGTAGTTGACACAAGAGAAGCTAAGCTGTAAGTTGCATCTGCCAGTATTATAAAAATCTGTCCCAAATGTTCTAATATAAATATCTCCAATTCATTTTGCCTTTGTGTTCCAGTTTACCCCATAATAGGGCTATAATTCCCTGGACATGTCTTAAGAATGTTAATCACATGTTCAGCTAATGTTACTGTAACAGACAGGAGGCTGTGCTGTCCCTGATAGCCACTCAGCCATTTAATCCCTGAGCCAATGGGAGTGCTACTTCACCATCCAATCTCTTTTCAAATATAGGTGGGGGGTGGATAGAAGGTTAGAGAAAGAGAACAAAACCAGTGGTTTTGTAAGTTGAGGGCTGTCTGAAGAAGAGTGCAGAGAATTAAAGGAGGGAATTGTCTCAGGAATTGGGCAGACAATTTTGCATGTAGCTCTGCCAGGTAGCATGGCAGGGTGGTTTAACTCTACCTTTAGGAGAGGTCAGAGTTGTGAGGCCTGTCTCTGGTTATGAGCAGTCCTGGTAATTTCAAGTTTTAAAGATAATTCACCACATAACCTGTACATAAACAAATCTTTCTTGTTTTATTTAACCTGTTACTTCGGTGATTCCAATACTCTTCATGCTCAATATAAAACTTAGCTTACAGCAACAAACTCTTTACATTTGCTGCTGTAATAATGTCTTGTAGCTGAGGAGAAGGATCATATCTCAGAAACCAATCAGATCCCCCTGATTCATCAGACAGGCAGTGTGGGTCCCCTCAATTTCAAGAAAGGGCATGTGACAAATTGACATTAGTGATGGCATATAGACCAAAAATATCACAAGCTTGTGCCCATAGTGGTGAAATATGAAGACACAAAATATTGTTAGGTGAAAGTTGTCAAGATCTCTTCTAAGGGAGTAAAAGCATTTGAGGGGGCTGAAATTGAGTTGGTGGCTATGGGGGGTTAGCACAGAAGCTGAGGATTTTATGATCTGGAAAATAGCTTGATATGACTAGGTTAGAGAGAAAGGTCTGAGACATTCAGATTAAGAGAGCTCATGAAAGGGAAAGGGAATTGAGAAAGAGAAGCAGAAAGAGTTGCAGTTGGCCAGAATTGCATACTAGAAGGCAGCATGAAATCAAATCAAATACAGTAGAAATGGAAGAATTACACTTAAATGCTGAGTTAGAAAATATTGGGCTAGGTGGTAAAGCCTGTGTCAAAAGAAATTTCCCACATTCTGGAAAGGAGGAAATACTGATGCTTTTTTGTTAGCTTTGGAAAAACTTGTAAAGATTTTCAAATGGTTGTTTCACCTCTCAGGGCAAGGACGGCCTCCTGTCCCTCACAATTGCATATTCATAACGTTGTGAAAATATAGATTTGTTGTTAATGTATCAAGATTTTTAAAAATGTAAAGCGCTCTCTAAAACTATTTATTGTAAACTTTCAGGTGAACTTCATTGTAAGCGATTCTGTACCTCAAGTTTTAAACTCTTGGAACCAAGAAGATCAAAATTTACAGGAGGTACATTTTTTAAAAAAAATTATTTATAAAGCTGTCTTACATTTGTAACACAGTAGAAAAATCTGGTTTCCTAATGTTGATGGAAAATGAGACTCAACAGTATGATGCCTTTGTTCTTTGTGAAATGGTCTGTTGTAAAAACAAAGTTAGTTTTTGGAATCCAGAGTATTCAAAATTTGAAAGAAACCTCACAAATATTCACGATATGAGCATCTTCTTTGTATTCCTGCATTCAGCTCTTTCTGTAAACCATGTAGGATTTAGGAAGCAGGACTACAATTGCAAGTATATTTACTAGGGACTTGAGCTCACTGGAACTTCTGAATAGAGATGCTTAGAATTGCACTGAGAAAGTCCTCTATCGGCAGAGATATAAAATGTCTGGAAATGTTGAAGCCATATACCAGTATGTTGAAGCCATATGTTGAAGCCATATACCAGTATGTTGAAGCCAAATGTTGAAGCCATATACCAGCATGCTGATGACACTCAGCTCATTCTGTTGATGGAGGGGGAGCGGCCGTCGCCCCTGCAGCTCTGCAGCATTGTTTGGAGGCGGTCGCTGGTTGGTTGCGACAGAGCAGGTTAAAACTAAACCCATCGAAGACGGAGATCCTCTGGCTAGGGCGCGAGGGGGAGGTTGGGGATTTTCAGCCGCCGGTGTGGGAGGGGGCCTCATTGGCACCGGCCCCCTCCGTTCGCAGCCTGGGGGTCCACCTGGATTCGTCTCTTTCAATGGAGACCCAGGTGGCCCATACAACCCGGGTTGCGTTTTTCCACCTCCGTCAGGCCCGACGGCTGGCCCCCTTCCTCTCCCAAGCGGACCTGGCCACTGTGATCCACGCAACGGTCACCTCCAGGCTAGACTATTGTAATTCGCTCTACGCCTGCCCTTGCGCCTGATTCGGAAGTTAAAGCTGGTCCAGCATGCGGCGGCGCGTTTACTTACAGGAGGTGCCTACCGTGACCATATTCAGCCTGTACTCCGCCAGCTGCACTGGCTTCCAGTGGAATTCCGAATCATCCACAAGGTATGGGTGTTAACCTTTAAGGCCTTGCGCGGCTTGGGACCCTCGTACCTGCGGGACCGCCTTACCCCATATGTCCCTACACGGCCTCTGCGTTCAGCAGAGGCCAATTTGCTGGTGGTTCCCAGCCCCTCAATGACACGGCTGGCCTCCACCCGGGCCAGGGCTTTTACGGCCCTGGCCCCTGCCTGGTGGAACACTCTTCCTCCAGCTGTCCGGGCCTGGTGGAACACTCTTCCTCCAGCTGTCCGGGCTGTCTTGGAGAGTTCCGCAGGGCCTGTAAGACTGAGTTGTTCCACCGGGCTTTGGGGGAGGCCAGCCGTTGAGGGTGAGCGCCCTCTTTGTCTTTCCCTTTTAACATCTTGGGAGCTGTAATTAGATCTACCGCCCCCTCTTTGGGAGGGGTTTTTATTGATAGTTTTAAATTTTGGACGCCAAGTGGAATGCTGTAGTTTCATGTTTTAAATATGTATATTTATATTGATTATTTATTGTTATTATTGTTCTGGAATATTATTTTGTTGTTCACCGCCCAAAGCCCTCAGGGGATGGGGTGGTATACAAATGTAATTATAAATAAAAATAAATAAATAAAAATATACAGCTGCTAACAAAAATTTCCACCTATTTCCTCTTCTCTGCTGCACGCCTCTCCCTGCCCCCAGTCTCTCAGCGTCTCAGTTCCTTAGTAGTGGAGTTTTGTGGAGATAAGTGGGCTGTAGTGTGCAAAAATTTCCATTGTACTAATGGAAAATATAGTGTGGATCCAACCGTGTATTATGTCTAGATCCAACCCTGTATTTACCCTTCTTGGGAAGAAGATAGAAAACGTGATTACAAAGACACTCCAGGCTAATCTGTATAACTCATGCACCCTAAGCCTCTTTTGGTCTAGTTTCAGGCAAGAGTATAGGCTAGAGATGGCACAGATGACTTCCATCTAAATGAAGACGAGGGCTGTGCCTGTCTTTTGTTCTTGTTAGACTTGCCAGTGGCCTTTCATGTGATGGATGATAACATCCTGTTGAGACATTCTGATGTTAAGTCAAGTGGAAATATTTGGATGGGATACCTCCAGGGAATACTACGGGCGTGATGTGGGGGCAGGCAATGGCAAGCCATCTCTGAGTGTCCCTTGTCTTGAAAACCCTATGAGGTCTCCATAAGTCAGCTGTGACTGGATGGCACAAAAAATGGGGAGGGTTGGTGTTAGGGACCAGTTTCCTGGTGTGGGATCTGCCCTGTGGAATTTCACATGGTTCAGTCCTATCCCCTGCAGTGTTCAATCTTTATGTAAAGCCCATAGGAAAAATCATCTGTAATTTTTGAATAGCAACAACAACAAGCCTACTGAAACTCACTGACTCAGTTGAGAGCCTAGGGGTAATACTAGAGTCAGATTTATTGCTGGAGAAACAAGCTTGTGCTGCTCTAACCACTACACCACATTGGCTGAAAGGGAAATATTTTTGCAGAGTGATATCATTTATCTGCCTCCTTGAAATATTTCTGTTACATATAATTGATATGTTGCAACATGTTAAAGTCACATGTGTGTAGTAGAAAGTCTGGAGTTTTCTTCTTCCCTGCTTTTTGTATGTGGAATAATTTCTAAATGAAACATATGTCTCTAATAAATAGTAAGAACCAAGATGACAACTTAACAAAGCATCTTTATTTCTCCACCAGTTAATGGCTGCTTTAGCGGCTGTTGGCCCTCCCAATCCTCGAGCAGACCCTGAATGCTGCAGTATACTTCATGGCTTGGGAGCAGCAGTGCAAGCTCTCTGCAAAATTACTGAATATCAACATGAGGCTAGAACTATGTTAATGGAGAATGCTGAACGTGTCGGCAACAGAGGACGGATAATCTGTATTACTAACGCAAAGAGGTATTTTGTGCACATTTGCTATTAATGTACTGATTGTATAACAGAGTAAAACCATCGCTAGGGTTTTATTGAGTAGTGAAACATTCTTGGCCCTTGTGCAGTGTGGGCCAATGGCATGTGTAGGAGGGCAGAGGGGGCAGACAACCTAGGTTCAGGTGCCACTTTCAAGAGTTGTGTGTGGGGTGCATTCAGCTGGCACCCACCCCCTCCCCACAGGAGAAGCAGGGCCCAGTGGGGCAGCCACTGTAGCAAGGTGCCTTGTAGCAAGGTGCCCTCCCACTTGGTCCAGCAGCAGCCCACCCATCCCTCACTCCCAGAAGCAAGCAGGGCCTGGGAAGCAGGGGGGAGGGCAGCAGCGGCAGAAAGACATAGTCTTCCGTGTCACTCCCCATCCTGCTCACCAAACCTGCTCTCTTGCCTACCACCTGGGCTGCCCAGCCCGCCCCACTCGGAGAGGTAGACGAGAGGGGAGGGCGCACTTTCAGTACTTGCCCTTGGCACCAATTACTGAAGGTATGCCACTTGTGTTGGCATTCCTTGTTGCCTGTCTCCCAAGGTGAATTGTGTGCAGATGATTTTAAAGTTTGGGAAACAGTATACTCTTAGTGCGCTTTGCAAATGCATGTGCTGTCCCTGCTCCTATTGTAGTTCACCTCATAGAATAGGAAAGTACAGTTTCATTCTATATCATTTTGCAACATAACAGTTGAAGAATTTAATTTAATTTAATACGTCTTCATTGGCATGCGTAACAAAACAGTATAAAATACAGTTAGGAATAATAAAATAAAACTTCACAATGGATCATGAGTTCAATTTACAGACCTCAGCAAGGAACTTTGCCACTGCGAGATAAAATCATTGCAGTTTAAAAGCATAGCTACTTTATCTAGCTCTGTGTAGGTTTTCATAGGGTCAATAACCTGTGATAACAAGCTGGATCTTAATTTCTGATAAAATGGGCAGTGGAGGAGAATGTGCAGGATGGAATCCAGCTGCCCTGGGCTGCAGGAGCAAAGCCTTTTATCACTCGGTAGACCCTTGAGTCTTCCTCTATGGAGCGGGGATGGCATAATGTTAAATCTAGCCAGCATGTAGGCTCTCCTGTATGTGGGGTTGGTAAGGACTGCCATATAGTAGGCTAGGTTTCCCTGTACAAATGGGATCGCCACGTTCATTGGTGAGCAAGATTTATTGGCCAAACTCTGTAATTGTTGGTAATCCATCTCTAGTAGCCGCTCCTTAATGAGGGCAAATGTCTCGGTGAAGGTTAGCATGTTCAAGGAGTCACTATCGTAGCCCAATTCCCCAATCTTTGTTAGAACTGTTGTACACCATTTAGAGTGGTGGAGTTTGCTCAAGGTGCACAGTTGAAGAATATGAAAAGGATTACAGACTGCAAGCCTTATTGGAAGTAATCAGTCCTGATTTTGAGCTGCAACTGAATCAAGCCCTCTCTTATTTTTTTTTTGTGATCCTTCTTGTATCTTTGAATCACTGTGGCTGGTGGGAAAGGTGCAGTGTAAGAATTTTAATATTGTAAAAATAGTTATTTTTTATTAAAAAGCATTTTTTTCTTTCCAGTGACAGCCATGTACGAATGCTTGAAGAGTGTGTCCAAGAAACAATACACGAGCATAACAAACTCGCAGCTAATTCAGATCAGTAAGTGTGTGCCTCAGTTATTCTGTAACTGGTTCCTTTTATTTGAATGTATCATTTTTATTAAATGCAAGAGGGAGACATGCTAGTGAAGGGGAAATCTCATTCCTGCCAATGGTCCCCCCTTCTCCCTTTCATCTCTTCCCAATCCTCCTGTTGCTGCTTCCTCAACCTCAACTCTTTCACCAGCATCAGCGCTACTGGTGTCTCCCCAGCACTCCTGTTGCTGCTGACATCTTTTTTCCTACCATGTTTTCTTTCTTTCCATGTTGTCTCTTCTTACATTTTTTTCATTGGGTTTTGGTACCTCCGTGTATGCTTTTGCTGGGCAGATCCATAAAGCCAGTTGTGATCTCGTAATCTTTTTATAGTTAAAAATGGAAGAAAGTTAACCTTGCCCCATTATGCAGATTTTTGGATCTGTATGTTGAAGCCTGGTTCAGAATTAGGTACATGATGTACTTGGGTTTTTAATGTTTGATAGGAGAGGGTAAAAGGTGGACTTGATGCAATTTCAGGCTGGTTCAGTTAGCAATATTTATCCCCATTTTTTAATTTAGCACATTTTTACTTCACCCTTCTTTTAAGGAACTCAGGGGCATGACTGTGGTTCTCCCCTCCTCCATTTTATCTTCTCTGCAACCATGTGAAATAGGTCAGGCTGAGTGTGTTTGTCCCTGGCTTAAAGTGACTTAGCAAGTTTCCATGACAGAGTAGTGATGTGAAACAAGCCTTCCCAGATCCTTTTGCACAAATCTGGTGCGCCATTTGTGTTACGCATGCGCAAACGGTGTACCTCGGACTACGTCGATTTCGGTTTTCGTTGCGTGATTCTGAACGAATCACGGATGAAAACCAAGGTTCCACTGTACTTGGAGGGAAGAGGGAGAGGAGGGGCATGCAGGACCAAATCTCATTAATTTAGCTTTGATAGTGCATCTTAATTCATTCCTTAATTTTGAAAATTTGTCATCTTACAACTGCATACAGTTGTCCTGTTATGTTTCAAGTAAACATTTTGCTGTAAAATACAGTTGGTGCTTCTGTCCAATTCTAACAAATTAAAAATTTTGATTAGTTAATTTATTGGATATGTGTTTATTATATAATTGTTGCTATATTTGTCTTTGTAACTGGGCTTTTTTCAGCCTTATGCAGATCCAAAAATGTGAACTGGTCTTAATTCACACTTTTCCTGTCGGTGAAGACAATCTTGTTTCGGAATGTCTTAAGAAAGAGGTGAGGTTGTTACATTTTTGTCTAGCCTAATGTGACTTCAGAATGTTATATAAATATACACATATCTGAGAACTAAACAACTATTCAGTGAGAAAATGCTACTGTCACAGTAGAAGAGGGGAAATTATGTCCAATATTATGAGATATTTGGTTGGATCCAACTGATTTTTCAGTTGGTGAACAAGGGAGAAGAGAGTCCTCTATTATGGCTGAAAAGTCAGTGCTGATATCATGGGACAAAGTCACGTGGGGCAGAGGCTGTAGTAAGGCAGGAAATAAAATGAAATTGAGTGAATATGTGCTGGATGAAGATTGCACCGTTGGCAGAATAAATTGATGAATTCAATCCCATACTTTGATGCCATTGGAGAACTTTCTTAGGCTAAAGCATCTGGTTGCCCAAATGATTTTTTGAGAGTCATAGTATAGAGTAAGTGGTGTATGTCTGGATGTATGCCCACTGGAAGGGGACATGGTTGTATAAAGAATGTTGTAGCCATGAAATGTTATCCACCATTACTACCCCAATAATACTGCTTTGAAAGGTGACTTAGTCTTGCTATTTATTATGCCATAATTGCTACTACTGAGTATTCTGTTTGTGTGTGTGTGTTTCTTCTTCCTCTAAGCTCTCTCCTGTCTTAACCAGCGAAGTGCACAGTGTTCGAGCTGGACGGCACCTGGCCACTAGACTGAATCTTTTAGTGCAACAACATTTTGATTTGGCTTCAACCACTATTACTAACATCCCTATGAAGGTACGGTTGTATCAACAGCTTGGTGCTGATATACTTGCACTATTTCTCTTAAATTTGTTGAATGGTTTTAATATTTACTTTAATGGATTTTTTTACATTTCCCCCCTCTCCATGTCATATTTCTTTTCTGTTTTTATTAGCCCACATTCAGTGTCTGTGACCAGGTTAGTAAATTTTATGAAGGAGAAAAAAGGATCACAGAACAAATGGCCATATTGACTTCCCAGCAATTTAGAGTCAATTATGAAAGCATTATTTGTTTTCCTTGTTTTGAGTAGATATAACCTTGTTTATTCAAATTACTTTGTCTGTGATTCTTTTGTTTTTATACTTGTCTTAGAAATTTCTGCCCCCTTGTGTATTTTAGTGGCATAGTGAGCCTTTCATTCTTTGTGTCATTTCCATACCCTGCCAACATAAAAGGTGTTTGTAACAAGTAGAAACCAATATTCAGGGAGGTAAAACTGATTTCTCCAAGAGATTTAAGAAGAGGGATACAACCCTGCTGAGAAATATCAAAATGTGGCTTTATCTATTTATATATACTATTTATTAATAAATTGATTTTTCCTTTATTGTTTTTATCACTCTGATGCCCAGCAGAGAAATCAGACATGATTATTTATTCTTAAGGTTTAGTGACTAGAATGTTAGAATGAAAGAAGAGCATTTTTATTATCTAGTGTAAAAAAGAAAGAATGCACAAAAGGACAACTGTAATAATGTTAATACCCAGTGGCCTTTGCTAAGCAGTACTTGTACTGCCTGGATTTACTGTTGTGTTTTAATGTGCTCTGTCCATTTCAATCTAACTGGAATGGGCCAGTGCATATAACCTCTTAGGCTTGCAAATACCTTGTTTGCAACTTACTGACCTGTGTGTTGCTGGTCTGCTCTTTCTTCTTGCCGTTGTTCTTTCTAGTAGTAGTGTGTATGTTGGGCTCCCTGTGCATTATTCATTGAAAACAAATTCCTAACGGTGAATTTTTTGCTATCTACCATACATGATGTTTGCTAGTCTGCCACAGCTATTTAAAGATGCTGTTTCCTTTTGCTTTTACCCTTGCACATACAGTTTGATCCACAGTAGCTGCTAGTCTTCAGCTGTGGCAGTCAGATAAAACTGTGTGTGGTTTCTCTTGTTAACCTAAAGGAACAGAGAGAAATTCCCCCCAAATGAAAAAAATGGCTATGCTGGCTACTGATGGTGTTGTAGTTCTAATTAACATTTGCTGCTTAGAAAATGAACAAGCTTCTCTAATGGATAACCTGTCTCTGAATGGAAGTGGATGCTGGTTGTGTTTTTGCATTCCAAATAAATTATACGTATAGAAATGAGAAAAGGCAAGACTAGAGATTTCTTTATGAAGCTCTCTTTATAGGTGTGTGTACGGCTTGAAACCTACCTACACTTTCCTTGAGAGTAAACCCTATTGAATCTAAGTAAGACTTAATTCTCAGCCAAGATGCATAGGATCGCTCTGCATATGAGTATAAACTACTGCATCTTTAAGTAGGTTAGTGAGCAAACGAGTTTCCTCAGCATTCCAACCTGTTGATGTTGTCTGATCTTGGAGCATTCCCCCCCATCCCCTTTGGCTTCTTTATTCAAAGTTTGTTTTAAAAAACAGTTTGTTTATATGTTGTACTTTTTCTTTAAAAGGAGGAACAGCATGCCAATACATCTGCCAATTATGACGTGGAACTGCTTCATCACAAGGAAGCACATGTAGACTTCTTAAAAAGTGGTAAGACAGAATTGTAATGTCTTAGATTAGGATGACATTCTTATTGTGTGTGTGTGTTATAAGTGCTGTCAAGTCACTTCTGATTCATGGTGGCCTTATGAATTAATAACCTCCAGAACACCCTGTTGTTAACAGCCTTCCGTAGGGCTTGTGAACTGAAGACTGTGACTTCCTTGATTGATTCAGTGCATCTCATTTTGATCTTCCTCATTTCCTAGCATTATTGTTGTCTTGTTCAGTGACTTGCATCTTCTCAGAATATAATCAAAGCACAATAGCTTCATTTTAGCTGCTAGGAAGAGTTCAGCCTTGATTTGATCTAGAACTCACTTATTTGGCAGTCCGCAGTATCTATAAAACTCGCCTCCATTACCACATTTCAAATTAATCAACTTTATTCTGTCAGCTTTCCTCACTGTCCAGCTTTCACACCTGTACATAGTAATGAGGAATGTTGTGGTATGAATTTTCTTGATTTTGGTTAACCGCAACACATCCTTACACTTGATATTTTTAAATTCCTTCATGGCTGCCCTTTCCAGTTTTATAGCTTCATCCAAATCTGGAGGCAGCAGGCTACCCCGCCACCTCCAAAAGGCAAGCATAAGTCTGAGGGCCGATGCACCATACTACCTTCTCTCAATCTGGGGAGGGAGCCAACTAAAGTTGACTCCACCCCTGGGAACACCAGACTTCTAGGTTCTGTGGCGACAGAGCTGTGTGGCTGCTGACATGTTTCCCCCTACCCTGGGGTAAGCACCCTGGGGAATTCCAATGTGCAGACACAAGGGCGCACCACTCCCTCAAGCCCTTTTGCCCCCCCCCCCCCTTTGGATGGAGCTCTTGCTCTGATTTCTTGGTAGCAGTCTATTTGGTTGATTGCGCCAATGAATAGAAAATCTTGAACAATTTCAATTTCTTCGTCAGTAACCTTAAAGTTGTGTAATCCCTCAGTCGTCATTACTTTTGCCTTCTTGATGTTCAGCTGTAATCCTGTTCTGGCACTTTCTGCTTTAACCTTCATCAGTAATTGTTTCAATTTTTCCCTATTTATTGCCAGTAATGTGGAGTCATCTGTATATCTCAATCTATTAGTGTTTTTTCTGCCAGTTTGTACTTCACCTTCATCTAAATCAATTTCAACTTCCCTTGTGACATTTTCTGCATATAGATTAAAGTGATAGAGAGATGAAATATGTCACTGTGTAACACCATTGCTAGTCGGAACCATTCTGTTTCTCCATATTCTGTCCTAACCGTAGCATCTTGTCCAAAGTATAGATTTTGTTATCAAAGCAATCAGAATGTGTGGCAGACCCATTTCTTTTAAAACCAGCTGTAGCTTTTTTATGGTCCGCACATATGGTATTTCTTGTCCCATATATGGTAACAGTCTTTGTTGTAAGATTTTGAGCATCACTTTACTTGTGTGAGAAACTAATGCAATGGTCTGATAATTGCTGCAGTCACCTTTACAGCCCTGGTCCCTGCCTGGTGGAATACTGTACTACCAGCTATCCGGGCCCTGCGGAATCTTGGAGAGTTCTGCAGGGCCTGTAAGACCGAATTGTTTCACTGGGCTTTTGGATGGGCCAGCTGCTGATGTGCACCCCTTCCCCCTCTCTACATTCTGGGCCCCTTAATATCTACGGGGGCCCTCTGCTCCCTTGTTTTGTTTCTTTCCAGCGCGGGTTTATGAAGTTTTATACTGGATGCCAATGTAATCTTGTTTAATCTGCTGTTTTAATGGGGTTTTAATGTAATTGTTTTATTGTGCTGTTCACCGCCCAGAGCCCTTCGGGGGAGGGGCGATATACAAAATCGATAATAAATAAATAAATTTTATAAATAATATACAAAATTGATAATAAATAAATAAATTGTATAAATAAATAATAAATAAATACACCGCCCTGAGCCTTTGGGGAGGGCGGTATATAAATATAAATAATAATAAAATAAAAGTTTCCTTTATATATACACATAATTGTTATGTAAAATAATGTTGTTATTATTGCAAAAATACCTTGCATATATTAAAACTGTCCTGCACTTTCATGTATAATGATGGACTGATGAAATAAAAAGGAGGATGCATTGGGAATACCAGGCAGCATCAGTTTGTAAACGGATGGCTTTTGCCTGTTCTGCTGGGACAATGGTACTCACTCTGTGGCATGTAGAAAGCTATATTCATAGTTCCCATCAAATAAAAGAGCCACATCTACATCCATTCCTAGCACGAGGCCTGCAGTTCAGGGAGACTCAAGGCTTTGCCTGTTTCTATGTCAGAATCTGTTTCAAGATGGGAACCTTCCACAAGGCCAGGGCCTTGTCCACTGTCCTGAAACATGGAACAGGGCAATAGCCACGAAACATATGAAGAAGGACAGACGTTGACCTGAAGATGATGAGTAGGTTAGGATTAAAAAAACCTGATTTTTTTAAAAAATGTTGTTTGTTCACTTTTCGTTTCCCACCTTTTTGGCTTCTCTCTCATATTCTGGTTGTTGTTGAAATCAAATTGCTATCTGGTTTTTAGATATGTTATATGTATTTAGATCATGTTTTAAAATCTGGTGTGGTATTTCTGTTTCAATGTTGGAAGCCACCCTGAGCCTGTGAAGTGAATGGCGGCATATGAAACCAATAAATGAAATTAAATGAAATAACCTTTTCCTTGATGACAGCATTGTAACTGGTGGTGTGGATGGTAGTATTCAATCCAGTTGTACTACTTTGTTTTAAGTTACTTTATGCTTTTTAAATCTAATTTGGTATTGTAGGTGATACCCATATGGGTAGCAGTAGCAAAGAAGGGACAAATAAGGAGACTGTAACTTTGAAATGGTGTACCCCAAGAACAAACAGTGTTGGTAAGTACCTATTTTGAAACTGTTTTGTGTATGTGCATAATGCTCACTATTTGATACAATTTTCTATTTCTCCCCATTATACTTCCAAGTTACCATTCATCATAGAACATACCTTGCTAACAGCTAGGAGAATTCTTCACCATGCATCTGTTTCCAGTCTGATTATCTGGTGGCTTGGCTTCATAATTTTGAGCACCTTGTATAATGTGTATAGACCTCTTAGATGGGGACAACATTTAGGAAATGGAAATATTGAAAGCATTTGTGAGGAAAAGTGGACAAGCTGTTTTTTTTCCAAAGGTTTGAGGAATGTTGAAACTGAATTTCTTGTTCACTTAACTGTATTTGATTATCAAAGCCTTTAAAGGAACGAAAGGGTGACCAAACTAAAAATGCGATGTCCATAACTTCCAAACATAGGCTGATAACAGCATGTTTTTTCCCCTTCTTTTACTATGCTTCTGATGCCCATTGCATAACAGGATCAGGAAGGCATCCAATCTCCTGGCTTTCTGCCAACTAAGCAAAACTGAATTACTTGAGAGGGGTTTTCTGCACTGGCCATAGGGTTGCATTGTACAAAATGGTTCACACACACTTATTTGGATAAATGATTAGAGACTGTGATCTATACTGCTATATTATATAAACATACTTTAAGTAGGATCCTACCATGTAATTTTTGCACTGTTTCATGTATCCTGTTATTACTTATACTGTGCGTCAGTTCTGTCTTTTAGATTTCTGATTGGTTTTAAACTTCTACAGTCCTAATGCACTGTTCATTGAATATACCATTCTGTTGATGGTACTGACTCTGAGTTATCTACTCTGAGTCCCTGTGAGAAAGGCAGACTATAAGTAAATAAATAAACAAATAAAATGACACAGAAACCTTGCATTGAGTATAACTGAATGAAAAATAGTTTTGGGGACTTCTTAACTGAAAAGGGTTCTAGAATACATTAAAATAGAGATAATTTTACATATTAGAGATAATTACAAAATAGAGATAATTTTACATATTAGTTTAAAGGAAAACATCTGAATGAAATATGTAATTAGTGAACATGAGAAAATGGAGAGGCTTGAAGTTCTTCTATGATTAGTTGCCAGGCTAATAAATTACAGTAGAAGTGCAGAAGTGTTTTCTACATTTAGGGTTTTCAATCATGTCATGTTATGTTTGTTCAGCTTGCTGCTGCTGAATAATTTGAACAGGGTTTAATGTTTGTACCACTTCTCCTTGGAAGCCGCCAACAACTACCATTGTTTTGCCTACATGCTAGTTTCACTGTTTTGCCAGGCACAGCTAGAAAGTCAGCCCAGTTGGTGAAAACTTGTACAGATCTGTCTTCCTCTGCTTTTCTGGCAGGATGTATTTGAAACTGACATTTCTCTGTATTGATCAAAAATAATACTGATTCTGTCAAAGATACCTCATGACAAGTTACATAAATTAATCTTCAAGTGCACCAAAGTTTCATTCTCCTGTCAGCTTTCCAGGCACCACAGCTAGGGCTTGACAGTCTTGATTTTTCATCAAGAGTAATCTGTGGTACATTTAATCTTTTTTGGCAAAATATCTTTCAAAACTTTGTTGCCTGGTTGTTTGGGTATGCAAAGGAAACCTGGAACGTTGGCCTGTCTTGTGTAGATCCACACTGCTGTTCATTGATAAGCCGTTATTAATTATTGAAATATATTTCTGTTTGTCTTCAGTGTAGATTCTTTTGCTTTGGCTTCCATCCTTCACACAGGAATGAGGAAATTGGCACCTGCATAGGGGATCTGCAAACCTCATTTTCATATGACTGTCATAGCAGATCTTTTCTTCACAGGATTGCTGTGAAGAAACTGTCTGTGCCCCATCTCTGTGTTCAAGAGAGATTTTTGAATATTGCCTGTTTCCAAATTCTTAATAGCCATTTTATGAAGGCTACTGCATGAAAGCACTTGTACAAACATGTTGAATCACTGCACAACTGATGTAGTATTGATTTCATATTCAGTTCAGCTATAGTGGTTTCATTTTACATAATTTTGTAATCAGTCGCAGTCTTGAAAAGGCCCCTCATTTGACTTATAGTGCATATCCTGAGGTTGTGTGATCGCTATACATTTGTGGTTTACATAATCCCTTATTTGCCTATTGAATTAGTTACCCTAGACCAGGGCTCCCCAACTATCTTGAACCTATGGGCACTTTTGGAATTGGGTAGAAGTGTAGTAGGCACCACCACAAAATAGCTGCTGCTGGGAGGCCAACATCAAAATGCTTGCCATGAAAGAGCAATCACAAAGTGTTGGGAGATGCCTAGCCCAGCATCTTCCAGTGATGGGAGCAACTATTTCCAAATGGGTGTTTCTTACAGACCCAAAGTTGATGCCTGCTGAGCTTTTCTGAAGTATCTTCTGCTGCAGTGAAATAGAGGAAAGCTAAGATAGGCCTAACTGACTAAATCTAATGGCATATTTTAAAGCAGTGGTTCTCAACCTGTGGGTCGCAACCCCTTCTGGGGGTCAAACGACCCTTTCACAGGGGTCGCCTAAGACTCTTTGCATCTGTGTTCTCCATCTGTAAAATGGATAAATGTTAGGGTTGGGGGTCACCACAACATGAGGAACTGTATTAATTAATCATGATGGCAAAGAGAACATGAATAGGAAACTGACCGCAAAACCTGACTTAAAGAATACATTCAAATTATCAGTGTAAATGTTTTGGAATGTCTCTCACTTTCTCTATGGTTAAACTGAAGAGATTAAGGATATGTGTATACATGTATGCCCACACAAACACAAATCAGTTACATAATCACAGCTGAGTTTCAACATATTTTCCATTTTCAACTCATATTAACTCCAATATATATGTTGCTTAAATATAGAACCCTTGAGATATTTATTTAATTTTTCAATTGTTAGTATTATGTGTGCATTAAAATTAGGATGATATTTCTATCCTCCTAACCATTCCCTGCCTTTTTTTCCAGAGCTGCATTATTGTACAGGTGCATTCAGGATATCTCCAGTAGATGTAAATAGCCGACCTTCCTCCTGCCTTACTAACTTCCTACTTAATGGTAAATATACTTTGGGGTCAGTTCTTGACAATTTAATTGAATGTTAGTCATCAGGAACTCTTGAGCTTGAACTAGGAATGAGCATATCAAGAGGCTTCCTTGTCTCTGCCTGCCTTACTTCTGAACCCTTCTTAATTACTTTTTCTTCTAATTAGGACACCACTGTTTGCTCTCTTAAGACAAAATTTTAAAAGCTTTAAGCAGCAGATCGGTAATATAACTGTTCTAAAAATTAACTTCTGCTTTTATAGCTTACATCTTGGGAGAGAGGAAGCTAGTATCAAAGAGTGAGATATTTCTATATTGGCTCCATTCATCATGGTTTAATGGTTAGATTGTGAGGCCAGGATCTGGATGACTGTTGTTCAAATTTCCCCTCTGCCGTGGAAGTTGCTGGGTGATCTTGGGCTAGTTACACTCTCAGCCTAACCTACCTCACAGAGCTGTTGTGAAGATAAAATGGAAGAAAGGAGAACAATGTAACTTTGCTCCTCATTGGTGAGAAATGACATAAAAAAATTCAGATGTTACTATAGCTATGGCTTGTTCCCAGTGTGATGCACAAACCTTGGTTAGTCTTCCCAATACATTACAGATTATTCATAAATGCCAGTTAATCTTTTATTTGCCTCCTTTCCTACCTCCAAACAGATTTTCAAGATACCCTCTCAAGCTTCCTTACATTGCCCAGTTGCTTCTGAGCATTACTATATATGCAGCTCACTCGATATTGGTGATCTACAGATCACAAATGCATTCTCAAGGTTTCCTTAAGATTCTCCAGTGTCTGGGAAACTTTGGGGAAGCTGTCAAAGTACATCTGCCAGAATCCCTAAATTGTAGAATTGTTGTCAATAAATTTCATGGGCACGTAGAACATTTCTGAAAGTTCCACGGAAGTGCACTTGCAGTATAAGAATCATGGCAAATGTGATAATGGCAGAAAGAATAATGAGAGTGCATTTTGGTAAGGTTTCTTACCAAAATTAGAGACAGTAAATGTGCTTTTATAGGGAATAATATTCTGTCTCATAGGAGTTTTAGAACAGTCTACATAAGAACATAAGAACAAGCCAGCTGGATCAGACCAAAGTCCATCTAGTCCAGCTCTCTGCTACTCGCAGTGGCCCACCAGGTGCCTTTGGGAGCTCACATGTAGGATGTGAACGCAATGGCCTTCTGCGGCTGTTGCTCCCGACCACCTGGTCTGTTAAGGCATTTGCAATCTCAGATCACGGAGGATCAAGATTGGTAGCCATAAATCGACTTCTCCTCCATAAATCTGTCCAAGCCCCTTTTAAAGCTATCCAGGTTAGTGGCCATCACCACCTCCTGTGGCAGCATATTCCAAACACCAATCACACATTGCGTGAAGAAGTGTTTCCTTTTATTAGTCCTAATTCTTCCCCCCAGCATTTTCAATGAATGCCCCCTGGTTCTAGTATTGTGAGAAAGAGAGAAAAATTTCTCTCTGTCAACATTTTCTATCCCATGCATAATTTTGTAGACTTCAATCATATCCCCCCTCAGCCGCCTCCTCTCCAAACTAAAGAGTCCCAAACGCTGCAGCCTCTCCTCATAGGGAAGGTGCTCCAGTCCCTCAATCATCCTTGTTGCCCTTCTCTGCACTTTTTTCTATCTCCTCAATATCCTTTTTGAGATGCGGCGACCAGAACTGGACACAGTACTCCAAGTGCGGTCGCACCACTGCTTTATATAAGGGCATGACAATCTTTGCAGTTTTATTCTCAACTCCTTTCCTAATTATCCCCAGCATAGAGTTTGCCTTTTTTACAGCTGCCATGCATTGAGTTGACATTCCCATGGAACTATCAACTAAGACGCCTAAATCCCTTTCCTGGTCTGTGACTGATAGCACTGACCCCTGTAGCGTGTATGTGAAGTTTGGATTTTTTGCCCCTATGTGCATCACTTTACATTTTGTTACATTGAACTGCATTTGCCATTTCTGAGCCCACTCACCTAATTTATCAAGGTCCGCTTGGAGCTCTTCGCAATCCTTTGTGGTTCTCACCACCCTACATAATTTGGTATCATCTGCAAACTTGGCCACCACGCTACCCACCCCTACTTCCAGGTCATTTATGAATAGGTTAAAGAGCACTGGTCCCAAAACGGATCCTTGGGGGACATCACTCCCAACATCTCTCCATTGTGAGAACTTCCCATTTACACCCACTCTTTGTTTCCTGTTTCTCAACCAGTTTTTAATCCATAGGAGGACTTCCCCTCTTATTCCTTCATTGCTGAGTTTTCTCATCAGTCTCTGGTGAGGAACTTTGTCAAAAGCCTTTTGGAAATCCAAGTAGACAATGTCCACCGCTTCACCCCTGTCCACATGCCTGTTTACACCCTCAAAGAACTCTAGTAAGTTTGTAAGACAGGATTTGCCTCTGCAAAAGCCATGCTGACTCTTTCTCAGCAGGTCTTGCTTTTCTACATGTTTTATAATTTTATCTTTAATGATAGATTCTACTAATTTACCAGGAACAGATGTCAAACTGACTGGCCTGTAGATTCCCGGGTCCCCCCTAGATCCTTTCTTAAAGATTGGTGTGACATTGGCCATCTTCCAGTCTTCAGGGATGGAGCCTGATTTCAGGGATATAAGTCTAAGTAACTAATGAAGCATCTTCTCTTTCAATAGGTCGTTCTGTGCTTTTGGAACAACCACGGAAGTCAGGCTCTAAAATAATTAGTCATATGCTTAGTAGCCACGGAGGAGAGATTTTTCTGCATGTGTTAAGCAGTTCTAGGTCAACTCTGGAAGATCCTCCTTCAATTAGTGAAGGTTGCGGTGGCAGAGTCACAGACTACAGGATTACTGTAAGATTTTTAAGGTTAATTAAACAAAACCAAGCCATAATATGCATTCATTTACTTTGAACTTTGCACAAATGCTTTGTTTAGCCTTGCAGCATTTTGGTAAAAGTGGGGTTGGGGTGACTAAAAAAGGAAGTTTCTGGGTGGCATTGTCATGAAGGGGCAGGAAGAAAACAAGGAATAGTAAAAGGGAAGTAATGGTATGAATGGAAATAAATACGTCTTAGGTAACAAGTGGCATTCAGAGTGATACTTGGCATAATGCATCACCAAGAATAACTTGTGAAATAAATGGCTACCCTGGTTACAGAATTGCTGGTTCATGAGAAAAGCTCAAGGTTAAAACCCCAGATAACTGCACAGGAAAATGTTAGTATTAAAAAGCGAGGGAAAACAAAGCTGATTAGTTCCTGGCATTGATGATTTAATGGAATAACTGTAATTCTGGTGACAGCCTTATTAGTTTGAATGAGGTAGATTTGTAATTGGGCCCACATGTTTTGGTGAGTTTTGGTAATTGTAACTTGAGTGTTAAAATTGATCCTCCATATTGGAATCAGGGAGCGGTAAGCCAGCTCTGAGTCAGAAATCAAACTTTTGTCCTGTAAGATTCAAGCTCTAAGTAGCTGCTTTTTGAAAATTAAATCTCCCTTTGAGGGAATAATGCAGTAGTTTCATTTTAAGGAAATAGTAACTTTCAGTAAACCTGGATTCAGAACAAGATGTGGGAATGGACCTCCTGTAACATTTTATGATTGCCATCCCTGTGAACACTATGGAAATCATGCAGTATTGCTAAAGTATGACTCTTACAAGGGGTATACATTTGAACCATATCATAAAATGTCACTTAGATGAATGACTTCTATCTTATTTGGTTTTAGGATTTTGGTGAATTTATGAGGGAAAACAGACTAGCTCCTTTTCTAGAACCCAGATATAAGAGTGATGGAAATCCTGAGACTCCTTTGGAAAGAGCAAAAGGTCAGCTGGAGAAACATACTCGCTACTGGCCCATGATTATTTCACAGACGACCATATTCAACATGCAAGCTGTAAGTGGCCAACAGTTGTTTTTAGATCCCTGTTCTGACTACAATTATTTGGAAATGAGCAACTTTAGCTTCAGTGTAAACATGCTTTTAATTTCACTGTGAACACATTCAATGGTTGAATTAAACCATGTTCAAATGTAGCAATCTGATGTGAGCTAATCATTCTGTTTCTTCGGTTTGTGCTGAGGAGTCAGAAAGGCTCACCAAACGAGTTTGCTTTGGGTTTTCCCAGAACTGGGCTTGAGCAAGAAGACTACTGATTTGAACTGACTGGCCTCATTAAGGACTACTTAGCCAGACATCAATTTTTATTGGGGGGAAAAAGCATTTGTTGATGACTGACATATATGTTTTGTGAATGATCTGAAATTATTTTCCCAAAACTGTTCATGTACAAAGATACCGGTGATTAAGGACTACTTAGATGAACATTTTGGTTAGCACTGGTTATTAATTCAAAGGATTGTTATGAATTGGAAGTGGCTTGATGGCATGGATGAGCATTGAAGAGTTGGATTTTGTTGAAATGCAGCATTTATTGATTACTGATTTATGTGATTTATGGATGACTTATCCATTTAAGCAAATGCCTGCTGAACAGCGCAGTTGTACAGCAAGGATGGAGAAGTAATAGAGCAGGAGCATGCACTATTTCTCCTCCCCTCCCCCCACCAGTATTTTCCAGTTTTGGGTTTAATTTTCAAAAAATTATCCTCTAAAATAGCCAAATTTCCATACTGGTATTGGGGGAAGGGTTGGTTTTTTCCTGACATTCAAAATTTTTCAGGTCTACTAAACCCAAGTCTGGACAATTCCAGTTGCTTTTGAAGTCCATGTGGGTCTCGGGGCTGGTAGATGGTACAGAGCTAAATACAGGGCTCAGCTAAGCCCAAAGTTCAATTCTGCGTCATCTGCTGCCTCTGAGACCCACATGGGATTCAGAGGCAGTAGGCAGCGCAGAGCTGAGCACTAGGTTCTACTTTTTGCTCTCTATTTTCTCTGATTTCCACTTCCCTTGCTTCTGAAGAATTTATGAAGAATTCTGATTGTTTTGATGTCTTGCAGGTAGTGCCATTAGCCAGTGTCATTGTGAAAGAAGCACTGACTGATGAAGATGTACTAAATTGTCAGAAAACAATTTACAATTTAGTAGACATGGAAAGGAAAAATGATCCACTGCCAATATCAACAGTTGGGACAAGAGGAAAAGGTCCTAAAAGGTAAAGATTACTTTTCCATTTTCACAATTTTCAAAAGCATGGACACCACCGTCATCACCTTTTAAAGAAATTGATTTTTACGAAGAACTGTATACCTTAAAAAGCACCACAGTTGTAGTAAGTTTCTGTTGGAACCTAGCTTTGCATTAAAATAGTGGTTTTGCTTCACAGCCAAGCTCCACTGATCCCAGAATACTGTAGGCTTTTAAGATGGATCTAGAAGTTTTTTTCCCATCAAGGTACAGCTGACGTAAAGCAAACCTGTAGTGAGACATTCAGAGGTGGTTTGCCATTGGCTGTCATGTCCCTGGTATTCCTTGGAGGTCTCCTATCCAAATACTAGCCGGAGTCAGGGCTGAGAGTGTGTGACTGGCCCAAGGTCACCCAGCAAGCTTCCATGGCACAAATGGGGATTTGAACCTGGGTTTCCCAGGTCCTAGTCTGACACCATAACCACACTGCACTGTCCAATGCTGGAGCTATGGTATTGGGCAGCCCCATCCTCAGCCTTTGGTGGTAGAACACAGTGCTGTAACAACACTTCCCCACCACCTCTAAGAGAGCTTTCCAATGGCGCAGGGAGCAAAAAATGCAAAAAAAAAAAGAGAGAGAAGTCCCTGGAAGGCCCTCCATAGGGCTTGAAGTCCAGGGGCCAGGGCACCACATTCCCAGCCCTAAGCCCAGGAGGCAGTTGACGTAACATCAGGTTTGTCCCCCCTCCCCATACTGGCATCTGATCAGGACGCCAGCACAGTCCCACGACAACCTGGACTTCTGGGTTTTGCTCCGTGGAGCTGGTGAACAGCTGCCCATGTCTTCTTCCTCCTCCACTGGGATAAGTGCCAAGGTGAGCAAACACACTGGCAAAAGGCTGTGCCACTCCTCAACCCCCCCCCCCCCCAAATGGGGCACTTGTCCTGTCAGGACATCTTTGTTCTTACTTTCTGTAGAGATGAACAGTACAGAATTATGTGGAATGAACTGGAAACCCTCGTTAGAGCTCATATAGTCAACTCTGATAAACACCAGCGAGTCCTAGAGTGCCTACTAGCTTGCAGGAGCAAGCCTCCAGAAGAAGAAGAACGCAAGAAACGAGGAAGGAAGAGGGAAGAGAAAGAAGATAAGTCTGAAAAAGCAGGAAAAGACTATGAACAAGAAAAATCCTGGCAGGAATCAGAAAGGTGCATTTTCAGTACTGGCAAAATTTTATTCCAGTATTTTTATAATGACATGAATTCAATATGGTGTTTGGCTCTTGAAAGATTAACACACAAATCCCAAAGTGTTATTCTGTGTTTTTGGCCTGATGGTTAAAACTGTGCTGTTGATATGTCTTCCCACATCTGATGTTGAGGGCGCCCTCATTTTTAAATTTTTTATTTATTTACTTCCTTTATACACCACCACCAAGGAGGCTTACATAATTCTCATCTCCTCCATTTTATTTTTTATTTTTATTTTATTATTTATATTTGTATACCGCCCTCCCCAAAAGCTCATTCTTTATCCTCACAACAACAACCCTGTGAGGAAAGTTAGCCTGAGAGTATGTGACAAGCCCATGGCAGTGGCGTAACTAGACAAACTGGAGCCCTGGGCAAAACCTGAGTTTGATGCCCCCCAGGTGCGTGCCCAGTGCAACGCGCACCTCCCAGCCCCCTTGTAGCTACAGCAAGTGGCATATCTAGGCATACTTTTATGGTGTTGTATCCAGTCCCCCCAATTGGGGGAACCAGCATCACTTTCAATGTTATTTAAACTGGGGACCCCAGATTCTCCCTTTAAGGTGAATTTAAAAGGAGAATCTGGGCTCCCTCGTTTAAACAAGTGATGCTGGAATCCACTCCCAAACTGCATCATTTTCAATGATGTTTAAACTAGGGAGCCCAGATTCTTCTTTTAGATCCATCTTAGAGGGAGAATCTGGGGTCCCCAGTTTAAACAACATTGAAAGTGATGCTATTTTGGGGTTGATTCTCCCCCACCCTGAAACAGCATCACTTTCAATGTTTAAACTGGGGACCTCAGATTCTCCCTTTAAATCCATGCCAAGGGGCTCACTGATCCTGGTCCAGCAACCGAAACATTATACAATACTAGCACATAACACATTTACTATGGCTATTTTACAATCTGACAGTATATTTAAAAGAATAAGGTCCTGCTGGGACTGAATGAGGAGCCCATTTCTCCTTCCTCAGAAGACCAGCTATTTTTCTGCCTCTGGTCTGATCTGTAGCAAGTCAACTCTAGTATGGACCCACAAGTATTGGAGTGGGAGATCTCCAGGGGACCTGGCATTGTCAGAAGAGAAGGGGCCCAATTACATTCATTCTTTATCTGAGGCTCATGCGACCTCTGAGAATCAAAATGTAGTTAAGAAGTATGTATGATGCAGATCCTAGGCAGTGTGCTTATCTTCTTTTGCAGGAAGGAGGTGGGAAACTTGAGATCTGGTGGTGGTAGAAAGGGCCATCAAGGCATAACTGACTTTGCAGGGTTTTTCAAGACAAGAGATGTTCAGAGATAGTTTGTCATTTCCTGCCTCTATGTCACAATCCTGGACTTTGTTTGTGGTCTACCTCACAAATACTAACTAGGGCAATGGTTAGGGTGAGATAATGCTAACCTGGGCCATTGAGGTTAGTGTGTCTTCAGAATTAGAAGAGCTATTTTTTAAAAAGTAGTCTAATGTTCTCCCAAACAGGGCACATGAAGTAATTAGTTATGTTTCAGAGGTAACATTTGTAATGATTACTGACTATTTCTGATCATATTATCATACCTTGCTAAATTAACAATCTCCCACACATCCTCCCTGCTCTGGTCTATATTATACTATGATAAGCAAGAATCTGCAAGGATGTGTCATTTTCCACCTCCTCCCTTATTTCCTCTTTCCCTTCCCTGAAAGTCCCCATAGCCTGTCCCCTTTTCCTGTTTCCATTTCTTCTTCCCACGAAACAACCAACGTACTTTTATAGCTCCACCCGCACAAGCCTCTACCTAGGAAAGCTGTGGCCCAGCAGTATAGTGGAGCCAGGCCCACTTAAGTGATAGAGAACCCTCAAGAACTTGTGGATGGCACATCACTTTCCCCTGTATTCCCCTCCTCACATTTCCCCTAGACCTAGGTGAATTACGCAGTTGGTGGTTAAGTCATCCTAGCCTGGCCTAACAAGTCCTCTCTCAAAGGCCAAAATAGCCCTGAAAAGGACCTTGCCTCTCCCCTGCCTTTTACTGACAGACATCCAGCCTAAAGTACTGTGATTTCTTAGCAGCTGCCACTGAGAGTTTCCATTTCTTAAAGCTACAACTGTTCTGTTTCTTACTCTGGGCTTTTTAACCCCCCATGTATTTTTTCTTTTTAGGTTTCAGATTTTTCTGCAAACCTGGGGTGTTGTTCAGGTTTGTAGAAAGATTTGTATTGTTTGCTTATAATCACTGGATTTAAGAATCCTTAGATTTGGTTGACTTCAGTATTAAAATAAACAAGCAAGAACAAGCTGGGGTGAGAGGAGAATCCCATTTCACCTTCCCCTACTATTTCTTCTTTCCCTTTCCTAAAAACCATCATAGCCTTTCCCATTTTCCTGCTTCCTTCTCTCATTTACCAACAATCAGCCTACATTTATCTGTCCGTCTGTCTTCAGCTCTTCCCACCCAGCAGTCTCTACCTAGGAAAATCATAACTGAGCCAAGCGCACTTGCATGGTAGGAAAGCCTCAAGGACTTGTGGGGGGCATATCACTTTCCCCTGTAACTCCTTCCCACTGTATTTCTCCTTTCATTCTTCCCAGCAGCCCCCATATCATCTCCGCTTTCCCTACCTCACTCTCTTCTTCTCAGCCATTTACCAATCTACTTTCTATCTGCCTCCCGTTTTCATCTATATTTATTATCCAGTTACTTCATTCATATTCGGTTTTTGTCCACAATAGGAACCCAAGCAACTTACATTAATCTACTTTCCTCCTTTTTATCCTCACAACAACCTTACGGGTTAATTTAGGCTGAAAGTACATAATTGGCACATCACCTAATTCCATGGCAGACTAGTGATTATTCTGAAACTCTAGCTGCTTTCTTAGGGTGGCTTCTGTTGGAACAGTAACAAGCAGCCAGGCCTAGGTGAATCCTGCAGTTCAGGTGGTATCAAGTCCCCCAGTGGTTGCTGCCAAGCCTATCCCTGATGATCTTCCCTCAAAGGCCAAAACAGCCCTAGAAAGGGCCCTGTCCCATCCCCCTGCCTGTTACTAACAGGAACAGAGAGTAGAATGCTGTGGTTATCTAGCAACAGCTACTGAGGGCTTCCCTTTCTTAAAGCTGCAGATACTCCTTTTATCCTTTTGGAATTTTAACCCACATTGGTTTGTTTTTCTTCTTCTTTAAAGATTTCAGGATGTTTTTGTTTTTTGGCAAACCTGGGTATCCCTTGAGTTCGGAAAAAAATTGTCCTTGTGTGGGCCCAGTCTGCAAATTTAAGTATCTGCAGGTCTGCCCACACTTGAAAAATAGATACACAGATGATGATAATTCTCTAGGGATATCTCAGCTTTCAAAATTGAAATTTGATATATTAAAAATCAGAAGTGCGGTAGTAATCTGTTTCTTTATGTCTGAAGGCTAAAAAGTTTATTGGATCGTGAAAAAGAGGAATTGGGAGAAGCAGAAGTAATAAAAGATTCACCTGATTCTCCTGAACCACCAAACAAAAAGCCACTTGTTGCAATGGATGAAATGCCCTCTGTTGAAAAAACCAAAGGTAAATTTACAATTGTCAGTATGTATTATAAAAATAATGAAGTAGGGATTGCTTTGAGATCCTCAGTCATCAATGATGTGTAAGCCTTGTAAAATATTTGTTATTGGAACATTTGCCTGCATAGAGGATTCTAGTTTAGGAACGCTACCCTCTTGAAACTGGGGACCTTTACGCAGGCTGGGCGAAGGATGTGCTTGGCAACAGGAGGAAAGAACAGCATGGATGACAAGGACAAGTGGTTTCCAGTAGCCACTGAAGCACATGGTAATCACTCTAGTGGAAGTGGAGAATTTGGGGTGGAAGAAGCTTGCGAGGAGAGAGAAAAGCCTTGAGAGAGAGAGAAGAGCAATTGGTCATCTTCAGGCATCAGCCTTTGATCCTCAGTGTTTATGGGACTTGTGCTGATGAGGCTCTGTTGAGCAGTTGCTTCATCTGCTCTCGGTAGAGATATTGATAATTCTGAATGCTTTGTAGAGGTTGAGTCAATGTTTAGTTGGACACAACTACAGTATACATGGTTTATCTTGAATGTGTACACTTGCTGTGTCATATAAGCATTTCTAAACTAGACTTTGAGAATGGAAACTAATAAGCGCCTTTTAATTCTGATTACAAAACCTTATTTTTAGGGCCAACATCCCTACTATCATTATGGAGCAACAGAATTAACACTGTAAATTCTAGGAAACATCAGGAATTTATTGGCCGCTTGAATTCTGTGAACAACAAAGCTGAACTGTATCAACATCTTAAAGAGGAGAATGGGTTTGTATTGCTAAATATTTATCAAGTATTGGTTGGCAGTGGGCTGTACGAACATAATGTTCAGAAGTACAGAAATATATCCTTTCATGGGTAGCAGGTGTTTATTTAGGAGGATGTTGGTTTAAATTCAGTTCTGATCCTCTGCAGTCTCATCAAAATGATAACTTTCCAGGGCCTTGTTATAGAAGAGGTTCTCTCTGGGGATCCTTGTTTGTAGTTTATTTTTACTCCAAGAAAAAGGGTATCATTTAGCTTTCACGATATTCCTAGGCTCATTCACATCACGAGATCTTTCTTGCCATTATGGAGGCAAATGGGGTGTGGGTCTCTCCTTTTCTAAAAATAATGTTATATTCTGGGCTACCTGTTGGTTACCACCATAGTCTACTCCAAGTCAACTGTAGCACCAGAGGGCTTTGGAGTAACATAGACTTGTCATGTGCTTGAAGAGGGAGAATATTAAGTATGTGTTGCAAGTAGATGAAAGCCACAGAGGTTTGCCTTGAACTCTCACCCACCCATCTGGTTTTCTTCAGGTCTATTAGAAAACAAAGCATTACTTGTTATGGAATGTACTCAATGTATCAGTTATGAATTCAAAATTCCATGGAAGGTTTGAATGTTACCGCTTTAGAAATTTTTTCAAGATGTCGTTATGGAATATTAAGGATTACTTTGCACAATGGTCTGTGCAAAGGCATGCATTTGTAAGGCAAAGTTTCACCAAACTTTTTTTTGTTCCAGAATGGAAACAACAGAAAATGGAAAAGCCAGCCGGCAATGAATACTGAAGCTAAGGTCTACAATTGGTTATGCTGCATAATTTTTATGCTTGTTTTCATACAAGTATTCTAAGATTCAGTTGTTTTGTATAGTTTTTACATGCTTTTCTAATGTTAGCCTTTTTCTATGAAAATATAAAATGTAAATGTAAATAATTAACCTCAGTCCCCTTTATTCTGTCACTGAATAAAGCAAGATTTCTATTTCCAACGAGTAGCATGGTCTTACTATAACTCATTTACTGCCTGTTGGAAAAACGCAGTATTTGTGAGCAAAAGTTTTTGAAGTTTTTAAAGTACTCTCTAGTATGAAAATCCTTTAGGACATTCTACTTCTAGCCTGGGGGCGAGGTAGTAGTCAGACATTACATAAAATACAGCATTAAAGAACTGTGATTTCTTAGTGCAAACTCAGTAGGGGGTTGTCCTTGAGCAAAATCCAGCTCTCAGAATTGCCGATAGGGCTTTTAAACTACAAATGACCTGCCAAACAGAATTGTTTGGGGGATTAAGATTAAACTAATAATGACTAATAATCCATTAAAAGCTTTATAGAGTTACACTGATGCAGAGAGAAGGCGAGTAGACACAAATGCACTGACCACCACCCTTCCCTCTGCATGATCACCTGGTTGCAGGGTGTGACCATGTGATAGAAGTGGCTGTGCCTGCACTCTCCCTGTGATCAGAGTTTCTGCTTTCCAACTGAGTGATCATGGGCAGGGAGAGTTCGCACAGCTACTTCTCCATGTGATTGCATTCTGCAGAAGACCGGCACGGGGGCAGGGCAAGACATTTCACACCCACTTTCCCTCTCCATGTTCTCAGCAAACATCCATACCATGCTACTGACCTTTTTCCATGCAGTCTCTACATGGGATATACAGGAAGAAGAAGAAGAGGAGTTTGGATTTATATTCCCCTTTTCTCTCCTGCAGGAGACTCAAAGGGGCTTACAATCTCCTTTCCCTTTCCCCTTCACAACAAACACCCTGTGAGGTGGGTGGGGCTGAGAGAGCTCCAAAAAGCTGTGACTAGCCCAAGGTCACCTAGCTGGCGTGTGTTGGGGTGCACAAGCTAATCTTGCTCCCCAGATAAGCCTCCACAGCTCAAGCGGCAGAACGTGGAATGAAACCCGGTTCCTCCAGATTAGAATGCACCTGCTCTTAACCACTACACCACTGCAGTTCACAAAAGGAAGCTTTCGTGAACTGGTCCCTGGAAGTCGGAACATGAAAAAGCAGCTGTGCTGGATCAGATCAGTAGTCATTCTTATTACCCACCTTGAGTCTGAGATGATTAGGCTAAATGGTAATGTATAAATCAGTTCAGTCCAACATTCTTACTGGCCAAATACATTGAGAAGACCTACAACTAAGCCCAAAACCTCCCCTAGTTGTATTGTCGAAGGCTTTCATGGCCAGAATCACTGGGGAGCTGTGTGGTTTCCGGGCTGTATGGCTGTGTTCTAGCAGCATTCTCTCCTGACGTTTTGCCTGCATCTGTGGCTGGCATCTTCAGAGGATCTGATGTAGGAAAGGAAAGCAAGTGGAGTATATATATTGTGAGATCAATAGGTAAGGCCATCTGAATAGAAGTAGCTTAGCATGTGAGTAACAATGAAGTCTGTAGCATGTGAGTCACATTGACCTTGCTCTCTTCATTGTGACTCACATGCTACAGACTTCATTGTTACTCACATGCCAAACTCCTTTTTCACCACGGTGGCACACTGAGGCTGTATTTTCATTAAACTACACCCCAGCGCTCAGTGTTTCTTTCCTGGTCGCATTACCAGCTCAGACCCCATTCATATGTATTTAAAGTAAAGATTCTTCGTGGCCTGTGCTGAATCTCATATTGTCATCTAACCCAGTTTGGAGAGCCCTCCACCACCATCTGATTTGGTTCTCAGCATTGTGACTAACAATGCATCATGTACGTCTTTGGAAACCTTCTTATTCTTAATTCCAAAAATTAGGAATAAACAGCACTGGTACCAGCCTAATCCTGTAATCCTGTACTTTTAAAACTGGCAGGTATGCAGAAATTAACAGCTGAAGCTTTTAACTACGCGGAGATGCTGCACAAGGGCAAGAGCTGCCATTTCTATTCTGCTTTCTTTCATTTAACAAATTCAAAGGATGTACTCCAAATCTGTATCTGATTGTATTGACAAATTCCTCGAAGAGATCTGTAGTCCAATATATAGATTGTAACTCAAGTGTAGATTTTAGGGGGAGGAAATCCTGGATTTTAGCAACTAAAGTGTCGCACCATTTCATTACCAGCATGGGGTTGTCCATGATAGAGGAATTATGCCAAGAAAAATATGTATTAGTAGTTAAGCACAAGGGGAGAGGATCACTCAAGTAACTATGTTGGATTAAAAAATCCAATACACAATCCATAAAATTGGGGGGAGTGGGGATATACTCATCTTATGATTGCTAAATTTACACAGTAATATTTGGTGAGGGACTTTGTCAATACCTTTTGAGAGGCACTAATATATTACATCTACTGTATGACTTGTACATTTGTTTAATCCTCTCAATGTCTGGAGAGGTTGGACTTCCCTTTACAGAAGCTATTCATGCAGTTGCATAATGCTCCCTCTATGGTGTAATTTCATCTTTCCCCCAGTTACCATTCTTCATGGAACACCTTACAAACAAAAGAATTCTTCTCCTTGCATCTGTTTCAAATCTGATTGGACACTTGGTTTCATAATTTTGAGCACCTTGTAAAATGTGTATAGATTTTGAGGACCATTTTCAGGAAATGTGACAATCAAAAGCATTTGTGAGGAAAAGAGGGCAAGATTTGAGATGCTGAAATCCAGTCTCGTTCACCAAAATGTATTTTGAATATCAGTGCCCTTAAAGGAACAAAGTGGTGACTGAACTGAAATGCTGATGACCGTAACTCCCAGACAGAGACTGATAACAGCATAGTTTTTCCTTCTCCATTTCTGATACCCCACCACACAAAGAGATCAGGAAGGTTCCCACTCTCCTGGCTTTCTGAAAACCATGCAAAACTGAATTATGTGAGAGGGATTTTCTGCACAGGTAATAAGGTTGCACTTTACAAAATGGTTCACAAACTTATTTAAATAAACGATTAGAGACAGTGGTCTGTACTGCTGTGTATAGCTTCCTGTAAGTAGGATCTTGTTATGCAGTTTTTGAACCACTTAATGTGTCCTATTAATATTTATGCTGTGCTTCAGTTCTGTCTACTAGATTTTTTGCTCGATTCCAGACTTCTACAGTCCTAATACATGTTTCACTGAATGTGCCTTCTGTTCATTGTACTGACTCTTGAGTTAGCCACCTTGGCCGTTTCCCCATTCACCTTTTGTTGCACGCTACTCGCTTCAAGTAATCCGGGTTCCAGCAGCACTCCCCACTACTGGAACGGTGACAATGCAGTCGCCCCGATTCTGCTGCCCTCGTGACCCCTCAGCGCGCGTCATTTAGAGGGGTGGGGGCACCACCTATGGGGCCAGGGATTCCGGTTTTAATGGGACGGGGTAAATATGACGGTAGGCGGCGGCCTTATGATAGAAGATGGACGAGATACGGTTATGCTTGTTCGCTTTCTGACCTCCGTCCTATCCCGAGGAATGAGAGTGGTTGGGTTCAGAGTAAATACCCTGCTTCGTCCCTGGTGTTGTTTAATGCCAAGTCCATCAATAATAAAACTGCAGTCCTCCCCGGTGATTAATCTCTCGGGGACCAGCAGATGGTACCTGGCTTGTATCACCGAAACCTGGAGTGCGCTGACGGTGAGACCGTGCCGCCTTTGGGCGTAGGTCAGCGCCATACCAGGTTTCGTGGTGCCTCCCACTTCTCCGGGCTCGAACCCAGGGGCCGTGGCGGCGGCGTGGTGATGTACATCCATGATTCTATCCCCTTCAGACCCGTCCCTGTTCCGGAGATCTCTGGCATAGAGTGTGTCGGCCTAGAGTGGTTGGCCTTGGAGAGGTTGGCTGTCCTTTTGGTGTACCGGTGCGCCCTAAGCGCACCTTGGGGAGACGGATCTGCCACGGTTGCTGAGAAGGTGGTGGCTGACTGGGCGTTCTGCGGTTCCCTCGACTCATTGTCTTGGGTGATTTCAATGTCCACGTCGTACGCACTCCTTCTGGTGCAGTGACCGTGGACCCTGGAGTTGTCATCCATGGCGACAGCTTAGGCCTCTCCTTAGTACCTATTCTGGCCCCACCCACATGAAGCCCGGTCACACGCTGGATTTACGGTCTTTCGGACTGGGAATTGACCTGAGTGCGTATCCTCTATTGATAGAAATTGCCATGGTCGACCATTTTTTGCCCTTCGGAAGGTCGGATGTGGACCTGCGGCGCCAACCCTGTTCCAGGGCTGACGGGCTGATTTATGCCCGCCCGCGGGAGACCTTCATGGATCCAATTGGTTTCCTGCGAATGCTCTCGCGGGAACCTGAACCTGCTGGCACACTTTCGATGAGCAGGTTGGAGGACTGGAACTCCCGGCTCTCCGATGCCATCGAAGTTGTTGCCCTTCAGCGCTCTCTGCACCCCCCGTCTTGGCCCAGGGCTCCATGGTACACTGTGGAGCTCCGCCAATGAATGTAAGCGGGGTCTCAGTGACATCTGGAGCGAGTAGTGGAGGAAATCTCATGACAAAGGTAAGGCGCGAACATCTTTATAGGGGCGCTTTATGAGAAGCCTCATGATGATGAAGCGTCCGAAGAAGGGAGGCAAAAAGAGGGCTTTCTTCTCCTCCTCTCTCGCATCTGCTAGCTCTCGCCCGGCACAATTGTTCTGTGTGATTTGGTCTTTGACCTCCTTGTCGGAGATGGAGACCCAGGTGGCCCTAAATCCTCAATTGGCTATTAGCTGTGAGGCATTTATGAGCTTTTTTGCAGATAAAATAGCATCACTCCGCCAGGACCTTCCCCACTCTTTATCTACAATTAGTGAACTGGAGGCTCCCTTGCCGTCTTCGGGCCCATGTTTGGCCCAGTTTTCCCTGCTCTCCGAAGCCGCTTCGTTGACAGGGCCTTGGCTTAACAAGGTTAGACCTACTACACCTGTTCCTCTGGATCCAGTGCCCCTCCTGGCTTGTTAAGCTTTGGCCGGAGGATTCACGACTACACCTGTTGAAGATCATCAATGGCTCCCTTGAGCAAGGAGTCTTCTTCCAGGTGGGTTGAAGAACAGCTGAAGGTCCGCCGGCATGATCTTGAAAAGACCATCCTTAGATCCTAGTGATCTGGCCAATTACCGCCCCGTCTCGAATCTTTCGTTTCTGGGGAAGGTAATTGAGAGAGTGGTGCTGGAGCAGCTTCAGGGTTTCCTGGATGACGCATCGGGGTTCGATCCCTTCCAGTCCGGCTCCCGTGCTGGGCATGGGACAGAGACCATTCTTGTCTATTGACCCACCGCCTGGCCGCTTCTGGGGTACGGGGCACTGTCCTTCAATGGATTGCCTCGTTCCTCCGGGATCGGAGTCAGCAAGTGTGGTGTGGGGACCAGGCCTCTCGACGGTGCCCACTTCATTGTGGGGTACCTCAGGGAGCGCTATTGTCCCCGCTGTTATTTAATATCTGCATGCGACCCCTTGCTCAGCTGGTACGGAGTTTTGGGCTGATCTGTCATCAGTATGCTGATGACACTCAGCTCATTCTGTTGATGGAGGGGGAGCGGTCATCGCCCCTGCAGCTCTCCAGCACTGTTTGGAGGTGGTTGCTGGTTGGTTACAACAGAGCAGGCTACAACTTAATCCATCGAAGACGGAGATCCTCTGGCTTGATGCAGTGATAATGGTAGGGGAGGGTGAATTTCCAGCTGCCGGTGTGGGAGGGGGCCTTATTGGCACCGGCCCCCTCGGTCCGCAGCCTGAGGGGAGTCCCACCTGGATTCGATCTCTTTCTGCAATGAAGACCCAGGGTGGGCCCATATAACTTTCGGGTTCGCGTTTTTCCATCTTCGACAGGCCCGCCGCTGGTTCCCTTCCTCTCCCACACTGGGACCTGGCTACACGGTGATCCCATGCAACGGTCACCTCCAGGATTGGACTATTAACCGCTTCTCTGGCGGGCCTACCCTTGGCGTGTTTGATCCGGAGGTTACAACTGGTCCAAAATGCGGTGGCCCGTTTGCTCACGGCATGGCCTCCCGTCGACCATATTCAACCAATATTAAGCGTCGCTCTGCATTGGCTCCCGGTTGGAATTCCAGATGCGTCTTCAAAGGTAATGGGTATTCTTTAATACGTTTAAGGCCTTACTGGCGGCCTGGGACCCTTCATAACTCTTCGGGACCGCTGATTCCCCATACGTCCCTACTAGGCCTCTGGCGTTCGCGAGGCCAATTTGCTGGTAGTCCCTGGCCCCTCAATGATGTGGCTGGCCTCCACGCGGGCCAGGACTTTTACAGCCATGGCCCCTGCCTGGTGGAACACTCTTCCTCCAGCTGTCCGGGCCCTGCGGGATCTTGGTGAGTTCCGCAGGGCCTGCAAGACGGAGTTGTTCCGCCGGGCTTTCGGAGTGTCCAGCCGCTGATGAGTGCCCCCTCCACCCTCCTGTTTTTTGGGCCATTACCACCTATGGTCCCCACTCTTTTTCTCCCCTTCTGGGAGCATTTAATTGGTATTATTGCGGGCATTGTTGTTATTATCTGCTGCTTTTTAACTTAATTTTTAAAAAACCTATATGTAATTATAATTTTTGTTGTTCACCGCCCAGAGCCCTTCGGGGGTTGGGCGGTATATAAGATTAAAAAATAAATAAAATAAATAAATAAAATTTCTGTTCCTGTTCGGAACAGTGCCTTTTGGGAAACACCGCGCGGTGCGCGGGCCAGCAGGGAAGCCCGGGTGGAAACCCCAGGTTTCGAACTCCCCGCCGCTTCTAGTGACGTGGACCCTCCCGTCCAATCAGGCCATGGCAGGGTGTGTGCGATGCGCACACAGCGTTTCCCCCCATTTTTTTTACCAGAAAAACCCACGTCTGCACATAGCTTTGAACCCTAATTCTAATCAACACTGGGCAATTTGTCTGCACATAGGGACAAAGACACGTCTGTTCGTTTGCAAGGATTTTCAGAGATTCTCCGCCTGCGGGAACTTCCGGGAACCTAAGCAAGGCTTCGTGACGCAATACGCGGCTTGCCAATCATAAATCAGCACAGCAAAAAAGGGGATGAGGCATTGGGCAGCTTTGATGACGCGTGTGCGTCTTGACGTTTCTAGGTGGATGTTAGGGTGTTTTTTTTTTTTAAAAAAGGTTCAGCCTCCAAGACGGCACTCTGGCCAATCGGATCAAAGACCCGCCCTGCGGAACATCGCAAGAGATGCACGCCGGTGTCGTAAAGGGGAGTGCTGCGTTTCGACGCTTTCGCGTGTGAGGGAAAGCGAACTTCTTTCCCAAGTGACTACCTGCAGTGGGGGAGGGCGTGACTCGCAGCATCCTCTCAAGAGAACACACACAAAGCTTACAAAACCGTTTTGCCTCTGCTTTTTATCTAAAGTGAGGAAACGGCCAGTCCCTGTGAGAAAGGCGGACTATAAATAGCATAAATAAATACACAAAGAACCATGTTGATTCTTGCTCAGTAGGGCTAATTGTGTTAGTAACTCTATTAATAAGAATTTCCACCAATTTTCCTGGAACAAATGTAATCATCTGGATACTTTAAAAAAAAGGTGTTGTATTCACAGCTAATGTTTGAGGTGGACTCTTCATTGCTGACAGCTGAGAACTGAAAACAGCCATGTCCCATGCTGAAAAACAAAGTGACATACAGGCATAGCTAGCAGTATTTGTGGTAATATGCAGATGGTGTGCTCTGCTGTCATTCTTAATTAGCTGGCTTTAGGATTGAGGTGGGATGAGAGGAAAGTTGGTAGGTCAAATTTTAGTTGTCGCTTTTCCTGAATTAAAACCAACCTCCTGTTCTAACTTTTTTCTAATTGTTTAACGTTCATATCTGTACTCTGGCTCCCTGCTGAATCTGAAGATCAGAGACTAATCCCTTCTGAAAGTGACAGTGACCTGTGTTCTGGCTAGCAGCTGCTGAAAAATGCCACATATGAGGGATTTTACTCCTCTTTGTTCTTTAAGCACATCTGGTTCCTTGAATATTGAAACAAGCTTCATAAATTATATGGCACACACATTGAATTGAATTGTGTTGTTCACCGCCCGGAGCCCTTTGGGGATTGGGCGGTATAAAAATTGAAGCAATAAATAAATAAATAAATAAATAAATAAATAAATAAATAAATAAATAAATAAAAATCATTCCAGCACTCTTTTTTGTAAATGTACGTTGAAGTCATCTTAAAACTTTCTGTGTATCAACAGGCCCTCAAATTGCTGTGGGATCTCCCCTGCCCCATTCCAAAATAATGAATTGAAGGTACTTGGAAATGTTCCATTTTAAGTAGGTAGAACAGCTTCACAGAATTGGTTGTTTAAAATGGGGGTGAGCTGCTGGGATCAGCCAGGGGTCGGAAACCTTTACCACCCGAAGAGCCATTTGGACCCGTTTTCCACGGCCCTGAAGATCTACCGAGCCAGAGAGGTGGCTCTGCAGGGTGCCGCCTCTGGTTTGGCCCCTCCACTCACCTTTCCTTCCAGCGCTGGGAGGCAGAGGTGCCGGGCAGGGAAACCCCCTCTGCCCGAAGGAGCAGGCAGCCGCCTGCTGTATGGGACAGAGGGGGAATGGCGTCTGCAGCCTGCCCAGTGCCGCCGCCTCTCGAGCTGCGGGATGCAGTGGCGGTGGCGGTGGGTAGGGAAACCCCCTCTGCCCAACGGAGCAGCCTGCAGAGGGGGGATGGCAGCTGCAGGGATAGCAGAGGGGGATGGTGACTGCTCTGGAGGGACACGCCCACACTAGGGCAGCTTGGGCGTGTCCCTCCAGCCCTCCAAAGCAGTGCTGGAAGGAGAGGTGAGTGGAGGGGACACGAAAAGCGATGCTCTCACGTACGGAGCCGCCTCCGGTTCGGCCCCTCCACTCACCTTTCCTTCCAGTGTTGCTCTGGAGGGCTGGAGAGACATGCCCACGCTACCCTCCGACCTCCAGGCCACGCGGAGCCGCAGTATAAGTCTGAAAGAGCCGCATGCGGCTCTGGAGCCGCGGGTTGCAGACCCCTGAGCTAGGAAGTGCTCTTGTGGAAGGGAACTTTTAATATATTTGCCCTATTAATTAAACTTCACAGTCTTTTACTATCCTTTTTGGTTTCAGCGTTTTGCGTGAATGTGATTGTTTCATGACTTAAGCAATTTGCAGAAGCGAGTTACAGTTTTTAAATGCTTCCTAAATAGAGTACAAATATGAAAGTAATTTTTGAAAGTTGACTATGTGTACACTTAAAACACTAACTTTTTAAATACCTTCAAATGCGTTCTCCCTTTATTTGGGTACATGTTCCTTCTAGTACCAAACAGCCAACTGCAGGCGAGCCTAATCCTGTACTTTTAAAACTGGCAGGTATGCAGAAATTAACAGTTGAAGCTTTTAACTACGCGGAGATGCTGCACAAGGGCAGGAGCAGGCAAAAACCTGGCAACTCTGGAGACCACAAAATGTGAAGGAAACCTGGAAATGTTATAGCCAATCTTTTTTGAAAAAAGAAAGTTCCTGGGTAGAAGAAACTCCCATCATTTATTGACTTCACCTCAGCCTTAGGGCAGCAATTCATGGCTGCAGAATGCATGATTTCCCCATCGTTGTTATTCTTACTTAAAGGGCTGATTCTTAGACTGAGAGCATGATTGTTATTCTCTATGGCATCATCCAATAGCATGACACAAAAATTATGTAGAGCAGATCTACAAAGGAAGAGCCATGCTATCACCTGAGCATGGACCAGAAGAAGGCAGGTGTTTCCCCACCTTTTCTTCCCTCATGGCTTCTACAGCTAACCATATTGGTGTGGGAAGGTCTCATGGGACAGCAGCACCTACACCATACCTATACCTTTAGGAAAATAAGTGCTCAGTAGTCATTAATATCTACAGCACAGTGTCTTAAGTTTTATTGCTCCAGAGAGAATGTGAGACAAAATAGAGGCAGGTTAACTCTCTGTCTTGCCTGTAATATAGGCAGTTTTTTAGGCTTTACTGTATATGGCAGGTGCATGTGTTCATGGTAAACACTTTACTACAGAAATATATATATCTGTTTTGTTTGGTACTTCATTAACTATTGCATTATGTCATCATGAAATAATGAAATAACTATCAGCCTATCCAAATTCATAGGCATGCCTGCTAGCAGTTTCAAAAAAAGTAAACTTTATTTGTTTTTTAATTCCAGTATAAAGACAAATAATTGTTCCGTCATCCTGAACTAAATTATCAGTATAGCCTACCTTTGGAAATGGACTTCTGATGATTGTCACAATTCTGGCTATGTTCATCCATTCAATACAGTGGTGGAAGTCTATATTTTGGGGGTGGAGGCAACCTGGAGGCAGCAAGGTTTGCATTTGGTCTGCCGAAGCGCTGCTGAGATTGTGTTGGCACAGGTAACCATAACTCAGCTGGCCATGGAACTTCTTGTTCAACTACAGCTGCTTTTTGGGATTTCAGAACATCCATTTCCAAATCAGCGTAACTTAAAAAAGGCCTTCCATGAAAAGATCTAGATTGTGATCCAATTATTTTTGTGTTGTATTTACAGTACCAGAAGATCATCAATATTATCATAATAGCAGGACACATGCTGATTAGCAAGGTAAAGAAAATATTTCTTGTCCAGGAATAGCAATTATTAAATGCAACTATGGTTTGCAAGGACTCATTAGAAGAGCAGGTTCCACCATATGCAACGTCCTCTGTTTGATAGATGTTGTATTCTGGCAACATTGCCTCAACAAAATTTGGATGAACATTTCCACCTGGTAGTCTTAGTTTAACCAAAACTCCCTGGATTTCATCTCTTGCACATCTGTTATTCCTTGTGCAAAAGGAATGGTCATACCATGTTATTAGAGTGGACCCAGGACTGAGATGCAGCAGTGTCATATTGCCTGGGCTGCCAGAGCTCAAATATTTGGAAAGCTTCTCAAAAAACAAGTAAACTCTTCCCCTGTCTCTCAGGAATGAGTGGTAGCTATTTTTTGTTCTTATGGTAAAATTGTGACACGGGATAGAGGTAGGTCTGTGTAATTCTATTGTGAACATCTCCGAAGTCTTCAGCCCTTCAGAATCAGTGGCAAACAGTAAAAATCCCTGAGGCGAATACTGGAAATCATAAGCAAGTGGATAGCCATGCATGGTTTGGAATTGTGAATTAAAGTGCAACCAGTTCTCTGGGCCCATCGGTGAACCATCAGCTGGGTACATTCCAAGGGTCAGCAGAGGCGTACCTCCATCCTCCTGATCATAAAATGTGTCTGAAGGTACTGAAAATGAGAACTTGTGTCCAATGGTTGCTGTTATCCAGTTAATAGCACTGACAACTCTTGGGGAAGTATTTGTCTGGCCTAAGAAATAATGAAGGAAACAGAAAATAATGATTTCAGTAGTCTGGTACTGAATGACTCCCTCCCGCCCCCTGCCCCCCAAACCCCTGTCAAACGATGCCAATTTTTCTTATAGAATTTACTGGAGATGGGCCCTGGCAGCTCCCTCTGCTAAAACCAAAGGGACAGTTGGGGAGTGCAACTCTGCAGGATCTTTTTTAGGCTTAAGTTCTTATTGGAAGTATGGTTTTATAATTTCCAGCAATCCTAGAGCTTGTCACTTCCTGTAGGAATTTGCAGTAAGTACAGAAGGCTGCATTTCTGCTTGGTAGCCCTAGGAAACCAAGTAAACATCAGGAAATAGAGCTATAGCTGGGGATCTGACTCCATTGTCTTAGAGTGAGCCATTTCAAATGCAGGAGGGAAACTGCTCCTTTAATCTACTGGGAAAGTTCCCTGGATTTTTTGCACTGGTGGCCAGGAGCACGGTTAGCCAAGTAGCCTCTGTGGTACAGGAAGTGTCACAGAATCTGCCCTGCTTGGACCTGGACAGGTGTAGGCTTACCTGTGGGTATGACCTGGGAAGTCAGCAACCAAGGTGTCTGTGTTGTTTCTGTGCAACAAGATGATTCCTCAGATGGAGTAAGTGAAAAGATGCTTGTTCCTGTATGCAGTGATGGGAAGGATGTATCTAGAATGGTGCAAATGGAATGGTGGTTGTAGTATTTATAGATAACAATCAGTCTCTATGGAATACCATAGTAGAACACACACCCCCCCACTACTTTGGAATTTCTGTTTCTCCTAGACTCTATGGCAGTGGTGGCGAACCTATGGCATGGGTGCCAGAGGTGGCACTCAGAGCCCTCTCTGTGGGCACGCACGCACAGAGTTCATCATGTAGGGGGAGCGGAAAATCACCCCCCCACACACACACTCATATATCTAGGCTGGCCTTGCTTCTGAGTAAACCCTAGGGTCGTGATTCACCCATTCGAAGCGTTGCACGGTTGCTTCACCAAGCTTACTCCTGAATAACGTACACCTTGGAGCAAGCCGTTTTTTCCAAACTAAAACCTCAGTACTCAGGTTAAATTGCCATGCTGACACTTTGCGATAAATAAGTGTGTTTTGGGTTGCAATTTCGGCACGAAAAGGTTCGCCATCACTGCTCTATGGTATAGAAAAGTAACTGCATAAAATGACACATTTTTGCTCTCTCTATCCTGTATAGTCAGGAATATCCTCAAAAAATGCTTATGTGGGCAGACATTTTATCCAGAAACTAAAATAATAGCCAATCAGCTTTCACGAGTAATAAGATAATATTTCTAGAACAGCATTAAATTCACTTCCACAATTCCTTATTCTTCCTACAAGGATCTCAGGACAGCATACATCATTATTTCATTTTCTATTTTATCTTCATAACAATCTTGTAAGATGTGTCTCTCTTTCTTACAATCTTGTAAGAAAGAGAGAGAGAGAGAGAGGGAGGGAGGGAGGGAGGGAGGCTGGCCCAAGGTCACCCAGCAAGCTTCATGGCATAGTAGAAATCTGAACTGGGGTCTCCCAAATCCGAGCTTGGCACCCTAATCACCACACTGCTCTCATTCTACTTGTTACAATATGTGCTGAAGGCCACTGGCTAAGTAGTCCTCTTTATGAAATGTGTGAATGGTTAAGTCTGTTGATGACTACTAGCTGCATGGAACCTTTCAGAGGCAATATACTGGGGCAAAGAACGAGTCACCGCAACTCTATTGGGAAAGCACTTGGCTGGTATATAGGGGAAAGCACTTGGCTGGTATATAGGAGAAACTGGATTCCAAGTTTGATTGGATTCTGCATCTGATCCAACATACTTGTTGATTGATGAGATTCCTGACCATAGGTTTCCCAAAGAGGTAAAAGATAATACGAACGCATGTTCCATGAAGAGTTTTTAGTTACTTTTTTCTTGCTATAGCTAACTGTTATTGACAGTGTGTCAGGGATTGACAAGGATACAGTTTCCTCATAAAATGAAATCTGAGGTGAGTAGTTCACATGGAGTCAGAGTATGCTAGTAAAGATTAAGAAAAAAACACACAATTTACCTTGCACCCCTGGGAACACAGAAGTGGTATGAAGTCCAGCCTGTAAAGATGCAACAGTTGAATCTTTCAGCTTCTGTGATATAGATTTCCTGGAGATGTGGAAGGCCGCTTTGGTTTCCAGCAGGCCAGTCAAAATTAAATCACTTGTCTCCAATTGTGAAACATCAGGAGATGCCACAGAAATTCTGATACCACTGGCATATGAGCTAAAATAATTCTTAGAGAAATGTAACTTGGGAGTACCAGTATATTGCACAGGCACAGGAAGCAGAAGAGTATCATAAGAATACCATGAATGTGTCTGACTTGTCCCCTGAGACAGGCTGTCTAAACTTAGAAACTGGCTTCTTAAAACAACACCGGATGTTGTAATATAAATTAAATGGGATGGCTTATTCCAAAGAAGAGTCTCCACCTGCATCTTGGTAAGAGTTGAGGCTTTGTCTTTTATAAATAAAAGTTTGTTTGTCTCAGGAACAGTCGTAAATGGCTCTGATGTATGTTCATCAGTCTTGAATACCTTTTGGCTAATAGGCCTGCTACTGGACAACAGTTCTTCCACTGGTGATATATTATGAAAACCAAATGAGCCTGTCAGTTCTTTTGATGTTGATAAAGGCAGGGAAGGAAGCTCTGTTGTGACGCTCCTTGTTCTGGATAGTAATCCAAATTCTACTGAAGAGGTAAACAGGAAAATGCTGAATTCTTCTGTGCTGTATGTTGTCAAGGCAGGAATATTATCATTGTAATATAACTGTCTTACTGGACTTGCGTCAGGCACCAATCCAAGTTTGTGGACAGAAGCACTGCCTGTAGTGGCTGAATCACCAGCTGACATAACATCCATCAAGTTTAAGTCCGTAGTCCACCTAAAGATCTCAGTCAGGACTGCAGTAAGAGGGGAAGAGTTTTCGTCTGTAAAGAGATGCTCTTTCTTCTGTGGATTTGATATAAATGATTCTGAAGCATATCTGCCATTGCTAAATAGATCGTACTTTTGATGGCTGCAGCTTGAGAAGAACAAAGACTTGACCACAGTAGAAAATGGGATCCTTAGCTTTGCCGGTGTTGACGTGGTGGCAAATATAGGAAGATTTGCTGCAAAAAAACTGTCCTCATATGCTAATCCAGATGCTGTTAGATAAGTGTATGAGCTACTATGAGTTGAATTTGTTACAAATTGTTTTGGGATGTCTGCTACAGGCGTTTTTTCAGAGGGTGTGTCTTCTGATGAAACGGAAACGTCTACTGTGGCCTGAACAGAACTCAAGAACTGGGTTTTGTTGGCTGACCCAGAAAAACTTAAATAATATTGAGTGAAATTGGGTTTTGGTTCAGACTTCTTAGGTGTGGAGTGTATATCTTGCAGTTGCACTTGAGACTGCTGGAATTCTACTATTGGGGGTGTTCTGGAAGTCAGATCATCCTGTCTCCCGAATTCTATCAATGATGCTGTCATCAAAGAAGGTGAAAGTTCGGGGTCAGCAGAAGGGAGAGACTGGAAAATAGTAAATGCTGGTTGCCTAGAATGAACACTGAGAACATGTAAGGTTCCTAAATCCCTCTGGGTTGTAACAGAATGGAAAGAGATATCAGTGTAGCTGGGAACAGTTGTCAAATTGTCTTTGTACAAAGATGATGAACTTGCACTCGGTCTTACAGTAGACTTTGTATGTGGCAGAGTAGTTGTCCCAAAAGGGAAGGCCTCTGTTTTTGTTGTCATCAAAGAAGGTGAAAGTTCGGGGTCAGCAGAAGGGAGAGACTGGAAAATAGTAAATGCTGGTTGCCTCGAATGAACACTGAGAACATGTAAGGTTCCTAAATCCCTCTGGGTTGTAACAGAATGGAAAGAGATATCAGTGTAGCTGGGAACAGTTGTCAAATTGTCTTTGTACAAAGATGATGAACTTGCACTCGGTCTTACAGTAGACTTTGTATGTGGCAGAGTAGTTGTCCCAAAAGGGAAGGCCTCTGTTTTTGTTGGCTTCACTCCCAGTTTAGTAGGTGTCATTGTAGGCCTTGGAGTGGCCATTAATTGCCTCCTGTGTCGTTTTCCTGCATGCCTTTTTTCATGGTTGCCTTTCTGGAGAATTCTCCAGCCGGCAATTTCATAGCCCAGGAGCTGTGAGAGGTGGCTTGACTGGATGTTGTGTCGTAGAACTTGCACTAATTCGTACAGCATAGCAAACAGTCCAAACCCAACTGGCCAACATAGTTCTACATAGTGGTTTTCCACAGTGCCGATGCATTTAATATCTTCACCTACAATGGTCAGATTCCACAAGTGTTTTTTAAATGATTCTCTGAATGGAATAAGTGTTAAGAAGACTGGGTCCAGGTGGAGATATTCTGCCATGGTGTAGATGAGAGAGAGTCGTTCTTGAATGGTTAAAGAACCAGCTGGGTTGAGGATTATGATCTCAGCAAAGGTGACAGAAATGTCCTGTGCACACTGTCCTTCAGAATAGATACTGAAAGCCCCAGAATATACATTATTAACAGATACTGATTTTCTTAAAACTTTTGTTACAGCCTATCCATGCTGACTCAAAACTTAGCCTCAAACACTTATTTCAAACAGCTCTTGAGATTGACAGACATGGGTTCAGGCAATCCAAGATTAGATCTTCTAACATCTTTAAAACATTCTAAGATCTTTAAAACAAAACAAAACATGTGGGACTGCTGTTTTGATGGGGGCGTGATGACATGTTTAACCCATTATTCTTATGCTATTTTCCAGATCAAAAAACAGTTGTTTTATTTTCACAGCCCAAGGGAACAATATAGGTGCCTGTATTTTTTTCTTCACTGGGGCTAATAGCAACTTGGGGGAGGGGTAAACTGGGGGGGAGCAGCACCGCTCCTCCAGGACCACTTCACCCCAATCAAATCAGCAGCCTCACAAGACAGCTTTCATATAAAGAAAAAGATATTTCAGAAGTCAGATCGTGGGGACCCTATTTGGGTGGAAAGGTGACATATAAATGTTTAAAATAAATCAGCACTTCTTCATCACATCAGTTTTTCTCTTCGGCTGTGCAAGTGGCTGTGCATAAACTTTAAATGCACCTCGGAGTGCACATGCAGTCCTTTCTTTATTTGCTTCATTTATACCTCACCTTTCTCCCCAGTGGGGACACAAAGTGGCTGATATCATTCTCCTCTCCTTTGTTTCAGCTTCACAACAATCCTATGAAGCAGGTTATGCTGAGAGTGACTGACTGGCTCAAGGTCAGCCAGCAAGCTTCCATGGCAGAGTGAGAATTTGAAACTCAGTCTCTCGGAATCTACCATAACACTCTCATCCCTACACCACACTGACTCCCTACACTGGGCTTTTCCCCACTTAGCTTAAGTCCCGTTCTACTTAAGGAGAGTAGCGCGGGGTCCCCCGGCACTCCCCACGAGAGGGGCGGCGACAGCGCAGCCACCCGGACACTGCTGCTGTCGTGCCGCCTCAGCGTGCAGCATCCCTGGCGCTCTTGCGAAGGGCGCCTTTTGATTGCGAAGGGCACCTTTTGACTGGGTGGGGATGCCCGGGCGTGCGCCAGGGATGCCGCGTGCTGAGAGCAGTGTGCGGCATAGGGGGGATAGGGGAGAGTGAGGAAACGCCCTTAGTTCTCCACTACACATAGATTGCTAAGATTATAGCCTCTCTGCGTAACAACCACTAGGTTTAGCAAGGGAGCACTTCAAATTGCAGATGCTTCTCAAAGCCCCAGTTTGGGAGGAAAGGTATAATCAAGTAAAAGGATTAAATAGAATTCCTTAAATTGTTCGTACCCAGAAGCGAAAGAGGGTAATTTCTTTTCTGATTCCTCCCCCAGGATATTCTTTCTGGCCTCTGATCACTGAATCCAAAACATTCCTTTTTTTTCTCACTTTGTTGTTAATGCAAAGATTGCAGCAAACACCAGAAGACACTGAGTCATGTGAAATACCTCCAACTTACATGTCATTCACAGGCTTTTGATTTATGTCTAGTTGCTTTTCACAGACAGTTATGGAGTTGTGCACATGAAGTACAAAGTTGGCAGTGGCAGCTGGTGTGTTTGGGCCACACGCCTCTCCGTGTGCTGCCACGGTGAGATGATAGTCTCCACTCTCGTCCGGCATTGGCAGCCCTTGAAGGGTCCTGGTGTTATGGTTATATTCCAACCAGTTTGGCAAAACTGATCCATTAGTCAGAGTGACCTGTTTATAAGACACACACAGAGAAAAAAGCAATGTCTTGGCATGTATCCTAACAGACACAACACTGCCATTTGTTCCAAAAGTCATAAAAAGTAAAGTAATTCTGAAAAACTTTTGATGGGCTTCTGGTCTGCGATCCCACTAACCTAGAATACAGAAATTTGTGTTAAAAAGACAGAGAACATGACACGATCACTTGACAGAAGTATGCACAAAGAAAGAAGATTCTCATCACTAGCCTTAATGAGGAAATTAGAGGTTGATGTTTAAGACCAAGAATATTTCATGCTTAAAAACAAGAGGGAGAGAAACCTTAACTGATTTGAGAGGAAATTAGCTTTTTCTACTGCTGTTATTTGGCAAATGCAAGTGTTGCAGGGTCTTGGTGTGGATGCAGGAGTTAGGCTGTTAGACTCCAGGTCTGGAGATCACTCAGACTTATAAATTATCTTTGGACTACAGAGATCAGTTCCTCTGCAGCTTCAGATGTGAGACTCCGGGACATCACATAGCCATGGAACTCCCTCCCCAAACCCCTGTCCTCTCCAGGGTCCACCCCCAGATTTCCAAGAGTTGGCAACCCTAACCCAGGAAGGGGATGCCAGTCACCTCCCATCCTGCTGACAGCTGAGAGCAAGATGAACTGTTGTAGCACCCGAGCGCCCTCTTCCTTATTCAATTGTGGGGGGGCGGGGCAGGGTGGTGCTTAGCTAGAGAATTGGTCATCCCTCAAGGGCTGCCCCTTTTGGTTTGCAGTAACTGGACTGCAAGGGAACAAAAAGTTTCAGTCATCAAGGATAGCTACTTGAGGGCGTTCTTACTGGCCTAAGTGCAAACAAGCACTACCTTGTAATGAGTTATTGTTCCAAGGAAAGCAAATGGTGATATGGGGTAAAAGAATAATTTCCCTGGGAGTGCTCTTGTGTCTTGAACACCTTGAAAGGCCTGTACTTCTTCACATGTGTTATGTGACACCTTGGCCGTAGCAGGCCTGATGGTGACGAGAGATACTACGATGAAGAACAAGGACGGAGCTGGCGGCATTCGCCTGTCTGGTGGCAGGGCGGCACCAAACATAAGGCTGCAGTCACAGGCCACAGTGAGGCTGAAGGGGGCCTCCATTCTTGGTCTGTAAGACAGAGACAATGGATGCAACAGAGTCTGTTAGAACCGAGGAGGAAAAAAAATGAAACACACCTAAAGTTGTCTCAAGAGAAAAGCTTTACAAACCATAAAAGACTCCCAAATTATACTACTGAGATATCACATTTAATTTTAGGCAAGCTCAGCAACCTACTGACAAATGACAACAATAAAAAATAAGCCAGACACTCACTCTCTCACTGAGACAAGGCTTCTTTACTTGAAATTCATCCCATAACCTCACGGTTTCCTTTATTGCTTCTCCCTTGTCCTGATAAAGAAGGCTACTTGGATCACTGGGAGATGAAATGCGACCCTGGGGCTCCTTGAGGGGGGTCTTCAACTAACAGACTAAAAAAGAGCCAAATAAGCTGAGCTTGATTATTCAAGACTGGGGATTTTTGTGCAACTGAAGTAGTTTCTGCACAGTCCAAATATCCCAGATTGAGCAAGGGAAATATCCCAGTCTGGTCAAGAAGTTCATGTGGTTCCCAGTCCTAAAATGGGTTTGCCCCACGATATTTCCCTCATCTCGGGATTTTCAAAAATCCCGGGTTGAACCCACTACTGTACATACACCACAGGAGCAGAACCAGTTTATTTTTCCTGCCCAGCCACCTCATCTCCCCACTGTCCGCCCCCCTGATCTCCCCACCTGATGTCATGTCAGTTTTCATCTCTGCTGAGTCACCGACCGTTGTAGTCTGCCCTTCCCAAAACATTCCCCCAAGCATGTTTTCTGCTCATGGTATCAACCAGGTGCCATCTCACCTGGGTTAATCGGGAGTGGAGTCCCAAAATGTCCCCGTTTTCTCTTCTGTATATGTACTTGTTGCTCGGAGTGTCTTAATCAATCATTTATTTACAGTCAATGACCAGTACAACAGCACAAAAGTACATCAATTTCACAGTACCATTAGCATAGACTATATGTGTACGAAAAAATACACTAGAAACCCAGATCAAAGGTAATACGTAGTCTGTGGTATATACAAAGAGAGTATTCACGTAAACTGAATATTATAATTATTATTTGTTTGCAGTCAATGACTAGTACTTAAAATCCCATCTCACCATAATAGCAAAACAGTAGATAAAATACATTGATTGGAACAGGGATTAAAAATTAAAAATTCCCAGACTTGTAAAGTGCATGGCTAGGGAGATGTGCACTTTGGGCTGAATGTTAGTGGGCATATCATGGGGGTGGAGTCTCTCGTTTTTCACAAAAATATGAGAACGTGAGTGGGAATGTGATGTGATGCTGTGCCCCATTGTTTTTTGATGCCACTTGCTGTGTTGAGGCCTGTGCTGGGTCCTATCCAGAACTGGAAAAAGCGCGGGGGGGGGGGGGGCCTTCATTTTCCCCTGCTCACTGTGGGTCAACCAATTAGAAGTACAGCCTTTTTGTGGGGATGGCAATGGCCCAAAAACGGACCTTGGTGGGAAATGGCCAGTTTGAGTTCAGTGTTAAGGAGGGGTCGGCAGCAACTGCTGGTGTGGTTCTGAGTGATTGGCGTGCACGAATGACGATGGCTGGCGCAAGTGGTGACACTGCTGTTGGGGTCTACAGAGGGAGCTCTGCCAAGGGACCAGGGAGGGGCGTCACCTGAAAGAAGGCTGAAGCCAAGGACCTGTTCAGGATCTGGGTCAAGCAGATGATCCAGTGGGCCCTTACCAAGAGTCATGGGAACATGGAGGTTTTTGAGAAGGTGGCTGCAGAGATGAGGAGTCAGGGTCACAGCAGGACTGCCGTTGAATACCTCACCAAGACCAAGACACTGTGGTGAGAATACAAGCATATTGTGCAACACAACAGGGTGTTGGTTAACCACAGGGCGACTTCCCCTGTTGGGGAGCTTGAAAGGATTGTTGGGGAAGACAGAAACATCAGTCCTCCCCAATCATGAGAGTCATGCGGTTTGGAGTGGACGAGCGGCTATTGCCCCCAGCTTCCCCCGCCCTGGAATTGGAGGAGCTCTTTACAATGATAAATGAGGCAGACATTCGCCCTCCTTCAAGCCCCCTGGACTTGGGTAAGCAGAATTTGTGGGAGAGGGTCCCTCCACGTGTCTTCCCAAGATGTCCCATCATAGTTGGTGTTGCACAAGGCTGGCCCCAGTACAGCACAGGGCTCAGAAGGGGAAGCTTCCGGGCACATTCACTGGCCTCAACAAGTGGCGACTTCCGGGCATGCGAGGGGTTCTCCCAGTGGTCCCCACCATGGTCTTTGGTGTGCCAGGGGCCTGAGGGGAAGCGGAGCCTATTCCCCCATGTTTCATTCCTTGGACAGAGGGGAACGGGAGGGGGGGAGATCCTCGGCTGTCAACATGTGGTGGCCATGGGGCAGGGGGAACCAATTCCCCCCACATTTCAAGCTTTAGATGGAGGGGAACGGCAGGAGGGAGGATTCTCGGCTCTCAACATGTGGTGGCTGCAGGGCAGGGGGAGAGAGCTAATTTTCTCTGTGTTTTGCACTTTGGACGGAAGCAGCCATGGGAGGGTGGTTTCCCTGTGCTTCCCTGGCTGCTAAATGCCGACTGAAGGGAATTTTTCTCCAATGCAGGAAATCCCAGTGATGTACTGTCTGACTTGGACGCCACACAAATGGATGAGACGATGCTGGTGGGTAAGCATGATCAATTGTAATTCTGGGAGATCTCCAGGCACCACCTGGAGGCTGGCAACCCTAAATGAAATCCATGTGGACTTGCTGCCTGACTGGACTTGCACCTGTTCCCCCAGGGTTGCATGTGCACACTGATCTGCTATTTAGTAAATAGTCATTTGTATTCACCACAGAATAGCAGCAGGTGCATGGTAAAATGCCATCCCCTGAGCATGGGCCCGAAGGTGGCGATGCTGTACTATTTTGCTTCACACCCACCCTGTGGGGTAGTTCATTACAATTTCCTCTTTACAAACCATGGAACAAAGTCTAAGGGACAGTGACTTTTCCAATACCTCTCAGTTGAACCCCAATCTCCTGGATAGAAGTTGAATGTACTTTATGTGCAGAAGAAGATATCAGAGCGGTATCAAGAAGAACAACTGTTGTTGTGAAGTCAAGCGGCTAAGTACAAAGAAGGATTTGAGGCTTGGAGAGACTGTTCTCCCTGTATTGTGGCCATTCAGAGTGTTCTAGGAAGAAGTCTTTGTGCTCAGGTTGCCTAGTTACACTTAGATGCATCTGTAGGCTGCTTCTCTCATTACAAGACCTTGGATAGTTAGTAGTCCTTTGAGGAAAACAGATACACACTTTGTGGTGAGGTTACAATGAATTCCTTCATGTGATTAACACCAGGATCATCTCCTCAAGTTGTACCAGGGCAGGGATGAGATTGCTCCTTGTTATCCTTGCACTGGATCAGTGTTTATGCCTACAGGAGAAAAAACTACTAGGAAGCTGCCTGACACTTTTGGTATGCTACGTGAACCCTGCTAAGTGCAGGAGGCGGCGGAAGAGGTTGCATAAGTGGCAGCTAGCTGGAACTCCTAGACAATAGTCCGATAGCAGCACAACTGAAACCACTCCACTGAAACCAGTGTAGAGCCTGGGTTGGGAAATACTTGGAGACTTTCAGGGTGGACCTGAGAAGGGTGGGGTTTGGGGAGCAGGGGGTCTTCAATGAGGCCATCAGAGTCCACTTTCCACAGCTGCCATTTTCTCCAGGTGAACTGTTCTCTGCCCCCTGGATATCAATTGTAATCCCAGGAGATCTCCAGCTCCCATCAGGAGGTTGGCAACTCATGATCAGGCCACATAATTCTGTCCCCATCTTGAGTTAACTAGGAGTATAAAATCAGAACTGACACCTTCCGTAAAGGAGAGCACTTTAAACAGTCAAACAGGAATAAAGAGCAAATGAATACTTGGAGTAGGGCTGGCTGGCTAGAGTGGTCAGATCCCAGTTGGCAATCCTTGGAAGCAAAGTGGGGGTGGAAACTTTAAAATTGACATTAATGGTGCTGTGACACCATAGAGATTTGGGGCATCTCTAGAGTGCTATGTGACACCAATTTTTTGTCCTGTTTTGCTCCTGCTGCTCCGTGAATTTCCTTCCTTCAAACTAACTCCTGCTTTTCTTGCTTTGCTGTCTAAACTCCATGAGGGCAAACTGTGCTCTCAGCATCTTTCTACTCCTCGCCTAGGGTTACTAGCTCCAGGTTGGGAAATTCCTGGAGATTCGCAGATCTAGCCTGGAGTGGGGAGGGATCTCAACTGGGTATAAGGCCATAAAGTCCACTCTCCAAAGCTGCCCTTTTCTCCATGGCAGTCTGATCTCTGCAGTCTGGAGATCATTTATCAATCTGGGAGATCTTCAGGCCCCACCTGGGGGTGGCAACCCATAAAACTTAAAATTCAGTGCTCCAGTTCAAACACAGGAGTGGCCCATCAGGGATCTGTTCATAGTCTGGTGTTGCCAAGTATTAATAATGTCTTAATTTTCTGTGTTTAGTGTGAAATTATAAAATGCTATCTTAGTAAAGAACATCAGTTAAAAATAACAATCTTTTAGAACTGATCATGCAGATTGCTCAGATGTAGTAGGGTAGGAGCGTGCCAGTCTACCCCAGACATGGAGCCCTCCCGCAAAGTTGCAGGATCAGCCACAACTGGTCTTGGTAGTTCCTAGCTATGACCATTGCAGGGTTAATATCAGCAATAGCTAGGCTACCCAGGCCTAGACCAGTGGTGGTTGTGGCCTCTTGGCTAGGAATGCCATCTTCCTGGTCAAGGAGAGTCCTGTGTCTCAACCCACTGTAAAAAAACTCAGGTCAGGCTGTCTATTCTCCTTCCCTGTTCCTAGCTAGTCCCAGCTAGATACTCTCCCTTCATTTGGACTCATTTTATCCTTCTTCTCCTGGACCCACTGATGTCCTGCTGCCATGTGCCTGCTCCTGAGTAGATCTTATCTCCCAAGGAGACCTTTCCCCCCAAGCAGGTATTTTCTCCTTTGGGAGTTGGCCCTGATCTTCTTTCCTCCAATCTGGTCATGCCATGGCTTACCAGCCTCCAGGGCAGCAGTTCTCAACCTGTGGGTCGCGACCCCTTTGGGTGTCGAACAACCCTTTCACTGGGGTCGCCTAAGACCATAGGAAAACACATATTCCCGATGGCCTTAGGAACCAAGACACAAATAATTTTATGGTTGGGGGTCACCACAACATGAGGAACTGTATTAAAGGGTCGCGGCATTAGGAAGGTTGAGAACCACTGCTCCAGGGCATCTCCTTCTGCCCCATTACAATGCTGAAGGCATGCTTAGGGCCATATCCATGTTCCACCCTTCTTTCCCAGGGCTACAGGGCCCAGGGATGTGACACTCTAACTTTGGGTGTACAATTTGCCTTCACCACGCTAGAAAACAAGGGTGAAAGATAGTAACACTAAATGAAAGAAGTGAATAAGAACAAAAACATCTGCCTGTTTTGAGGACTGTGAGCCATAATCCAGATGACAACAGAAAGACTGAAAGTCTCCTAGGTTCCACTGTATCATCAGAGGTTCTGTGATGTAGCTACCTTTTTGAAACCAAGCAGCTCTGGGGATGGCCAGTACCTGTGATCTATCAAAGTGGAACATGGAATACATAAGCTAGCACTAAGATGTTGGGATTGTAGTCAATTGCCTCTGTCAGGTAGTGCTTCTACTTACAGGAAAACAGCTTTTGCTGTTGGTGGCTTTTGCTAGGTACAGGCAACTCCTGTTCCCTGTCTCCCAGTTATTGTCAAGGCTCCTGTGATGTTACAGCAAACCTTCCTGGCCTTTCCGGCTGGGTTCAGAAGACAGGAAATGAGATTGGAAGGATGTTCCGTGATAAACAGAGTTCCTGTCATTTGTTTTTAATAATATGGCAATAAAATAACATGGTGAACATCATCTTTACAAGTCTCAAGTCAAGGAGTTCTTTCCGCTGTTTATATATTTGTTAAAAGGAGCAAAAAATCTCCTCCACCCCCAAATGTTGATCTCCTCCTTCTAGTCGGTGGTGTCCATAGCAACAGTTGTTTTTTGTTGTTTGGAAGTCATGCCCTGAACAGAGATTGTTGACATCATATGTCTTCTTGAAGTATAGGGTTGTTCATAGCTTCTGCTATCTCTCCCAATCAGGGAAGAGCAAGTAGAAGGTTGCCCTAAGAAAGAAGTGTGATTTAATCTGGATGTTAGATTCCCTTCCTCAGAATACTAGATGGGTGTGGAAAATGTTTTGCTTGCAGTAACTAGTTCTATCCCATCCCTGAGCTGTTGTGCTGCCTTCAGGGCAAACAATAGTTAGAGAGCAACTCTTGACTCAACAAGCTCTGGCCGACCAAGCTTTGTCACAGCCTATCCACTGAGCTATGGAGGGTAGACTTCTTTGATGACTTTGACCCTTGATTGAAAGGCTTGGGGATACAAAGTCCACTTAATAGCATGTGAGCTACCACAAATAGAACTGCCATGTTGCACAGCTGGTTGGGTCTACCTCTCTAACCCCACTCTTTTTAGGCTGTACCTCTAGGAATCCTCCAGAAATTTCCGAACATGGAGCTGGCAATCAAGAATGCCGACTTGTGTCCTTAAAAAGGACAGTCCTTTATACAAATCTACTTTCGAAGTTCTCCATAAAGGTAAGTCTCTTATCAATTTTTTTTAGTCCACAAATGAGTCAAGAGTCTTGCAGGCCAGGTTTTTTGATATATTCCTGTTTTGTAGGTATACATAGTATTTATCCTTGGCCACAGTCTTTAAGGGGTCACTTCTCACAACTAATAAGTAGCATAGTTGAAATCTTCGATGTGTCCCTTCTGCTGTTGGACTGAAAGTGCTCAATAACCAGTGCCAAACGCAGTGATACAGCAAGCCTGAGATAGCCACCCACAATGCCTTCTCTACGCCATATTTTACTCTCTCTTTTTAAAAGTAGTTCTGTTGACTAGTAGCATGCTGCTGCTGTGAAACTGAATATGTCTTAGTAACCTGCAGGACTGTTGTGAGGGGAAAGGGCTGCATAGTGGAACAAAAATTAAAAAAAAGAAGACTTTATCTACCTTCAGGGAGTTCCTAACATAAATTTCATGGCAATTTCTAGAGCTACATAGAAGTGGCAAAAGGCAGTTTTAATAGTTGCCAGAAACTCTATGGTATGTATCATAGAGTTTCTGGTGATTGCTAGAGTTACCCTTAGGGTTGTCAGGTCTCCCCAGCTCAGTGGTGTAGCACCAAGGGGGCGGGTGTGTGTGTGCATGATGCACCAGGTGCGTGGCGTGGCAGGGGCACAGGGCACACACGTGCCCTGGGCGTAGTTTCCCCTCGCTCCAACCCTGCCTCAACCACTGGTGGGGGATGGGGGGTTAGGGTTGCTAGATCTAGGAAACTCCTGGCAATTTGGGGGTAGAGCCTGGGGAAGACAGGAACCTCAATGAGGTACAATACCATAGAATCCATTCTTCAGAGCATCCTTTTTCTCCAGGATAAATAATCTCTGTAGTCTGGACATGACCTGTAATTCCAGGGGACCCCCAGGTCTAACCTGGTGGCTGGCATCCCTATTTGTCAGTCCAGGTAGGCCTAGGAATCTTCAGGAATTTTATGGGCAGAACTTCAAGTAAGTAGACAACTCTTTAAAAAAATCTCCTACCCAGGATGATAACAACAACAACAACAACAACAACAACAACAACAACAACAACAACAACAACAACAACAACAACAACAACAACAGTTTGGATTTATATCCCCCTTACTCTCCTGCAGGAGACTCAAAGGGGCTTACAACCTCCTTGCCCTTCCCCCCTCACAACAAACACCCTGTGAGGTAGGTGGGGCTGAGAGAGCTCCGAGAAGCTGTGACTTGCCCAAAGTCACCCAGCTGGTGTGTGTGGGAGTGTAAAGGCTAATCTGAATTCCCCAGATAAGCCTCCATAGCTCAGGCAGCAGAGCTGGGAATCAAACCCGGTTCCTTCAGATTAGATACACGAGCTCTTAACCTCCTACGCCACTGCGTAGGAGGTTAATAACATAAGAACTAGCCTGCTGGATCAGACCAGAGTCCATCTAGTCCAGCACTCTGCTACTCGCAGTGGCCCACACACAACCAGCCCCAGTTTTTGCCCGTCATCGGAAGGTAAGGGCCACACATTGTCTGGAGGTCTCCTGCCATAAGTGGACAATCAGGAATCTAGAGCAGGGGTCTGCAACTTGTGGCTCTCCAGATGTTCATGGACTACAATTCCCATCATCCCCTGCCAGCATGGCCAATTGGCCATGCTGGCAAGGCTGATGGGAATTGTAGTCCATGAACATCTGGAGAGCCGCAGGTTGCAGACCCCTGCTCTAGACAGTTGGACCTGGGGTGAGAAATCCTCTGTCCCCACAGAGGCTTGGCAGCCTAGTATCTTCCTCTTTCTTTTCACATCTTTGCCTGCCACTGCTGGGGACAGGAGACCCCATTCCATGACCGTGTGCCACAAATATGTAGCTTGCTCCAAATGATAACTGTGTGCTTCTGTGGAAAAAAAAACCTAGATGTAAATCACCAGTGCATGGTATCTCTTTGTTTAATCAACTGATTTGTTTGCCATTTGGGTACAAGTTGTGCTACCGCAGCTCAGGTTTAAAACAACTCAGCTACAGCTTTACGCTGGGAACAGTAGGGCAAGATGTTAAGTAATCTGGCCATGACACATTATGTCCCAACAATGCTTCTATGGAGAAGTTGATCTATGGCTACCAATCTTGATCCTCCTCGATCTGAGATTGCAAATGCCTTAGCAGACCAGGTGCTCGGGAGGAGGAGCAGCAGCAGCAGCCCATTGCTTTCACACCCTGCACGTGAGTTCCCAAAGGCATCGGGTGATGAGCCACTGCGAGTAGTGAGTGCTAGACTAGATGGACTCTGGTCTGATCCAGCAGGTTCTTTCTTATGTTCTTAATGCTGTGACATGTTCTCCATCTAATATTTTAGTGTCTTTCCATCCTGAAGCCTTCCTACACGTAACAAGCGACACACATGCTGCCTTGGGAACCCTGTGCCTCACTGCCTTTCCCATTAATGTTTAACTTTTAGAAACAAGTGTACCAGTCACTTGCTCCGGAAAGGAAGTTCACCTTTATTTGAATTCTGCTTTTCATTTTATGAAAAGAAACATTTTTAAATGTTATGGATTTACTTGCTACTGAATACCAACCCTAGACATTGAGGGGTAGAACTGGAAAGGAATTTTGAATCAGAGCTACATTGGGTCAAGTTGTACCTGTTTTACATTTAAACTGGATATTATTATTTCTTCATATTACTGTTATGTGCTACCTTGGTCAAAAGTTAGAGGTTTTCCTCTAAGATAATAATCAGTTCCACAAAGTAACTCATAACCTGTTAAAACCTACCCAGCAGCAGCAAAAAGAATGAATGTTCAAGGCTCTCTGTGTATGATAAATACTGAATAAATCATATACAAATGAAATTTTGGACCTAGTATGATATCATGCAATATTATATGCAATATTGTATTCTGGAGGCTCAGGTTCAAATCCTTACGAGAGCATGCAGTGTGCCAAGTAGCCTTGAGCAAGTGGCAGTTTAATTAAACTAATTTGGGTGTGTGCGATTCTTTTGATGTTTACCACTATACTAACTATGGTTAATTAGGAGACATCAAACCAAGATCTGGAACCATGGTTGAAAGTTGGTTTATTAAGCGTGATGGTTTTGTCATGAATGGGAACATCCTGGAACGTTTCCAAGAACCATCTTCACAACAGGCTGTGATACCAGCAGAATCTCTGCAGGACAGGTGGGGGGAAAGTGCAAAGGTGAAACTTTCTTTCCTGTTGGGATTTTGCAAGTTTTTGTCACAACTGTTTGTATGTGAACAAGTTGCTGAAGTCACTTTTTGTGACCTGATCTGTTGATTAGCTACTGGTCAGTCAGATAGCCATTGCTTACATGTTAGTGGTGTTATAACATCTGAAGTTATAACATTAACTCTGATTCTTTGTTTCAGCAGACAGACACCAGAGAGGAAACACGAGGTAGACGATATCATGTGAGACAGCAGATAGGTACCAAGATGTAACCAAACATACAGTAATGTAGATGTGTAAAAGGAAAGAAAGGATTTCTTATTTTATCTCCATGTAACCCTCCCTTAGAGTTAATACACTCAATTATAAAAAGCAACTGAGAATCTGTCTCTTCTGTTCTACTCTGCTAATATATGTGTGTGTGTGTATATGTATATATGTATATATATGTGTATATATGTGTGTGTGTGTGTGTACACACGCACGCACGCACGCACACACACACACACAAACACACACAACACTTCCTTCCTCATCAGCAGATTCCTTAACAGAAAACCAAGTTGTTTCCTTACCTCTGATTTTCAAAGATCAAAAAAAAATTAATACAGTGGAAACCTTATGAAATTGTTTTGACTCACCAGCCACTCCTGCCCCTGGAGGAAGGGCTAATTACAGGGTCTCAAACCACGTTACTTTTTCAATTACTATTCCAGAGCCAGATCTATTTAACTTTCACTTAGACAAATTAGCCATAAATTCTGTCATCATCGTAGGCTGTGTGCTTGAAATGGAAAAAATGACCTCAAAATTGGATAATTTTTTTTTAGATAAGGCAGGCTGTCCTTTGCCATTGGTAGTGTATAGATTTGTCCTTCTGCTTCCATTGCAGCAGGCCTGGTCAAGACCATCTACTCATCCCCAGACTCACTGGGGTCAAGTATTGGTCATACCTGTTGCTCAGATAATCCAGTCAGACCTAACTCCTCTCCCATTATATTACCTTACTGTCTCATATTACCATCATTTCATTTTCTTGACTACTCTGTACCATAAAATTATACTCTGGTTAAGCATCTGTCTCCTTTGACTATGCCAGAGCCTGGAGTTGCATATACAATAGATTCAAAAGAATAAACATATTAATTGAGTGAAAATATATTGTCAATATTTTGCTTGTTGTCTAGCCTCTAGTTTGATCAAACATTTCCTCTACTCCACAGATCTTAACAGCTGCCAAAAACCGTTCCATTTGGGCAGTAACATGTGAAAAGATGGTAAGTGCAATGCCCTTGACCAATGAATCCATTTATTTTTCCATTCTGGGGAAAATAGGGTATCCTGACAAAGCTAATGCTGCCATCTGTCTAATAGTGTTTCCCTCTTTGTTGTATGATGTACCCTATCAAGAACAGGAGGCGGGACCACTGGACAAATGGAATAGCAGCACCTTTAAGCTTGTGTAGTATAGTGTTCAGAAACTCATCAAAAGCACCTTATTTATTATTTACTTATTAAAATGTTTCTACCTCACCTTCCTTCATGATTCAATGTGCTTTACAATAATTTACAAAGATTTCCAATTAGCACCAAAATAAAACAATAACCCCCAAATCTCTATTGATGGACCATCTTAAATCCAGTGAAAAAATGCTGGAATTAAGATAGGAGACGACCCCCCCCCCTTGAAAAAATGGGGCTGTGAGGAAGCAGACAAGGCAGTGGCAGCTGGGCAAAATGGTAGACCAGACTGGCTCAGCTAGGGATTCTTTGCAGCAGGAAATCTCTCTTGCAAACAGAAAATCTTGGGGGAAACCCACTACGAAGCACTCAGCCAGGCTGCAAAAAGTAAGTGCACAAAAGGCCATAAGGTTTCAAGGTTTCAACTTGAGAAAGCCAATAGAACTATTCCAGAGGGACTACAGCCAAAATTTTGGGGCATCTTTAAGTCTAATTTACTGCTCTATGTCCCCCCCCCCCAACTCCCAACCCCCAATCCTCTTAGAGGTTATTCTGCATTTTTACATAATGGAATTATTTAGCTATTAAACATGTTTAGCCCCTAGGAATCTGTCCTGTTTGGTGAATTTCTTCCCAAGGGCAGGCTGTATTCAGGGAACAAATTCAAGATGTGAATTGAGTAACTTGAAAGTGATTGAAACCAGATGGTGAAGATGCAGCTGAGAAGCCAACAAACAACACTAAGAGAGGAAACATTTGGGGCAGACACTTCAAAGGGATATTTTCTAAAGACAGTTTATATAACTATTTTTAAAAAATATTAAGCACATGCAGGAACAAATCCTATGAAAGAAGACTCAGCAGGACTCTAGTCAACAGTAACCCTGTTCACAAGTTACTTACAATCCATGTGCAGTTCTTTGTATGAGTGATTCTCATGACACAGTTAACAGATGTACATCTAAACACATAATGCAAACCACGCATTTATCCTGTTATTGGTCTTGTTTTGTTCATAAAATGAACACACATTAGCTCTTTTTTTAACAAGCAGATGCATGCATGTACAGGCAGGCCATATGTGCATTTGTTGTAATATATGATCAGGGCTAGTGTATGGTAGAAGTGAAAAAGATAAACTTGAAACTGTGGATTGTTAGGGAAAGGACTGAGACTAAAACATTGTGGTGGCCTTGTATAGATGTATGGCGAAGCTGCATTTGTAGTTGTGTGTGTAGTTTTCATCACACTGCACTTCATAAAAGATAGTGTAGTACTACAAAGATGAGTCTTCCTTTGAGAAAAGGAAAGGCTAAAGCATCTGAGGATGTGGTAAAGGTTTATAACATGATACACAGAGTTGAAAAAGTGAATAGACAGAAGTAGAACCCAGGGGCACCCAATGTAGGTGATGGTCAGAAGGGACAAAAAAGTGATTGGCTGTAGTGATGGCCACAAGTGTGACTGGTTCTGGTGGGTTTTCTGGGCTGTGTAGCCTTGTTAGGAACAAGATCTGGTGGATCTTGTTCCTAACATTTCGCCTGCATCTGTGGCTGGCATCTTGAGACGTGTATCACAGAGAGAAGTCTGTTACACAGTTGAATCGGGCCGTGAAAGACTTCGACAATACAAGTGTGACTGTTTCCAAAGGGAGTTAAACATATTCATGAGGGAGAGGCCCATCAACAGCCATTTGCTGCAATGACTTCATATCATAGTGTTCAGAAACACAGACAGTGTGAGGGTCTGCGAGCAGGGAAGCAGGAAGATGTTTTGGCCTCCATGTCCTGCTTGTAAGTCTTCTATAGCCATTTGGCTGGCCGTATTATGAGAGATGAGATTCTGGACTAGATGACCATTTCCATGCTATGACTTAGTTGCTATCACATTTCCATATAAGTTTAAGGTGGCATGTATTATTCACCTTGTCCTGTTTTGATCTGTACAACAACCCTGCAAGGTAGGTTAGGCCAAAAGGATTGGGAACGAGCATCGCAGCTGAGTGGATTTAAAATGTAAAAAGATGGCATAATCCCACATTTTCACCACAACTTCATGGTAGAATTCACCAGAAAGAGAGACAAGAGAATGAATGAGAAAAAGTTGAGCGTCTATAATTCAGCCACAGTAACTGGGACCCCTTCCACACATGCAGAATAATGCACATTCAATCCACTTTCACAGTTGTTTGCAAGTGGATTTTGCTATTCCGCACAGTAAAAATCCAGCTTCAAAGTGCACTGAAAGTGGATTGAAAGTGCATTATTTTACATGTGTGGAAAGGGCCTGGGTGTATATAGAAATGCTCCAGATCATGGCCCTAAAACGACCGAAGGGCCTTTTTTCCAGAGCAGGAGGCTTGAGTTTGCAGCCACCCTTCTCCTTCCGCTGTTTTGATCAGGGGAGCGCCCAGCTCAAGCCTCCCGGATTTCTCCAAAAAACTCCGGCCAAGACCGGCGCGCGCGAACACCTGGAAAGGAGAGGTGACATTCCACTCGCCCGCCGCACGCCCCCCCCGCCCCCCGCCCCCTGTCGCCCCACCCCTTCTGCTCGCTGATTAGCTGGAAGGACAGTGCGCGCCCCGCCCTTTCAGCTGGCTCAATGGGAAACCGCTGCTGGTCACCTCAGTTTCGCTTTAGGCAGGAGAAGCCGGAGAGCGGGGCGACCCAGGTGGATTCCAAGCAGGGGGCTCGCTGCGAGCCCAAGGAGGCGCCCATGCCGCGGGATTCCTGCAGCCGAGGGGGAGGCTGCCGCGCCTGATCTGGAGCCTCCCCTGGGGGGACGCGCAACAAGTTGGGCAGGCTCCACTCTTGGCGAGTTCGGACTGGGACCTCTCAGGTTGCTTTTTTTTGGGGGGGGGGGAATCTTCCGCCAGGTGGTCTTTTTTTTGGAAGGGGGATTTTTTTCCAAAAATGAGTGAAGATGTCTGACAAAATGTCCAGCTTTCTGTACATCGGGGACATCGTCTCCCTCTACGCGGAGGGTTCGGTGAACGGCTTCATCAGCACCTTGGGGTAAGGAGGAGCGTGGGAACTGGGTGGCTGCGGGAGCGGGCGCTCGCGCTCATCCATTGCTGCCTCGGAAGAGATCCTTCGGACGTGTTCTGGGAGAGCCAGACTCGCAACTTCCAGCGCACGTTTGGACGGGCCTCCGATGAGTGCATCCGGAGAACGGAGTGTAAAAAAGTCTCCGGGAGCTTTTCCTAGGACACGTAAATCGGCCCAGTATCGTTAACGAGTCTTGCGCCTTGCTAGAGGCCTTCCTTCCTTTTGGTTTCCTCTCGGGGCTTCGCGAGGGGAAGAGAAAAAGAGACAAGAGTAACGTACAGGAAACAGCAAACGGGGAGGAATGTGGAGAAAGAGAGGAAATAGGAAGTGGTTAAAAAGAGTCGGGGGTGCAGGCTTTTTTTGGGGGGGATCTGCTCTGCTTCTGTCTTGTCCCACTGGCCTATGGAAGGTTCGGGGCTCCCAGCCCAAGAGGAGCCCCAGGAAGGTGGGGGAAGAGTAGCTTGCCGTTCACACCGACCTCCTGCAGGCTGGAATGGGCTGCGCGTTTACTCGGAAGGGAGCCGCAGGGTGGGTGCCGCGGGACCCCAGAGGATGCTCACGCCCCCCCCCCCTTTGGAAAAAGCCCCCGACGAGCTCATGGCCACGAGTGGGTCTTGTGACACCGAGAAAAATAACACACGTGTTGGGGTATAAGCTTGGAAGTGAATTCACCCACCCCGGCTTGCTGTCTGAATAAAACATCTATAGGACGGGGCTGTTAGCTTGGAACTCTGCTCTGCTGCAGAGCTGATGTTTAACTTACATTTAATGGGATCCATCATGTGCCGGCTGCTGAGGGTACTGAAGCTCTAAAACAAAATATAGCTTCAGACTAGTGAGGGAGAAATGGGTTTTGCATTGCACAGTCCTGTAATTAAACATTCATACGTACATAGTCTAGAATGCATGTAATGTAAAAATGTCTTTCTTTAGCTTTTAAGTACCATTGATATTTGTGCGTACATAGAAGAGGTGCAGTCAATGTCACATGCAAACATTTTCGTCTGTTGAAGCTCAAAAACGATAAAAGCAAGGCCTCTTCAGAAAGGAACAAGTTTTATCCTTATCTGCACAGGTTTCCTTTGCCCCAAGAACTAGCTCACTCTAGCACATTTCTCACACCTTGAATGTAGCATCAAGCAAAGACCTGTATGGGTGACTAGGAAATCATGGAAGTATCTGGACCACGTTCCTATGATAGTAGAAACCTTTAAAATGCCATCTGCCCTTCTCCCCGACTTGGTTTTCCAAAAAGAATGATGGAATCTGATCTCAAAGATTGACTCCTAGTCTACGGTCAGTCCTGGTAGTACTTCGATGGGAAGCCACCAAGGAAGACCAAATTGCTACACAAAGGCAGGCAAAGGCAAACCACTTCTGTTTTGTCCTGCCTTGAAAACCCCAAGGGGTTGCCATAAGTTGACTGCAATCTGAGGGGACTTTTCACCACTGCCACGACTACCATTAAGCACTTTTTCAATGTAAAGCCTCTGTAATAGCTGCTGTATGACTGTCTGGTTTTTGGGAAAGACTGCCTTCTACAAGTTACAGTTGCCACATGACATCAACGTGGTTCATGCGACAAGGTCAAGTAGTGACACGTTGTTGATAAAACAGTCTCTTTAAACTATTAAATAGCCTTTTGTGTCTATAAACAGTTACTGCTAAGTTGGTGTTGGTGGTGTCAGTTATGGCTGTCATCGGAGGAGACATGCAGCTGCCAGGGTTCAGGCCTGGGCCATACCAAAGCTTCCTGCAATACAAGGTTACCTGGAGATGGTTTGCAGGCTTTACATCACTTTTCTGTCACATCTGGGTGCTTAGATCAGGCGGGGGGCGGGGGTGTCTGTGCACGTGGTGTGCTGTTCAGTCAGGCTGTGGATGAGAAACTCTTAAAAAATTTTGAAAACCTAAACCCAAACACTGTCTGCACAAATCTAGATATCAGAGAAAAATGTTTGGGAAGTAGCTGTTTCCCTGCCATGCTAGTTTTCTAAGTGAGGGCTTTAGAAATAAAAGGAGAGTAATCAACCCTTTCCCCACACAGTTTGAATGGTACAGTCTAGTAACAGTTTAACCAAATGATCTGTCAGTAACTGTCATCGTAATTTGCCTCCCATTCTTGTTGGTAATGGTTCTTGGGAGCATTTTTTCCCTGCTTAGTGCAGGAACTGGCAATCTGCAATCTGGATGCCACCTTGCCATTAGGGTTCCACTGGGACTATTCCCTCCCCCACTCTTTAATCATATTTCAGTGATGCCATGTATTTTAAAGAAGTAAGAAGTAACCCCTCCCCCCAGAAGAACACAAAACTTTTGTGTTTGCTGGAGATGTCCTGATGTGATTATCAGAACTATATAAGCATGTTGCCTGGTAAGAACTAAGTAGTCTTAAAAAAAGAAAAGAGGCTGGTAATGACTATAGTCCTATTAAATGTCAACGTGGGTTATTATAGAGTAAACGCGCATAGGAAAAGGCTGCTTAACTGTGGCCCCTTCCGCACATGCAGAATAATGCACTTTCAGTTTACTTCCACAATTGTTTGCAAGTGGATTTTGCTATTTCACACAGTGAAATCCAGCTGCAAAGTAGGTTAAAAGTGCATTACCGGTATTTTGCATGTGCAGAAGGGGACGGTGTCTGTCTTTAATCACAGATGCTGGTCTTCACAGTGCTGTACGATGCAGAGTTATTCTGGTAATTTTCTTACACTGGAGAAACTTTGTGCAGAATTGTACTGTCAGAATCTTACAGGATTGGAAATTGGGTGGAGTACAAATATTTTAATAGATTAATAAAAAATAATACACCCTGTTTTATAAACACATGTATATTGTCTGTTTGAATTGCACCTGAAGGAATGCATTCATAGACATAGTATTTTCCAGTTCTCTGCCTTCTTAATTTTGTGCTCATCTTTGTAATCATTAAGTGTTATTTCATTATGCTTGTTTAATTACGTATTTATGCTATACTTTAAATGACAATTTTAATATTTCTGTAAATATTGGTCAGGCAGTGCATCAATAAACTTGGTAATGGTTTTTTTATTCTCACAAATGGCCAAAGAAGTTTCTTTAGAAGGTGACTTTATTTTAAGATATTGTGTACAAATATTATGGTATATACAAGTTTCTTGAGTATGGTTTTAGTGATGTGATACATATATTGTGCCATTGTACCATTTGGCAAAGACGGATGATGCTGTTGTGCCATTATATTTCCATACCAAGGATCATTGCTGTGGGTTCTGTCTGCAATATGCATGATGCCGAAACTCCAGCCACAATGGTGTATTTTTTAAAAGAAATTTTAGAGTGTGACTTTTCAGCGAATCTGGTTGTAGCAACTCAAACACATTCAGGATTATTGATGATCAAAGTCAGCAGTTTCAGAAAATATCCTGTATACTGGCGTTTTGGATCTATGTCCATGTTGTTATAGATCTACACAGTAGAGCACAGGTGTCAAACTTGTGGCCCTCCAGATGTTATGGACTACACTTCCCATCATTCCCTGCCAGCATGATGGCAGGGGATGATGGGAACTGTAGTCCATAACATCTGGAGGGCCACAAGTTTGACACTTATGCAGTAGAGCCATTCAGGAGATTATGTGAGTGCACATGAATGATACTTTAAAAAAGTATTCCAATATTTACCTTGATTGAAATTGGGACATTATTTTATCATATATAGGAACCATAAAACAGGGCCTGTTCATTCTAAATATAGGCAATTGTAGAGTTCTGGAGCAAATTGCGTTATTTATATCCCCAGGGCTGTAGGCAGTGAGGTCTGTCTTTCCCTCTGATCCGCAGTGGAAAAATGTTCTAATAATTTCTTTGATTTTGTATAAAGTTCAAAGCAAACACATGGTCTCCTTAGCTAGTTAATGGAAGTGTCTCATGGATTGTCTGAATCATGGTAGCCACGACTGATTTGGTGTGCAGTTTTACTTCTGAAACAGTTAGAAATTCCATCGTATTATAAAATATATAGTAAAGACTGTGATCCTGTGCTTAGTTAGGCGATCTAAAACTCCTGGGCTTTGATTTCCAGTGGATTTTGAAGTAGAAGCTGTCGGGATTATGGGCCCTCTAATTCTGTTTATTACAAAAAATGTCCATCAGCCTTCCATTCTCAAAACGGAGCATCTGACTTCCAGCATGCATCAATATTGCTCTTTCCCATCACATCATGATATGTACATGCTTGGCAGAATGTTTTAAAAAGAAGCTGTGTGTGTGTGCGGGGGTTGGGTGGGGGGAGCACTAGTATCTCGGCCTGTCCTAGGAAGCCCGCAGGTTCATTATTTGATGCATTTAATATGTATCTATGCTCAGGCTGTATTCCTGTCAGAGTGCATGTGAGGTGGTTTTCAGAATAAAACCGTAATATGAATTTTCCTCCTTGTTCTATAATGATGTTAGAGGCTACTTTTAGAATTTTTGCCTCTTTTTAGTGGCACTGTGCCTCTGCCTTTAACTCTAGTCTGACACATTAATCAGGTGACCATGTTTCTTGGTATGAAGATAAAATAATGGGAAATACAATTTATGCATTTCAAATTGCCACTAAAGGCAGGGTTGGTCAAAAATGCTGCTGCCACTAGGGATTTTATCAAGAGGCCTCATTTCACATAAGAATGGTAATGACTGTTGATTGTGGCATATAAAGGTATTTTTATGGACCAGTGGTTTGCAGTCTGTTGGGAAATGTTAGCAAGTGTAAGGAGAGAGGTCTTTGGAGGGATATGGTAACTGGCCTTGCTCTCCTTTCCCTTCATGTGGAATGGCTCCCTCCAAAGCTGTTAAACCGCTAGTCAGAGGTCTCTTGGCATTTCAAGGAGCTGGAGTGGAATTACCCTTGCACGTGGCATTTGGGAAGACTGTGTGCATGGGCAGCCTGACAGAGCTTGGATCTAAAGGCGAGAAATCCTATTAGCAATCGTGTTCAGAATACAGAGCTGAACCCCAAAGAGTGGTCGAGGAAGATAGCAGCTAAAAAGCAAGGAATTAGAATCCATGATGAGGCAAGGCTAGGATATGCATAATGTTAACAATTCACAGCCGTGCCTGTGTGCTGCCAAGCTTACAGCGAGCACTGTCAATTATGGATTGCTTCCCCATGCACCATTGGGCCTCCCTCTTATCTCACTTTTGGGTTGGGCTTGACCATTTTGCAGTGAACAGTTGGTTTTTCAAAAGGTGTACGTTACTCTAGTATTTCCGTCTCTATGCTCATTCCCACACTCTGCATCCAAACTGTACCCCAAACCTCGAAGCCATTTCTCATTGGCAATAGCTTGGTCACTAATGTAGAGTAGCTTAGGAGGAGTGACTTCTTCCTAAAGAACTACATGTTCCTTTTTGTTTTTGAGCCACAAGGCATTGCTTCACCACCAATGGACGGACCTGGTCATTGTCTATGGTGTTGTATGGTTTAAAAGACAGATGAACAATAATGTTGTATTGGCTTGGTCTTCGGGGGCCTGGGTTCAAATGCCACATCATCTACTTGGTGGCTCAGTGCAAGTCAGATCCTTAGTCCAACATCACTTGCAGGACTTCACCAGGTTAAAATGCGCTTCTACACCTTGTATACCTTGCAAGAATAGTGGGATATGGGCACCCTGCAGGGGTGTGGCGAGGGTGTTGCAGGGCGGGACGGGGATGGAGGACGCACCGGTGCACCGGGTGCTTTTCCCTCTTGCTACACCTCTGGTTGAGACAGAGTATTCATCTCCAAACGTTGTATAAGGGCAGGTATTTCTCAGAAGTAACAGTTGTATACGTTCAGATACTGAATGTTGGATTAATGCCAACTATGGAACAAACTGCAGCTTCTTTGCTTAATTGTGTTTTCAAAATGCTTGTTGAAAAGTTAGCCATAATTTCAGTTTTTTGAGGAGAGTAAGATTTAGTATTAGCTCTTGGAAGGGCTTTTCAACCACCTGCAAGATTTTCAGCTCTGACAGAATGGCTTTTAAGCAGAGTCTGCATCTGTCCTGTTTATGTTATGTTGCCAAAAGCTAATTGTTCCTTAAACAAAGCTATGGAGAAGCACTTCTATAAATAAGGTATAAATGAGAGCACCACCCCTTCTGTTGGAGAAATCTGTCATGCTTTTTTGGGTTTTTTTTGCTTCTCAGGGTGTGGCCACACACCAGAACTTCCATCACATTTAAATTACTTAATTTAGATTACTTAAATTACTTCAGTGTTATTCCTCACTACCCCAGTACAAACATTTTCTGCATTTTTACAAACTTGTGCTTTTTCCTGTCAGAATCATGGGTTTGTCCACTTGCAGGCACTGACTTCTTTTTCAAGCCTCCATAAAAAAAAGGTGAAAGGCAGTGAGGTTTCTTTCTTTCTTTTGTAATAAGTGCTCAGTCGATCAGTGTTCCCAAACTGCGCACCTGCTGTCTTTTGGTTCTGGTACGCTTTGTCGAAAACTTGAGTTTGTTGCCATGTAATGTGTACAATTGCACTGAGTTGAGAGCAGGGCTTTCCAACCCTGACTGACACTACACTGCTGCCAAAACAAATCTGTGAGGAAGTCCGAGATCCTGCTAGGCAGGAGCTCCACCTAGCCCCACCTATCTTCCCCAAACTCTTGGTGGTTGCCAGGAAAGGTGCCAGCGGGCCCCATGTTGGATATTACATAACAACTCGTGTAGCTATTTGTGCACAGCTGATGCCTAGTAGTTGCTCTGTGTTCATCCAGAGAAAGTTGCATTCAGACATGAGTGGATTATCTTTAAGATAATCTATTATGTTTTGCCAATGGAGACAGGGTTCATTTGACCACCTGTTTTCCACTTGTTTTTGGACTGAAGATGACTGAGATTGATTTTGTTGGTTCGACCCTACCTAGGTGAGTGACCATTCTTGCTTGAATCTTTGTGCATGTTTGCACTGAAGTAATTCCCATTAAGTTGCTTGGGTTGTAACCTTAGTTGTCTGGTTATTTAAGCATGTTCCCTAGCCGCATGGCCCAGCATTCCCACTTATGCTTAATTTCACAAGAGGGAATGGCATACCAGGGCTGAAACATCACAAAATTCTGGTTTTATGTGCTTGCAGGATATGATGTAAATCCAAGTGCTTAATCTCTCCTGATTACCCAGCATAAACTGGCAGGACGGGGGACATCCATAATGGGCTTTGTTTAAAAGGACAAGACCAAAGATATTTTTTGTAGGGAAGTGCTTTTTGTTGAAATGTGGTGCGTGCATCTTTCATCGAAGCTCCCAACAGGTGATGAACTGTTGAACTGCCTTGGTTGAGTCTGTGCTTTGTGCTGAAGCCTATACAGACACAACAACAGCCAGCATTTATGTGACCTACCAAGCCAGCATCAGGTAGAGTATTGGCCTGTTAATTACTTGATGGCCCCTCTGTTTTTACAGCCCCAGCATTAGATACAAATAACAGCAGGTTTGTCAAGTTTCTGTGAACTGTAATCAGTGAAGTTGGTTTTCTGGGAAAACTTGGTTTAAATAAACAATTTAAAAACTTACATAATGTTAGCAAAAGAAGGCAAACACATGTTGCACAAGCCTGGACCATGTGTGGGGTTTGTCCAGGTTTCTTACTCCTATTTAGCCCATCTGACATGATTGATTGGCAGCACAACAGCCCTACCAAGTATAAACAGACTGTAATTACATTCATGGGGAGGAGAATATTCCACAGTAAAAATATCACATTGGGAAATTTTTACCTTACATCGCTGGATATAATGTATAGCAGGTCGTTGCCTTTGATTGGGTACAGGAGAGGTTGTGCATGCTTGCCTTTGCAACCTTTTACAGTTTTGGCAGGAAGGGGGATATATGTGTCAGCAACTAAAATCAAGCGTTAGAAATCTCAGGCAGAGGTTGGCTCAGGCACATGTGGGCATCTCATTGGCGCAGTGTGTATATATGAGAAATAGGTCCAGGCCAAATAAAGGGATCAGTTCTCAGACTTTGTGTGAGAGAGGCGGCTTTTGTAATCCAGCGGTTCCCAACCTGGGGTACCTGTATATCCAGGGATATGCGGCAGAATATTTGGGGGAACACAAAAAATTACATAATGGATTTCCAAGGGTGAAAAAAGGACTGGGAAAGACTGGTAATCTTTGCCTTACATTTAGCCATTCTTCAGGTGTAGACTCCATACAAACCAGAATATCTCATAGATTGGAGATGGGGGGAAATGTGTATGGCATATGGGTTAGTTCCTGCACCACACATAGTCAGGAAATTAATTAGAATCAAACCAGTGTTCTTGGAAGCCTTTAGTAAATGGTTGCACTTTAAAAAAAAGACTTCTACCCCAGTGCCAGAGATTTAGACCGCTTCCGCACGGAGGCGGAAGTGGCCGGGTCGGCGTAGTCGATGCCAACCCGACGCTGCTGGGACTGTCTGCATGGACGGTCCCAGAAAGAACCGGGAAGATGGCGCCGCTGGGTGCCGTCGGCCGGTGGTTCCTGCCGCCCTCCGGCGCGTCGCTGGGGCCTGGGGACACGCCTCCCCTGCCCTGCACGCCTGCTTCAGCGTTGCAGGGCAGGGGGGCAATGGTTCCAGGCCCCGGCGATGCGCCGGAGGGCCAGAGACCAGGTAAGTGAAGGGAGGGAGTGGGGGGGGGAAGCACCTTGGAGCCGCTGCCGTTCGCACGGCAGTGGGTCCAAGCCGGCATTTCCCAACAACCTCGCTCCCCGAGCGAGGTTAAGAAATGCCGGCTTCTCAGCAGCTGCGCCCCCTGTGCGAATGGCGGCCTGGGAACGGCGTTTTTGCCGTCCCCAGGCCGCCATATTCCGCCTGTGCGGAAACAGCCATTGATTTGGGAATGTCCTGCAGGTTTCAAGTGAATTTATTTCTAGGTAAGCAAGCTTGAGTTTAGCTCCTCGGTTTGTGAATACTGAAAACTCTCAGGCATTTGTAATAAAGCTGCCTTAGTCCTCTTCACACACCAGTTTTGCTGTTTGTAACTCCCTGTTGGGAAGAGGGGAGAAGGAGGATTTGAGGGACATGGGGATGAAAGATGTAAAGGCTAGTAGTTGCTAGTATTTTCTCAGCCATTTGGCTTAGCATGTGAAAGGTGTTTTGATCCCTGCTGTTTCTGCACTTCTGCCATTTTAAAATTTGCTAAGATAGCAGTATGTGTTGCTGGTGTGTTTGCCAGTAAATTCCACTGACTACAGTTAGGTAGCTAATTTGATTGAAAAATAAACAATGCAAATATTTGCTAACATTTATATGTCAACATTCAGAGAAAAAAGCACGCTTTTATCTCCCATTTCTTACAGGATTGCTACATTTCTCCTTTTCCTGTCCACATATTACTGAAAACTTTGTTTAGTTTGCTGCACTTGCCCCCTTTCTGGCTAGCTTTTATGCCTGCCTCCCTTATCAGCTATCTAACTGATTCATGACCTGTCTGTGAAACTCATCTTTGTCTCTCAGGAGTACAGACATACCCACCTTCCTTAATTTCCATTCTGGTTTCTTTTGTCATGTTCTGTTTGACATTTGGAAAGTTTTATGCCTGTGCATCATGCAGGACTTGTCTACTTGGGTGAAGTTTTTCCCACTGCTTTGTCTTTATACTTGGGAAAATCTTCACCTGCTTAATTTTGGCAAGATAGGCTGTTCTTCAAGGCAGAGAGCAGGGCCAGGTAGCAAATGGCACTGGCAGACAGATTTGTCTTGGGGCAATGTTCTCTGACTAGAATGCTGCTTAGCAACCAACATCCTGGTTTTCGTGGTAGCAGAAGATAATTCAAAACAATGCCATTCTTTCTCTAGCAGAAGAATCTTGTTGTGTAATCAGAATACAGAGGCTCTTCCCCGGAAGAAGGCTGTGTTGCTTTGGATAGTTATTATGCAATGAGATTTGGAAAGATGTTTGCAGAAGTCAGCACTGATTTGTGGTGGAGTGCCTCCAGCTGCGTGGAAGAGAGCTTGGCTTGTTCCTTGGTGACATGAATTAGTAATAGATTGCCATTGGACTGGCTACCCAGTGTTGCTCTGGTAGGCTGGTGCTGGGTGCAGTATGGGGATTAGAACTGCCATGGGGCTCACGTATAGACCTATTTTGGTGCAATGATAGACACTTCAACAGTGCTGAGGTGTGTCTGCCATCACCAACCACCACAAGAATAGCTGTGATACGTTCACTGAACATTCTGAAAGTTCATGTTTCACTGTGTCATATGAACAGGGTTAGTACAGTCACTCTCTGTAACATCACTTGCATTATCTGTATTGGCAATTTAAATATCCCTTTCATTAGGTAAGAGAAGACCAATAAGTAAGGCCGTTTCTGCACGGCCCATATACGACGGCCTGGGGGCGGTAAAAACGCTTCCCAGGCCGCCGTTTCAGAGAGAAGGCCGCTGCTGCAACGCAGCAGCTGCGACCTGAATGCGCCTCTTCCCCAGGGCGGCTCCTCCCACGCTTCTAAACAACAACCCTTGTGGTTGTTGTTGGAGGAGCGCCTTCCCGCGCGCTGGGTGCTTAACCGCCGCAGGGGATACTCTTCCTTCCACTTTGGCGCCGTAGCCTGTTGCGGCGAGTTCTCGCCACTGTCCCTCGGCCTCCAGGGGTCGGAGGGCAAGGCATGGGCTGCGACGCCTGCAGGCTAACAATGCAGCAGGGACACGGCAAGTGGGAGGGAGAGGAACAGGCTGCCCGCGGAGTCACGCTTCGCCTTCTGCCGGGTCGCCTTCGCCTGCTCGCGACGCCTGCGCGAAGCCTGCTCTCACGCCATGTAAAACTCTCACCGGGCGCAGCACCGGGAGGCCGTGCAGAAACGGCCTAAGAATTTTAGCTTTGTTTTTGATTTGACCTGCACAACAAATCAAATTCAGAGTTTGATTTTCTTTGGATTATCATATCTATCTGTGGTTTTCTCTCTGCAGTCCTGAATTTCGATAGAACATACACATACTCCCCTCTTACCATTCTTAGGGATAAACAGTCGAAAAACATTAATTGCAACTTGCCTAATATTGTGTTGGCGATCACCTCTATTGATGATAATTTTATGACATCGTGAATTTTTAGAAATAGGATGTTTCCTGCAGAAAAATAAAATGTAAAAAATTTTTTCCCACACCCTGCATCTTTGGATGTGGGCTGTGCAGCTGTTCTGATCCCATCTTGAAGTTTCAGAACATGGCGGCCTGCCTCTTGATGTGTCTGTTCCATCTACAGCAAAAACAGCAGACTGTACCCACTGAACCACGCTATGTATGCTCAATAAGTCAATAAATAAAACATTCCTCAATCATAATAAATTATGTATTTTTATAATCAACTATGCATGAAAATTATAATTGATTTTTGTATAATTGAGTACAAAAATACACAACTATTTATTTATGTATTTATTACATTACATTTATACCCCGCCTTTTCCTGGAAGACTCAATGATGATTGAAGAGTATTTTATTTATGGCGTTATTGAACATAAATAGCATTGTGCAGTGGGTACAGTCTGTTGATTTTGTTGTACTTATTCTTACCAGTTCCTCCCATTGATTGTTGGGACCTCTCTTGATGTTTGCGGTCAGGTGATCAGATGGGCAGGCCTTGGCTCTTGCACCTGCAATGCAGAAGAGGGCAATGTAACTGCCGGGTCTCAGTTCAGATCAGAGATGGAGAAAGGAGGAGAGTTCAACCGTTTCTCCTCCATTTAGTTGTGCTGATTGGAACTGGTCTTCCATGCTATTGCTGTCCCTCTGCGTGCAGCTGTAATTGGTTCTCCCAGCATCTTGTTTGTTCAGCATTTTTGGGGGATTAAATGCAATGAGGAGGCCCCTTGTAATTTCACAATGGTGGTGGAAGATGGCAAGTTTGGGAGAAATGGGGCAGCTGTTGAAGTCCTCTCTTTCACACAGGAGGAATGTCCCCATTTGTATCTAATTATTCACCTGACCTCTCCCTCTTCCCCTGCCTTAAACGGAAGATAGAGTGGAAGGAAGGATGATGGAGTAAATAATGATGGGCCCTTTGTGTTTTCACCAGTTAAATACCAGCCTCTAGGGTTTTATTGCCTGCTTACAGAATGGAGGAGATAGTGTAGCATAGTGAGTCAGAATTTGAAGAAGAGAAGAAGAAGAGTTTGGATTTATATCCCCCCTTTCTCTCCTGCAGGAGACTCAAAGGGGCTTACAATCTCCTTGCCCTTCCCCCCTCACGAGTCAGCTGTTCAAAACCTTTTTCTCCCATAATCTTTCCAAGATGTCCTTTGGTGACAGCCATCTCCCAAACCTCACCCCAGAAATGATACAAGGTTGCTGAGATACTTCACGTGACGTGCTGTTTGTGTCCAATATGATGAATGTATAGTGTTTCAGAGAGAATTCAAACTGCTCGGTTTGACTTACCGTGCCCCAAATGGCTTGGACCAAAGCTGTTGTCAGAGGTTTTTGTAATACTTTGTGACGATGGCCTCTTGAACAAATTTTATTTGCTGGGTTTAAAGAGCAAAGGTCTGGAGGGTAGCATGCCTGGTGGCTATTTTAAAATTCTGGAGCTCTGTTCTGCTGCTGCAGGGCTGTTCAAGAGGGAGGCAGGGCTGGGCTGCCAAATGGAGGCCAACTGATCTGTCATTCTCTGCCCTGGGTTTCATTCTATCACCCTTCCTAAGCTAGCCTGTTTCCTTTTAAAACACCTCAGACAAAACACTGAATTACTTTTCTGAACTTCAGCCAGAGAGAGCACGTATGTCAATCCAGGTTGGGCTGGGATATAGAAAGTTCATAGAAGGAGCATTCAAACCTTGAAGTACACCCAAAGCCTCTTTAGGTGCGCTACCTTCCCTTCCACAGCATTGCCGCCTGTTGGCCTAAATTAACTCACAGCAGTGGCTGCTTTTCAGAGAGGCGGGCCTGCTGCAGTGAAGGGAAAAGGGGAAATGAGGTTTTTCTCTATACACAATGAAAGGAAACCTTGTAATAAACTGACTGATCTACAAACTTTTCCTAGTACATTACCTCCAAGCTCTTTTTCATCCTGTTTCTGCATTCCAGATCCCACGGCAAGGCTTGTCCTGGGTACTAATTCCTTAGGAAACACTGAGAACGTTTATGTCAAGAGTTTGGCTTGCTGACAACTCACTTGTTCTGCTGCCAGCTGTTTGTAGCTCAGATTTCTAGGCCAGAAGGATGAAGAACCAGCAGTCTGTGTTAGCTGAAGGGTGCTTGTGCTTTTCAGCTCCTGTGTCAGGAGCTACATGTGGCTTTTCGACACAACACTTGGGGCTCTTCTGAGCACTCTTCCCCAATGTGGCACCTCTGCCATGCTTCAGGAGAGTGGGCAAGGCCCTCGTCCAGTGTGACTTGTGGTTACCAGGTGGTTTCCAATTGAAACATCCACCACCAAAGGAACAGATACACTGCAAGGCACCCTGAAGTATAGGGTGCTAGGGGGTGGAAGTAAATGGGGCTCTTTTTGTTGATTGTAATAGTGAATTGGGTTCTCTGTGAGCTGTGGAGTGAGTACCACTCTTTAGAGCTTCTTTCCCCAGATGACACTTCATTTTATAATGTCTGTGAATATATCTTTTTATCATCTCTATTCACTTATTGGACATTTGGGCAGTGTGACAATTGTTGATACATACTGCTGTGTGTTCAAGAAGCTGGCCAGAAGGCAGCTGTGGTAGCTGTAGAGGAGAGAAGAGAGAATGTACCTTTGAGGCGGCGGGGTGCTCGGCTTGATGGTGGAATGTGCTGTGAAGTCACGGCTGACTTATGGCGACCCCATAGGATTTTCAGGGCTGGAGACTTTTTGAAGTGGTTTGCCATTGCCTGCCTCTGTGTGGGCTGAGAGTATTTGAGGAGAAATGTGACTGGCCCAAGGTCATCCAGCAGGCTTCATGTGAAGAAGGAATGGGGAATCAAACCTGGTTCTCCAGATTAGAGTCCACTGCTCTTAGCCACTACACCACACTTGCTCTCATGCTCGGCTTAGAGATTTATTATGTTTATTAGTATATTGTGTTGATATGCCTCAGGTGCATCTGCAAATCAGTGGGTCCTTTTTTAAAATGTCCAGTTCCATACACTAGCCTATACTTTTCTCTTTCTCCAACCACCCATAATCAGGTAAATGGGTGATATGAGTAAAGATTTGAAGTGTTGGCAGTATGTAAGCTGCATGCCACTGCAGGTCTTTTATTTGCTGTTTTAGTTGTTTATGCTGTAAGTATGAATCCTTTTTTCATCTGGATTTTGACTGGACAGTCACAGTACAAATAGAGATAAAAGCACAAATTTTTATTTAATAAATAGTAAAGCATTCCATAGGGTAAATGTCTTGTGTGCATTGCTTCAGTTTATAAATTGAAATTGGTTTTCATTTCCTGGCCCTCCGGAGGTTACGACTTTTCCCAGTGAGATGGCATACTGTATAACTGAGCCGTAGTTAATGTAGGTAAATACTGAAGGGGAGATTATTTTCCCCCAACCATTTATCTAGTGGTTTTAAATGTGTGTGAGCTTTGTGGAGGCTGAGAAAGGTGGGATCAAGACACCAGAAATAAAAAAAGGATGTTATGGAGAAGTTTCTAGGTTAGAAAGAGCTGATTTTAGTTTTAGGGACTGTTGCCTAGATGGAGAAGCTGGGGCTGTTGTCCCCTGTTCTGGTGTATGAAGAATAGTTGTCTGGTTATGAACCACCCTAAATCATTCATTGTGCAGTGTGATTTTAGATGTCATAGAAGAAAGGATTTCTGCAGTTTTGCTTAGGAGCATATTCCATAAACAAACAGATATTAGTGTATATATTCTTTCCTCAAGATTTGCTAAGTTTCCTGTTTTTAACATCCAAATATTCTCATAGCACTTGCTTTATTTTAACAATTGCCATCTATTGTGACTGAGTTCCTTTAGCAGGTTACTGGCTGTTGTCAATTGCTTTTTGTTTAATAGAGGAATTTGTATCAATATATTGCAGTGTTTCATGATGAAGAATCAGGATTCGTTTATATGATGGTGTTTGCATTTGACGAAATAACATTTTAACTTGATCTGTTGAATTATTTACTTACGATGTATATAGTACATTTCAAGTGTTCCCAAGCACTTATAATAATCCCTTACAAAGCCCTGTAACAGAGGTGCCAGGATCAGCTGGTGCTTAAATATGAAACTTTCTCATTTATGCAGTGGTGATTTGAAAGGGGTATGCTTTTTCATGCCTTTGAATTTTTTTGCCATCTTGTTTAAACTGGTTTTAATATTTCTATATTTTTGTATTGTATTATTTTTAAACTATTGTATTGTTTTAATTATTTTGTAAGCCACCTTGAGTCCTTTGGGGGGGTAAAAAGGAATGAATAGATAGATAGATAGATAGATAGATAGATAGATAGATAGATAGATAGATAGATAGATAGATAGATAGATAGATAGATAGATAGATAGATAGATAGTCTAGTTAATCTGTTGAAGCAAAATAAAAGTCTAGGGCACCTTAAATACTGACAATATTTATTTCAATAGGTATATGTTTTATTTATTAATTAAAAGTATTTATATTCTCTCTTTCTGCAGCCATATTCAAGATGGCTTATAAAATACAATGTAATAGAGTAACATATACTCTGTTATACAATACAGTAAAATCACACAATGCCATAAAAATCAAGCCTACAATAAAATACTCCTATAAAACCTAAACTGCTGCAGGTTGAAATCTAGATGAGCTTTTGTGAGTCACTAGTCACTTCATCAGACAGATAAGTGATGGAAAATCATACTGGGGATTTTTTATGAGGCTGGTTAGAGGGTGGGAGAAGTCAAGGCTTGATGTGAATTATATAATGAGTCTTTCAAGTGTAAATTCCAATCTTGAGTGGCAAAGGGAGGAAGTGATGTAGAAAAATGTGGGTCCCATCATAAAACATCAGAATTAGGAATTATACATACTGGATGCTCAAGAAGGCCAGTGGATCAAACAGATAAGCAAACAGTTTAAGTGAAAATTAATACTAGTACAAAGTTATAGTCTGATAAGATGTAGTAAGAACAGCCACTAAAATGTCTAAAAAAGAGTGGGTCCTGTAAAGCTATCTAGGACTGTGGTGCCTAAGAAAATCCAAGTCACTGTTTAAGCCAGTATGACACATAATATTTAATTTTTAATGAGTTCTGTTTCATGTTGTATACTCCTTTCGAAGTTAGTTTTTTTTAAAAAATTTCAGGTCTGTGCCCCTAAGGCATTCCATTGGTTCACTCTCACCTTGTTTGGCACTAAACATTTCCTGGTTCTTTGTCGGGCAACATCTGAATTGGCTGTGTAGATACTGGAGGACTTTTGTGTGTGTTGTGTGTATTGTATGACAGGTGTTACTTTGAGATGTAAACACCTTGGCGTGTAGTAACAGGAAAGTGGTGGCTTGTTAAACATGACAAAATTTACTTCATGATAAATTTTTATGAGTCAGATCTGACTTCATCAGATGAATTGATCTCTAACTCATGTGAGGTTTGTGCTGGAATAAATGGTTGGCCTTCGGAATGCCACTGGATGTCTGTTTTGTTCTGCTGCTATAAATTAGAATGGCTACCCATCTGAAACTCTTGGTCGTGTCATGTTGTACTTTACTGCAGCTTTGTAAGACTGAGTCGTGAAAGAAACTTTTAGTTTGGCTTCTTCATTACAAGGCTGCTTAGTATTCAGGTGCATGGGGTGCTCCAGATTGAATTAGCCATAAAGTGTTTTGTTTTCACATGTTTGGGTCTTGTGTAGATAAGTCTTTTAAGTCAAATACTTTTTAGTTAAACACATAAGTATCTAGCATGCTATTCTCATAATACTTAAGGATACAGCGATTGCCAGTACTTTCTTTTCCTTGTAAAATCTGTTGCACTGTAAAGTGATGGAGTTCCTTTTTAAATGTTTCTTTTGGAATAAGAAAAATGACAACTTCTGGACACCAGGAAAAATAACAACAGGAGTAATGTATATTTTCTATTACTGTTTAGCATGTATGAGTAAAAAAAATGAAAATAAAGACAGAAGCAGAAAATAAAATAGGAAATTGAATAAAAAGAAAATATTAATGCATTTTTAAATATAAATATTGTTATGAAAAGGAGATGTACCATATGGAGATAATGTCTCAGGAGATTGACAGATAGGGCAAGGCCCTCCTTGCCCTGGTTCCAAAAGTCCATTTAATAAATGGTTCAGAGGATGTTATGGAAAATAAATGTGATAGAATTAGTTTAATAGACAGTGTTTATCCTTTGAAGCCTGAAGCTGAGAAGCAATGAAGAGATTGTTTCATAAACAGCTATATCTATCATCCAATGCTGTAATCTTGAAAACCAGGGTTGATTCCCTTCTTCTCCAAATAAGCAGTGGGCTCTAATCTGGAAAACCAAGTTTGATTCCCCATTGCTCTGCTTGAAGCCTGCTGGGTGATTTTGGGCCAGTCACAGTTCTCCCAGAACTCTCTCAGCCCCACTTACCTTACAAAGTGCCTGTTGTGGGGAGAAAAGGTGATTGCAGCTTTGAGAGTCTTTGTGGTTGAGAAAAGAGTGTATAAAAACCAACTCTTTTTTCCCCTGTTCTTCAACTGTGATTTGAGATAGGTGAGAACAACACACCAATCTGAGGTGCCTTAGCCACAGCCAAAGAGTATGGTTCACAACCCCTCCAGATTTATTCCCAAAATACTACTCTTTCCACCTTTCTGGCCATCAGCTTTCTACCAAATAGTTTAATTTCATAGTTTGTAGATTCTTTTCACCTAGTTGTTTTCATGAGCTGTGGCTCTTACAGCCATTGATCTATGATCTGTATAATTTCTTCCCTTTCCCCACGATACCCTGTGATTCTATTATGCTTTAAAAATGATGCACAGCTGATTTCCCTTCCTGCATTCTTGTTTCTTGTTTTCCAATTCCTACAAAAAAGTGAAGAAGGAAGCAGAATGTTTGGCATTAGTTTAAAAATGATGATTAGGGAGAAATGGCATATGGGAAATATGACCATATATTTCCAGCTTTTGTAATGAGAAATTATTCTGTTGTTAAACACATAGGCCTGCATCCTCCACACTGATTTTATCCCAGCTTTTTAAAATTTCCATGTTGCTGTCTTGCTCTATCACTTTAGTTTTCCTCTCAAGGAGGCCTTTCTCTAGTCTAACGAGAACAGGGCTGCCATGTTGTATGGTATATGTCAGTGGTGGTGAACCTACGGCACAAGTGCCAGAGGTGGCACTCAGAGCCCTCTCTGTGGGCACGCGCACACAGAGTTCATCATGTGGGGGGCAGAAAATTCCCCCCCACATATCTAGGCTGGCCTGAGCTGCTGGGCACAACGTGTGTGCACTGCAGTGAGCAAGGAGGACACAGCTGGCGTGCCTAGTGGCTGTGTTCTGGGTGGCTGCTGCCTGAGGGGGGGCACAGGCAGAGGAGGCGGAGATGCTAGAGAGGCACACAGTGGTGCACACGAGACTTATTGGAGGCTAGAGCAGGTTGGCCCCTGCTCGAGTGGGTGGGATGGAGTCAGAGGGGGGGCAGAGGCACTGGAGCAGCACAGGGTAGAGCGGTGGGTGCACGCAGGAGGCTGGAGCAGGTTGACTGCTGCTGCTCGAACAAACAAACAAAATGTGTACCTTTCCAAACACCAGGACAACGCTCAAACCCAAGTTTTTTGCTGATTGCCTAGGCAGATCAACCCTAGGGTGGAGGAACCAAGATGGATTTAGGATTTTTTAAAAAGTACATAAAGGTCTTTGCTAGAACTGCTTTTATTTTTCTGTTCCTGTTGCATTTTTGTGGGAAGTCAAGTGCTGTGATGACATGTGAAGGAAAAACCGCAGATCAGATGACTGCTCCACCAATTTAGCTTTCCTGAAGTTATCCCACCCCTTGCACAGCATTCTTGCTTAGGAATGCCTTCCTTGACTGACTTTTTACTGTGCAAAATCAGCCTGAGATTCATGTCGCGGTATCATCATCACCGAGTTGTAAGTGTAGACACTCTTGCATCCCTGTGGTCTGAAGGTCTAATGTATGCCTTTCCTTCTCTGCCCATTATTCCCAAAGTCCTTAGAAAAATCAGGCAACAGGGGCAATGGTCATCCTGGTGGCTTCTTTTGGCCTCAATGTCCCTGGTTCTTGGATCTATTGCAGCTGTCTATGGAACAACCCTTTCATCTATCAGCATCATCAGACCTGCTCCACCAGGGCCCAATCCTCCATCCAGACCCATATTGGTGGAATTTGACCATGTGGAAATTGAGGGCGACAGACTCTTAATGTTAGACTACTCTCCTGATGTCACCAACACTATGGCCGTTTCCGCACGGAGGCGCTGGGACCGTCTGCATGGACGGTCCCAGAAAGAGAGGGGGGGAGACGGCGCCGCTGGGCACCGTCACCCAGTCGACTCACCTGCTCTCCGGCCCTCCGGTGTGTCGCCGGGGCCTGGGGACACGCCTCCCCTGCCCTGCGCACCTGCTTCCGTGTCACAGAGCAGGGGGGCGTGTCCCCAGGCCCCGGCGACACGCCGGAGGGCCGGAGAGCAGGTAAGGGAGGGAGTAGGGGGGGGGGAAGCGCCGGGAATCCGCTGCCGCTTCAAAACCACGCTGGGGAAGCGTGGTTTGGAAACGCCGGGTCGGCGCCGGGCGGGTGGCACGAGGGTGGCGCGGCTGCAAAGCAGCTGCGCCCCCTGTGCGAATGGCAGCCAGGGGAGGGCGTTTTTGCCGTCCCCAGGCCGCCATATTCCGCCCGTGCGGAAACAGCCGAAGTTAGCATCCAGGAGAACACCACCAGGATATATAACTCTACATGGAAAGCATTTGGCTGGTGGTGCAGAAGGAAAAACCAGGCTAGCCTCCAACCAGATCTCAACATAGTCTTATTGTTCCTGCAAGAGGTAGTGAACAGAGGACTCAGAGCAGCCACTCTCAGGGGGGAGGTGGCAATGTTGGCCACTGTACTTTCTTCCTTTGATGACATGCCTATAACTAGATACCCACATGTCAACCATTTCCTCTGATTTCCATGAAGCACCCACCCAGTAACCACAGATTTCGTACCCGTGGGTTAAATACAGCACCGAATGCCCTATCCAAGCCCCCATTTGAGCTCATCCAGGGCATTCAACTTAGGTGGCTCATAATGAAGTCACTATTTTTAGTGACCACTACATCAGCAAGAAAAGTTTCTGAGCTCGAGGTACTTTTGGTGAGACAGGACTTGTGCACCTTCTTCAAGGATGTGGTTGTGTTAAGAATAGACCTGACCTCCAAAAAGTCAACTCCACCTTCCATACTCAAAAGGAGATCAGCCCTCCATCCTTCTGTCCTAGATCTTCTCATTCAAAGGAGTGTTTTGGCATAAGCTGGATGTTAGAAGAGCTCTGAAGTGCTTCATTCTAAGGACTCAGTCAAAATAATGACTGAATTATTATGAATGGATTAATGGAATTCATTTACCAATTATTTTTAAAAAACTGCATGAATATACAGCCTCATGCTACATAATTAAAAGCTAATATTTATTTCCTGACAAATAACCTTTGGATTATAATGTATCTTAAATATAAAACTATCTTTAGATACTGGTTGTGGTGGTTTTTCTGGGCTGTCTTTAGATAGACTTTTTCTCAAAAAGTATTTTATTTTAAAAATCTGATTTAAATAAAAATTTTGATTTCAAATTTTAAAAATCCTATTTTTAATTTTTTAAAATTATTTTTAATCTACCTTGTTATTTAATGATTCTTAAAAACAAACACAAATTATAAACTTTCAGTTAGTACTTTTATTGCCTATTATATTTTTTTATCCCACCCTTCCTGTGAGGGACTCAGGCGGATTCCACATAGGCCAAAACAGTGGTGTGAAAACAGTGAAAAATGGTTTTAAACGGTTTACACCATTTTTACACCCTTGTTTTTGGCCCATGCGGAATCCACCTCAGTGTTGCATCTATTGCCCTTCCATAATCTTTATTCTGTTTTAATCATGTGAGAGTGAGTGACCGGCCCAGGATTACCTCATAAACGTCAAAGCTGAGTACGGATTCATGCCTGAGTCTTCCCAACTCTAGTCAACCTCTGCTAATTATACTGAACTGTTTGTTTCAGCTGTTCTTCAACCCAGCTATCTGGAGTTCAGGATTTTAGACAATTCGTTGTTGAAATCAGTAGGACTAAACTAGGTTAAATTCTAAGTACAGGGTTATTTCTGTGGTCCCTAAAGAAAGTGACATGTAAGAAACCCATTGGTGTACCTATGTTCTTTTGTCTGACGGAGAAAACAGGTAGCCAGAATGCAGAACTACAGTTTAAATCACTCTGTGCCTTATGTGGGCTTGTTGGACAATGTAGCATTGTTTCTGTGAAGCCCGGCAAAAGAATAGTGTGATCAAACTTTGCTAAGCTTGCCAACATTTCTTCTGCAGCAAATGGTAAAAATATTTGTTTTGCAATTTAGAGGCAGAACAGCACATTAGTAAGTTGATCCAGGGAGAATAACTCCTTTTTTAGTGCTGCAGATGTGATTGTGTAATCATGTTTCAGATGTGAAGCACCCTGGTTGCACCCCACAGATCCATTCTGCTAATACAGGTGCTTTTCAACAGCAGAACCACCTTTCTGTGGTACAAGAGGCTCTTCTTTTGATGGAAGAGTCTTTTGTGTCAGCAGAAAGCTCCTTCTGTGGGAGTATTTGCTTCTGTTAGTGGAATGAATCTACAGGATCCAGCCATTTGAAGTATTTTTGGATGTTTTGGTTCCACTTATTTGTATCAATAGTCTGAAAGCAGTCATGAGAATGATAGAAAATATGCTTTTTCTTCCAGGCTGGTGGATGATAGATGTGTGGTTCAACCAGATGCTGGTGATCTGTGTAATCCTCCAAAGAAATTCAGAGGTAAGCAACTGAGAGTTGATTTTTATATGAACCAATAATTAGAGAATTTTTGTTTGGCTCAGAGGAGGAGGAACATTCACGGTAAGTGTCCAATGGTTGTTTTTATCAGTGTAGATGTTAAAAGAATTATTGGTTTCTTTCCTGATCTTAAGGGTTCTTGTCTGTAGGCGGATTTGAATAGAAGAAAGTATGCTGGGTGGAGTTGGTATCAGGAAGAAGGAGAGCATCTTGGAAGAAGGAGAGTAGCAGATTGCAGCTGAAAATGTGGAAACCAGAAGTTTATCTCATGTCTGTTTCTAGCCTCCAGTGAAACCCTTAGAGATTCAGAGGCATGAAACCCTCCAATGAAATCCTCGGGGATCCAGAGGCATTTGTGGGTGTGATGGAATCAGTGTGGGAGAAGATCACCTCTCTACTCTGCATGTTCCATTTGCAAGCGTCTCCTCCTACAACCTCTTGACTTCTAGCTGGGAAGGATGCAACCAGAGGGGGTGATATGGGGCAAAAAGAAGCCAGTGAAAGAGGGATTCTGTGTTCTTGTCCAGCCTGCAGGTCTTTCACTTGAAATCCCTCCAAGCTGCTTGCGTTACAGCTGGGTTTTATCATCCATGTTGTCAGTTCCAGGTGGTGGTGCCTTTCTGTCCATTGAGAGACAAAGTCTTCAAGAGGATTCGGCTTCCAACCCCAGCTTGGGTGCTGATCTGTAGAGTTGGCAGCTGAAAACATGTAGATAAGCAGGCAGATGCTTTTCTATTTTATAAGCTTTTATTTTTATGGGGGGGGGGGCTGCTGACAGTCACTTTTCTGTTTCATAACTCTACATAGTGTTTTGTATTGTTCTGTTAAACAAAAGTGAATCTGGTACTTGCTTTGGGCTTTAAAGGAATTGCTAAACTCTCACTTGCCCATGGGAGATTAACCTTTTGGCTGTGGCATTATTTACCAAGGATTTGTGCAGGATTGAATCCTTTTCATATTTACAGCTTCTCCTCATGATTGACTGGTCATCATTCTTTGCCTTCTAGCTACAGTTATGTCTCAGAATGCATGCACATTTTATTTGAGAACTGTCTGAAAAGCACATTAGGTGTTGGAACTCACCATTACAGCTAATGTCTCTCTGTAATTCTGAAACAGGAGACAGTTTAGAACTGTAAGACATTGTTTATATGAGAAACACTTAAAATGGTCAACTTTACTTGCTAAACTCCTTCCTGTTACTGCAAATAGAACATACAAAGAAAACAAGTATATTTTTTTTAAAAAATGGCAGCTCATCTTCTGTATGGAGTCCTGATTTGGTTCCAAGCTTTCAGTTCCCAAATTGAGTATATTCAGAAATCATTCCTATGAGTTCTATCTGAAGTGCCTGGGCATGTAGCCTGATCAGCTCTTTGGCTGGAAGCTTCAATGAAGCAACTTTTGTATAAGCCTGGTCAGCAACAACTACCTTTGGATTAATCCTTTTGCGGACTCTCCCCCAATTTTGCTGCTGTGGTTTTGTCAGATGCCAATAGTAGTGTTTGGAGCCAAAGTATGGGCAAGAGATTTACCAAAATGGGTTTCTTCCTGATGGACCTAGAAGCCTTTGGTTTGAAAAAACAACAACACCCTGCTCCTCTGTGATTGCAAAACCTAAAGAACTTGACCGGCAGCTTCTGTTAGCTGATGCCAACTGAGTCTTCCTTCCAGTGTTTTAGGGCTTTTTGCATTCACCCCTCTTTGACGTCTTGCAAATACCAATTTCATCTCACAGTTCTAACCTACCAGAGGTTATTCTCATTGGCATGCTTCAATGTGCCCCCTTTGGCAGAATATCATGGTGGATTTGAAGAGATTTCTAGAGAGCAGGGACAGTGCCCCTGTGGAACCTAGATATTAGAATCTATCATCCCCCCCCCTTTTTTTTTTACAAATGTTATGCTAAGCCAGAAGTATTTGTTCTAACTCTTGTTGGCTACTTTCTGTGTTTATTGTGAAAATATTCTTGTAAAGAACGATTAAGGGTTACAGAAGCTGCTGCTAAATATATTTCAGCAGCACTGAAAATTCAGTTTGCAAATAAAAGATGTCCTGGAAGTTAGCATCTGTAGTCATATGTATGTGCATGCAAGAGCATTTTGTATGGTGCTATGTGTGAGGGAGGAGAGAAGTGATGTCCCTGTTCGCACGCACAAGCCTTTTATGCTCAGTTGCAGGTCCTAATCTGATTTAAGATAAGGAAACACAAATGCTTACTTGAGTTGTTTTTCCTTTCCGTGTTGCTTATATTTTCAGTAAGGTTGAATGGGCAGCTCTTGATTATTTGGGGTTCGTGTTGCATGTCTCGGAAGCAGAAGCAGGCACTGTCTGTTTCCACTCATCTTTAATATTTCATATCCTGTTGCCTTTTGTCTGAAGGCAAATTTATGGAGGTTTAAAACTCTTAGTAACTTGTTGAATCAAGCTTCAGGATACCATTTAGAATACATTTTTGAAGCTGGCTTTGTGTTCTGTGTGTACTTCTCACATGCTTATGTTTTGCAAATGTGGTAGTGGAAGCTACCTGTTGAGTTGGCTTGGTGGGTGCTTGCTTAACCCTCCCCATACCCATCTTTTCTACAATCAGACTACAGGTACATTATTCCAATGGCCAGGCTTTGATGATTGCTCATTTAATATCAACATGCAGATTCAGTCTGTTAGTTTAGATCTTGTTTGTGTACAGCGAATGGGGAGAGTGCTGTTTTTTTTTAATAAAATCCATGGGAGGCTTGTTGCTTTAAGAAATAAATGGGCATCCTTGATTGTTATGGTAGAAAAGTAAAAATAGGCATTCTATCCATTTGCGTTAGGATGAGGAGAGTTTGCAGAGATAGCATCTTGCCATAATTACAGTGTGGTGTAATGGTTAAGTGCGGTGGACTCTAACCTTGAGAATCCGGTTTGATTTGGCTCCTCCAAATGAGTGGCGGACTCGAATCTGATGAACCACATTTGTTTCCCCACTCCTCCACATGAAGCTTGGTGGGTGACCGTGGGCTAGTCACAATTTTGTTGGAATTCTCTCAGCCCCACCTACCTCATAAGATGTCTGTTGTGGGGAGAGGAAGGGGGGGGGGAGCTTGTAAGCTGCTTTGCGACTCTTTATGGTTGAACAAAGTGGGGTATGAATCCAAACTTTTAAACTAAGGTGGCCATTTGTTTGAGAGCAGTGAACAAGTTCCCACCCCTGGGATCCAGGCCCTGTTGGGGCAAATAGTGAGGGTAAAAACCGCAGAGATGGGTGTATTCCTAGAGCACTGTGATTTACTTTTGGATACAGACTGGAAGTGATATTGCTTCCTTTCACCAAACGACTCACACTGCTTCCAAGTACTTGGCTGGCAACTCTAGGGTAGAAAAAGCAGCAAAAAGAAAAGGGAATTAGTTGGAAGGACGTCTCTAGTCCTGTTCACAAAAAGAAAAAAAATCTAAAATCCCCCACAGTTGCCAGAGAATCAAGCCAATAGTAACGTTCTGAAGTTTTGGGAGCTGGGGAGGTTTTGTCCGAGGTTTCCAGCGTTTGAGAACCAGGACTTCAAGGTTGTTCTGTCCTTAGGAAAACACTGGCTGTACCTATGAATAGAATGGCTTGAACTTGTGTAATTAATTAAAGAGAAGCTGTAGCATAACAGTGTACTTTGTTCTGAAGGACAAAGCCTCACTCAGATGTTCACTTTCAAGTCTGCAGTAGCACATTTGCATTTTGTAGCAGCCTTCCGAATATATATCTACCTGCATTCCCTAGTTTATGTAAAGTAAGTCTGTGGCTTTTTAATTGTACATATTTTCATTTCATACAAAAACATGCAAAAAAACCCCCTCCCACCACTGTAGCTGTCAAAGGCTTGCTGACCTTCCTGTAAGGAAGCACTGTCAAGTAGGGATCCACTCTTAGTGGTTCCTGGTTTTGTTTGGTTTAGGAATCCTGAAGTGCCAGAATCAATTCACTGCTGTGAAGAAAAGGAGAGTGTTAAAGGCTCATTGACAATTGATCTCAAGTGGAAACAAGTTGGTGTTAGATTAAGAAATACCTCAATCAATGTTATTTGGGGCCTAATTTGTATTATATTTTTTGCAGAAGGCTGTTTAAATGCTCCTTATTGTGCGAGACTAATGTGCTGATTCATAGATGGTGGTGTTTGGCTTGCCATCCAGTCTACAAAGCAGGCAAAAAGACTGCACCACTAAGGCATTGTAGGCCTGTGGGGTTGCCAGTCTCCAAATGGGGCATTGAGATCTCCCAAAATTACATTGTCCTCCAAATTACAGAAATGTATTCCCTTGGAAAAAATGGCTACTTTGGATAATGGACTCTGTGGCATGAGTGGCACACCAGCATCAGTGCCATCTAATGCAAGTGTAAATGGCATCTATGCCACCACAGGGCCAGTGACACTGATATTAGGCCATCCAAGCCTCTGTGCTGGTCCTCCTCCCGTACAGGAGCCCATGCCAGTGTCATTGGGGGTGTTCCTGGAGGATGGAGTTTACTCTCGTTGGCCTCCACTGACCTTTTAGCCTGGGAATGCCCCTTTTTGATGGTGTAGACTCAAAAAGGCACGCGCAGCCCATTGAGCCCATAGGGAATTTGCAGGGCAGCCAGGCATTTTTTGCAGTTTTTGTGCCTGTCTCACTTCCTGGAACCTCTTTGGAGGTGGCGTGGCTGCACCAAAGTGGTGCCATCCTGGGCCACTGTGCAACTAGCCCCCCTGCCCTCCCCCCCCCCAAATTAGGCCGCCTGATCTAAATATCATCTTACTAACAATATCCTAATTGGTATAAATTCAATTAAACAAACATTATTTTTAAATCTACCTTTTTGTTTTTATTCCTGGTACAGTTTGTACCATTTAAATATAATTAAATACAATTTAGAAATTAAAAAATAGACATTTTAAAAAATACAATTTAATACCGTGTATACTCCCGTATAAGCCGAGTTTTTCAGCCCTGTTTAAAGGCTGAGAAAAGCCCCCTCCGCTTATACCTGAGTCACCATTTTCTATACATCACAAGGAGGCTGGGGGCGGGGCCGGGACAACCTCCCTGCCCCTGGGAAGCTGCTTGTTGAGGGTGAAGGGGGAACCCTGAGACACCCTGGCTGGCTGGGCTTCCTGAAACCCGGCAGAGGGAGCTCCTTATTTGGGCAGTGACATCAGGGGGAGTCACTGCCCAAATAAGGAACTCCCTCTGCCTGCCTGCTGGGTTTGACAAAGCCCAGCTAGCCGGCAGGCAGAGGGAGCTCTTTATTTGGGCAGTGACTCCCCCTGATGTCACTGCCCAAATAAGGAGCTCCCTCTGCCTCCCGGCTTCCCACCCTCGGCTTATACCGGAGTCAATAAGTTTTCCCAGGTTTGGGCAGTAAAATTAGGTGCCTCTGCTTATACACGGGTCGGCTTATACTCGAGTTTATACGGGTAATATAATTTAACAACAGAAAAAAAATCCCACCAAAATTATTTATCTTTGAAAGGCTACTCCAATGGAAAGTTCCCTTGAGTTATTTCTTAAAATAAGTTTCCACTGCGCAGAAGTACAACAATGCTTTTAATGCCCAGGAGGAAAAATGCTGCTCCAAGGAGTAAATGCTTCTTGCTAGGAAATGTCTTTCATTAAATACCATTTGTATTTGAAAACCCTTCCCCCGCAAGTATTATACTCTTGCAAAAAAAAAAAGCAATACTTCAAAAAACGGAAGGGAAAAAGAAAAAGAAAGAAAAGAAAGAGGGAAATAAAAGACAATTCTTCTGAAATTATACTCCATTTCTATAATCTCCAGGAATTTCCCAACCCAGAGCTGGCAACCTAAGAATACAAAAATTCCTGGACATTTGTGGGGTTGGATCCTGGAAAGTGACCTCAGCCAATGCTAAATGCCATAGAGTCCACTTTCCTTTTCTTCAGGGGAAGTGATCTCTGTCTTTTGGAAATCTGTTGCAATTTCAGGAGATATCCAGCCCCCACCTGGAAGTTGGCGACCCTAGTGCTAATGGATTGAAAGAATCCACTCCTCTCTACTTCCAGTCCAGTCTTTATTGCCAATAAGAGCTTGGAATGTGCTTTTTTTTTAAAAAAAGGAAGCTGAAGTTGAATAGGCTATTAAAAACTGAGCTCTCCTTTGTCCATGGTTCTGTGGAATTGTAGCACATGAAGCTTAAATATAGTTTGAGAGTCTTGAGTTAGAGTCTGCAATGTATCCTGGAGCATCATACTCTGTTGTTCCTGTCTTTTATCTGACATTTGGATTAATAGGTTGTGGAACAGTGCTGGGGAGACCTTCTTGTAACTTCGGTACTAGTGGTGCTACCCAAATTGACTTGCTAGGGGAGAAGGGGTAATGAGAACCAGCAGATCAGAACCTTTTTTTGTGAACAGTTCCCAAAAGTTTATAACAGAATGTCCTTTTTTCCCATTTGTGGCACTGTGTGTGGAATAGAAGTCAGAAAGTAGGGCATGCCTTTTGGAGGATATAAGAAAGAAACTCGTTTAAAACACCTGGAGACTGCAGAAAACCTGCAGTGGTTTTTACCTAGGATTCTTACCAAGGGTTTCCAGCTTCCAGGTAGAAACTGGGATTTGTCTGGAATGAACAGTTGATCTCTGGATTGCTCAGATCCAATTTCCCTGAAGGAAATAGCAGATTTGGGTGGTGGATTCTATGGGATCACATCCCTACTGACTTCCCTCATCAGGCACATCCCCCATATCTCTAGTTAGCAACCCTGTCATTGCTTGGTTTCCTCTGTGTGTGCTCCAGGAAACATGAGGGTTCATGATAAGTCTGTTAGAGCTTTCAGAAGGAGCAGATCAATGATGGTGGACAAATGTCCCTGAAAGGACCATCATTGCATATATTCTTCTACACACCACACTCTATATGGGATAGTGGTGCAACCCATGAAGACTAGTTAGGACCCACGTTAACTGGGAATACTCCCAGAATGCTTTGCAGCACATGAGCTTCCTTAAGAAACAAATCAGCATGGAAAAGATCACCTGGAAAAAAAGTCAGTTACCTTCCTGTGAGGATGCAAAAGGCAGCCGAATTGATGGCTGTCGGCTTTTTCTCAGGACTTTCTGTGATAACAAAAAAACTGCATAGGCTCTCATACTCAGACATGGCAAGGAAAAATAAAAGATGTCTTGTAGCATGGTCAGAGGCGTAGGGGGGGGGAATGGCACCCAGGGCAACACCTGCTCCGGGTGCGCCCTCCCCGCCCCACTTACCTTAGCTGGCAGGAGCCTGCCGCAGGCCGCCCCTCAGCCCAGCCTGGCCAGGCTGATCCTGTAGCCGGTGGAAGCTCCACCAGCTGAATGAGCAGCCTGGGGGGTGGGGCTGAGGGCTGCCTGGTGGTGGCCCAGCCAGGCTGCTCCTTTGGCCGGCGGGGGCTCTGCCACCTGAAGGAGCAGCCTGGCAGGGCCAGCCTGAGGGGAGGAATGTGGAGGGCGATTCTCCGCCCCCTCACGTGACTAGCTGGCATGTGCCTGGGGAAATGTGATCCTTCATGTCCCCTTTGAGTGCTCTGCCTCTGAGCATGGTTCTAAGCATGTATCTCAGAAGTAAGTCATACTGGGTTTTGTAGGGCATACTTCCAAGATTGTGGATAGGATTTCAGCATTAAAGGTGTTTTTGTTTTCTTGTCTCCAGACTGCCTCTTTAAAGTATGTCCTATGAACAGATATTCTGCACAGAAGCAATACTGGAAAGCCAAGCAGGCGAAGCAAGGGAATCACACGGAAGCAGCGCTACTGAAGAAACTGCAGGTAAGAGTCCCCTGCAGAGAGGCAGGTTTTTTTTTCAGATAGTGGCTGTTAGTTTATGAAGTAAATGCAAAGATGCTAGCTGGAATGAGTAGGTCAAAACATTTTTCTCCCAGCTAGCTTATCCACTGTTAGATAATTAAAAAGACATCCGATCTGATTATTCAAGTTATTGTATTTGAGCTGAGTATGTGTGTGTCTTTCTGCACCAATAGCATGTTGCAGTGGAATGCAGTTGAATAAACATCCTGAATACCTATTGGCTAATGACTGTAATTAAAAATCCCTTTTTGTGTTCGTTCATTTTATAGAAGTTTAAAATAAAGATTTTTTTTAAAAACCAGCTATTTTATTGGTTTTCAGAGGTAGAATTCCAGCTACTGAACTAATTGGGAACATAGTACAGTGTAGTGATTAAGAACAGGTAGACTCTAATCTGGAAAACCAGGTTTGATGTCCCACTCTTCCATATGAGCGTGGGCTGTTATCTGTTGAACTGGCTTTGTTTCCCGACTCCTACACATGAAGCCTACTAGTTCCAGCTCTCTTGTGTGTTAGTCACAGTTGGGCTAGTCACAGTTCTCTGAGAATTCTCTCAGCCCCACTTACCTCACAAGATGTCTGTGCTAGGGAAAGGGAGGGAAGGAGTTTGTAATCCCCTTTGAGACTCCTTACAGGAGAGAAAGGCAGGGTATAAATCCAAACTCTCCTTCTTCTATGTGCCTGTATACATTGAGAGAGAGAGAGAGAGAGAGAGAGAGAGAATGAAATGAAATGAAATGAACACCAGCAAGGTCAAATAATTCTTTGTCATTTTGAGAACCTTATGCTACTTTAAAATTTTCTCCCTAGTTGGCAGTAAAGCAGCTGAGGGATGTTTTTTCAACTAGAAATTGGCGGTAGAGGGAAGGATTAGGGCTTATCTCTTTCCCCAGACCATTCTTCTGCTTGATGAAGCACTCCTGACTGCTAAATTAGGAAAAGGCCAAAAAAAAGTGGTTTAGTTTAAACATGGAAGCCAGTTACTAACATGCATTTGAGCCTAACAAGTATTGGAGCCTGAAGTGTAAGCTGGGAATTTATTTTGCATTCTAAGAGTTGAACTGCTATGTTATTGCACATAATACAAGCTTGAGAGCTGCTTCTAGGAGAGAAAGGCAGCTTTGGAAAAGAGGAATAGCAGGTGGTGTTTACTTCAGATCTGGAAAAAAGCTGTTCTTTTCCTGTAGCCTCTTGACTTGTGCTTGTATGGGTAAACATGATTCTCAACAACTCTTTGTGTGGTAAATGGACAGTAGAAAAGTGGTGGGTGAATCAGGAGCTCAACATTTCCTCCTGTCTAACACTCCCCCACTCCAGCTGACCACCTTGTCAAAAGGCTGCTCACACAAGAAGTGCCTGTGGTACCTTTGAGTGTATTCTGTTGTCCCATTCTAAACAGTGCAGTCTTGAGCAGAATTATACCTTCAAATCCCACTGTTCTAAACAGACTTATGGCCAAATTACACAATATGATTTTTAATGAGCTGGTCTGGGTTTCCCAGACTGGAGTTGCTTTTCTCACAAGCCACCCAGCACCCCTGGGAAACAGCTTTTTTAAAAAGTTCGTGGGGCTTTGATTCAGCTCAGGACCATGGTGTTGGGAAGTTTGAGGGAACTACTGGTATATGGCAGTGCGGCTGTGGGAAAAGTGAGTGTGGAAAAAAAATCATATTGTATAGTTTGACCCTTAGAACTGGGTGTAACTCTGCTTAGGACACGTTGGTTAGTTTTGTAGAGAGTGAGGCCTGCTCATAATCTTTTTCTTCAACCCCGCCAATCTTGCAGCATGCAGCGGAACTGGAGCAAAAACAGAACGAATGTGAGAACAGGAAGCTGTTGGGAGAAATTGTCAAGTACAGCAATGTCATACAGGTGAGTCCTCATCTACAGCTTTCCCATACTGTTCTTCTGAATCCTGTTTTGCAGGCAGCGGGTAAGCATTGTAGGCCAACTGAAGTTTTACATGCACCCCACAAACCTCCTCTTCACATTACATGTGAAGTGATTTCAGGCCCCTTTCGCACATGCAGAATAATGCACTTTCAATCCACTTTCACAATTGTTCGCATTTTGGATTTTGCTATTCTGCGCAGTAAAATCCAGCTGCAAAGTGCTCTGAAAGTGGATTGAAAGTGCATTATTCTGCATGTGCCTCAGAGAGTTCAGCATGTGGTGTTAAAAGACCAAAAGCTTAAGAAATACTAATAATCCATCCATTAAAATTAAAAAACCTAAATTAGTGCCCAAAAGTAATGTTTAATTCTCTCTTTCCCCCCCACCTCCCCTCGATTACAAAAACAACACTTGGTATTATGAAATCTGAAAACCACGGAGAAAAGCAAGGAAGGGAAAAACAGTGCTTAAAAGAAACACTGCTATTGAGGGAATAGCTTTTGTACTTGACCTCAATAGCCATGGATTAGAAAGGCAGATGACCACCCAGCCACAAAGGAAGTTTTCTACTTGACAAAAAAGTTTACTAAATTTAAGATTGTTGATAGAAAAAAATATTGTGTGTTCCTCGGAATGCAAAGTTTCAGACAGCCTAAGGATAAAAAAGCCCTTCATTCGTTATAATAATTAGTGCCCCAAACTGTGTTTAAGAATCATGTTTTGTGCTTTTTAGTTGTAAAAGTTAAAAACAAACCTTTAATTTGTTTATGAAGAAGTGGATGTTAAATGTCTCCTCACACAGAGGCCCCAATCTGCCATGGAGTGAAATATACCTAAAATCTTCCATACTTTTGTTTTGGCAGCATTTCTGCTGTCTTGTCAGTTCTTATACTTGTCCAGATGAAGATCTCCCACCTGGTTCAGATTTCTAACATATTTGCAAGAGTAATGTGGGGTTAATATTTTTCCTGGTACTATAGTTTTTAGTGATGGGAAAAAACCTCCCATTTTTTAAAAGGCAGTTTTATAAAACAAAAGTCCAGTCTGCAAATCCAACCAAATTGGGCAGTTTCAGTCTTTGGAATTAATAGATCTGCTTCCTATCTGGAATGTGTGTTTTTTAAATCAGCATCTCCCACCCCCATAAAATGTTTCAGTTTTGCTACTTTTTATTATTGGAAAATCTTTTTGAGATATTTATTTGGCATGTTTAATTAAAACAATGCTCTTGTAAATGTTTTGTTCATATGAGTTTAGTAAACACACTGTGCCACTTCCTTGTCAATTTAGGGCATTGGAACGTTCTTCAGTTCACAATTTTCTGTAAGCCCTTACATGTTGTACAAAGGATATGCATCCCAAGGGATTGGCTGGGACAGGCCATGGCTTAGTGGTAAAGCACCTGGTTGCCATGCAGAAGATCTCAGGTTCAATTCCTGGCATCTCCAGTTAAAAGGACTAGGGCAGTAGGTGATGTAGAAGATCTCCATCTGTAATCATGGAAAGGTACTGCCAGTCTGAGTAGACAATACTGATTTTGATGGACAAAAGGTGTGATTCAGTATAAGCAGCTTCATCTATTCATGTGATGCTAGTTCTGTACAAGCACCACTAGGCAACAGGGCTAGAGGGTTGAAAGTCTTTGCACAGACCCAAACCAGCCTAGAAGGAACCACAGGGGTAACAATATCAGTTCCATGTTGGACTGTGGCTGTATTATCTATGTTTGCATGTATGTATGTGTGTGTTTATTGTATTATTGACAGCTGCTTCACATCAAAAGCAACAAGTACCTTACAGTCAACAAGAGGTTGCCAGCCCTGTTGGAGAAGAATGCTATGCGGGTCTCACTGGATGCTGCTGGGAATGAGGGGTCGTGGTTTTACATCCAGCCCTTTTGGAAGCTAAGGA